>NC_138794.1:10488459-11773276 GCF_965178545.1 Coloeus monedula | reverse complement strand
CCAATGCTCTTCCAACTGCTAACACCCCTCCTGGCACATCCTGAGGCATTAGCAGGAGGGATTTCCCACCAGATCAATCCTTCTTTAGCCGCTCCAGGAACGAGTCTGGGTTTTAGGTCAGCTTTCTTTAGGAGCTCTGCAGTTTGCTCCCCTCCCATGCCATAGGGATGCTGCAATGCAGCCTCTGCACTGTGCTCTATCCCCAACAGAAACATTGCTCACCACACTGAAATTCTATATAATGTTTTCAAGAGCATTAAATTTTCCCTTCTTCTTACACCATTACACAACTTAATGCCCATAATAACCTGAAAAAAAAAAAATTTATCTTCAACGTAATTATGCAATTCTCTGGCCCCCATTTCATCAGACACATCCAAGTGTCTGATACACTTTCACTCACTTATCTCAGTGCCCCAAGGAATGATTTGCCCCATTTGAAAGCAAGGAAGCCGAGGCACAGGGACACTCACAGACTTGAGGGATGACAAGAAGTGCAACTCTCCCAGTTCTCTTGTGCCAGATGTATAATGCTGTTCCCCTAGCACACATGTGTTCTTTGAAAAAGTAACTGCAACAAGAAATAATAATAATAAACTTTATCTTGTATCTTGCAGTGACAAGACAGGAAATTCTTCATAACTTACAGCAGTGAAGATTAACATTTATTACATATACGCTATTATAAAAAAGAAATTTCTAATATTTCCCCTGGTTGTTACAGTCCTCCTGCCTAAAACCTTGGAGAAGTGTGTTTGTAGATCACATGTGCAACCCTGACATCCTCCTTTTCACAGCATAGCCACCCCTGATGCATCAACCAGAGCCCAGGACAGACATACAATCCTAAAAAACAACTCCCTTGTGTTCCACTCCACAGACTTCGGACTTGATCCAAAGCTCAGGAAGCGTTTGGGAAATGCACACAGGCTTTGCATCAGGCCAGTCATGTATGTGTATAGATTTGCTTACTGTAACTTCAAAAAAATCATAAAAAAATCTTCTCACAGTCCAGGGCTTCCACGTCACTGCTATGTTGCTCCAGCAGTGAATTCTGTAGATTGCCCTTGACCAGTCACCCTCTCTGGGTCTCTCACAGGTCACTGGGAAAATGAAATACTGACTCCTCCCTTGCAAATTTTAATGTCTCTGTCCCATCTATTCTATGTGGTTTGGCAGAATCAAATACATTTTGAATGAGTACAGAGTGAGTCTATATGGCAGCAGTCTCTTATTAATTGGCTGCTATTTAAAAAAAAAAAATCATTTGGAGTGTCTCTTGTGGGAATTCCATGTGCTCAGGCTGCGCAGGAGGCCTCCAGGGTTACTCAGAGGAGAAGAGCTCCACTGGAGCTTCTCCAAGAAAGCAAACACAAAACAAAATTGAAGTGCCCACGTTGCAGCTTCACACTTCACCAAAAAAACCTTTCCCCTCTGCCAACAAACAGCACAATTTGCCCTCCAAGGAGTCAGTAAAACACACGTGAAACACACCCAGGGTGAAACCATAAGGCTTGGACAACCTGCTCTGAGTAGCACCACTGAAACTGAGGAGTTCGTGGATCTGCAGAGCCAACATTAGAGCAGAAAGAGAAGAGAAAACCTCTTCCCACTACCTTTGCCACCCCACCTGGCCAGATTCCCCACCCAAAGCCTTCAAAGGCACCTGGATGGCAAAAGCTGAGGCTGTCCAGGCTCTCTCCACATGGGGATCTCATGGGGACTTCCCTCCTCTCCGAGTCAGTGACTCCAAACTACCCAGCCCCAACCTCAGGGGTCCAGAGCAGCTTCACTTTTGCACCCTGTATTACTCACGTGCAAATTCCAGCCCAGGCCACAAACACTTCTGCAGCTTTTGGGCTGCCCTGGGGTTTAGGGTTTTCCGGTCAGCCAAGCACACCAGCTGCAGGCACAGCTGCCTCTAAAAAGGGTTTAACTGGAAGACTTTTAATAATTTTAAGAGCACTAGTGAGAAATCCCCCCATCAACTCTGGCAAAACCAAAATACCACTGGAAGTGACAGCAGACACCAAAACAGAAGGGATCTTACGGCTTAAAAAAAGATCTGTAACCTGCAGGAGTGACAGGGAAGGTGAGGTTTTTGCCAGAACAAAGGATATAGGGAGGTTCCCAGCATGGAGCTGCAGGCCCAAGGGTTAGCACAACAAAGATTGGAGGGCAAGCTCCTCTGGTGGGTCCAAACAGCCTCATCTCATCACATGGGGTAAAACTGCAGTGATGGCATGGAGTTCATCTCCCCTTTCACAGTTTCCACTAGCGTGTTGGGAAGAAGGCAGCTGGCACACATCTCCCCCAAAGGCTGCCAAGACACAAGCAAACACTCACAGCTCTGATTAAAAACTCCTCCTGAAGCCAAAACTGAAAGAGTTGCAGCACCTGTGAGAAAGGCAACACTCATTACCTCAAAGAATTTCCCAGCTTGTTAAGTGCTACATTTCTTGACAGTATTTCAAGTGCGGGGCCAAAGCACACCAACATCTGTAACCAGACTCCAAACTAGCAAAAAAACCCACTGAAAAACCTCCCCCCACATATATGCACATCAAAACCAAGATAGCACAAGAATAGGAAAAAAACCATTAAACCACCAGGCAGGAAGATAGAGCAGAGAAGTTTAATGGTGTTTAGTAAGAAACATATATCAAGTGAAGTGATTTACAGTTTAAAAGTCTAAAAGTTTAGAGGAACAACAGAGTATTAACCCCCAAAGGAAAGATATTTTGCTCATATATCTTCTCTGGGGAAAAAAGCAAACAGAAAACCTGTATGTTTAAAGATATTTTTACTTTTCTGATAGACATGATCTAAATAGGCACATAGAAAATAATTTCAGAGCTTGGATGCATAGAATGATTATTTTAAAGTCTTTTTTTCCCAGCATTGTACAAACTATACAGGGAATAGCTTCAACTTTAAATAGGGTGCCACTAATGTTCCTCTTCCTGCTCAGCTAAAGACTCTCCAAAAATTGGAAAATATTACATAGAAACTGTGTTGCAATTCCTAGGCACGTCAGGGTCAGATGAAGTTCACTCTTCCCTTTGAACTTTCCTGCCTCTGTGGGCTATAGTCAAATTCTCGGTGTTATTTTAACATGGTTTTTAAAGTTTAATTTCCTTTTTGTGGCTTTGCATTATTAACATCATTGACGTTAGAAGCGATAGGCAGGCCCCTTTTCATCTCTCAGAAAGCAGGGAAATATTTGTGGATTCCTCCCCCGCCCCCCCCCCCCCCCCAAAATTAATTAAAAACTTGCCTCAGCGACCCTCTGTAGTTGCTGCACAAAGTCAAGACAAGGAATCCTTTTCCCATCAGTGGAACTGGGATTTCTCCAATCCACTTTTCCCAGGATGTTTAGCAGAGCAAGAAGTCAGTGTTCAGCCTCATCCAGTGTCCTGAATTGGTTCCCTTTGGGTTTGAGTCTCGGTATTTGACACATAATTTAAATTAAGCAAAGCCAAGCCCAGTTTTAAACAAGTCTCAGTGTTGGAGCAGAGAGCAACCAACCAGACCAGCAAAGATTTGCAAGGATCTGCTTCAAATCAACATCATCTCTACCCCCCTAAACCTCTCTGTGCCCTTCTGGGAGCTGCTGTACTGATGTAGTTTGATTTCTGTATTTTTTTTCCTAAAGGCAACGTCTGTTACTTGATTCTACACCCTGGGATGCTTCTTTTGGGATCTAACACCAAGTTAAGGCAGGTACTACAACTGGAAATTCTGGGCACCTGGCTGAGAACAGCAGGACTGCAAAAAATATTGGATGCAGAGGGTCATTTCCCAGGAAGTGTCTCAGTGACCCAGGCACTGGGATTAACTTCAGCCAGGCATGGAGCACTGAGCTTTGCTTTTTTAAAGAAGCCCTAACAGCAAATCAACAATAAGCAAACAAAGTGTTTAAAAACCAAAGTCAGCTGGAAAATAAAATTCCATCCTCAAACAAGTTCTGTGCCTAACCTGTTCTTTGTTTTTTCATGTAGAACTCCATCCCTCATTCCATATTAATGCACTAAAATAACCTGAAAAAATTGGGTCAGCAGAGCGTGAGTCTGAGAGGAGCTGGTGAGGCCTCAACACTCGGGGGAAAAAGTAAGCATCAAGGTGTTCTGTCAGAGATCCTTATAAAACTCTAGGAATGCAGCTTCAGGCATCTGATTTTGCAGAATCTTTGATTCCAGAATGAAAAAAAAACCAAACTAAATCAAACCAAAAATAACCTGGCATATAAATCCAGTTCAGATCCTACAAGCTTTTCTGTAGCAGCCACTATGTGCCATAGGGAAGCAGAAATTCATCTAACTCTGAAGCACTGAAAAAAAAGTCACTTAACAGAACCAAGTTAGCAAGGACAGTTTGATGACAGTTTTCCTGTGATGACAGGCTTCTAAAAGATATGCCAGTTACAATAAATATTTCCAAAATAGATATCTGGCATTAAGTCGAGAGAGCCAAAGGCTTAAAGATGTCACATAACATAAATTCAGCTCTGTTTAATTTGCAGTTAGTTTCTGAAGCACTGAAACCCTGGGCTTGCTCTCTTTTCCCTTTCCCCTCTCCCTTTTTTGATATGCCAAATCCATGACCAACACAAGAAACTTCTTTTGCTCGGCTGTGACTAACATTTATCATTTGTGTATAAAGTAGCCATTATTCACCCAAATGCGAATTCAGCAAGTGCTTTTAAAAATCACCCACCCCCCAGCAAGAACCGCAAACCAAACAGCCGCCCACAGCCCGGCTGGAGCAAGGCTCTGCATTCCTGAGCGCTGAATAACAGGAGCCTCTTTGAGTTCAGGCCTTCTTGCTGCTCCTAAAGCCTGGGAGAGATCTTCCCTTAGTGCAGAATCGGTGCTGCAGTGGCAGCTTGGGTCACACCTCAGTGTTCACCTTAATTGCTTGCTAAGTGCAGCTTAAAGATACTCCTGATGTCTTTTTCTTATTGAAAAAATAAGTAAAAAGGGGGAAAAAAATCAGATTTTTTTGAAAAGTACACATATGTATATATGTGTGTGTCCAAGCAATAAAGTATAAAGGAACAAGACCCCAGTCTGCGTCCCTGAAAGACTGAAAGCAAAAAGAGCTCTCAGATGCAGCAGCTGGGTGATCCAGTTCCAAACTGATGCCAAAGATGACGCCACTCATCGTCACCGATCCGGGCAGAAAAGCCAACCCTGACACCAAAAAGGGACAGACCCACCCAGAACCGATTGCTTCACTCAGCAGGAACAAAGCCCCTGATCCTGGAGGGAGTGTGAAGCCCAGAGAGGCTGGTGTGGATCCCTGCTGGTGCAGCAGGGCCCGGGATCTGTCCCGGCTCTGCGGCAGCTCCCTGGCAGTTCTGATCCCGTTTCTCCCTGCTCTGCCCATCTCCCCCCGCGAGGCCCCCTTGCAGTGCTGGAGAGAACAGGGCTCCAGGGACGGGGGCAGCACACACAGCTGCTCTGGGCTAAAACGGGACAAATATCCTGAGAAAGGAGCAGCAGCGCTGGCTGGAGAGCGGAGAAAGCTCACGGAGCCTCCAGCAGCTGCAGAAGCAATTTGGGGCAGAGGCCCCCCCTAGAACTCCCCTCAGAGTAAAACCACAAGTATTTCCAAACAATGAAACCCAGCCACAAATAAATTCTTAACAATATGCAAAAAAATTGCTTATGTTTGAAATAATTTCCTTACCTACCATGAAGTTGAGTCAGTTCTCAACTTCCATTTGCTCTGTCGGCTGGGAGCCAGCCAGGAGAGCCCAGCCTGTGGGGTGGGAACAAAAGCCTCACCTCAGAGTCCTGGAAATGCTGATATTCCACATAACACCTTCCCTCCACACTTCCAGGGTTGAAAAGGGAACACCTGAGAAGTTTTGCTGCACACAAAAGTCATTTCCAGATTTGCCGCAGCAGCTGGATTTGAAGATCTTTTACCAGCAAACACAATAACCCCCTTGACTTTAAGTCCTGTATTTTCCTTTTATCCAGCATTAATGTAACATTTCCATGCTACGGAGCAGTCATGGAGTAAAGCATCAACATCTGAACACTGTTGTACCACAGTCTGCATAGCCATTTATTTATTTATTAGGCTGGGGAAAGCATCAAATGCTTTGGGGTTGCTGTTCTATTCCATTCATGTTATGCTTTAATTTGATTGGACTTTTACAGTTCTTTGAGGCAAAAAAAAGGCCAATAAATCCAATACTGAAGACATTTTAAAATGGGATTGCCATTTTGAGTAATTGACTAAAACTAGGTATAAATTAGTAATTTTTTTTGCTGTAGAAGGTAATCAAAATCAGGTGTATCAAGGCCCAGAGACCTGATTTTCTTTTGCTGCCACCTTTGCCAAGATCTTTTTGGGAAGGCCTGGAAGCTCCTTGATTCCTCACACACCAGCAGATACCCAAGGTGCTGAGCCAATATGATAATCCTGTATTGCTAAATCCACTGTTTCCCCGAAAAACCTTGAATCACATTCACTTGGCCAAGGACAGCGGATGTTACTTTTTGCAAAACCTGTCACCACCACTTCCAAGTCAGCAAAAAATTGCTGGAGAGAAACAAAACTCCCCCAGGCACATCCGATGGGAACGTTTGGCCCACTCTCCTTCCTCCCCTCACCTTTGTGTGCCTGAAAGTAAACAGTCCAGGAAACAAGGACAAAACATTTAAAAATAAAAATTTTGGCTACTGGACTACTGTAAAGCCTAGGAATTTTTGTCCATAAATTAGAATCCAGGCCTCACATAACAAGTTATTTTGGTGAATAAAAGAACACCCAGAGAATGTGTAAATGGACAGAAGAAAGAACTCTTGATGGGTGAACTGAGTAAAAGATTCCAAGGAAGTTCTATTCTGCCTGTATTGATGGAGTGAGTATCTAGCACTTTACCCCCAGAATGGGCCCAGCACAATCAATGGCTCTCCAGAACTGTCAGCTGCTGCTAATTTACACTTCCATAGTTGCCATCTGCTATTCAGCCCTTTGTGACACAGCCACCAGCCCAGGACCTTTAACCAGCACGGGCAAAACAAAACTACTCCAAGACAGAAATTTTATCCATGTCCCCAGCGGTAAAGGAAAACATTTAACCCAATTATGGTTCATCACTCCTAGTCTGGGTCACACAGCCAGGAAATCGTGTTGCAGTACCTTCAGCCATCCACCCTGAATTTCAGAGAGAAATCAAAGATACTCATTGATATCTCAGGTAAATTAATGAAGACCTGAGAATTCCAAACAAGAAAAAAAAGCTGAATGATCCTCAGGTGCAAGAGTTCCTGAATGCTTCCTATCGTTTTCAAAGTATGTTTTATGTACCCTCATGGAAGAAGGAGATGCTTAGCTTACATTAAAAGCAAGTGCCACCAGGAGGATTTCTTTATTCCTTTCAGCGTGTTCTGAAAATTTTTTTTTTAATTCATGCTGTTGGTCTGCCATTAGAATTTTTTTTTTTTAATCTGCGTATTATTTCCCTTTGAAATATGTGCTGGTAAAACACAGCACCATGAAAAACTGCAACACAACTCATTGCTTACACCTAACAGTTCCAGCACCTCTTAGGTGTACAGTGCTGGAATTTCCTCCTTCAGAACTGCTTCCCAACTCCAGCACAGGATGCAGATCCCAGACTTGATCAGAAAAGAAGGGGAGAGATCAAAGATTCCGCGAACTGGATGACAAATATCCAACTGTATGAGTCAGTCCCAACAGAATCAGCATGATAATGCTGAGCCCTGTAGCCAGGATTATAGCCATGGTGGAAACAATGGGACATATGGGCACAAGGAATATTCCTCTTTCTTTAAAACTGTCTATTGTTTAAGAACAAAGCAAACCACATCCAAATACATCTGGCATCAACATCTAACAGTTCTGCAAGCTGATCCTTCTTTTCAAAGCCCCAAAAAAAAAAACCTGTACATCCGAGTATCCCATAAATTTTGCTCGAGCACATGATGAGCCTGGACATTTTCTGGAGGAGGAAGTGAACTCCCACATTGTCCTGCTCACCCCAGGCTGTTCCTCCAAGAGCCAACTGGCCCCATCCCACCTCCCTCCTTCCTTTTCATGCGGCCTCGGGCACACTTTCCCTAGGAAAGATGGTGGCTGGGAATGGGCTGTTTGTCCCACAAAGGCAATTCATTCCGGGTGCATCCCATCCCCTGCTTAGATCTGAAGAGTGTCTGGGAAAGAGGGCAGCTGGGAGCTGGCTGAGTTTTGCCCTGGAATGCGATGGAAGAGCTGCTTTTAAACCACATCGTCCCTCCTGCTGCCAACAGGAAACGGCTCATGTGCTGCACTGAGGATTAACAGCAAGGAATATAGGAACATGCTCCCACAAAACACTGGAGACACCACAAACTACTGCATGTGAGCACCCGGGAAATCCAGAGATTCAGAAAATACTGGAGCGCTTCCTTGTTGTCCATGTATTACACCCTGGATGCGATTTCTGACTGAGGGACCCCAAATAGGAACAAGCCAACCCTAAAATTTTCCCAGAGAAATGAAACATCATTAAATGCACATCAGGCTTACTTAGGGACAGGCTGTGACATTCCCCTCACGATGAGAGAAAGAACAGGGCCCACTTAAGGTCCAGTTAGGGCAAGTTGGGCACCAATTTCCATTTGTATGTGGTATTTTGAGCAAAAACAAGCCAAAAGGTGTGTGAGCAATCTCCTTTCTTCTCAGCCTGCATTTGAATGCTTGGTTCCCAGGGTGCAGCTCTTGTCCAAGTATTGACTCGAGCTGAAGAAATGAAGTGGAAATTAATCACTTTGCCATTTTAAACAGCTTTCCTCCAGCTTCCAGGTTTCCCCAGACTCATCCAAAAAAAGAGTTTGGTCAGAGCTTAAAGGTTTTCTACATTTCTTCGTGCCTGGTTAAAGTTACAGGTTGTGGTTAAGTCCAGAAAGTCCAATTATGTCACTGCACACACACACAAACGGCACATGTGAAGCAAGGCTGACACTGGAGAGGCATCTCAGCTCCCACACATTTTGTGGAGTCAATTCCTGCTGTGAGACCATCCAGGCAGCCCAAAAATCTGGGGCTGAGCTTTTCAAACCTGCCAACTTTCTGTGTGTGTGCAATACTACAGCTGCACACACATTTCTGTCCCAGAAACCCTGAGCAGAAACAGAAGTGTCCCAAGCTTTGCCTCCAGAGTTTGCATCACAATGAACAATGCAGCTCTGTGTTGGCCACTGTCCACACAACCATAATAAACAGCTTCCAGCATTAATCACCTTCTGGCAATTTACACCACAACAGTTTATAATCTTACCTACTTTAATGCCTCCAAAGTGTCAGAGTTCATTCTGCACTAGGTTAAACCCAAGAATAAAGTAAATAAAAGATTCCACGGAACGGCAACCACCCCAGAATAGGAGCCCTTTTTCTCTAACTGAACTCACAACACTGGAACCCTGAAACAACAGGCAGAGAGAGCTTCTTCTGGACCTCAGAACCACTCAGGTAAATGCTAAATAACTCATCCTTGTGCTCATAGGCCTCTAAGCTTTGCAAGAGCATCATCCTATCAGTCAATCAAAAGGAGTATTTCTGATTATTCCCTGGAACTGCAGCTTTCCAGGCAGAAGTTCAAGGTACCAGCCTCAGCTCAGCAGAATTTAATGCTCAACTCGTGTTCAGCAACTTGGGACTCCACTTGAGGATCATTCTGCCATCATGAGATGTATTTAAATACATCTTTCAGTGCTACTGCAACATCTCCCAGCCCTTGCTGGATGCCAAGGGACAGGCAGATGTCTTCTGCTGTCTTAAACCACATGGGATGAAGGAAAATTCCTTGCATCTCCTCAGAGCGTGCGCTCCTCACTGAGACTCCAAACTGCTTTGCTTTGCTAAGCACTTGTAAAGCATATTTCAAATAATTATAATCCTGAGGTCTCCTCTAACATTACCACAATGTATATTTATTAAGTTAAAAGCTCAAGCTGCTCCCAAACAGTTATTTAACATTCATTGCAGCTTGTCCAAGCAAGCCCTCGATGCTCTGCAAAACCCTGCTCTTCCCTCAGGGCAGAAATGCTAAGCGTAGCTTGAAACAAGACACTGTTTTGTCCTGAATTTACCCATAAAAGAAATACTTGAAGGATTGGTAATATCTGCCTTTCCTGCACCCCTCCTGAAACTGTAAAATCCTACTAGATCTCAAATAAAAACAAAGATAAATAAGAAAGAACATAGCTGATGTTAAATTTCTATTTCTCCTAAAATTGTGGAAATCACACTCAAATCCCAACTCCGATTTGCTTCATTGTTGCTTCTAACCATAGCACAGGTGAGCTGGTTCATCACCCAGCACTGCTCTGCTCCCCAGGGGTGCTGGGTTTTTTAATGAAACTTTATCACAGACTTCCCTGGGCAATTTGCCCACCTTCCTTCAATAGCTCCTACTCTCCAAAACTATTTCTAGGCAAAATCAGAGGTGCCACAAACAACCACAGGGCTTCTCCAGGTGGGGAGAAGGAAACCTCTGGAGTCACGTGACAGGGCTGCCTCTGCAGAGGAATTTGGGAAGTTTGGGTTCCACGGAAGCGTCAGGCCATGGGGACACCCACATTCCCACGTTCCATCCCTCTCCATCAAGAGGCAAATCCCAGGCTTCAATTTTGACTAAATCAGCAAAAAGGATGTGACTTCTCAAGTGCCTTTACCCTCCTGGAGCTGGGTTCAGAAAAGTCCTTTGAAGGAGCACAAGCTACAGGGGCACACAACCCAAAACATTAAAAAACCCCATCATGAGACAAAATTTAACATCACCTGACTTACCAACATTTGGTGGGAGACTTCTACAGGCAGGCACAGGGGTAAACTTTATCTCCAGTGAAAAAGGTAAGACCCGCACAGAATTGAAGACAAGCAAAACTCGGGGCAATCTAGCTCTAGAGTTTTCTCAAATTTAATTTCCTTCACTACTAGAGGAGAAGTTTGGTTGATAAAAGCTAATTTTCTAAACACAGTGCTTTTAGACTTCTGTAAAGCAATCAGCTGCATACAGCTTGGTAAAAATAAACCCACAAAAAGAGTTTAGGGCAAAAGAAAACAAAACAAAAGATATGAGAGTTTCAATCCATTGTTACTATTAAGACAATGATGAGTGAGGTCTGAATCCCGGCAGGGTAAGAAGTATGTTTACTGAAGGGGAAAAAGGGAATAATGCAGGACTTGTCAGTCTGGCCAGGAGAGGTAAAATGAAGCAATGCTGTAAGATGACTCTGGGCCAATTGCAGCTGAAATATGGTACCTTTTTATAAATATGAGGAGATTATTAGCTGTTAAAAAAAAACCAAAAAAAACCCCCAACAAACCAACAAAGTGGAATCTCTGTCTTGGTATCTTTAAATAAAGGCATTTCTGAAAAACACACTTGTCCAGGTTACTAATTTCAATAGAGGTCAAAACTCTACCCACAAGCCTGATTTAAAAGTGCACCATTTGCAAGGTATTAGAATGGGTGGTCTTGTTGCCATAAAGATAAAAAGAGACTCTTAGAACTGCAGCAAACTCAGAGACAGCCAGAAATGGGATTATGCCTTTTAATGGTGTCCTACCACTGGGCTAAATCAGTGGTGTAACATGAAGCCACGTCCTCACTTGGTCCTGGAATGCTTCCTTTTGTTTTATATTTGCTGGCCCACAGAGATGTGATTACTGGAAACAAGGAGTTAAACTAAATATCTGAGGTTCCACTTTCTTTAAAACACAAAAAAAAGTAGCAAATAGATATTTAGTAAGCAGACTGCAGTCACTGCAAGCTGAAAATTCACTTTACGAGCAATCCTGTCCAAAACGCTTCTAGAGTCCAAAGAAGCAGCAACCCTGCTGTTAAATAGATCTGCTATGAAGAGTGAAAAATAAAATTAAAGCAATATTACTGCAGGGAGAGCATTTCTCAGAAACACAAGGATGTGACAACAGCTCAGGCAGTGCCACAGCCCTGCCCAAGCAGCTGCAGATCCCAAGAAGGGAATTACATGGTTAAACTCAGACATGTGATCAGTTTCACTGACTTACAGGAGGCTCAATCTGGCAAATTCTTCAGAACATGCAGGACTTCGAGCACGTGTAAATGTGGTTGGGATCATTATTACGCATCCTAAGGCTGCACGGGGCAAAGGAGCTTCCTCCAGCTCTCCACGGACACAGGGGTAGCCATGGGAAGCTTTGCAGAACCGACTTCATGGAAATCTTAACTTAAAAAAAGCAGTTCTTAAGGTGGGGAAGGTGATAAAAAAATCCCCAAACAACAGAGTGCAAAATCCCCAACGAAATTTCAGTGTTTGTGTTTAGAGATAAATCTTCACCACACACCCCCTTCCCCCACAGAAAAAAAAAAAAAGACAAAAATAAACCACGAAGGGAAGGAAGAAAAAACCTCATGATTTTTTAAGTTTGTTTTAGGCCTACTGTAGCAACGGCTTCACTTGGCTTTTATCTGCTTTTGTGGTGTTCTCCAGCCCTGGACTGTAAAAGCAAAGTGCTCCACACACAAACAGCAGAGGGTTTTATAGAGCAGTCTCCTTTGTTACTGATGGAAATTAGAGACAGGTGTTGATCCCAGAAGGGACAGTAATTGCCATGCACAGAGAGAACCTGGGAAGCAGAAATACCAGAGGCCCTGAGCCTTTATTACCAAGATAGCTGTAAACTCCTGCCCGGGGCAGAAACCAGACCAGTCCGTGAGAAACTCGGCTCTGGTGATGACTCTGCTTCACACACACATTGGAATAAACGCTTCCAGATTTCATGTCTCGCAGCACACCACTACTGTTATTCATTATTTGCTAAGAGATGACAGAAAGCAAAGTATCATCAACAAAAGAATAGAAAACTCCACAGCTCCCCCACAGAATCCTTAGCCTGGCTTTGCACAGCTCCCTCCAGGGTGCAAGTCCAGGCTGTTTTTCCTCTCTGCCTTTCCAAGAGAATAAATGAACAAGTTGAACAGCTTGTGATATTTGCATGACTGGAGCGAGAGCATCGGAACAGTCTGAACAGCCAAAGTCTAAAGAGTTTGCAAGGAGTAAAAAGCAGTTTGTGACAAAGTCCTCTGAAGACCCTCACCTTGCTGGAGTTACTGCAAGTATTATTATTAAATCTGTAACGGCAAGCAATTTCATTTCCACAGTAGGCTCTTTCTACTTATTTCCAGCTTAGAGATAATCCCACTTTTATTAGGTGCTGATCTATCACTTTATGTATTGCAGAGAAAGAGTCCAAATGCCAGGGAATGAGAGGTTTTAGCTGAAATAATTTCATGAGGGGCTTTAGTGAAGGCAAAAAGACAAGGAAAGTAATGCTACACTGACTGGAGTTGCATATGGACACCACCACCCGATGGCAACAATATGTTAAAATTAGACAAGATTCTTTTTATGTAAATTAAAGGAAAAACATTTTAAGGAGTGTATTTTCAGTACACTCCAGGCACAATTCCTGTCATTGACATTTGCACGTCCATATTCTGAAATATTCTCATCTCTGACAAAACCTGAAGTGCTGCAGCTGATTTTCAGTAAATTAAAGAGTGCCATAAAGTTATAGGATTTCACATCTGCATTGTCCAACACATCTGGGTAGCAGACTATTTCACGTGGGGAGGAAGATTAGGCAACTGCCAGGTAATGTTGCCTCTTGTTCAGTAATTATCTTATCGTGTGCAAGGAATGCCCGAATTGCAGAGCCAGACTTGTTAAGAAGATGGAGCAGGATTTCATTTATGCGTTGCACAAGGGTCACTCGGCTTCTCACGTTCCACACGATGCCAAATCCCTGCTGAGTCCAGCTACACCCCGGCAGTTTTGCACCCACATCTGACTTTGTTGTAACACCTTGCTCCAGCACAGAAATGCTTTCAACACTCAGGAAAAGTGCCAGACTAAGGATAATGCAAGAGCTCAAGTTCTTCATTAAAGGACATGGCCACTAACGGGCCACTCACCTTACACAATAAACAGCACTGAGTGTTTTCTTTGAAGGGGACATCAAAAGGTATCTGAGTTTGCATCTTCAGTGCTTGTCACCTTCAGCACAGTCCCCAAATAGCCAACTGCAGTGGCCTTTTGCATGTGGTTAGGTGCCTATTCACCATGAAAACATGACAAACCTATTTGCTGCCGAAGCCACAAACTTGTATTGAACAATCCCTAGTAGCGATGGTGACAGGAAACTGCCAGTCAGTGGTGTGGGATGTGAGAAAACAAAACCCTTCAGCACAGTCACACTCTTCAAAGACAAGTGGTTCACCAGTGAGTAACATTCCTGCAGTGGTTTGTAGGTAACAAGCGCTACACTCATTGAAGTGGAAACCATAAATAAAATTATGTTACTGAAGTATCATTATCATAATATGTAGAGATACGACAGTATAAAAGTACATGGAAATCAGGCAATTCAGAGCTGTCATTTCTGTTACACACTGATGAGACTCAGCAGCACAGCCAGAGATAGCTGCTCAGTCCAAATCCACTCTGCTATTTATTGGCATATGAAGAAAATATTTGGGTTTAAAGTAAAAGATAAAAAATTATTGACAAATAAAAGCAGAGGTTATTGCTATCTCAACTTCCACCAACATAATGCCCCTTGCTACACCCAGCTGCATCTGCCAGCCCACTGCACACATTCACACTGGCTTTTGGCTTCTTCAGCTGGGGAAAAACTTCATTTAAAACTTCCCAAAAGAAACCCCAAGGTGCAGTTTCATCCTTGTGAGCTGCTGTTCAGCACACACACACACTCATAGTTTCCTCACTTACCTTCTTCAGGCCTGAAAACTACTGCAGGAGATATAAATATAGACAAATTTTAAACACTTGACTGGCTCTCTCTCCTCCACTCTTTTGTGCCAGGAGATAACATCAGAAAACTAAACTGGAGAAAGGTTATCCTATGGGCAAGGCTGTACACTGAATTCCCAAAGGACTGCCAACTTCAGATTAGGCAGCACTCCTCAGTCCCCCGATATCCATAAAACAAACTGCATCAGCTTTTGTGAAGCACAAGACTTGTTTGTCTCCTGTTTATTCTAAAACATGTTTATTCTAAAGAGAGTAAGTACCTTGTAGTAACAACCTCACTTGTTGAAAAAAATACAAATTAATTAAAAAATATCCTGCAAGCCGGCACTGGCTCCCACTTGACATGAGGTGCAGTTTTTAACCAACAGGAATGAGTTACTGAATCACTGGTAGAAATATGGGCTGTGTTTTGAAACAATCCTTGTCTTCTAAAAATAATTCTTGGGTGATTTACTTTATAGCAATACAGTTAGCATGTGCAGTTACACTGGACCAACTTTCGGTCACCTTTTGACAACACTCAACCCTCAAATAGGCCTAGAAAAATATCCTTCAGAGCTCCAAGTGGCACAGGCACTGCAAAGCAAAATTAAGGATGAAATGTCATAGGATTTCTAAAATCAAGAGGTGATCCTAAAGCAGAAGTGTGACCAAGTCTTTTGTGCTTCCCCAGTTCCTCTCTCACAGTGATGTAAATTCAGAGCAGCTCTGCACATGCAAAAATGATGGCCCTGAAGTCACACAGGTGAAAAATATGTGACTTATTGAACTAATAACAAAAATCACCCCCCACTCAGGCTTCAAACCCAAGAACCTATGGCTGGATTGTTTTACACATTCACACTGCGTAATGATCTTTGCCTTCAAAACAAAGAACATTTTTGTTCCTTTCCTCGCCTTCCAAGTAACCATCTTTCCCTGTTGTTTAAGGTTCTTAGCCACAGCACAAGGGAGAAAAATAACATTTAAACAAAAAAACAAAACCCACCCCAACCCCTAAACAAATAAACAAAGAAAAGCACACACAGGAGAATGCAAGTCACAAAGGCACAAATGAGCCCAGAGCCTCCGGGCAGCTGCAGCTCAGGGAACAACTTCAGCAAGGCCACCAAGCACCAGGGCCCTTCCCAGGAGGGGGGGAGGAATGTCACACCCATACCCACCAACTACTGGAATTCTCTCTCCCTGCTTTTATGCCCCTAATGCAACTCTGATCAGCACTAGAGCTGACTGGAAAATCATTATCCCATTATTTTATTTATGTGGGCATATGTAAAACTAAATAAGTGGTTTGCTCCAATGGTAACAGACCATTAACATTTTTTAATGAAGTTACAATACTTTTTTTTCCTCCACAGAATGATTAATTAAATACCATGTTCCAATTGAAGCTAATTCTATGGGATACAAATTTTTATGTATATATTAAAAACCCTAAATACATACATACACATATAACAAAATATAAAATTGTTCTAAAACTTTTAATGGCCTCTCTCCGGTCCTAAATGTCCTGCTCTCCTCTCTTTTACTGAAGAGGCTGTCAAATGTACACAAGCAATGGCTTCAAGCACAAACAGATCTTTAATTGACTATCAGATAAATTGGAAACATATAAACTTTGAACACAAAGTCAAAAGCCAATTAATAACAGTGCTCATTAGCTCTACCTCCCACCTTTCCTCTTTCTTCTGGAATAGCTGGTCTGGCAGTAGAGCAGAAACTCTGAAATGCCACCCACCCTAAAAATAGAAAGCAAGAAAAGAGGAAAAAAAAAAAAGGGGGGGGGGGGAACAGGAACTGAGAGAATAAGCAGAGTGAGAAGCTCTGTAATATAAAACTGTCTCCAGCTTCAGTCATCAGCCAATCATAATCCAATAAATGCTTTTTCTTCTTTCTAAAATCAGAACACTCAAATGGCTATTTTTATTCCTGTTTAGAAGCAGCTCTCTCAACAGGGCCTTCAAACCAGCAGAGCCTGGCATGAATGCAGGGAGTTACAGGACCCCACTTCAGGCCAGCATTTCCAAGACCTTCATTGGGTCCATGGGTTCATTTGTATCTGGCACCAACTTTGTTTTACACCACAAACCCCATGAGGGAACAAGTGGAGAAGTAAAGGGAGGAAACAGAGGGGATGTTTATAAAAAAATTATTCTTTCAACCCTATTTAAGGGTGCTCCCTTCATGAATTTCTATCCATCCAAATGGCTACTCTGTTCTTCCAATATCTCAATACACCTATTTTCCACATGCAGCCACCAGGAAGAACTGCAATATAGATAGGTTTGAATTTAACCTCGTTCTTGGGTCACTCAGGCACACCAAAAAGAATTGCTGGGATCTCTAAGGTACTGGAAAATCATGGCAGAAAGGCTCCATACTCATCCTAAGTCTGGAAAATATGGACATAAAAGGCAATAGCATCTCGAGGTGTATCCTCAGCACTTTCTTACTTCCTTTGTGTGGAGAAGCTGTGAATGCCCCACCACTGGAAGTGCTCCGAGGAAGGTTGGGGGGCGCTTTGAGTAACCTGGCTAAGATGTCCCTGGACATCCAGGGAGCTGGACAAGATGAGCTTGGAAGGTCCCTTCCAATCCACACCATTCTGAGTTCATGATTCTAAAATGCTAGAGGCTCTTCCTCTATTTAACTGAAAATTAATTTTATGAATATAAAATCCACATGTTCCAAATTATTAGTAACACAGAGAGAGCAGCTTTTGAACTGATTCCTGTTTTCCATCCAGAGCACAGGAAAATGCCACTTCAATCTTGGATATGGAAAACTGCAGCAGGCCTTAGGATGTCTGCACCAAAGTGCTTCTTTGCCCCCATCAGCCTCAGGTAAGTTAACCCCATTCTCAGGACTTGACTCTTCCCTTCAGCAGAAGAGGGTAAAAATCCTTCTGCTAGAAAGGATTTAAGATCAGAACTCTGGTATAAAATGAGAGGCCACAAGCACTCCCCCTTCAAAAGCACGTTGGCCCTTCAACACAATGAAAAGGTCTTTAAAAGGACTCAATGAATATTGTATTGTAAAGATTTTTTTTTTTTTAATGCGAGTAGCTGCCAGCATTGGAGCTTAATTGTTCTCCTTCAAGGAAAGTAGCCATGTAAAACACACAGGGAAAAATCCAGAGGCTGTTTTGCTCTCAGCTTATCTAAGTAACTGTGATCTCAGAGGTTACTCTTCCATCCTTAATTTTAGTGAGGAGATACATTAAATACCCTGTTTCCCACAGCAAGGCTTCAAATTCATCTTGCTTCAATAGCTTTGAAAAGAGCATTTATTTCAAACTTGTAAATGATTTAAAAGAGAACGTTTAATTAATAATGTTGTTTCCAGCCAGATGGCCAGCTATTAGTTTTCAGTCATCTCTTTCAGAACAATTCCCCACAAGTCTTCAGATGCAAAGTGGCTTTGAAGCAAATAGATGTGAGTGTTCAACACTCTCAGAGGCTGCCAAAACATTCAGTAAAAGACACAGCTATAGGTACAGAAATTGCATCTTTCCAAGTGGTTTTGCTGCAGGTCATGGTTGTAAAAGTCCACTAGCAACAGACACACATTTCTTTCATTTACCATCCTGTATTTGGATAGTATTAAATTCACATATGGCTATATAATATTACTTAACTGAAAACATGAGGCTACATGTATAGAGTTTCCCCTGGACTTGTGCTAACAGACCTCAGACTGGAGCTCAGGAGCAGAACACTGTGGTATGACGTGTATCAACCAGTCAAAATATTCCATGTGTACAGGAGGCACTGCTACAGAGATGAATAGATAAATATTATGCAAGCCCAGCCAAGGTTTACCACTAAACATCTATGGAATTCTAATATTCTCACTGATGTAGCACCTATATATTTTCAAAGAGAGTTTCCAACAAAAATTAAAACTGCTTTCTTAGTACAAATGAGTTGCTGAGCAGCAACAGAAAGCTTTTTAAAGCAGCAAGGTAATGGGGTTTGCACCAGGTTTTTAAAATCTTGGGATTTTAAGAGCTTTCCCAAGTGTAATTAAAATCTCTGACAGGCAAGGACTGTATTTTGGAGGTAGTTAAGGTACAAGCAGGGTGCGATGTTTTGTTCAGTTACACAGTGGTGTGGAACAAACCCTGATGTTTTCAGCCTTCCCTAACCACAGTGTGCATTCATTATGCAGCAATCCACAACTGAAAGCCCGTCTTTATTCAGTTATGATTGGCAAAAACAAAGATGCAATTGCAATTCTATACCTGAACTTTCAGCCTGTAGTTCTCCCAAACAAAGCAAAACCAGGCTGGGGAAAAAGCTCCAATGATCAGCTGTCTACCTACACACGAGTTATTTATGGCATCTAATTCAGAGCAAAGCTCAACTCAGTTTGCAGAGTGCCAGCAGACTTTTATTGGCAACAGAAACCGGCTACAAAGTTGTATCAGCTTCAGTAAGTGGACAGTGACTATCTGCTCTTTAAAATTTGCCATTTAGCTCTGTAAAGCTTCATTCTACCACAGTGGTTTCAAATCTTCTGGTTTGCACTTTCCACCATTCTTCTGCAAAAACTGGACATTAACAAGAAAGAAAATTTTTAATGGAAAACGATGACATGAAACGGGCCAATAGGACAGATTTGACTGATGGTGAAGCTTATACTAAGTAAGTCAGGTAAATTTAGGCCCAAGAAGCAGATATGGAAAAAAAATTAGCCAACTCATCTGTAAGTTTGCCCATCCCAAGCCTGCAGAACTCTTACATGGTCATGAATCCAGCACCTCCAGTGGCCACTGGAGTCTTGCTCGCAGGTTCCAGGCCAGCATCAATAACTATTCCAGACTTTTTATCCCACAGACTGCTGAATGTTGGGAAAGCAGGGAGAGGTGTCATTAGCAGGCCTTGTGCTCTTGAGTTCAAGGCCCGTAATTGTGGGGGGCTTTATCTAGGAAACATTCCTCCTTCCTGTGCTTGTGTAGCTGTGGGGCAGGGGAGGGGCACACTGGAATAAGGGCTTCACCACTGGTCCGAAAGCTGGTTAAAATAGCTAAAAAAAGAAAGAAAAACAAACAGAACAGCCCACCTTCTGCCCAGGCACAGGATCACCCACTCCAGAGCTACCTCAGCTACAAATGTGGAGGGTCTCTGCCCAGCCTCACCAATGCCCATTAGCAAACCTTCAATGAAAATGAGCAAACTCCTCTGAAATTTAAATGTTTTGCAGAGAAGTATCATTTTCATCAAACTTCCAGCTAAACCCTGCCTGTCTTCCTGCCAGATTTCCAGCCCAGGCCTGACAAGTCCAGCATTCCTGGGGCTGGAGCCCCCAGGTCTCTCAGGCTCTGCTGGGCAGGCTTCAAATCCTGCAGAAAATAACCCACAGAAGCCACCAAATCCCTGAATTTAAAAGGGAAAAGTGGACAACATTCAACCTACAAACACCCTCTCCCCTGTTTTCAGTTCACTGCTTTCCTGTGCTGGTCTGACTCTCCTTTCACCTGCCTGTAAATCAGAAGTAAATTTACTGAAATCCATGCAACTACACAAACACAGAAAGTGGGAAAAGCTTCCAGCTGCTTATTAGCTTTTCTTTTAGATTGAGTGCTTTCTAAACACTGATAGATTTTTTTCAGATACTGTTACATATGTGCTACAAACTGGTTCTGCATCTGAGTCCAGGGGAACAACAATTTGTTCAACAAATAATAAGGACCTTGCTGTACAGCTCCATATGCATGGAAACCACAGACTTTGTATCCCTATCAAAAAACCCCACATCTGGTCTTTCTGAGAATAATAAAATTAAAGGTGCTTGTAGTTGGGTCTTTGTCTTCCCACACAGCAACACTGAAAATCCAGTTAATGGAGGGAAAGGAAATTCAGGGAAAAAAGAATTCTCCAGCTGTTAAGCACATAAAGCAACAACAGTCACACATTCAACACAGAAACAGAGGCATTCTCACGTGCCACAGATGTCTTCCTCTCAGCCCAATATTTTGTGAACCTTAACTGCTCCACATCTATGAAGAGTAAGTGAATTTCTCTTTTCATGTTCAAGCAACTAGAACAGGAATGACAAAGTTTCTCCTCTTTTGTTGTGAAAACGGAGAGTCAGTGTCAGCATCCATCATTCAACCACTGCTGGCTGCAGCTTCACCACAAAGGAAGAAATTTCTGTTTTGACTTCCTTTTTAAAAAAAGATTGAGTTATGGTTAATGAACGTCACCATTTCAGAAATAAACTCTGACCTTTCCTGTGACGCAATTTGTAAGGAAAATTTACTGAAATTCTCAACTGCAAATGATAAAGTGAGCTAAGGATGGTTCACCTACTACTTTCACCCTGAGAACCCTGAAGCTTGGAGAAAGCAAGAATCCCAGGGAGAGGATCAATCTCCTGACACATCACCCACTGCAATCCTCTCTCCAGGATTCACACCCCTCATTTTCCATAAGCTGATCCATATTCCTGTGGGGCTGGAAAAGCAGATGGTCCTGTCATGGGGTCAGGAACACAGCCCACCTGTGCAGGTGCTCCAGGACAAGGAGGGCACACACAGAGCACAGCTGCGCCACCTGAAATGTGCCACCTCCTTGCCCTCAGAACCCCAGTACTGAACAGCAAGTGAGCTGTGAAGGTATTTCTTGTGACGTACAATATTTATCAGGATCACCCCTTCACCTTTCCTAGACTCACACAGGTTACATTACTCACAGGTAGGCTTTACTGGGGTTTTAAGCACATTCTTTCACAAGGCTCACAAGTGAGAGATGTCATTTTCACATCTCTCTCACAAGTGAGAGCAGCTGCTAATATCAGAAGTCTGCAGCACACACAAAATCCTCCCTTGCTGCTGAAGGAACGAACCTGGGTACCTGGAACAGTGCGGCTACAGCAGCTTAGGTTTCCTTAGCTAACAAAGATTTCCTACTGGAGCTCATGATTCCTGGGTGATGCTTTAAAAAGCAGGGTGTTATTTCTTACCTGGTTGGGCTCTTGTGAAGATAAGGGTTTTAACTTGGTTGGGTTTTTAATGGGGCTGCTATTACTATGCAGGAATAGTTTATTCCCACTCACATTTGTGACCTCTGAGGAGCTGAGTCTTTAGGACAGAAAAAAAGACCCCGGGCTTTATGTTCTTTCTACAGAGCCATGGTACCTGGAGCAGTCAAACTTCCCTAAGGACAAGTCCCCCCACTCTGGTGGCAAAGAGATGCAGCAAGTAAGGATCAGGTCTAAAAGGCTTCATAATACCTTTAAAAGCAGCATTACTGCAACAATCCACACGTTATTGGCTCCCCAGTTACACAAAGTGGTGCTACAGTGCCAAGAGCCCAATTATCACCAATTCCAAAAGGAATTTGCAAACATCTGCTGGACCTGGTGGAGTCACCCTGTGGAACTGCAGTGTCTGGGCAAGAACCTCTGCCCTGGCTTTATTCCCCTCGCTCCTGTCCCTTCCTTCTCTGCCAATCAGCACAGGCAGCTCGGGACTGGAAAAGGGTTTTTACACAACACCATCAAGGCAGACAAGGACAAAAGTTAATTAGGACTATTCATAAGCCTGGCTGGAGGAGTGCTGCATCCCATCCCTGAAAATTTAATTGCACTCAGTAGAGGAAAAGCTAAAACATAGTAATAATAAAAAAATAACCCAAACAACAGAAAGAGATAATTTGGGAATAAAAACTGATTTCAATTTAATTCAAGCACTTGTTGGCCCTATTTATTTCATCAAGTAGTTCACGCAGGATAATGGCATTACTGTGCATCTAACAGCATTAGAAGTTCCTAATAAATTAACAAGTGAAAATTAATGGCTGCTCAGTCCATTAAATCTTGTTAATTTTATTTCTGTTGTAATAATATAGCAATCACAAGTTTACATTATTAAACCAATATTTATTAAAAGAACTCATTCTAATTGGATCCCTGATGTGATAATCCCGTACAGTGTGTATTTCTTTATTTCATCAATTTTCTGCATTTATTTCTCATTATATTTAAATGACTGCAATATTCAGGGTCTTTTCCTAATACTATGAAAGTTAAGCAACCATTTTAAACATCTTATTTCACACAGATTCAACACTTACTACACAATAAAATGAGAACATCATAATCCCTTCAGAAGCTATTTTAACTCTTTTAGTCTCTTGAGAAAGGGGAGAAGAATAAAAGGCAGAGATATGAATATTTGAAAGCATCTTAACAATGGTAAAATCTATTTTTTCCCCCTTAGCCTTTCAATGTCCTGGGTAAACATTCTGGTTGTTTTTCAAGATAAGAGGTGTTTTACCATGATTTTAATGCAATGGGTAGGCTGGCCTGCACAACTCAGGTAAAAAAATAAACGTAAATATTGACAAAAGGGTTTCAGTTGTAGTGACTGCTGACAGAAATTACAAATTGAGGAGACACCTTAATAAAGGGCTGGGCCTGTTGTGCTATTCCAGCAGCAACTCCGTTGAGGGGAGGGACTGCAGTGCTGGACCATAACTCCTCCCCAACCTCCCTCCTCTCCCAGTTCCTTGTCTGTGCCACAATAATTGAGTGTGTAGTTGCTCCCTAACTGTACCAACGTTATTGCTCGAGCCTGACAGCGGTGCTTTGTTTTTGGGAATGCCATGGTCTGGAATACAACAACTCCATACACACTATCCAGACTGATGTAAGAGGCAGGAGCAAGTACAAGGGTGGGGAGAAAAGGTTGGAGGGGCTGCAGGGAGCAGAAACCTGTGCCCAGAGAGGGCAGTTTGACCTGTGGGGAGATGGCATAGAGGGAGATGAGAAAAGCACTGATGGACAAGCAGGACTGCAGGCAGAAGGTTATGGAGTCGCACAGAAAAAGCTGAGTTGGAAGGGACCCACAAGGATCCTTGAGTCCAACTCCGGGCCCTGCACAGGACCAGCCCCAAGAGTCACAGCCTGTGCCCACGAGGTGTTGTCCAAGTGCTCCCTGAGCTCTGTCAAGCTAAGGCTCATGTGCACTCACCGTATTTTCACCTTCAGACCTGACCTGCAAAGTCCCACAGAAGGCCACAACAGCTGCTCTGTGGAGCAGCCCTCAGTGCCACAGCTGATGAGGGAGGGCACTGCAGCAGCACAAAGGTTGGGGCAGGGCTGTAAAACCTGCCCATAAAGCTCGGGCAGGACAGAGGTCACTGACACAGATTTGCAGGGGCAAAATCCCCAGCAAGATGGAGCTAAGCAAGGAGATGGCAGCCAGAGGGTGTTTGCACTCAGGGACAGGACTGTAACCACCACTGCACACCAAGGCTATGCCTCTGCAGACAATCTCAGACCAGGCCATGAAATGTTGAAGCTCCTCACACACATGGAAAAACTGAAAACAAGCTAGTTTGAAGTTGGCATTAAAAATATATATAAAATTGCACATGGACACACAAAATTGTGACTGGTCCTTATTACTGCAACCAGATGGGCACCAATCCCAAAAGAAGAGCATAGAATCAGAGAATATCCTGAACTGGAAGGGACCCACAAGGAGCAAGTCCAACAACCCCAAAAATCACACCATGGTGTGACACCACAACATCCTTCAGGGTCTTGCAGACAGCCTCTGCCACTTAACATACTCACAGCTTTCACATTTTCCTGGTATCACCTCAAACCTAAGAATACGATCAATTCCTGTAAACATAGTGTGGTCAACTACCAACATAATGGAAGCTGTGCTCACACCCAAGATGTTCCTGAAACACTCATGCATTATGTTCCTTATGTATTATCCCTGGTTTTCCCCACCAAAATGTAAATCATTTAAGGAACACCTTGTTCAGTGGCTTTTAAGAAACAAAAGTGGCATGTTTCCATTTCAATTGGTACATTCTACCCTTATCAGATGAGTTCCACAAGAAATAACAACCCACCTCTCTCCAAAACTGTTTTCTAAATTAAAAAAAAAAACCCACCACTTAAAAGAAGGTGTTCCTTACATACGGAATCCTGGCTCCCCTAAAACCACTGGCAATACCAAAACAAATAAATACAGTAATGAGTTCAAAAGAAAAATGTGCATATGAAAATGTATTGCAAAATGTCATGAGATTCATGTCTTAGTGCGTGTAGCATCACTAAAGCCTTCGTAACAAAGCATTTACTATCTCATATAGCAAGACTATAGATACTGCACAGCTTTTAGAAATTACTGAGTGCCCTCACCTGGTCTGGTTTCTGCAGATCAGACCCTATAAAGGTAGATTTAAACACTCATCACAGGTCAGACTAACACACTTCATTTCTAGGGCAAATGCTGCTGGTTTCTCTGGTGCACAAAACGGCCCCTCTTCTGCCCAGAACAGTGTTAGAAACTCTCTTTTTTTTTTGTGGGTTTGTGTGAATGTCAGATGTAGATGATATTCTTATTATATTTTTGGGCCTCAGAAGGGAATAGAGCCACCAAAAACTCAAAAATTCTGCAAGCAGCTGGAGCAGATCTTTGCCTGCTCACAGAGCAAAGCAGAGAGGCCATGAACACCCACCTGGCTGTGCTGGGTAGGTGCTAATGGCACACTTGTCCTCAGGTTGGTCTGAAAAGTGATAAAAATGCTCATCCTGAAAGCTGGGCTTTCTGTGACTGTGACAAAGGATGCATTTTAGTGGACAGAAGAATGTGTTTTCAACTTTATCACCCGATACAGAATGAAAAAACCTTTCTGCCAGGCAGACCCACGACTCACTATGTCAGCTCTGACACCAAAGGCCACCAGCTCAGGGCATGGAGGTTTAAAGTGAAGGTCCTGCTGGGGCAGGATGGGCTTTGGCAGCTGTGCCCAGAGGAGGAGGGAAGGAAGATCCTCTAATGGAGTCATCCTGTGCAGCACCAGCACCACGAGAAACCATTAGGTGGTCTGAGACCAGAGGGTTTTCAGGTGGAAATTACTTCTTCCTCCAGCAGTGAAAACAAGGAGGAAAAATCCTTCTTGCCAGGAGAGTCACACTGAAATCCTTGAAGGCCTCTCCAGCCTTTTGCTGTCTGCCACAACAGAAAACCTGGGGCCTGAGGTGTCTGTCACACCACCTTCAAAATGGAGCACTTGGAAAAGTAATACATGCTGAGCAAATACACAAGCAAATAAACTAATCCTTGTTTACTTATCTGTCAGGAGATGGCATGTAGTACATATTACCAGATCTCAGCAGATAAACATGACAGCAAGAATACATTTGTTATTCTAATTCCTTAGCCCGACAACAAAACAAATATTTCTTTCCTGTCCTTTCTTCAACACACCCCACCTGATCAATCCAGGAATTTGCTGTATAGCCTTTATTCCCACAAGCAACGTTTCTGCAAAGCTCAAGCCCTCTTCCATGTGAAACTTGTTCCGTCTCATGGATACAATAGCTAATTTTGGACTTACCCTGCTCCTGCTGGGCCAGAGTCATCACTGGCATGGCTCCACTGTAATTCAGTCTACTGATGCATTACAGACAATGCACAACATGAGCTAATCCTTAATGATGCTTTTCGCCCCTTTCTCCCCCCCGACCTATCATTTGAGAAAATAGTGAAGTGACATATGTAAAAATTATTAAATGAAAATAAACAAACAGCAAACTAAACCCATGGTAAAATTGTCTTGCAAACACTTATTTCAGATGACACAGTAATCAGATTCAGGGATACATTAGGACAAGCAGCGCAGCCCAGAGGAAAAGGCACAGCTCTTAAAGTCACAAGGCCTAGTTAGAGCTCCAGCTCTGCACTGACTTCATAAGGACTGTTCATGCTCCCACACCATTCCCCAACCTCTGATACACAGATATTAACATCTCAGCCCAGGCTAACCTAACCATGCTAATTTCTAAACAATAATAAAAGTACAAATGAAGTTGTGTTTAAAAACCAATGCCAAGGTATAAGGGGCTCCCACCAAAACAGGTTGATGCCTCCCCCACACCTAGGTTTAAGATCTGCAGCATCCAGGCTCAGTGTCATAAATTAATATGAAATGTTTTAATTTCTGCACAGATTTTCTTTAACAGAGGAGGAACAGACATTCAGTACGAGCAGCCAGGACAATCTCTGAAGGTGAGTATATTCATGACTTGTGGTATCTGTTTGTGCTGTTTATTTTCAACCTTAATTTTTTTTTTTTAATAAAGCATTGTATTTGGCCCAACTCTTTTCTTCCTTTAAACCATAAACTATCAAAACCTTCCTTATCTAAACCACCTTGTTAGGAGCCACAGAAGTTCCATGGGACTTCATGATCTGCTCCCTAACGGGTCAGCATCAGCCAGAGACAATACCCAGGTCACAGCAGCAGGGCTGCTCCAGCAATTTTCTTCTTTTGAAATGGTAAATATTTCAGGGAAGTGTTTTAAACACGGAATTACCTACGTGGAAAGCATGCTGCTTACCACGAATTTTAAAAATATAGGTTTTAAGGCATTTGTATTGTGTGGTGGCTCTACAGGTTTTGATTTCTGCTTCAAGTAGAAGCCGGAGCAACTCTAACAAAGGCTGAGAGCTCTCATTTCCATTAACTGGCCAAAATCTTAGAAGCAGTCATTCACCACCAAAAAAGATAAGGAGACTTTAGTTTTCCTTTTAAAAAAACACTACAGTTGTTGGAAGAAAATTTTAGGAGCTCCAAACATCCACATTTTTAAGCTATTTGCCTCACTTTTTCATGCAACAGATGCTGCTTTGTATCAGCTCCTGCATATTAAATCATTCTGACAACCAAGAAAGCATACATTTGTTTGTGCCAGAGAGAAGCATGAATACACACACACACAGATATCTTCTCACGCAGAAGCACACAATTATACAGCATTCAAATATTTGGGATGAACTTTGGCCTTTGCTTAAAAAAAAAAAAAAAAAAGAAAAAAAAAGTACTCTCAAACAACAATCAGGAACAGACCCAGCAGTCATCTGGCTGAGCTCACAAAAATCAACAATCTGCAGCAATAAAACACCACTTGTGCGCAGTCATTTGAAAGTTACTTGGAAAATTATTCTTAGATGGAATACTTTTATACACGTCTTTTATGATTTATGACGGCCCTACGGATCGAGCTCGGAATGGACACTAAAAATAAAATCTATGTTAATTCAAAAAATGGAGGAAAAAACCAGTTATATTCACCCTCACGAGTGTGGGGTTTTTTTCTTGCACTCCAAACAATCTCCTTCAGCTCTGCCCTGTGCATTCCCAATTTTAAAAGTAATTCGAAATCATCAGCATAGTAGGGCTCTAAATCACCCTTTCAGAGGAGTAATATGGAAGAAGCCAAACAACCCAAACAACACCGTTTTCCTGACACATTAATCACAAGAAAATCTTAATGCAACAGCACTTGAGAACACGCTGAAACTTTTGACAATGAGAGTACCCTCAGTGAGTGGAACTAATCCACAGCGCTTCCAACTTGTTTTCTTTTTTATAGTCTCAACTCGAGACATATTTTCTCCACTACGTTTTCTCTCTCGTTACTAGAGAGTAATTCAATTCTGTAGCCAGTTACGGGGTTTTTCTGAACTAGCTAAAGAACAGGCAGAGAAGACCAACACCGCACCAAGTGCCGCAGGGCCGGGAAGCAAAACAAGCACTGTCCAGGCCCTGCCGGAGCTCGGGGGATCCTGGGGGTCCCTCTGCTCCTCGGGCCCCCCCGCACCCCGCAGGGCCCCGGGAGCCGCGCCCTCCGCGCCCCGGTACCTGGGGATGGTGATGCACTTGGTGTTGATGTTCTGCGTGGTGATCGCCTTCTCCAGCTCGTCCAGCTGCCCCGTCTTCTTCAGCTTCTTCACCAGGCTCTTCACCGCCTTCTCGCACCATTTCTCCTCCTGCCCGTTCTGCTCGCCTTTCTTCCACCCCAGGAGCCGCTTGACGATGGGAGGAGTGAAGGGCAGGATGGAGGACATGCTGGCTGTGCCGGCAGCGGCCGCCGTCGGCTCCGCGCTCTGCCCGCCGCCCCCTGCGCTCAGCCCGCCGCCGCCTCACACCGCGCGGCCCGGGCGGCCCTGCCCGGCCCGGCCCGTCCGCTCCCCGCCCCGCGCTGCCTCAGCGCCGCGGGCTCGCGGCTCCAAACTTTGCCCGGAGTTCGCCGCCTCTCCCCGGCGGCGGCGGCGGCGGCAGCTCCCTCCTCCTCCCCCTCCTGCCCCGCTCTGTGTGCGCGGAGAGGCGCCCACTCCAGCTCATTCCCAGTCTGTCTCTCATGCAAATTGCCTGCTGGCCGCCCCAGCCCGGCTTCCACCCCCTCCTTCCCTCCCAAACACGCCGCCGAGGGAGGGAGGGAGGGAGGATGGAAGGAGGGCGGGGAGGCGGCCGGCCCGTCGGGAACTCCGCGCCTCCATCGCCGCCCGCGGTTCCGTGCGGGGGATCGCGCTGCGCAGGGCCCTGGGCCCACAGAGAGGGGAGAAAAGCCCAGGAGCAGGACAAGGAGAGGTACCCAGACAAACCCCACCGAGGGGAGGCAGCGAAAATAAACACAAGTGTAAAGCTCCCCAGCTGTAAAGCCCCACAAGTGTAAAGCCCTCTCAGTGAGGGGAGGGGACAAGAGGGTCCACAAGGTGGCTGCAGCCCCTGCCACGGCCGTTTCGTCCATGGGAAGGTGCGTTCCCACACAGATGCCTGAACACAGTTTGGCCAGCCGTGCTCAGACAATCAGCTGCTTTTTGTTTCAGCCCCTTTAATTTACTATTCCATTCCCTCATCTTTCCACCCCGAGCAACAGGTACCCGAATAATTTTTGCCCTGTATCAGACACAAACGACACCCTGGAGGTGTTTACCACGGAGCTGGTCAGAAATTCTCAGACGGAATATTTTTGTCAGAGGACGGCAGTTTGTTCACATCTAGGTGTTTTGTAGAGATGCTTCGGTTTGGGCTGACTCAGGGTGGCATCCAGGTACATTTCCAGTTTCTAACTTTCCATCTCTGGGCAGACTGGGCTGTAACACTCCCCGGTCTCAAGCATCACCCCCTCCCTGCTGAAAGGCAGCCCAGGTCCTAAAAAACCATATAATTATAAAGTTTAGCTCCTCAAAGCAGCAGTTCTATGTTAAACTACCCCAAAATGGTGCAGAGCAAGCAGCAAGGAGGCTCAGAGCCACCTGCGGAGTCACCAGGTGCCTCCAACAAGGCTGGTTCCTTTTCTCAACTCCAGCTGCTTCTCATCTCCCTGCAACAGCTGCCAAGGAGCAACAGGGTAAAAGTTTTGTGGGACCTGGCTCCTGAATTCTAAGTTTTCAAGCTGAGATACGCTTCCCAGTTTTTTCCATCCTATCAGAAGGGACGATGGTGAGCCCGAATTTGGGAAGCCTGCGGGGCTGCTTGGCAGCTCCCAGACACGCGGGTTCTTGCCAACCCACATTCTCATATTCCAGGATCCAGTGTAACCCAGTGGGGAGACTCCTCGAAAGCCGGCATCCCAAACCTCCCCATGCCTGTGGATTTGGAGCAGCCAGCCATCCAGATTGCCTCGTGGCAACTTAGGAACTGATGGAATCAGACAGCATCTGAGGCTCTGAGACAACTGCCTTGGCTTTCACAGGCACTTTCAAACACAGGGGTTTATTCCAACGTGACAGTATCAATTTTTGAAATATTAATATTGGATACAAATTAAATATGCCCTTCTCTTTTTTTTTTTTTCTTTTCTCCAGTATTCTCATATTATTCCCCAATATGCATTCCCTGAGTGTCTTGAATTTTGGAGGCTCACCACTAAAATTTTGGACTGCTGCCCTGACCCAATTTTTGGCTGCCTCGGTTGAGAGGCCTGAAGTACAAAGATGTGGAACCCCTGTAGATGATCCCAACATTGTTTGAGGAAATATCTCCTCAATACCCCTAAAGCAATGCAAAAAAAAAAAAAAATTGACACTATTTACACTACGAGCAGGATGCCTCAATTACTGACTTGCTGTATATTTGTGTTTTTCTGAAAAGGCCAAGTTTCTGGTAGTTTGTGATTATTTTAGGATCTGAACTCTTATTTAAAAGTTGTTCACAGCTTTAGAAAATAGCTTGAATATGTGAACCAAGTGAAACACAGATGGGGAAGTTAAATACATTTTTTAATGTAGAAATTCTTTCTCACTGCATTTTGAAATGGGGTGAAGTTAAATAATCTTTTTCTATTTTCTCAGTTCTTGGCCCAGCACATTTTGCAAGCCCAGAGCCTGAAGGACCTGCCTCAGACCTGGTAAGTCCAAATTACATCAGGGTGATCTCAGAGCAAATTTCTGTTGGGGACTGACATTTCTTTCTGGCTGTTCTGGATCTAAAATCATGGGCACCATTCCATTCCTTTTTCATCCAGAAAGATTTTGATAATACTCAAATCTCATCGCAACACTGAGAATTCATGCTGTGACCTTGCTTCATCAGAGCTTCTAGAATTTTCTGTCCATATTCATGGGCTGATCTTCACTCCTTACAGTCATATCACAAGTGATGGCCTGGGTACATTTGAATAAGGGGAAGGAGAGGAAGAGCTGAGTGGTTTGCTTGTGATTGTACAGTGATTTAGTGGCAAAAGGGTGAAGGTAATTTGCTAAACACTAAACCAAACTGGGTCTTGCTTACAGTCTCTAAATGAGGTGTAGGCAGCTAAACCACTGATCTAAACTCTGGGCCACAGCAGCACTGAAAACACTCCTGAAAACAAACAAACAGTTGGGCTTGGGATGTGGGATACATTTTTAAGCTTAAGGCCATGGCATTTAATGGAACAGCTTGTGTGCTTGGTGGGGCTACCTGTCAGAATGAACTGTTCTATGAAAATATGACTTTCTGAACCCCTAGACAGTAATCCTTTATTTCAGAGAGTTTTGGACACTCTCATAGTGGAAAAATTAACAGGAAAAGCAGGACCATCCCAATTCTGCGTGGTCTGGATCCAATTGCTGGTTTACAAAATGTCTGACGTCTTGGAAGCCACCACTAGGCAGGAGAAGTTTATGCTTCTTTTTGTGATTGTGCTTATTATTTGTGAAACAGTTTGTTCTTTACTTTTTAAAAGTTATTATCTTTGCTTGGGTTTGGAATAGTAGAGGTTCAGGGTCACAGTTTGCTCTTACTGAGAAATAAAGATATAGGTAGTCTGCAATAATGTGAGAAAAACCCCAAACCCTTTACAGCTGTTTTGCATTTCTTAACCTTTTACTAATACACTAGCACCTTAAAATTACTGAAAAAAAAATCTGCATACCTTGAGTTTTGATAAGATTAATGAATTAGGACAAGAATTAAAATTCTCCTTTCACAAAGAGAAAAATCAGGCTCTGCTTCAGGAACAATATAAAATTAGCATAAGAAACAAGAAGGTGTTCACTGGAGCTCAGCTGTGCATATAGGTACCTTTATCAGAAATATTTTTAACAGCTTCAGAGACTGAAGAATTGTTCTGTGCTTTGCTCCATGTTCCCTTTATATCCTTTGAGTAGTGAGAAGGGATTTTGGGGCAGACAGGAAGGTGCTTCCATGAGCTCCCATCTCTGCGTGCAGGGCGAGCTGGAACAGGCAGGATGGAGGCAGCATGGCCAGAGCACACTGCTCCCTGCCTGGGCTCGGGCTCTGAGGGAGCCTGGTGCCTGCTCAAACAGCTCCCAGGCTGGCCCAACGTGCCATTGTGGCTGGGTTGAAAATCAGGGAGTGGTTGAGAAGCAGCTTCTGAGGTGCTGCCCCCATCTCTCCCTCACTGGCTGAAATATTGCATACAATTTCCTACCTGTACGTGGAAAGGGAATTGTACAACGGCACTGAAGGTGCAGGTGGACAAACTGGGAAGCTCACAGCAGACAGGGTGGGGGCCTCAACTTCTCTTGTCCAATGTTCTCCATGAAGGGTGAGATGGGCAGCACTGAAAATGAGGAGGTTTAAATTGGGTTTTCTTCATTCCTTACTTTGTAAATAAGGGCTGCGACATTTAGCTTGGAATCTATGTCACGTATAATATGTATAAACAAGGGAAAGTGTGGGAGCTTTCCCTATTGAAGGTAATGTATATATATCTATATGTGTAGAAAAGCATTTATGTGCAAGCAAACCTATCTTAATCACTCAGAACAAACCTACAGGAAAATAACTTCTGGTGTGAGTCATGAAAAAAGCAGGGCCTTTCTAAGTTAATGTCTTCAGCATTAATGTCAGCTCTGTGAAATACACAGCTCAGTCAAATCCTTGCAGGATACCACAATTATTCTTCTCTGCAGATCAGAAAACATGCACACACAATAAAAAGTTGTTTTGTTGGAAATTCCTAATGCTTTGTACACACAAGCCAATTCACCTGCGTGTTCCAAAGAGGCTCAGTGGTACAAAAATCACACAACCACTTCTAGTTAAGCCAGAATCCTTTCTGTTACCACGGCAGCACCTCTTGCCTAAGGAAAAAATACAAGGCAGCAGCACGTCCAGAGTGATCCTTCTAAAACACTCTCCCAGTTTCTGGCAGTTATTTGTGTCGGTGCTCCTGAACTGGAGTTGACCTCCCTGGAGAGCTGTGGACAGGCCATTCCTGCACTCTAAAACCTCTCTGCTTCAGACTGACATTTCTGGGTAGCCTTCCCCAGGCCCCCATGGCCCATCTGGGGTGCAGGACAGGGCTATTCTGAAAAACAACTGAAATTATCCACTGAAAAGAACAATTCCCTCGTTACTTCTTTTATGAACTGTGTGGGTCTTGGTGGGAAGGGAAAGGGCGGTGTTGAGGTTGGGGCAGGTGAGTCTCCCAGGAAATGTGAGTTTTCCCCTCTTGTGTCACAGTGCTGCTGTGAGACACAATGCAGCCTCAGCCTCGGGGGGTGTTTGTGGTGTGCAGGGAGCCGGGGGGCCCTGGCTGCTCCCCTGGGGTCGGGGCTGCTCGGGGCACTCACAGCTGCACGGGAAGCGGCCGAGCTCTGCTTCACTAACACGGCACATCCTGCTGGGCAGGGCCCCACAGCTCTCCTCAAAACGCCTTCAGAGGCTGCAGAGGGAATCCCCGCTCTGCTTTTCCCTGGACATCCGAGGCTTGGCTTTGAAATCTTAATGGGCCTTTACATGGTATCTCCTGGCACGGTTTACAAGTGCCCAGTGTGTGAAGGTAGACAGCAGCCAATAGTCTGGAGGCCAGTTCTTTGTTTGGTTTTGTAGTTTCACGAAACAAAACAAAGCATCTTGTTGGGGACACCACAGCATCTTTCCTGCATGGCTGTGGGAGCACAGGAAAGGGACACACAGGGACACAAAAGCCTCCTGAAGCTGAGCCCTCTCCTGAACCACAATCACTGGGATAAGGCCTGATCTAATCTTTCCAAATGTGTTAACAGCCTGAAATTAATATGCTTTTAACTAAGCTGGAGATAAAACTGTCACTAGGGTGGCCACCCAGTGGGATGTGCTGATATCCTGAGGGATGGAGTGGAGGATTTTCAACACCTGGTTGTGAGGAGGCAGCACCTGCAAACTCAGCACTGCCCAGACTTTGCATACAAGGAGCTGCTGTCAGGCTGCTCTCGATGTGACTGCACACACACACACAAACATGGCCCTGTCTCAGTCTGGCAACCTGGAATTTCATGGGGTTTAAGCACGGCTAACAAATAAAATCCAAATTCTCTGTTTTAGGGATGGTCCTCCTCATGAGATGTTTCCCTCCTCTGGTTGCTAGAGGGACTGAGACACTGGTGAAATTCCACACTTTGTCTCCTGTAGTACAAAAAGCACCAAAAGCTGCAGTCAGGAAGAAAGAAAGGAATAGGCCAGGCCCCGAAACCAGAGGCTCATTACAGGTAACACAAAAACTCCAGCTCCCAGCCACAAACATTTATTTGAGATTCTTTTCCTGTGTCCATATATGACTGTCTGTCCCTTCTGAATTCCTTGCTGTGTCTGCACCCTTTTCTTTGCCAGGGCACATCTGTTAAAGTCTTCGTTTTGGTTTTGAAGTGGGCATTTTCTATCCAGCTGAACTTTAAAAAAGCTCCTGAGCAAAGGCTTTGAAGGAGTAAATATAAATATATTATTTTTATGAATAGGCCCCTGTTTTCACATGTTCCACTTGCAATGGCTTCTTGTCCACAACTGCTGGCATGTCCAGCCCTCTGCAGGAAGAATCCTCTTCTGGAGGAACACACTTTTCCTTGTGCACAAGGGATAATCTCAAGGAACATTTTAATCTAAAAATTCACCTGTATTTAAGGGGTCAGTCCCACCATTGTGCTCCAGTCTTGGAAAACAGAAACCAGCCTGGCCAAACTGACCCCCCAGCACTACAGGGAGATCCTGATCAGGTTCAAACTCTGTACCTGACATTGTTTGGTCCAACACTTGGGCTGAACCTGGGCAGAGCTTGAGGCTGCTCACAATATCCATCCATGCACACAGCAGGGACCAAATCTTTGGATCTCAGCCCTACCTCACCCAAGCCAAGTGGGAGCTGACTAATTGCAATTACTATAGAATTTAGTCAGTAGTTTTTATGTTGTGGTGGCTCCCCTACATTAAAACCGACAGTAAAAGGCCACTTCTTCATTTTTGAGGTTTACTTAATTAAGTTACTCTCTCTCTTTTTTTTTTCTTAAATTCTTTTAACCTAAAATGCATTGAAGGCCTCACGAAGGGACTCTCATTCTCATCTGAACCAAGAATCCTCTTTAAGGCAGCAGCAGCAGCAAGGAGTGGCATGGAATTATTTGCCCATGAATAATATGTTAATATTTATACATAGCTTGCTTAGATAAGGGAAACAACTTGAAGATTTATGGGAGAAGCTCTGCATGGCCATGCTCTGTGGAGCGACATTTCAAGCTCCACGTAGAATCCCAAGTGTTGATTTTGCCTCCTGACAGTTTAATGTGTAACCCAAGAAAGTACATTCTTCAAGATAAAAAGGGGAAAATCAAACCACCACAATCTGCCTGCTCTTCCCTTCCAGGGGTTTCACTGCATTTTGAACAGAGCACAGTCCCTTTACTGTTGGGATCCTCAAACACAGCTGAACTGGAGAGAGTCCACAAGCTGTGCATGTAAACATACAAAAAAACTTGGGTTTATTTTTTCCTTTAAGTCATCTTCTGAGTCCTCACTTGCAAAAATGCGGCTTTGCCTTTTCCTAACATTTTCATAAAGCTCAAGTCCTACTTGGCCAGTAGAAATGGCACAAATGGGAAGAGAATGACAAGGAAAAGCTCCGTGTGTGTGAGAGGAGGGATGTTTACCCCTTGTTTGTTTGTTCTGGGGAGAAATAAAGTGCTTTGTGTGAAGGCTCTTTGCAAGTGAGGCTGAAATGCTCTCAGGGCCCTGTAAAAGCATTGCCAAGTTTGTCAGCAGAGGGGAAAGAAATCTGGGCAGGCTGCCCTAAATTAAAACTAAACTTAAATCCAATTCAGTTTAAATACACAGTGTAGTGTTTGGTGTGGGGGCTGAAGGCAGAATTACCAACTCAAACATTGCAAACTCCTGGGCTAAGACCCTTTCAAATGGGTCTGAAATTGTAGCAAATAAATTAAAATAATAATATTGTTTCCTTCCTTCTGCTTTTGCTGCGTGTCAGAGGGGTCATGTTTCCTACCTTGTCTTGGCCCAGGTGAGAGCTGAGCTGAGCTGAGCTGAGCGTGGAAGTTCTGATGCAATTCTGTGCTTCTGGGAGTTAAGGATTTAAGGAACATCACCTGTGTGAGTTTGCAGTCAGCTTCTGAGGGGAAGGAACAGTGCAAAAGAAACCAGAGCTGTGGAGAAAATCCAATTAATTATTAATTTACCTGAGATACTGAACAAATTAAGGATGCTGCTTTATTGTAACACATTGGGATCGTACACGTTTATTCTTTCTTTTAGCATAAACTAAGCAGCATAACTTGGATCTGAATCAAGATTTCAAACCAAACTTCAGGGCTGCCTGCATAAGGCTTCTTGTTGATTTTGATATGAGATTTTGGGGATTTTTTAAAATGGAAATGTCACGTCACTAGTTATAAGGCTTTCTGTAATATATCAAAGTAATTTTTTCAATATTGGTGGTCTTTCCCCTCCCAAGCTGTTGAGAGTAGAATTGAAAATCACATGCTCCAGCACTTAGAGAGACCCTGTGAAGTGAATGGAAGCCAATTTAGACAGCTGGGTACAGCCTTGAGAGAAATTTTCAAAGGCACACGTGATTTTTATGACCTTAGGACTATTTCTTGCCTTTAAAAATCTCTTTCATAGCTTAACTTCAGACACCTCTTCACAAAAGCTCTGTCCTCTGTTTGTTATCAGCACTTACAGATGTCCTTTATAGATTTACCGATTTGAAAGTCCCTGAAACAAACTGTGGGTACTGGAGGGGGGAGTGAAAAGCAAGGAGATAATTTCAGTTACCTAACATTTATTTGACTTAGTCATGCAGAATGGGATCAGTGCAGCTGATACAGAACGATGATTAAACCAAAGCCTGAGTCTTTATTCCCATGTGATCACTGCCATTATCTCTGCTATCAGGGTTGATCTGACAGAAACTTTTATTTAGAAGCAGCCACACTTCTTTTCCCCACCTACCCCAAAGGCACCAGAGTTGTTTGCAGCTCCCCAACTTGCAGAAAGTAAAATGTAATTTATGCCTCCAGTGCAATGAGGGAGCTGGGGAAAAGAGATCTGGCTTCTTTATTTTGGGAGGCCTGATACAAAACCCATCACAGGCAGGAAATCTGGGTTTGTAAAGAATCCCAGAATCCCAGAATGGTTTGAGTTGGAAGGGACCCTAATGCCCATCCCATTCCACTATCCCAGCTTGCTCCAAACTCTGTCCAACCTGGCCTTGGGACACTTCCAGGGATGGGACAGCCACAGCTTCTCTGGTTGGTGGAGAGTTTGAAGGTCCTTGGTTTGAAAAAAACAGAATGCTGTATCTCAGTTACTAAATGTTCATTGATTCCTCACTTTCTCATACGCATTCATATTTCAAAATACATATATATTTCAGTATCCCTTGTAATATTGCATAATTGTGGTGTAAGCCCAGAACCCTTGACCTTTTGTAGGCAAACTCCTGAAAGTAAAGATATTTTTATAACAAGAGAGTACAGAAAATATTAGTAATAATCACTTTAGACTAATTTCACTATGCTAACACTTACAGGATATGGAATGTGCTGCTAGATAAAGGTTAATGGACAGGTCCATATCTCAGCTCTGGTCCATAGGGAATGACCTCCTGGCTGACCTTTCTTTTAGTGAAGCTGCCTTAGGAGAAGAGAAATGGTCCCCTCACCTCCTGTGCCATCACTGTCTCAGTCCAGATGCAGCAATGACAAACCAAAGGGTTAACTGAACTTGCCAAAGGGCTGCTCCATTCCTAAAAGAAAGGAAGCCAGGTTACAAATGAAATTTGCAAAGATGGTTGTGTTCAACTCTGATTTCTGGTTTGGGGTTTGCATTGCTTTCTGGCTTGTTTCTTAAAAACCAAGCTTGCTGAGGTGGAGATTGAGGCATGTTTGAAATGAGTCAGCTTGTTTTTAGGTCTTCTGACAGTTCTGAGAGTTACCAGTTTTCATCAAAGACTGTTGAGCTGTGACCTGAGGATCTCCTGGGTCTGAAACATCCCGATCTCAGTGGTCCCCAGTGGCTATAGAAAGGGGGCTGGGGAGCAGGGGGGAAGAGGCTGTGAGGGTGCTGTGAGCAGGGAAGAACATCCAAAATCAATGTCATTTCTTCATCACCAATTTGGGCTTTGATGGAAGAAGAAAAGGACCATTGCTACTGAAGCCTGGAGAGCTCTGCCAGGCAGGATGACCCCAAAGTTGCTGCAGTGCAAGGCAGGATTTGAGTGGATTTATGGAAACTGAGAGTTCAGCCTTTGCTCTGCTTTGGGTTGGTATTTGGTAACCTGAGGGACTCTTCTATAGAGCAATTTGGATATTCTGGGCCCTTTATTTTATGAATTATTGGCTTCATTTTATAAAATACCTCTGAGGCACGAAGGAAAACGGGGCAAGTTGTGAAATAATTCTCTGATTGGCCACTCAAAGCCCCATGAGATCCATTATTGTGACAGCAGATCTCCCTGTGGTGTGTGCAAACTCAATCCCCACTTCTGTGCTGTCATGGCAAAACTCACATCCAGCACATCCTCCCAGCCCCTTTGGGCCTTGGCCCATCTTGGGGCTACCTGAGGTGTGTGAAACAATGTTCTTTCCCTGCTTGTGGGACATGGAGAGTCCTGAAGTCCAGGAAGAAATGTGAAAGCAGCCACCCAGATGTTGCTGCCACAATAAGGGAGACAGAGCCTTTTGTCTCTGCTGTCACTAAAGCTACAGAACAAATTATCTGATTTGTGCATGGAGCAACATTATGTGTCTTTCCATTGTGTGCAAACATTTCTCTTGCTTAAAATGCTACACTTAATGGAGAGGTTAGTCCTGAAAGCTACAACGTTTTTCAGTGTAATTAATGCTGGAAGAGACCGAGTCAACAGTTTGCAAGTACAGAGGATTAAACTTCCTGTTGCTACTTGTATAACTCTATAGATTATGTGCAGTGCTTTGCACAAGCACAGTAAGACCTAAATACCTTACAGTCTATTCATCTCTATCAGATACAACTCCCTCCTCAGCCTAAATCATTAATAAATGCTGTGAGAGTCATTAACTCACCAAAACTGATGAACACTGGACAGTTGAGATAAATTCAAGGAGCAGAAAATTGACAGCAATTCAATTCCCATTCCCATCCACCCATTGTCACTCTCCCAAAGGAAAAAAAAAGAAAAAAGGCAACTAATTGTTCAAATGACAATGGGGTGATGATGAAGGCATAAAGCCCTTTGAGAGAGAAGAAATTCCTTATGAATAGACTGGAAAGGCTGAAATTCTGCAAAGGGAGAAGGGCAGGGCTGAGATGCAGCTGAGCTACAAAGAACCACAGAACCATTAAGAAAAGACCTCCAAGATTGTGGAGTGTATGTGTTAATCCAGCACCACAGGAAAAGGCAGAGGTGAGGAGGAAGGGAAGGACAAGGGAAGTCAGGTGCAGCCTTGCAGGAATGGTGGTGGGATGGTGAAAGGCAAGGGCAGAAGTGGAAAAAACACCGTGGTGGAGGAGAAGACCAAAGTCAACAGAGTCCCTGGTAGCAGGGCAGGAGGAACTTCTCTGGGGGAAAAAAGATGTGTAGATACAGAGGAAAAGAGATGCTGAGTTTTTGCAGTGCTAACAGTCTTCACTGGCCTGGGGACAGGGGGAGATGGACTGACAGGAGTCACAAACAGGAGTCTGACATCAGAGAAAGTCCATCCTGAGGGTCCCTGTACACAAACAGGCAGGTGGGTGGCAGGACTGAAAAGCAGAGAACGCAAAAAGGCAAAGGTGAAGCTGAGGAGGGGTTGGATTTCTTTGCCTTTAAGAGATGTTATAGCCAATGATGTTAATTTTGTGTGGTGCCAAAGTCAATATAAACTGCAGAGAAAATCAGATCTGTAGTGGTCGAGGATGTGGAGAAACAGTCTATTGTATATTTAACAGGAAGCCAGAGAGATCAAAGAGTTTTCAAAATGGTTTTGTTTTTAACTGATACCCTGGCTTTATTTTGTTTAGATTGAGCTGGGGGCCTCTCTGAAGAGGATGAAAGGAGAACAGAAATGTGTAACAAAGACATTTCCCCTCTCCTTAATAGTCAAGGGAAGTTGACATCCCTGTCAAGCAATAGCACCATTATATGCAGGGCTGCAAGAAAGGAAGCTATTTTATCCTTGGGAGGAAAGAGAAATGTTATCTTCTAGCAAAGAGGTGAAGTTCTGCAGAAATTCAGGGCTGTGAATAGACTGTTATGACAGGGTGCAATTTGATTTCCAGTGAACAATGCATGTCCCAGGCCTGAACACTCCTCAGCACAGATCAAACAGAGCACAGGGACAGCCTCCTCTCTGGAAACATACCCTTCCAAACACTCTGCTTGTTTTAAGAGTTAAATTATATTTTTGCTTTTAGCTATTTTCAGCTCGACATGAAGGGATGGTTTTGCATTAATGGAAGTGGCAAAGTCTAGCCTGTAATGAATTAAGATAGAGTAACGTGGGACTCTGCAAAGAGAATTCTTTAAAAGATCTTCTGTAAAAAGGAACATCTTGTAACACTTTTGGAGCAGGCCTTGGGCACAAAATTTTTGAATTAATTAAGTGTATGCTTAAATCTGCCTTTGCTGATCAAAACACTGAATCATCTTTATATTTTTTTTTCCTGATGCAGAATGGGTTTGAGTGAATACTTGAACATGTATTTGTTTTGTAGGACTTTGAATCTGATGTGCATCAATGCCATGCTTCAGTTTCATCCTCCCAGTTTGTAGGCAGCCTCATGAAGCTAAAATCTTAACTTCCAGTTAAAACAGGATATTGAAGATGACAGATTAGAGGATACAAGAGGAAGGGGCTGTGCCACAGGAGGCACATAAGCCCTCCCTGCTTCAGAATGAGGAACAAACAAGAGACTGTTTCCCATTTCTGCAGTCGCAGCTGATTTGAGTACCAGTCTCAGCAGCCCCTGCCAGCGTTGCTGCAGTTAAGGTGGTGCCAGTCTTTCAATCAGAAACCATTTAATAACTTGGCCACAAACACCTGCTTCAAACTGAGACTTAGCATTGAAAATTATCAGTCCTTCAGCAATTCTGAAGACATTTCCCTCCTCCCCTCCCAAAATCCCACAAGTATTTTCATGCAGAATTATCTGTGATTGATAAAGTTTCCTTTTGGGTTGGTATCCCCATCATTTCCAAACCCTTTTGTACTTCTGTGTGAGCTGTGCTACCATCCTACTCACGGAGAGCTGCACTCCTTAGATGAAGCCTTCAGTGCACAGAGCATGACAGGAATCATTTATGGTAGGAGTTACGGCCTCTCAGGTAGATTCTAAATTCATGTATATTCATGATTTCCCTTTTTTTGTATCGTGCAGCTGACAGAGCAGATCAGAGCGATCTCAACATCATCTTCACCACCACAGGCCCTTTCTCTCTCTCTCTCTGTTCAGGCTGCCAGCTAAACCTGTATCTTCACAATTCACCCAGTTTGTTCTTTTTCTGCTCATGGATGACCTTCCATTTAATGTAACGGCTTTAGGAATGTAGGAGTCAGCCATGCCTCAACACCTTTGCCTGCTGGCAGAGCCCTCTATCCCTATCCTTATCCAAATAACACAACCATTTGGCTCCATCAGAGGAATGGGGCAAGGCTGTGTCCCAGCCCTGGGAGGTGATGCCAGGGTGGGAGCAGTGTGGGTTACCCCTCCTTCTCTGTGCTGTGCAGCCCTGATGTGAGAGCAGAGAGGCTGTGAAACCCCATCTTCCTTTCTCTACCACAGCTGTGGTTGAGTTGATGAGTTTTTGTTCCCCTTTCTGGCATGTGCTCCTACTCCAGCTTGAGCCTGGCTCGGAGGGATGGAGCTGTGCTTCCCTCTGCGCTCCCATGCCATGGTGGCACGCTGGAGGCGGTGAGTCAGGCAGCCTTTCTCACCCACAGGCAGCTGCCTCTTGGCTTTGTGGTCTCTGCTGAAAAACGCGAGGAACCTTCATTTCACTGACCTTAACCCAAGGTTTTCAGTGCTCCCCGTGTGACTGAGCTTGCCCTCGCTCCGTCCTTTTGTTTTCAAACCCTAAAGCCTCTTTAGTTTCGGGATTACCCGTGGCTCTCACTGGCAGCTGTTGTTGATCACCTGGGGATCACCTGCTTTCCTCCTCGAGGCCGAGCCCATGGATTGTTTGATCCATTTGATCCATGCTCGGATGCAGATGGCGCATCCAGACCTGGTGAGAGGGCAGAGCACGGGGCAGGAGCCAGCAGGAGAAATTCCCTGCTGCAGGGAAGAGATGGCTCTGCCCTGAACCAGGGCCAGCACCTGCAGAGCCCAGGCTGTGCTCAGGAGCTCCCATCCCTTCCCAAAAGGGCATTTCTTCCACACAAGTACTCAACAAATGTTTTTGGCCATTAGCCATTGGTTATCAGCTGGAGGGAGGGGGAGGTGAAATGGCCCTGGAAATCCCACAGAAATGCTGAGAAAAATGAAACTACCCTCAGAATACTTGGCGCCTTTTTTTTTTTGTCTGTCTGAATAAAGGAAATTTTTCTACTCTCATCAGAGAGGGGAAGAAATTACATTGCCTGTAGTAATGGTGCCCAGAAGGAGGAACTAACCTGGTTCACTCTGGTGGAACAGAGAGCAGAAAGTTGTTGAAGTGTGGAGGACTCCTGTGCTGCTCACACTGGCTCCTCTGAAACAACATTCACCAAATCAGCACAGAAAAATGCCTGGCACCAGGCACTAACCCAGGATAACACAGCCTAGCAGGAATGCAGCCCTCAGCCTGACATTCCTCTGAAGATGCGCAGCATTCCCTAATTCACTTGACTTGATTTTAAGGGATAAAAAGTAAATTAGACCGTAAAATACACAGTTGTGTATACCTAACACCTCTCAGGGGCTCCGAGCAGTGACCCTCGCTGCCTGCTCCTGTCTGACTCCCTCCTCCCAGGTGGAATTTCCCCAGTGACTGCACAGGCAGCACAGCTGTGCTTGTGCCTGGGGCTCCCTGCATGCCTGGGAGATCCTGCTGCCTTGGGAAGGGTTGGATCTACCATGGGCAGGATGCTGAGGCAGAGCAAACACGTGCCTGGAGTTTCCAGCCCTCCTGCTGCCACCGAAAGGTCTGGGGAGCCCCACGATCCTTCCCCATCTTAACCAAGCCTTGAGGGATGGCCATGCTTTGTCTGGAGGGGTTTTACAGCTCTCAGGGCCCAGCTGTGCTCCCTAGGGACCAGGCAAGATTGAACAGGTCACAATGTCATGAGGAGACCTGTCTGGAAGTCAGGAAGGGCAAAGGAGCCCGTGGTCTGGCCGGAGGCTTAGGAAGATGACAATCTGTACACTCAATAGTTTATAATTTCCGAAAGAACACCTTACTCTATCAGTTCCCCCTCCTTTGTCATCAGAGAAAAACTCACACTTTCCTAACTGAAAGTTCAGTCTAAACATAAATGTCACTGAAAGCCCAGCGAGACCTTTGCTTCTCTGGTTTCACTCTCCTGAGCTGTGGGGAAGATTATGCAACAGGAACACTGGGGTGACTCATCTTCTGGCATTGCAGTAAATTAGGAAATGTTTGCTGCGGTGTTGTAGGGCTTTCTACCGGCTATTTGTGGGCTGCTTCTTTCTTTGCCAGTGTCTCCAAATCCCAAGTGTTGCCCATTGCCCTTGTCTGAGCTAGGAAGAGGCTCCTCAGTAGGTGCTGCAGCTCAGCTCTGGGGCAGAGGGTAACAACAGCAGCTGTTGGAAGGAAATGATGGTAAAGAAATTCTGAATGTCCTTGCTCAGCATTTTTTTTCCCCCTGTGAATATTTCTTGCAAGTCTTTGAATCACTGGCTTTGTTTCTGTGCTGTAACTCTCAACAACACTCTCACCCATCAGGCACTAAGGGGGTCAAGGAGATTTTCCTCCTGTGTTTGTTCCTGAAGCACGAGGCTTGTCAAGATCACAGAGACTGTTCTAAGAGAGTCTGAATGTATTAGAGGAAGGACAAATTGAATGTAAGAAAAATTATGTCAGTCGCATCCCTCCTTCTTTGCATCTTCTTTTGGTGTACGGTTCAAAATACATATATACTTGTCTTGAAGCATGAGAATTCACACGGTGAGCCTTCCCTTGTGAATTCTCATAATTCTTCCTAATTTAGGGCAAGAATTAATTTTTGGAAGGAAACTGCAAAATAAAGAGAAATACTAATATAGTGAGATTGAAAGTAAAACCATGAGGATTGGAAACACTATGAAGGACATTAACCAGACTGTTGATTAAGATATGTGATGCCATAAATAACCCTGATGTAAAGATGTGAGCCTTTGTCGCAATTTCATTTCTGGTTACTTGTGGTACATATTCTTTAAGGATTAGAAGAGAGAAAGTCTTGCGAACACTTAAAGCTACATCAGAAATTCCACAAATTCCCCCTGGTTGTTCGCAAGCCCAGTCCTGAGTTAAGGCTTTTCTGAGCTACACAACCTATTATGGTTGATATAAACTGAAATTTCAGGCAAATAAAAAGGGGCATGAGCTTCTCAGCTTGCTCATTTTTTCCGAAAAAAGAAAGTATGAACTTATTTTGCCATAGAAATCAAATAAGGCATCAAAGCCCAATTTCCTAAGGATGGTATCTATCAGTTTCTTTGAAGCAGACATTTTTATGACCAGCAATGTTAACAAATCCAAACTAAGTATCCAATCTGTCAAGGAGAAAAATAAGTTTAGAATGAAAGTAACTATTGCTCGTTAAACTTTAATAGTGAGGCATTTAAAAGAAGAAAACCATCCATTATAATGTTGGTGGAATAGTGTGTTGTCAAATTCCCCAGAGAGAACTTTTATCATGATGTTTAAATATATTATATTAAGGGATGGCTGTTACTCTATTCTCTAAACCAGAGACTTTCTAGAGGAAAAGTTTAGGAGCAATATATATCCAGAGGTGAAAATTTCCCTACTGCCCAGCAATTAAAAGGAACTATTGGATATTAATCCCACCTGTCCCAAAGGATGTACTGGGGGAAGAGTTGTGCTGAGGCAAAGCTGAATGAAGCAGTGTATATTCAACCTTGAAGAGGTTATTCCATTTTTTTTTGGAATCTGCAGGATCAAGGACTTTTGTGATTAGTACCTGCCACTAGAAAGAGAGCCGTTGTTTTAGGCTTGGTAATGAGTTTAGACCCATGGTGATAAATCCTCAAGGAGAACCTTTGCCTGCTGATCACATCCCAGTTTTGTGTCCTGATTGATCTCTGGTTTGTGCAGGTGCACACGGCCATGGCACATCACCAGCATCTCTTGAACAGTGTTTCCTATCCTACTGGAATGCTCCCCTTGCCATGACTGCATCCCCCATGTTAAACACACCCTCTTCCCTGACTCCCATTGCTTTTTTCAAGGCAGAACTTGTTCCACGTTTCCTTTCCTACCCCCTCACTTCAGTGACCACATCACGACTCGAGTCAGCCCCGCTTCTACCGAAGCAGAGCTTTCCCTTTAAGGCCTGTTTATTTTTAAAAGATACATGGGAGTGATTCCATTTTTGTTGTCAACTACTTCCACACCCAGAAATCCATCATAAGAAATGAAAGGGAAGAGCTGCAAAGCCTTGGTCCAGCTTTCTCCTGGGGAATCTTGGCGCTGTAGGGGCCAAGAGCCCCAGGCACGGTGGTGTCCCAGCTGATGGATGCAGTGCTCAGCCCTATCTCCAGCAACTCCACCAGCCTTTGAACCAAAGATTACCACCTCTGCAATCTTTAATGATTTAATACTTTTAATATCACTGTCTCATCTCACTTTCTTTGGTTGCAAAACACTATGAGGTCACTACAACAGTTGAATGTGGCTCTCAGAGTTGGTGCTACAGCTCTGCCCTGATGCCAAGACTTGCTGAAATCTTTGCCAAACTTTCATCACTTGAGCTGAAAATTTCATGTCAAAGGCCTGCCATAGTCTGGTTTGCCTTGAGGTTTTATTTACTCTTTTGATTTAAATGAATTCTAGTGAAACCATTCTGGAAGGAACCAGAGAAGACACAGATCTTATGATCTGTCTGTCAATTTACTGTGGCCCCCACAAAAACATTTATCACAGACTTTATTGCCACGTCCTTGTTTTCTCCTCAGTTTCTATCAGCATGCAGGCAAGACATTAAGGGGTGAATAAAGGCTGCAAGGTGATGGAAGCTTTAACCTGACAGCCCCTGCTACATTTGCTGCAGGAGATGGGAAACATGAACTGAATTAAGGAGGAAATTAGAAAGAGAATCAAGTTAATGCATCTGAAAAACAACCTGAAAAAATGTCTGTAAAATCTTTGCCTCTGTCATAGAATTTTGGAATAGAATTAGGCAAGTCACTTGGATGAAAGATTCCCACATCATCACTAAATATACATTCCACATTCACCAAGTTCCTGCATGGATCTGAAGACAGTGGGGCTTTGAGAAGCTGCAGCACTGCAAGGGACCACGATTGCTCACACATCATGTCCAAACCCAAAGCTGGTGAATACCCTTAAAGTTGATTTCTCTCTGCCTCAAATGTCATCTATAACCCAAGCAAATGCCACCCCCACACCTCATAGGGGAACGTGAAGAATAAAATTTGCTAATGCCTGTCATCAGTGCCCAAAGAGCACTCCCAAGGAAATGAATAATTCTGTGTTCGGAGCAAGATTTGAATAGTGAGCAGTAAGTGAGGCATGGGGGCACACATTGCACAACCAGGAAGAACAAGAGGGTGAATAATGGTTCACTGAGCAAGTTTGTACATGCAAAGAGACAGGAGTCCTACCAGGAAAATTGTGCAGAGCCAGAGTAGAGAATAACACCGTAACACAGGGGCACAGGAATGTTCAGACTTAGGGAGCATCCTTCTTTCTCAGTGGTACTTCCTACCTTTTGAGAACCAGACTGCTGAGTGCTTGATTTTGATACTTAAGTGCCAAAATAAGTCTTTCTCTGAAAAAACAGCATTGCTGAGATCAGAGACAAGGTTTGCACACAACAAAAAGAGTTGGGGTCACTTTGGGCTGGAAAAGATTTCTTGCTTTTCAGTCTCTGCCCACAAATGGTGCCCTGCCTACACCTCTCTGAACAATTGTCTAGAGAGTTTCCTGTTCTCAGAGCTGCCACAGACCTGGGCACAAGCTGCTGTGTTTGCCTCCACTTGTGTCACTCTTCCGGGGACACCAGCAGGCAATGGATCCCTGGAAATGTTCCACACACGGATGAGAATAAAGGCCCACAGCTTTTTGGTCAGCAGCAGTGACTCAGGTTGGAGTTCACAGCAGCACATTTCATTTCTTCTGCTTGAGATTTGAGTAGCTCTGTTCCACCTCCATCCACAACAGCCTTGATTCTGCCCATGGCAAATGGCAAAACTCCCACTCGTTGCACAGGGAGTGGTGTTGGAGCACTAGATTTTTTTTTTTTTTCAGCTGGGTTGTGCAGAGACTTTTTGTCAGGCTCGGCAGGAACATTGGGAATATCCAGTCATCTGTGTGAGTCCAAGAGCAGCCAGAATATGGGTAGGCAAGGAATCTGCTGCTGTGACCCACTATAAGGTTGTGGACCTTGCCTTTGAAGCAGGGAGTGATGCCTCCATTAGAGCACCATCCACGGCAACTCTGGAGCTGTTCCTTCTGCAGCTCCCATTGTTTTAAATGGATTTCAAGGTGCTCATCGTCTGCCAGGCTTGCACTTCTGGTCCCAGTCAGCTGACTAAAATAAAAGCATGAAAAATGGAGTAAATTGGAACTATTATTTGTCACACACCTGGCAGTACAAGGACCATCTTTCAGAATTTGAGTCCCTGGAGAATATGCTTTCCTGCCCCACTTTCCTTGGAGATGCACACAGTGAGTCCCAGCCACTTACATATGTGGAAAAAAATTGAATTTTAAAGCAAGTGATCATAATCCAGGGAGACCTGTCAACCTTGGATGTATCTCAAGTTTCCCTTCCAAGGCTGCTGCAGTAATCCCCTGTTCATAAGGCTGAAGGCCAGGGAAATCAGAAACTTGTGGTCCTTGTGCATGGCCTCTGCACAGCTGGGTTTTCCCTCCTGGGTCAGCCTTTAAAAGGACTTAACCAAGGCTGACAAATCTAAAATTAGATTTACCAGCTCCAGAAGGAGTGTGAACATGTCCCTCCTGTCTCAAGGTTGCCTCTGTATCCAGCCAGGGCTAACTGGAAACCAGAATTGTTGCATATCAGGAGCTGTGGGGACAGACAGGCAGGAAGGGAGCACAAATAAATGTTGGTTTGAGTTGTGTCCGTGCTTCCACTGACTCCACCAGGTTTTGGATCAGGCCCTACATGGGAATAAGGGTAGTGGGAGACTGTCCTTAGCACAGAAGCGCCCTTACACTCACAATGAATGCTATTAAATGACAATTTCCTGTCCACTGTGGTCCTCTGTGTGTCTTCTCTGCCAGCAAATCCCACGGGGAAGGGAGTGTCTGTTATTCCATGTTTGTTTAGTGCCTCGTACAATGAGGCTCTCTTCCAGTTGGGGCCACTTGATGCTGCCACAATACAAATAATAATGATTCTAATAATAAAATGCAGACTTCAATGGGCCAAGCTGCTCAAAAGCATTGGCCTTTCTTGCTGACTTGCTTCCTTCCCACTTCCTCGCTTCCTCCTCTGGTAGAAGAGCTCTTCTACATCATCAATTCCCAAAGGTGGTTGTCCTCAGTGTTGTTTGGCTCTGCAGGAAGCACCATTGCTTAAGACACTTGGCTTTGGTTTTTTATTATTTTTTTTTTTTTTCCCACTGACACGTTGCAGAAATTCTCCTTCCACACCCTTCACTTCCCGGGAACATCCATCCCTTTGGATCATCATCTCGGCCATGGCACCACTTGCATTTTCTCCAGCCCTAAAGACAGGAAAGAAGTGGAGATACCAGCCAGGGGCACAGGCTAGGAGGAGCTGGCAGAGAACAGAAGAGAATCATGGAGGTTGGAAAAGCCCTCCAAGCCCATGGAGTCCAGCTGTTCCCCCAACACTGCCAAGGGACAGTGAGCCATGTCCCCAAGTGCCACATCCCCATGGTTAAATCCCTCCTGGGATTCCTGCAGCCCCTCCAGCTGCACAGTGGGGTTTCTCAGCAAGGACAACACTCTGGGCACAGGATTAGGGAGCAGCGAGTGCTGGGATAACTCCTTCCCACAGCACTTTGTAGATGCAGACAGTTTAGCTCTGTGTCCAGGGCTGGTTTCAATTTGGCTTCTCACAGAGCACTCTGTTGACAAAAATGGCTCTTGGCTAAAGTTCTTCTTTGTTTTGGTTGGAATTTTCCAAGTTTTTGGACAAAAATGCACATGAGGAGGGTTTTGATTTTCTGTCACTTAATCTGTTCCTCTGTTGGAAAAACGGAAGCTCAGTGGAAAATCTGACAGCTAAATGTATGTGAGCCCTCAATAAAAAGTTACAAGAATCAAGGAACAAAAATCCGTGAAAAAATTTTAATGGCACAACCATTTTTGCAGAGAATATATTTAACATTTTCCAACCAGCTTTAGCAGTGACCTGTAATTAAAGAAGAGTCCAAGCCACAGGGTTCAGAACCAGACTTTCCCAGAATTTATGCGTGTCTGGGTTTGGTTAAGTCCAGTATGAACCATGGCAAGAGCTGGGATCCAACTCCCACTTCTCCCAAGGCTGGACAGAGGTGGTTTGGAGGCATCTCTTCATTCAGGGCATCCTGCTCTGGCTCAGAGGAGCTGCCACCCTGCCCGAGCCCTGGGCAGGGACAGCAGGACAGACAGAGGTGTCTGTGCAACTCCCAGTGTCATCTGGGAATGCTCCACACCCTAATTCAAAAACCCTTTGGAAATTAAAGCCAACTACAGAAAAAATCAAGAGTGAAAGAGAAAAGAAGAGATAAGGAGAGGAAAAAAAAGGAATTGCACAGGTATTTTTCAAGAGATGACAGGATTTGCTGTCAAACCACAAGCTGACTCAAGGATAACTCAAAGAGATTCCTCACTCACCTCTGGCTGGGAGTAGGAGAGGTCATTAGCACTGCCAGGCTGTGTCCAGGGTCTGGAGAAGGGTCTGAGATCTCTTTGCTCTTGGTGCAGTGGGGAAACATTTGTGCCACCCTCAAGGTATGTATTTCTCTGTTAGATATTCTGGGACAGATTTCCACGCTGGCTCCACATCTTGGGTGCTGACCTCCTTAGAAAATCTGTCCCAGCCAGGTGCTGCCAAGTTCCTGAAACACTGGCCCTGGGCGATTTTGGAAATATGGCCACACCTGTCCTCGTTTCGCATCACTATCAACTCCAGCAAATCTTCAGATTGGCCTGATTTCAGCATTGTTTTGAATCCCTGCTGCCAGGTGTTGTTTGGGGAAACACGCTGTCCTTGCCACAATGCATTCTGTCTTGGAACAACTTAATCTTGTGTTTTGGCCCCAAACCAAGGGGCCATTCCTAAAGGCTAATAGAACTGCTTGGTTTATTGTCTTGCTGGGAACACACTGGGGTGGTTGGAAAGGGATCCCAGAGTCTGATAAAACCAGGCTACCTGTCTTGCTCCTTGTTGAGACTGGTTGGGGCAGGCTGCCAGCAACAGCTGTTTCTTAATTGCACAGACACTTATCTTGTTCTGACACCACATGCAAACATTAATGTCTTTCTGCAAATATGAATTTGGAGATTCATTCTGTGGGCTTTCAAAAACTGTGTGTATTTCTTGGTCCATCAGAAGAGACAGATGGAAGGGCAGAGACTTGGGGACACATCTGAGCAGAGACACACACCTGCTATTGCCTGGTAAGCTGCTGACACAAAATGGTCTTGTAGCACTATTTCCAAGCAGAGGTGCCAAAGGCCAAATGCCAAAATCAAAACAATATGGGTCAATGTATTTGAAGGAAAGAGGTTGGCACTAGTTGGGCTAAACACAGCACACACCTGCCTGAGGCTGTGGGGGATCATCAGATTCCAGGATGGTTTGGGTTGGAAGGACCTTAAAGATCATCCAGATCCACCCCCTGCCATGGGCAGGGACACCTTCCACTGTCCCAGGCTGCTCCAAGCCCCATCCAACCTGGCCTTGGACACTTCCAGGGATCCAGGGGCAGCCACAGCTTCTCTGGGAATCTGTGCCAGGACTTCCCCACCCTCAGGGATGTTTGGTCCAGCCAGCAGCACACGGCTCTACAGCCACCCACATGGCTCTCCCTGCTGCCTCCAGGGCTTCCCCCTGGACTGCCTGGGCCTGGCCAGCCCCCCAGGCCCTGCTGGTGCTTACACCAGTGTAAAGCACTGGTTACTGGAGCCCTGGACGTGTCTGTGTCAGGGCAGCCTTGGTTTCTGCAAGTCTTCCATGAGTGCCCCTCCACCCACGCCTGCTCTGTGCCCATCTCTAATTTTCCACCCGAGGAAGCCCGTCTGGCTGTTTGGGCGGGAGCCTTTCTCAAGGTTCCCAGCTCTGCCTGGCTTTCAGCAGAGAGTTTTATTTTTGGTGCTAAGCCCTAAAGCCAAAACCCCGCTCCTCCCTTTGCTCTGACCGCCGGTGCAGGGAGGCTGCTGTAAACAGGCTGGGGAGGGAGCAAAGCACAGCCCCTGCTGCAAGGAGGGCTGCAGAGATGGTGTGATACACCCCTCTTGCTGTTCCTAGGATTTGTAATTAAGGTCTCCCTGGTGGAGACATGAAATCAGCAGGAAAGGGGACCTGGAAATATCTCTGTTCCTTGGTTGAGGCATGACATTTAAGATTGCCCCTACTAAAGAGAGGCCTTGACGAGAAAACAGCAGCTGGAATAGTCAGTGTTGGTCATCAGCTGTCTGTCTACCTCTCACTCATCCTCAATCCCATGAGAAATCCTATGGAATTTAACAGGCTTAAACAATAGCTTCCACATAGATTAAATTGAGGCACTGCTCTAAAAAAATCCCCACAATGTATGAGAGTGATCTTTCTAAAGCTTCCTTTCAAAAATCTGTAGTGGGTTAATCCTTCTGCATTACATTAAATGTATGATTTAAATGATTCATAAACAAAGGTCAGGTCTGCTCTGGAAACTTTCCCTTGCACAGCTTCTCTGCTTGGGAATATGGATTTTCACCACATTTATGGACCAAAACCTTACACAGTACTCTTGCCACCAAGCCAAGACAGATTTTTGGTCTTATGGTGTTCTTCCATAAGGAAATATTTCCTTTATCTGTTCAAAAGGCAAAGGATCTGATAAAGCCATTTCCCTTCCAGACCCTGACACATGATGTGTAACCCTGGTGGGCCTGAAACGATCTTCACTCAAATTTTATTTCCCTGTTTCTGTTTTCTTAGTTGCACTGGGTTCTTTTGCTTTTCCCTTTCTTTCTTCTAAACAAATGAATGAATGAAACCCCACACATGGCACACTGTTTGCACAACGTACAACTTCCTAATTTCTCTTAAAAGCAAGAGTGAAACTTCGCAGCTGGAGCAGAATGGGGCTGGGCAAGCATAGAGAGGAAAGCAGGCCAAAAGGGAATGGCACATACAGCAAATGTATCTGGTGCCTGAGCCACACTGAGGCACTAAAATAAGCAATTGTACTTAACTAAATCTTGAATGCACTTGATGTTAAACATACGCTAAAGGACTTGGTTGGACTTTGTGATCTTGAAGGTCTTTTCCAAACTTAACCATTCTATGATTTTGCTGAGTGCCCTGGATGACACGGGGAAGCAGCAATTTGCTTTATTCCTGCCCAGACTGGCATTTGGTGGGTGGCTGGGAGCTTGCTGCCGACTGGTGATACTGCTGTCCCTACACCACCAGTGACCTCCCCAGCAGCCCATCCCATTGAACAGGGACTGCGTGCTGGGAGCAGAGATCTGGGATTGCTCTCTGCCAAGCCACAGGGAGCTGGTGTTTCTGAATGGCTCCACTGACCAGATAGAGTGAGCATTGAAATGCAACAAGTTGCCCAAAAACTTGGTTTTCCTCCTTAACCCAATTTTCCAACCCTGTTAAAAACTGGGGTGTAACACTTGGGCAGTTTTAACCTCCCAGAACCACACTGTGGTGGAAAAATACCTGGGCACTGGCTGCAGCACAGCCTCAGCAAGGCACAGTCATTCTGGCTGCTCCTTCCAGGCTAGAAAAGGTGCAAATCTTCAGGTGCAATCCCACTTGGAAAGCATCGGGCTGTGCTTCGAAGCCTTCAGCTGGGGCCAGGAGCCGGTGTCAGCGCATCCCCAGCAGTGCCAGCAAAGCCTCTCTCACCTGGCTGCCCGACACACTTAGAGGGAATATTATTGTTGTGTCAGTCAAATACTGGGGCTCCACTGAGGAATATTTTCCGTCTGCAAGGGAAAAAAGCCTCTGTGAGTTCCAGCCAGCCTGCTCAGACGGAGGGGAGTGATCCAAGGTGCCGGGTTTCCACATGCGCATACTTCCCTCCGCAGTGCCCTAGAAGGGACAGGAATTATCCTGGGCTTTGCCACGAGTGTGCCAGGGGAGTGAGGAGAGTACGGGCAGGGCATGAAAGGGATGGGAAACAACTCCTCTTTTGTATTCACAGCATTTATTTTCTGATGAAACAGTAAATCTGTCCCTCTCTCCTGCATTCCCAGCATCACACAGGCTCGAGCTATGTGGCTTACTGGAACTGGCTTGCCCAAAAGATTTTCATTAACATTTTACCGTGAAAAAATCCACACATCAGCCACACAGGCATGTGGTTTCAATCCCTTAAAACACTGATTCATTATGTGTTTAGCAAATATTTTCTCCTGCATCTGCAAATAATAGCTACTTCCAGACTTTCACTGGCCCGTGATTGCTGCTGCTGTAACGCCTTGGCTTCCCTAAAACCAAAAAGGTGAAATTTCTTTCCAAAAGGCAGCTGCCCCTCTGAATGGGCCTGTCCTTCTGCTTCCCAGAGGGGAATGCAGCCATCCCCAGCAGCTCAGGGGGGCTGGGATTTAACCCTCTGTGCTGTCACCCTCAAAAAATGGGAGAGTCACAACTGTCTTTGGGATATCCTTTAGGGCTGCACTGGGTGAGAGGCTCTGAGAGTGCTGAAAAGGGCCTTGGTCCATCTGAAATCCTTAAAAAATAGAAGTAAATAAAAAGGAGCCTGTGGCCAGGGTCAGGCACACACCTCTGCCCGTCTGGGGTAACCGAGCACTGGCAGCACCCCTGAGCAGGTCAGCCTTTCCTCCTTGGCATCCCCGTAGGGTCTGTGCTTTGTCCTTGGCAGCGGAGGTGAGTCACCGGCAGTGCTGAAATCCCAGCTCCCGCCTGCACCGCTCGGGGCAGCTGTTCAAATAACCTGAGACGAACAGAACCATCCATACCCTGAAAAACAACAGCCTCTTCTTCAGGGCTCTTTCCTGCAGGGGTGAGGTGGCACAGCTGGTGGCACAGCTGATGGCACAGGCACCAGGTAACCCCTGAGCCACAGCAAGGAAGGCCCAAAGACAGCGAAATTCCTACATATTCCCTAAAAGCCTGAAGTCCTTCTTCTCTGCACAGCACAGACACACCGAAGCAGATTTTACTCACTTCTCTGAGGAGGCAGAATTACTCACAGGTGGTTCTTTTCAAAAATACATATGGGCTGAGGCTGAGAACATATGGTCTGATAGCATATTAATAACAGAGAGCTGAGATTCCCTGTTACTCACAAGGCAAAAGACAGATTGAGGCAAGGACACCTTTCAGGAGGAATTCCTGCTGCCCTGGCTGCATGAATCACTCCTCACCAGGTCACCCTGTTCCCAAAGCCCTGCCTAAGAAAAGCAGCCATTTATGGGTATGCAGAGATAAGGGGGTTTTTATCCCTTGTGTAGATGCCAGGGATGAAACCACAGACTTTCTCCCCCATTATTCTGGGATGAAAGCACATTTTTGTGGGATACACATAACAAAGGCCATGATGTCTGGAGGAGTTTTGGTCACTGCTCTCCTATGGTCATCCCCCAGTGCTGATGGTTGTGAATGAGGAGGATGCTCCACCACAATTCTCTATGGGGCTCACAGCAGTGCCAACCTGGGCATTCCTTACTCCAGATTATCCTTCCTTCCCAGCTCCCTGAGGATCTTGCTCTTATCTCTTCAGTCCTGGAAAAGATCAAACATGCTGCAGCTGGGAGCAGCGCTGCTTAATCCAAACAAAGCCTGGGAGGAGATGCCTCAGCCAGCTCATGCCTTGCAGCTGGGGCTGCACTCCTTCAGTGGGATAAGTACTTAGCAAAGCCAAGGGGTGGTCTGTGGCTCTCCTGCAGGAGAATTGGGTCCCTCGAGGGATAGGGAAGGCTTTTCCCTGAGGATGGGCCCAGCTCATGCCAGCAGTACACACTTCTGGACTCATAGCTGAGAGATGCTTCTTGCAACTGTGCCCAGGATCTCACTGCTGCCAATAAAACCAGCTCAGGGTTGATGTCTGAAGTGCCTTGGTGTGCATTTGCTAAATTTATAAACTGAATCAACTGCATTGGAGTGGGGAAAGAGAATGGGGACTGGAGAGGATGCAGGACACAATACAGATTTTATTTTTTCCTGGGTTAAAGGCAATGACTTGTTTCAGGTTGCAGCATAAGGCAGGAAAAATGAGGAAAGGAGCTGTAAGCTGATGTTTGCCGTGGAGAACCCCAGGGACACCCAGACCAACTGAAGCAGAAAGAAAAGGGCCCCCAGCTCCAGAAACAGCACCAGAAATGGGGGGGGGGGGGGGGGGGTGTGAGGTGAGGTGCTCCCCTCATTGCTGCAACACTGGACCAATATCCCCTACTTCAGCTTAATGTGCCTGCACAGCCAATTGATTTTCCTAAAAATAGTCAATTGGAAATCACAATTTCCAATTGTGATTCCAATTCCAACTGCTTTCCAATTCCAGCCTAAAAAAGAAATATAGAAATCCCTGCCCAGCATCCTCTTCTAAAGGTCTGTATTTCCAGGGATCTGGAGTGCTGCTGGTGGGACTGGGCTTCAGGAGAGCAAAGCATAGCAACCTCCCTCCTGTTTGATCCATCCTGTGGAAAACTCAGTGTGCCCAGGGTGAAAATCCAGCTGGATAAAATAAATGTCTAATCTCTTAGAATACCCAGTAAAACAAAGGTGCACGGAAGATTGACTTTTATCGCAAATTTGCCACAGTTGATTTTTCCAGCTAAGGATGTTCCTTCTCTGCTGGGCCTTAAATTTGTCTGCAGAAAGGACTGTGGAGAGGAAAGGCAAATGAGTGAAGGTGTGAAATCAATGTACATGAACTCAATGGCCCTGAGCCTCGAGGCTGAGGCTTTAGTTGGCTGCACTTCATGCAAAAGGAGCTGAGACCCCTCTATTTGTCTCCAGGCAAGCCTGCAGACAGACCTTTCACCTTCCACCTCTGCTAATTCATCTTGGCTTTGTGATAATGGGACAACAAATTCAGCTTTTTGTCCCCAGAGTAGCTGGAATCATGGCAGGCGTGGGAGAGGCCGGGCCTGCCATGCTCTGCTGCCAGCCTGGGAGGACAATCCCTGTCCCAGAAGCTCAGGCAGGATATTTAACTTTGATATCAGCTCAAAAGATACCACAGTATGTCCACATGTGTGATCTGAGCTGGAATATATCTGTGAACTCCCATGACTTTTAAAGGACAGGTGTATCCATTAATGTTCTGGCTTAATATTAATTCATTTATTTCATTTGTATGAGTGGCTCAGCTTTAAATAACTTATGTTTGTTACAAGAACTGTGGGCAGGAAGAGAAGAGCCAACAGAGAAGTTTCCAGGGAGACTTTAAAGTCTCTTCCAGAGCCTAAAGGGGCTCCAGGAGAGCTGGAGAGGGGCTTGGGACCAGGGATGGAGGGACAGGACAGAGGGAATGGCTTCCCACTGCCGGAGGGCAGGGATAGATGGGATCTTGAGAACGAATTCCTCCCTGTGAGGGTGTGGAGGCCTTGGCACAGGGTGCCCAGAGAAGCTGTGGCTGCCCCTGGATCCCTGGGAGTGTCCAAGGCCAGGCTGGCCGGGGCTTGGAGCGCCCTGGGATAGTGGAAGGTGTCCCTGCTCATGGCAGGGGGTGGCACTGGATGAGCTTTAGGGTCTCTCCAATGTAACCTTTGATTGTTTAACTGCTCCAAAAGCAGCCGGTGCACCAGAGAGAGCGAAGCCGAAGGCCCCAGCACTCTGTGAAACCCCAGCCCGAACTCGCCCTCGGCCGCTCCCGCCCCGCGCTCAGCCCACCCTGAGGGCCCGGCCCGCCCGCGCCGTTCCCGGGCTCCGCGCGCCCTCCTGTGGCCGCCGGGGCGCAGCGCAGCCGGGCTCGGCTCGGGCTCGCTTCGGTCCCGCTCCCGGCTCTTTCCAGCGCCTCCTTTTCCGGCTTTTCCCCCTAACACAAAGGGCAGATCTGCTGCTCCCCGCTTTTCCAGGCGCTCCCACCCCTCCCGGCTGCGCGGCAAGGCTTGCCAAGGCAAGGCCAGAAAAAGAAGGGAGGAGAGTGGCTGTTCTTTTTGTCACTACACAGGCCTAGAAACGTGTCCCCATGAGGGAGGATAGCTCACGGACCCTCTCAGGGGGCTTAATGCACCAAGCCAAGGGGATGGAAGAGGCTGCTGAGAAATGAACAGCAACAGACCAGCAATGGCAGCACCTTCCAGGGCCGGGACCTGCTGATCCCCGAGCTGCAGCTGGGCCTGAGCTAATTCAAGAGAAAATAAACAGTCCTGAAGTGCCACTTGCCCAGGCTTGGAGTGAGATGAGCTCTAAGGTGGCTTCAACTCAAACCATTCTGTGATTTCCTAATTCTCTACAGCACCAGGGAGCTGGGGGTGATGCAGAGACATCAGTAGCTCCTTGTCTCCTTCCAGATCCACAGAGCACATCCTTCCAGCCGCGCTCTTCCCCACTCTGGGTCAGACAGAACAAGCTGCCCCTCAGAAGATGAATTTCAAAGCCAGGACAAGCTGCCCCTCAGAAAACAAATTTCACAGCTGCCCAAGTGCCAAGGCTGCTCTTCCCTGCTCGCTTGCCATGAACAAGCTGCACTGGATATGCCAGGTGTCCCCAGTGCCATATGCAATGCCAACAACATTCCTGTGCCTCCATGGAAAATACCTCACTTGATGTGCCCTTGCTTTGTGTTTTCCCAGCCACAGGCAGGCTCAGAGCTGCCCTGGAGCTCATGCATCCATGGATGGTCTTCCTGTCCCGCTATTGCTCCCAGCAGAGCCTTGCAGGAATTCATATCCACCCCTAAGTGCTGCATTTCCAGCAATATCAACAGAATCATAGATATGCTGAGTTGGAAGAGACCCACAAGGACCGTTTAGAAAAACTCCTCACTCTGCACAGAACCCCCAAAAATCCCACCATGTGCCTGATAGTCTGTAATAGGAATAACAACAACAACAATAATAATAATAATAATAAATAATAGTAGTCCACATCAGGTCCCGAGAACCCCAGGCCTCCCTCCTGGCACCCCTGAAAGGGTTAACAGCAGGGCTGATGCCCAGGAAAGGTAGAAGGTGCCCACAGCAAAACAAGTGATGTTCCAAGATAGTTTTGTTTGATCAATGCTATTAGACTGATAGATTGTTTGGGGAAGCTTTTTATCTCAGCCCTCACATCTGTTCTGCATTTGGAGGCAGCCTAAGAGACTGGGGGTGCAGAGCAGGTGCTGCGAGTGTCTGGTGAACATTAGGGAACGTTCACTCAGAGGCTCCAGAGCTGCCAAAAAGTGCACTGATTGGACAGATGTTACTTCATTACTGTCAACTCGTCATCCTGGATGTTTTAAGGGAACAGTTGTTTGTTAAGGAAACACAGCTGTTACCAAGAAATGTGTTTTTCCTTTCCTTTTCTTGGCTGCAGGGCAGCAAAAAGCCCAGGGTACCTGGGCACCTGCAAAGCTTCTTTCTGGGCAGCTCCCTGTGGCCTAGGAAGGGGCATAGGACTGGAAGGACCTTGCCTAGTTACCTGCCACCCCATTGCCCCAGGGATGATCCCTGTTTAAGCTCTCCTGGACGTGTTTTCCTTACCTGGTTGTCAGAATTCCCAGCACTGGAAGTTGTCTGGCACTGATGTTCCAGTTGTGGGGTGACTGCTGGAGCCTTGCAATGGAGGTGGCTTTGTCATGGGCTCCTGGGTGCTAAAACCTTTCTCCCGTCCAGCTTCAGGGCAGATCTTCCAGAAATTATCCCCAAAGTATGATTTGATTCAAGGAACTGCATGGGAGGGGAGTTGGAGCACAGTTTGCCCCACAGCTCTGCCACCTGGAGGGCACACACAGGAGGATTGGATCAGGTTTATCTGACTGGATACCTTCCAAAAAATGGGTCTGTAGGCTTCCCTCTGGTGTTCAAGCTCAGTTTCATCCAGAAATACTCATTTGGAATGTCAAACCTGTGCCTTTCAGGGCAGCCTGGATTCCTGTCTCCTCCCACAACAGCTGGGAGCACCCTGCAAAAAATGGGAACAGCTTTGGTGCACAGCTGATCTCCTGATCTCCTCTCAGTGAGGTTCAGGAGCAACCAGGTCTTCTCCATCCTCTGGATGAGATTCAGCTACTTCACTGTCCCTGTGCCTCAGCCTCCTCTCTCCTTTGGACAGAGCCAATTCCAGCCCACAATTGTTAAGAATTAATTATTAATCCCTTGATGTCCTGTGGTGCTTTGGTGGGAGGCAGAGGTTGCTCTAAACCCTCAGTGGGGTTCTCGGTGGAGAAGGTGGGTGACACGTGGATACAGCAACAGCCCCTGGATCCAAGCCATGCAACATAGAGTGGACAGTGGATATCTGCTGGGGTACCAGGAGCACTGATTAGCAGACTCCTGCTTTTTGAGGGATCTCACCCAAAGCCAGGGTCATTTTGCTCTTCCCTGTGCTCTAACACCTTTGTCAATAAACCCCTGCAGCTGAGCGGGTTGGGAACTGTGCAGCTGATCCGAACATCCCTCTGTGACATCTCCAGACCAGGATTCTGGAGCCACTGAGTTATATCAGCTCAGGCAGCCTCTGATCAATTCTGAGTTATCAACCCGCCATCAATTAGCACAATAACTGATTGCCCTGCTCCTGCCCAGCTCTGTCTATACATCTTCCCACTGACCCATTCTCCCTTACCGATTTTTTACCCTCCGGCTTTTCCGCTTTGATCGATTCCGAGAGGAACGTGCAAATGAGGAGTCAAACATCTTTATGACCTGAGAACTTATCAAAGGAATTCACTGCTCCTAATAACCCCCCTTCCAATGCTGGGTAAGCATTTAACAGCTGATATGTGCTGTCAGGGGGAGCAGGCTGCTCATCCAGAGGGATGGAATAGATCCTTCTTTCGGCTCATCCCGTGGCTGCAGGCAGGGAAAGAAGGTGGCTCTGCTTTACACCTCTTTATAACCTGTTCCTGTTTTTGTTTTCCCCACAGTCTCCAGCTCAGGTGCTGCTCTGGGGGGTTATGTGGCTGTAAGTCCCAAAAAACAAGGTTTTATCACTGGGGTGTCCTGCAAAGCTGCCGGGAATGGGTGGGCCCCTGCTGCCTGAAAACGGCTCCCTGGTATCAGGAGAGGCTGGAAGATGATCCCATATATCAACATTTGTGCTTCAAACACAGCAGGAATCAGCCTCTGGAAGGAGATGCTGAAAGAAGAGAGAAAACACCGACAGAAGTATCGTGCAGTGCTTGGTAATCATAGAAATGTCGAGTCATAAAATCACAGAATCACAGGATGGTTTGGGTTGGAAGGGACCTTGCAAGGTCATCTGGTCCAACCCCCTGCCACGAACAGGAACAGCTTCAACCAGACCCACTACACAGACGAACCACTGAGTGCTTTGGTGGGATTCCAGCTATGCTCAACTTCTCCTTGCCAAGCAAATCATGGGTTTAAAGGCTGCTGAAATTGATGGTTTTATAGAAATGCAGAAATTTTGATGGAGGCAGAAAGCTATCGATTAAATGAATTAATTAAATCTCCTCGAAACCAAGACACAAGCGACCAAACCTGCCATGGGAGCAGCTCCTGTGGCAACACAAGTCACCTTTCAAATGTGGACCTCAGCCAGGTCGTAGCCTGGAGAATCCCTCTCCTGGAGCACAGATTCCCTTCTCCTACAAACAACAGGGAGAAAGAGCCAGGAAAAGAATCCCAGCAGGCTTAGAATGAACAACAGCCAGAGAGGTCACAACCCCCTCAAACTGCTCAAGATTTGCAAATTCACATGGGACTGTTGATTTTTAGGAGTCCCCAGTGGTTTCCTATTGAAAATAAACAGGACACTATCAGCCAGTGCTCCCCTCCAGTCCTAAAAACTGGGAATTACCAGCCTAATGTTCCCTCCTGCCCATGTCCCTGGCAAGGTGCTGCAGTACTTGAACACCAGGATTTCCTTGGGTTATTAGTGTTAAATAAAAGTTGAAAGCTCTTTGCAGTTACAGCTGGAGCCAGAGACTTTGAGGAGGAATCTGCTGAAAATGAGTTTTATATACTGACTGGCTGAATGGATAATTAAACAAATAACAAAAGTGAAATGCAATTTTGTTCTACCTCCTGGGAACATTATTGTTAGTTTATTCTTTTTATCAAAAGACTTAAGAAAAAAAACCGCAACAAAACAACAATGCAATTGAACAATATTGCTTTTGTAAACAATTTGAAAATCCAATAACTGTAAAACTTATGACATGTTATTAAAATGTCTTACTTTTTTTTCCCCTACAAGTGAGAAAGCAATTCCAATCTCAGATGTTATAATTTAATTATACACTTTAGGTTCTGAAGAGACCATAATTCTTAGCACTGAATACATTCCATTTAATGTCCTTCTGGCATGTTTGAGAAGCTCAGGCGTTGCTGAGCTCGTTGGTCCAGTCTCCCAAAATCTCTGCTCACTGGGTGCCTGGCTCTTCCCAGGGAGAGCAGGAGGCCACCACACCTCCCCAGCCTTCCCCACACCTGGCTGGGGACACACACACAGCCCTGGGCTGTCATGGGAGGAAGGTTTTTGGGTTTTTCCTAAAACATCTGACAGGTAGGATGGTGGGAGAAGGTGGGAGGCACCAGAAAAACGAATTCAGTGCTGACTTCTGGTGCTGCCATTTCCATGGACATGGAAATGTTGGAACAATTCCAGAGGAGGCCATGACATGGATCAGGGGGCTGGAGCATCTCCCTATGGAGACAGGCTGGGAGAGCTGGGGTTGTTCATCCTGGAGAAGGGAAGGTTTTGTGGAGACCTCACAGCTCCTTCCAGGATCTGAAAGGGCTACAGGGAAGCTGGAGAGAGACAATTAATCAGGGACTGGAGTGAGAGGACAAGGGGGGATGGGTTCAAACTGAAAGAGGGTAGGTTTTGATTAGATGTTGGGAAGAAATCCTTCCCTGTGAGGGTGATGAGGCCCTAGCACAGGGTGCCCAGAGAAGCTGTGGCTGCCCCTGGATCCCTGGAAGTGTCCAAGGCCAGGTTGGACAGGGCTTGGAGCAGCCTGGGACAGTGGAAGGTGTCCCTGCCCATGGCAGGGTGTGGGACAAAATGATTTTTAAGGTCCTTTCCAAGCCAAACCATTCTATGATTTTATGATTTGGGAAACAGGAGTGGAGGAGGTGACAAGCCCTGGCTCAGGTGGTGATGGGCCCTGGGTGGGGATATGGTGGCCTGGCTGGCAGGACAGGAGAGCTCAGCCAGGGCCACCCAAATTCCACAATGCCAGGTCCCTGTCACTGCTGCACAATCCTCGACCCGGCTGTTCCCAGGGTCTGCCATCCCTCTCCCTTCCCACTCCCACCCACTTGGATGCAGATTTGAGGGTCTTCAGCTGAGCACGAGCAGGACCCACCCCTGCAGCAAGAGTTCCCAACACAAGAACTAATTGGAACAAAATTTAAATGCTAACAAATAAATAAAGGCAAGCTACAGTGAACTAGTAATAAGATACCTTTGGATGTTCATTATGCTGGATTTCCAGGCAGTTAAATAGTTTAATGCATTTCCCTTTGGCTTGCATATCAATCTCGGAGCCTGTCTGGAAGCTGTTTCCCATCCTCCCCAGTCCTACATTACTGGAAAATGTGTCGGTGGCACCAGCAGTGACTCCCACCAGGTAGGGGCTGTGATCCACTGACAGCAGCAGTGTGGGGATAATTGATGGCAAGTGATTGCCAGCATGTGATGATTATCTCTTCGGGTTGTCTGCAAAACAATTAATGGCAATGAAAAGAATTCCTTTAATTAATCATTTCCTGTAAAAAATGCATCAGAATCAAATAAATCACCGAGTTGTTGCTAAAAATGGGTTGCTGGCAAAGGCTGTCACATGTTAGTGATGGAGCTGATGGTGAGGGAGAGGCAGCAGAGAGGCTGAAATGTAAGTGGGTGTCAATTGTCCTCCCTCCAAAGTTTGGAAATGTGGGAATGGACTGTTCTTGGGAATGGATCCACTTTAGGGGCTCGGAAATGAGAGGGATGATGGGGCCTGGGTGGCTGAGCCATGAAGCAGGAGCTTCTCTCCTTGGGGATGAGCTCTCCTTGCCCCTCTCCTGTGGGAAGCAGGGTTTAGTGGAGACCCAGAGGGATGTTCCTCACTGGTCTAGTCTCCGTGGCAGCAGAGCCCATGGGAATGGGAGCACAGGTTGGTGTTGGCTGCTGCACCCCACAGGTTATTTGTGCCCTGACCACAGAACCCCTTTGGCTTCTGGCCAAGCTCCAGGTTCTTCCCAGGACTCAGATTTCCACCCTGTGGTGGTCGCAGCCCAAATCCTGCTGCAGCAGAACCCCTGTAGCTGCTCTCTGTGCTGCTGATGCTCAGCCTTCAACCCTCACAGCACAACCTTGTGCCATAAACCCTGCCACACATTCCCTGGGAATGCTGTATATCCATGCTGGTGCCACCTGGATGAGCCTCATCCAGATGAGGCAGCACCATCCTGCATCCCCAGATGGCATTTGGGCGTTTGAGATGCCTGAAGGGCTCCTGCTTCCCAAAAAACTCCTTATGAGAAAGCATCTCCTAGGGATGAGCCCACCTTCAGCTGCTGCCAGGTTATGGGGTGTGAATCAGGGCTGAATTCAGCCTTCAGAGAAAACAATGGGCAAGAGAAAAAAAAGAAAACAGGTAGGTGTTAAAAATAATCATAAATAATCCCAAGCAGAAAACCACGAAAACGTGTCACAAACCGAGAGTGTTTTAAGAATGCTGAAAGTTTCTAAAATTAATTTTCTTCATTTTACTTTATTAAAATTGCTTTCATTTATCTCCCATGTTAAATATTTTATTTTTCCATATTAATGGCTGCAATTTCTACTGCAGCTTGTTTCTGTCATTAACACTGTACAAACTTAATATCATTAGTAGTTTTTTCCCTTAATTATGTGAGTGGAGAAGAAAAACATCAAAGTTTCCGTGAAATTGGAATAGTATATCTAAATTGCCTCATGTTTATTTTAACATTAACAGTAAATGAAGCTAATGGGCTTTTATATTATTAAAAGCAGCCATTTGTGTCCTGCCTGCTGTAATATATAGCAAAGCTTTAAAAGATGTTAAATAATTAGTTATTTAATAGTGATGCGCAAAATAGATCAAACAAAAGGCAAACTTCCTGGAAGCAGCAACTTCAGATCAACCCTGGGCCCCTTTGTGATGCCTCAGAACTGGGTTTTTCCTGCACACAGCTCATGTCCCACTGTTATTCTGATTGCTTTCATCTCCTGTAGGCCCACAGGGGCTCCCGGCGCCAGCCTGGGGACAGCGGAGCTGCGTGCCCGGAGGCGAAGGAGTGATGGCATCGATGGGAGTGATGGCATCAATGGGAATGATGGCACTGAGAGCAGCTCCTGCCCACACCAGGCCTCTCATGGAGAGCAGTGACCTTCCCTCATCCCTGGAAAAGGCTCCTCCGCTCCAGGAGGTGAAGGGGAAGATGCCAGCAAAAAACCCTGCTGGTTTTCCCTGCAGGATTCCCAGGGCAGCCTTGAGCTCTGGCGGTGCTGGGTGTCTCCATGCAAGGCAATGCTTGCCAAGGATAATCCAGGAGTTATTTACTCCAGAACTCACACCAACAAAGGCATTCTTCCTTCCTGGGAAAATCCTCTCATGGTGTGAGCAGCAAACATCAGTGGCAGGATCACGGATGTAACGAGGAGCAGCAGCAGTGCTCCCTCCATCACTCCTCCATTGGATGAACCTACAGATTTTAGCACAAGGACAAGCTCCTGAGCAAGCTGATGACTTATGGTCAAATTACAACATTTTAAGATGATATTTGGGTGCTTGGGCTGTCTGTCTAATGGGGAGTAGCTGCAGAATCAGCACCACTTTGCTGGGTTCCCATAACCCATAAGGGCAGCACAAGCTCGATTCCCTTATCACCTGTGATGGCACAGGATGATAATTAAACACCTCCTGCTGTCACCTCTCACCCCCTCACACTCACACTTCAGCACTTTAAACCCATCATTAAAAGCCTTTATCTCCCTCTCCCATTTTTTTTCTGTGCTGGGGAGATGGATGGACTTAAATCACCTCCAGAGAGAAGGGGTGTGCAAATGAGAGCACTTCTCTCTTCCAGCCTATTAGTGCTGTTAAAAATGTGCCTGGAATTAATAATCATAACAAACTGCTGCAGCTTAAATAAAATCAATAACAAATGGCAGATTAGCAGAAGGCCTCGGGAAAAGGCTGGAAGAGGGGAGGGAGGACACAGGGAGGGGAGCACACCTGGGAATGACAGAAAGCTCCGGTGCTCCCTGGCTTAATTTAAGAAGGGATTGACTCCCAGGGGTTATTTTCAGTTTGCTGCTCATCTCACAGCATCTTCCCAAGGGTTTTTTGAGCACCAAACCACCCCCAGCCCCAGCCTCCAGCGTAACTCCAGCCCTGGCAGGCGAAGCAATGCTATTTCCTGTGCCTTGGAGAGATGGAAAACCGTCGGGATAGGGATCACTCTGCCTCTCTGCAACATGGGCTGCACATGTAGGGCTGGGAGAAAATAAATAAACTGGCCCTGTACTGCAAGCCACAGGAATTTGTTATGTGAGGAGGAGTGGAGAGGGGAGAAATCACTGTGTGGTTGTCAATCCCATCAAGGAAAAGTAGTTCACACCAGCAGAGCATGAGTTTGCACCCAGCTGAAGGGCCCAGTTGCTCTTTCATCACTCACAGGCACATGGCTGGACTGGAAAAAGGAGCCCCAGAAGGCAAACACAGCTTGGACAAAACGGTACAGCAGAGGAGGGTGCTGGGGTATTGATGCGGAGAGAGGAGGGGTTGTGACGAGTGGTTTTGCTTTAGGGAAAGGAGGAGGTGGAGTGGGAGAAAAGAGGAATTACTTAGGGAGAGATGAAGTTTCTCTAAAACTTCTAGATTACAGATCTTGGGATGACACCACACTTGGAGCTTGCAGGCCAGAGAGTTCTCTGAGCCTTTAGCCCTGCCTAGAGTGCAGCAGGATCAGTGATGCCACGGCCTCCCTCACTGTGAGCCAGGTCATGCTGCTGAGGTCCAAACTTCAACCCAAGGGACCTCCAGAAGCCAAGGAGACCCCAGGAGCAAAAGGACAAACCATCACCCCTGGCGTGAAGCAACACTAGGCACCCTGGGATAGTGCAAGGCATCCCTGCCCTTGGCAGGTGTTGGAATGAGATGAGCTTTAAGGTCCCTTCCGACCCAAACCATTCCATGATTATGACCTGCTCCTGTTCCCAGCTGCAGTTTTGGGGAGATCCTACACCTCCAGCAGCATTCCTGCTCTCCACCCTCCCTGTCCCACAGTGGGTACCGCTGTTCCCTCACCCAGGACAGCAGTGTCCAAGAAGCCACGGAGGGAAGGCAGATTTGTCCCTCTCTGTCCCGCATCTCCAGGCAGGAGCATGGGAGGAGCATTGGCCAAGGGAGAATAATTACAGGGAAGTGGCAGCTTTCCTTCTGCTAAACTTGCTTTGGAAGGAACAGTTGGGGGTACTACAGAAACTAATGTAAGGTAATGTAATCATTTACAGAAGATTTGTGGTAAATGAATGGCTGGCCTCTGTCCAAGCGCGCAGCCAGGGCTCATTACGCCCGAGGAGATGGCAGGGAAAGCTTTCCACGGCCACTGTTTGTCTTTCATTTCATCTCATGTCTGACCCGCCTGACCTCGCCGAAGCCGCCGAGGACTTTGCTTTTCTAGGGCTGGATTTCAAACGGGATTTCTAAAGGACAGCTCTGCAAAGGCTCCTTGTGCCGGGCCTTTGGCGCAGTAACGAGCCACAGCTTTCCCAAACTCCGCCACTTTGGTGAAGAACAGATTTTTTTTTATGATTATTATTATTTTTTTTCCACATGAAAACAGCAGCAAGGGCCCTGGGATAGGGTAACTTAGCAACTCCACCGCAGGGATTAGGAAAATTGACTCCAGACCAAACTAAAACAGCAGAGTTTCCTGTTTTGAGCCACTCTGGACTATATTAAAATTATTTATGAAAAGAGTAAGAAGGAGGGGAAGGATGGGGAGCTGGGGCTGCTGCTGGGGGAGATGAGCCTGGGGGGATTTTTTCATCCCACTACTGAGCTTGCAGCAGAGACAAGAGGAGTATCAGGGGATGCTGAGCAGGGACCTGCCTGTGCAAAGGTTGGGCCAGCAAATTTGTCCCTCCAACCCAGTTAGAAAAACCCTGGGAAGCATCCCAGCACTGTTGTATGGGGCAGATCCACCACCGTGGTGAAGGAGGGGAGATTGGATGGATCTGAGTTTCTGGGATAAAATGGATGAAGCCCATGAACAAGCACTGTCCCTTCATCCCATGTGGGGATTCCACCACCCCAGGGCCTGCTTTATGTGGCAGTATTGAACCAGGGGCTAGAGGAATGGGGCCACAAAGATTTTGAGGGAGCTTTTACACCTTTTTTGGCTGTTTCCATTCCGGAGCCCTGGAGATGTGCAGGGAGAGCTGTAGCTTGAGCCCTCCCAGCTGCAAGTGTTCCTGGGAACCCCACCAGATCACAGAATCCCAGAAAGATTTTGTTGGAAGGGACCTTAAAGCTCATCCCGTTCCACCCCCCTGCCATGGGCAGGGACACCTTCCACTATCCCAGGCTGCTCCAAGCCCTGTCCAACCTGGCCTTGGACACTTCCAGGGATGGGGCATGTGGGATTGCCCACCAGTGGAGTGGCACAGCCCCCATGCTCCCTGTTTTTCCCTGCTGGAAGTTGTTCTTCCACTCCTCCCATGGTGCCCTTGTGGTCAGGATGTGGCAGCTCCATTTTTTTGGCACTGCCTTTTTTTTTATTGTTACAGTTTTCAAAGAGCAGCTCTTGTTGAAGGGGTTTTTTTTTTGGGAAATGAAATTGAGCAAAATGCAGTTCTGGTTTCAAACTTCCCAAGGGGGGAAAGAAAAGCCAAGGGGACCCACAGGCAGCAAAGAGCTTCCTTAAAATTATCAGAAAGTTTGAACCAGCCTTTTCCCAGGAATGTCCATGTCCCAAACCTTCCTGTGAGCTATGGGAGACTCTTCAGGGTATTTAAAATGGTCCCTGTTCTGGGAAGCTCCACAGATGAGAAACAAGCTGGAAAATGTCATTGCACGTTGGTTAAAGTGGGCTGAGGACCTTCCCAGCATGGTCAGAGCCCACCTGACCATGGATCACTGCTGGAGTGTCCAAGGCCAGGTTGGACGGGGCTTGGAGAAGCCTGGGATCATGGAAGGTGTCCCTGCCCATGGCAGGGGGGTAATGGGATGGGCTTTAAGGTCCTCCCAACCCAAACCATTCCAGGATTCCATGATTTCTTATCCTGAAGGAGCCATGCCTTACACGTGGAAGAAGCAAATCCAAAAGGCAGAGAAAAAGTCCCTTGTCAGAGCCCAGCTCTCCTGCCATTTATCTTCTAGTCCTTAAGACATATTAAAATAGATTTAAAAGGACTTGAAGTTTTTTTCTCTTTAAAGAACACATTAGTGGTTTTTGTTTTAATTAAAATAGGTATTGAAATCCTCCATGAAGCTTCAGTGGAATTGTTACAGGCTGCAGTTTCCTTACGTGCAGTGCAGCCAAAATATACTGTAGTTGTTATCTTGCAACAAGGCAGAAGCCTTATTAATTTAGTTCAATCAAATCAAAGCTGCTTTAATTTACAAAGCAATAAAATCTGCAAGCATCACTTTAGATCAAAGAACTAAAAACAGCCTAAACACAAGCGGAATGTTTATTTTGTACAATGGTCCATAACTGCATTTATGTGATTTAAAAGCTTTTTGAAGCATGTGATAATATTACATGCATATAGAATTGTGTCCTTGTTGTGGATCATTACTCCCCACAGAGACCAAAAAGCATTTGCTGTTCAACTCCTACCTAAAATATTTCCTTTTACATTATTTTTTCCCCCCTTGCCTTAAATGGGATCTCTATGGTAATTTTTTTGTGGGGTTGTGATGCAAAATCATTTACTAAAAGGGATGGGGATGCAGGATGGCATGAAGGAAACTCAGCCAGTTTTCCAACTTTGGATGAAGGGAATATTTGAGATTTTCAGAGGTTTCTTTAAAGGAACACAACCTTTCGGAGCCCAACACCAAGCAAAAAGCAAAATTCACTGTTCTGGGGCCAAATTCCATCCTCCTACGGATCTCAGCCATATCTGAATGAGGTTCAGGAACAATGGGGCGAGCAGGGTGGTCCCATCCTGCTGGGATGAACTGGGATGTGCCTGAGATGCTCCAATCTCCTGGTGTTCCAAGGGCCTTTGATCTGGGGAGCAGCCCAGTGTGGCCACCAAAAAAGGACCAGAAAGAGCCCTGTGTTTTAAGGTTTCAGCCGAATGTCTGTAAATAATTTGGTGCAACAATGCCCCCTCTACTGTACTCGGGAAGGAATGAAAAGTATTTGCACGGTAACAAAGGAATTTAATGGCTTGGAAAATGACTCTCGTTCCGAGCATCCAACGCTGGATTTGAGTAAAAATTGGATGCTGGTTCTCACCTAACCCTTAAATCCTTCCAGATGTGGGCAGGAGGGGATATCTGGAGCGCCGAATGAGCCACCCCAGCAGACTAGCAGCATTTGCCAGCATTGTTTGTAACAGCAGTGTATCATTTGCTCCCTGCTCCATGTTTTTGTAGATTTGGGACTATTTCTGCCAGAGTTTCTTGGATGATGTTTCACACCAATATCCCCGATGGTTAAGAACCCAAACCCAGAATTAAACATTTTCTCCTCCTTCTTTCCCTCAATGTTTTCCTCAGACCAGGAGATGGTGGCAAAAACAGGGACTGCCACGAAAAAGAGTTGAAATCCAGACCTGAGTGTTTATATATAAAAAAAATGAGCACTGAGAAAATCAATTGCAGCCGAATGATGGAAAACTCATGGAACTGCCACGGCTTTCTAAGAAAAAACCCAACTCAGCCAGAGTCCTGTGTGCCATGGCTGGGTTTGTGAGCAGTAACTCAGCCTGCCAGAGCTGTAATAAAGGAGAATATACAACTAAAAAGGGCTTTTTACCAGTTTTTAGCAAAGTTCAGTGTTTTTGTGAACTGTTCCCGACTACCCCGACCAGACCCAGAGCTCCAGACGTGCTGGTCCGTGGCTTTTGCTCGTGCCGCCGTCCCTCGCTGACATCCCCACAGCAGAAAAAGGCAATTAAGCCAACTGGATTTTTTAAATTTTAGAGTCACTGTAAATAATCTGGAGCATGAGTTACGCGACGAGGGCGGCAGTAATTGCCGGCTTCTTCACTTTTTATTACCGGCAGCACCCTGGGAGCTGTTTTATTGGCCCGTTCGGCTGGGTAAGAGCCCTGCTGGGGGACGTCCTGCCCTCCCTAAATCTGCCTCCGGGGCTGGGCTCTCCGCAGCCTCCCGCGGGCTGCGTTTACCTGGCTGTCATCACTCCTGTCCCCAGCCCCAGGGGTGATTTAAGCACTTCAGGCCTCGAGCTCTGACCGTATTTTCCACAGTGAGCCCTGGAGATCTCCGGGCATTTTCATCCCCATTTCTCCAATATATTGACCTCGAGTGCTGCTTCTGCTGCAAATCCAGCCTGGCTGCAGTCAGTGCACCCGACGGGATTGCATCCAGCAGGAACCGAGCTCCCATTCACGGATCTGCTGCGAAACCAGCGTCCATTCAAATCCAAACCCTTCATTCACTCCTCCTGGTTTGGCTGAGGAGTGAATGAACCGTCAGCACGACCATGGTGTAAAAACAGAGGAGCGTCCCCCTGCTGCAGCTACAGCTCCAATGCCTCTGCTGTGCCTATTCCCCCCTACCCCGTGCCAGTGTTTGCTCCAGAAAACCCTCTTCCTGTCACGGTGGCCAGATGTAAATCCCAGAAAATGACACTCTCCGTGGAAGTACCCAGTTGTTTACAACACTCAACCTCGTCCTGGTCCACTACCTATTAATAAAAGCAGGAGCATCTCCTCCCTCCCCCTCCTTGTCCTTGACTCCGTTCCTTTCCTCGCGGCTGCCGAAGATGGCTTTATAAAGGAGAGGAAACTTCAATGGCAGCAGATGGCAGATAAGTAGGAATGGTAAATAGTTTTAATTACTGCATAATGTAAGTGAGACAATAAAGGGGAGAGAGTGGGAACAAGCTGCTGCCATGGCAGCCCTGGAACTGTTGCGGGCCCCAATTTGTCTGGGAGGCAGCATGTGTTGCTCAGAGTCTTAGGAGGGCTTTAAAAGAGGATGCCGAAAAATATTAATTGCATGGCTCATCTGCCCATCCATCTTCACAACCGAGTCACACGCTTCCTTAATTTCAGGGGAATCGTTTTCAAATGGGAATCATGCAAATGAGTATTTTAGCTATTCATTTGTTTTACTGCAAGCGCTTTGTGAGCAAATGGCCTACAGCTTGCAATGAATTAAAAGACACGGGCACTGGAGACCGATTTTTAATACAAAGTCTTGACACAGAGACGACCCCGACCGGCAACACAGAAAATGTTGGCATAGCAACTTTGGGCATTTTCATGCAAATTGGCTCCTATATAGATGATACCAATGCAATGTTTTCCTTCAACTAATCATCATAAAATTAGTTTCACTATATTTAAATGCTCCTACTTAATGCATTATATCCATATGCATGAAATTGCCTCAGCTAATGCAGTACATAAAATGCCAAAGATACAATGAATAGCCAAATTGCAAACAGTTATGTTATCTCCCATAAAAACTCCTTTTCCTTATTGAATGTGTGGGCCCCAGAGGCATCTATCACAAATTGCTATTAATGCACACACACACACACACGGGAGCCTGCACCCACACACTAAACACCTACATTTAAGTAACATTGAGGCTGTTATGCAACCTAAGACAAGCCCAAAATCTAAATTCAGGCTTTTTGCTTAGTGTTGTCTGCATCCTGTGTGGCTGTGTATTTGTGAACGTGCTGCTTATCAGCTTTGCAGGGGGATGAAGCTGAAGTTCTATTATTATAAACAGTTTTCTAAACTTCAAGAAATGACATTTTGCATGAAACTACCCCTGTGCACATCCCTGGGTTTCATCCCACTGCTTCTTGCAATACTCAGGTTGCTGCTGCTGCTGCATTTCCTTGCCTTTGATGATTTTATTCCAAAATCTGCTGCTAAACTGCACTTAGGGGCTTTTAAAAAAGTAAATTTATGTTTTATACCTGGACAACAGTGACTGAAGGACAGGTTTGTCCTCCACATGTCTTTGTTTAACACTTGCTCTTCAACTGGGGACAGGATCTGCCAACAGAGAATTCCCAGTGACTTCCCAAGGGGCTCCTAGAGGTCTACACACAAGATGTTCCTCTCTTGTGGAGGGCTCAGTGCATCAGACAAGGTTTGCAGTGTCAGCCAGGACAGACTACAAGCATGTTTTGTCTGTCTAAAACACTGGGGACAATAAATCATGAAGAAAATTTACATCCTGCTAAATGCTGCTGGGGGAGTTCTGCCTTCGGAAGCACTCAGCATTCATCTCCTTCTCCAGCAGGAAATCCAAAGGGAAATGAGTGGGGAAATCTCTGTCCCACCTAGGAGAGGTTTGGGATGGATGTCTGACTTCTGGGGGTGCAAGTGTCACCGTGCAAGGGACAAAGGGGACCATCACACCCACAGTGGTGTGGGGGGGGTGACATCCCTCTGCTCCTGGGGTACAAAAAAAAGTCCCCAAAAGTGCAAAAGAGGAGCAGAGCCCAAGTCCCACAGCTGGGAAGATCCCAAAGGACCAAATCCAGCATCTACACTCGATGTTGTGCATCCTTCTAATCTCAAAACATCTGATTGGTGGCATGTTTTAATTTCTCTGTGTATTATTCCATAGTATCAGGGCCCAAATACACTTCCAGGAAATATACATTTTCATGGAGTCGGTCTGGATGCTGTAAATCGGGGTGGTCCCAGGCCAGCAGCAAAAGTAACCCCAAAGAGGTGTTTGGAGGCTTTTAGGAAATCTCCAATTGTTGAACAACTCACCTGATTATGAAATCATAAAATCATGGAATGGTTTGGCTTGGAAAGGACCTTAAAGCTCATCCTGTTCCACCCTGTGCCATGGGCAGGGACACCTTCCACTGTCCCAGGCTGCTCCAAGCCCCGTCCAACCCGGCCTTGGACACTTCCAGGGATCCAGGGGCAGCCACGGCTTCTCTGGGCACCCTGTGCCAGCCCCTCACCCCCTCACAGGGAACAATTCCTTCCCAATATCCCATCTAACCCTGCTCTGTCCTATTCCATTCCCTGTGTCCTACCCCTCCATCCCTTGTCCCAAGTCCCTCTCCAGCTCTCCTGAGGCACTGGAAGGCCGCTATAAATTCTGGAATTCCCTCTGTGTGCATCTCCTCAGTGGTTTGGTGCCACTGCACAGAGATAAACCACCTTTACCTCATCACTCAAGGACTAATTGTGAGATGATTTAATTAAAGAATACCTCTCCTTCCCCCAAGTTAGTTGTATTTCATATTGCTCTAGTAGGAGTAATTTGCAGAAATTAAGCATTGCATGTTGCTGGAATGGTACAGGTGCAATGGAAGAATAAAAAGCCCTTCCTGCAGCAGCAGGCAGTGCCACCAGAGCTCAGTGAAATATCTGTAATGACTCATTAATTCAGCAAATGCTGCACTTTGCAGCAAACATTCAAATTAGCCACAAAGAGGCTGTTTTTAAAACTTGCAGGTTATTCATAATTGCTCAATGAACACTTCATGCAAATGTATTTTAGCCCATTGGGCAAACTGTTCCCTTTGAGTATTTCCTGCAGAACGCACAATTAGCCCCAAGAATTTATGACATCATGGGATTTTTAAGGCCAAGAGCAGGATGAGGAGAGGAAGAACATGGATAAAGGAACACTGAGAGCTCTTCAGGAGAGCAGGAAGAGGCACAGACCCAGGATAAATCTAGTTTTGGCCCAACAGTTGAGAAAGGAGTTGGGAAGAAATGACTTTGTGGCTGTTCACAAGTGGCCTGGGGATGCTCCAGGACCAACCTGTGACTGATTTACACACCCACAGATCTGTGCACAACTACATTTGCCACATATTAAACACTCCAACAACTCCAACACCCATGAAGAAGAGGGAGAGGAGAAATGATTCCTTGTGGGAGCCAGAGCACATCCCACTTGCACCATCCCCTGCTGAGAGCTGTGGCACGGGGGAAATAATCCCAACATTTACAGCTTTGCTTCTGCCAGGGCCAACAATTTTTCAAGCTGTTAATTCGCTTCATCTTACGACTCACAAGTGCCTCCCAGATATTGGCAATCATAATTTTTATTGCCAGTTATTGTGAGAGTGAAGTGATATTTGTCTCCATGTCACCCCGGAGAGCCACGTGGCAGCGAACGAACGTGGGGAGCAAAGCAGGAGGGGCAGAGGCTGCTGGGGTGATGCTGCCACTGCTCTCAGAGCTGCCAGCTCTGGCAGATCAAGTGGTGGCACTGCCAGTGTCACCTGCCAGCCCTCCAAGGCCACCAGCACACAGGGGGCTGTGCAGGTGAGCAGAGATGGGGGCCTGGGTGGGAGTTCAGTCTCATCCCACAGACCAGGAAAGGGCTTGTAGGACTTTGGGGGATTTCCCAGTCCTGGTTTGCCCATCACAGCTCATGAGCGGGCACAGGAGGAGCTTTGCCCATCACTGATGCCTCCTCTTTGCTCTCTATGTGACACAACATTAATTCCTTTCTCTTCTGCTCACATGTTACAATGGATCTTTAAAGGCCATACGAATCAGAGCCAAATCTTGCTGAAAGACAAAAGAGAGCATTTCTTTGACTTGATATAAACCACATTTTGTCTGCAGGCTGCACCAACTGAGAGAGCTTGGCAGGCACCTTTGCAAATAATATTAAATCCTGACACAGGCTCAGGACAGGCTGGAATTGCACAAACCCAGGAGCAGGGTGCCCTGTCCCACAGCCAGCCCCCTCTTTGCCCAGGCAGATTCCCTGCTCCAGGTAGGCATTTCGGCATATGAGAATATTTCTGCATTCCCAAGCACTTGATATGGGAGCACTTTCACAGCTTCCATTCTGTAGGGTTGGGAATGTGTCATTTTCCAGACCCTCCTGACTGTGGGCTGGGACACCAGATCTGTGACCAGGTCATTTGCACAAAGAATGTGCCACTGCCACTTACAGCAGGCAAGGAATGACTTTTTGGGGAAATTTGACACAAAGAGGGTCACTTTCTATAAGATCTCCTAGGCTTCCCTGGCTGGGGAAAGCTTCTCTGCTCTGAAATGTGCTGGTCAGGCTCTCCCCACAGAATCAAGGCAATGGGATGGAGAAGGAGCCTGGAAAGGGAGGTGCTGCAGGCTGAATATTGAGACCCTGAGCTCTTCCCACCCAGCAACCCCACCAAGGGGTATCCAACTGCTGCTGGATGCTTCAAGAGGCACTGGATGGTTTCCTCCCTGGAAAGCCTCTTTCCTCATAGGCAAAAATAAGCAAAACTGAGCCAAGTCTCTCCCTCCCAACCCTCTGTTCCCCAGCCCAGGTGATGGGAGCAGGGCAGCTCCCAGCAAGGCCTCTCTGTCACTCACTTAAAGCATAATTTGATATCTAGTAGCTCATTAATCTTTTTTTTTTTTTTTTTTTTATTCCTGCTCTCCCCTCCCCCAGATGGGGAGCGCTTATGCTTCTCCTCAGCTAAATAACTCAGGTCATAAAAGGTAATACCATGGGTAGCAGAATGTAAACAAACACATTCTACCTCAATAAACATGCTAATTTCCAGCTCTAATATTCACAAGTAAAATATCCATCACACAGCCCCTATTTGGCGAAGGCAGCAGCCCTCATCAGTCAATGAAGTAGGCTCCTGCCAGTTCACTGCAGGAGGCAAATAGTACAACTTAACTCACTTGATGATGCCCTTGAGGGGAAAACATGAGCCTCATAAATGAGTCTGGAAATGTGATAAAAGGATAATCTTGCATAAATGAGCCTAGATCATCATTACCTGCACAAACGCGAGGTTGTTTGAATGATGTGGCCACGTTTGATATAAATTAAGGCAGGGAGGAAGCACTGCACTGGTCTGGGAGTTGCTGGGGATGGAGGAGTTGGGATGTTCCCCTGGATCCCCCAATGCCATGGCATCCCGAGCCTGGGAGCTGCTGCTGAGGGGCAGGGCTTGGCAGTGGGGCTGAGACCCTTTGGGTGGGATGGCTGAGGTTGCTGTGGGACCAGACCAGGCTCCTCCTGGCTCTTGGACATACCTGGATGTGCCTTTGTGTTCTCTCCAACCAGGGGATAAACAAATGACCTCCCCAAATGGCATTAAGGGATGGAAACAACCCAAAAGCACCTTGCTAAGGTGGTGAAGCCCCTTAGAACAAGAGATGACACCAAATGGCCAAAAATCTGTAATAAGGGGGTGGTGACTTCATCTCCCCTGCAATTCCAAAGGCACTTCCTGCAGCACCCTGGGCTCTGCTGAGCATCTCTGATCATCTGCCTGGTCTCAAGGTCCTCCCGGGGCTGGTGGGAAGCTGGGGTGTCCCAGCCCCCTGCCATGGGACTGGATCACCTTGAAAGATCCCTTCCACCCAGAGCATTCCCTGATTCTGGGATATTCTCCCAATTTCAAAGCCTTTAACACACAGGAGCTCCACACTGGCACAGCACCGTGCCAAGGCTGCTGAGGGTCACCAATCCCATGGCCAGGGGTGCACATTTTCCCAGTGCTCCCCAATAAAGCATCTTTTCCACCAACTGTGCCCCTTCCCAAAGGCACATGAGGATTTCTCCCATCTGAGCATCCCTCTGTGTGCGTGGGGATGGGCAGCAGGAGACAGGACAGCTTCCAAGCCACCTCTTTATCAGGCTTGATTTTCAGCCACTTGCTGTGGTTAAATCCCTAAAAGAATAGCCAAATAGGATTATTTTCCCATGGGATGCACAGCTTTCCAAGGAGAACACTGACGTTAGGGAACATCCAGTTCATCCCACCAGGCTGCTCGGCTCGTTCTCTGATGGAGCACTTGGGGGATAAAGTCGCTCTTGGGAAGGGTTTTAGTCCTACTGAGCAAAGGAAAAAAGAGGCAAGGAGAGCTCAGTATTCCTGCTCTCCTCCCTTAGCCTGTCCCACAGGATCCCTGTGCCGCAGTTTCCCCAAATAACACAATGTTCAACTCATGTAGGAGCTACAAAAGTTTAAAACCATTTGATTCCTCCAAAACCACTGAACTTTGAAGGATAAAGCCCAAAGCCTTCAGAAGGATAAAACCAGTTGTGCTTTACTTTCCTTCCCAGGTTCACCTCTTGGATATCACACAGTGATGACTTGTGGGGATCCCCCTGGAGCTGCCACAAGCCTTTCACAAGCACAAGGCGCTCGCTGGACTCGTTTGGATCAGTCTCTTTGCAGCTGCAAACCAAAATCTCTCACAACTGCTCCCCACATCAACAACCACGCAGCTGATTTAGGGAGCATTTGAAATGCTTGTTGAAAAAGCACAATTAAAAACATGATTCTTAATTATTTGGACTATATATTGATCTTATGGTTCCATCTGTGGCTCAGTGCTACTCAGAGTCAGTGAAAACCCGGGCTCACATCAGACCTATCGTGTTCTTGGGAAGCAGGAACAGCAGGAACCACGGGGATGGGGAAGAGGGAATTTGCTCCCTGCTCCAGCAAAGCTTTGCTGCCTGAGCTCCACCAAGGATGCACTTCCCCTGTTTTGGTTAATTCCCAGGCTGGGATAACAATGAACATAGGTGTGTATTTATTACCTGAGGCCACAGAGTTCTAAATGCAGCAGAGAAACCTGGAAAGCCCCTAAACACTAGGGTTGTGTTTTATATTCCATGAGACAAAATATTCTGTGTGCAGGAGATCACTGAACCCACTCCATTTCCAACCACAGCAGCTCAACCCCGTTTGTCTGGTGGGATCTTCCTGTTACAAGAGCCTTGAACAAATACATTGAAAAATACTGCTTCATACTCCTTTTCTTGTTGCCTTTTTTTTGGCTGCTATTTGCATTTGCAGTCACAATCCCCCTTTTAATTACATGGTGCACTGAAGGCTACAACACTTGAGAAACTCCGAGATCCCTGGAAATGAGATGCAGGATATAAATTAGCCTGTACTTCCTGAAGATTCAGACCTTTCTATTTGAGAAACCCACATTTGCAACTGGGAAAACCCAGGACACCTCGTGTGGAGCTGCTCTCACCCCAAACTGAGGGGAAGCTGAGAAACTTCAGCGAGCACCACCATGGTATTGGGAAATCCTCTGGATTAGCACAAACCCCAAGCCCCAAGGAAGCAGATGGAGCAGCTACTTAGGGGTTAAATCTATTTTTGTTAAGTGGCTATTTGGGCTTGTTGAAAGGAAAAAAAAAAAAGAAAAAAAAAAAAGAAGAAACCAATAAAATAGAGGAGCAGAAGTCTTAGTTGCAAGTCTTGGCTGAGAAATGAGGTGGCCGTGCCAAAAAGTGACACATTTAAGCTGGTGTGTAATTTTGATCTGCATGTTTAAAATACTTCTCCCCATTTTTGTAAATGGAGGGGTTTGAATGGGGCAGAGGGAGGGGAAGAACACTGAAAACTCACATTTCTAATCACGACAGCTCCAGACTGTAAAATGTCCTGGCTGGAAGGGGGGGTTAAATAAGACAGTGAGTGCCAGGGATGCTGGAAGGCTGGGATGAAATGCTAACAGAGAGCTCCTGAAGGAGGTGTGAGGCTTTGAAAGAGAAGCCCAGCAGCTGGGACAGCCCTGAGGGGCTGGGGGTGACCTGCAGAGCTGTGGGTGCTGCTGGTGGTGCTTTGGTGACCCTTGGGTGGGTCCCTCTATCCCAAGTGTTCCATGCATGGAGTTCATGGTCATAGGATGAGGATCCCAGAGAGCAGCATAACACAGACCCAGGTAGAAAGAAACCACAGAGTCCCCTCTTTGGTGATGAGGATGAGCTGCAGACAGCCACCAACACAACACTCTTTTGGGTCACTCAAAAAAATGAGGCTTTTCCCATGTAATTCCCTGAGATTCCCATGCCAGCAGTACCAGTGTGGATGGGGTTACTGGTCCCATCACAGCCCAGCCACGGGCAGGGTGCTGGCACAGGGTGCCAGGCTGTGGTGTGTGACACCAGACTCTCCCAGGGTGCTGCTCACACGGTGACAGAGCCAAGCCCTGCACCAAACCTGGAGCAAGCACAGGTCAAGTACTGAGAATTTTTTAATAAGAAGAATTTGCAATATGGAATCATCCCGAAATGAGATTGACAACGCTGCGCTCTCATCCTGCCATAAATCCCCAGCAGCTTTTACCAGGCTTTGAATTCCTCACACCAAGAGCCAAACCAAGCCAAAGGGAACTGCCACTTCTTCGTCCTGGGCATTCCCCAGGGCTAATTCCTACTTTTCATTCCCATGTGGGCAGGGTGTATGTGCTATTTCTCAATGAATCCTTCCTTCTGGAGATATTAATGTATTTTTTTTTAAGTTATCCCTTCTCCCAGTATCTCCCATTTATGATGCCCTTTGAGTGCTGCTACTTCACCCAAGTGGGTTCCAACAAAATTTTTGGAGGTGCAGCTCCATGGTGCCCATCACCACAGGATGGAGATTGCTCGACATGGAACCATCCCAAAAAGGCTGTTTGGATCGGGATCCCAATCAGAAATTCGCCGCTTGGGCCCATCTCTAATTTTATTATTTCCGTTGAAATAAATTATGGACTTAATTGGAATTTCTGGTTTGATCTGTCTGCTCCCCATGCTGCATAAATATCCCTCAGCATTTATTTTTCCCCTTGCCCATAGCTCATTATATTTTCCTGTCTTGGGATTCGGGGTTTTTATAGCAATTTTCTTCCATCTGTTGGGGAAAGTCCTTGAGGAAATGAAGATATTTGGGGGCTCTGCTTCCTTCCCCACTCTCCAAGGGGCTCCCCAGGAATGTGCTGGGACAGGGAGGTCCCCGGGGAGCCCCGGCCCTGGCTCCTCCTCATGCACAGCCACGATTAATTACCATGGAAATGACTCTGTGCCAAACCCAGCCCCATTTTGGGAGCTGGTTCGTGGCTCTCTGCAGCTGCACCCCTGAGTTTGCTCCGTGCTTTAAGGCACGTGCAGGGAAGTTGTTATTTTGGGTACCAAAATACCGATTTTCTCACCCACTGCTGCTTTATTGTAGGAGCCTCATTCTGCCTGGCAGACACTGCTCACTTTAACTACCCACTTCAGTTCTAAAATCCCGTTCAATGCCTTTATAAAAGATTCCCCTGTGCCTCAGGAAACTGACAATGCAAAGCAAAGGGTAGCAGGGGTAAGGAGGACAATAAAAATACTGTAAATACTAGTTTTAGAATCATAAAATGTCATAGAATCATAGAATTTCGTGAAGAAACCTACAAGGATCATCTAATCCAGCTCCTGGCCCTGCACAGGACCACCCCAGGGACCCCATCCTGTGCCTGAGAGTGTTTTCTGCTCCCTCATTCCTGCACATCCCAGGGATGGACCTGCCTTGCTGCTCCAAGGCCCACATGGCCACCACCCAATGCCATTTTCCCAGCAGGGTGTGACACTGGGCATTGTAAAAATCACCATTTATCCCACCCAAACCTCTGACCTTTCTCACAGCAGTTTTGCCAGCCTCAGATCCTGCAGGCCTCGCATCCCTAAATCCCCCCTCTCACCCCCATCATCTCACTGGGTCCTCAGACCTCACCAGGTCTTGCAGGGATCTAGACGATGTTCCCATGGAAGCTTCAGCCTTGAACTGAACCTCCAGACCATCTCTCCTGCTCCTATTTAAGGCACCAGTGCCCTGGCTCCACATCCCTTGTGCTCCCTTTCACCCAGGACACGACCCCAGCCGGGAATTCTTTGGAATCAGTGCAGAAACTGCACTTTTTCTGGGCTGCCTAATCCACAACGCCCTTGTTTTGCTCGGAGCCTCCACTTTGTGCCCTAATCCCACTGATTGCCCCGCCTCAGCCACCAGCAGCACTCAGAGCCAGCCAGAGGCAGTTTTTGGCTGAGCACGGCATGTGACAGCTCGGCCTCACCAGCAGCTTTACCTTGTACAAACCACACATTTCACCCCATCTCTGTGTTTTACTGAGGTGAAATTCCAGCTGTCGGGGCTGAGAAGTGCAGGAAGGGGTCGAGAGGCTTTTTTTAATAACAAATCCATTAAAATAATGGATACAAAGCAATGCCAGCAGAGCCACGCTTCTCAGCCTTTAATCTTGGTGCGCAGCCCTTACGGAGGCCTGACGGGGTATCTGGTGTTCCTGGCATTTTTCTTAATGAAAAATTAGCTAGCTGAAGGAATAACTTGTCAAAAAGAGAGGGGAGCATGTCATGCACGACAGATTTTTGCAGACGCTGTACCAGCAAGGGAAGCCAAGACAAATAGCAAGAAGAATTTTCATTGCCTCGAGTTGAATATGATCGGGATAAACTGCAGCCACTTTTCCAGGAGAAATTAACGTGCTGGCAGTATAATCAGGCAGTTTGAGCTCTCAAACCACCGCCCCTTTTCCAAATGAAAATCCAATTAATTAGTCTATTTCCCCCCCTCAGAACAATCTGTGACACAAAACTAATCCTCAGCTCCCCTTTGCTTGGGGATGAAACGAGCTCCCTGAGGCTGCTCAAAGTGGTTCTGGGCATCTCTCCCTTGGTCCTGTTGCTCAATTTTCCTTTTCAAGAGGCTTGTCTTGTGATCTAAAGAACATTGGGGCTAAGCTGGACCTGGAAAGTACCAGTGTGGAGGGCTGGGAAGGGTTCCTTGGTTCAGGAGGCAGGAGAAGCTGTCAGAGCTACTTGAGCAGAAACCTTTGGACTTCCCACAGATCCATCACAGACTCAGAAAATGCTTGAGGTTGGAGAAGACTTTTAAGATCATCAAGTCCAAATCAGAAATGTCCATGTGACATGGAGAAACACCCAACCACCCCTTCTGGCCCAGCACTGCCTCTCTTTGCTTTTCCAGGTTGAAGGAGAAGGGTGCAGACGCTGATTTTCCTGGGAACAAGGGGCACACGACCTCTTCCCAGCATGTCCAAAGCTGTCGGCAGCAGCCAGAGCTGAGTCTCACATCCTTGCTGAGATATAAATCATGGGATGTGATGGTCCCACCAGCTCCCCACCACGGGTGTGCAGGTCCTGCACTGCCCAAACTGCTGCCAAGCCCTATTAATGAGTCTCTGATTAACCTCACGGAGTCCTTTGAACCAGCTCTAAATCAGATTACTGAGATCAGTTCTGTTAATTTTTTGGGTTCTTCACTCCCAGCTGACAGAGGAGCCTTTGTTTCACACCAAAATGTTGCAGTAAGACCTGGGGTATCACATCCCTGTGCCTCCCATGCCAGGCCACCACGGCCCCATGGGCAGGATCCCACCAACACCCGCACAGACCCTCAATTCCCAGCTTGGAGGTTCTTCCAGTGTCCTTTTGGGTGGCACATTGGGTTAAGGCCTGGGCTTTCCCACTGCTGGAAGCACTTTTGACTTCACTTTCGCTCTCAAGCATTATTCCTTGGGAGCAGCAGCACTCTGTGGGGATGAGCACGGCCTGGTCCGGCTGATTGATGCCATTCCTTGGAAGTGCTGGGCGTGTTCTGCCAGTTTAGTGAATAAGGATCCACCATGCCCATAAAACTTCAGCACAGCCAAGCCTGGCAGTGCCATCTGCTCCTCGTTTGGTGCCACGTTGTGGCATGCTCTGGTGTCAACTCCAGCAGCTCCCAAAGGGCTCTCAGGGCTGGGGAAGGCAGAGTCTGAGCTGCTTTTTCTCCATCAGCCCTTGGAGGACATCACTGGGTCTCAGTGGCTCTGCCTGGCATGGAATTGAATTCCAAACAGAGCATTTCTGCAGCGGGAAGGCAGGGCTGGAGTCAGGAGCGAGGGCTCAGGATAACACATCCAGGCAGGAAGATTGATTGGAGTTGTGTGAGATAGCCCTTCACTCACCCGCGATTATAATTACATTAAATTGCTATTTAATGGTTTTCACATCATCTTTGACAGTAGGTTATTTTTGTAATCTTTATTTTAAATAAACTCTTTTTCTGCCTTGTTGCTGAAACCCTTCCCTGCTTCCTCTCGTGCTTGGTGCACGAGGAAATCAGTTTGTTTTCATTATCCCCAGACTTCTGTGTCATTCCATTATTACCACAAGATTAGAAAATAAGTAGCTCCCCCAAAAGGGCTTCTGGGTGAACAGACTTTCTGGTTAGAGCAGAATGAAGTGGAGCCTTTTCCCAGTGCTATCCCTACTCCACAGCCTGTCATTCCCTAATGCTCCCCTGTCAGAGCAGCAGGAAAAGCTGCGCTCGGAATATCCTCCCTCCAGCTCCAGCAGAGCCACTGTTGTGGTGTTCCAGAGGGAGCTGGGAGCTGTGGGAAGCTCTGCCAGCTCTCGGGGTGGAAACAGAATCCAGACCAACGAGTGGAAAATTAATATTTCAGCTCCAAAATGCAGTGTTGAGGGCTGGGAGCTGTGATCCATCCGTGCTGCTGTGACATTCAGACCATCCCAAGCAAACTCTCAGTGCTCTAGACATCCCTCCACCTCAGGGCATGGGGTTTGGCTAAAGCCCACCTCAAAATCCAAAGACCTTTTGTATCTGTCTGAACCAAAATGGAAGGGGAAAAACCTCTGGGTGGATTTGTTGGTTGGAAGCTGCTGAGTTTGAGAAGCTGGAGCATCCTCATGGAACGCTGAATCCCCAGCAGTGTCCCCTCGACTGTACCACACTGTCACCTGCTTTGGACCAGACTTTTCCCACATCCATTCCTTCCTCAGCACGGACCACGCTCTCAGCTGGGATGGGAACCTCTCAGACCAGAAGCTTCATCACTTGTTCCCACCCAGGGAAATGGAAGATCCCCTTCTCGTCCAAAGTTTAAGAATGACTTCTTTAAATAACTTACCAGTAATGATGTGATTCATTTAATATGCAGCAATGGTTTAAAAAAGGGAAAAAATAAGCACTTATGGTCTAAGGATTTTACCCCCTAATTCCTAATAAAAGACCCAGATTTAAGCAGTAATTTTCTTTTAAAAGAATTACAAGGAAGTGTTTAATGACTCCCTCCTATGACCATGCGTTTTTGCAATGAACAATTTACAGGGCTGACTATCTCAAGTGACTGGTGAAAAGAAGACACAACTATCTGACACCTCAAACCCAGCTGAGAAACAAGAACAGCACATTCCATGGCCTCTGGGGTGGAAGATCGGAATTAAACACTTTCTGTCGCCACTCAAAGACACCCCAAGAGAAGCAGCAACATTTCCATGGTTACAAGAAAAGACATAATGATTTTGCCCATGACGTTCAACAAAACAAAGCAAAAGGAAGTGCCTGTAAGCGGGTCAGGGATTTTGCACCAGCAGGAAAGGCAGCACGGGGATGCCTGGCTCATCTGGAGCTCCCACATCCCAAAACCCTGTGGGGAAACACACGTGGGATGGCTCCAGTAGAAGTTTTTTACAGTGAAGGTGGTAAAACACTGGCAGGGGTTGCTCAGAGAGGTGGAGGCTGCTACATCCCTGGAAACACTCAAGGCCAGGCTGGATGGGACTTGTTGAAGATGTCCCTGCTCACTGAAGAGGGTTGGACACCCTGAAAGGTGTTTCCAACCGAAGCCATCCCACGATTCCCTAAGGAGGGCGATGTTCAGGAGCACAGAGCCGGCCCTGGTGGGGAGTGTGGTGGGGGGAAGGCACCTAAGGAAGCCCCGTGACCCAGCCCCGTCCCTCATTGTCCCAGCCCAGCCGCTGCGGTGCTGTTTAAACACCGCCTGTCAAACCCCGAGCTCCTGGGACAGGGCTGACCCCGGGGAGACACACGCGGCTGGGAAATGCTCTGGGTGTAATTAAGGGCTCGTTCCCAGAAAGAGACAATGCTGGATCCCCGCGAGCTGGGCAGCCCTGAATCAGCAAACCCAGTCACACTTGTCACCCACACTTCGGGCTGGATCAACAGCCCGGCCGGACTAATGAGCCCGACTCCAACAGAAAATGACCTCATACGGGGCAGGACCCCGCCGTGAATTTGCTCTTTGTTGTTGCAGCCGCCTCCCTCCGACGCGGAGTAATCCCCTGGTATCCCCGCGTTCTTATGTGTACTTTACATCTCTGAGAAATGGCCTTTGTTTGTGCAGCTCAGGGCATGTTTAAATTGCCGGGCTCCACCATTAACAGTTTGTCCAGCCAGATGGAAAAAAGTGTTTCCCACCTGTATGGAAATGTGTGGGATATACACGGCTCTTTCTTTTCAGGTTAATGATTAATTTATCACTTCTCAGTTGGTGTTTTTTTTTTTTTTTTACGTGATGGAGTAATTAGCAGGGCTTTTTCCTAACTAAATGTTTCTCTGTGCATGTTCACTGAGAGCAGCTGAGCAGATAAATACCTGAGATACCAATAGAAGACAGTGAAAAAACTGCTAGACTGGAAGAAATATTTAGAAATATTAAATATTTCTAAATCCCTGTTTTTCGTTCCATAGAACCATAGAATTCTAGAACGTTTTGAGTTGGAAGGGACCTTAAAGCCCATCCCATTACACCCCTGCCATGAGCAGGGACACCTTCCCTATCCCAGGGTGCTCCAAGCCCCGTCCAACCTGGCCTTGGATACTTCCAGGGATCCAGGGGCAGTCACAGCTTCTCTGGACACCCTGTGCCAGGGCCTCAGCACCCTCACAGGGAGGAATTCGTTTCCAATATCCCATCTATCCCTGCCCTCTGGCAGTGGGAAGCCATTCCCTGTGTCCTGGCAGTCCAGGCCCTTGTGAATAGAATAACATTCCTGTAGAATAAGAATTCCCTACACTTGGCTCTCAAGACACACAGAAAAGCAGCACCCCAGAAATTCACTCTGTCCTTTGGGGAGCTGGTGGCTCCTAAGGAAATGTCTGAGGATCAGGTGAATTTTGCTCTGCATCTACCAAGGCATCAGAGTTGGGGGCACCTGTGGTTCCACACAAATAAGTAATGAAACAAATAACCCTCCATGGACCATGGGGGTCAAAAATGGACACCTGACATAACTGGGCTGGGCTGGAAAGTGTCTGACCCACACAAAGCACAAGCTTTGGTGTTAAAATGGCACTGGGACGCTTGTCACTGCACTGGGATTGTGACACACAGCTGGCACAAGGCATCTGAGCTGCCAAAACCTGGGTCACCCTTCACGCACTTCTTGAAACCTCCAGCCTTGGCATCACCGAGGCCATTAGGGTAATGCACGAGATAAGGTTTCACTGCACGTATTTGTCCTCAGACTTAATGAAAACACACTGGTGTTACATTTATAGCTCTAGAAACCAGGCTCAAAATTCTATATGCCCTGGAGAGACCTTATCTGCAGCCCAGGAAGCAAAGATAGCAATCACATTTAGATATTAACTTCCCCTCGCACAGGATCTCTCACTGCTGTCACGTTTTCTGCTCAGCCCCAGGGTGTTGGTGCTCTGTGGCCATGGGGAGATCACATCCAAGGGGGAAATTTGAGGCTGTGGTGGCTTTGCCATCAGCCACTGTGACAAAACCCTGGGCATGTCCCACCAGATTTGTCAGTGGGTCCTCCCAGCCGCTGCTGTCAATTCCCATGCAAATACACCTAGAGAGGGAAAAACTCCAATCACTGGATCATTAAGGTGGGAAAAGACCTCCAAGTACTAAGAATCATGGCATCCTAGAATGGTTTGGGACCTTAAAGCCCATCCCATTCCAAAGGCAGGGACACCTTCCACTATCCCAGGATGCTCCAAGCCCTGTCCAGCCTGGCCTTGGACACTTCCAGGGATCCAGCGGCAGCCACAGCTTCTCCGGGCAAGGTCATCAAGCCAAGATTTGACTGAGCACCACCACACCCACTCAGGCACAGAAACCATCAAGCAGGCCCACCAAGGGCTTTGCTGTTGCTTACAGGAATCCCCTTCCTTACCCCAGAAGCACAGGGAGCTCCCAGTCCTGCTGCTCACACACAGCCCCCTCTAGCCCCCACGATTCAGAGCCCAACACCAAAACTGCCCACTAAAATCCACACGAGCCCAGTTTCACCAAGGGCCAACCACAGGCAGCACAAAGACTTCAGGTGGTATCAAAGCACCTCCTGAAGGCAACTCAACAGGATCAGAGCTGCTTTTCTTCCAACACCTGTCATTTAAGGTACGTCCTTGGCTCCTGCTCCCCAAGCACAGGGAGCATCCAGGAGAGCTGGAGACCCCTTTGGTTGATGGTTTGAACTGGACAGGTCCATAAGCAAAAACCCTTTGGTTTGATCTTGGCTTAAGGGGCTCCCCAAGGCTTTGAGCCCCCTGGACTGGCTCTCAGACCCTGCTTTGGACACGGCCCTGGCTCACACCCTGCAACTGCACTGTCTCAACATTCCCATTGTAACCCAGTCCTGGGGACTCCCTGGCACAAATAAACTCCCTGCTCCTTCCTCCCCTTGGCTGCAGACCAGGAGCAATCCCAGCCCCTGCCATCCCCCACTCCCTGTGGCCCCCCCAGCCCACCAGCCCAGCTGACAGAACCCCCTGGCTGAGGGGAGGCTGTTCCAGCTCACCTGGAGCCATGAATTCCATGCTGAGAGCACTGCAGGGATGGAGCAGCTCCCACCCCTCACCTGTCATCCTGAGGCGGCGAAAAATGGGAATTTGGATGTTGGCTGGGCCCTACCTGCTGTTTCTTAGTTTGGCTTTTGAGTTTGACAGGTTCTTGTATTTCCACAAGGCTGGCAGGGCTTGTGCTGTGAGCTGATCCACAGCTCTGCAGGAATAAATTTGGGATTCTCTCCCCGTCACCCACTGAAACCCCACACTGCCTTTTCCCAGGTGTTACACTCTGTGTTCCACAAGGGATCGTGAAAGGACATTCACAGCTGAAAACTCCCATGCAAGGCACCAAAACCCCCAAATTCAGCCATCATAAAGGCATTTGCTTTGCAGAGGGGATGTGTTAGAGCAGAAAGCTGAAGGCTGCTGAGTGAAGCTGGATGAAAGAATTCCTGTGCTGGAGCCTGAAATATGGGATGCTGGAGGCTCAGGAATCAACAGGGAAGGCTCTACCAGTGCCAAAACTTCTCTGTTTCCTTGGGACAAAGGCCTTAAAGGAAAACCCTCATATTTTTTTCCCACCTGCTCATGAGCTATGGACCAGTAGGGCCTGAGCTGAGTGGCCACTGGATTGAGATGTGCGCTCCTAAACTATACTTCGGGAAAAACAACGGCTAAAGCTTGTGTGTGCTGCAGAACCTTCATCTTTTAAAGCAAACCCTCACCTCTGCACATCCAGAATGAGAGGTTAAAAGCAGTGAGGCTGAGCTGGAACATTTCCCCCCACCCACAGAGGCTGTAGGGCAGGCACACCACCACATCCCAGTGGGCACAGGGAGGACAGGGCTCATTCCTGAGAGATAAAGAAATTATAACCTGGCTCCACTCATTGCTAATTAGTGCTTGCAGGGCTGAGTGCTGGGCTGCTCTCAGCTCCATCAGTTGGGACTCAGATTAGAGCATGACTTTGGCTGGAAATCTCTTTCTCCAATAAATTTAATTCATTTTTACACCACATTCCTACCATTTGGGCAACAAACCCCCCCCCTTATTGATGGGATCCTGTCCCAACACCCCCAGCAGGACAAGGACCTTGATTTGTTTCCTTTTTGGCCAGAAAATAAAGTCATGGCTCAGCCATGGAGACACCACCAACAGGTCTGGTTTTATCTAACCTAAAGTCCTATTTTGGGACAGTTCAGCCTCAGCAAGGTGCAAATTTTGCTGTTAAAGCACAGAAAGCTGGGAAAGGGAACGGGATGTTCCCTAGGGCAGCCAAGGGCGAAAAACCAGGAGAAAGCCTTTGAAGGAAAATTTCTGATGGGCTTGAAGGGATCCTTTGAGGATGGGGGACACAAACCAGTTCCTATAAAAATGTTTTTTCAATGTATTTTGCAGACTGGGCTCGTTCACAGGAGCACCAAGAGTGCTGTGGGAGATGAAAGCCTCTGTCTCCCTGGTCCAGCATCCTGTCTCCAAGAGCAGCCAGCGCCGGATGCTCCAGAGGAAGGGATAAAAACAATGGGAGCACTCAGACTCGGGATAATCCAGCCTCTTTCATCCAGCCCTCTAAGAAAGATCAGTTCATATCCAGAAACCCAAGATGAAATGTACTTTAGTAGTTTGCCTGGTTCTCTTTACTGACAGATCCCTGTATTCCTGCCACGGTATTTTCCATTTCTATTTCAGAGGAGTGGATTGGGGTCACAAAGTAGCAATTCACTGTTTGATTTTGGGGGAAGCCTGGCAGTTTTGGTGCAAAGGGGGGAAGAAATGTTTGCTTGCAGGAGCCTGAAGGGTGACGCTGTGGGCTTTTAGCGGGATAAAAATAGGAATTGGTTACTTTCCAAAGGGAAAAATAAACTGCTAAGTTTCCACTGACTTGGAGTTGCAAAAATGCATCTTGGATTCTGGAGCACTTGGTAAAATATTGTGGTTCAGGCTCAGTAAATAGCAGAGAGCATTAGTTTGGAAATAGCAGTGTAAATACCCAGCTTAATGGGATGGTTTGTTTCGGGTTCTTTTTTGGGTTTTAGACTCAGCAACCTGTTTTAGCCTTGTGCTTTAGGTTTAAAGGCAGCCCCTGGCCTGGCTCATCTGCTGCCCCAAAATGAGCCCAGCTGCCCTGTACCAGAAAGATAATTTATCATGTCTAGGGGAATACAGGGAAAAGGGTGAAACTGGGAATCTTTGCACATTGGCTGCCCTGCAAACTGCTGCCAGCCCCAGGGCCCTGCCCTCACCTCTCCAGGTGGGACTGGGGTTTGTGGGGGCTGGCCCAGCTCAGGAGCTCCATCCCAGCCCTGGGATCAGAAAGGTCAGGGAAGCTCCACAGGAGGCTGTCCCTGCTGCCAGCCCTGCCAGGCAGCAGTGACTGCTCTGTGCCCACAAAGGCACACCCAGGCTTTTGTTTGAAAGCCTAAATTAGATCTCCAAACTCAAAGATCTTCCAGAACTTCCAAGAAAAGTTGAGTTCAAAGGTTGTCAGAGCTCTTGGCTCCTCTGGATATTCTCCCCACCACAGGTGATGCCCACCCTGCAGCCCCAGAGACCTGCCCAGTGCCAGGGCCCCTCCTTTGTCACCTGCTGCCAGCTCCAGGTCACAGAGCCTCCCCTTCATGCCAAGCTGCAGCCCAGGAATGCCAGCTGGAGAAATCCTCGTGGCTGTGCAGGGCAGTTATATATAAATTCTGGATTGTAATATAGAGCAGAAATTTAAAATCTTCAAATCCTTTTCACTCTCCTATCTCAGCACGTGCCCAAGGCAGATCTGAGGGGTGCCGGGATGCTGCAAGGACACGGACAATTAGAGCAGGGCAGCTCTTGCCACTGCTGGAAAAAGGGTTGTGGCCCTGTCACCAGCAGGACACGGAGGAGGAGGCCACCAGCATGTCCTGGCTCCCATCTCTTCTCTTCTGTCTCTTCAGAGACAGAAAATGAGACAGGGAATGGTGCAAAGCCCAGATTGCTGCTTCCAACACCTGGAGTGAAGCTTTCTGCACTGGAGACCCCCCTCGAACAGCACCCAAAGGGCTCCCTGGCCCCGGCTGCCCCAGCAACCCCGGCTGCTCCAGCAACCCCGGCTGCTCCAGCAACCCCGGCTGCTCCAGCAACCCCGGCTGCTCCAGCAACCCCGGCTGCTCCAGCCTCAGCCCCAGCTCCGGCTCCAGCCCTGCTTTGCCACTAGATGGCACAGGCCATTGAGAAATGTTTAACTTCCTCAATATCCCGTGTTTTCCCAGAGCCCACTGCCCTGGTTTGGGATGTAGCCACAGACACCTAAAGCTTGCAGCACGGAAAAGGGGGAGAAATGCTTGCTCAGCCGGGGGATGGATGGCTCCGAAACACACAGGTGCTGCACTCCTCTGCTTCAACACCTTCCCCAGCGTCATGTCACTGGCAGGAACAGCAGGGAAATCTCTGCCGAGCTGCCAGCCAGGACACCCTGGCTCAGATATTACAAAGCCCTTCTAAAGTTAATTTTCACGGTGCAAAATCCCAAATTAACAGGTGAGTACGAAGCCGATTGGTTTGGTTTTGGTTTTGGGTTTTTTTGTTTGTTTGTTTGTTTTTTCCTATTAATTCTACAAATTCCAGACTTCACATGCACGAGTTGGACCCGGGGCTTGGTGTGAGACAGGTCCTGAGTGTCAGACCTGAGTCACTACCTGGCCACAGCAAAAGGGAGCAGAACTGCCCTGGCTCTGAAATGCTTTGTCCTGGATGTGCAGCCAGTCCCTCTCCCAAGGGAGACCGGCAATAGCATTCCTTTGCTATCAGTCTGGATTTCTAAGAGAATTCCCCCTTCCCTCTGCTCCCAGACCCTGTTCCCACCTCCCAGAGACCTTCTCAGGATCAAGTTTTACCAGAGAATGAATTTCCAAGCCACATGGATTCATGGAAAATTCATTCCAAAGCTCGTGCCTGAGTTCTACCCAGCATCTAAGTGTTCATCTGACCCGGGGCTGCTGCTGTGGTCAGTCCCGTTCAGCCCAGCACTAACTGTTCCCCAAAATACTTCTGGGAACTTCAGACAACCCTAAAATAAAATTTAAATTAACTTCATAAGTTAATTTCATCTTTTCATTCAGTCAGCTCCCTGCTGACATCCTGGCAGTGTGTGCACTGCCCCAAGCTATTCAGAGTTTGCAGGGAAATGCAGACAGGGTATGGTGCTACTTCCAAACACCTGAGAGCAGCTGAGTGGCACATCCAGGTGTTGCCAATGTTATGGGTTTGAAACTTGTAAATACTGCAAAGTAGAAACAGCTTTCTCCTCCATGTGGAAACGAAAGGGAAAAAAGTAGGATTTGATTGGATGTGTTTTGGATTTTTTTTCCTTTGTCTCTCTATAAGCACAGCCAGCACCCAAATATTTCCCTTTGCCAGTTTTGCTTTACAACACTGAAGGAAAATATGCATTTTGGGTGATTTCCATGAAGGCCATGTCCCAGGGCAGTAGCTCTGCCATCCCTGCACCACCTGCATTTGCCTCCCCAGGACAGGGCTGTTCCACCCTGACTCTGCTCATCTGTCCCTTCCAGCTCAAACTTTTCATCTCCTTTTCCCTCCAGTCCCAGTTCAGCCTCTGACCCGAGTCCTGTGGGCAGGAGCAGCTCTCTGGATCTTTCCACACGTTTTTTACTCAGACCCAGCAGCCTGCAAAAGTCTTGGCAGAGCGGCTTCCCTGGCTGAATTTAGGGCACCCTCTGAATCTCGGTGTGATCCAGGTACCCAAGCTCAGCCCCACTGCTGGATTCTGCCCAAACCTGGCCTCGGGAGAGCACAGGGTGGATGAGGATCTCCCAAAGCACTCTCTGGGATGGCTTTTTCTCTGAATTCCTGGCACCAACCACCCTTGCATTTAAAAGCAGCCTCCATGCATACGTATCCATCAATTACTTATGCATAACATCTCAGTGAGCACAAGAATTGGCTCATTTGAGCCCAGTAAACAAACACTGAGTAACCGAATTCCTGATAAATCTGCTCTTCAGCTCCATTTGCATCACTAAAACAAGGCAAAACAAAATACACCAGTCCATCACTGCTGGAGCTCAGAGTCCCTCTGGACTCGGCTCAGAAGAAAATTCACCCAGTAACTCTGGGCGGTGCTGTAAATCAACATCTTTTCTGAAGGGTTTTTGCACTTCCTGATATTTGGCTGTAGAGCAAAGAAGCCCTGAGCAAACCAGGCTGGAAGGTTCTTGGTGATGCTCTGGTTCTACTTTGGGGTGATTGTGGGGCTGGGTAACTCTGAGACAGCCCAGCAGAGCTTTGAGGACTCTGCAAGCTTTGGAAAGCAATGAAAATATTGATTTCAGGCACCTGAAGAGCAATGTTTGCAGATATACTGGACTCACAACTAGAAATTCTTCCGTGTTCAAAGTGCAAATCCTCTTTAATAGAAAATAGCTTGGATCAGATGTGTTTCAGGTTACAGCTAGGTTTTGGGTTTGTTTTGCTTTTTAATAACCCTTCTGCCAACACCATCCAGTGCCCCGTGAGAAATGTTTGTGGCACTAATCACAAGTGAAAAAAAAAAGGGGGGGGAACAGCAATCCAAACCAAAGTCTGCCTGGAAAGTCTTGAAAGGCTTTAAAGGAGAAAAACCAAACAAATGGTTCGCAAGCTGCACTGGTTCCTTTTGGTGCCTCTGTGTGGAAAACATTCAGCACCTCCTGCCAGGTGTGCCGGGGTGGAATTGTTCCCCGTGAGGGTGGTGAGGCCCTGCCCAGAGAAGCTGTGGCTGCCCCTGGATCCCTGGAAGTGTCCAAGGCCAGGCTGGACAGGGCTTGGAGCAACCTGGGACAGCGGAAGGTGTCCCTGCCCGTGGCAGGGGGTGGCACTGGATGAGCTTTAAGGTCCTTCCAACCGAAACCAGTCTGGGATTCTCTGAAATAGCACCTGAAGGCTGAATAGACACCCAGAGAAGGGGGGCACTGCTCATGGGGTGGCTCTTATTTCACCTGCCTCTCCAACAACATTTTCACAGCAATGTAATTGCACAGACAGCAAATGCAGGGACTGAGGAAAATCAAAGAACAGGGGATTAGAAATGACACAGCGTCAGAAACCTGGAATTCCATTAGCAAGCAGGGCAGAGCATTCATTAGAAACACGTTTTTTTGAGTCACAAATGAATTTCTGGTGCCTGAACTGAATTCATCAGTAAATTGTAGAAGCAATTATCACAGGATGGTGCTGGATCCCCTCAGTCAGCACTGCCCTCAGTGCTGCCCACAGGTCCCTTCTGCAGATCCCAAGGCTGGGGCTAAACAACAGCACGAGGAACAGAACAGCAATTTCTGCAGCTTTGCATTTGGAACCAATTTGCTCCAATATTTCCCCACTGCAGTCACTGGCTGGGCTGCACAAACCCTCGGGAGAGCAGCTGGAGTGGGACTGCAAACTGCACTGCTTCCATCCCCGTGTTTGGGATGCAGGCAGGTTGGGATCTATGACCAGCTGTGCACAGCAGCCACTGTGGGAAGATCTCAAACCACCATGGAAACCCCACAGCAAACACAGGGAGATCAGAATTTAAGTGTTTCACTGCTGCCCATGATCCCGAATCCTTGCCCATCCTCCATCCCACCCTGTCCATCGCTGCCCACCACAAGCACCAGGCGTCTTCCAGCCCATCCCAGCTCTGTGCAGCGCTTCCTTAGCCATCATCCAAAGGAAGGATTGAATTGGGGGAAGGCTCAAACCCAGCTTTTCCAGCAGATTCCTGTTGGAGCCAGAGCAGGGAGATGCTGCAAAGGCCCCATCCTCAGGCCACGAGCCCCCTTTTATTTTCATTTCTCTTCAGTAAAGCCAAAAGGAAAGAAAAGGCACAATAAAGGGAGATGTGAACCTCTCCCACATGGGTTATTCTCAGCCAGTTCCTCTCAGATTTTCCCCTGCTGAAGCGTTGGGGCTTTGCACCAAGCCCGGCTGCGGGGCCAACGCTTTCCGTGGAGATGAAGGCGATGGCTGGGAGCACCACCAGTGTTGGGATTATTATTTTCTTAATTGATGCTGCCAAACATGGAATCATTAAGGCTGGAAAAGATCTCCCGGGTCGTCGAGTCCAACTGTTAACACAGCACTGCCAAAAAACTGTTGCCTGTTTTTTAACCAAAATAAGGTGGGACACACACAGGGAGCCTTGAGGGAAAGGGCATCTCCCTTTTGCATGAGAACCAAGCGTGGGAGATGTTGGTTCATCACTAATCTGTGCCACAAGAGCCTGACCTAAGCTCTGACACCTCAGAGACCATTGACACCCACAGCTCAACCAGCACAAGGGGAAACTGAGGCACGTGAAAGCAAAGTTATCCCCTCCAGATCCCCCAAACCCAAACCCCAGCCTAGGAAGCAGCCCCAGCACCCTCTCCACAGCCAAGCTCTGATTGTTGAGAGGCTTAATAAGTTGTAACTTAAAACTGGTTTATGGCTGTACATAGGAAAAAAAAAAAAAGCCCTGTCGTAAAGTATTTATTGCACTTCCTTTGGAAACGATGACAGTCCTCCAGTGAATGTTTTTATTGTTATTCATCATCTTTCGAGAGGGTTGGACAGCTCTGAAATACAGCTTTAATATGAGAGCCAAATGAGAAAGTGCAGATTTAAGGGAAACCTCGGCAGATCAGGTTTCACTCGGTGCCTGAAGCACTCCCAACATGTGTTTCTGATCTGCAGCTCCGCTTTGTTGTGCCCAAACTGAAACTGCATTAAATTCGCTTCGAAGGGATTGTGAAAGAGCGAGAAACACACACAAAACCCGGCTCTTTCTCCACGTGCCACTCCCGCCTAATCCATGACCTGGAGACGGAAGCAGGATTTATCCCGCCCCAGGCTGCACCCTGGCTGCAGATCCAACCTCAGCAGCACTGCTTCCCCATTTTACTGACTTTGGGGCTGCAGGTGAAGCCTTTAATCAGAGAATCTCTTTGGGAAATTACACCAAGTTTTCCTCCTGGAAGAAAACCCTGTGCATGCCCAGCCCAGGTCACTGTGCCACAAACAGCATCTTGAAGTGCAAAGCCAAGGAAAAAGGGCTCACCTGTCACAAATCTCCTCTGTCCCTTCACACCAGCTCCCAGGAAAATGGGGCTGGAGTGGAAAAAAACCCAGGAGAACTGAAGCAACATCTTTGGGCTTAAGAAGCCATGACACGCTATGGCTATTTATTAAACAGATGTGTTAATTCAAGAGTGCCTCTCTGAGAAATGAGTTGCCAAGTCCTGGAAAGAACTTTGCCCTGGCAAAAAAAAAAAAAAAATCCAGAGAAAGACAGTTCAGCAGCTCCAAGGAATCCTGTTCCATTTTATCAGCCTCTACCCATCAAAGGCAGCAGGGGGGATGTGGTGTGTGCCCCCCAGACCCAGCCTGTGCCACCCACTCCAGCAGGTGATGGCAGGAGGCAATTCCTCCACACTCATTTAAATCATGGACATGATGGATTCCTGAGCTTTATAGCTCCTATAAATACTCAAAAACATAACCCTGGTCCCCTTTCCTGTAACATCCTGCAGTGATTCCTATCAAAGCAGTATCAGAGTAGCCAAACCTGACTGGCTTTCCTGTTACCTGGATGGATGAATACAGACCTGTATGGAACTTGAGCAGAGGATTGCCTGGGTAAGGAGGAGAGAGGAAAGGGAAGGGGAAACCCTCTACCCTGCAGAGGTTTGCTTGTGGGAGTGCAGAATGGTGGTAGGAAAATATTCCAAGTGGATCGCTCTGTGTACTACCACATCCCAATCACAGCATCCCAAACTGCATCACTCGGGTTTATCCCTGCATCCCAGCTGCATCCACCCTGGGTACCACTGCCTCCCCAACACATCACCTTGTTTATCACTTTATCCCAACTGGAGCGCCCTGGGTACCATGGTAACCTGACCACATCCCTGTGGGTACCACCCCATCCCAATGCTTTTCAGCAACCCCCAGCCCACACCACACTCCCCAAAGCCCTCAGCTCTTTGCCCTGGTTTCCCAAAGGCCTGTCCCTGCCGGTGCTGGGGGAGGGAGGGTTCCCTGGATGGCCCTGAGCAGCAGATGCTGGGCAGCCCCAGCCTGCTGTCTGTTTTCACTTTGTTTAACAGCTGCCCTTTGGATCCTGCTACTTCCCAGGCTGTGGACAGTGGGGCCGGCACAGGAAACACAGCCAAACATTTACCTACCCCTCTTTGATTTAAAACAGCTTCAGAAGGGCTGGAAGTCTGTACATCAACATCCAGCTAATCCAACCTTTCCTCCTGCCAGAGAGAGCAAGTGCTGAAGAGTTAATGAAAATAACTCCTCTGCCCTAAAGAAATCATAGTTTGGATGTGGAGTCATGCAAACTCCAATCACCCTCACTTAACACTTGCACAGAATTATTTTAACATTTGATTTTAACTTAAATAAACATACTCAGTGTTCCAGACAGGGGCGTGGGAGCTGCCTGCTGCTGGGCCACCAAAAAACGAGGCAGGAGGTGTCTCCCCTCCCCAGACAGGAGGGGTCAGTGGCAGCTGCACTCCTGGGGCACAGACACCACCCTGAACTCAGTAACTTTGCTGTGGCTCCACTCTGTGACAGATGAAGCTTTTTTTTAGCTAGAAATGAAAAGAAAAAGGCTGCCTGGTGCTAGCCCAGAGTTCTGCTGCACTGATGAAAAGATGCAGCTCATTCAGAGCCACCCTGGAGACATCTGCAAGACGAGACAGGCCCCGGTGACTTCTGCGTCCAGGACAGTCCCAGCCCCAGTGACCCGCTGAGACATGCTGCCCTGATGCCCTGGCCAGCAATTTGTCCAGGGCCTTTTTGGGAAGAAGAGGGGTGGAGGGCTCATCTGGCTGCCCCTGGGACTGGGCTGCTGGGAGGGCAGGTCTCGCCTCCCATCTGGGCTCGGGCTCCAAGTGGAGCCAGTCGGTCTGACGGCCACTGGCTCTTCCTTGCTTATAAATGCCGAGAACATCAGATAATCCGGGGAGGTCGGGGTCAGCTGCTGTCACTGCTTTATCTCAGCCCTGGAGCAGCTCTGCATGTGTCCCAGCACCAGCCTCTGCCTCTTTATGCTCAATATTATTTCAAAAATGCCTCCTTTATTAGCTCTTCTCACACAATTCTGCTACAACCCAAAGGGAAAAGGCTACAGCTGAGTGAGCACCAACCCAGGAGATTTCTATATTCTCCCTGACTCTACACAAGAGCAGGAATCCTGCTTCCCTCCCATCTCCCAGCCCTGCTCTTTGCAAACAAGAACTTGCTCATAAAACTTAAGGTCAGGCCCTTGGCTCATCTCATCCTCCCTGCTTCATCTCACAGAGTTACTTTGCTTCACAGCATACTCCCTGCTTGTTCAGGCAGAAGGTGACTGAGCTCTGCTGAGCCCAATAACTGCTTGATTTAAGTACTTTTTCCAAAAGGTGGAGGTGTTTGTGCTGCTGCAACTCTGCTGGCAATTCCTCCAGGAGGGACAGCCTAAAGCCAGGGGCTGCAGAGGGATTTTTTTTTAGGGTGAAGATTACCTGGTGAAGCCGTTTTTCCCAGATCCTGTGGGTTTCACACATCCTTTCTCCATGCAAGCATGAGAGAATAATTGCTGTTTATTGGGTTCTTTTTTGTTTGGTTGGTTTTTAAAGACTCTCGTGCTCTTTAAAACCTTGATATGGATTTTTTTCAGTGTTGAGATGAACTTTTTGGGAGTACCCTGACCTATCCTGCCTGGCTGGCAGGGGGTGATGCACTTTCCCTGGACATGTGGGAACCACAGCTTTAAATTTTGCATTGGACTGAGTGGATATTTAGAAGGGCCAAAGCTGAAAAAAAACAGGAAAAAAAGATGCCAGGCTGCCCCAGCAGAATGAAAACAAGCATACAAACCTTGAAAATTTTCACAAAACCCCCAGAATTGTAATTCTGCAGCCACCTGTGCTGCAGCATCACTCCTCTCCAGCCAGTGCCTGTTCTATAAACTACTGCAAAGAGAAGAAGGAAAGCCAGGTTGGTGTCTGGAGTCAGAGTCACTCCAGCACCCACTTTTAATACTTTTTCCTGAAAACAGTCAGAACAACATGTTTTTCTCTCTCTGAGCAGGACCTGCATTCCCACATGAGCTTTTCCAGGAGTCATCGGTGAAAACCAATCCTCACATGACCCAAAAACCTCCTGAAGAGCAGGCGAGGGGCAATAAGCAGAGGACAAGCCCAGGGCTACAAGTTGGAGGTGCTGCAGCTCATCCCCTCCCCAGAATCCAGATTATAAATTCATCTCTGCCACATTCAGCCAGGGTTATCCAGGAAATCTGGAGCAGAGCTGAGCTCTCCCATGTGGCTCAGGCACTATCACCAGCATCCCTTCCCTCCCACAAACCCAGATCCTGGACAGATAAGAAACAATTCAAAAATGTTTATAGCATATAAAAGCCAAAGGCACATTTACAAGCAGAAAATCAGGACTGAAATAAAGAGAGGAAGAGCTGAGCTAAGGGGGAACAGCAGGATTGGAACACAGTGGTACCCAGGCCTGCATGGAAGGAAAACCTTTGGGCCCAAATCCCACATCCAGGGAACCTGTGCTCCAAGGAAACCTTTTTTCTTCTGAGCAATTCAGCACAGCCCTGCTGCCCCCCATCAGCTCCCTGCCCGATGTTCTTGCTTTTTATGCAGTTAAACATCTTTGTTTGCACTGTTTTTCCCGGGATAAGTAAGAACAGGGCTGGGCAGGACACTTGGGATCTGCAGCCAGTGGGAGGGCAATGCTTTTGCTCCCAGGATCTCCCGTGCACCAGCTGCCTGCATGCACATTCACTGCTTGGAAGAGATTTCCCCTGGAAATTGGCACAAAATCTGATTGCCACAGGATTTTTCCTTCTTTAAATAAACAGTGCAATGTGTGATAATTGCACTCTGTGGCTGGAAACTTCAAATGGCCAAATGCAGAATTTGGGGGATTTGTCACGTCAGCACTGGAACAGCTGAAAAATTCACCTGGAGCAGTGGATGTGCTACATCCCAGGGAGGGTGTATCCCTTTATTTTTCCAAAGGGATCATTCCTGAAGGAAGCAGGGCTTTGTTGCTCTGCTTAGGTGCAACTTGTCCCCCGTGGCTGCAGTTTTTACAAGGCTGAAGGGCACTTGGGCACACAACCCTCTGTGGGCATTTTTGGGGTGAAACCTCCTCTCTGCAGCATTTGAATATATGATAAGCAGGCAAGTACTTCCCAAAAAACCCTCTTTGTGCTGGGAACCTTCCCCCTGCCCATCAGTGTGGCCACAGTGAACAGATGGGCTCCTGGCTGAGGCTGCTCCAGTGAGGAGCTGATGCTTTGGCCTGGGCTGGAAGAGCCCAAGGCTCCATCCTCCCCTGCAGCTCCTTGCTGGAAGCAGATGGCAGAGGACTTTGCATTTCCATTGCAGTCAGGCGTGAAGGAGAGCGTGCACTTCACTAACAAGAGATCAGCTACTATTTATCTTACACGGGTGACTGCACAGGGGAAATAGCACCGAAGAGAGGTTTAAACCTTATTCCTCACCCAACCACTTCTCCCAAACAGCAGTTGGGAAATGAGCAGAGCTCGGAGAATAAAAACGAGAACATTTTACAGACATGCACGTTCTCAAACTGCTCTCATTTCAGAAAGTTAAGCCCTTTTTTTATATTAAAATAGGGAAGGGAGAAGTTGTTTATCTTGCATCACTTTTTTTTAAACATTTTATCCCTCCTGTCGGTCCTCCAGTGGCAGTTTAGTTTTTATTTCTTTGTTTATCACCAAGTCCCAAGACATTTGTTCAAGTTGCCCCAAGTAAGGGCTTCTTACAAAACCAGCCCCGGATCCGCAGGTGCAGCAATTCCCTCACCCAGGGGTCACCCCATAGCTCCCATTATTGCTGTCAATGCTTCCTCAGAGCCCAGCAGGATGGGGCTGGTGGAGGATGCTGATGGATGGGGCTGTGGGCAGGAGGGAAATACCTGCTGCCGGTGCCTGGCCCCGGGCCAGCCTGCGGGATGCAGAGGGAGCAGGGAGGGACAATGGCAGGAAGTTGTTGATCAGTGACTCGCCGCTTGCTAACGACATTCGCTTCCTTTATTTCCCACCTTTCACTACCTCGGTGCAGTGACAGCATCAGCCTGGCTGCCACTGCCACACCACAGCCTGGGAGAGTGGGGCTGAGAGCAGGATTCCAGTGGAGAGAGCAGCTTCTTAAAAAAATCCGACAAATCCTACAAAACAGGCAAAGGTGCTGGATCCAGACTGGATTTTGATTTTGCAGGGAAGCGATACCCCAAAGTACAGACACAGTGCCACCTCCTGCCACAGCAAAAGTGCCCTGGAATAAAGTCCCTGTGGCACAGGGACACCAATCATGGATTATCCTGAGCTGGAAGGTACCCACAGGGATCATCAGTCCAGCCCCTGGCCCTGCACAGACAGTCCAACAATCCCACCCTGTGCATCCCTGAGAGCGTTGTCCAAACACTCCTGGAGCTCTGGCAGCCTTGGGAATGTGACCATTCCCTGGGGAGCCTGGTCAGTGCCCCAGCACCTCCTGGGGGAAGAACCTTTTCCTAAAATCCCACCTAACCCTCCCTGACACATCTTGATCTTCACGGTGAGATCATTGCCATGGGGTCAGGGGCTTACAGGGGAACTGGGAAAGGTTTTAAACCTTTTCCACAATTCAAGCCCTGGTGCTGAGTTTGATCCATGATAAATCCTATTTGCCATCCCAAGAGACTTGGAGAAGCACAGACAACCTTGCAAACAGGTTAACCATTCACTGAGAGCAGAAGTTTGTGGAAGACAAAGATGAAAAAAAAGAACATAAAGCAATATTATTACCTTAGGTATCATCTCCTTTTGATCTGGCTCAGACTCACACACTACAGGATACACAGTTGTGATATCAGGCAAAAAACAACTCAAAAACTGCTTTTAATGCTTCAAAACAGCAGCTCAATTTGAAATAAAGCTGGAGCAAGTGAAGAGCCCTGGTCCACCATGCCCAAGGCTCACACCAACTGCAGATTCCTCAGATGGTACCATCACTTCAGGAGCAAGAAAAGCAGCTTGTTAGCATTTAAAAGGAAATTTATGAGGGGGAAAAAAAAAAGAATCTCAAAAAACCACAAGGATTTCAGCATTTTAGCAAAATCAAGCTGGGAGGAGAGTGAAAGCATGGATGTGTGAACACGGGCAGGCAGAGTTTGACAGCTCCATGGCATATTTCCTCCCCCGTTATTTCTAGAGGTGCCTTGCGTGGTCAGACCAAACCCTATAAATCTGTCAGTGCAGGATGCTGGAGAGTTTCCTGAAGGAAACCCTCCTATATCATCCTCAATCATCCAGCAAAATTTGGCAGCTCCACTTCCCGAGGTTAAAGGCATCACTGAGGTTTAAATGAAGACATCCTTGGCTGGACTCTGCTCTGCTTTAATTGAAAGATTACAGCCCCCATCCCTTGGGAGGGATAAAACCCTGGGTTTGGGAGGATGCAGAACGCAGCTGCCACCACCATGGATAAGGTCTGAGTGAGCAAATGGGTGAAATAAAGCTGGGAATGGTGTTTGGCTTCCTTGGCCAAATCCCTGCCCCTGGACTGCTGTGGAAGACCCTACTTCCACACGTCCCAGAACCTCAAAATCCACGTTAGAAATAACACGATTAGCACAGGCTTTATGCATCCAAAGACTTTTGAGGTCTTTCTGACTGCTGGAATACTTGGAACTGGCTTTTGCATATTTTGGATGACCTATTTATCCCAGAACTGGAAAGGCTGGGGAGCAGTTTTCCTCAGCAGGCAGGTCTGGGTCACAGGGAGTTGGTGGGAAGGAAGGAAGGAGGCGGAAACTTTGTGTAAATAACAGCCCTGACCCCTCCCAGCTCCCTGCTCGTGCCCATTCCTTGGCAGGGAGGAGATGGGACACAGACCTTTGGTTTGAAGAAAGCTAAATTCCTTTTTCCACTGAATTACATAGCCAGGGCCTCAGATCTCTGGCCAGAGGACTGTTCTCACTGTCAGGCTTTAAAAATAAATATACCCTGTGTCTGCCAGTAAGGGGTCTTCTCTAATTAACCAAGTGTCCTGACAGCCTCTGCTGAGCAATCTACAGTCCCTGGTGCTGGGCACTGGTTGCCTTTAGGAGCTGCTCCCCATCACATAGGGCCTGGCTGGACTCTCTGGGTCCCTCAGGAGTCCAGCTCCTCTCCAGAACACTGTCCCCATTTCCAGATGGGAAGGAGATGCCAGGAATATGTTAATGGGGTGGCAACGAGGCACAAAGGTCACTCCAGCCCTTGGTCATGGTCAGCACCACCAGTCCCAGGAGATCTAAGGCATGACATGCTGAGCCTCCACAACACCTCAAGGTCATTTTTACACACATGCACCGTATTCTTCTTGTAGATTAATTATTAAGAACAATTTGGCTTCCCAGAAGCCTCCACAGCAGGAGTGCACTGAGGAGAGGTGGCTGTGCCAGATCACACCCAACCCACACACACCTCCCACCCCTCCTCCTGGAGCAGTCCTGACAGGGACACAGGGAGAACTCCAGAAATCACCCAAAAAGGCAGGCCCAAACCTTCCAGCAAGCAGGTTACAGACCGCAGCACCCCAATCCAGTCCTGCCCCTGCCTTGCATCCCCCATTCCTTCTCCTGCCTTGGAGCTGCAGGAGACACACTGCCCCACCACATCAGCATCCCACTGCCCATCCTTAAATTGCTTCAAACAGCCTCAGACATGGTTCATGGTTCTGTCTTTAAAGGTTATCCAATTTGTTTTTACCTCCAACTCCACTATTTCCCTGTTCTTTGCTTCCTCCAAATGAGCCTGGGAGCTGCAGCTCCAGAAGAACTGCTGGCTTAGAGATTTGCAAGCTTTGGCCCCTAAAACCAGTTTAGAGAGTTAAAGGAGTTGGTGAAGGACAGACCCCCTGCAGCCACACAGTGCTGTGACTGCTCCATCCCCACTCCTGCTAATTTTATTATATTCTGATTTAACAGCTTGTTCTTTTCTCACTAGTTACACTCAAACCTTCCAGTTCTAGAAAAAAAGCGCTATTTTCTAGGTGATGAGATGTTCAGCATCCTCAGATGATGGGGGAGATGGACATCACAGCACAGGGAGTGCACAGGAGAAGCCAGTGAGAACAGAGACAACCAAACTCCTGTTGCTCAAACACCCAGAACAGAGAGAAATTAAAACCCCAGAGATAATAAAGAGTCTTTATTCCAGCTGTCAGTCAATCTGCCTCCACTCCTCGCCTGCCCTCTGGAGAATACTTTTAAAGGCCACAGCCTTGTAGGTGATGATGTTTTATTACATCTCAAAAAGAAAGAGGGCAAAAGAAAAAAAAAAAAAAAGACCAACACACAGAGGAATGCAGTTTCATTTGCAGTTTCCTGAAACCTGAGCAGAAAGTTTATAAAAACTTTGGGTTGTGTTTGGAGTTAGGAAGCAGAATGAGAAATCGCTCTCCTTTTCCTCTTTCTGTTTGCTGAGCAGCACCACCAATCCCACAACCTTCCCTGTACTTCTCCCTGTGTTTTCCCCAGCAGCATCACAGTTCCAAGCCTTGCTCTGTTGGCTTGGATGTAAATCAGCAAGCGAGGGGCTGAACAAGATCCTTCTTGTAGTTCACACACCCTCATTTAAAAAAACCCCACAGGATTAAGAAAGAAATTTGATTCCCACTTCCTAAGTCTGAGTTGTCTGGAAACGGCTGTTCCTTCAGGTAAAAAAAAAAAAAAAAAACAACAAAGGAGAAACCCTCCCCCCCCATCTCTGAACATCAAAACAAACAAACAAACAAACGACGTTTTCCTTAAAAAGTAGGGGCTGGTGAAGACAGAGCCAGTCTGAGATGTTTTTCTCACTCGTAACCCTCACAGGACCTGGGCAAAAACAGACCCAAGAGAGCCTGTCCTGGAACCCCTTTGCACCAAGGACAGGCTGCACCAGCGATAGGAGGGAAAAGGGACACTGCTGACAGGATTTGGGCACTGGCACACCAAGAATGACCAACCCTGGGCACAGAGGATCCTGGTGCAAAGTTTATGAGGCTTCCCAGGAGCAGGGATCAGCAAAGGAAGCCCAGGAGAACGGCCAAGGGGAGCCCAGGCCTGAGCACCTGGTCCCTTCACCCTGGTGACTGAGCTCAGGTTGGGCATCACCCAGCCCAGCCATCCCTCTCCATATTCACTCCCAAAGAATCCTCCCATGTGCTTTGAAACCTCCCATTGTCCCAGGGTAGATACACACCAGCCTGAGCACTTCCCCACACCCAGCTGAGCTGCCCTCAGCATATCACACCCCATTCCCATGGCTACACCGAGTCCAACAGGAACATCCCCCTTCCCAGCCCAGCTCCCAGCTGCTGGCAGCACGATGCTGCCAAGCATGAACAACAGCATGAAAAGGCCATATGGCCTCTTTTTCCATCACTTCTTCCACTGATGGCCAGCAGCAGCAGAGAGAGGAAAGCAGGCTGGGAAGCAGGGTAGGTTATTGCTCAAGGAGGCTGAAAAGTTTACAAAAGCAGCTTTATTGTGCTATTTCCCAATTTTAAGACCTAAACTTTGCATCCTTCACATTCTTTTTGATAGAGCTTTTTTTTTAAAGTGTGGTTTTAAAGCAAATACTTTGAAGGCAGCACTGGAGCCGGGCCAGAGAGGCTGTGCTGGGGTGAGCACATGAAGGACCTGTGATATTTTGTTTTGGGGAAGAATGTCACACTTCTCCTTCAGGCCAGGAGCACTTCATTCTGGAGACTGATCTGGCCAAGGAGGCTGAGCTACTCAGGAAAATTAATTTACTATTCCCTGTTAAGCCTTAAAGGCCAGATCAGCAGCAGCCACAAACCCAGAGCTGTACCAGTGCCAGTTCTACCTGCTCCACGCTGTCCAGCAGCCAATCTTTTAGATAACAAGTCAAGCTCTAAGATGCCAACGTGCCAACTTTGGGAAACACTAGCTTGGAAATCCTTGGCTTTCCACTCCAGCAACTCACTAGCACTGGGACCAGTTGCTGTGCCCCTGGGCACATGCAGTTCTCTGACTCTTGTGGGGGATTTTGGGTCTCAAGTCCCAAAGCACCCCTGAAACCACACTTTCTGGTGCTGCATGACTTCAGCCAGGACCACGTGAAATCCCAGCCAGCCTGTTCCAGCAGGTGGATGGAGAGTCCAGGTGCCTTTGGATTTTTTCCCATTTTGCTGCATATTCATGACCACTCTACATAGGGAGCTAACAGACTTTAAGGACTCCTGTGATCTCTTGGTCCACAACCCATCCTTGTGGTTTAAAAAAAAAAAAAAAAAAAAAAAAAAAATCTGAGAATAATCCAGAAACTTGGTGCCACAACTGTCCAATCCAAGGAACTTAATGAGCCCTGTAAGAAAAAATGTATTTTCACCTCCTTTCCCTGCAGGAAGGTGCATCAGCCTGGCTCAGAAGCCGCTCCTTGGCACAAGTCCCACCAGCCTGGGCTCATCTTTGCTTTCCAGCTTCCTCAGGTTACACCCAATTTCCTCCTACTTTCCCACCCTGCCAGAGGAAAAGCTGGGCCTGGTGCTCAGGTTTCTGAGGACATCAGGGTTTTAACTCTGAGGAAGCCAGGCCAAGCTCAGCTGGAGAGCTCCTGGACACTGGAGAAGCAGAGGCAAAGGCAGAGCTAAGCCAAGCTGAGCAATTACAGCACAACCTCTTTCAAATCACACTCCCAGCAGCCACATCGGAAAAGTCAGGATGCACCAAAATGTCCATGTGCCCAAACACCCACAAGAGACTCCAGCAACATCCAGTTTTTCACACTGAGGGACCTGAACTCCATGAAAACAGCTTGGAGCTGCTCACAGACAGCCCCTCTTCCACATGGGTTGAAAAACTCCAGCTGGTCTCCAGCCAAAATCAGATATCCATGCGGGAAAAGCAGCATCCATTTCTCAAAGTCCATATTTTTTTTATTACCACCCTGAACATCCAACTCACCAATGCAAGGAGCAACAGGGAAATGAAACATTTCCATCTCCTCCCCCCAAAGGTCACGTTATCCCCTTGGCCCCCATGTTGACTCTATGGATTTTCCAAGTGTTTTACCATGTAGGGTTGGAAAGGCACTCAACCAGTGCCGTGTGCCTCGGATTGCTGCTTTCAGATGGACCACAGCTGTCTCCAGGAAACGAAGCAAAACCCAGCATGTCTTAAATGAAAAGTGCTTCTGACATGACAATATATTTTGCTTTTAATTCGTTTTTCATCTCAGATTAGGCATTGCCAAAAGTTCTGCCGCCTGAACAGGTCCAACCAGCTTTCCCTGCATACCTCTCCTGAAACCAGCTCGGAATGGGAATGGTAATTATGTGTTGAGGGCAGAGGAGATCATTAAAATAAATGACTTGGATTCTGAAGCCTATAAACTGTCCTCCTCTGCAATTAAAGTAATTTCATATTTCAGTTCACTTTGTCACCTTGTCTATCTTTCCCCAAGTCATAAATTAAGCTCAGGAAGGTTCATTAAAAGCCTGTGAAGTTCTCTCTAATAAATGGGATTTAGCATTGGCAGGAGGAGCAGATACAATGCATGAGTCACAGTCTGGGGGCTGCAAATCCCCTTGCTCTGGGCAGCTGGCACAAGGGCTACCAAGCTGGTGGCATTGGCCCCTGGCACAATGTAGGGCTCTGGTCTCACCTGATAATGCCTCACTTGCCCCAAGAACATGTCAGAGAATACTGATGTCTCTGCACCACTCAGATCCACCTCAGAGCAGGGATTTCATCACATCCTCTATCCACAGGGTTACAGGAGCAGCTTGTACCATAAAAAACCAGGGAACTGCATGGACATCTCTCCAATCCCACCACTGGGAATGGGGGACCCGGGAATGTTGAAAGGCATCAGGATGCACAATGGAATCAATGATGGATGGTTGCATGGTTAAGTGAAGCCTGAGAGAGGGTTTGAGCAGGATTATGGGATCCTCAAAGCACCAACTAAAATGACATCTGTCACTGGCCCTGTCCATAGGAAACGGTTGGAATGGAATGATCTTTAAGATTGTTCCCAAACCAAACCATTCCAGGATCCTGCTCCTGTTGGCTTTGTGTGAGACCCGTTTTAGGCCACAAAGGTGGCACAAAAGGCCCACATTCTCCAAGCCCATCCCACCAGCTCGATCCCAATGCTCCCACAGTGGCCTTCACCGCTTGGAGGAGGAGCGGAGGCCTCGGCCCTCATCTGACCTCCCTGTGGAAACCCAGAGTAAACATTTGACATCCCCTGGCTCAGCCCATTCATGCTGCCACAACACATCCCTTATTGTCCGCCAGACAAGCTCCGCTGTGTTGGGTTTGCCCGGCCTTTCCAGGAGTCCCTGGCTGCCCCTGGTGACACCCCGCCCTGGGGCCGCATTCCGCCCATCCCCGGCCATAGTGGCGCTTTGTCGCCGGGCCGCGCCGGCCGGACGTCACCGCAGGCCGAGCGGGCAGTGCCCACAGCCCGGCTGTGCCAGCAGACCGGCCGTCGCCGGGACGGGACAGCCCCGCCGGGCTGGCGTGGGCAGCGGCCAAAGAGGTGCCAAGACCCCGCCAGCCCCGGGAAAGAAATGCCCACGGGTTTGAATGGAATCAGCAACTCCAGGCTGGCAGCGCGTCCATGGCATTTATTGTTCCAGCACAAGGGCCCTTTAGGGAGAAGGGTTCCATGGAGGCCTCTGCGGCAAGATTAGATCAGTTCCCTGTGCTGCTCGAGATAAAAACTGCCCATGGCGGCTGAGGCAGAGGCTGGCACCGCCTTTGTGTGCTCCGGCCCCCGCAGCAGGAAAAGTGACCCCACAGTTTGCAAAAAGGGACATTCTCCCCATGGGTGACAGCCAGGCTGCGGCTCTGGGGTGGCACTGAGAAGTCATGGCTCGGCCAGAACAAGGGTAACAGCGCTGCCGACATCTGAGCCGCTTTGGGAATCCCTCCCTGCGAGAGGAGACAGGAGCTCCCGGGAGAAGATGCAGCCTACTCTGAAGGCTCAGGGGGACATAGATTCAGATGGGATTGTGCAGAAACCTCAAGATTTAGTTACTTTAGAGCAGTCACAAGGGTGATGGAGCTGGGTAGCTCCAACTCAGTACATCAAAACATTTTCCTTGTCCTGGGTCACTAACAAGCCAGTGATAAATCATTTCAGCCATTTCTTTCCTATAAAACAAGCACATCACTGACCTCCTTTATTGAGATTCATCACAAAATCCACTTGAGAGCTATTTTTTTTGCCTCTACCCACCAAATGATCCTGTATTTAGCACATGCTTATGAAATAAAGCACACATCATCTGGGAGACACCAGCCTCACACCACCAGTTCAACTCCAAGCCACTGCAGGGACCGCAGAAGCAGAAGGACAAGAGATGAGACCAAGAGCAGCAGACCCAGAGAGCAGAGCCCTGCCAGGAGTCACTGCACCAGCACCGTGCAAGATCCATCTTGCTGCCACCCACCCCAACATTTATTTTCTCCTTTCATGGTTTTGCCATTAAAAGCAATTACAGCCCAGTCATATTCTCAGGGCACCCCAATGAATGCATCAAAGCCAGGGCTCCACACAGACCCATCTCCACCTCAAAGCCACGACACTTCCCCTTGCGTTCCTCGGTTGCTCCGGTGTGAACCACAGGGAGCTTGGATGTCTGGAGAACAAAAGCCCTACACAAAGAATTCCTGCCCGACTTGAATGGCAGCCCCGGGTGCTGATACAGTCTCAAACGCAGTAATAATTGCTGGCTTTGAAGCCTAACGTGTGCAGAGTGCACTTTCCACACCTATTTCACCCAAACGACACCACTTACCTCATCCCCCGAGTACCTGCTCCTCCGGAGACCTTTGTAGTCCTGCCAGGGCCGCTCATTACTGCTCTCAAATGCTGCTGCTGCTTCTGGAACAAGAGACAGTAACTTTATGCAGGGGAAAATGTGAACTGAAAAAAGGCTGCCCTGAATTACAGCTCACATCACCATGAGAAAGCCTTTATTATATTATTTTGACCCACTTGATGAGGGGAAATTAAAAGATTAAGTTTCCAAATGAGTGTCTATCGTGCACAACTCCCACATGTCCAGCCCTGGCTCATCCTTGACCTGCAACCCTGAAGGACCCTTCACTCCCAAGTCTTTTCCCGTGCCCTTTCCAACCAAACCCTCTTGGTTTGCTTCATCAGTGCCACTCAGATAAATCCAACCAAATTCCTTGTGGAGATGAAGACTTCTTGTCATTTTACCATGGAAGTGGCAGATCCAGAGGAAAGCTCTAAAACCAAGGTGGGTTTTCTCAACATCAGCCTTGCAAGAGGACAACCAGACTTAGAAATCCCCCCAGCCACATCCCTGAGGCACTGAGGAAGGTAAACTAACTCAAAAGAGATAGCATCAGAAAGCCCAAATAGCTCTGAGCTGGTGATGCAGAAGCAAAGCGTGTTTGCCCAAGAAAATGCTCCAAGGATATCCTAAAGATGGCCTCAACCACCTGGAGCTGAGCCCCAGCACGGTGTCAGCAGTGAAAACAAGCTCTGCAGAGCAGCCACACAGCAGCAGGGAGCCAGAGCAGGGTTCAGCAGCCTCTGCACAGCAGCACAACACAATTTCCCTCCCCAGAGTCTGGTCGGGGCCAGCTGATCCCACCGCACTCCGCTCATTCCCACCCAGTGCATGTTCAGACACACAGGGTGGCCTCAGCAGACAAGGTACATGAGATAAAGTTCCTTAATCACACAAAACAGGACAGATAAATTTGGTTTATCTGGTTCTCCAGGAGCTGGAGGAGTCCCTCACAAAAGACTTGCCGTCCGCACACCGTGAGTGCCACCAGGAAGGGCAGGAGGTGACACACAACCAAATAAGGACCATTGGATCAGCTCCTGGACACCTGGGTTGGGGAAGACACCAGCTGGGGGCCACCAGCTCTCAGCCAACAAGCCAACCCCTCCAGCTCAGCAGCAGGAATCTGTTTCCAAGGGATTTTGGCAGTTTGGAGACACCAGCACGCAGGAGCAAGAGCTGCTTTGCCACATGGCACTGTATTCCCAAACCCAGACACCTCAATCCATGCAGGGAAACCCTTGGGAAGGCACTGGCTGGGTGTGCAGCTCTAATCTCTGCCCATCTGCATTTCTGTGCTGGTAAAGCTCAGATTTCACTGGTTTATCATAAAAAGCAACAAGGGCTTAAGATGCTCTTTACTCTGTTTAGCTCTCCAGTGGGATTGGAGCTGGGATCAGGCTTTGCCATCTGCTTTTTTCCAGAGAAAAGGACCTGGGAAAAGGGAAAACCACAGTGATTTACCACCAGCAGTGACCCCTCCTCAAGCCAGGCCCTAAGGGAAGGAGAATTTTGGAATTTTGGTAAAAAAAAAAGAGCATCACCACTGTTCATAGCTGATGCTGGCAGAGGAGCCACAGCGCCTGCCTGGCACCGGGCTCAGTGCAATGAACAATGTTGTGTCTGTAAAGCTCTGATAACGTGGGGGTGACACAGGAACGACACAATCCCTGCAATTATTGCAGATTTTTTTCTGGCCCCATAGAGCCCTGGTTAGGAAATAAATCCCACAAGTGTTTTCCTTATCCAGCCTGACATCTGGCAGAGCTAAGAAGCACCCAAACGCTGCTTTGGGACTGCACCAGCTGCCCTGGGTAGGTGTGACAGGTTTGGGATGTTGTGGTAGATTTTCCCTGCTCAGTCAGGAACAGAGGAGTCCATGTCCTCAGCCCTTTCCATGTGTGGCTCACAACAGCATCATGAGTAGCTGTAGATTGTGCTGTACTCAGTGCAGGGGTCACAGAGCAGCACAATCTTCCCTAGATCCTCCTGGGTTCAGCCTCCCAACCCTCTGACTCCTCTAAAGATGAGGCGTTCAAAGCCATGAAGGGAAGAGGCCACAGCTACTCTGATTATGAGCACTAGAGATGTTCCCAGACAGTTGTGCTTAGAGAGCTGAGCCCCAGGATGCTGCAGGGCTCGAGCAAGCACAGAGAGCACAACACTCTTTCCAAAAACCAGAAAGGGAATTTGGGGGAAAGCCCATAAATCCCTATTTAAATGGAAAACACACAGTTCTTTTGGGGGTTTTTGTTGGTTTAGTTTTTTTTCTGCACTGGGTTTTTTTGGAGGTGTTCAGAAGGGCAGAGTCAATTGGAAGGGACCTTAAAGATCATCTTGTTCCATGGGCAGGGACACCTTCCACTAGACCAGGCTGCTCCAAGCCCCACCAACTCTCACCAGCGTTACAGGAGAAAACAAAACAAAGCTCTTCAATATCATCATCTGTCCCCAGCATTAAGAGCTGCTGGGACATTAATGAGCCTAATTACCAGAAATGCTGCCCATCCAACATCTCCAGCACTTGGGTCCCCATTTTCAAGTCCTCACTGATGTTTGGTTTTAGAGCAAATTTAAACTCCCCTCCTAACCCCCACACACCAAGCACCCAGCGTCTTATTCCAAATAGAAAAACAGCTCTGAGGCACAGCAGGGATTAACATTTTAGGGCTGGCACCTTCAGCTCTCAGAAGTCATCTCTGCTCTCAAAGCCTCCCCAAAGCAGCTCCCTTCCCTGCAGCTCTAATCCACACTCACCAACAAAGCCTTTGGGTGTCTATCAATACAATTTTAGCCTTAATTACAGAGCACTATTAAGTAACACTATTGTTCCCTGACAAAGCCTGTCGAGTTATTTATAAGGGAAGGATTCGGCAAATTGAGCCAAACTGCCAAAGCTTTGCTAAACTGAAACCTCATTTTCCCTGTGATCTCAATGAAACAGATTTTCCTTTCCTGAAACTTTGAAATCTGAAGTCTGAGTAGTTGTCACTAAGTGACGATGACAAAGGGCTATTCTACTGCCACTCAAAAACTGAAATTTTGCTTGTCTTTACAGTGACAGATGACCAAGCCAAAGCCAAGTTGGGGACTTCTCTATTTCACATCTGCACTGGTCAATACACCCTGATGTTTTCCATCTGTGGGCAGGAGAAAGCACAATGCACTGTCACTGCTTTAGGAGCTGGGAACCACAGAAAAAAGAACCAGAAACCCTTTTTTCTGAGGTGGCCCCTTTCTCAATTACAGTTTATTCTGGCACACAAGAGCAGAGCTTTCCTTCATCAAAGCATCAAATGGGAAGCTTTGACTGCTGCTGTCCCCAGCCAGGACCAGGCATCTCCCAGGGACTCTTCTGGTGGCTGATACGGAGTCACACCGTGGCTGGCACAGCCACCTCGAGCCCAGACCTGGGTGAGCTCCTATCAGGAATGAGTCCCTCAGCCCAACAAGGAACCAGCCCACAGGGAGGATTTCCAGGTGACATCACAACCCAAATTGCTCCTGCTTCCACCAGCAGCAATGGCTGGAGACCAAACACCACTTTGGGATTGCTGGAGAGACTTCCCAGCAGGACAACCAGTTATTCCATGGACATGCAGCAGTAAGCAAAAATTCAGCCTCCAGACCATTCTTTAAACACTTTTAGTTATAAGTTTATCCCACCCCCATCAGTGCAGAAATGCCTTTTCCCCTCAGTAAGTGCTGGGATGATTATGGAATTCCTGAATGGCACAGAGCTGACACTTGTGGTTGATCCAGTCAGCATCCCATGAAGAATCCTGGAGTAATTGTCAGGAAGACAAGTGGTAAGGGCTGGATTTCCCTTCCTGCACTGCCCAGGACAGGATGGACCCTGATGGGCAGCTCTGCTTCCACACAAGGAGCTGCTTTGCACTGCCAACAGCTAATTCCTAAGCAAATTCTTTTCAAATGTTAATTACAGTCGAACATGCTTGAATTTTACTGACCCCATCAAATTTGACAGGCAACTTCTCATGTTACCCAGAGCCACTTAAAAGCAAAATCAAGCTGAATATATCTTCAGGCTAAAATATTTGTTAGTCTAAAACCCTGCAAGCTTCAACCATAACCTTGCAATTTCCCTTGCATGTATCTCTGTTGATAACAGGCTCAGGACAGCAATTACTGGGCTTGTAAATACAAGCAAATCTCAGGTCTCAGGGCCAAAGGCTGAAACCAGAGCGTGTCTGGTGTTCAGAACACTGGGAACGGATTGTGCTCAATGACACACAGACAAAGGATTTTCCTCCTAGATCAAGGCAAAGTACAAGACAAGAAATTGCTTGAAGATCAGGCAATAGTATTTAAAAGAGTGGGGTCTTGGAGTCAAATCTTTGCTCTTTTAGAAGCCAAAAACCCCATGGGGTCAGGCACCTTCCCTTGGGGGCATGGAAGGGCCAAGGGGCAGATAGAGCATCCTTTTGGGGTTGTATTTTTTAAACAAAACTTGCCCTTCAGACACCAGCATCTCACTGGGCTGTGAAGTTTCAATATGGCAAATCCTGCAGGAAATACAGGGGGATAACTGGGACCTGACAGTTCTTCTGACATTAAACTCCACGAGACTGCCCAGGGAGAGAGGTGCACCAGGGACACTCCAGTGCTGTATAAACAGGGCAAGAAGTCTTTCCCAGCCTGACAGCAGTAGGTGGCCCAGGGCCAAACTGGTCCAGACAGGCTAGCACATGCCCTTGCCATTCCTCAGCACTGGTCACACAGGCAGCTCTCCCACCACAACCCCCAGCATCACACTACAAACCCCAAAATGCCTCCAGGAGTTCCCTCACATGTCCATATTTGACACTCCCCCCCCCCCCCACATGCCAAATTGAGTGCCAGAATTTCCCTTCCTCCTTTTCCCCAGCTTTGGAAGAAGCTGCTCTGTGCAACCACCCCAAACCCACCCCATGACCCTGAGGCTCACCCAGAGCTCCCCACACTCTCTGGGGTGCCTCCAATGTCTCTCCCATGCTCAAGGTGCCAGATCAAACCCCAAAATCCCAACTGCAGACATGCCCTGTGCTTCACTCACATCTTTTACCCTTCCACAGGAGAAAGGTCTGTGCTGCTATTCCTAAAGCCCCCATTATTCTGACAGATGCAATAAAACCCTGCCCCGATAATTCTGCCCCAGAGCAGCCCCACAGCTGAAGTGCAGCGACAATTCCTCATGGAAATTCATGGCTGACAAAGGTTTGGAAGCAAACAGGACGTGATACCACTGTAACAGCTCCTCTGTCTGTCAGCTCCAGGCTGCAGCCTGCAAATCCCTCCGTTCCCAGATTCTCCATCACTGGGGTTCGTGTGAGGTCAGCCACGAGCTGCTGCCCCATTCCAAAGGCTCTCCCACCCCAAGGGCAGCACAGGAAACTTGTTCCTTCCACTTCTCTTCACTCCCATCTTTTGGGAGATAAGAGCTGCAGGTAACTGCCATGACCTTCATCAGTCAGGTTTGTCCTGATGATGGGCAGAGCCCAAGCAATGCTCCTGATCCCAGAGCCTGGGAATGCTCCTCTCCCAAAGAAAAAAGCACCAGCTTTTGTGAAATTGAGATTATTTTTCCCCCCAGCATTCCCAAAGTCTGGTGACCAACATCTGTCAGGGTCTGTGGAATCCCACCAGCTCCAGGCTCTGCAGCACAGCTCCAGTCAGGGTTCCCATCTCACCCTCCCCATTTGATCAGGACTGGAATTTAAGCCATCTGCAAAGTCACCGACTGTGTGTTAATGGCAACTTGCAGAACATGTTCCTGTTTTATCTCAAAGGCTTCTGGTCTCAATGTGAGGCGTTGAAACCATCACCAGAGCTTCCCCCCAGGCTTCCTGCACCAGCTGTCACAGCACAGAAAAGCTTTTCCCACCAAAAAGGCAGCCCAGCCATTCCTCTGCACATCCCCCAGCCAGGCTTTGCTCTTATCCCTGCGCAGGGAAGTCAAGCTGAGGTTTGGAAGCATCAGGCAGTCGATGCTTTGCCTTCTGATCCCCCCAAAGTCTAATTTTTGGGCTGTCCCAGCCTAAAATCCAAGCTCCCTCCAGGCCCCAAAGGACACCTGATGACATCAGTGGCCATTCCCCTTCCCCACCCATCCCTGCCCCTCCAGGCAGAGGTCTCAGCAGAGCCCTGATCGATGGTTTCAATCAAAGCAGCCACACCAGAGCCAGCACCTGCTTAAAGCATCACCCAAACAGATTTAAATAAATGACTGCAACTTGCACACAGAGGTGTGGCCTGAAAATTGTATTTTTGGCTTTCTGACAGGAAAAGGGAAATGCAAACCGTGAGATGCCTGTTTTTGAAGCTTGATAGGAACAAATTTGGGAGTGGTTTATCAGACATATGCACGGCACGTGGCCTCTGGGTTTTCTCGTGGCTGAATCCCTTTCTTGAGGTTTTTGGTTTGGGCTGAGCAGCCTTTGAAGCTGCCAGCCGAGGCTGCTCAGCAGGAAGAAATGTTCAGGACCCAGAACCTGGGGGAGCTGAACCCGTTTTGTCAGAGAAACCCACATCAGACACATGCCAAATGCCACTTCCATCATCCCTCAGTCCTGCAGCGCAGGATGTCTCTGCCACCAGCGTAGGGATCCCTCCCCTTGTGCCAGAGGTCCCTCTCCATCCACTTGATGTCTTTATCCAAGCTTCCCCAAAGAGAGGAGAAAATGCTTGAGTTCATTTCCACAAGGCTTTTCAATGCTGACCACAAGTGAAACAGGGCAAGAACTCCCCAAATTTATTCTGGCTGGTTGAAGTGTTCACTTAAGGCTCAAGCTAAAAATGGGAAAACTCCCAGAAATCTGTAATAAGTAATTCCACTCTGGAGTTTTCCTCTCTAACCCCTGACTGGCCTTTCTGGATTGTTACCCAGACACCCTTTACCTCAGGCTGCAGCTTGGTTGTTCACATTAAATATAAATGTGTCAATCTTCACCCCAGCATCTTGATTTTCCATGAGATCCAAACCCAGCCAAGTGCAGGGTTCAGGAAGCAGAAGTGGCTGCCTTCCTCCATCCTCACTGTCACTGCTTTGCTTTTTGACATTGCAGCCTCTCTGCACAAATAAATCTTGGTTCCAATGCTGCCAAAATGTTTTGTAAACAGCTTCCAAGAGAAACAGAATGTTTTTGCTGCTGATTTCATCTGGGCTGTTTGTACACATGAGCGAGTTCCTGAGAACTGCAGAGATTTGCAGCTTTAAATAGCCCAGATTTTTTCCTGTCAGGCCCACAAGCCTCAGTGAAGTCACTCCAGGGATGACTTTGGTCCAGGAACAAACATTTTAGACTGAACGTTTCAAAGCCTTTGGTAAGGCTTTGGGAACACCAGCAAGATTAGGATTATCAAAGAAGATATCTATATTAGAAAAGCCAGGTTTATTTCTCCAAAATCACAGAATCATTTAAGTTGGAAAAAGAGCTCCCAGATCATCAAATCCAGCCATTCCTGAGGCTTGTGCTCTCCAAATTCTCTGAAAGAACTCAGGGGCTCATTAATACTTTAACCTTTTATGAGTTCACGAAAGAAAACCCCAAAAATCATAGAAGAGATTCTGTAAAACACATCAACTGCCTCATTTATAATGTTAGGCTTTAAAAATACCCAGGGGACACATAAAATTGTGAACAATCCCTGTTGGCATATTGGGATTTCACCCTGAGCCACAAAAGCCAAGACAGCACAGTTTTAGCCTAATTCACGTTTTCTCAGCCGTCATCCTGTTCAACTCAGTTTGGGCCAGTTTAAATTCATTTTGGAAACAGCATTCTCTGTGAGGCTTCATTTTTATCACCCAGATCCCAGCATGGATCCTGAGCTTCAGGAATCACCCCTGGAACAGTGTCAGTGTTCCTCTGTCTCTGCCACAGCAAAAGCGAATCCTGTAATTGGTGACCAACACATAAATGAAAAAATATTATCAAATAAACCCACTCGGGTTTGTCCCATGGGTTTGCTAATCATGCAGCATCCTCCAAGCCAAGAATTCTAAACCAAAGGCGGCATCCTCTAAAAACCAGGCAGGGCAGCATCCTTACCACGCACAGGACAGCAGCACCACCCTGACCAGGGGAAGAGCAACTTTTCAGGGCTCCTTTCCCAAAACACAGAAGTTGCTTCGAGCATAAATCCCTCCCTGCTGGGTCCATCGCAGCCTCTCAGGCCCTTGAGACAACAGTCCCCCTCTCATCAAGGGTGAGCTATGCCCCATCTCCTTTCCAGCTAATCTGCCAAAGTCCTGCATTAGAAATTAAGAGTATTTCTCTTAACAAAGAGGATTTTTGCAGCTTTGTGTCAGCTGTGGAGAGGAAACTGCAATAAGGAGCACAGAAGGTCAAACCCCACCTAAGCACAGGCTGGAGAAGCCACCTTTCCAGCACAGCTTTGGAAATCCGTGAGAAATAAGAAAGTTTCCAGTTTCCAAGCTGCCCCTATTCACCTACTGAGCTAAACAGGTTTGTAAAGGAAAAAAAAATCCTAAAAAAATATCAGGATTTCAAGCCCAGCACTGCCACAGCTCAAGAGCTGTGATCCCACCCCCCCCCACCCAAGTGCTCCACCAAGAGCAGAGCTGATGGGCAACAACCATGGTGCTTTTCACCAGCCCTGCACTAAACCACATCAATCTCCTGTTCCATTAGCCCCTTATCTTCTCTCCCATTTATTTTATACCCAGTCTGCAAACACCTTCAGGCACTTGTGCTACTCAAGGGTTAAAATATTTGCTGCTCACACACCTGATGAGGTTACGACAGAGCTTTTGGTGCTGATTAATCATTAGCAGTTTCCTCAGAATTATTTTTTAAAAAGTCACACCAAAGTGGCTGCTCTAAGAGCCCCTGTGATGCTTTAAGTAGTGAAACATCACAAGTGCAAAAGCAGCTTTTTTGGGATAATTTAAACAGCATTAACCTCCCTGCAGGGCCACATGAGGTGAAGCAAAGTTTGGCTGAGATAACACACCTTGCAGGAAGTGGCTGTTTGCTCCATGAGGGATTTTGCACATGGATTCTCATGGTGATTTGGGCATAAAAATGCTGGGAAAAGTCTTTCTGTTGCTGTATTGACATTGTTACCAAGGGCATTCCTGGCCTTCCTGTACAAACCTTGGCTCCAAAGGGGACTTTGAGCATCCCTGGAGGAGCAAAGCTATCTCAGTGGATTCCCATGATAAAATTAAGGAAAAGATCACTGGGGGCAAAAAGCAATGAGCAAAGGCTGGACCCAGCACTGATAACGAGGCACAATGATCAATATTGTCACTGCCTAATGGTAATTTACTGCCCAAACCCACCCATCTCCAGGCTGTGCTGGGGCACTGGATGTACTGAAACCTGGGAGGGAAACCTGGGAAAGTTTAATATAAGCAGATATTTTGGAGTTAAAGTCTCAGGAGGAAACACAGGCTCTGGCGCTGACAGCAGCACAGGGCACTCTGTCCCTCCAGTGCCCCAGGCGGCACACCAGGACAGAGCTGGAACATTTACCTGTCCCTACAGGCACAGGGAAAAGGAGGTGACTGATCTTATGAAATCTGCTAATTAATGTTTATGAAGATCCCAAGATGAGAGTCCCTAATTATTTCACAGCACACCCAATTCCTTATCAAGGGACCTGCTCATAACCCCGCAGCCCAGAATGCTGCTCTGGTTTAATCCAGCCCTTTTCCAGCCCAATTTGGGAGTGCCCAGGCTGGTACAGTGCAGAACATGACTCAGCCAGGCCTGTGAAGAACAAACCGGGGTTTCAGAGCCCAGCCTAGACAGGAAGATAAAACCAGTTTTCAAAAGCAAGATACCCTCTCCATGAAGAGCTCTGGGACCATGTAACATCACTGATCCCGTCTAAACCCATCAAACTCCTGCACAGCCCTCTTATCCCTGGCCAGCTCCAGCCTGGTGTGACCTGGCAGCAATTCCATTGTGGTGTCTGCCCTGGCATCCCTGGAAAACCTGCACAACTCCAACCCCAGCTGTTCCAGCAGCTAGCAACAAGAGCAGAGTCTGGAGCAACTCAGCTCCAGAGTGTTCCAGCAGGGAGGAGAGCCCACCCTTGCCTGGCATCTGCTGGAACTGCCAAGTGGGGAGGGCAGTGAGCAGGACCCTTTCCCCTGCACAGGGAGAACCACAGGTGTGCTCTCAGTCTGCCCCGTGCTGTGGGAACACGGGATGGACACCATGGGAATGATCAGCCCAGGAGCAGGACACAGCTGGGGTGGACACAGCAGCCAGGTGATTCTGAGGAGAAGGTGGTTGCTCGGGTTAAGCTCCTGATTCCCAATTAATTCTTCTGTGCATTGCTCAGAACACCTCTCCCTCTGCTCTTGGAAAAACGGCAGCATCAGATTTTCCAGCAGGACAAGCCCTGTGTGTCAGGAACGTTTTCTTTCAGCAATGTGCTAAAGAAGTGCAAAGGGTCACGGGAGCTCTGGGATGACATCAGCCTCTTTACTATTAATCCTGTGTTGAATATTATCCAGGAGAGAGTAATTTTTAATGGGGCCCTGGTTTGTCTTGTTTAAACTTGCACATACCTGAGTTACTTTTAGGCCTAAACCCACAGAAAAGAAAATAATGCAGTTTGGCTTTAGTACAAGCAAGAGAAGTGCTAATTCCACCTTCTTTTATCTCCACATTTACTCAGTAGTACAGAGTAAATAGACCAAAATGGAGATTGTTACGTTAAGGCACACCTAATAATACTACACCGTCCTTAATGCCAATTAACTCTGGGGCCTTTCAACACTGCACTCAGAGCACACTTCAGATAATACAGCTGATAGAGGAGGTGAAAAAAGTGGCGTGATCAGCAGCAGCAGGGGAATCTGAGCTTCTAGGAGTGGAATGAAAGTGTTTCTCCTAGCTGCACATGAAATTTTTGTCCTGCAGGTCTTCAGGGCTTTATCAATCTCTAACCCATTTCCAACCCCGCCACACTCTTATTAAATACAAGAGATGAGCCCCAAGCAGCAGGAAAGGAATTCAGAATGCAGTTTTGGTGCTAACCCCAGATTTACAAATAAAACTGGGTGTAAAGGAGCTGAGCAACTGTGCTAGGCTTGCCCAGAGAGTCACAGAATCAGAGAGTGGTTTGGGGTGGAGGGGACCTCAATAACTGGCTCATTCCACTCTCCTATGGTGGGCAGGGACAACTTCCACTGCCTCAGGTTGCTCCAAGCCTTCTGCAACCTGGCCTCTCACCCAGCAGTGAGGAAAGGAGGGAATCAGGCATCCTATCCCCAGCATAGCCCAGAGCTCTTAATCCATAGGAGCAGAAACTGCCAAAGGAGCCACAGCCATTTGTGTGAGCAAAGGACCAAACTCCAGCCCATGTAAAGGACACCAGGGATGGATTTTCCCTGCCAGGATGGAGGTTACCCAGCTTTCCAGCCCATTTATTAGCAATGGGCCAACAGCTCTCTGATGGTGCCCCAGGAAAGCCTATGGGAAATGTAAAGTTGTATTAATAATCCAAAGAGATTTAAAAAGGATTTTTGTTTTTTAGAACCATCTGTCTGCTAAAAATGGCAGAGTCCCCCATGGAGTCCAGCTCTGATGCCCAGTTACACAGCTGGACACCAGCAGGAGTGCCAGCAGTGCCAGCAGAGGAGACTCTGGTCCCCATGGTCCCTTCCTCACATTCCTGCTCCCAGATAACTCACAGGATGCCCAGAGCTGACCAAGAGGAACCTACAGCCAAGTGGGGAAACCATGGCTGACAAACAGGAGGCTGCGGGGCCTGAATGCTCCACAGTTGGAGAGCGAATTTTTAATTTTCATGCTCTAAAATAAGTCATCATCGGTTATTTCTGAGATGGAAGGTATGATCTCCCTTTCTAAATATACACCTGGAAGGCTGCCAGGGAAACACGGGCCTCCAAAACCAACAGGAATCCAGCCTGGAGACCTCAGGAGCTGCTGGAAAGGTCTTTTCCACAGCAGGGAGAGGAAGCCTTGGTCGAATGGAGGATCAGGAGAGCCCAGGGTCCTGAGGCAGAGCAGCAGAGCCCTCAGGGCAGGGAGGAGCTGAGGAGGCACAGCAGCCCCGCAATTCAAAGGAGCCGCAGAGCCCTGGATCCAGAAGGCTCCAGGGGGGGACGGGAGGAGCCCTGAGGGCTCTCACACCTCACATGGGATGAGATCAGCTCCTTCTAAACCTGCTCACGGTAGGGCTGCCGCTGGCATTGACTCCCCAGGGGGACAGGAGCTGTCAGACAGACTCCAGGCTGTGACAAAACCCACAGGATGAGGGCCTGGGATCCTCACAAGGGTGGGAGATCCACCACACCAGGGGCAAGGCAGTGTTGTAGGCATTGCAGGAGGCCTCACAAAACAAAACTCCCAACCATTTCCTTGCCCATCAAGCCTAAAGAGTGATAATTAATTAGGAGAATGAGTACTAAGGAAAACACTTGGGCACTGGTACCACCCAGAGCACCAGAGGAAGACAAAGGTGAAACCCTCAACAAGGAATTCTTCTCACACAGCCAAGAGGGACATCAGCCCATGGGACAGGAGCTGCCTCCAAAAGGCCTTTCGAGCTTCATAAAAATTCCAGCTTCCAAAGTCACTCCGTCTCTTGCCCTTGCCCCAAAAATCCAAGGTTTCCAAATCTTGAGTAACTCGAAATTTTCTACTGGGAATCATAGACTTAAGGCTGGAAAAGATCTCCAGGATCAATTCCAACCATTAACTAAATGGTTAATGGTTTAGTTCCACCACTAAACCATATCCCAAAGCATCAAAAAACATTTAGGGAAAAAAACCCCCAAAATGAGGATTATTGAAAAAAAGCATTTGATGGGGTGGGGGAAGTGGCCTGTGACACTGATGCCAGGCACAGAACTGGCTCAGAGTTCACAATCAAGCTTTTAGGAGTCACTAAATTTAAGAAAACACCTTGTAACAAGTTATAAAGGCAATTGATTAAATCACAGAACCTGACACTGTGGAAAAATCGCGAATTGCTCTAAGGGGAGGGGAAGAATTTTTTTTCAGATGCAAATAAAACCAGGCTGATTTGTGCCAAGGAATTTTTGATTTCCAACCTGCACTGTTTGTTCTGTGGCACAGACCAGGGAAATCTGGTTCCAGCCCATATTTGTGTTTGGTGTAGCACCGAGGCTCAGGAGGGAAGGGCTGGACCAGGGGATGCCACCCCACAGAGCACGGTGTAAACCAGGCCTGTGCAACCAGAGCAGCAGGAAATCCATTTTTACCTGGATTAGCACGTCGGACAAAGGCAATCCAACTCATTGCACCAGGATTTTCCCAGTTGCCTGTGTTTTATAGGGAAAGGAGCCTACCAGCAGGAGACACAAGTTAGAAGAGCAATACCTGTGAATTTTAAAGCCATCTGTGCTGCCTTTTATCTATATGTTGCTGAAAACATGAGCAGGATGATGGCAAATCAGGTCATTTCACACCACAGAGCCAAAAATGGCTTTCTGGGTGTTATTGCTCCAGTTAGAGCTGGTTCAGGCAGAGCAGAGGGACAATCCACCAGCCCTTCCCAGTGCTAATCACAAACAGCCCCATCCAAATGGGAGGCTCAAACCAGTCCCTGGGGCTGCTTTGCTGAAGGAGCAAAGCCCATCTGCAGGTTTCAAGTGAATTTTTCACCTTTTCTATCAGGCTGGATCTAATTAGGAAAGGAACAGCACCAGCAAAAAGGCTAAAATTGAAGTGTCCCTCAAGTGGTGGAATGTTACTGGGAAAGGGGAACCTCAAGCCACCCGTTTGTGTCCATTTCTTTGGCTTGGCTCTCCAGGAGCACCAGGCACTCCCCCACTTCGTACCTGGATGATAATTTAATCAAATCAGGATTTCAGCAACAAAATTGGTAACTTTCTGGAAAATGCAGGAGCAGGGACAGTGCATGGGGCACTGCCCTACAGCCAGAGCTGCTCCTTCTCCAAGAGATGAAGGAGGAAGGTGTGGATGTGGCACTTGGGGACACAAATCAGTGTTGAGCTTGGCAGTGCTGGGGGAACAGTTGGACTTGCTGATCTTAGAGCTCTTTTCCAACTCAATGATTCCAAGATCCTGAGGGATATAAAAGGATTGCTGGCCGTGCCAGTGCTCCTCTAGGCATGAGGAAGAAGAGCCAGTCTGGACCCAAAGCACCCTCTCCCACCTTACCCCAGGAAGGAACCTACCAGTTCCATGATAAAATCGTGGCGATTTCACCCAAACCCACTACAGTCATGACAAGAGGCTGAACAGGTTTAATCACAGCTCCTGGATTTGTCTGGTGCTGCCAACTCCTCAATCCTGCAGACACAAGTTCATCTCCACAGTGCTCATGAACATCAAAAGGCTGAAGGTGCCAGGGAAAGCTGGGGATTCTGATGCAAATACATCCAGAGCCCCTTCCAGAGCTCCAAAGCAAAGCTCAACCAGAAATGCAGCTTCTTCAGACCAGGATCCCTTGCAACAGCCAAGCTTTCCTTCTTCTAGTAAGATCTGAAATTGCCCTGGAAGTGCCTTTCTGAGGATAGTTCAGAAAACCTTTTTATAGACTTCTCCAGACACACATCTCCAAAGAAGGGCACAGGAGACATCCCATCACCAACCTCTCCTTCCTTCCCCAAATAAGAATCCCCTCCAGATATGCTTGTCCCCAGGCAGGAATCATCATGGGAATCCTACAGAGATCATGAAATTCCAAGTATCATCTTCATTCTACAATTCCTTAAAAAGAAGGGACTTGCCTGAAAGCAGACTTAGGATTTGGACCATAACCCATTAGTTCCCAGTTTACCAAACTGAGGCATGGCTCACTCCAGATTTCCTATCACAAACAGCAGCTCCCTCCATTCATGCTGAAAAAAATTTCTCCTCAATGTTTGAAAATGAGTTACTGTAATGAAGAACGTGTCCATATTTCCATAAAAAAACCCCTATTCTTCCAAAAGATGGCTGGATTTATAAAAAATGGCCCCAAACATGGGTAAGAGACAGGGCCATTCCTGCTCTCTGCTAATGGGGTGTTAAATTATCCCAATTACAAGTGTTGCAATGTCACATCTTTAGCTCTGTAACAAGCAGTAAAATCTTGGCAGAGCTTTTGGCCAAAGGCAATTGCTTATCAAACCCAGTGCCAGAGAAAAATGATAACTATTTCCTAGTGCATCAGAGGAATGCTGCAGTGGGATGCAGAGCTTCATTAGCCAGAGACAAGCCCATTGTGGTGGCGTGGTTTTCATCGTGGCAGGGAGGTCTGCGGGAAGAGGCTCCTGTTGGAAACGAGATGAGCAGAGCCCAGCCAGGGCCACGTGCACTGGGGTGTGTTAATTCATTCCCTGCTTCTTCTGATTTATTTAGAAAGCTTTGGTTTTGTATTCACTGAGCTGAATTCAGAGAGAGGCCGCCAGCAGCAGCATGGAGAGGGTTTCTAAGTGGAGCATTTATGGAATCACAGAATCCTTTAAGCTGCAAAAGACGCCCAAGGCCAAGTCCAACCATTAACTAATGGCAGCAAAAGCAGCCTGGCTGCTGATTCCTCAATCAGCAAAGCTGGGGTGGGTGTCCCAAGGGCTGTTGCCTCCAGCAATCCTACAGCACCAAGCTCAGCCCCATCCCTTCCAAGCACCACCTGAGAAAGGAGGGCTACAGATCCGCTACCCCGAGCAACATCCAGGTCTTTGTAGGATACACAACACACAAATTTATCCTGTTTGGAGAGCCAGGAGCACATCAAGACTGCCCTAAGTCCCACACACTCTCAGATTTAGGTTAGGTTTGGCAATCCTACAGCAACAGCTACAGCACTCCAGCAGCTCTGCATCCCAATCCTGCCGGAACCTGGATGAGTAAAGCCTGCACTGAAGGGAAAAATAACACGGGGGGGGGGGGGGGGGGGGGAAGAAGAAAGTCAGCTGAACTTTGTTTAACCCCACAATGAGAGCAAAGGGATTTCTTATTTTCTTCCCTCTGGTTTGTCCATCCCTAATTAGTATCTCAGAGAAAGCCATGTCAGAGTTTCGTAACCCCACCAGAGCAGGGAGGCTCAGCCAGGACTGCCTGGGGTTGCAGAAATTCAGAGTTTATCGTCTGTCCTCCCAGCACTTCTCCCAGGCCAGACCATGGGGTGTGCCAGGGGCCAAACTGCCAGACATCACAGCACTCTTTGGCCCAAAAAGTCCTCAAAAGGCAACCAAAACAGGATCTGTGAGGTGGAGCTCCCTGGCCTGAAACCAGCACTAGGAACATGCTGGATTGGACAGGCATGGAGGTATAAGGACTTCACCACCCAAAGACTGGCCCAGAAAAGACATAACTATGGCCTGCAGCTCCCAGTGGGGACAATTCCCCTACATTTTGTCCATTTAATCTCAAGGGTGAGGAGCTCAGCTTTGGAAGTTGCATCCACCTGAGACACAGCTCCTTGAGGTACAGGAGCAAGAATGCAACCCCCTCTCCATTCCAAAACTCCAGGGCCAGCAGCTGTCTCAGGGAATGCAAACACTTCTACCATCAACCACTAAAACTCAGGATTTCTCATCCCAATGGGTATTTATAGATGCTTCCCAGGAGCACTGAGGCAGGGAGCCATGGACACAGCCTGGAAAGCTTGGGGAGGGCTGAGGCACACTGAGCTGCAGTCAGGTTTTGAGGGCTATTTCCTGGCAATGGGTGTGTCAGGATTATTCATTCGTAACAGCCAATTCACACCAAAAATCCCAGACTTGCCATTAGATGTCCACAACAGAAGGCAGGGCTAAGAGCTCAACCAGGCCAGGGAACAAGATCAGTGCTAAATGATCCATTATCCAGCCAAGGGAGTTAACTAAAACCACCATGACTTCCTAACAAGCCAAAATATGAGACTGCTCATGTAGAAACCTTTGATTCTAGAGGACAACAAATGCTTAAAAGGAATCTCATCCATTCACCAATTCCTCCCACTCATGGGCTACCAAACCTGGCCAGGACATTCCTTTGTGGAGAGATGAAAATTTTACACCAGATGTTGGAGATTCATCTTCAGAGCACCAGCAGGGCTTTAACAACAATCAGAGCCTGGCTCTCCAGGACACTGTGCTGCCTGGAAGGTTCCAGGGGTGTCCCCAATCCATGTCACCCCCCAGAGCACACCCACCTCAACAGAGCTCACGGCTGGCTCCTCCTGGAGCCATGAACAGCCAGAGGAGGGGGCTCCATGGGAGGGATTTACTCCAAAGGAGACACATCCTTCCTGATAATGGGTTCCAGCTTCCTTTTCCCTATTCACATCTGGGGTGTATTTCTAGGTAGCCAATTTAGCTCCATGGTTCCACACATGGTACCGCAGCATTGCCTTCCCCACTCAGAGAAAAACCTTCCTCTGCTGAGAAACCACCCCCAGCAGTTTATAAAGCTCGACAAGGAGTGGCCAACATGAAGAAACAACAGAGGAGGGGAAAAAAAAAAAAAAAGGAATAAAACACTGAATAAAGCAGTGCGACAGCTCTGGAAAAAACCAAGCAGAAATTATCCCATTTGTATAAGATATTCCGAGAGCCGGTGTCAGTCCATCATGGTTTGTATTAAACCCAGATGGAGATCATCTCCTCTTCAAAGAGAAGTGGCTGTAGTTGTTACAGTCGGCCAGCTGGTTTTAAGCTCCCCTTTTCCCTGCAGTGTAATATATCCCGTGCTCGTTGGAGCTCACGTCCCATGGAATATCTGTGCAATTTGTAACCAGCACACAATGCGGCTCAGCTGTAATTCCATAAATCACCCCGCAGCCTCCGTTTAACAATAAATCTTCTGATAGCTCTGGACTGCAAAGGACCAAGTGAAGGTTTGAAAGGGTTTTGGGTTTTTTTTTTTCCTTGCTTTTCAAAGAGAAAAAAGAGATTCAAAGACATTTGCAAAATCCACAAGGGGTCAGTGTCTTGGCAGAAATCCTCCGCCAGCGCTGAGGAGCACAGGCATGGCCTCAGCTCCAGGATGTTTTTAATACTCCAAGACAAGGGCAGGATTTGTGGGGGCAGGGGGTTGATTTTGATGTTTCTCCCTGCCTCCCTTTTTAATGAAAAAAAGCAAGTCAAGCAGCAATTCTGCTTTGCTGCACTGTTTTTCTGCTTCGGCACGAGTGACCTCTGAGGAGTGGGAGAGCCCTGGAGGGGGATGCTGACCTTGGACCTGCCTTGCTCAACCAGGGTGGATGCTGGGGCCGGGCAGGGAGGGGGCTCAGCCCCAGCAGCTTTCCCAGTGCTCAGAAACATCCCCTGTGGGCGAGGGCAGTGCCACAAAGGGACAGTGGGATCACAGCCCCTTGGATTCACTCAGTCTCTCCATACTGGTGCAGCTCCATGGTGAGCTCAAGGCTCTCCATGGTTCCCTCGTGCTCCCCAGTTTGGTGGTGTCACCCCCACCGTGCCTGGGGACATCAGCCAGCCTGGGCATGGGGCAGGATGGGGCAAGGCGAGGCTGCACAGACAAATGGAAAAGGGTCAGAACACCCCAAACCTCAGCCCAAACCCACATCCCACTGTGAGGCCAGTGTTGCACTGAGCTTGTGCACACACAAAGCCTCAGAGCCTTAAATAAAGTCCAATCCCCCCATCCGTCCCTCTCCTGATCCACCTGAGGAGTTTGATACCAACACCAGGTCTAAAGGAGGGGATGGAAACTACAGCATCTTTAAGGTCCCTTCCAACCCAACCCGTCCTATGGGGGAACTGAGCATTTCCCAGCCCATCTCAGAACAATGGCCCCAGAGGTGTTTCTGAAATAAATGAACATGTCCTCCAGTGTTGCTGCAGAAGTTTTCATTCTCTACCATGTAAGAAGTAGGCTGAGCTTTCCAAGTCCATCTGCTGCATTTTCCTGCCCACATGGAGGATTCAGAGTTGTTTTGCTGATTTTCCATTGGCTCAGGAGCTGCTGCTCCAAGAGGTGATGCCCAGAGGCCTCATGAGCCTTGACTTGGTCTTCCTTTCTCAGGTGTGTGGCACCAAATCAGCCCCAACCCCCAGGAGGGGTCTCTGAGGGGCAACTGTAGGTTGGTGAGAGAGGAAGGATTGCCCAAGTGTTACTCAAGGAGCAGCTCTGACCTCCCTCCCATCACTTATCTTGGAGGAAACATTTCACATCATCACATTAAAAAATGTGCTTTTTTTTCAGCACTTTCTTTTATATTTAATAAACTAAAGTTTATTACCATTAAGCTGCTATCAAAAGCCTTCTGGAAACCTCATCTCAGCTTCTCTAATTTCAGGCTAAAAAGCTCCAACCATGTTGGTTAACTCCAAAAATCACCACGCAACCCCTTTCATCTTGCTTGATCCCAACCCACGTGCACATTTTTGTGAGACGTTTCCTGAGCAGGAATTAGAGGGTATCAAGTTTTTTTAAGGGAAGAGCAATAGTGAGCTCAGTTCCCATCAGGGCACCACACACTCAAAGCCACTGCAGGTGCTGGGAGACCCCTGCCCAAGTTCCTACACGTGCACTGCAGTTCCACGGGTTACTGATCCCAACAGCAACACAAATCCTGCTTGTCTAACCCCAGCACAGGGGACAGCTCTGAGCCAGCTGGGTGATATCTCTGATTTCAGGGATAGGTAAAACTGGGAAGCGGAAAGAAGTTCTCCCATCACATCCCCACAGATGGAGGGCAGTGTCAGAGGCTCCTTGCAGCCACTTTCTGCAGCAGAGCATGGATCCTATCGGGGATTTCTCTGCCAACACAACCAGCTGGAGGAGGGGAGGATTTGCCCTCGTGAAGCAGCAGAAGCCACGACCAGAGGGGATCTCATGAAGCAGAAACAGAGCTCAGCAGGGACTTTCCTGGTGGGAGATTCTGAGAGCAAAGTAGAACATCCTTTGTGACCACCCTCATGCTCCTGCAAGGGCTGCAAAGAGATCTCCTGCAGACCCAGCACCAAACCTCACATCCAGGAATTCACAAGTTGGGCAGCTCCAAGAAGCAATAATGGGTTAATTATGGACTTGCCAAAGCTATTTCTAAACTACTGCTGTGACACAAGAGCTGCACAAGCTGTTCCAGCACCAGCTTCCCTGGACTGATGGTCCCACTCAATCCCCACCATGAGAGCTGCACCATGGGCTGGCTTACAGAGTCCTCAGAAGAAAGAGAGAAACATGCTGAATTCCCCAGCATTTGAATCACGGAAGTGTTTGCCAAGAATGGGCCTCCCTCGTTACAGTTTCATAGCTCTTCAGTGCTCTCAGCCCCGCTCAGACCCCGTTTGGGTAATAATTAACTGTTCCCAGCGCTCGGCGCCTGCTCCATGCAGCCCTGCGTGCTCCGGCTTGGCACTCAGACCTTCAAAATTAACAGCACTGAGAAGTTTATTTCTGTTAATTATGCTATTTTGGAAAGAGAAGAGGAAGGAAAGCAATTTCCAGAGACACGTGGGGGGTTTCTTCTCACCCTTCCCCCCAGCATCCTCCAGGAGAAGGCACTTCACACCCACCATGGAGCTCCCCCAGAAATGGGTTGTGGTTTCAATTCTGCATCCCCAAAGTGAACACAGATCCCTGCTGCCAGGGGAGGAGGCCCAGCACTGCTCCACACAGAGCCCACGGGGGGTGGTGAGTCAGTTCCCTTCTCACAAGGGTTTGTGCCACCAGCCTGGAGAGCCTCATGTCCCAAATGCCACCCACAACCTGACTCACCCAGTGCTGAGACTGAGACCATCAGAGATGGACAATGACTGAGGATGTTGGATGGAAGAGACCAGCAGGGACAAGGTGCAGAATCTTCTCCCTCCAAAACCTGCAAGGGAAGGTCTGGGGACTCTTCCCTTTGCTTCCATCCCTGTTCTCTCCCACTGCACATGCTCTTCCCTGGGATGCCAGGCTGGAGGGCACAGAGCCAGGCTGTGACCTGCTGCCACTGCTGCAGAGTGACACAGGCAAGTCATCAAAAATGTTCTGTGGCCATTTTATTTGGTTCCTGCCCCATCATGGGGTGCAGAGACACTGGGGACCGAGCAAGTGCCACTGTCTCCTGCACCACTATCACACGTTCTATGGCACTGGCAATTTCAAACCCCATCTTGGACATTCTGGGAAGAGGCAAGAGGTCAGAGACACTTTATTATTAAAAGAAAATTTAAAAATCAATCAATAAAGGAGTTTCTGCAAGTGTTTCACATGGAGAGAATGATCTCCTTTCCTCTTTCCTGTGTCACAGGTTGATGTCCACTCTCTGTCAGCACAGTGGAGCATCCAGACAGTCCCACCACACCTGGCACAAGGCCACCAGCTTCTCACCCAACCCAAACTGGCAGCTGGAGGGTGCTGAGGCCAGCACTGCCAGGGCTGTGGAGGGAAGGAGCTGGGAAGCACCAACACACAGAGGAGGAACCTCTGAGGAAACTCCTGGCAGCAGTTTTAAAGCAACAAGGAAACCATAAGCTCTGGGGTTCCTTTCCGTGACCACAGGACAGGGAGATGCCACCAGTCCATGGCCCTGGCACTCCCAGACCACCTCCCAGTGCCAGTGCTAACCCCTCCCACAGATGTGATCACACCAAACACAATCCCATAAACAGCATCCAGATGTGATCTGGGAGGCTCCATAAACCTTCTCCCGACAATGGTGCCCAGAAGGATTTGGAAAGCTGACAGATAGCTTTGAAGTTTTATGCAATGTGCTTTGGACATCCACAGCAACAGCTCCATCATCCCATCCCACCAGGCTGAGCACCCTTCCCACATCCCAAGTGCTGCTAGGACAGGAAACATGAGCCTGACATTTGCTGCGTTCGGGAACTGGGGAGCTTGGAGGCTGCTCCGCCCTTTATCTCCATCCTGGGGGGCTGGAAATCACCCTGGCATTACCCGAGGAAGGCAGCACTTAGGACATTTCCTCCACATCCCTGTCCAGGCTGAAAATACTGTGGGAAAAATTATTCCCAGAAAAAAATTGGTAGCTCCAAGCCTGGCCCGGCAGCGAGTGAAAAGCGAGAGGCAGGAAAAGCAGCGGAGCAGCCCTTCCCAAATCCAGAGCGGAGCTCGGGGGGGGGTCATTTCTCAGCTGAGTTTCCTTAGGAAACATGGGAACGAGCCACCCTGCCTGTCCATCCCCACAATTCCTGAACCACTGCCTTGCTTTTAACCAAAACTGTGTGAGGATGAGCCGTTGCCAGAGACATTCCATGGGGTCTGACGTGCCATCCCACACCCCCTTCCTGTCCCTGTGCAGGGAGAGGCAGCAGCAGGAACAAAATCCTGCTTTAAAAAGGAACTGCAAGAGATGTCCCAGCCCCAAAGCCCATAACCAGAGCCTCCATCTTCTCAGGCAAGCAGGAAAATCCAACCTCCAGGTGCAATTCCATGGCAGCTGGAGCCCCCAAGCCCCTCCTCAACAAACACCTTTATTTTCTCCGACGCTTTGCCTCTCCGTCAGCCTCCACAAGTGGGATGCACTTCCCACCACCCTCCCAGAGCTCCATCCCACTTCTCCAAGGTCCATTTTCAGCTTCATCCCCCTCTGCCCCGTGTCCCCCTGAGCCAGGGCTGGAGGGAGGCTGAGAGAGTCACATTTCCCCAAGAAATTCCGGGAAAAGCGCTCCTGCTTTTAATGAGAAGATTTTTTTTTTCTCTGCTCTCTTCCATAGCCAAGCTAATAAAAATGGAAAGCAATAAAAAATTCCAGCAGAAGGGAGGTGCAGGGGAGGAGCAAAGGGAAGATACCACTCATTGAAACCTATCCTAAACAGAAGATAATTAGCCACATATATTCCAGAAAGAATAGGAACAGTATATGCAATTATTGGGAATGCACACTTTAAGAGCATTTGCCAAAAATGCCTGTTTTTATTAAAAAGGAATGGTTTCACAAAGGCCCAACTGTAAGAAAGGTTGTAATTTGCCCAAATAAAACTTAATTTGATCCATGAAATAGCTGTGGTTTATTGTGTAATATATGTGCTATGTGTTTTAATTTAATAGAATCCAATATAATTGTAAGCCAGTCGAGTTTCAGAGCAATTTTGGGTTGTTCCCACAGTGTGCAGAGCACAGATGCCACTTTGTGCATCGCACCAGCACATCCATAAATCAGGAATATAGGAAGGATTATCCACAAAGCAGCAAGTAATGCCTCATCACACTCCAGACAGAAAATAAGACCTTTGAGGGAAGCAAAAGGAGTTATTTACAGGAAGTAACTCGGGATGCTCTGCACTCCACCAGGCTCCAGGATGCAGTTTCAGGGTGCTGGACCAGCCCCAGATGTCACCCAGCAGCCTGTGGTGCTGTGGGCCCCCCATTGCAGAGCCAGGTACCCCCAGCCCACTTCAAGTGAGGGGAGATGAAGGTGAATCCTTATTTTTGCTTTCTAGGAAGCTCGTGGTCCATGTTGCCTATCAAGGAGACCAGATCTGTGTTCTCCCACCAGGCAGTTCCTGCTCCCAAACAGCTCAGGACAGGAGGGACACGCTGGGAGGACGCACCAGGACCTCTCATCCCCCAGCACAGCTCTGCAGCTACCCAGCTCCCATTTCCTTACAAAGCTGAGCTTAAAGCAGTCAGGGAGCAGCAGATTCAGCACCAGCCACTCTCCCCAAGCCCCCCAGGCCATGCCCTGCACAAGCAGCAGTTCCCCACAGCCCTGTCCCCACAGCCAGCTCCTGCCACAGGGCATTTAGCTGGACAAGACATTTTGTCCTGGTGTTTGTCAGGGAAAATCCCCACAACCTGCTCTGGCTCCTGAGGCTCATCCCACACCCCTCAGAGGCACCAGCAGCTGCATCCCCTGACCCAGGACCAGCCCGTTAAAGTTCTTCCTCCACTCCAATCCCACCCCAGAGCAGGCAGAGCCTGAGCCTGGAGGGCCATAGGTTTGGGAAGCACAGGTAGGTGTGTGAGCAGCTCTGCTGCTCTGTTAAAGGCATTAACCCACATCCCAAAGAGCTGGAGACATTCCACCACTCACAGCCCATGAGGCCAAGCAGCATCACACCCCCCAGCAAACCTCCACCTCCTTCCTCCCCACCAACGACTGTTTTCTTTTCCCTTGGCAGCCCACACGTGGGGGGCAATATCCAGTTTTGAATTATGCATTGAACAAGCCCCTCTGCTTTTACAGGAGATAAAGCCCTGAGAAGAAGGATTATGGCCTGAAGACTGGCAGCCCCTGTAAAACTGCAGCTAAACCTGTGCCACAAAGGGATCTCAGCCTCTCTTTTTAAGAAGAGCTGAGAGTGGGTGAATTTAGCATTAATTTCTTTTCCATTCTGGCTGGTGGAAAGCATTTCTCAGTCACAGCAGCAATGAAAGTCAAGGACAGGGATGATGAATGTCGGCTCACAGGAGGAGCAGCAGCCTCTGGGACCCAGCAGCAACTGGCTGCTCCTCCCCAGCCCGGTGCACAGTTTTAAAACCCATTATTGCTAAATTAAGAGGATCTTATCAAATAAACACACTCTATACACCAAAGTCTGCAAGGACTCAGGTCCAATACTAGAATTATTAATTCAGGACTTCCACTGGAGCGGATATGGGGCGTATTTGGCACAGGGAAGCCACAAACTGTGCAGCCTTCAGCCCCTTGCTTGCACCCATAACACCAGGAGAATCCAGCTGACGCCTCCACCAAAGCCTTGGCACTCACAGAAAAAGGTGTCCAGCGAGTTTCACTGCTTCAGCACCACCTCGGAACATCTCCCTGTCCCACCACCCCCACAGATGATCCATAAAGCAGCCAGGTGAGTCAGGCCACACATCCCAGGCTTTGCTGCAGCATCAAGATCTGACTCCTCACTGCCAAGGCAATCTGAGGGCTGTGGTCTGGGGCAGCTCCACCTGAGGAGTCACTGCCTTGGAGGGGTGACTCTCACCAGCCAGAGCCCAGCTGAGGCACCAAACCCACACAGCAGCCCTGTCCTGCAACAAACCATCACCTCTGCACAGCCACTAATAAGCCAGAGCAGCTCCGGGGTCAGTGCCTGGCTGGGGCCCTTCAGCACAAGGACAAAGATGTGTTTGCTCAGGGATTCACTGCCCTGGGTCTGAGTGGTGCTCCAGACACCCAGCCTTGGCACTAAAGAGCAGTAGAGGCAGCTCCCTGAGCTCAGTCCGACCCCTGGGTGCAGCACAATTGGTGTTCCAGCACTGCTACTGAGAAAAAAACCCTCACTTCCCCGCTGCACTGCCCAAAACATCCCTCCAAAAAAGCCCTTGGGGATTTGTAACCACAGGGGTGACCCAACAGCCTTCTCAGGACAACGCCGAGCCAGCTCCAGCTGAGGAGCCACACAAACCCTACAGCAGCTCCCCAGCCCCGAGGCACCCACAGCAGCCTCAGGAGCTTGGATCAAGCACAGCCCAGCAGCCTCCTGCCAAGGGGGTACCTTAATTTATACCCTTACAATGCTGTAACACCACACAGACCTTAAAGGAACAATGGAGAAAGTGCCACTTACCTCGGGTGTTGGGAGACCACGATTCCTTCAGGAAGTAGGAAAAACCCCACTTGGAGAAGCTTAGGAGGCTGCTCAAGCAAAAGGGGGGGGGGGAATTGTGGCCATCCTGCTTTTATAGGGGCTGGGGCAGATGGGCAAACAGCAGCAGCTGTGGGTGCAGCACAGCAGAGACCCATCAGCTCATTAATCAAACCCAACCACGTCCAGCTGCTCCTGCAAACCGGGCAGGGAATTAACTCCCCTGTCCCCATGGAAGTGCCCTTCACCCACAGCCACCCCAAGGGCTGCTCCAGGTGCCAATTCCCAGCCCCCAGGTCCAAACCCGGTGTGGGGCATGCACAGGGGAGGCTCCAGCTGAGCTCTGAGAGGGTCCAGTGTGAAGTTCAATAGCTTTGAAGTCCTAAAGCTCCTTTAAAGAGTTCCAAGTTTCAGTGATTATAAGGTATTAAAGGGGCAAAATGAGACTGAAAAGGATACTTGATGTCTTATTTCATTGCCTCACCATAAAATCCGTTTTTATTCCCTTTAAAGCCCTGCTGTCAACTGAAATAAAACTCCAGATTTATTCCTGGGGAGGTGCATGAGTAATGAAAAATGGAGAATGAAGCACCATCAGTGGATTGCACAAGGGAAATCCCAGAGTTAACCCTCAAATCCATCCTTGGTGCTATTTCGTCCAAAATATGGATGGGTAGAAAGTGGAAAATGATGGCACTGCTGCACGAGGAGGAGGAGAACAGGGAGCAAAGGTGTGAATGTGGTGGTGGGAAATGCTGGGAAAAAGAAAAGGAAACAAAGGAAACAGGAAGAAGCACCTTTTGCTGGTGCTTCCCAGGTTAACATGAGGACAGCATTAACAAAAATCTCTTTAAAAAGTCCCCAAAACATAAAAATAGCCTCTTGATTGACTGTGTGAAAGCGATACAGTGAGGGAGGTGGGTGGTTTGGCAGGACCCACCAAACCTAAGCCAAAGGGATAAAAAAACCCCTGCAAAGCTCTTGAAAGCTGGTTTAAATGAGAGTGACATGTTTTGACACCGTTCCCGAAGAATGGCTGTAACACAAACAAAAATTAATGATGTCAAGTATTAATACTGATGCTGCAGGAATTCAACCAATGTGGTCCCAATTAAACATCAAATATGGTTATAATTTGAAAAATGACTCCAGGAATGTCATTGCGACATTCCCTGCTCGGGTCTCTCCCAGCATCCGCCCAGGTCGCTGTGTTTCCCTGTGGGATGCAGCCCCCCGCCTTCCTCCATCCCTGGAAGTGTCCAAGGCCAGGCTGGACGGGGCTTGGAGCACCCTGGGATGGTGGAAGGTGTCCCTGCCCATGGCAGGGGGTGGAATGGGATGAGCTTTAAGGTCCTTCTAACTTGAACCATTCCAGGGTTCCAGGATTCTGTGATTTCCCATCCTCACTCATGGCTGTGGCAGGAACACCAAGTCCAGATGCCAAAAAGCATGACTCGCACCAGGAGGGCTTTTGAGTAGTAAATTTAGGTTCTATTTAACTCTTTGATGTCTCATTGCATCTTTTTCTCTGGAAATATGAAGGTGACAAAAATATCCTTTGCAGCCTTGAAAGCTTCCCAATCACTGGGCTCCAGAGGCTGGATTTTTATGGAAATCAGAGGTACAGGGATTTGTAGAACTCTAGGACTTGGCAGGGCTACTCCCTGGCAATAAATAACTTCCTTGACCAAGCAAAGCCTGTGTCCAACCTGCCCCTGCCAGGCCCAGCACAAGTCAGCAGAGGGGCTGATTTTATCCAGGATTTCCAGGGAGAGTAAATCAGCCAGGACAGGAACAACTGACCAGGACATTTTTTTGGCTGCAGCTGCTCCTCAGAGTAAATATATTCTTCCCCAACACTCCTGGATCACTTATTGCCTGGATGACAGACTGGGAGATCTATGGGACAAAGCTGCTCACAACTCCTCCAAGGCACCTCCGCCAAGGCACTGGAGACGTTCCCAAAATCCAGGACACGCTCCAAAGGAGGATCCACCCAACCATGAGTTGCTCAAAACCTCCATTTGTTTCTCAACCATCAAACACATCTGGGACATGCTGGACTCACAGACAACCCCAGGGTAAGGCCGATAATCCAAACTGGTCCTGCTGGGCAGCTTTGTGGCCATGGAATAGTCTGCTTTTCTGATACCCACTGATAAGCACTGATAAAAAATTATTTGTGCAAACATGGACGTGCACCCTCACCATGTTCCCACCACATTTTATGTTATCAGAGAGATCAGAGAGCCCTGAGTGAGAACAGCTATGGGAGAGCTACCTCTCACCTCCTCCCAGTGCTCCCTGGCTCTCCAGCTGGCCTCACTCACCCTCACCTTGGAGCTAGCTGCAGTCTTCCAACTCATTTATTAGTTTTCCAGGGTCCTGGCTGAGATGGGAGACAGCAGCTGCCCTCTGGAACCCCCTGACTGCTGCCAACTTCAGCTGGGGGGGGGAAGAAAAAAGACAATTAAATCCCCCCCCATAATGCGAATACTTTATTATCAATGAGTGACTGGTATTAGCTTTTTGTCTGGGTATTAATAATATTTCAAAAAACCATACATCAAAATTAGGGCTTTCTCCTATTTTTGCTGTATAATTTTTCTTTGTTTTTTTTTTTTTTAAAAATCTGTATTGAAAGAATTATATAAGCCAAAGTGCATTTTCTGTTTTTTGTCCATATACACATTGCACCATACATAAATAATTACATTGTAAAAATGACTCCATAATTACAAGTATAATATATATTTTCATATAATATATAAAACTTTATATTAAATCTAGGTAGATGATATTTGGGATAGTCTGTGTCTTTTTTTTTTTTTTTTTGTGTGTGTGGTTTTTTTTTTGTTGTTCTCCTTTTGCCAGAGGCTGCCCGTTATCGGTTGTTGCTGAGTAAGATCTCCAGCCAACAAGGACACGACGTGATGAACTGTCTGGAATAACACGGCCCCCAGCCCTTGGCGAAGCTGATCCGGACGCTGTTGGGGTCGTAGGGCCCGTCTGCATAATCCAGCTCGGCCGTGTGCTGCAGCAGGCAGGACTTCTCGTAGTCAAACACCTTGATGGAGTAGCCCGGCATCACCTTGCGCACGATCAGAGTCCTACAGTTGGGGATGTCCAGTGTCGGGGAGTTGACAAAGATGGGATGCTCGCTGCGGTTGTAGGCCCACACCCCGTCCGGTTCCTTGCTCAGTAAAATCCCGTAGCCGATTTTACTTCGAGTCCTTCTCACAGTCTCGCTCCTGTTGTCCAGGTTTAGCTGTCCGAGGCAGAAGCCGTTTCCTTGAGGTAGGTCATAGAAGATACTGACAGACTGTTCGTACACTGTGTAGAGGCGGCCCACGCGCGTCCGGTGCTCCCAGTAGGCCACGTTGCACCAATGGCTCCTCTTCACGGCATCGGGCGACGTGCTGGCGTCTGTGGGGAGACAGAGAGAGTCAGGAGTGCTGGGATCACCTGGGAAACGACAGGGATGGAGGCTGGGAAACAGCTCCTCCCACCCATCAGCTTTGCTCAGTGAGAACTGAACTTGTGCTCAACCCAAACCTTGTGTTCAACATAAACTTCATGTTCAACCCAAAGATGGTGCTCAACCCAAACCTTGTGTTCAACACAAACTTCACACTGAACCCAAAATTTGTGTTCAGGCCAAAACTTGTATTCAGCTCCAAACATGTATTTAACCCGAACTTTGTGCTCAACCTAAAACTTGCGTTCAACACAAACTTCACGTTCAACCTAGTATTTGTGTTCAACCCAAAATCTATGCTCAACCCAAAACTTGTGCTCAACACAAATTTCACACTCAACCCAAAATTTGTGTCCAAGCCAGAATCTGTATTTAACCTAAAATTTGTGCTCATCTCAAAAGTTCTATTAACCTGAAATCTGTGCTCAATCCAAAACTTGTGCTCAACCCAAAGTCCATCTTCATCTCAAAGCTTGTGTTCACCCAAATACTGTCTTCAGTTACATCAAATGCCACCAAGACCGACAGATCAAGCCCAGGCTGGAGACCCCACAGGGCGCCCACCATCTCCCATGAGCTCAGCACATCTTCCTCTCTCCAATTTAATGTCCAACCCTGCATCCAGCAGCTGGGCCCCCGTGTCCTCAGGATATCTGCATTCCTCCCACCGGAGCTGGCACAGACACTGCCCCAGTGTTGCTCTGCCAGCCCTGAGCCTGGCGGCTCCCCAGCACCACTGTGCTCCTGTATCCCCACTTTCCAAGCCCAACTTGTGCCGAGCTGACCCCAGGGGGATGTCCAGGACGTGCCTCGATGAGTGACCCGCTGGGTGTCTCTGCTGTGTAATATTCTCTGACAGCGATGCTGATGTTCCCACGGGGAACATGAAATCTGAGGAAGTGCTTCATGCCAAGGGGGAGTAGCTGCTATGAACTATACATGTCCTTCTAAAAACCCATTGGAACTCTCTCCAGACAATGAGAAACGTCTCTTCTTTCTAGGAATTACAGTCAGGGAAGACGGGAGGGACACAGGCTGCCAGAAATCTGTTTAATCTATGATGCCTCCAGAATTTATGATGTCTCCAGAAGGAAGACAGGAAAAGAAGGAGCCCCAAAGAGGGCAAATTAACCACTTGCTGAACATCATTCCTGCTCCTACCACACCGGTTAACAGAAAACTGCCGTGGAATTTCCAGCAAGGAGCTCTGCTCCGAGCCAGCCGCGCTCCGTGGCCGGCATTAAGCTCCTTGACAATCCCTCACGCGCCCGCGGCCTGCTGACCCCGGTGCCTCCGTGCCATCATGTCCCATTAACTTGCCCACGGGGTGATGCCATTATTTTGCTCCAGAGCCCCCATTGACACACCGGATTTCAGGCACAGCCCTCTGGCCCTGCTTCTTTTCAGCTCAAATTACCCCGGAGGGGACCGGGCTCCCCTCCCCATTAACCAGCTTTGAATTAAGCGGCTTTGTTGGAGTTTAACTGGAGTTGTAACTATACAAATTTAAGGGGAGGGCCATGGGGGAGGGGGTGACAGGGCAGGCAGGGAGGCAGCAGGATGCCCTTTGCTGTGGGCAATGCTCATCAGCCTGAACCAACCCCTTCACCCACCACAGGCCACATTTTTGTGGACACCATCTCAGTCCATCCCCCTGCCATCGACAGGGCCAACTTCCACTAAACCAGGGTGCTCAGAGACCCATCCATCTTCCAAAGCATCCAGTTTCCACAGGCATCTCTTCCCTGGAACATCCTGCAGATGCTCCCACTGCCTTTCCAAAGCTCTCCCCAAATGCTGAGTTTTGCTGTTGTCCCATTCAAGTTGGTCTGGGGGCTACAGACCAGCTCAGGGCCTTTCATGTGCCGGGGCTGGAGGCTGGTAGCAATTACTGAGCTCCGCATCTGTTTAACCTCCCAATCTCCTCAAAGCCCTCCATGCCCATTAGCTACGTTGTTTTTGTCATTTCATTTTTGAGAAACTACTGCTCCGCCCCTGCATTTCCCTTACAGATTAAGGATGGGACAGCTCCAAACCTCCAGTGTCCCCAGCAGCTCAATTAATCTGGGGAACAGTCAGCAATAAACATTTAAATAGGAGTTTCCCATGGTTTACTGCAAATTAATATATGAGGTGGGGAAAGCAAAGAAAGCAAAGCCAGGAGGAAAACAGTGCCTATCCTACAAGAATATCATGCTGGAGGTGCCACCAGCCCTGGTGCCATCTCTGCTTTACAGGAACTTGGAATTATCTAGGCAAAATCATCAATGAAAACAGGGGAAGGGCTTTTTACACCTCCTGCTTTCACATGCATCTGAAATAGCCTCATTAAAAGCGCTTCCATGCAACTTATGGCAGGAACTTTACTCCATCCATCCATCCATGAATGCATCCCCCTGCAAATATGCTCCTCATCTCTGTCATCCCACAGCTCCTGCCTGGCAGTGACAGCTCTGCCAACTCAAAGCACTCCTGGAGATGTCCTGTGCTTCTTCAAACAGGTGAGGACATGAGTTTTACGTAGCTGCACCTCAAGAAGTGTGAAGTTTCCTTTCAATCCACTTCTTCTGGCCAGGGGAGAGAAAAGTCTTTAAAATCCAAAAAAAGCAACCCACAGGGAAATAAAGCCCTGAAAGGGGACAGTTACAGGCCCATCTGAGCAGCGCCTGCCCGCAGGAAGCTGTTGCAGGGTCCCTCTCTCAGCACTCCCTGTGCCGTGGTGAGTTCCTCTCCCTCCTTTTATCTCCCAGTGCACTCAACCAAATCCTGCAAAGATGAACTCATCCCGCAGCCCTGACATAAAACAAGCACTTCAGCAAGCCCCCAAATCAGGGGGGCCTGTGCTGTGTCTCATCCCCTGCCAAGTATTACTTTCGCCTCCAGCTATTAGCCACTACCACTCTGCAGAGAGCAGGGGCGGCCGGCACAACACCACCTCCTCCTCTGCCTTTTAAATAAATGCCACTTTTCCCTTCTCTTTTTTTCCATGCTGCCCTTTATGCACAAACAAGAAAATCCATTTTTTTGTTCTGTTTTTTTCCCCTCCCACTTCTGCTGGAACAGAGGCAAGCTTGTTAGCCTTCTTTTTGAAGAAAGGAAAATATTTGAGTCCCGCAGTGGTACAGGACGGGTTTTTAACAACTATCATTGTAGGCAGCTACAACTTGTAGCAGCTCCAGAGGGGCTGGCGTCAGGGCTATCTCCTCCATCGAAGCCACCTTCATCCATCAGATGGAGGGGCTGAAACTCTGCCTCGTGTTTACTCCTTCCTCCACGTCGCTGCTTCCTCCACGGCAGCGATGTCTCGCAGCACATCCCGAAGTAAATTCAAACAATTAGAGATAAAGGAACAAGATAGGAGAATCAAACCCAGAATTTAAAGGGAAAAGCCTCCTGCATGGCTCAGGCAAAAGGAATCTGGATCTGGGAATAAATGCAGAGAGCAAACACTGTAAATCCTCTCAGCGTTAGCAGCACTGCTGCTGTCGCTCCCTGCAGAGTGTGGAGGTAAAGAAAATAACTTGAGGTTTGAGACTGTGATTTGACAGTGTTTTATGCCAGTAAAGTTCAAAGGAGTGCTTTAAAAGAGAAAAGAAAGATGATTTTTTCCAAAACAAAATGCTGCACAGCCCCAATGCTTGATGTTGCGCTTAAAAGCAGGATGGAAAACATGGGCAGATCATGAAACACATGAAATAAATGGCTCTGATTCACTGTTTGGCTTTCCCAAAGCCACCAAACCTCCTCTCAGCAGGTCAAATGGACCCCTCAATACATGGCTGCAAGGAAGAACTTCTCAAAACACATTTAAGAGGTGCCCATAGGGAAGACCATGCACATAAAAAATAAATCACTGCACTCTCCAGATGTGATGGGGACTTGAATGCACATCTGGGCATCTGGAAATGAAGTAGGATATTCAAAAGTCCCCCCACACAGAGCCCACTCCCCATTTCCATGTCCCTCCCTCCTGTACTCCTGTGTCACAGGGCACCCTCACACTCCACTGGCCATGGAGCTCAGTTACCTCCTCTCTCCCCATCTTTCCATTCAGTTTAATTCCACTTTTGGACTATTAGATCCAAGCTCAGTCTTTTTCCTCCCCTCTGCCACAGCACAGATCTAGATTTACACTGCCCAACACACAGGAGCAGGGAAGCAGGAAGGTTACAGCCATACACAGCTCACTGTGCACAAGGTGCAGATAAAAAGCCTAGCACAAAGAACACACACATTTCTCCAAAATCTATTAACAGTTCACTAGGGAGCCATCAGTTAAAATAATCCCCCATTAATACCCCATGAAACAAGCACCAGGGTAAGGAAGGGGTTAAAACTTTCCACAGCAGAAATGGAATTTTTATGGCTCTGCAAAAAAAAAAAAAAGAAAAAAAAAAAAAGAAAAAAAAAAGAAATTAATTGTCAATCTGCCCCAGCAAAGCTCACAACCATTTTCCTTAAGCCAATATACTTAAAATACCTCTGCCTTACAAGTTTCAGCTGGAATGCATCACTGTGCCCCCCAGAGCCCCCCTGCCACCGGCACCGACCCCGGCATGGCCCCTTTGGCAGGGGAGAGGCTGAGAGCCGTCCCCAGCACGGGGGGCCCCTCCAGGGACACAAAGCAGCCACCTTCTGGCTGCCTGTCCTCACTGGGAGTGGCAGGTGGGACTCTGAGGGCACCTTGGAGGGGTTGGTGAGCCCTGTCTTGGCCCACGGGAGTGCCCCAAGGTTGGCCCCAATGTGTGTATTTAAGGCAACATCCTAATCCCAGCAGGGAATGGACACAGGAGGCTGGGCAGGAGCTTCTCCATCCTGGTGAAAATCCTGGTGAGCACAGGCCAGTTCAGTCCCCTTCTCTAACTCCTCCTTGGTTTCTCCAGGGAAGCAGGAAGCTGCTGTTACAGCAGGACAATGGACTCCTGAGGGGAAAAGGCAGGTGGGTGCAAGCAGCAGGATGGGCAGCCCTGGTTTTCCTCCTGGACATTTTCCTAAAGACCAGGACCAACAGAGGATCCTTTAATGTCCCAGCTTTCACCAAGAAAAGATTCTCCCTGGCTCACAGAGACCCCGAAAAGCTGCCACCAGCTGCCCAGCCGATGGCCAAAGTCAGCCACAGGGACAGCCAGCTGGACCTTCCCATGCTGCAGAGCATCAAACTCTCCCAGATTTCTGGTTTACTCCACTGAATGTAAGGATTCAGCCCAGCTCCTATCTCAATTATGAAACAAGAATGTGATTTTATATTGTCATTAATCTGGTGTCACCGCTGCCACTGCGGGGTCCCAACTCCTCCACCCTCACATGGCTGTTGGGCATCCATGGACACCAGTTCAGCTCACTCATCCCACAAAAACCATGGAAAAACAGCTGAGAAGAACCCTCCCTACCACCACATCCACCATCCTCCTCCTCATCTTCTTTCATCCTTTCCCTTGGAGCAGAGCTCTGCTGCTCCCCAGCCTCCTCCACCAGCAGATTGAATTTGTTAACCCAGGAGATGATTAACTCAGAAGAACACTTGCGCTGGGTTAATTAATTAAATTAGTTCAAAAAAAGGGTCTGACGAGCACCAGAGCCCGTGCAAGAGGTGTGTGGAGAGGCCTGGGGGGAAAGGGGGACATTTCCATGGCAACCCAAGAAACAAAAGCAACACAGGACAAGGAGCCAATGCCAAGAATGAGGATGAAAACAATTTTCTCTGCATAAAAGAAACCACTCTGCAAAATCATCAGCTCATGCTAATTTTTTTTTATATCCTTCAAAGCAAAACACATGCCATGTTTAGTTCTGCCCGGAAATTTGGAAGTCATCATCAGTTAGCTTATTTTCAAGCTAAACTCAAGGAGTTTGCTTCTAATGGACCTTCCCTGGCCATTAAATCCACAGTCCAGAACATGAGTTTAAGGTATTTTGGCACTGCTTTTCCCCCAGCTCCCCTGTTTCAGAAAGGACATTTCAGCAAAGGGTGAAAACTGGAAAAACCCAACTCAGGTATTTTTCACTGGCATTTTTATGAGTTACTTCTAAATGCCAAAGTTTTCAGAGATTTAGGGGATGTTTTTAAAATGTTTTTGAGTCCAACAGTCTCCATTAACCTCAGTTTGTCTTGCTCAGAGCTTTCCCAGGCACATCTACGGCTTTTCCAGCTCCTGGGCTGTGCAGGTACCTGCGTTACACCTGGCACGTCCAAGGAACACAACAATGTAAATACAGCTTCAAAAGGAGCCCTGAACGTCACCGCCCACGTTGGCTGCCACTTCTGAAAGCACCAGACCTGTCATCAACCACAGCCTGGCTGGGACTTCTTCCCTCTTGGAAACCAGCCCTGGATAAACCCAAATCCAGCAAAATCCCAGGGTCGTGCTTGGCATCTCTGGGAGCATCCACCCCTGTACCCCAACCAGCTGGAAAATGGGGAGAAAAACGAGCTGATGAAAACCACAGGGGAAAAGGTGGGGAAGGGAAGGTCCCCACTATTGATTTTCTGTAAAATCCAGAGGTTTGATGAAAATCTGAGCATTGTCTGGTTGGGATTGGCTTTTTCCTCTGCCTGCTGCTGCCAGCTGGGCAAGGCACCAGCTCCACAAACAGGGGAGAAGGTTCATTCTCAAGTCCCCTCTGCAGTAGGGTGAGGGAAGCTGGAACAAAACTGGGGGGAAAAACCCCCTTTTTTTCCATTTTTAGGTTGAGAACTTGCACATTTTCAGCTCCTCCACCCAGCCATGTGTGCAATCCTTCTTTTGTTCTCCCAGAGCCTGAAAAACGCTGAGAATCTGGGAGAAATCACCCCATAAATCACTGGATAGCAGAATTCCCTTCCAGCCGCTGCCGTGATGTCCAAGGCTCCCTTCCCTGCGCCGCTCCTGCCTGGCCCTGTGCCCACTGTTCATCAGTCCGGAGGCTGCAATCCCGGCCACGCCAACCACATCCCAGTGGGATGGCCACGGGTTGGGATGGCCAAGTGAGACCTCCTGAGCTCTCATCCGCCTTTGGAAGCCATTCTGGCTTGGCAGAGCAGCTCTAGGTGCTGTCAGAAACCCCTCAGGGAGTGGGACAATCCGCCCAGCAGCCAGAGCTGCGGCACGGCAGAGCATCCTGCGGCGGGGCCGAGGCTCTGGGAAATGGGATAAATATAAATAATCATAGTTTTCGCTCCCAGAGAAGTTTCGGCTGAGCGCTTCAAAGCCTTTTAAAAGCAGAAACTAATTAGTAGGTCCCTCAGAAGAGAAACAGGAATAACACCCCTTCCCTCCTCCATCGTGCCGCTTGGGAAGTGCACGTTGGGTGCTGGAGCCGAGCCTGGGAATCTCCTCAGTGGAGGGGGACGGGCCAGAGGAGAGAGGCTTTGGCTGAACCAAACCAAAGCCTGCTGGTTCACACCAGCACTAATCCCAGAATCATTAATGTTGGAAAAGACCTCCAAGGAAGGGGTGGAGGGGGCACTGAGGTGCTGGAGCTGTTTTGGGAAGCCAGAGGCCAAGTTGGTGAGGATGTCATGAAGAGGCTGCAGAGATGCTGCTGGAGCCTCCTCATTTTCCAAACTTCCTAAGAACATCAGGGTGTCCCCAGCAGCAGCAGGAGCACTGACCCAGCCCTGGATGCTTTTTTTATCCAGTTGTTGGATAATCCATGGGCACCGAGCTCCTCCAAACCAGGAAGGCTGTCCTGTAAAGGCCAGACAGCACATCACCATCTCCTTGAACAGCCCAACCCCAAATTACAGCTCAGCTCCCTCCAGGAACAACCCAAATTTGCCATTTCCAGAGGGGAATGCTCAGCTGCCCCTACATGAGCTTCCCCTCCTTCAGATGTCCCAGCTGATCACAGAAAATCCACTTCCCAGAACACCAGGAAAACAGGAACTTTGGGCTTCAGAGCTCGCACAGGACACAGGACCCTGAGCAGCTGTAGCTGCCGCAGCTTTTTTAGTTTCCTAACCAGAAATGAGCAGAGCTGCCTCCCTGGGAGGAAAACCAAAGCAATACCAAACATTACCATCAGACATATTTTGAGCGCCTGCACTGTGCTCCAGCCCCAGCCATTCCCTTCAGAGCAAGAGCCTCTCCCTGCTCTCACATCTGCATGGGATTTACTCCTGAGAACGAGCTGATGGCTTCCAGAGGTGACATGAGGAGCAGCAAATGGGCTGAAAAAACCCAAGGCCACCCTGATTTCTCAGCAGCCACAGCGGCACCTTCGAGGGCAGACCAAGAGACCGAGTGTCTGTCGGCTCCATGCCAATACCACTGTAAGTATCAAGGACTGAGAAAGCTTTAGGAGTTCATCACAGACCTGGAAAACAACCTGTGACAGAGGAGGCTCCCTAAGGGGGCCACAAGCAGCAGCCCAACAAGTATTTTTCTCCATATAATCTGGGAATGAGCTCCTTTCCTCCTCCTCAGCTGGCTGGGTGTGGAATCTGGTGCCAGGCAGACATGAGACCTCAGCTTGGGAACTCTGGCTTTCAACCCAAACCTGTCCCAGAGGGTTCATCCCAGGCCAGCTGCGGGTCCTCTATTCCAATCCAACCCTCTCTCCAAAAAGGGTCCAGCCAAAGCCTCCCCTGCAATTTCTCCCCTGCAACCCCAAAAAAAGGCGCTCTTTCCAGCATGGTATCAGTGCCCTCACATATAAGGGAAGCAGACAGGGGCTGCGAGTGCAATGGGAATTCAGGCTTTGTTCTCCCTGGCCAGAGCCCAAGATCCTGCTCCTAATAAAGCTCTCCCAAGCCTCTCTGCCTGCGCAGGCAGCTCGAGACGGGAGCCACGGCTCCGGGGCTGCCACCGCGTGTCACGATGCCCATGGCTCCTGCAAGTTCTCGCTCGTGGCAGATTTGCTGGAGTTTTACAGGGAATTAAAGGATTTTGAGTGCCAGCGTGGCCTTTGCAAGGAAACAAATCCCTCCGGTGTGCTGGCCAGCCTGGTCACGCTGAAAGGCTAAACCTGTACGGGGAGGTCTGGGGCTCCCATCTGACAGAGAGGGATTGAAAGCGCTGGGATGGGGTTGGGGTGAGCGGCCCAGGGAAGGGCCCAGCGCAGGAATCCCACCGGGAAGAGATAGAAGGGAGCACAGGAATGGCTCCTGACCTCCTGCTTGCACGCAACACATCCAGGGCTGCGTGGGCACCCACACACGCCAGATTTTCTGATAGCTGCTGCATGTATTGATGTGTAAACATCTGCTGGGGCTGTCACAGCCCTCGCTCCAAGCAGGCAGCTCGCTCCACTCACAACTGCTCGTGGCCAGCATCCACGGGCTCTTACTCCCACTTCAAGCAAAGACTAAACAATGACTTCAGCAACTCAGGATTTAAGCCCCAGGGTTGGTCCCTCACATCCACCGTGGAAGCAGTGAGGATGCCGTGCTGGATGTCCGCAAAGCAGGAGGGTCTGCACTACTGTGAGCACCATGGAAAACATCTCTTGTACCATTTGTGTGCCATGGAGGGGCCCTTCTGGAAAATCCACAAATCAGCAGCTCAGAGAAGTGGATGCACAGAGCACTCGTTTCTGCTAACCTGGAATAAGATCACCCCTGAAGATCAAACATATCTTTTCTCAGAATTATTGAACTGCTACAGCTGTAACTCTAAAATCAGTGAGTCCAACTGTCACATTTTTATACTCCCTAGGATGCTGCTGTAAAATCTACTGCAGTGCACACGAACAGCAAGAAAATTTGTGTGAAGCAGGGGTGGGGGATGAAAATCATTGTATTTGCATGAAACCCACAACACTGAAGAGCATCACTGCAGCCCAGAGACGCAGCAACGTGTGGCCTCTGCAAGTCCCCATCTTTCAATGTCATCTCGCAGATGATCAAATTCCTCACACTGTACTTGCCCAGGGAGACTGGAGGTGACTCACACTAATTACCCTCCCTGGCCAAGAAGGACTTGTTTTCATTTCTACAAACCACAGTTTCTTTTGAAAAAAAGAGGGGGGAAAATAGGAAAATGCCAAAATACACAGAGAGCTCCATGGAATACATCCTGTGCTGCTGCACTAATATGAATCCCAGACAACTCCAGCTTCGCTAGGGATATTCTAGGAGAAAAGGATTAATGAGTTATCACAGAAATAGTTTGGGTTGGAAGGGACCTTAAAGTTCATCCCATTCCGCCCCCTGCCATGGGCAGGGACACCTTCCACTGTCCCAGGGTGCTCCAAGCCCCATCCAACCTGGCCTTGGACACTTCCAGGGATCCAGGGGCAGCCACAGCTTCTCTGGGCACCCTGTGCCAGGGCCTCATCACCCTCACAGGGAGGAATTCGTTTCCAATATCCCATCTATCCCTGCCCTCTGGCAGTGGGAAGCCATTCCTTGTGTCCTGTCCCTCTGTGCTCTGAGTTACAGCATGGACACAGCCAGTGTAACTGTTAGGATGAAAAACTCTCCCACCTTTCTAGGACAAGCTCTCATCTTTGTTGGGAGCTGAATTTTCAAGCTAAAAATAACCTTTTCAGGACTGCTCTCGTGCAGGGTTTCTGGCTGCAACTCCTCCACAAGCTGTTTTGGGGCTGAAAGCAAAGGCTGAATTGTAAATGAAGCACCAAATAAACGACCTTCCCAGGGAGAGGAAAACGGGAAGGAGAGGAAGGGGAGCAGGTCGGGCTCTTTGTACATCAAGGCCAGGGAGATTACAGGAGCACGTGAAGGCATCCTCGGGGATAATGAGTTCAACACTGCACTCCCTCAATTCAGCACTAGAGGAGAAATATCAGATTCTTCCCCTCCCTCCAGGGAAATCAGTCCTAAAAGATAAAGTAAGGAATATTAGGAGAAACACCAGGAATTACACATTAAAAAGGCAGCTTGTCACCAGCCTAAACCAGACCCATTTTTCTTCCTCATTCCATATATATCACACATATAAAAAATCCACATGGATGTAGAGAACTCCCCTGCAAAAACCCTGAAGAATAACTGGTTATAAAACCAGGGTCTGATACTTTTCCAGAAAATTCACAAAGCTCCAATGAGCAGCACAAATTCTCACTTTGGACAATTTTTGCCCATTATTGAAGCATTCCACACTGTTTCTGATGGGGTTGTGGATGATGTGGAAGCCTCATTGTTCAACCCCACTCTTACATGGTACAAACAGATACTGGTGTTATAAACTCTGTCAAGTTCTGCATTAGAATCTTTAAATTGTTAAAAATAGGAAAGAAACTGCACAGTTCACATATTTTATAAAGCTGGGTTAAATCAACATCTGCAAAAAATATCCCCGTTAAACGAAATAGCAGGATTTCATTAAGTAAATTGCAAGTTGGCAAAAATTCTGAAAGAAAGGGAAAAAGCCACAGCCAGCCCTGTAATTTAAACCTTATTTTAACTGTGACAGCATGGCTGTGAGAGGCTGCATTTCCAAAGGAAAAAATAAAATAAAGTTTAAAAAAAGTACCTGTTCCTCCTGTACCTCACCTCAGCGTCTGCAGTTGTCACTCAAACGAGTTTTTCCACAGGGTGATGAAGAGGGAGCAGGACACGCTCCCACCCCTGCATCCTGTGTGTCAGATCTACCAACCTAGGAGCACCCAGATGCTGGTGCGTGATGGGTGAGGGTGTCTGTCAAGCCCTGTGAGCCAAGAGGGCTCAGGGACACCCCAGTGAGGCTGCAGGCCCCCTTCCATCCCTTTCCCTGGAAGCTGAGCAGCTGAAATCTGGGATGAGATGGCTGCGGAGCTGAGAAACAGCTCAGTCTGGGTGACACTTCATCACTTTGTGTGTTTTAAACACATCCTGCTCCCCTCCACGAGTCCAGGGGCCAGGCAAGCCCAGCCTGGGGCTGCGCTGGTGGCACCCACCCCATCCCCTCTGTGGGTGCCTCGGGGACACTGAGTGGCAGGAATTGGGCTCCTGGCTTGTGTATCCCAAAGAAGTGCCTGAAGGCACAGGATGGGCAGTGCTCACCCTGGGGAACTCTTCTGGGCTCTCCTCTGGGAACGCTGTTCTAGGGCGGTTGTGGCCCCATGTGCCCAAATCAAGGGTGCAGCTTTGGGGCACAGCTCAGCCCTGGGGCAGGCAGGGAGTTTCCAGCCAGTTTTCCCAACCTGCCGAGTGCCTTCCCAGCCCGGGGTGACTCAGGCAGGCTGGGCTGGGCCGCGTGGGGAAGCCGAGGTCTTCCCACAGTGCTGGCCAAAGGCCCTGCAGGAGCCATCCCTGCAGGAGCAGGGACAGGGACAGGACACCCCGAGGGCACCGTTCTGGAGCCACCTCCTCCAGGGCAACAGCCAGCATTTGGGGTCTAGATTTGAGCTCCAGAACTCCAGTAATGACAATTTTGCACCCAAAAGCTCTGTGTATCCTAGGGGAATCACCTGCAAGCAGCACTCTGAGAGCAGTAAAACCCCCCCATCTGGCACACACTGGATGTGTTTGCTTTGAGAAGAATTGCAAAACCTCAAAACAAAACGTGGAAAGAGCAGTTCTGATCTGCAAACTTGGAGCTGAAGAGGAGCCCTCTCACATAAAGGCCAATTATTTGCTTACAAGGTTTTGGCTTCGTTGTTTTTCCTGGCACTTACGCCACCGGAGTTATTTTGAAGGGCTGTTTGCTTCAGGAGGAGCCGAGCAAACAGCAATCCCATTTCCTTTCGGATCTAAACATCCGTTTGCCGTGTGAGCAGGAGGAAAAAAATCCAACCCCGAGTGCCTCAGGAAGCGCAAGGAAAGGGGAGGTGGGCGCTGGTGGGGAGGGGAGCACAGCACCCACCCCTGCCATACAAGGGGGTTTCCATTCCCTGCTGGCCTAAAATGAGAGGGAATGGCTATCCAAGGGGTCTGGGATGTTTTCCTTGAAGCAGACCAAGCAAAGGACCAACGGCTGGGCCCTCCCACCTTCCTCAACACACCCATGGGGGTTGGACTAGATGATCTTCACAGGTCCTTTTCCCACCCAAACCAGTCTAGGATTCCACTCTTACAGTGGGATGGAGCAGTTCCTGAGGGGAGAATTCCAGGCAGTATCACAGCCTGGTGCTGGATGAAGCAAGAAATAAAAGCTGCACAGGCTCCTTGTAGCTCCCTGGAGATGCAGCATCGGTGGAGCCTTGCAGAAGGAAATTTGGAAGCAGAAGAAAGGTGGTTGTGCTGGGGCAAGTGCAAGGCAAAGGACACGGAGCTGCTGGAGCAAGTCCAGAGGGAGGCCACAGAGCTGCTCCAAGGGCTGGAGCCCTTTTGCTCTGGAGCCAGCCTGGGAGAGCTGGGAATGTTCACCTGGGGAAGAGAAGGCTCTGGGGAGAGCTCAGAGCCCCTTCCAGGGCCTAAAGGGGCTCCAGGAGAGCTGGAGAGGGACTGGGGACAAGGGATGGAGGGACTGGGAATGGCTTCCCAGTGCCAGAGGGCAGGGATAGATGGGATATTGGGCAGGAATCCTCCCAGCTACGCTTTCCACCCTCCAGTGAGCAAAGGGCCAGCTCGCCGGCATGTTCCTAAATTTCCTGGTTTTTGAGGATACAAGCCAGGTCATTAACATTATTTATAGGTTCCTGTGTATGAGTTTCCATTTGTTTGCCTGCTTAAAACCAGTTAGGTGGAAAAAAAAGCAATTCCTGGAGGTCAGACAGTTAAAAAACGCTCATGTCCATGGTCTGATGGACCCAAAGGATCAGCAGCTCCTTTAGAGGCCTAACTGTTTCCTTAAATGCTTATTGTGTAAATATTTAAGCTACTTTATAAAACTTTTACAATGTACTTAGGAAGCATAAATCTCCCCAGCGGAGCACGGCAGGCCCTGGCCGGCGCACGCTCAGGCAGCTTTGGGAACACAAACAGGGACATTTCCAATGCTAATGCTGCACCCAAGGGGCCCTGAGGTCACAATCTCAGGAAAATCATTACAAAGCTGATCCCCTCGGTTCACCCCAAAAGGGAGCGTGGTTACGTGCACTGAGTCATTGCTACGGTGTGACTTCAGCGTCACTGCTCTTAAAAACAGCCACGGATTGATGGCTAGTGGGTGGTGGTGTGCATGGAGCCCTGAGGTTTTTCTCTTCAAAGTGCAGCTCTTACATGCAAAAAATTATGTAATTCAAAAACAATCCACTAATGCTCACCCATTTTAAGAATGAAATGATTTTTTTTTCAATGCCTGTGGCAGGTTTGAAGTCAAGCCCAACTCGTCAGAGCCCACTCCTTCATCCCTCACCAGTCCAGACTGCAACCAAACCAGTGCCACCAACCCACCCCAGCCTCTCTCGTAGTGCTTTCTGGGGAGATGAACTTCCCAGAGGTGAATATTCCCTTGCATTAGGAAAAACCCCCATGTGCTGACTGACACATCTGTATCCAGGCTGGTTTCCATATGGAAAGCCGTGCAGCTTTATGGGATTTGCTTGGACACAGCATTTCCCTCCTCCAATTTTTCAAATAAATGAGACCTTATTTAACACAGGAAATAACATGTTTAGGATTTTTTCCCAAAAACAGCTTCTCTACTGTAATTTAGGTGCATTTGAGGCAACAACAAACAGAATCAGAGAACTGGAAGTTTATTCCCTTTGCAAAGCACAGCTTGCTGTTGTATATGATGAAGTACATAGAAAATCTGGAGAAAACTTGGATGGGAGTTCAAACACTGATGTTTTAAAGATGAAAGCGTATTCTTCGATTAAATGTTTAAATAAAGTTTTCTGGTACTAAATCATTTAAACATTTTCACATTCCTCACATTTCTAGAAGCGCCATTGGCTTTTATTTATTGTCATAACCCAGTGCCCTTAGCAAGCCGCCAGGGCCACTTGAGGCAACCTGTTTGCCAAAGGGAAAGTTCTTTCAGGATGGTAAAAAATCAAGAAGAAAAGGGGAGACTGAGTCTTATTCTTCACTCCCCATTTACTCCCCAACCTCCATCATATTTTCCTATTTTTTTATATAAGTAAATCCTCCCATGCTTCACATGGGCACAGCCAGGTCCTGCTCCAAATATTGACCAGAAATTCAAAGTAACTCCACTGACATCACCATGGTTGTATTTAGACAGCTGAAACTCAGGGAAGAAATTGGCCTGGGTGTTCAAATTGTCATTTTTAGCAGCTCTTGGGCTGTTCCAGGGTGCTGTCAGTGATGAAGTCAGCCTAACTCATGGGGGAACAGAGCATGGCCCTGACACCAGTGCCTCAAACAGCTCCAAGACGAGGAAAATCTGAAGTCCTTGAGCTTTTTGAGAAGGTACAACTCATGCAACCACCAAGCCCAACACTCCAACCCTGCAATGCAAGGAGCTCTGACCTGGCCTCTCCCAGCTCTGCCACAAAGCTTCAAGGAACTACAGAGAGATCCAGGATAAATGGGGATAAACCTGCCATGAGTCAATTCAGAGTGGAAATGCTGGCAAGGTTTAATTGCAGGACAATGCAGCAGCAGAGGAACAAAAAGCTGAATTCCTCCTAAGACACAGCTCGATAAACAAAACATGGTTTCCAAAGCCAGAAGATAACTGGGCTCAGTCACCCAGTGCGGTGTTACCGACCCTGATGTTCTTATTTCCTTGTAAATCCATCATTAAGGAATTAAAACAACAGCCCAGGCTCAAGGGGACATTCATGAGTCCCGAGTCCTGCTTGGCGCTCCGGGTACCCTGGTGGTTCCATCCCTGCTGCTCTCCACTGAACCTCTCCCCAGGAGCTCCCAGGGCTGTTTGGTTAACATGGCCCAGGATAAAACTCCCTATTTATTTTGGCACCATTCACTCCGAAGGCCCTAAAACCCAAATAAAGTCCATTCCCCTCTGTGTGTATCTCCAGCTATTGACACTGCTCAGGACCAATTTGCAAATCCAAACAAACGTGCGTTGTGTAATGGGGCTGGAAAAACAATCAGGAAGGGGCTGGGGATGTGCTCGAAGGTTCCTGCGGGGAGGGAGGGCTGGAAGGGGTGGCAGCCCAGGCGAAGATTACAAGAAATTCAACTTTACTCTGATAACAACAGGGGCTATTTTCTGCCCACGACATCACGCTCCCAACCCGCCATGAAGCAGCGGAGATGGTGCTGGTGGAAGTCACGGAGGACTTTGCTGGTATTTCCAGTGGCCAACATCCCATCATTCCCTCTTTTAAAAACAGCAATTTTTTTTCTTTTCAAGTGCCTCACAACCACCCAAATCCTCTCTGCTGGCTCAGCTGATCCAAGGATAAGTCGCAGCATCCCAAGTCCATGTGAACAAGCCCAGACCCTCCCACCTGCGCTCCCCAGCAGGGAATGATGCAAACTTTGGGGGCACAACTTATCTGCCCTGTTTTAGCCCTGTTCTGTAGAGAGAAGATGAATTGTGCCCTTCAGCTGAGTCTTTCTCCCTGTTGGCTGCAGTTAAGTATCTAAAAAAACCACCTCAGACATGGACATCTGTATAAATCTAAGATTAAGTGCAAGAATTGCTACCCAAACACCATCCAAATGGCCCAAAGAACAATCAGCTCTTTAATCACATGCAAAAGCAACATCTCACTAAGGGAATTCAAATCTTAAGGGTAATGTGCAGTCTCCTGGATGACTCTGGATAGGAAATGGAGCTGGAAATGGATTGTGAAAATAAATACATTGGTGTATTCTACCTGCAGACACAGAACTGATGTGTAAGTGGTGGCATTAAGCTACCCCCACGTAAGTGAAGGATGTCAGGGGCTGGACAAGCACAATGCTGTGGCGTGCAGGACAGGGTGAAGTTACAACTCTTATTCATGAGCCCATTATTTCAGAATCAATGGTTAAAACTAAGAGCTGCCACAAACTTCCCCTGCAGCTTGAAGGACCCTGTGATGTCCCAACCCAGAGCCCCATCCCAGCCACCACAGGGGCTCTGCTTACAGAAAAAGGCTTTCCTTTCAATGCAATGGAGAAGGCGGAGCAACAGCTCTATTTTAGCCCTGTTGCTATGAAATGTCTACAAAAATAAGTCCTGCTTGTGCCCTCCCTTAGGCACATCCCTGTCCCAGCCAGAGCCCGGCCTTGGCCAAACTCACCTGGTTTCACGTTTCCTGACAAACCCCGAAACATAAATACATCCCTAATTCTGCTGGGGAAGCTGAGCCAAGTTTCTGGCAGGGCTGTGCTTGGGATTGAAACAAGAGGGAAAAAAACCACAGCGGTTTTGACGCAAAACCAGGACTCCCCCCCAAACTTGGCAGTTCCCACTGATTTTTATTTTGACTCAAAACTCAGGCTCCAACACCCCGTTTGGGGAAGTGGGATTTTCAGAGCCCTGCAGGACACCCAGCTCCCTGCCTGACACTGGATATCTTGATGGAAGTGTGCTACAGCTCTCCAGTGCAATCATGAGGAACTCCCAGCTTTCAATGCAGCAGAAACCCCAAAACACGGGAGGCTGTTCCTAAGCCCTTGCTGCAAATCCCATCCATGCCCAGAGTCCAGCACTTGGAGGCTGCACACAAATATAGCTGCAGGCATCTTTCCGAGGGCTGCAGAGGCGAGTTTAAAAGCAGGATGTTTGGCTGAGCTGCTCTTCCCTCAAATAAACACCCACGACCTCACTCAAACAGAGAGGCACTGCTCTGGGAGCACTTGAGTTGCTGCATTTCCAAATAGCCAGCCTTGATTTCCCCCCCGGCTGTGGGAGTGCCACCGTGCTGGGTGGCACCTTGGGAAGGGAGTGATGGCCACAGCTCTCCAAGGGCCACGCTGGAATCCTGACACATGTAGGGAAGTGTTTTCTCATCCCCCCCTTTCTCACAGACCTGCTGGGTTGAGTTAGTCAGGAAAACCCTGTTTCAGAAGCTCTGAAATGCTGAATTGGTGAGAATTTCTTTCTGCATTACAGTCTGCTGCATCATAGCACAGGGAATGAATCCAAGGTATCCACACTGATGCTCCCAGTCTGGGACTGTATCTGCTGCCTTTGCAGTTTGGAGACCACCAAACCTCCAGTGTGTACAACTGCACCACTCACAGCAGGAGCCACAGTCTCATCCGTGTGCCACCACTTAACCCAGGATAAAGACACAGAACTTTGGAAAAACATTTCTGCTGCCTGCACGTTATACACCCTACACACTATTGCAGCTTATTCATGTGACACAAGCATTAAACACAATTTCAAAGGAGAAATAAGGAATAAAAGCCCCAAGATAAGCCTGTGCTGTTTCCCTCAGGTGGCTGCACTTGCCCAGGCACTGGAGAAATGTGCCTTCCCTCTGTTAATGAACCAACCTATGCTCACCCTCACCACTATCCTGGGGCACCTAAGGATGGATGTGAGGAGGAGTTTGGTACTTACTGCAGCTGGCACATGTGAGATTTTACTGGTTGAAATAATTTCATTCACTTGCCTGCCTTGGAAGCATCCCCTGAATGCCTAAAACCTTCCCGGGTGTTTGAACAGGGTGGAAAATGTGACTCTAAATCCCAGTGGATGCTTCCTGTGCTCAACACACACCAAACACTCAGCCCCAGGGACCTGCACCAAGGCAGCCTGACCCACAGAAGAGCTCAAGAAACAAATAAAGCCATGTTTTAACAACCTCTAATCCAAGCAAGGCTGTGCTGTGATGGCTGGAGGTGGCTGGGCTGTGGCAGGGAGCTGGGAAGCCACGTGGCACATCCCAAATCCCGGTGCTCCCTGTGCCGCTCCCCATGGGCACACCGGCAATGCTCGAAGGTGGGATGGCTCCAAAGCCAGCCCCAAATCCCAGGAGTACAAACACCATGTGTGCAGAGAGGACAGAGCCAGGAGGAAAAGTGTTCTGGAGGCTGGGGGAGAGCCAGGCAGCCACGACCCACGGGGCTGAGCCTGCACGGTGCCAACTTCACCCTTGCCCGGCCCCGCTCCGAGGGGAAACACCGCTGGAAGGCAGCTGGTTCTCATTGAGAGCCTCTGCAGCCAGCATGGGGGGAGAGAGCCCGCAGGGAAGGGCAGAGGGAGGAGGAGGGGTGAGAGGATTGGGATTAAAATAATATTGTGTCGAAATATCAATGAGAGGGAGGAAAGGGGGAAGAGGAGAGAAACGAGAACTTTCTGCAAGGCAGAGCCGACGATCCAGCCTCAGGCTGATCTGGGATTATCTGCTGGCTCCCAGCAATATTCTGGTGCTGGTTGGTTTGTCCTCATTTAAACCTGGATTGATCCTACTGCATACACCCAGCCAGGGCAGCTCCTTCCCTCCAGCCCATCAGGCAGCCCAAAGACAGCACTGGAGCACACTGCTGCTCACAACGTGGCCAAGGCACTCGCCGTTCACAAAACCCTTCCACAGCTTTGTCTGGCCACAGAGAGCCCCTCTCTGAGGCAGCCCAAGGCTCTGGGAGGTGGCAGGCCTTCAATGAGCACCTTTTATTTTACAATTTTTGTGCTGCCTCTGTGTTTTAAAGCGATCAGTTCCAAAGTGCAGCCTGCTGGGATGTGTGTGGATATGCCAGGCTGGAGGGGAAAGGACTCCTGCCCCACTCCAACCAAACTTGTTTGGTGACAGACCTCACCTAAACATGCAAAATTCCAGGATGTGAGACAGGTCCTCCCATTTTCCCTTCTGAGATTCGATTTCTTTGACAAAAAAGTAGATTTCAAGCCAAGAATCAGGAAGCTTGACAATATTATTTTTACACTTTTTTTGAATACTAGCTATGGTCCAACTGAAACTCTTGTGTTTGACTTCTGACTGCCAAGATCTCAGCTGAATTTTCTGGGACCAACTATCCCCAATTCTCCAAATACACACAGGTTTCCTCTCACCCACAGGGAAGCGGCAGGGAGAGACCATGATATAGGCTGTACCAATGCAGCTCCAGCACCGGTTTCCTACAGGAATAAGCCCAGGGCATCCAGTTTCCTTGATAGCTTTGAAAAGCCACGCTCAGCTTTTCCTTCCTGCAGGTTTAACATGAGCTGACACTTCCCAGTGAGGCAGCGGAGCTCCGGGGACCGCAGCTCAGCACATAAAACACCCAGAGCTGCAGCCTTTGAAGCAGAGCCCTTCAAAGACAGGCACATACCAAATCTACTGAGGTTTTCTACACAAACAAATTCAGCATGGCAAGAGCAAAACTAATTTGCAAAAATCTTTAATGTTGGAAGTCTCAAATGACCGACCCTTTCAAGCACAGCTGAATCCAATCCGGCTCTGAAGGTCTGTACTGGCGATTCAACATGGAAAAGACACAGATATTTCAAAATACGTGGCTGTAATTACGGGGGAATAAAGAATGACTCCAATTTTCTTGTTTCAGTGATGAAGAAGCTGCCCAGTGAGCTCCTACTCTGCAACCTGTGAAATGTGAGTGACTTTTTTTTTTTAAAACATAATTCTGCTGACATTTCCCTTCCATTCAAATAACTCAGCAATGGGGGAAGAGCAGCTCCCTGTACTCACAGGATCTACCTTATTTTGTACTCTCACAGGAATTTCCTTGTTCTCCTGTGGGAGAACAAGGAAATCTCCCCAGACACACATCCCTTTGTGCAGGCACTGAAACAGGCCCGGTGTAAATGGAGAAGTCAGATGGATTCCCATGCTGGAAACCCCTGTGGTATTTATAGATGGGCCAAAGGAGACAAGGGCCTGTTCTGCAGTCTGGTCCTCCAAACAAGCCAGCACCTGGCTCACTGGGACACTGCCCTGGGGTTTGGTGAGGCTGGGATGTCCCCACCAGAGACAGGAGCAATCCCAGAATGGTTACAGTTAGAAAAAGCCCTCTAAGATCAGCAGCTACAATCAGCACTGCCAAGGCTACCATTTGTCCCCAAGTGCCACATCCACATGGCTTTTAAATCCCTCCAGGGATGGTGACTCCACAACTGCTCTGGGCAGCTGTGCCAGGGCTGGACAGCCCTTTTGTGGAAGAAATTTTCCCAAATATCCATCCTAAACCTCTGCCGGCACAACACTCAACAGCATCCAATCCTCCCTGCAACAGCCCTGCATCGGCACAGCCACACTGACCCAGCTCTTCCCCTGGCATCAGATGCAGGAACAGATCCAAAGTGCCATGGATGCAACTCCCATCCCATGTCCTCACCTGCACACCCACAGGAACCCACCTGAGATGGAGGAGAGAGCACTCAGTCAGGGCCTGCAAACTCCAGAGCTGCCACCCAGCTCAGGCCCCAGCCATAAAACGAGCTCCACAATAGCATTATTTATTTTTTTGGAGTCACAAATGATTTCCAGCAGCAGGAGGGTGAGGGATGCGGCGCTGGACCCGGCACCCGGCCAGTCTCATAAATGGTTGGCAGCCAGCAGAGCAGCAAACCCATTTCTATTGAAATGAGCTTGTTACTACTAATTTTTACTGGCTTCCTGGTCGATTCATAAAGTTTTGTTGGGGTTTCTTTTTTGTTCCGTTGGGGTTTTTTTGCAGATCTCAGAAAGCAATTCCATGACACTTAAGGAAAACTGAGCCCTGGCCTTGCCACCAAGGACTGCTCTGCACCCGGCCCAGGCGCCCACGGCCCTTCTGGAAACAGTGTCGTGTTTTCAGGGCTTCATAAAACCTTAGCAGAAAGAGTTCTTCAGAATAGGCCCAAATCAAAACCTGCTGGCTTCAGTTTTACTGTGATCAGACCTATGGCAGAACAGTTCGAGCCCTCAGTGGAAGCTGCAGACACACAATTTATAGGGAGGGATTGGGTCTGAGACATTAAACTGCCCATTTTCACATCTGCTCCTTCTCTCCACAGCTGGATACCCTGAGTTGCTGCAACAGACAAACCCAACCAGCTCTAATCTTGGAGTCTGAGCTTTTTATAAGCACCAGGGACTGTTTGCTGAGAGATTTAGCAAAGCTTTGCTTATGATGAGGGGATGGATCACAGAATCATGGAACGGTTTGGGTTGGAAGAGACCTTTAAGATCATCCTGTTCCACCCCCTTCCACAGGCAGGGACACCTCCCACCAGACCAGGATGCTCAGAGCTCCATCCAACCTGGCCTTAAACACTTTCAGGGTGAGAGCTCCTGTTGGGTTAATCACAACTTTTGCGGATTTTAAGAAGAATGTTGGAAAAAATTACTTATAGTTCATTTTACCTACAACTCACTGCAGGGCTCAAAGAGCAACAAATACCAAGAAAATAAAAAGGAAAAAAATCAGGGCACAATGACTGTGTTTGCCACAGAGCTTGGGGGAAGATGCAGTGGTGCTTCCAAAGGAGCAACAGTTGCTCAGGAATAAGGGAAAGCAGAGCCATGGGAGCTCCCAGCCACCACAGCCTGTGTTTGCCTTTCCTGTGCAGGACAGGGATGCTCCCAGACCCCACAGCCTCACACAGCGGGGGATGAATCAAGTGCCTCATTCTTCCCCGTGGACAAACTTGGCTTTTCCTGGTGCGAGATCGCACAAACAGGGCCTTGTGTGAGCGCCGCGCCCGCGCTCGGCCCCGGAACAGGCCGGGCTTTGGAGCAGCCAGCAGGGGAAAAGAAAGGCAAGAAAGGGAAGAAAAGAGATGTGCTCTGCACAGCACATCCATCTCTGCAGGAGCCTCCGGAGACAGGTGGAATAAATCTAAAGAGCTCAGCCTTATCAGAGAAACAGAATGGGTTGGAAGGACCGGAAAGCTCATCTCATCCCAACCCCTGCCCCAGGCACAGACACTGTCCCGAAACCAGGCTGCTCCAAGCCCAATCCAACACTTCCAGGGATGGGGCAGCCACAATTTCTCTGGTCAGCCTGTGCCAGGGCCTCATCCACCACTCATCAACCACCACCAAGTGCTACAGCTCCCTGCAGGTACCTCTGGGACTTTTTTCCCCTGATTAAACAGACAACAGGACTCTGCATCACTGTGTGTGAAAGCACAAAGCAGCTGGCATATTTTTTTTAAAGTCTTTAACATTCTTTGGCTTCTCTCATGGAAAAATCTTAGCAAATGAGACCTTAATAAATGGAAAGAGCTGAAAAATAGCCTTTCTGCTGGCAGGTTCTGCTCCTGCTCATGGAATATGCAGATAAAACCAACACGGTTGTGTCACCCGCCCTTCTGTGGAGCCACTGTGAGAAATCCTGCCCAGGTACCCCTGGCATCAAGAGATGCCCCTGCAGCAGCATGAAGACTCCAACTTCTCCAGCCTGGAGGAATGGGCAGCCTGATCCTTCTCAGCTGCTACAAGCACTTAGGAGGAGGAACATCTCCAAAGCCATAAACCAAACACAAGCACAGGAAAGGGAGGGCAGCTCTTCCCAGCTCAGGCGGGGAGATGGCCAAGCTGCAGTGGGTCCAGCTAAGCATCAGTGTCCAGCTGGGACAGCAAATGTGACACGAGGGCACTTCCATGAATTGCCATTTGGGGAGGGATGGCTTTGGTCCAGCTTTTACCCTGGGAACCACACTTGGAGTGGATGGGGAGGGCTGGGGGATGCTGCAGGACAGGAGCACGTGGGCTCTGCTGCAAGGGGTCCTTGAACCCTGAGCAAAGACCTCCTGCATCCCCCAGGCACACAGAACTGCTGTGAAGGGGAAAACAAACTCTCTACAGATCCTTCTCTCTTGCACTGTTGGGAATTTGACTTTTTGGCAGGTTTCATACATGGGCTTTTATAACCTGAAGGGCAAAATGCCGAGGGCAGGGAGCAGCATCCCAGCCTGTGTGTTCCCAGCCAGAGACTACACCCCTGTGGAGAGGTAGGGACAGGCTGTATTTTGTGAGGGTTTTCAGGTCTGAGCATCAGATGCAATACTTATCCATTTAAAGAATAAAAAGAGGAAAATATGGAAAGCAAAAAGAAGGGGAAACCTGGGGTGCAAGGCTGTTTAAGGAGATGCTGGGGCAGGAAAAGGTCTTTGGGTTTAATGCTGTTTATATCCTCTGATGCTAGTGTTTTTTTCCCCACATATTTTCCCATATCCAAAGCCTGGGATGAAGAACCAGCTTCTCACTGAAGGAGAAGCTTCTCTGGGAAAGGGGTGGTGGGACAGCAGCTCAGTCCAGCACTTCAATACTGGAGCCATTTGATCCCTGCTCCAGCCCCAGGAGCTGCAAAGGCCATTACCACTCAGCATTAGCAGCTCTGCAAGAGGTCAGCCAAGACAGGCATTTCCACGTGAAATGTTTTTGTTCTTACAGGAAAAAAAAAACCAAACCCCAAACAGGAATCCAACAGTCCGCAGCATCCCAAGCCCAGACCCCAGTGCTGGAGATGTGCTGCACATCTTCCCCTCAATCTCCGTTCTCCCAGCACTCTGCCCCCGGGGTGATGCTTTTTTCCAGCTAAACACCCATTTTCTGGGACTACAAGAAAACTGGAGAAGGACTTTTGACAAGGTGGGGAGGCCCAGGCACAGGGTGCCCAGAGAAGCTGTGGCTGCCCCTGGATCCCTGGCAGTGTTCAAGGCCAGGCTGGACCAGGAGCAACCTGGGATAGTGGAAGGTGTCCCTGCCCATGGCAGGAGACGAACAGGATGAGCTTTAAGCTCCCTTTCAACCCAAACCAGGATTCAATGAATCAACCAAGTGAAAGGCACAGAGCAGGGGCAGAGCAAGTGCTGGGACAGGCACCATCCAAACTCAGGAGCAAGGTGGGACCTCAGTGAGCCAGTGTCCCTCCTCCTCCATCACCACCCAACACCTGGATCCCCTGCAGCACTCCTCTGCTCCCTCCCAGGGCCCATGGCACTGCAGGACACACGGCAGAGCTGGGAATCACAGCCCCACGTGCCCAATCCTGCCGATCGCAGGCACTCGGGAAGCACAAAGAGCCGAGTCTGCTTTGCCAGTAAATTGAACCTGCGGTTCCAGGGGCTCGGGACACTTCAAAGCCCTCAGCAGCACTGAGGGGATGGACTTTTCAGCTGTTGAGCAGCAAAGCAAAATCCACACAAATAAGCAGTGTTCCAGAAAACCAGGTTTAACCATCAGCAGCTCCCAACGACGGGGGATGTTTTTCCTGAGGGTTTTTTTTTTCCCTCCTCCTTCCAGTTTGCCTTTTTTTTTTTTTTTTTTTTTTCCCCTTTAATTTCTTACTAAAAGCCAGCTCAAGCTCCCACACCACATAGCCCTTTTGGGTCTGAGCATCCTCCAGAGGTAAAATGCTGAGTTAGGTCTTGGAGCCCGGGAAAGGAGGCGCCTTTGATGAATAGCAAATCTCCAGACTTCAATCGCTCTGGTGAGCGCCACACATTTAATAAGTTATTTCCGTGGAAAACCGTGGTAACTCAGTTATGAATCAAGACTATAAACACCTCTCACTCATCAAAGTGCCACAAAAAAATCTATTACTGGGACTGTGAACACAAGCCTCTCTCTACAGGTCCCCTATAAGAAGCCAAAATTCCTCCTTCAAAACATTCACCGTTTTCAAAGGTCATAAATACACTGTGTCCAGTCAGCAAATCCCTTTAAAAAGCAAAACACAGGCACAGGGAAAAAGGAAGGTTCAAAGCCGGATCCATCGGATCCATGCTGGTTAAAGGACACAACCAGAGCTACATCAAAGGAACTTTTACTACCTAGAAAGTCGTATCCAACCCCTAATAGGGTGCAAGAATGTAATGTTTAGGCTACAAAGACTAAACTAATTTACTTTTAAGTAACTTGCTTACTTCCTGATGTTTCCTTTTTTTAAGAGTGATGCCTAGGTGCTTGGAGAAGTGAGGGATGTGATTATTCTGTGATTCAAGGCCAAACATCATAACTACTCAGTGAACCACAGACAAAAACACATTTTATCTGGGTGTTGTACTTTCTCCAAGAACTTCTAGGTTGAAAACATCCAGGCTAGCTGTGAAAATCCATCCCAGTTCCAGGTAAGAGAGGAAGAAAAAGCAACTCTCTCCTTCTCTGCTGGAATCTACTAAGAACTTCAGTGTCTTGCCTCCACGGGAACTACGCTCCCCAAATATTGCCCATGGAACTGTCACTTCAGGGCATCATCCTGCCTGGCTCCATCACAGCAAATTCTCCTTTGGAGTTTGGGAGCTGTGTGTATTCACAGAAATAAAGAGGCATCATCTGCAAAGCAGCTTTAATCCCTGCATCAGGCACAGGGTCCAATATCGGTAAGACCAACGGTCTTCCATGCCTCGTGCAGGCTGTGCCACTCCAGGCAGATGATCCTAAGGCTCTGGAAAGCCAGTTTGGATTTTTTTCCTTCCTTTTTCTGAACAAGGGACAACTCCAGCTGTCCAGATTTTTAAGCTCCGATTGTCCTCATTTCTTAAATGCTGCCTGTTGGATGGTTATAGCAACAAAGGGACATTTCCACCTCCCATTCCAGGAGACACCTTCCCTCCTGTCAGACCATTTTTGGAGGCTGCTGCTCCTTGCTGCACAGGATGCAAAGCCTCAGAGGATCCTTGATGTCCCTCCTCAGGAGACCTTCAGCACATACCACCTCTCTTCCCACCTCCAGCAAATTCCTCAGTGGTCCCTCAGCCTTCACAAAATTAATTTCCCCTCCCTATATCACACTCCTGGCTGAGCTCTGCACTGATCCCAAGACCAAAAGCCCTGCACTACAAGCCCATAGCGATGGGATATTTCATACAAACAGGTGTCACTTGCTTTAGAAACACCTCTACAGCTGCACAGCCACTGCTGGAGCTCAATCCTCCTTCCAGAGCCCCATGCTCTGCACGGACAGAGCCACAGGCACCTCTCCACAGGAGACACTGCATACAGGTGGAACCATGAAGGTCTACTGCCACCACAGCGTGGTCACCCACCAGCTCTGTGGGAGCCTGCTCAGGTAGAGCTCAATGCTCCAGCTGTTGGTTTGGTGGCCCAACATGAGTTATCCCACAGGGTTTTAATGGAAAAACAACCACATGGAGTCAATATTTCCCTCCAGCTTTGCTCTAGGGTGCTTCTCTTCCATTGCCAAGTCATTTAACTTTTCTATTTTAAATTTTTCTTAAATTGCTGCTTGCTCAATGCTCGGAACAACTTCTTCATCTGCTTATTATTTTCCCAGGTGGAACACTCTGCTGGGTTACTCTGCTTATGGATGAAACACTGCTATCATCAGGCTTTAGACACAACGAGGAGCCCACCTGGCTACAGAATCAATGATCCCTTCCCTTCACCTTCTGCTCCCAAGGAATGTCTGAACTCCAGGAGCTGCCACCAGAGCCACCACCCTGGTGAGCACAAATGGGATGCAGAAAAACACACTGCCCTCCACAAAAAGAAAGACATCTTTATATAAAACAAAGGAGCACACCTGCACCTCTGTGAAAGGGACAGCACTGAAAGCCCAGGCATCGGCTCCCAGAGCTTCCCTACCTTCCCTTTCAGGGATTAACTCCATGATTCACCCTGCACTTGGAGAAGTTGCCTTTGATGTCAGCCCCAGGCAGGGCCAGGAGCTGCACATGAGCAAACCCCCAGGGAGAGCAGGTTATTGCTCTGATGCTCTCCCAGCCATCCCATGGGGATTCCAGCATCCATGGCCATCCACAGCCATGTGGGAAAAACCTCCACAGTGAGCAAATTGCTCTCTGGTGCACACTGGAAAATAGATGCACTTTATTTCCCATTGGCAAACTGAAATTACGGAGGAAAACTGTTTAATATAAAAACATCTGACAAAGCACCTCGAGGATGTATTTTTTTGCATCAAAGAAGTAGCTCTTGGCAACAGGCTCATTCCTCCGACCAGGAGAGGTTTTAGCCAAACACTGATTGTTCTAGACTGCACAGGGGAAGACAAGCCAGCAAACCTAAAGTTAAATATGAAAGAAAAAAAGAAACCAAAACCATTACTGGCCCAAACAAACATCTGTCTGTGATTAAACTGGACGCACAGACATGTTGTGCCTTTTTTAAAGGATTTGTTTCTACAGGAGGGGGGGAAGAAGGGATGAAAAGGCTCCAGGGTGGTGCTGGGTCAGACCCAGCCTGCAGCCCCCAGCCAGCACTGAGACACACCAAAGCCAGAGCCCACCCTCAAAACCCAACATTTCTCCCCCCAGAAGAAACTGCTGCCCTATTAATGAGAAAAAACCCTTTTTTTCTATTAACAGGTAATTCCAGAATCTCTCCCCCAGCCTGGAAAGGGCAATGTTTGCCCAGTTGCCACACACATCCGCCTGACAGATTTAATGGGCTTTTTTTTTCCTACTCCTAACACACGGGATCTTAATAAATTTCCTTGTTAGCATAAATCCTGCAGCCTGTTATTTCTGGGGGGAGAGGAAGGGAGATGTTAACTTTCTCCATTTGGTGGGTTTTAAAACATGCTTCCTTAAGTTCACCCTAAATATTCTGGGAGCAGAAAAAACCTCTGGCTCTTGCATGGAGCCGTGGCATCGCCTCAGCAGGGCTGAGTCACCAGCTGAGATGGATGCTCCTGCCTTCTTCCTCCCTTTGGTGGTACAGGGACCCTGCTCCCCAAATCCAATGCCCCCAGCCCCACTACTGCCCTGCAAAGACTTCCCCATCTTCCCAGGCCTTAAAAAAAAAAAAAAATCAGAAATAATTTAAATAAGCTCCAGCCCATTCAGTGTCTGTGTTTCTTCTCTCTGTTAATTCACAGATTTCCTCCACCATCATCAATCACCAAGCAGAGCTCATCTCCATGTGGAGCCCATCACCTTCTGGACATCAGCAGAGCTGCTGGGAATAAACTCATGCCTGTGCTTCCACTTTCAGGTGGAAAACACTTTCCTGCTGCTTTGGAGCACAGACAGGAATTCACTCCTCCTCTAACAAACCACCAATCCAACATTTCTTCTTTAGGATGCACATTTTCATTTACAAAAGGCTTCACCAGAGCTGAAACTCTTGGAGAGTTTTAGCACATGGGGAGTGATTTTGAAGTTTAAATAAACAATAGAAGTATTTTTGGAAAAAATAGACCAGCATCTTCCCTGGTGATGGTCAGGTCAGCACAGAGACCTGCAGGTGCAAGGCCACCTTTTGCTCTCCTACCTGTCCTCCCCTCCTGCACCATCCTCAGGACCTGAAGAATTTAAAGCCACTACTAGCAAGAACTTTGGTCAATGCTCATCATGGGGCTTTTTCAACAGGAATGGGGATATTCCATGGGTTTTAAAAAAAGGTCCTTCCCAGGGCCAGTGAGGGAGAGCCCTGTGGGATTCAGGGGAAGGCAGGCAATCCCAAAGCCCACAGCAGCTGCTCCAGCACGTCCCCACCATCCCATCCCAGCTCCCGCAGAGTGGCTCAGCCCTCCACACGCCTGGCAAGTCTAACGGGTACAGCAGCTTCTTGGCATGTGCTGGAGGAGCCAAGTCTGAGGGGAAGGGAAAAAAAAAATTGCTACAAATGTTCCACCAATTATGAGTCACGAGGCTGAGCTTTTGTTCCTGCCTTGCTGGATTTTGCCCTTTCCCTGGTATTTCCCCACCTCCGGCTGGGAGCCACAGGGACGCCAGGACTGGCCAAGGCTCTGCCAGCTCCCGGGGGACAGACAGGATCAGCCCAGCCCAGCCCTGGGAGCCACCTGGGTTTACAATACAACTCCCCAAACAGCAGGTTTTCTTCAGCTCTGTTCCCCAGGCAGAAATGAATCTAAGGAGGAAAAGATGGAGCCCCTCTTCGTGCTCTCACAAGCCTGAATGTGGCACTGCTTGAGCTCAAGAGGCAGAAACTTTAAGGTCAAACATCTCCAAGTGCCTTTTCCCACCCACCCAGATCTTCCCAGGCCATGGCACCTCACTGAGAAAACAGGAGCATCCCCATTCCAAGGGAAAAGCTGTGGCGGGACACTGATCCTTGGACAAAAAACTTCATTCCAAGACCCAAATGCTTTGAACATGAGATGAAGAGGGCTCTGGGGTATCATCCATGGATCCAGGTCATATCCACCCAGCTATACACAACTTGTGCTTCCAGTTAGCACTGACTGTTCCGCTGAACTTTACAGTGAGCCTGCTACTTCACTGAAGACTTTCCCTCTTTTTAAGGGCAATATTATAGCCATGAAAGGTTCTACTTCAAAAAGAGGGTTTGGTTTTTTTTTTTAAATTTACACATATGACAGAGATCATCTTCTGCCTTCATGCTATAACCTCCTGTTTAGAAGTTCATCAAATAAAGGAGCAACAGGAGAAGAATGGTTCTCTTTGTTACCCAAAATTGAATTTTGTGGTTTTAGTAGGAAAAGCCTTTTTGATGATCAAAGCTGAAGCAATAAATAGTAGTGGCTTGATGCTAGATCCAAAACGTACTTATTTTTGGAAGACAAGTTAGATGCACACTGTGCTCCCGCAGTACGCAAGAGGAGGCAGGGTGCTTTGTGTATCACTCCCACAGACCCACACTTCAAGCAGAGCTATTAAATGAGTTGAAATGGAGAATAAACAAACTAAAATGTGGCAGGTAGACTGGAGCCTAAGTGGGTTTTTCCCTTGTACTTCCCCGTGATGACATGTATGGGTTAACTTCAGCAGGGCTCTTATCCTCTTTCAGCAATTGTGAGCACTGGGGAAAAATAAATCACCCAGCCCCAGACTCTTATTAAAAGTTACACCATTGGAAACGGCACAGGGGGAGAGGAGGGATCCGGTTTCAGCACAATCTCAGTCACATGTTATCATTGTATCGTTCAAGGAAAAGTTAAAATCTCTCTTCTCTTCCAGCAAACCCACCAGATGTCCCATAAAGACTGAGCAATGAGAGAAGCGAAACCATTACATCCTTAGGAACCCCAGTTTTCCAACTCGGCTGCTGTAATTAATGCCAATTACCAAGTTACAACAAAAGCCACAGGCATGGGGAGCTTTAGAGACGTGTATCCAGCCCCAGGAATGTTTGCTAGGAATTGCAAACACATATTTATTAGAGCACAAGGCTGAATGATCCAAGTCCTGGCTATCAATTGCTCCCCTGCTCTGGACACTTGGCAGCACAACAAAAGCCTGTGGGCTGGCACACGCCGGATCCGGCACGCGGCAACCGCGGCACCGCCAGCCGGCCACTGCAGGGGGACCTGAAAGGACAAGGAGAAGGGAAAATCCCCAGAGGGAAATGTGCCACCGTGCCACGATACAGACCCTGTGCTGTTTGAACACCCTTTGGAGCTGGCATCAGTCTAAACATCCCAAGGAAGGCACAAGTCTCATCGAACTGGCTGTAAACTCTTGCAGGGAAAGAAAATTAAGAGAAAAGCCACGACCAAGGGACCAGTACCCTCAAGATCGCCTCCAACAGCTCCCCTGACTCACAGCATCACCCCCAAGAGAGCAGCAGATTCTATCCACGTACTCAGCAACCCAACAATGAGGCTTCTGAGGTGCCCAAGCCCCATCCCACCCCGGCTGCTGAAGGAGGTACGTGGGGCTCCACCAGGACCCACATTTGTCTGCCTTCACCCCAGTTCTCAGACCACGAACTAGGCAAAGAAGTTAAACCTGGTCCTATAGCCAGGCCCCTCCTGTCCCACACACAGTCAGCCTGCAGCCCGGGATGAGACACCAAGGAGAAAGATGTGGAATAATCGCTGCAGCCAGAGCTCAGTGCAGGGCCAAGGAAAGCCCCAACTCTACCTGCTGTCAGGTAAAACCACCCCAGGCCTTGCAGAGCCCCATTAAGTGAATGAAAGGTTGCAGGGTGGGGCAGAGCAAAAACCAGGACCTAATTAAGCCAAGCTTTGTTCAGGATCTTCAATGGCTCCGTAGCTGGGAGCCTGCTCATGAAAGCAGGGATTGCAGCCTGGGGCCAGGGCCCAACAGGTAACACCAGCCCAACGGACCCGGCTGGAACCACCACAGAGCAGCAGCACTGGAATGGCCTCACTGCCCCTGCCATGGAAATGGAGAGGGTCCACAGCCCTCCCCCACAGCAGCCCATGGCCCTGGAGCCTGGGATAGGTCCGGGTAGCATCCACACGGGACACACATGGCCCTGTGGCCACCTCCCAAATACCCCTGCTCATCCCACAAACAGCATCTTATCACAACATGCACAGCACAGACTTCTTTGAAAAACCAACTCAAAAACTGCTCTTTTTTCCCTTCTCTTCACACCAAGAGCACAAACCAAGAGCAGGACCAGGACCCCCGTCCCCTCCTGCTGTCCTGCCCCACCACCAGCCCCCAGCACGGACCTCGCAGGCGGGAAGGCACAAACAGCTGCCAACCTGAGAAATCTCCGGGCGTGACGTTGGGAGAGTTTGTAGCCTCTGTTTCAGTGTAAGACAACGTGGAATCTGATAGATCTGGAAAAAAAAAAGAAAAGAAAGCACTTTTAGTCCTGCTGCATTTGCCAGTGCTACATGAGCACCCCTGGCTCCTCAGCTTCCCACCACCTCCCTGAGACAAACTCTCCACAGAGCCAGAAAGCAGCGATTAACTTTGTAGCTCCACCACGCAAATGCAAAGCTTGAATTGCCTCGACCACAAAAATAACTCCAGTTAAGTTGATCAAACAAGTAGGAACTTGGTGCTTACTGGATAAAGTTACATTAAGCCTCTAAACAAGTCAGAGTTACTATACTTAATTATCACCATTAAAATTCTTGAAGCTGTTTATTCTTGCTTCCTTCCTTCCTTCCTCTTTGCTGAAGCGAAGGAAACTTTGTTTTAACAAGTTAAGAGTCTTTGTTATTCTCTCTTGCTTACACCCCTCTAATTAAGTGCTCAACTGTTTGCTCACAGATTAACTATTATTTTTCCAATCAAACAAGCCAGTGAAGCAAATTTCAATCCCTGGCTGTTGTTTTAATAAAGTCACGTGTCGCTCACCATCATCTCTTCCTGCAGCACAGCAGTTTCTAAAGGGAATTAACTTGGAAGGGGGAGCACGGGGAGGGAAAACTCCTCTTTTTTTGCCTCCACACCTAACAAAAAACCAGAAAAAAAGCCACCAGCAGCCAATTTGGCTTTGCAGGCCACTCTGGTCACAGCCCTGTGGCGATGAAGGCGCCAGGCAGAAAGGTGCACACATGGCTGAGCCGCCAGCAGTTCCCAGGCCTGGCAGGGCAGGGACTCACCTTTGGCAGGGGCAGCTCCCACCTTCCCCCGGGGCTGGGTGGGACAGGCAGGCACTGCTGTCCCCTCCTATCGCCTGCCGTCTGCCTCCTCCCTGTCCCTGCCCCATTCCCTGTCCATGCCCCATTCAAGCAAAAGTGGCTCCCGTTGGTCATTAACCCCAGTAAATCACTGACTATGGGATAGGGATAAAGGGAGAAAGCCCCCAGCTGCACAGATCCCAGCAAGAAATCCAAGAGGGATGTGGGATTCCTCCCTTCCATTCCATGTCTTTGCTTCCCATTTAATTGAGCAAGAAGGGCTGAGAAAGGATGGTGAGGATGCAGCTATGCCAGCTCAAAACACCTGCAGGCCAATGTGCAGCACACAGGACCAGGATCCAAGGCTGCCAGGCTCTCCAGCACCCTGCACTCCACACCAGCCTACCCACCCCAGCTGCTTTCACCAGTTTTGTTTGGAAAACCTTTTATAATTCCCCAGGAAAAGTGACAGCCCATCCAGAAATGACACAGCACCGAGCTTCAAAGACTTTCCATCTCATTGCAAGGAGCAGAGGAAGGGTAATAGCTGGTTCCTCCATGGAGCAGCACAGCCAGGCCTTTATGGAAATGGCACCCAGGAGCTCCCACTCCCGCAGATTACACACGCAGACAAAACATGACGTCTGGTAACCTTTCATTATGCCTTCATTAAAAATAGAGCTTCATATTATTTTGGAAAATATGCATGTGTCTACATGGTAATTTGGTAGGATAAACCGGCATCCATTTACTTCTTAAAACCCATCAGCTGACGCTTGCTCAGAAATAATGAGCAGCCATAAAACCCCGACTTGTTGGCTTTTGCCTGACGTGCCAGGTAGGGCTGTCTCAGAACCAGCACCAGGGCTGCACCATGAAAGAGTTCCCGGGAGATCAAAAGAGACAAAACACATACCCAGTGGCTTTTGCTCATCATTAGGAGACAGCCGAGAGTAGGGAGGCGGTGGAGACTCTGGAAAAACAAAACTTTAGGTTAGTGCTGTGTTCAGTTCATCAACAAACCCTCTCGCTTTCTCTTTTGGGGTAGGAACTCTTCCAAGGTTATAAACACCCAGTGGAAAACAAAACACTTGGAAGTAACTGGAGACCAAGGTTTTCCCAATTTTTGAAGAATGGGAGTTCCACCTTGAACTTTCAAAGTGGACTTTGCTACTGAAAATGCTGCACTCCTCTGTCCCATATCTGTGCCTGGACACTCAACAGCTTGAGCCACACAAAACATCACATTATTCCCAAAGAACTACATTTCCATCATCTGCACTGGGGAACAACCTTCCATCCATGACTCCAACACACATGGCTTAATAAGTGCTCCACAAACACTTCGCAAGTACTGAAAAGAGAGGTTGGGTGATGAAAAGACTCCTCTTGGCACACAGGGCTGACACGAGAGCCAGGCTGGCTTCAGCCACCAAGCCACCCAAGTAACTACGGTCCATCCCAACAAAGGCCTCGGCCCAGAAGCAGCTCAGGAGCAGAGGCCACCATGATCCTGCTCACCCTGAATCCACCCCACAAAGCTCCTGAGCTCGGCTTTAAGCAGCAGGACTGAGCAGTCATGTGCTCCAAGTTCAGCAAGTCCTCAGACGTGCTTTGCTGAATCAGGTCATTCAACCAGCTCTCGCTGTCCTTGAAAGGGTCAAGACCATGCAGAAGGCTGATGAAGGTCCTTCATCAACTCCATGCCATGATTGGAGGGGTTTCTTTTCCCCTTCCAAAATATGACAGTGATGTTTCTTGAATTACAACTTGCCAAAACTGAGTGTGCAGCCAGCTGGGCTGTATCAAGGCATCAGCATTGAGCAGGCACCGACTTCAGTGAGAAACTGTACTGTGAAGTCAATCAGCAGCACCGCACAGAGCACGGAAACAGGGGTGTGCTCCTCAGCTCCCACCTGCACCTGGCAGCACTCAGCCAGCAACTGCAGCTCAGCTTGGCTGAGTTCATCAAAAAGAACCTCAGCATCCCCCGTGTGATGGCTCTGGGCTCACCTAATGCTTCTCAGAAAAGGTTCCCCATTTCCCCTAATGGGGCAGGGTACTTATGGATCTCAAAATAAAAAAAAAAAAAATAGAGGTGCCAATGTCCCCATGTGGATGTAACTGCCCAACCTGGCTGTGCTGGTCCCATGCCAGAGCCAGACCTACTGTCACCAGGGGCTCGTTTGAAGCACCCCAGCACTTCCACACCCCTCAGCTACGTCACCCCACAGTAAACTGGGTGGGAAACACCAACACGATGATCTCTGTAGGGAGCCACTTGTGGAAAAGGGCATCAAGGCCTTTTCTTGGCTCCTGTTACCAGCGCCCAGTCGGCGCGGGTGGGGTCCTGGCACAGTCACCCATTATCAAAGTGATAAGGAGCCACTTGATAACAGCTCTGCTTTCTACTACTCCCAGCACAGGGCTGGCAGCCGCTCACCGCTGGGAAAACCACCACCGCTGCAGGAAAGAGACTGGGAAGCTTCTCCCGTTTCTAAAATAAATGCCCCGTTCCTAAAAACGCAGCTCAACTCCAACTGGAATAAAAAAGCTGCCTCCAGCCTCTAGCGATCTTCGGGAGAAGCACGCCCAGAAGAGAAGTTTCTTTGAAAGAAGTGATGCAAAGCGAGGCAGAAGCCCAGATTGCAAAAGAAATAATAAAATCAAAGCTCTTGCCAAAAAAAGGGGCAGTCAGCATAGATTCATAGGATGGTTTGGGTTGGAAGAGCTATTAAAGATCATCTCGTTCCATCCCCTGCCATGAGCAGGGACACCTTCCACTATCCCAGGCTTCTCCAAGCCCCGTCCAACCTGGCCTTGGACATTTCCAGGGATCCAGGGGCAGCCACAGCTTCTCTGGGCAGCCTGTGCCAGGGCCCCACCACCCTCACAAGGAAGGATTTCTTTCCAATATCCCATCTAACCCTGCCTTCTGGCAGTGGGAATCCAGCTGTCCAGTGTCATTGAAGTTTTTGTACAGCCTGTTAAGTATTATTTCGATTTCTGCACCTCAAACTCTAACATGTCTCTGCTCCGTGTAACTATTCCCTGCTGACACGGACACACGATCGAGTATTGCTGAAAGAAACAAAAAACTCAAGAAAACCAAACCCAGCCTTGAAAATGCTCACCTCTGCCCACGGTAAAAAATGCGAAACCCCCGAGAAATGCAGGAGCCCCAGGTGTCCCTGCGGGTTCGGAGATCCCCACGGCGGGGACATCCCCGCAGCCCCCCCGAAGCGCCTGCGGCTTTAAGCCGGCGGCGGTGACCGCCCGGCTCCGATACGAGCGAGCCAGGCTGGCGCCAGCGGGATGGAGCCGCCGATTATCGCCCCTTCGGCTCCCAGAGAGCGGGGAAACTCCGCGGGAAGGGAAAAAAAATTGAAGAGAAAGGGCTTTTCACGCACAACTGGAACCGCTGGTTCCAAGAGAGGGGGGATGCCCGGCGGGGACCCCGGGCCAGGCGAGTTCCCGCCCGGGCATCCCCGCAACACCGCGGGGCCGGGGCAGCGCTGCGCACGAGGCTTAGGATAAACCCAGGAAAGGGTCAGAAATCCCGAATCCCCAAATTGGTGGGTGTTTGTGGCGGGGGGAACCCAACTCGCCGCTGCTCACCTGGCCCACAGAGGCGGCTGAAGTGGTAGGGGTTGCAGCAGACCGTGGGTCCGTCGGCGACGCCGAAGCTCTGGCACTCGCAGAGGGGCTTCAGCTCGGCGGGGTGCTGCAGGTCGGGCCAGCGGAACAGCTTGCCCAGGAGGAGGTGCGGGGGCGCCGCCAGGCCCCCCAGGCGCACCTCGGTGCGGGCCACCAGGACGCAGCCGCCGGGCATCCCCCCGCGGGACTCCACCGCCTCCAGCAGGCTGTCCAGCGAGCGCTCCTTCAGCCGCTTCAGCAGCGAGTAGGTGACGGCCTTCAGCTCCTGCTCCAGCAGCAGCAGCCGCGCCCGCGCCTCCCGGCCCCGCCGCTCCGGGGAGCCGCCGTCGGCCGCGCCGTCGGGGCCGGGGGCGGCGGCGGGGGGACGCTGGGGGCCGCCCGGCTCCCGCTCCGAAAAGAGGCAGCAGGTCACGGTCCGGCCGTCGCTCTCCGGCGCGGAGCCGGGGGCGCGGAGCCGGGCCCCGCGCCGCTCTGCCATGGGGTCCCCGCGCGGCGCCGCCTCGCCCGCCGCCCCGCGCCGCTCCTCCGCCTCCCGCAGCAGCAGGCTGCGCGCTACCGCGCGGAGCTCCGCCGAGGGGCTTTTCTCCGTGATCTTGCAGCTGCCGGTGGCTCCGAGGTCGTGGCCGCTCCTGGCGCTCCCATCTCCGCCGTCCCTGTCCGGAATGACGCGGCTCCTCCAAAGTCGCCGCACCAGCCCTGAGCGTTTGGACCTGAACATACGACCCGCGGGCGGCCGGGGGTCGCGTCGCTCTCCGCCGCCCCCCGCCCTCCTCCGCGGGGCTCCTCGCTCCGCCGCCGGCTCTATCTCATCGCAGCCCCGGAGCAGCCCGGACTCCCCGCGGCGCAGCTGCCCAGCGGATCTCCGACGGCCCGCGGCGGGGCCGCACCATGGGGGGGGCGGCGGGGCGGCGCGGGCATAGACGGCGCCGCGGGGGCCGCTCCCGTGGCGGCGCTGGGGCTCGGGCGCGCCGCGCCGTACCCTACATCGGCTGCCAACGCGGGGCCGGGCGGGGAGCGGCGGGGGCGAGGGCCGGGGGGAGCCCGGGGCAGCGCTCGGCTGCGCCCCGCGGCCGCTCCACCATACAAGGTGGGGAGGAGTGGGGAAGCGCGCCCGGCGCGGGGGTGCCGCCCGGCGGGGAACCGGCGCCGGGGGCCGGTCGGAGGCGTCGGATCCCTTCAGCCAAAAATAGTATTAAAAAAAAAAAAAAGTAAAAAAAAAAATTTAAAAATTAAAAGGGTAAAAATTAAAAATCAAATCAGAAACGCGAAGAAGCAGCAGCAGAGCCCGCAGCGCAGGCCGGTGTCAGCGCGTCCCTTGTCCGCATCGCAGGGCGCGGCCCCGGTCCGGCGGGTCCCCGCGCTCCGTGCGCGGCTCCCGGGGCCGCCGCCGCCGCCCGCTCGCGCCCGCCCGCCCCTCGCCGGCTTTTGTGTGGCCGGGGCGCGCGCGCGGGGCCCCTCGCGAGCGGCGCCGCCATTGGCTGCCGCCCATCATGTGCCAGTCTAGACACTCCGGCGGCTCCGCGCGGCACCGGCCCTTGCGCAAACACCGGCTCGGGTTTCCGACCTCTTAAAGGGACACGCGCCCCGCTGCCCCGCGCCCGCCGCCCCGCGCCTCCCCGCCGCCGCAAGCCCCGCATACCCCCGCGCTGCCAGCGGGCGGGAGGGGGGGATCGCCCCGCGGGGAGCGGGAGAGCGGGACGGGGGCGGTGGGAAAGCGGTACGGTGTGAAAGTAGGTCATGGCGGCGCGGGGGTTAACGCGCTCCCCCCGCGGGCCGCGCGCCGGACACACCCCCGCGATGTATCAACTTGTCCGCCGTGGCAAAAGTTCAGGCCCGGCGCGCTCCCATTGGCCCGCGGCCGCGTGACGCGCGGCGCCGCCACCTGCCATTGGCCGGCGCGCAGCGCGCGCCCCGCCCCGCTCCCACCCCGGCGTGCCCGTGAATGAACGGCAGCCCCGGGGCCGCGCGGTCCCAGCGCCCGCCGCCGCCACCGCGGGGCCGCGAACGGGGACCGGGGGGAGCGGGCACCGGCCCGGAGGCATCGGCAGCGCCGCCGGCAGCGGAGGGAGCGGTGGCCTCGTGTCCCACCCCACGCGGCCACGGCGACAGGGTGCCTGTGGGGAGCGCGTTCCTCCTTGTCGTCCCCCCCCCGCCCCCCCCCCCCCCAAAGAATCCTTCCCCAAATACAGAATAAATAAATAAACTCCTCTAAAATAGCGATTCCCGCCCCCCGCGCGCAAATCCCGCGGGCACAGCATCCCCGGGACACGTGCCTGGAGAATCGAATCCGGGGGTTCGGAGCTGGGGGGCTTTGCCCAGCCTCACTCCATCCCCAGGGAGATTTTCCCCCACCCTTGGATGGATCGGTGGGAACCTGCTGGAGAAAAAGTTTGGGACCAGCTTAAGGACCTCACTAATGAGCAAAAATTAATCTGGGCAGTTAATCCCCCAGAAGTTGGGCAGTTAAGGGAAAAACACCCTAAACCAAACCAATGAAATGATTTCAGCCAACAAACCCTGTGCAACCTGAATGTTCATAGTTTTGCTCTTAGAATCTTTTGGGTGGCTTTTTCTGTACCTGAAGGCTTCTGTCCAAATTTCTGTCCACGTTTACCCAAACCTGCCGTAATCCACTCAAGAACATAATTTAAATGCACTGGATAAAGACAGTACCATTGTTTTACAGCAAACTTAATCAGTGTAACATCAAATACTCCATTTAAAATCCATAGGTGTGTGCCACCGACGTTTGCACCAATACAAACACAGAATGTTTTGATTTTGGGGTTGCTTTTGACCTGTAGGACCAGGGGCAAAGCTCCTTGTCCCCTGCCATTTTGAGGTGGGGTTTAGGAAATGTGCAGCTTGCCTGGTTAAAAATATAAAAACTCATATAAAACCTGTGAGGGACCTGGTGCCTCTGACACTGCTCAGCTCTCAGCCACCTGCAAGCAGCTGCATTTCACACCTGTACCATGGTTTGGACTAAAGTCACCCAACACCCCAATGTGGTAGGGAAATGCCTTTTTTTCACAGTGAAAAGGCACAAAAGGCACCAAAAAAAAAAAAAAATTCAGCTTCAGACATGGAAGTAGCAACTGGGATTTCCTGGATCTCATGGAATCATGGAATGGTTTGGGTTGGAAGGGACCTTAAAGCCCATTTGGTTTCACCCCTGCCATGGGCAGGGACACCTTCCACTATCCCAGGTTGCTCCAAGCCCTGTCCAGCCTGGCCTTGGACACTTCCAGGGACAGGTCTCCAACCCTGGCGGGATCCCTGCCCGTCCTGAGGCTGCTCCAGAGGTTCCAACGCTTGTTTAAAGTCCACATGGATCACCCTGTCCTGCATGACCCCAAGATTCACCTCCCTCAACAGAGCTGATGCTTTTCTTTCCAACACCGCCTTTCCAAACTGTCACCCAAATTACAATATGTCCCAAATGTGCAATTACCAACATTTAAATATATATAAATCTTAAATATAGCACTGCTAAAGCTAAGAATAGGTTATTATTCCAACAAGCAACGTCTCACCGCTTATCCAACGCTCTATAATCATGGAGTGTGCAATATGGCAGGAAGAACAATGGGGCTTTCATGGGATCTGGAGCAGCCGAGCATCTCCACGGGCACAGGTATGCAGGAGCAGCCCCGATTCCACCCGGAATGCCATCCATCCCAGCTCCTGCAACAACAGCACATTGTTCCTGCCCTAACGTGGGCAGCAAAAACAGAGCCCTCAATTGTGCTTGTCACAATGCACATATAATTTATAGTAATGTTGGTTATTAAAGGATTTCTAGTGATTAACAGCAATGTGCTCTTTCACTGCCTCCCCCCCCGCCCCCCACCTTTTTTTTTTTTTGTCAGTCATAATAACAAACATTCCTGGGAGATGCTCTGGAACACATCCTATAGGTCTTGGCAGAAAAGCTGGAGAGAAGCTTTTGAAAGCCTGCCAGTGTTATCTGACATGGATCTCCCAGGTATGATAGAAAGCCAAATCCTCCTGGGTCCAAGAGGACTGTGGGTGGCCAGGAGGGCACCAACCTCTTCCCAAAGCCAAACTAGAGCCGGGATGGGGAAGAAAGGGGGAGAGGGACCAGCCCTGCCATTGCAGCACCCTCAAAGGCATTAGTAGAGCCCAAAACCAGACTGTGGCACTCCAGGTGTTCAGTAAAGGAAATTAATCTCATTGTTTTCTGCTTTTTTTCTGATCTCTAGTATTTGATACATTCCTGGTAAAAAAGAAGAATGCAGGGGTAAAAATCACAAAAGGAATAATTGCCACTTAAATAATGTTGTAAGAGCTCGACTTGTAGGTTATTTCAATGCCTTGAAAATGGGGGGGAAATGGGGACCCCCAAGGGGTGGTGGGGGCTGGGGGACACATTGCATCTCCTTTTCCCCCCAGAAATGGGGGCTCGGAGTGTCTGAGCACAACCAGAGAAAACACCACAAACCTGCTGCTCCAGAGCCAGGGGCTCTGCCAAAAACTAAAATGCCTCATAAAATCCTGCTGGTTTTGCTAGAAGCTGATTTTGAAAGGAACCAGAGAAAAAAGGTTTTGACAACATCAGAATGTCCCGTTTCCTTTGTTTTCATGACATTGCCATGATTTTCCAGTTCAAACTGACTTTTCATTTTACTCTTGCAAATGTTATACCCTGAGTGGTAACACACTGTGATAGGACCTTGGACCCTCTTCAAAATGGAAAAAGCTAAAATCAGAATGAGGCATTTTGATAAATCCACAGTATAAAAAAAAATTATGTTTCAAGAATTTTCCTCCATGGAGAATTTCCCAACTGTTGGACTCCACACTCCCAGACCTCCTTGGCATCTTGAAACCCTTTGGGGCAGAGATGTGATCTCACCTCAGGACCTCAGCCTGTGCTCCTATCCTGGAGGAGCTGCAGCCTTGGCAAAAACCACCCTTCCCATGGGATGTAACCACATTTTGCCAACTCTCCTGGGGCATAAAATTGTACGTTTGGCTTGGAAGGAACCTTAAAGTTCATCCCATTCCAGCCCTGCCATGGGCAGGGACACCTTCCACTATCCCAGGTTGCTCCAAGCCCTGTCCGACCTGGCCTTGGACACTTCCAGGGATCCAGGGGCAGCCACAGCTTCTCTGGGCACCCTGTGCCAGGGCCTCACCACCCTCCCAGGGAACAATTCCTTCCCAATATCCCATCCATCCCTGCCCTCTGGCAGTGGGAAGCCATTCCCTGTGTCCTGTCCCTCCATTCCTGGTCCCAAATCCCTCTCCAGCTCTCCTGGAGCCCCTTTAGGCCCTGGAAGGGGCTCTGAGGTTTCCTTGGAGCCTTCTCCTCTCCAGGTGAACAACCCCAGCCCTGTCCTGCTCAGGGCAGTCCCAGTGTGTGACAACCCTGCAGTGAACCTGGGACAGCAGTGCAGGACCTTCTGCCTTGCCAGGGGATGCCCAGGTCAGTGCATTTACATCCCAGCCCAGTGGTCACTTTTGCACTTTCTTCCAATTGGGATCAAAGTTTCACCATCCTTCAATCCCATCCAAATCCCACCGGATCCAGTGGCACCATGGTGAGGCTGCACCTGCTGCCCCTGGGGCTCAGGGGTGGGGGGCAAATCGGGGCCACAGCAGCCAAATTGCTTAGGGATGGATTGAAATTAAATATCCTCCAAAATTTATCATAGTCGGGAAGGAGGAAAAAAGAGGCAAAATCCAACAGAAATTCACCAAATACTGCATTTCACCAGAAATAATTGTGAATGGGTTAATGGAAACTCCGCAAGGCAGGAGCTGCTGAGTTTCCAGGCTTTTCAAGGCCCTTCCCACGAGTATCTGCTGTGGGTGGGGACAAGCTGACTCACAATTTCCAGGGCTGTAGTAACATTTCAACACCCCGGCACTCCAGCCTTGGGGACTGATGGCAAAGAGCACATTCCCAGCAGAGTGGTTGGGAAGCTTTTTGACAGAATGTTTTCTTGGGTCAGAAAATGTCACTTCGGCAAAACCAGAATTTTTTGGGTTTTTTTTTGCTTTTTTGGTGGCAAACTACCAGTTTCCACGAAAAGTTGCTTGGAAAAGTTTTCTGGGAGCAAGCCTGGATTTCTAGTCAAACCCACAGAGGTAAAATCATCTCCCCAAAGGTCCTCGGGGTGGGTGATGGCACCCACCTGTGGTGGTCCCCATCCCAGAAAGGTCCCTTGCTTGGAGCAGGTACATGGACTTCTTTAAATCCCTTCTGGGTGGAGCTGGGCCAATTTGTGAAAAATAATTAAGCAGTTACACAAGGAGAAGGAGATCTGAGATAGGGAGTGTTGGATTCAGTTCCCTGGCTTGGCTCTGGACAAACAAGGATTGAACCACAAGTCAGGCCAGTGCCACGAGTACAGGATTATCCCCTGTGCTGCTGCTTTCATTTTTTAGGAAAACAAACTCAAGCCATCCCAGAAAAGCCCTGCTGCAATCCAAGGAAAGCACTGGTGTCTCATGTTTTGTAGGACAGGAAGAGTGCCTTCATCCAAACACAATGCCAGCCTCCACGGAGGAGAGAAAAATGGGCCTTTTCTCCTGAAGGAAAGATTAATTTCCATTTTTCCCATGGCAGAACAAGCCAGATGCACACCTTGGCTCTTGCTCAGTCACAGGGTGAAACATGAAGCAGGAGAAGCATCTTCTCCTGTAATTCCCAGTGGTGCTGAAAATCCCATCTGGGAAGACCAATTCTCTCCAAGCAGCCTCGGATACCTTCAGAAAATGCAGAGTCAGCTCAGCAAAGCAGAAAAGGATGAAGGGCCCCAGGAAGTGTGCCCAGGCTTCCCTTTGCCGGTGGCATGGGAAGGTGATCTGTGAGCATGTGCCACTGGCACGGGGCTGCTGTCAGACCTGCCCCTGTCCCTCCTGCTGCCGCTGACTGGGGCTCTCTGTGGCCTTTTGAATGGATGAGAAAATGAGGCATGTGGGTGGAGAGGATGGAGACCTTGATTGCTGAGCCTCAATCTAGTGCTTTATCCAGGAGGACTTCCTGCCTCGTGGTGCATTGGAATGTCCAGAGGATCCCACAGTGGTGTGAGCACAGGGATTGCTCCTGGGATTCACATGAGGAGGGGACAGTGCAAGATCCTCCCAGTACCTGCAGGGAGCCTACAGGAAAGATGGAGAGGGACTTCTTACAGGGACCTGGAGTGACAGGACAAGGGGAAACGGATTCAAACTGACAGTGAGTAGGGTTAGATGGGATATTAGGAGGAAGTTCTTTGCTGTCAAGGTGGGGAGGCCCTGGCACAGGGTGCCCAGAGAAGCTGTGGCTGCCCCTGGATCCCTGGAAGTGTCCGAGGCCAGATTGGACAGGGCTTGGAGCAACCTGGGATAGTGGAAGGTGTCCCTGCTCATGGCAGGTGGTGGAACAAGATAAGATCCATTCCAACCCAAACCATTCTGGGATTCTGTAAGATGAAGAAGGGGATGGGGAGGAAACATCACCTTCAGCCACTCCAAAAATGGTGCAGCCTCTGAGGCTCCTGCAGGAGAGAGATGCACATGCTGAGTCCAGCCACTGCTCACATGGCAATTTGGGAATTTGTCCCATCTGCCTCAGCCTCAATCCTTCCTTCCCCAGCCTCAGAAGGACCAGCAGCCCCTAAACCTTTCCTGTCCTCCTCCGGCTACAGGACCCCAGTTCTGTCACATGAACCAGCTGCTCTGCTCAGATGGGAAAGGAATTACAACCAGAGGACTCATCTAGAAATCACACCCCTGTAACAAACACACAGGAGTTTGTCCTTTTATCAGCATTTATTCAGCAGCCTGCGGAGACAGTCTGCCTTTCTGGAGTCTTTTCCAAGCAGATAACACCCAGTCCTGAAACTGCCCTTTATGTTCTTGTTGGCTTGGCTTTGGTGAATTGTCATTTTCGAGCTGGAAAGGGACTATTTGAGTAAGAAAACCAGCTCTGTTTGCTGCCACCATGCTGATCCAGCAACAAACTGTGTAACATGCCAAGCCCAGTGTCCTTAAAAAAAATAAATCTACCCCTCTCCATGTTTACCCACACAATTTGCAAACACAAAACTGGAAGTTCCCCGGGGGGTAGGATTATAAAAAGGATTATTCTATTTGGAGCTGGTCCAGAAAGCAAAGGGAGTATATATAAATGTATATGTTTATGTCCAAAATGGATTTTAATTGAGGTTTGTTGTGTCCAGTGGTGCTCTGCTAGAAGCAGGAGCTAAAAACACAGTGGGGCTGGACGAGAAGGAAGTTTGAGGAAGACATCAAAGCAGATCTGAGAAAGGTCATCCCTAAATGGCAACCTGTCCATTTCTGCAATAGTTTGCTCTCCTATTTATGATGGTATTTTCTGGGAAGAGCTGGTCAGAGCCAACTAGGGCAGGCTTGTAAAAAGATAATTTTTCTCCCTTAGAAAACACAAAGACAGACAGACTGGGCTGCTGGCTTTTCTCCCTGCCCAAGATCTGCTGCCCTGGGCAATTTGTTCTGTTGCAGCAGCTTTTTGCTGGAGTGAGTGGCGTCTGGGCAGCTTCAGAGCAGACGCCAGTCACTCCAGTAAAGAGCTGCTTACCACAGCTTTGGTAAATATTTTCTGCAGTGGTGCAGCAGTGTCTCACAGAGCAGCACTGTTATTTCGTAGGCATCTCCAATAATAACTCCGAGAGAAGCAGCCACAAGACATTAGCAAAAGCTGCTGCCACTGACCAAAACTTTGGAGAAGCAGGAACAGAAGTGGGCAGAGAATAGAAATAGGGACTGAGTCACTGGCTGGAGAGACAGCAAGGGAAAATTGGAAAAGGCAGGCTTCAAAAGCTGGTCCTGGGACACAGCTGCAGGATCAGCACACACTGGGCTGATGCTTCCCCAAATTTCTCACAACCTCTAAATGGGGATATGAAAATCATTATGGGAAAAAGAGAATATTGTCTTCCCTGTTTTGAATCTGGACCAAAGGTAGCCAGAGGCACTCATTGCTGAAGTACCAAAGCTACATCTCTTTTTCTGTTGAAACAGCATTTTGAGTGTCCCTGCTGGCAGCTGGCTGTGGGATCTCCAGGGCTGCTTTTCCAATAGAAAGCAGGATTTGAGAGGAAAGGAGTTGACCCTGAAGTCACTGGCACCACTGGGTGTTACTGAGAGCAAATCACCCTTAAATAGACACCAGGACACAGCAGGACGCAGTTTTGTCCAGCAGTGGCACAGCTGCTTCTTAAACACCCAGCACAGGAGCAGGCTCTGCTGAGAGGGCAGATGGTGGTTGGAAGCCAGTCAGGTCTCCAGGGGATCTTCTCCATCCCATGGAATGAGAAAACCCCTCCCTGGCTGGCAACCCCCAGGGTTAGTCCTTCTGTTCCTCAAACTGTGCTGGGAGCCCACCTCTGTCCAGGAAAATGCTGGCTCTGACATTCCAGGCTGTTGGGAGATGATCAGGAGCAGCAGCTCCTTCCCCAAGGCTCTGTGGGTGCCAGCAGCACCTCTTCCTGCTGCACAGGGATCCTGGCCACCAGCACGGCCACTCACAGGCATGTCAGGCAGCTCTGGGGTGCATGTGCCCTCTGCAGACCCCTTTCCATCCTCTTGGAGCCACGACTGGGGTTTTCCAGAGCTGGACATGCATTTCTGACACTAAACCCTTTCACCAGTGTTTTGGTGAGCCAAGCCCCCAGAGGGCGTGAGCTGGTGCAGCTGTCACCTTCCCCAGACAGGTCCCAGCCAAATTCTGACCTTTATTTACCTTCTGAGGTGGGCTACGGCCTGGAACACCTCACTGCCCAGCCTGACCCGGCACGCTTGCTCCTGCCCACCTTTCCTGAAATCCAGGGATGCAAAACTGACCTGCTGTCTGCAAACAGCTTCCCACGGCCTGCCAGGGCATCCTGGGATGAGAACGAGAGGATGGAGCACTGACTGGAGAAGGGACTCAATAGAAAACAAATTTTAGGGAAATGAGTGGGGTTTAGCTCCCAGCCTCTTTTCATTCAGCTGGTAAATGATTGATGCACAGTGACCAGATGTGGTGAACCGAGACCAGAACAGCAACGAGAGAAGAGGAGTGTGGAAGAGCTCGGCAGAGGGATTGGGTGCTGGATCTGCAGGAACCAAATCCCAGCAATTCTTGTCCCACTTTTCATGGGACCATCCCTTTCTTCACTGAGCTTCACCCAGCCCTGGGGTATGCACAGCAGCTGGTCAGCACCAGCTCAGGACAAGGGAGAAAAGACGACTCTCAAAGCCACGTTAGGAGAAAATTTTTGGCTGCAAGACCTGCCAACACCTCCCGAAGCCACCCTCAGCTGAGAGCTGTGCCTGTGACAGTGACAATGACCCAGCTCCCAGTGCCACCCCCATTCCTGTACTCTCCAAGCAGGTGGGATGTGCAGGAGGACAGACGGACATCGGCCATCCCAACAGGAGCTGTTCCCATCATCACTACCCAGACAACAAACGCTCCTCATGTGGCCATAAAGCCAGGGTGGCATTTTTATTAGCTGAGGTTTCCTCTTTTTTTTTTTTTTCTCTCCTTTTTTATGGCCTTATCCACAAATGCCGAGAGCCAGAGGGAATTATTTGTTACTTACATTAAAGCAAGAAGCCCTCAGACCACAGTGCTACAACCACTCCCCATATCATTATTTTCTTCTTTTTGGATTTATATGAAGCTCATTATTAAACCTGAGCTAACACAGACATCCTAACAAGGCACCCAGTGCTAATAACTGCTAAACAGCATTATTAATTATTGTAATTACAGCATTTAATTGATGATATTAAAGAGAATACTTGCCTACTTTTCCAACCCCCAAAAAATCCACAAATGTAGCTTATTAACACTAATTCTATTCTTATTGGTAAAACTATTGTTAGATTTCAAAGACAGCAAGTTTGGCCCCTAAAAAAATGGCTCATGCTGGGATGGTGGGGCATATTCCCAGACTCTGGTGTCACTTAGCTGGGATGGAGTGAGTTCAGCAAAATGAGGAATTCTGTCCCTGAAACCCGACAGCAGCAGTGCCAGGGGCCTTTAGGAGGGGCACAAATCTGTATACCCACTTAAAAGTTACATCTCTCCTCACATCCCCTCTCAATTTGATTGCAGGGGTGCAGGCGGATCCATAAAGGCTTGGGGAGCCAGGATCCCCTCTCCAAAGGGTAGTTCTGTGCAGTAAGTGGGAATGGGAATGTCAGGAAGCAGGGCTCCCCTGTGGTGAGTTGTGGGTGCAATATAGGGCTGGGATCCTGTGACAGCCTCTCTCCTCACTGCCCCTTGTAACGTTCAGTGGAATTATTCATGCTGAGCCCAGTCACCCAAACGGCCACATAAACACCGAGCTGCACTTTAATTAAAGATGTGCCGAGATAAAAAGCTACACAAACCAATTTTAAACAATTAAAAATAATATTAGAGGCGTTTGTCTCCCCAGTCTGCATGTGTCCTGAGCAGCTAGGGAGCCTTGCTGCGTTTTTACCGCTGTCAGGACTTTTTGCAGCGATTCCCTGAGCAAGGATGAGCCTGCGTCCAGACGTCTCTTTGCTCCAAAGAGTTAAGATTTTGCTTGTCAGGCTGTTTTTGTTTCTATTCACATGTCAGTGCCTGTCATTTATTTAGTCAATGGGACATGTCCAAGGGATGGAGACAGACTGGGTTAGTCATTCTGACCGTGGGTCGCCAGTCACTGCGAACTGCCTGAGGTCATTTCCAAAAGCGTCAGGAACAATGAGAGGGAAGCTGGGCCCGGGAGACCTGCAGGAAACGCCGCGGAGATTAAAGACAGAGATAGTCCTTTGCAAAAGTACACTGGAGGAATGTTCCCTATGTTCTGTCAACAGAGTTTCTTCCTCGCTCAAGACTGTCTATTTTAAGTCTGAGCTCGCACCAAAAATGGAAATCCTTGCTCAATGGCTATCAGTGGATCTTGGGTTTCTGGGGCTGCCTCAGCCGAGGAAATGAACCCTCCAGCTCGGCTGGAGCAGCTTCAAACGATCCCTCCTTGCAGCAGCTCCGTGCCTGGCTGAAGGATGGAGCTGGAGCCATGGTACTGCCCTATTGTCCATGAGCATCATCCCCATGGGGTCCCCACAGTGTCCAGAATCACAGAATGGGTCAGGTTGGAAGGGATCCCCCTCATCTGATCCAACATCCGTGCTCAGGCAGGGTCATCCCAGAGCACCTGGCCCGGGACTGCATCCAGAGCTGGGGCACATGGGTGCTGGGAATTGCATCCCAGCCCTCATGGCAGCATTGAGCCAAGCAGGACTGGCAGGGCCACAGCTCAGGCTCCATCCACGCCTCCAGGATACTCTCCTGCTTTAGGGAAGGGACTGGAAAAGAAGCTCTGAAACACAACCATAAATATTTGCTGCAGCATCTTGGGCTGAACTCAAGCCCCGTGACTGCAGATTTGGGGGAACGGGAAATTCCTCTGGCAGCCAGCTGGGCCTCAGTGCAGGGCTAAAACACAAGAGCAGTTTGAGGTGCAGAGATGCACTTTTTGCTTTTTAAGCAGAATAGGCCAGGCCACCCTTACTTAACACATAAGATTCCTCTGGGTGTTTTGGAAAACACTAACAACAACCACATGATTGGTGTAAAACGCTGCCTTTTCCGTCCAGACACACTATTGTTTGCAGATAAATACATTCCATCGAGCTTTTTTTCTATCCTGACTTTCTGCATGTGGTTTCTGCATCTCAGGAAGATGGGAATGGGGCTTTGACCATGGTAGTGGCCCAGGAGGAGCCACCACAACCTGCTGGCCTGGGAATTGGTGATGGGGACTCAACCCTGCCCTCAGTGAGGGTACAACAGCCAGAGCTATGGGACAGGGATGGAAGGAAGGGTCAGGGAAAGGAGCTGCACAGTAGATCTGAGCTGCTCTGCAGAGATAGGGGAAAGCAGAAAATGTATTTTTTAGAATACAAACATCCCTCCCGGACACACAAACATGAGAAAATCCAAATTCCTCAGCGTGGTATTTATGAAGCCAGTCAGAGACACGATACAGGCCAGCTCCGGTAGATTTCTCCACGTGTCGTTAAAGATTCAAATTACAGAGTAATTTTCAGCCTTTGAAGGCATTGGAGTGGGTATGGTGAGCCCGGGGGCTGCTCGGGGCAGGGTCTGTCTGTGCTGCAGACGGAGATAACGCAGAGCCACCGGTGCAGCGAGCCCGGAGTCAGGAGCCAGCCAGGAATGACGGAGGCACTGGGGGAATTGGCTCTGCCTGCAGATAAGGGAAGCATCCTGCTTGAAGCATGGGGTAAACAACTTTTCATACACAAGTGACTTATCTGGAGAGTCCCACGGGAGGAAGCGGCTCTGGCCGAGGCTCTGCAGGCACATCTCTGCGGTGTGACATGGTGGGGATGGCGGCCCAGCCATGGCACCCAGGGGTTTTGGGGAGCCCAGGGGATTTGGGGAGCCTGGCTGCTCATGGGTGCTGGGGGTAAGGCTCAACCAGCTTGCAGAAGGGAATGCAGATTGATGGATTTGTCTCCAGGAGGGGGACCAGGGCCCCTGGTCCAGAGGTGGCCTCATGGTTGCACAGGTATGGATTGAGCCACCCAAATGAAAAATCCCAGAACAGTTGGGCAAAATCAGAAAGACTTCAAAAAGAGACTTAAACGCTCTTTTTAAGTACAAAGCTGCCAACACCAATTGTTGTCCCCACTAATGACACAGAATACTGGATAAAATTCAGGTGTATTTTCATTGATAAGGCCAGGAAAGCACTCTCAAGCTGGAGACAACAATCCCCAGTTGTTTCATCACAGCTGAAGAAGGCCGGTTGTTTCATCATGGCAGGATAAGATTTGAGAGAAAGAAGGAGATCACAGCCACTCCCTCGTGCTCCCTGTGTAGCTGCAGGGTTCATCTCTGAGCTCTGACACCTTGCTGAGCATCATTCCCACGTGGCACCCGGGGGGAGCCGGCCACAACCTCAGCCCTTTGTGTTTTTTTGGGGAGAGGAGATGGAGCCAGGAGGGAGCAGGAGGAGCTGCTCTCCAGTTCAGAGCCTGATTTATGGCTGAGGCCTCAGGCAAATCCCTTACTGGCTTTGTGGTTTCATTTCCCCATCTCTACAATCTCTTTCACGGGTCATGTGTGAGGGGGAATTAACAGTCAAACTTTGTTTTTAATAAATATTTGAAGATTTGTCTCGTGTTTTATGAATATTTCTGAATGATCTTCCTGCCCTTGCATAAGGGTCTCTCCCTGCCAGCTCTTTAATCCCAGCTCCTCTCCCTGGCGTGGAGCGATGCCTCTGCTGCAGATTTGGGCTTTCATTGAGCGACAATTAAGCTGCCTCAGTTAAATGTAAAGGCATGTGGAGAAAGTTTTCTGCTGCCAGTTAAGTGCTGGGTGCCAGCAGCAACCACCTAACTTAAGGGTTCCTCTGCGAAAACTCAGCCAAAGCAGCACCCAGCACCCAGCACCCAGCACCGAGCTTTGAGTGACCCTCAGCACTCCAAAATTCCCCATTTATGTGTGAAGCATGAGTAAAACTCTGTTTTCATCAACACAGCATGATTTGGAAGTGAAAGCATGGGTTTGAAGCTCCTCTGAGCTGAGGCCAGTGGAAATTCAGTGTGGGTTTGACCCCAGCACTGTGCACGCTTTAGTCTCTGCCTGTTTATTGTTAAACTCATTAAAACCATCAGGGTTTTTGCATCTTAAAAGTGTTTTCTGACTTCATAAAATATGTGAATGCTTAAGAAAGAATCTGTGTGCAACTGTGTAAATAGTGACTAAGGAGGAGGAATTCTGTGGTGTTCAAAGGGAGTGAAAGGAGCTGAGAGCCTGTGGTGTAATGAGTTAATTTGCCTCCAGCCTACCTGGTGCCCAGCTCAGCCTCCCTCAGATGTGGCTGCTGATGGGCCTCGTGCTACTCCACCCAGATGCTTGATTTTAAGCTAAAGATTCTAAATTAGCTGTCTCGGACGTGCCCCAGCCCAAGGTCAGTCACTTCCTTTCAATATGGATGTGGAATTTCCATGAGAAGAAATTTGAAGAATTTCAGAATGAAGCGTTTTGACTCTTGAGTTGAAATCATCTCCGTTTCTAACCGACACTTCATTCTAATTTTAAAGTGCTGTAAAGTTTGGAAAGCAACTCCAGCCATGCATTCAACCAACATTTTTGTTCAAGTCCTCATTTCCCAGAAAATAGTTTGGTTTATTCAGAACTAGAACAAAAATTTGCAACTGCCAATAAACCATTTCCATCCCAGATTTAATGTAATAAACTTTCTGGAACTGCTAGAAGTTGAAGATGTCATTAAATGGATACCTTGTACTGTCACCAAGATTCATGGAATTCTCCAAACTCATCCCAGGCTTCAGCAGAGCTTCAGTTCAAGGGATGTTTACAGCTTATTCTCCTCTTGTAGGAAAATGATCCCAAGCTCTAAACCTGATGGGAGCCACCTTGCTGTCTGCCATGTTGAAATATGGCAGTGAAAAAAGCCAGCAACGCTCAAACCACTGCAGAATCCCAGTGGAATGAGACAGATGAGGAATATTTTATATTTAGGAGGAGGAGAGGGAAGGCAGGAGCTGTATGATGCTGGGTTTTTCATGATAAAGAACATTTCTCCCTCCCATGGGAAAAGTTCCATGTTTTATTTTCCTGAGGAACAACGGTCTCCTGTGTTTCCCACCAGGTTGCTTACGATGCAGAGCTGGAGCAATCCTACTTCCCCTCTCCATGTCCTTTTCAGCCCATGTGGCTTTATTTGCCAGGATGGGAAGAAGACTTGGAAAGCACAAACAAAAATCCCACAACATCAGTTGCAAAAAGAAACAACTGAGTTAATGACTGTATTCAATGATTGGACTTTATATTGGATATTGAGAAGGAATTCTCCCCTGTGAGGGTGCTGAGGCCCTGGCACAGGGTGCCCAGAGAAGCCGTGGCTGCCTCTGGATCCCTGGAAGTCTCCAAGGCCAGGTTGGACAGGGCTTGGAGCACCCTGGGACAGTGGAAGGTGTCCCTGCCCATGGCAGGGCTAGAATGGGATGAGCTTTAAGGTCCCTTCCAACCCAAACCATTCTGGGATTCTCTGATCTTAAAGGTCTTTTCCCGTCTGAATGATTCTATGATTCCAACCTCATCCTCCTGAGCTCTCCCGAGCTGAGAGGTCTCCTTTAATCTTCACAGTCCCTGGAAGAAGAGCTATCTGCCTGCCTGTTCTTTGGCTGTTGTCTTCACCTGGATCTTCTGTCCCTCCTCTGCCCCCTGCTCCACCGTGTCCCTATGTCTGAAGCACCTGAGCACTGTGTGAGGTGAGGAACCACCGGTGCTGATCAAACCAACGGCAGAGGGCTGGAAAAGGAGTGCACCACGTCCCAAATGGAGGAGTCTCACAAAACCTTAGGTTTAAGACACAGGGAAATGTTCCACTGCACTGCTGTACCTGGGGCAAGTCTCAGTGCCCAGCACACACCTGGCCAGCAATGATGGGAATTCAGGGATCCCGCTGCCTACTGAGGGAATGAGCACTTGGAACCCAACAAATAACAGACTGTGATTCTGCCTGGGAAGTTCCCCCTTTGATTCTCTTGCTGAATCCTTAAACCAGTGACTTGGCCAGGAACAGAGTCGTTTTCAGCAGTCAGTCACGTTTTGTCCCCAAATGCTCTCTCTGGCCCTGGGTTTGACCTCACCACCCTCCTCCTGCCAGGGCTGCTCTGTCCTGGGTCTCCTCTGCTTCGTGTGAGAAGGTGGAACAATGAAGCTCTCTGAGCACCCCTCCAGCATGGAAGAGTTGGACATTGTTTTCTTTTCCTGTTTTGTTTTGCGTGGAATAACTCCCCTCTATGGAGTCACTTCGGCTCCAGAAACAGACTATTAATAAACTTAACTGCCTTGGGGAGCCCAAGACAAACACTGGCCTTAGAGGGGAAAAACTAAAATCTACAATTGCACAGAGCCTTTTCATCCCTGTGAACCTTCTGAGGGACATGTAATGATTATCCACCACATCACCATGTCAGTGGTGGCTCTGGGAGCCACTGCAGCCCAGCCTGCCTGTGCTGGCCCTGGGCTAAATGAACTCTGTAGGCACAGCAGAGGCTTTCTCTAAGTTGGAGCTGTTTGGTAGCTTCCGTCAGCTTGTTCTTGGTTCACAAATAAATGGTGCTATCAAAGGGGACAAGGGGTGGCCCTGTGTTAAGGCACAGAGCTGAAGTCATGGACCTTGTCAGGAGGTTGAGACACAGCTTTGGTATCAAGGTTTTTTCTCTGCTGGCCCCATCACGTTCTGCAGAACATAAACTTTAGTTTTAAAAAGAAAAACAGCTCCATTATTTGGGAGTCCAAGGTCCAATTCAAGCAGCCAATGGGGATGAAAACACAGCTGAAGTCTGTGCTCCCCATTCAATGTTAAATCTTACTGCAGGCGCAGGATCAGACTCTCAGGCTGAAGCCACTTTGGACCAAGGGTGTCCAGCAGCAGGAAACTGCCAGGGATCACAGGAGGAGGCTGAGACTTACTTTGGTAGTGGGTGAGATGGTCTTTAGAATATATGAGTACAACATCCAGCCTAGAGATGGGACCATGGAAACACAAATGGAAGAAGACCATGTGCCAGATCTTGCTCCAAGTGATACTTGAAGCCAATGGAGTTGCTCTGGATCTGTGTTAGAGAAGCCAAAACCAGATTGAGCACCAATTCTGGAACGGGATGCATGCAAAACTGACATGGTTGTAAGACTGACAGAGAAGGCTGAACACCAAGTCCATGTGCCATTCTAGTATGGACCTCCCAAAGAACACAGGGGTTTAATTATTTTCCTTTCAAAAAATTATAAAATTAATAGAGATCTGAAACGAGAAAAAACACAAGCCAAGCGTTCAACTTGAATTCACAAACCACAAACCAGCACCTGCCCCTTGCCCAACTCCCAAAATAAACTTGAGCCTTAAATTCAGTAATTTTTGAAACAACGTGTCTTTCACTCAAAGTCCCCAAGTAACTACAGGTTTCACTTTCTTCCATTATCTCCAGCATCAAGAAAGCCTGGCAGCTTCCCTTCCATGTAACAACTGCCTCTCCTTGGCATTAACCTGCCCCCAGACAACACTGAGGTGGGTCACCTCTATTTTCCTGCCTATCCTTCATTGAAATCACTGCTTGCCCAGGACGAGGGCTGGTGCCTTCCCCATGATCACTTGTACTTGCTCCTGGCCTTGAGAACACCTTGTTCATGTGCTTCCCCTGACAGACTGGGAGCATGTTCCCCTCTCTCCCCGTGGATGAGGCTTTGCCTCTTCCACCAGCTTCATGTACCTGATGTGCAGGGACTTGCTTTGGCACCATCTCATTAGCTGCTGTTAGCATCACTTACCCTGCTGGAGTTTCTTCCCACTGAGCAATGAAACATTCCGAATCCAGGCAGATTAAAGAGAAACACATTTCATCATCCACCCCTCAGCTTCAACCACTCCATTAGAAGGCAAAAGGCGTTTGGATTTGGGAATTGCTCATGGCTCCATCGGAGTGGAGATGGAGACACAGCTTGACAGATCTCAGCTCCATGGGGATGTTTGGCTGTGAAAATGATTTTCATGGTGCTTTACCTCAAGCTGCTGCAGATGTTTTGTACCCTGGGAGAGCCCAGCCTGAAGTGCTGCTGCTTCCAGACACTTCCCAAGGCTTTCCATGCCAGGTCAGCTGGACCCACTGCTGCTGTCCAGCCTCCTCCCCCAGCTCAGTCTGGGACACCAGGAAATCATACCCAGCATGGCCTTATCCAGAACACACTTCTCATGTGCTAACCTGGTCTTTTAAGCTTGTGTAGCTGCTCTCAGTGGATGTGACCACGTGCACACATTCACCAGCCATGGCAGGGGCTTTTAAAGTCACTACCTAATTTAGTTGTGCCACAGGTGAGGGGCTCCATGAACATTCCAGCTGGGAGGAGAGCAGCCTCTGGGCACACTGCTGCGGAAGGATCAAACTACAGCCCAGAAGATGTGACACCAAAGAATTTACTGGCAGGATGTAAATACTCTGTCAGAAGAAGCTGGAATTAGAAGTTGCTTTTTTGTTGTCACCAGAAATCCCATCACAAGGTGAAAATAGGGAGGAAACCAGAGTTTCAGTATTTCCGCTGCTCATGGGGCAAGTTATTTTTATTATCACAATAAAAAAAGATTCTGCCTTGAGAGGTTTGGGGAGGTACCACTGGCTTTCTAAAACCTCTCTCTGGAAAAGGTAGTGACCACTAACCCCAGGTAAAACATAACAGTCTCCCTTCCAGCCTTGATCTCTCCCCAGATTTTCCCATATCCCTTGCTTTGCCTGATCCCTGGATCCTCTTGGAGCAGGGGCTCTCGTGTGCCTGCCTGGGACACTGCCAGCTCCTGAGCTCCAGAGGACCCTGCTATAAACCATAAATAGTGTCAGTGAAGTTCCCACTTTCCTGAGACATGGCTGGACACAACAAAGCAAGAACAGAGGCAGAAGCACGAAGGAGCCCGTCCGTGCTGCTCCTCTCTGCCACGACAGTGAGAACCAATTTAGATTCAAACCGAGCATTTCACTTGCCACCAAAATAAGCAACTTATGGAATTGCTATGCTCCCCAAACCACAGGGTTGTTTTAATGACCTTCCATTTAAGCATTAAGGAGTGAAATGTCTAATCCTGTTGAGTGTGTAAAAACGTGACTCATTCCCCCAGCACTGTGAGCTGCCTCCTTTTTGGCAGCTGCTCCGTACGGCAACGAGAGCAGCCTTCAAAATGGCAGGGCTTGGATCTGCTCACCTGGAATGAGAAAGAAACTCTAACTGCAGGTAAAACCTCATTTAATGTGTGTGTGCAATATTAATCCAGTTGCCAAGCAGCGAACAGGAGGTGCAGTAAAGGAAAGAGAGAAATCCCTGTGAATACGGATGTGCTCTCAGAATCATGGAATCCTGGAAGGGTTTGGGTTGGAAGGGATCTTAAAGCTCCTCTTGTCCCCATGGGTAGGGACTACTACTACTACTACTACTACTACTACTACTACTACTACTACTTCCACGATCCCAGGGTGCTCCAAGCCCTGTCCAACCTGGCCTTGGACACTTCCAGGGATGGGGCAGCCACAGCTTCATTCCTTCATATGGGACCATGCTCTTGCTGGGTTTATCAGATCTTGCCCAGTGGTTAAGACCAATATCTGCCCTGTCTGAATAAAAAGAGAAAGGTGATGATTTGGAGAAAAACTGGATTCAAACTTCATAGAAATCCCCGAGTGTCCTGCCACTGGCAGCCCTGAGTTTCCCACCGGGCTGAACGTGGACAATGTGATGGGAGAAAATGTATCACTGTGCCTGTGATCATCCCCCATGTGGGTCGGTTCTGCTGTTGGAAAAGGTGATGGCCTTCAAGTCAGTTCCTTAAACTGACCTGTGATATAAACAGTGAACAAACAAGCAGCAACAACCCATGGCTGTGTGTCCAACTACATCTGTCATTCATGTAACCACTTGTTTGCCCATGTTGCAAGATGCTACTGGGGCAATTAACGGGGTGAACTTGCCCCTAATGGGTTTTTTCATCAGCAGAACCCAAACCACTGAGCCCTCGCAATTCTCCAAGCAACACAGTTGCTGCCTTAGTCTTTCAGTTGAAAAGGGATAATTGTAGTGTCAAGGAGAGCTCTCAAGATCTCCCACGAGATGTTCTGGAGCTCGCAGGATCAGGTCCTAAGCATGCATGATTCACTGAAATAAACAGTGGTCTGCGTGTTTAAACTTGGCTTTCAAACTGGCTCCCAGAAAAGAAGGGCCCACACTCCCTGCAGCAGCAGCATCCGACAGGATGTCCCTAATAGAGGTGGTTGGAATCTCCTTCAAAGTGAAAGTTTAGAATTTCAACTTGCTTCTAAAGCCTGGCTAACACACACAGAAACGCAGATCCCAGCAGGCATGCAAGAAATGCATTCGTATTTCTTTTTCCTTTCTCTTTTGGCTCTTCCCTGGCTGGAGGAGGTGATGCCCAGACCCAGCCAGCCATGCATGGGATGTTGGAGCTACTGCCACGGATCAGTCCCACAAAATCAAGCTCCTTTCCTTCTTATATTAAGCAATGCACTGCACCTGAGTTGTACACACTCAAGAACCCACTCAAACACCTCCAGCTTCACACACTTTGTTAAACTGGCAGCTCAAAGAAATCAGAAACAAACCTAATGTGAAAACTCACAGTTACCTCACTGCAAAATTGTTGGCATAGTTACTCCATGGAAAAGACATGAAAATCAAGACACTTTTAAGAAGAGACAGAGGAAGTACAAAGCATGAGAAGAACAAAACAATCCCCAAATAAATGCACTGCAATGAGCCCAGGGATGTCATTTACTGAGTGCAACGTTTGTTGCAAATGTCACTCCTGTTTTTCTTTTCTTCTTGAAGATCAATTCAGTTAAACTGAATTTCACACCTACTCCATGCAACATCTGACTGTGTGTCTTGTCCAGCCTTCCAGCTGCCAGACAGGAGACCTCTGGCACCCCTGCCCTAGCTGCCAATAAAGGCCTGACACCTGGATTTAGGGATTTAAGGCTAAGGATTTTCTGTAGGAGGCTCTTCCATGCCGATAGTTATGAATCTCCAGGGTTGCACAGGCATTTCTATCAGTGCTGGCCATCACTCAAATCCTTGCAAACAATGACTAACAGGAGCCCACACATGGCTCTGAGGGAGCTGTGCTCTCCAGCCTGGCTGTGTCACATGTGTGGGGTCGAGAGACCTTTGGGACCTTTGGGAAGATGCACATGGTTCCTTCAAAACCAAGTAACTCCCATTCTGGTCTGTAGGACCAGCTACAAGTGTCACCCACTGCTTGGCACACATGTGGGAATCCACTCTGCCGTGGGAACACTGTTTGGGGCACCCAAGCTGAAAAGTCCAGAGCAAACTTGGGTCAACGTCCCCACAGTCTGGTCACGCCTCTGATAGCAGCTCTGACAGCCTGTGAGTCACCCAGAAAAGATTAGAGGAAAGTTCCCCTCTGTTTTAATGAATGAATAAGCTCTAAGGTTTTTCTAGGGTGTGGAAAAAGATAAGGCTTAAGGAGGAAATGCAATTGTCTGTGGAGCCTTCAGGTCTACCAAGAGCTTCCAGCACGTTCCTAGAGACAGATGGCATTTGATCCTATAAATCATAGGTGCCTTTGAATCGTGTTCTGGACTAACTGGAACCAGTGTACCTGAAATCCTGGTTGCAGTGCATTTCACTGGGGAGGGTTTATAGGTTTTATGAAGGTCATCACTCACTGCCAAGTGCTGAAAGACTTTAAAAGGATCATTCATTTGAACTACAGCATGCAGGGAAGCTAATGGTGGAAAAAACTCTGCTGAGCCTACCTAGATCCCTGCAGAGACGGCTGTGGCACCAGGAGCATCTCCCATATGCCCAAGTAAATGGCAGAGACGGGCTGTGAGCCCTATTCCCCTATTCCAGCTCCCCAGCAACAGCAGAAAGCAGCAGTGGCCACACAGGTTGAGGCAGCTAATTTTGCTGGCTTACCTGTCTAGAGGTTTGGATGTTATAGGGTGGGAGGCCCATGGAAGGGCATCTCTTTGGGTCTGTGCAATAGGTTTGTGGACCAAACCCACCAGCACTACACAAAGCCTCAGGTGAGCAAGTACCTGCTCTACTCCCACCACAGAGCTCAGAGCTCAAACTGGAGCAGCCTGGAGCTCCATAATGTCCATGCTGAAGCCACCTTCATTGTGCCCTGCAGAGGCCTTGGAGGGCTCAGCCCACCAGTGACTGGGGCTGCTGACCTGTCAGGGCAGCGCTGGTACCAATCTCCCATGGGAATCCTGGCGGTGCCCTTGTGGAGCATTCCTGAGTGGGTCCTTCACTGCAGGTCATTTTCATCTATTTCTGTCTACTGTGAGCATGGGGTTTGAAGTGGCTTATCCCATGGGGTGTGCTGTGGCCAGGCAGGCTCCCACCCTGAGGAGCCTGGAACACCAGCACCATCCAAGGTCTTCCGCTGGCATCGTGTCTAGAACCGCACAGGAGAAGGTTCCAGCCTGGGCAGGCACCAGGAGCTGTGTGTGGCTGCCACAGGATCCCTCACACTGAACTTTTGGACTCCTTGCAGTATGAAACTATAAATTATCCCTGCTCTGGCCCCTCAAGATGCCTGTGAAAGATGCAGCCAGGAATGCTCAAGTTCACCCAATGGGGAAACGTCGTGTTACGTGAAGATTGCAGCCTCCCCCCTTATCTGCGAGGCAGTTGATGAAGGGCCTGGCGTCAGTCTGGCAACTCTGATGGCTCCCATTTAGCACCACGAGAGAGCTGCCTATCAGCAGGACGCTGGGGCAGATAGCAGACAGGACTATCTAATCACATACCTTTTGCATTAGTGCTGCCATATATTCCTTCCATTTACAATCAGGAGATTGGGCCGCACTGAATTTTCACAGGAATGAACTGTCAACAACCCCATCCTTCCCAAGGCCTAAAAATGGGAGCTTTATCACAGAGGCCAGTAGACTTCTTTTCTTAGACTTCCAGGCAATGGCCGGAGCAGACTTGGAGCCCCCACGAGCGAGACATTAAGGAGACCTTTTTGAGATAACAGCAGTTCATTTGGCTCTCTCAAGAATGCCTCATGGCTGTTCCTTTTCAAAGCAGAAGTAAGGAAACCAGCTCAATTAGAGTATATCAAGAAACTTTGTGTCTCCTGGTTTGTTTACCTTTTATCAGTACTCTTAATATGCTTTCCTGCTTTTCCAAGGGGAGTAGGAGGGCTTTGCTTTGGAAGATCACATTAGAAAAATCAAGTAAGAGGCAGTTTTTTAAAGTAACAAATCAGAGTTATTAACATGAGGGCAAAGTTTCTGCTAACTTGATGTTTCACTGCTTCTGGGTGCATGATTAAGTTTCATTTTACAGAAGGAGATAGTTGTGCTCAGCACATGTTGCCAACCTATAATCTCTCAGGTCATGTTTAAATAGTCTGTGCAACCATTAGTTCTTCTGTGAGCCAAATACACATTAGGACTTGTCCTAAATGAAGTGCCCGGTGAAACATCCTCTCCAAGAATGGCATCTCACAACATTTTTCCAAACCAAGCCCTGACTCGGCAGCAGACTCAAGTTCAGCAGCTCTCGGAGCCTACATTATGCCATTAATTGAGGGCATAATTAATGATGGCCAAATCTCACAAAAGTGCCAAATTAGATTTCACTTGAGACAAGCAGATGTATTTTGGATGACTGGAGCAGGCCAAACCCTGCTTGCCACTGAAGCCTGGAAGTCTGGTCACAGACGGAGAATCAGATTTGCAGCCTTCACATGATTCAGCTCTCCAAGCTGGAATCAGAGGCTCAAATCCCCCTGACCAGAGATCTGGACACACAGTTCCCTGTAGTGCTTCTGAAAATAAAGGTTTTCTTTTGGAAGTTGGTTGGTTGATCCTACATTTACATAAAAGCTTTTGTGTCTCCTGCACCTCTCACCTTCTGCAGGTGAGGTAGAACCCTGCCAGTGCCCTGCACTGCAACACAGATCATTCTTGTGCTGAGAAGGGAAAATGATAACAGGAAAAGGAGACAAATCCTTCATTAAAATCTGACTTTAATCCACTGAAAACCTTGGATATATGTTCAGAGGATTTTTTATATTGCAGTGATTTAGTTCCCACCTGCTGCATCCCAGCACCACCCTGAGCTGTCCAAACCTTGCTTTGTGTCCTCTGCTTACCTCCATCGTATTTGAAACTTTACTGATTCACTTTGGGATGGTTTAGGAAAGGGGAAACACAAAGTTTGGCCAGTGAAGTCCGGCTTCCAGCTATCTCCATGTGTAACTTAGGGGTTGGGCTATTAAACATCCAGCCTCACCCTATCCCTCCAGAAAACTAATTTTATTCATTTCCCACTGGGAGATAAAATGCAGGTCTGCTCCCATTCCAGAGTTCTTTGGCTGGGACACAAATAGCTTTGGAAACACTCTTATCTGTACTCAAACATCCTTTCAGAAAATGTATCAGCCTGCAAAGGGCTGTCCTGGTACCACAAAGCCTCTTCATACGAAAAATGGGAGCTCAGCCCACAACCAGATCTTGTCAAGGAGATTTGCTTTCCTCTTAACACCAATATCCCACAAACCCAGAGGGAGGAACATCCTTGTGCAGGAGAAGCTTTTTACAAACCATCCACCCTGGAAGGAACCTGCCCACAGACTTTGGGGGCTCCTTAGTGGGATGTCCCTGAGGGTTGTGTCCTGCCCATGGTCACAGTGAGGTGATACTGCACAGCCCCAGTTTATCTCCTGCCTGGAGTGCTCCTGTTACCCAAGACAGCTTCCCTGAGACTCCTTGTTTTTCATATGCTTGACATTTTTTATGGTTCCTCTAACCCAGGCACAGCCTCAGCTGAAAACAAGCCAGGCTTGTATCAATTGCTGGGAGCAGGAGCGGTTCGGAAACATGGGCAAGTTGAAACCTGAGCTGGAACAGCTCAGGGCTGGCTGGGACATCCTTGGGCTGGAGCCCCCATGCTCTGACAGTTTCCTGAACCTGACCTCTCTCTCACAGCGGTGACACTTGGCTCATGTGGGTTTGGATTTCACAACCAAAGCTTTGGCACTGCTCCTGTTATGGTGCGAGAGAGGAACCATCACTAACTCCTGACACATCTGCTGCCCAAGGACACTCAAACCTGGGTGCCTAAAGCATTATATATATTTCTGAGGGAAAAAGAAGAGTTTGGCTTTGCATAGCAGTAACAGTGAAATCCCAGCACACCTCTCTGCTCCTTCCCTCTGTGCCAGCCAACCCTGCTCCTCACACCTCTGCAAAGGGGCTCTGGGGCTGGGCAGGGACGGCTGCCAGCTGCCAGCTGGGTTTGGGTGACTGTCTCACCAGGACAGGCTTGGTGTGAGCTGCTCACTTAGGCTGTGGAGCCTGTCTTGGCTCCTGTCTCAGTGAACCCCAGGATTTCCTCTCCTGGTATTGGAGGAGAGGGAGTGATGGGAGCACGGGGGCTGCCTGTGGCTTGGTGAGCCCCCATCCTCACCTGCTTCTCGCAGGCTCATCCCTAGCCTGTCCCAGGCTTATTCGCATGGCAAAGGAGCAAGCAGGGCCACCACAGTGCAAAAGAGGCCTGCAGGGTGGATAAGTGGATAAGAGGAGAGGCAGAGGCTCCTCATGTCCCTTGCCCAGTCTTGTACCGGGGACTGTTCATGGCGCAGATGCTGCCACCCAAGGGAACAACTTGTTCCCGGTGGCTCCCAATCCCTCTGCCTCATGGTTTGTCTGATGGCTCTCAAATCTCCTGTGCTGTGGAGCATCAGGAGCCCCTTGCAGACAGACCATCTCCAGATGAGCTGCAGGCTCCTTCCCATGGCCTCAGGGTCAGCGGCACTGCCATTTGGGAGCCACAGCTCTGGTGTTGTGAGGATGTATTTCCACTGCCCTGCACTCCACACTGGTGTCTTTAAAGGCTGACACTTTGCAAGAGAAGAACAAAATGTTTGCAGCACACTATCAAACCTCAGTGGCTTCATTTTTCCCCTCAGGACTGGTGCAAATGGTCATACAGATAGCAGGGAGCCAGGCCCACTGCCCTTGGCCCTGAGCCCAGAGAGCGTTTTCCATCAGCTCTGTTTATGAATTGTCTCCCCCCAACACTCCATCTGCCTTTGTCCTTTGACAAAAAGCCCCTCTCCTGGTATTCCTGAGGTTAATCACTCCAGAGACGGCATTCTCTGGTGAGACAGTTGTTGCTGTCACCTTGCTCTGACCCACTGCTACGGCGCAGTGGCTGCAGTTTGCAGCCCTAAATGTCCAATAATCCCTTAAAATCTATGGGATTTCATAAGGAAACATCAGATCTTTTTTCTTCTTTCATTTAATAACATGGACAAACTTGTCTGGATCACCCACTGCTCTGAGATATTTAGAGAAGTTCTATTTATTGACAGGTACCTCTTGCACACCCTTACTGCACATCCTCCATGTCTCCTCACATGTTTATATCCCCCAAAAATAGAAGGGGATAAAAAAACCCCTGCCTTACATGAAACCCATCATTTCACTCACTTAATGGAACACATTTTCACATGCCTTCACCCCAGCTCTGAAGCTGGAGGCTGCTTTTGCTTGGCCATATTTTTCAGGCACTTCGTTTCCTTATCGCACCATATAATTTTCAGATGAATGAAAATCTGGGCTTTCACTTGCACTTGGGCTTGCACTTGGACATGAAAACCTGGTCACTGCCAACTCTTACAAACATACCCTCGTAGCTGATGGGGTTTGTAAGGCCTTGGTCCTTGGAGACCCGTGAATGTACCAGAATCTCAACTTTCCTCTTTTTTTCAGGAGTCATTTTCTGGCCTTGATGGTTCCAGAGAAAAGCAAAAACCCCAGGAACCCAAATAATGCCAAAGGTAGAAGGCAGAGAAAAGAACTCCCTTGTTACAGTTTAAAAGTATATGCATTTGCTGGAGTTTTAAGGGAGTCTTGTGAGTTGGGGTTGGCAGAGGTTTGGGAACACAGCACAGGACCCTGCTCCAGCACCTCCTTTGGAAATGGGGTCCAGTGCAACAACCTGCTGGGGGCTCTCACCCTGGGAAGGCCTTCACCAAGGACTCAGCATCACTCTTTCCAGGCTGCTTTTCAACTTGTTGCAAAAACTAAAGATGCATTGTATGTACTGACTGCCTCTGCCAAGAAAAATAAACTCAGAGATGCCTTTTTCTCCAGGCACTCACAGTCAAAGCAACGCAAATGTTAACAATCACTACGTTAGACCCAAACTCCTGTGAAATAATAAAAGAAGGTGACACTGTAACCCTGGGCCTCAAATCATGTCTGTAATGCACTCCTGTCTATCTGCTGCTTTCCATCCAAAAGCAATTAATAGGTAAGTGATAAGACAGAAAGTAATAATTCCAGGAAGTAGGACAATTAATTTTCATGAAGGAATGAGGTACTGTTTGCTTCTTCTGGTGGCAAAAAATTCATTGCTGGTGGTGGCAGTGGGAATTAAAGGTCAGCAGTCCCTCTGTTGCAGACCTGTTGCAGCCCATAGGAAAAGTGCTGTGGAGGGTGCAGGATGCAGAGCTCAGGGTATCTGTCCATCCATCGGTGCATCTCCATCCACAGTGGACAGATCAGCATCACACTGTGCCAGTTTCTAAAATAAAGCACTTCACAGGTGTGCTGGTCTCAAGGATCTGTCCCTGGCTTTACAACTTTGCTCAGCTTTTCCTCAAAGGAAAAGCAGAACCAAGGAGATCAGAACATCAGGGGGTCAGCACATCCATATTCCAGCCTCTATCTCCACACACAAAAACCCCAGAAAGTCCCCTTCCTGCTGCCACACAGCTCGATGGGAGCAGAATCTGCTTGCTCAACTCCTGGAGAGTAATTGCAGGCTAATAACATGCACTGGCATGTGGGCTGGGATGTGAAGTATGTGTGTAGGTGCCTCTGGAAATATGTCACTTGGAAAACACCCCTTTAGCCCACAGAAGCACTGTTCAACAACAGGAATTCCTTCAGATCCATATCCATTCAGACTCTGAAGCCACTTCTTGTTGCTCTGCCAGGCAATAAAGCAGCAATAAATGAAGGAATTTACATATCAGACATCTCAGATTCCTCTGCCTCCTTTCCCAGGAGCAGGACGAGGGGACAGTTAATGATCCTAGTTTATGGTACAAATATTTTGACAGAATATATTTTGACACCATAAATTTTACCAGTTCTGGCTGTTTTTAAACTCTGTTAATTCCCCAAGAATCTGTGTAAAGTAATAATATCTGAAGTGTTTTTTAAGGAGCATAACCTGTCCCTAGGAAAATATTCTCCTTCCTTTAAAATAATATCGCTTTACCTGACAAAGGAAGTCCAAATATCTGGAATTACAGAGCATTCAGGACTCAAAGCTCTATTTTTCCATCTTTAGTTGAGGTCTCTGTATCTGTGTAGGATCCCTTGCTCACATAATATTCCGGGGGGGCTCCTTTTACCATCTACCTCTAAATACCACTGATCCCAGCAAAGCACTTTCAGATCAGCACAGAGGGAGGAGGGAAAGCTGTTCCCAGAGAGCCCATGGCATACCTGGGAATATCTATAGGGAACCAGCTTTCACCTCTCCTGCCAAAGAAACCATCACCCTGCTGGGCTACTTGCAAGGCTCTTGGTCCCTCCTGGCTCACCTGCTGAGCCAAATTTCCAACGCTGAGAGGAACAGAGACCTTGAGACCCCAAATTTCACAGCAGCTGTCCTGTGGTGGGACAAGACAGGGATTTGTTCCCCCAAAAAGGTGACCAGGGGCACTTGGGCAGTGACCAGCACCTTCCACTGCTGTCTCATGCAAGCAACAGGGGCTGAGATGGGCAAGCCTTGGGAAATCATCCAGATGGGATTATTATAGGGCCAGAGACTACAAATCCCAACAAAACCAAGCTTTGTTAGTGCCATTTCTTAATGAACAACCGGTTTAATTACACAGTCCAAAAGGAACCAGTTTAGAACAACTTTCCAATATGCTTCCTGGGTGTCATTACACCCAAATAGCTGCTAATGGGATGAATTTCAAGCAGAAGTTTCACTTGATTTTGGGATTTAGAGTGTGCTGGGACACGCTTCCCACAGCGGAGCTGGAATTCTCTGCAAACATACAATTAAAATTCTCAGATTGCACTAAAAACTGCTGCAGCTTCATCTTCTGCAGCAATTTCTGATGGCCACATTTTTCTCTTTCCTAGGGAAAAACCTTGATATGTACAAATAACAGGGCCTGTGTCAATCTCCAGACATGCCATCTCAGAGCTGAGAACAAGATAGGCAGAAAAATGTTGCTGGGACAAGGCTCTGGCCGTATCTGCTTCCAAACTTTCCCAGGCACAGAAATGAAATGTGGACCCCGGCACCTCGGTGTCTGGCTCCAGCTCTAAAGTGGTTTCCACTGGTTATAGAACATGCTGACAGCCTCTTCAGATAAGTAGGGCAAGGCAAGGGCACTCGGGCACTTGGCAGCCGGAGGCTCCCAAGTCCTGCCTGCATGGCTTCAGGAGCAGCTTCTGAACCCCAGGCCTGTGAACAATTCCTCCACCAAAGGCACCTGACCCATAAATCCCTTTGGTAATTTAAAGCTCATTAAAATCTCCAATCAATAGTGCAGGACACTTGGAAGCCTTCAAATCCATTACTTTAAGTGGAAGAGGAATGGGAAGGCAGTCACTGTTGAATGTGAGCTGACTTCCACGTCTGATCCCAAATGTAAAAGGATTTTGAGCTGTTTGTCCATTTTAGGTTTTTACAGTGTGGTGCCTAAACCTCTTTCCCATATCAGAGATCCCAAACCTTTAATGGCATTCATGGAATTCCTGTTCTTTTCCTCTTTTAAGGATATAATTTCACTGGGACCTGGAGCTCTCACAGGGTGATTTTTTTCAAGCGAGTTCAAATAATTCCAATTAAATCTATTTAAACACCCACTTAACGATGCTCTTTCAAGGAGGTGGGGGAGGCAGAGATTTTGAGATGGCTCAGATTTGGAGTCAGATGTAATTTTGCCTCTCGCCTGCTTGCACAACTGACCATTAGCAAAATTGTTGGTGGCGTCAGGATGGTTGTTCCTGTGTTTTCAGGTCTCTCTTACACCATTACAGAACTTCCATTTCTCAACTGACGCGTCACTTTTGAAAGGGCAGAAATTGCTTTATAGCACTATAAAGCTCTGCTTGAGATAATGGGTCATTTTTATCAAGGAGACTCACTTTTCTCATGAGGATATTTCAGGGAAGCTGGCGGATGCTGGGAATTCCAGCAACATTCCTGCCCCAAGACTCACCAATGTCCCTGATGGTGTGGTGTGTTTGAGTGGTCAAGGGACACAATGACACTTTTTGGAGAGAAATGAGAAGAAAAGTATCCAAAGCCTTCACCAAGTTAAGGCTCTGGCAGGGCAGTGCCCACAAAAGGGGTTTGATGTGTGAGTTTGGGGCAGGAGCTGCTTTTTTGGGATGGTTTTCCCATCCACTTAGGACACGTTTGCTCTGTGTTGCTCAGCCAGGAGTCTCTCCTGAACAAACACCCCCAAACGTGTCTGTGAGCAGGGAGAGAGGCTGTCACAGAGTATTACTTCCATCCTTGTAATGTTGCTGAAACAGAAGTAGAGGCTCCTTCACACACACAAATTATGCTGTAGCGTAAACATCGCCTGGAGGAGCCCACTCGGATTTCAAAGCTCCATGGCACAGCCCGGCAGCCTCATACAGGATTTTACCCTTACACACACAGAGGGGTTTAATGACAATGAAAAAAACCCTTCTGTCTCAACAACAACCCCGAGTCGATAAGCGCTGCTCTGCCTCTTCTCCAAGTAATCTCTCCCTAATCAGCCGGACAGCCTGAAAAGGAGGCGGAGAGCAGAGCATGGGGCGACGTCTTTCCTATGAAAAATTCCCCTGACCTTCCAAGCAGTGGAAGGCGCTTGCCGAGCGTCAGCCCTGGCCCTGGTGTGTCCTGCGGGCAGCCCCAGAACTCTGCTGACGTGAGCCATGTGCCAGCACCAAGGCTGGAATGATGGCAAAGCCTCTGCTGTGGTCCTGGCTCTTGGGGATGAAGGTCAGGACCAGCACCAAGCCCAGCTGCTCAGCACAGGCTGCAGTGGAGATTTACCCCAGGTTACAGATTTATCCAGTTTTCAGCATTCCACCAGGCCAGGTTGGATGGGGCTTGGAGCACCCTGGGATAGTGGAAGATGTCCCTGCCCATGGAAGGGGTGGAGTGAGATGAGCTATAAGGTCCCTTCCAACCCAAACCATTCTATGATTCATCTACCTCTTACCCAGTTTCAGGAATATGATTCAAACCAGCAGTCTAATATCTTCAGAAAGCTCAAATTAGCCCGAGACAGCTCGGTTTCCGGCAGATTGGGGATAATTGCTACTGGTTGATCACCCAGACTTCTCTGCTTCGAACTCTCTTTTCAGTTGCTCATTCATTTCCCTCAGACTGTCTCGGGCTTACGACACGGCGCAGTTTGGACAGGAAAGGAGCAGGTCCTGAACTGCCAGCACCTCCCTGAGCTCACAAACCCCACATCCCCACGTTATCCTAGACCACACCATGGAGGGGCTGCCGTGACAGAGCGTTTATTGCTGGAGCACCAGAGTAAACAGAATCCCGCATCAGTCAGGGCCGTTTAAAAAGTTTATTACATTTCACGGCTGCCATAATTGACAGCAGGGCCCTCAGGTTTGGAAAGCTTTTCTATTTTCTTTTAGGTCCCTGTGTAAGGGCTTTGCACATTGTTAAGGAGGGTCTCCTCACGGTTCAATTTGCCCTCTGTTTGAGATGAAACTTCCCAAATTTCCCTGGTGTGAGCCGAAGAGGTGTTAATGAGAGCAAAGCAAAGGAATGAATTGCAGCCAGCCCAGGGAGCCTGTTCTTGGGCTGTGTGTAAAGAACTTAATGTTCGTGGGGAAGTGGTTGAACTGGTTTCTTTCTCTGAAAAAAGCCCTAAGAAGAGCTGGAAATGTTTTTGTAGAGCAAATGTCAACAATGCAGGACTCTCCCCCTCGTCTCCTTCAGCAGAGACCCAAAGCAAATCCCGGGAGAGGCACGTAAGGCAGGATTCAAAGTAGGCTATTTAAATCTCAATTCACAATTACACTCGTATCAAGGAAACTTAATTATCTGTATTTTACCATCTTATCTCCAATATGATTTCTCCAAACAAACAGCAGTCTGGAAACAGCCCGTAGATAATCCATCCAATCTCTGATATCGCAGTCAGGAAAGTCAGCGCCTGGGGCAGCGGAAAGAGATTGTGGGGGGAGCCAGGAACACCAGATTCCCAAACGGATCTGCTGGATGCTTGCCTGGGCATGGGGCACGTCTCTGCTGAGCCCAGGCAGGGCTGGAGGAGCTGCTGGGTCTGGAAGGGCTCTGGTTGTAGGGGCAGAGCTTTGGGGCTAAGCAAGAGCAGGGAAGGAGGCTCCAGAAGGCCAGCATCAAAGCCAGCAGCACAGGGCACTGCTGTGCCAGCCAGATGTGCACAGCTGTGGGCTGAGATGCTCCTCTGTGTGTTATCAATATGATAACACCCTAAATTCATAAGGGAGACATCACATGTGAGTAAGCACTTGTGGAAATGGGGAACATCTGGGAAATCATACTGTTTTCAGCATTCCTTTGAAGGTGAATGTTCTTTCTGGATTTTGTGTTTGCCAACCAAGAGCTGGGCAACAAATTCCCATTCCAATCACTCAGCAAAAATAAAGATGGATCCTGGATCCAGCATCCCTTGTCCTTCAGTAAAGATGGGCTCTGGGACACTCCAATAAGGTCATCAAATTCCCTAAAAGAAGTGTGGGGATTCATGAATTCCCCCAGGTAAAGCTGTTTCCACACAATAATTTTCACAGGCTGCAACCCAAACACATCCACCATCCTACAAAGACATGGGAAGTGCTGACCTAACTCAGGCTCCAAGGCCTGGTCCATCACTGGCCAAACTCCTTGTGGTAATGACAGTGCTAATGACTAATCCTGATAATAATTAAATGTCAAGGAGAACTTTCCATCCAAAATGATACCACAAGTACTAGGAAACATTCTGAGACAGAGGGAACAAAGTGTGTGGAAGTTCATCCGTGTGTAATATTTCCTATTTTCACACTTGCCAGAGGGATCCTGAGTGGGATGGATAAAAGTTATGGTCCCTGGTACCATCTGCAGAACTCAGAGCATGCAGTGAGTCCTGAGCCAAGACTGAACCTACCCTACACAGACATTTCACAACCCTCTCAGTCTGGTCACCTCAGGCTCCCTCCACAGCACATGGAGAGCTCTTTGCATCTCCAGTGGGCACTGCTTAAGACCTTAATTACTCCCTAAGATCTTAATTAATCCCTGGAGGTGTTCACCTGCATTCCTCCACTACAGAGGGAACCAAGTTCTACTTCAGGCATCCCATGCAGTGAAATGACTAAAGAAGTGTGGGATGAATCCACAGCAGCACAGAACTCTGCAATGAATTTTGTGTGTTGCCCAAGTCTGGAGTCTTTCCCCGTTGGACTTCTCATGGCAGTTCTCTCAGCAGAAAAGTGGCACTGAAGCCATGACACTCCCTAGCAGAGCACACATTCACTTAGGGTTTGTCCCTCTGAAACAGTTCTCTTGCTCCAAACCAGCAGATTGACCCTTTCCATCATATTGGGATGGCACAAAGGACAAAATCCAAACACAATTCCCTGGCACAGGGTCTGAGCTGCCACAGAATCAATTGGAAACAGGGGAAAGTCAAATGCTTAATAAGCTCATTAAATTTTCTGCAACCGCCATGTCCCAGTGCCAGACCCTCCAGTGATGGCTGCAGGATCCCAAGACCATTCCCACCATCCTTTGCCCATTCCAGCCACGCTGGCCCTCCTTACCCACCCACTGCTGGTTCAGTCAGAGCTGGCTGAGACCACAGAATCGTTTAGGTTGGAAAAGACCTCCAAGATCATCAAGCTTTGGCTGATCAACCAGGTCAGCTATTCCCCCAACGAAATGTCTCTGAACTTGATCTTCTACTCCTTTTATCATGCGAGATTTTTGTGTTCCCTCCTCCATCCTGTGGATGAGATCCAGCTGGGTGCTGAGCTCCCCTGAACCCACTGGAAACCATTCCCAGCCCAGTGTCTCCCAGGGAATGGGCAGATCTGGGCTTTTGGACTATCCCAGGTATTCCGTGTCCATGTGAGCCTTTTGGTGGGATTGCTGTGCCACGGGAATTGCTGTGCTCTGCTCTACCTGGGGGATGGCGGGCCGCCACGGTCAGAAGTTCCTCCTCACTGAACTGTTCATCCCATCTCCAAGGAAAATACCCTTTTTATGTGTTAAACCCAGCATCTCCTTCCAAATGTAACAAATTAAAGTGTATGAAAGTTTGAAAATACCTTAAATGCTAGGATAAGCAAAACTATAAAAAGCTGAATGCCACAAATCAGGGACTATGCTGGAATAGGAGACTTTAAGGGAACCTGCAAAATCTGGGATTGTCTGGGTGAGGGGATCGTGATTCCTTCAGGTCATACTCTCTGGCATTAATTCATGATCTGGGAACAAGCACGAGTAGCTTCTGATTTCTGTTGTTGTTGATAGAGTTAGGCTTGGTTTTTGCTGGCTTTTTTTTTTTTGGTTCCTCTGGGTTCTGTATTCCCAGAATGCATTTTAAAATAGTCCCTGCCATGAAAATGTTCTTCAGGACTTCCAAAAAAGTTCATTATAGTGAATTCAGGTTGTTTGCTTCTTCACTGCTCACCCAAAGTCCTTTTTTTCTGGTGTGTTTGCTCAGAGCTGGTGCCAAAATGATCTGCAGAGGTTGCCACTAAAAACGCAGACTCCTGAATCTCAGACTGCAGTTTGCACAGTAATTTATGTTTGGGTGGAAAGCACATTTTCCCATGCAGAGAGGGACAAAGGAACATCTTTACAAAATACTGAGTGTGTTTGTGTGTGTGTGAGAGAGGCACAGAACTGCTTCCTTAGCATTCCTGCTGGGATTCATGGCCCAGGGATCCAAACCACTGCAACTTGTCTTTGTGATGGGCCCACAGCACGTCAGTCCTCACTAAATATTGCTCCTATTTCACCCTATCTGCAGACTGTTGATTTTTCACTTCTTTCACGTGATCTTGAAGTTCTGTTGTACAATTCCTGACAAAACCACCCAAGTTTGTCACAGGAATCAGCAAAACTATAAAAGCTGCACCATTACTGCCTCTGGTTTTCCACAAAACTTCTGAGTACCCTGTACCCACAGCCAGCATTGGAGATTCTGAACAACCCTCCAAGTTCAACCTCTTTATCCCCAACAATAAATTTACTGAATATTCCCTGTTTGAAATCCTATTCTATACAAAACAAGAATGTTGTGTGAAATGAGTCATAAACTGATAATTTAAAATTTAAGATTTTATCATGGAATAGTTTGGGTTGGAAGGGACCTTAAAGACAACCTTGTTGCAACCCCCAAGGTCTGGGGGATGTTTTGTTCCTTTACAGAGTTTCCTCTTTTCTGTGCAACACCTGGCACAGAGATCAACCTGAGAAGCACCAAGTGAATAAGTGACACCTGCAGAGCCCCAGGTCTCAACCTCTCCTCTGTTTCATGGCTTGAAAGACCTTTAAAACCATCCAGTGCACTCAACAGCAACCGGAGTGTCCAGGAAGGAACTTGTGTTTCTTCTCCAGCTTTGTCTCTAGTTTAAGAATCATGGAATGGTTTAGGTTGGAAAAGACCTCAAGATCATCCAGTCCAACCATCGACCAGCTCCACCACCATGTTCACCACTAAACCATGTCCTCAAGTGCCACATCCACACGTGTTTTGAACACTTCCAGGGATTTTGACTCCACCGCTGCCCTGGCAGCCTGTGCCAGGGCTGGGAAACCCTTTCTGTGAAGAAATTTTTCCCAATATCCACCCTAAACCTCCCCTGGAACAACTTGAGGCCGTTTCCTCTCCTCCTGTCCCTGTTCCCTGGGAGCAGAGCCCGACCCCCCTGGCTGCCCCCTCCTGTCAGGGACTTGTGCAGAGCCAGAAGGTTCCCCTGAGCCTCCTTTTCTCCAGGCTGAGCCCCCGAGCTTCCTCAGCTCCTCCTCCTTCATGTCATGAGCTCCCTCTGCAAAGAAGGATCACCAGGTAAAATTTAGTTAATGAGACAGGGAAATATTGAGCTTGTCTCAGAAGCAAGAGAGGAGAACCAAGCATTGCACAGGGAACACATCAGAAGGAGAGAGGCACCAAATTACTGTGTCCTCAAATGCTTTCATTAGATATCATTTGGTAATTGGTGCCGGGAACATAAAACTAGAACAACTGGGGAAGCATAAAAGAAAAAAAAAAAATAACAGAACAAAAACCCAAAGGGAAAATCAGAAGTCGGAATTTTAAACAGGAAAAGCATGGCGTCGGAACGGGCGGAAGATAACAGAGGGCTCTGCTGAACACACAAACAAACAAAAAATAACAGAGACAAACTGGCAAAACATTCCTCTGGCTGACTTAACCACTGCTCTGCTCACTCACAGGTCTCCAACCAACGCTGTCACTGCTCCAGCATCCTTCCCTGCAGATAAATCCGAGGGGAAGGGATCTCTCTGCTCTTGCAGGGCTGGGTAACAACAGAGCAACGAGAGTAATGTCAAGAGCAAAATGAGTAACAGTTCCCCTCCCGCTAAATGAGGATAACACCTCTGACCTCCCCCTGAGGTACTCTCAAGCTGATTAGTAAAGGTTCTAGATAAGGGTAGGACACACTGCTGTTCCTGCTGCCCGTGCCTTCTCCCACGGAGCCAGGCTTTCCCTTTAAACCCACAGCCAAACTGGGATACAAACAAACGAGATGGCTGATCCCTCCCAGGCTGGAAGGCCAACTCCAGCAGGGCTCCCTCCCCTCCCAGCCCTGCTGCACGGGCCAAGGAGCCAAATGCCACGAGGGAGAATCCACAGCCCTGTCCCTGCTCCTCGCATTATCCCTGCCATGCTCCCTGCCAGCACAGCACATGTGGGGCCGTGCCCCCAAAGGCTCTTCCTGCCCCTTAAATGCTCCTGCTCCCCCATCCCGGATTGTTCAAGAGACTTCCCAGCTCTTCCCCCAGCGCAGCTCAGCAATGGCACTCACAACTTCTGGGGAACTGACAGACGCCAGGGAAAGAGCTGATAGCCATGACTGTGCATATAATTAAAGTCTGGGTTCTTTAAAACACTAAAATCATCTGGAGACCTCAGCAAATCGCTCTGGAGACATGAATAGCAACCTTCAGATCCACAGCCCTACTGACAGCCCTCAAGCAGGAATGGGGACAGGGTCCATGATCTCCTGGGGAATGTGGAGTTTATTCCAGTTGCTCTAATTGTTCCTCACACTCTTTCCCAAATAGCACTGCATTCTCAGAAGATGAGGAGAGGATGGCTGTTTATACCCTTCTATAACTAAACAGTGCTGGAGAATTATCTTATCTTCTCATCAGGATTCAAATGCGGAGGGTTCCTTTGTAAAGCCCAAATGAGCCCCCTGGAAGTTTTCCCAAACATTGTTTTACACATTATTTTATCCAAGGAAGTTAAAGGTCTCTCTTCAAAGAGTGGGAAATGGATCACTTTTTTCTCTTCAGATCTCTGTGAGAAATCATCCCAAGTGGAGAAATCAGTGGAGAGCTGAGGGGCCTCTCTCCTGTACAAGGGGTGCAGAGAGGGTGTGAAGTCAAAACCTGGAGCAGGGAGAGGGGGTCAACCTGTCCTTGGTGTGGCAAAGCCTTGGCTGATGGTACCTGAGCAAAGTTCTCCTCCAAGACCTCTGCTCCACATTTCCATTTTATCCCTTTGCCTTCCCTCCAAGACTGTTCATCGTATTAATTTGAGAAAAAAATTAAGAGTATCTAGGAAGAACCATAAAGGAACTGAGACTTTAAAAGGGTGATGGATAATTATTAGGAATAAATAGTCTCTGCCCTAGATACAGCACATTAAAACAGCAGCTCACCAAGTCCTTTCAGTATCCTGTAATTTTCTTATCTCCATTATTGTAGGTAGGGAAGAGATGCCTGGAGAGATGTCATCCCCTGCCCAATATCATACAAAAACCTGTTTGAGTGTGGGGAACCAGAGTTTTTGGGAGAATCCAACCTCTATCCAACTGAACCATCACCAGGGAACATAATGCAAAAAATTGGGGCTCCCTTTTTTTAATAAAAAAAGGATAACAGTAACAGAAAAATGACTACTGCCATCAACTTCTCCAGAGTTCTGAGGGGACAAATTTTTCCAGAGTGGCAATAATTGACCTGTGTGCATGCTACTGCTTTTCCACAGACTCTTATCCTTACTGCCATCAAGCACCTTAGAAAACTGAGTCTTTTCTTGATGTCTCTCAGAAGGACTTAGAAACGTGGGGGAAAAAAAAAAAAAGGAAAAAGCATAACTATAATGATGAAGAAACAGGAAAAGCCATTATATACAGCAATAAAAAGACTGCTTCCCCCCCTGTTCAAAACATGATCATATTATCTTAGCAACCAGCACAGCCAAGCAGATTTTACCACAGGAATTGTATAACCATTCCTAAAGAAATGGGAAGGGGAAAACATTTATTCCTTTCTACATTTTATGACGTGAGAGCTGATAGGATTTGCTGAAGCCGAGGCTGCACATATAGAGCCAGAGTGGGTTTCACACTCATTGTTTTTGCTTTTTGCTGCCCATATGCCGCAGGGCGAGGTAGTTTCCTACTGCTGGTGTTGGAAGGGCCTGGAACCATAATAGTCTCTCTGTAACATTCCCAAAAGTTGACATGTTTGGTGCCTGTTTTGTCAAGCAAACCTTTGCAATCTCCTTCAGAGCTGTCTAGGGTGCACTAAATTAGTCAGTTGTTCTTGCACTCAGTATTTGCTGCCCGGGTTAATAAAAAGTCCTCCAGGAGAAATATATATGCATTAAAAAAAAAAGCTCCCAGAAAAGTCTTTCTTGCGATATAAAGAGTGCACTCAGATCCAACCCCTTAGAAATGCTCTGTGGCGCTCACATTCCATAACCTGGGAAGGGTTAAGTTGGATTTACAACCCTTCGGAGCAATTACCCAGCGCTGCAATTTAATGGTAATTCCAGAAAGAGCATCTCTGAACAAGACAGGCATGTTGGGAGAGCCACGCACAGGAAGCTCTTCAGGCAAAACATTACATAGGCTCTTAATTAGGGTCATTGACTCCTCTGTGGAACGATCTTATCACGGCTGGAGAGGCAGAGTCAGCACTCTGCCACCCTGCCCTGGAAGGATGGGGTGGGATGGAGATCGAGCAGGGCTGGGTGATGCTGCGTGGAGAACCACTGGGCAGTGCAGACAGCTTTGCTCTTGCCTGTGAACTCCAGCAGGCTGCTGAAATGCTCAAGTGATAAATGTGGCAGGAGGAGCTTTCAGCCTGAACAAAACCCTGTTTTCATTGCAGTTTTGCCCTTTTATTTCCCTACAAGATTTCTCTTCATGTAGGTCTTCATAAAACATCACCACACAGCTGAAATGTGGGGCCCAGGGTACCTGACAGTTCTCAAGCAAGTCTAAGCCCTAATTGCAGGGACTGGCCTGCTGAATGCTTAAAATCTGAATAATGAATTACTTATCTTTGCTGTTGAGGCAGAAATGTATTAGGCATTACTAGCTCCAGCCTCAGATTCCTTGACTGGGTTCCAGCTGTAAACATTCAACAGGAAGAGGTTAATTTTTTGATTCAGTTAATATAAATACTGAAAGGTTCCTTACTTCACTGTTCCACATCACTGCAACATACATTCTGTAATTAGAAGCATATTTTTGTGATTTCAAGGTATATTTTGCCAAACCAACAAAAAAGCATCAAACTCCGACATTTCTGCCAAAAATACCCACTGTATAATTTATGCCAAATCAACAAAAGTCTTCTTTTGTCCTTCCCAAACCACACTAAAGAACAGTCTGTTAAGGAGTCCAAATGTTAAAGTTCAAAAAAAGCCCTCTATTATACAGGGTGCAAGACAGGGAGGAACAACAAACCCATGGAAGGAGCATCTCTGTCTGCCAGGAACGGGATCTCCTTAACTCTGTTTATTCCCCCTCCACCCCATGCACACTTCTCCCTCTTTTTTTCTCTCCCCCCCCCCCCCATTTTCCTAAAGCCTTCTTAGCATCTGGAATGTGTAGGCAGCCATCCATGTGTTTGCAGTAAACTTTGAAAGCAGAGCCAACAAGGACCACATGGGCAGGTAGCCTGCAAAGCCAACCTGGCTTTTGGGGCCGCTTGGCCAGGAATGCAAGATGTCCCCAAAACTATGGGACACAGCTAAATTATGAACAACGACAGGAGAAAAAAAATAATAAAAGAAAGAAAGAAAAAGGGAGGGTTTTGGTGGTAATTAAGCTTTTCCTTTCCCTGACTCAAAAAAAAAATTAATTAGAAGTTCAAGCATTTGGTTTTAATTCAGCCTGATGCACAAATGGTTTATTTCCACACAGCATATTTTCATAGGCTATGGAGCAGCCTCCAACTAGGAAGCCATTACAGCCCCTGATTACAGCTTTTACATGCACTTAGAGCACTTTGGGAAATCGTGGCAGAATGGATTCACTCACATTTCTCCCTGTGCATGAGGGTGGATCCATGTGCGATTAATTAGACAGGCTTGGTACAGACAATTAACAAACTTTTTTTTTCTTAAACAGAGAAATCCAGTAGTCTTTACATATTCAGCATCAATATTGGAACGTGGCACCTTGCCAGGGTGCACAGCTCGGAGCAGAATTTACTTTAGACCATCTGCTGAGTCTTTAAGTGACTGCACCATGACTGGAAGTTGTTTGGATGAATGTTGGACAATAATGCTCAGTCTGGCCCCAGCAGAGACCCAACCATTCATTGCCATAGAAACCACTAATGCAAAGGGTCCCTGAAATAATAATTCCTTATTTATAGACGCATCAAGGATGCTCCAGTGCTGCTTGAAATCGGCCAAAAACCCAACAGCCTTTTCCACTGCGAGTGCAAACCTCGGGTTTCTGATGTGTGCTGATGGCTGGAAGTCACTCAGAGGCATCAAATCCCAGGGTCTGGGTGTTCATCAGTCCACCAAAGCCCCTGGCCCCATCCCACCCCCATGGCAAAGGGCACAGTGCCAGCAAGGTTCACCTGGCAGCAGGAGATGGGGGCTCCAGAGGCCCTGCAGGGTGTAAATCTCACTGAAATGTGGAAATCATATTATTTGGAGAATTTCTTATGCTGAGTCAATTGGGTGTGAGGAAGAGCTCTGTGTGTAACTGCATCCAGTCAGGTTTTGCATGGAAGTATGAATAGATATGGAATACTCTGGCAGGAATAGCACATTCAGCACCATCAGCTGACAGTGCCCAGAGAAGCTGTGGCTGCCCCTGGATCCCTGGAAGTGTCCAAGGCCAGGCTGGATGGGGTTTCGAGCAACCTGAGATAATGGAAAGTGTCCCTGCCCACGGCAGGGGGTGGAATGGGGTTGGCTTTAAGGCCTCTTCCAACCCAAAACATTCCAGGATTCTGTGACTCTCTGATTTTGGAACCAAGTAAAAAATGACAGGGATTTTGGAAACTGTTTTTTTATCCATTACAAAGGATCTTCAGTGAAATAGTCCACGAGGTGGCATCTGGGGAGAGAGGCTTATCATCTTTCCAGCCATTTCTGCAAAAATTTCAAATTCCTTTCCTGCTAGCTACTGTCAGAGAGAGGGTACAGGACTAGCTGGGCCACATCCCAGATCCCATCTGTGTTCCTACATACTTAGCTTATCTCTCTGTGTCATGGAGCTGTGATTACATAGCTCAAGCAGCTAAAAGTATTGCCAAAACCTTGAAAAAGAGAGGCACAGTTTTGGTTCTTTAACTTTCTTTAAATGGAAATGACTGGACAAATGGGCATTGGGGTGACAGAAAATCCAACGGGACCCCACTGCTGCCTGACACGGGTCCAAAAGGTGCCAGGGTGCCTTTTAACTGCGTGTTGAGATGAGAGAGGCTGCTGGGAGAAGCACCAGAGCCACCAGAGTGAACTTCTTTTGGTGACCATTTATCAAAGCTGGATCTCTTTAGGCCTGGCATGCGCTAGCTTTGCTCTCCAGCATGGCTTTGGCAGCAAATTTCATTGGAATGCCAGAGTCTGATTTGGGGGCACAGTTACCTGGCTGCAAGCCCTTGGCACAGCCAAGTGGGGGCACCTCCATGGCTACAAGGGTGACTGAGTGGCCACGTGCCCCAGCTCTCTCCCGGGCATTGAGGAGGTGAGGGCAAGCACAATCCCTGAACCAGCTCCATCCTGGGATCTGACTGCCAGGGATTTCAGTAGCTGCCTGGGGGGGTCAGGCACAGGGCACTTGGCACAGGAGGTGGGAAAGAAGCCAGGGTAAGACCTCTGAGCGAGTGGAACGGTGTGGGGGCGAGCCAGGGACACACACAGGGATGGGTAACACACAGGGCTGCAAAGGGAATGGAGTGAGGAATCCAGGGGAGAACCTCAGCCCTTCACCAAGGAACCAGGTGAGAGCCCTGAGAACTTCACTGGGGAACATGGCAAGAGCCCTGAGCCATTCACCAAAGAACATGGTGAGAGCCCTGAGACAGGTGAGATCCCTAAACCATTCCCCAACCCAGCAGGGCAAGGAAAAGCAGGGGCTGCTGTTGCCCTATCACAAACCCCACCAGGAGCCAGGAGCCCATTCCGAGCTGCAACAGCAATCGGAGCTCTGGCAGCACTAAACTGCTGAACTCCACCAGCAGTGACCTTTCACGTTACCTCCAGGACTATTTAGACTGGCTGGGCTCCCCTGGCCTAGCAGCAATCCCACAGACTCCATCTGCCTGCTCCAAAGGAGAGTTATAGCCTGTGCTGCCGATGCAGTCTCTTGGGTTTGTTTTTTTTCTTGCAATCTTGACTTCATCCCAGCAAGGGCTCCTGTCTCTAAATGGCCGCTGTCAAAACAACTCCAGCGGGGAGATAACGGAGAGAAGACTTTGAAGAAGCTCCTTCCTGCAAGCTGCTCACTATCTCCCCAAGACATTTGTCAGCATCCCCTAGGAAGGGCAGCAGACTTGGGGAAGCCAGGAATCATTCCCCCTCCTAAGCCCCCAGTCACATCACAACACAGTATTTAAAATGGCTCGTGAACCCCAGATAAAAAGCAGGCGATTAGTGTCTAGAAGCAACCTCTGTTTTCTATCACCAGATGTGGCCATTTCCCAGCAGGACAGATATTCATTCATGGAAGGACAAATATTTCTGTCCATTTTTCCCAGCTTTCTTGCTTCTCTGCTCTTCACAGCCACCTTTCTCCTGATTTAAATTAGGCTGTGGCTTTGGAGCATGCCCAAATCCACCCCCAAGAGAAAATAAGATTAGAAAAGGGATGTGATTCATTTGGTAGTTTCCCTTTTCTTACATCTTGCTTTGAGTGAAGCATCATCATATGAAAGCTGCCCCTCCATGACAATCTGCTTCTTCACAAGAGGACACGATGCAGGGCTGCTTCTGCCCGTGTGGTTGGCCACTGCTGCCTCCATGGCACAGCATGGATGAAATTCTCTCTCTTCCCCATCCCACAGGCCAGCTGGGCTCTGCAGGCCAACACAACTCCCTTCATCTGATAAGGGAATCATGCCCAGACTGAACCAGTTGCTGCCATCAGGGAGAAATTCTCCCTTTGGCTGGGCCAGGTGGGTCATTGCTGCCTCTTGGCTGTTGCTCAGAGCATTAATCAATGGCTCGGAGCTTGCAACTGACTGAGGGTTTGGGTGGTTTTTTGTAGCAGCAAACCACACACTTTGAGCAACAATTTCCAAGTTTAACCCTGTGAAAGAAGGGGATTTGGAAATATTTCCATCCCAGTTTTCTGGGTAGCAGATGAGGAGCATGAACCCACAAACAGTGCTGAACTCTGTGCTCTCAGTCTCTCCTCGCTGTTGGATTATTTGACAGGCTTTGGCTGCAAAGTCTCCTTTTACACTTGCTCCAAGACGGGGTAACAACAGTGCTGGCAAGCCATGTTCCCTTGGGAAAATCAGCGCCTTTTCCAAGGACTCCCTGCTGAGAAGGTTCCCTTGGACCACTGAACCTCCCCCATGACCAGCAGCTCCCCAGCCCAGCCCCAGCCTGCAACCCCAACACCAGCACCATCCAGAAGCCCCCAGCACGGAGCAAACCCCAAACACATTTTCTGCTCTAGTGGAAGGTGTCCCTGCCCATGGCGGGGGGCTGGAACATGATGATCCCTCAAGTCCCTTCCAACTCAAACCATGCTGGGATTCTGGGAAGCTCATGGAACAGAGCTGTGCCGCAGAGTTTTGGGATGCCTGGCTGGAAGCTCAGCAGATCCTGCCCAGAGCGACCCTGGAGTGGCTCAGGGTGAGCCGTGGCAGCGAGTGGTGACCAGGGACAGGATGGAGGGGTCGCAGCTCCCCAGCCCAGCACGGCTCCGCAGCCCCGCGTCGGCGTTTCCTGCAGCGGCGCTTCCCCGGGAGCCGCTCAGCCCCCAGCAGAACCATCTCTAAGGTCTTATTCTAAAACGGACAAACAAAACACAGGAGTTCGAGCTATTAAAAAAAATCCTGATGTCTCCAAAGCAAAAGGGCTCCAGCACAGAGTGACTTTCTCTGCCCAGCCCATTGTTAGCAGAGGCGGCTGTCCCTTTCCCATGCCAGAGAGATTTGCCTGGTGCCGGCCAGTTCTTTATCCCACTGCGCAATTAATACAGCTTCCCCCAGATAAACAGCAGCTTGTTTAACTATGTCTCTTGATAGGTCCCAGTAAGGCTTGATAACATGGATGGTCGGATGTTGTCAGGACGAAGGAGTCAGACATGCTGGCAGCAACCTTTTCCCTTTCAAAGCACACATGTTTAGAAAAGAAAGGGCTGCGCCTGTTCACGGCACAGCCACTGAAATCTCGCTGTGGCATCAAACGAGGCAGGGGCAGGGCTGGGAGCTGCTCCCTGCCAGGAGCCAGCCTGCTCCCGGCACTGGCAGCCAGCTCCCGCAGTGTCAAGACCCCTCCTCAGGCCGTTCCCATTATGATGTGTTAAAATCCACGACTTAAAATTCTCATGTTATGATTTCTACTATCACTAACAGCAGCAGCAGAATAAAAACTAAAAATAATCGTTGTTTTTAATTTCCTTTCTAGTTTTACCCCCAGCATGCTTTTGTCAGCTCTCCAACGGTCTGTGCTGATCACAAGCCCCAGCTTCTTAATTTAGCAACTTTTAAACTTTATCTTAAAGACCTTTGATTTGATTGTGCAAGAATCTCAGAACTCATTAAAAATAAACTAATTATGTTTGGTGAGACTGGGGATCAGGACAGCGACAATGCCACAGTAGTGGTAACACTCACTTGGAAATGATCCCTTTATGGATCAGGGCTGTGCCCACATTCCTGGTTTTCGAGGTGCTCCCTGCCCCCCTGGCTCCCCCAAGAGATGGGTTTGGGGGTGCTGAGGGTCACCCCCGCACGATGCTTGTCCCACTGCAAAAGGACGGCATGGAGACATCTGGCCAGGACTTTCAGTGGGAATTTCCAGGACGGCAAATGACAAAAGGGATTTGAGGGCACTTCACTGGTGCTGCTTTGGGGCTTTTCTATGCAGCCACCCCACTCCAGAGGTCCCGTACTCCTCTGAGATTCTGCCAGGCTAGAGGCTGGGTTATGTCCACTGCTCCAAGCACTCCTATCTCCCAGTTCATCCTCTTCCTTTCTGAAAAAATCCCTTCCTTTCCCATCTCTCTCTTGGAAACGACCCTGTTCTTTCCATATTCCCCCTTTCCTTCCTTCCTGCTGAGCTGCAGACAGTGTTCCCCAAAGTATCAGTCCCTTATCTGGGGCAGGATGCAGGGGGAATGTAGCCCTTGTGCTGCCATGATTAGATGCTCCCTTCCTCCCACCCTGGCCCATCCTGAGCCTCCCTCGTCTGCCCACTGCTCTCCCGGCTCTCCCAACCACACTGGGACATGTTTTGAAGTGGGCAGCCCCCATGTGGCAGCTCCCTGCTGCTCACGTGGGAGAAGGACCCCTGGTGCTGATGGGATCCAGGGATGGTGCAGTGACACCCACGTGGGGTCACCTGAGCCTGCACAGGGGGAGCAGAGCAGCACCTGGGGTCAGCTCAGGTCTTCAGCATGTGAGGGAGCTCCAGGCATCCCTCAAGCAGCAGCATAGCACAAAACCCTCCCAAACCACCCCAGACCCCAATTACAGGGGTAGGGCTTGCTTCAAACTGGCCTTAGGCAAATCCAGGCAGGTTTATTATAATAATAAACCCCCTGTGTCTCACGCAGCAAAGTACAGGGCAGCAGGATCAGATAAAAGGGGAGGTCTGTCCAGGGACCAGGCAAGCCAAAGGAAGGCTCCAAGCCCTCCCTGTGGAAAGATCAGTCCATGGCACCAGGAGTTAATCCTGGGACAGGTTCCTTTCCATTGTGGTCACAGTTGTGCTGGCACCTTTCCCCTCAGCCAGCAGTTTGGGTCTGTGCTGTTTCAAAATCTCCACTTAATAGGCAGATTAAACAGGTTCACGCTTGCAGTTTGCAAACCACAGGGGCAGCAGCACAAGTAATGAAATTTGGTACTTTCTGAATGAAACACCAAGTGACCTTTATGGGATGGTGTTCTCTGATGGAAAAACAGTGCAGGAATGGCACTGCTTTGCAGACAGCACAAGTGACTGCACCCATTCTGGCTCAAGGGGATCACTTCCCATTTATTTAAAAAGATACTGATCCTTCAGAGGCAGTTAGGGGCAGGTTTGGAGAGGAAATGGCATCAGGAAGGCTGACATGCCTTAAACCAACTTGTATTGATTTTTTTCCTTAGCTCTATTCTGTGACAAACCACTGAGGCGTCTTTGAGGGAGATCAGGGCTGCAAAAGAGGCAGCATGACTACGTCCAGCTGACATCAGGGGACACTGGGATCTCCAAGTGTTATCCCTGGAGGCAGATCAGCAGGGCAGGTCAGCTTTCCCTGAGTTCCCACCGAACACAAAACCTGCTGCTGCCAAATGCACTTTGCCCTTTCCTTCTATCTAGAGCAAACTGGACCATAAACAGACTGCTCAGAAATTACAGCAGTGCTTTTGGAAGGTAAGAGGTAAGATCTGTGACCCAGAACTCCAGGAGTAAGTTAGACATTGGCCTGGTAATGTTTTTTGGGAAGAGCACAGCTGCAAGACTGGGAAGGGCTTTGGAGCTGGGTTGTTTGGGTGGACCATGACAACCTACACAGATATTGAGGGGGCTGATCTGCTCACACCAGACCTACAAAGTCACAGCTTTTCTAGACAAGAAAAGCTCTCCCTTTTCACACCATCACCCACTGCTGTGAAGGTGGAGACACCTGAGAGCAGCATCCACAGAGGACCATTTAGAATCACATCCAATTTTCCTTCATGCTCTGCCCCTTGCTGTGGAACTCATCATTCATTTTTCAGGATATTCTTGCACAATCAGTATCTGCCCAGAGCCTCCTGCCACACTGCATGGATAGAGTGGAGCATTACTTGAGCAAAGAGGAAATTATAAATTGACTGTTGCTGGCTTTCCCAAACGGCCAGCATGCACACAGCAATGTTTGGCATTCCGTGGTGTCAGCCAAGCAATCCACGCTGTGCCTGCCAGGCGGCCTCGCCTCAGCCTCACTCCACAGCTTGAGAGCAGACAGAGGACCACGTACAGAGAGAAGAGCCAGGGTGACAAACAGGCCTGCCCAAAGTGCCCCAACCCAGATCATGCTGACATCTGAAATGATGTGGAGAGAGCCTTTGATTCCCTAGAAACCTGAGGGATGAATTGAGATTCCCTTTTGTGGCACAGCAAAGATACAGCAGAGTTGATCCAGGATATTTAATGCCATAGGATTCATTCAAAGCCCCTGCCAAACCCCCAGCCTGCCTTCCCTGGGCTGACCATCACTTCACAGAGCTGACCATCCACAGGCATTGGTATTGTAAATATGACACAGAAATTGCAAATCATCCCAAGCACCTGGGCCGTGTTCTCCCTCCCTACAGAAACTGCTGCAGTCACACCTTCCCCTTCTGCTCTGCTCACCCCAAAGAGCAAAATATCTCTTAATGAGGCCCTGAGCTACCCCTGAAATATCTTCAGTGGAGGACTGAAGCTGGGTCAATGGGGACTGGCACGAGGCATCCTCCTCCTCCAAGGGAGCGTATTTACGAGGAAGTCATTACGAGAGAGGCGGGGAAGAGGGGCTGGGGACGCTGAGAGAGTCCTTTCATTGATCAGATTATTTTTAGAAAACAAATTTCCCTTAATGGGTTTATGGTTTCAGTGAGAAGAGCAGCTGGTGCCAATGTTTACAACTCTGAGTCACGTCACAGAATGTCAAGGCAGTGGAAAGTCTTATGAGCCCCGGACAATGGTCCCACTGAGCAGAGCTTGCCGTGCTGTCTGGGCACGCTGCATTGTCCAGCTGAGCTCTAGGGAGCCAAACCCTCCAGTAAACAGCATCAGCCATCCCAGCTCTGGCTGGACACTGAGGAGCAGGCACTGGAGGAGCTGGAGCTACACACCTCTAACACCCCCTGATCACAGGCAGAGAGGATGGGAGAGAGGGACAGCGATATTCCAAGAGCTGATGTACTCCTAGAGGCAAGCTCATGCTTTTCTGATGATGTAAATTCCATTTTCATGTCACAGTAAGTTATTTTTTCACCTTGGCCATGCTGGGATGTTTTCTGTAAATGTTTTTATGTCTTGCAGCAACATAAAACCCAAAAGCTGCCTGCATGGAGCTGTGGGCTCTGGGGACACAGCTGCCTCTGTGTCCTGCAAGAAGGAGGACGGGAGAGCAAGCAGGGATGTCCTGCAGTGCTCTTTTACCTACAGAGTGCATTTCTGAAGAAATCCCCAGTTCTTTCCCACTGCCACATGTGGTTTGCCTGTGAGGGCAGTCTGTAGATGTGTGAACACAAGTGAGCCCCAAATTCTGCGTCAGGTGGGCAGCAGAAGAGGCTGTGAGGATCTGCCCTGCTCTTCTGTGTTTTTCCCCATATTCTCATCTTCCCCTCTAAACTCAAGGAAGTCCAGGATGGAAAAAAACCACCGTGGTTTTACACATCAGAACCCTTCCTGCACTAAACCCCAGCTGAGTCATCTCATCCAGCTCCAGGGGAGTCTGGTCCTACCTCCACATCCTGCTGGCTCCTTCCTCCTCCCCAGCAGAGCACAGACAGGGCAGGGACAGCTCAGCCCTGCCAGAGCCAGGCTGATTCCCCAGGGATGCAGGGAAGCACCAGGGTCCCTCCCCTGCATGTCACACATGTCCCCAACTGTGGGGCTGCTGTTCCCTGCCACTCAAACACTCCCCCGACACAGATCTGTTCCCAGGGCAAGCCCAACAACCCTGAGGGTCTCCAGGCTGTCACATCCCTGCCTGCACAGTAGCAGAGGGGCACAGGTAGGTCCAAAGCCACATGGCCATCGAGTGGCTTCTTCCCATGGAGCCTGCAGTGCCCTGACCTGCTCCAAACCCCATTTCCATCAAGGACCAGGCCCCAGAAGCCCAGGTCAGCCTGGTTTGGAGGACATGGAGCACACTTTGGCCCTCTCCCATGTTTGTTTTTCTCCTGCTGAGCATCTCCTATGAGATCTCCATTCACCAAGCACCCAGGAATCAACATTCAAGCAGTAAAAATTGAAGAAGCAGTTCTAAAAAGTATTAAAATCAGCCTTGCAAAGCTTTGGTTGGGTTTGGTTTTTTTTCAGCACATGAATTTGGCCAAAGCTTCATGCAATGTGCAGGGCCCGTGGCTCTGCTGGCCTTTGGTTTGGAAACAGGGGTTAGATTTTGGAACATCTTCCGAGGGCACCATTCCACTGGAAAACGTGGGCTGGTCACACCCAGTCATCTTGCAGGATTAGGTCAACAGATACTCATTTTTTAATTGTGAAGAAAGTCAGCCTTCAGGGAGAAGTATTCCTAAAAGATTGTTCAACAAGTATGTGGGATTAACAGAAAAATCAAGAAGGACAGTTTGGGAGAGGTCAGTCATTCCTTAGAAAAACCAGAAAGACAAAAAGGATGCTGGTCATTATGGAATATTGCCCTGTAATGGCACAGGGTGAGGCACTTTCAGTGGGGTTTTGCATTTTTGGGCAAGTTGAGGATCTGAGTCAGAGCTTTCCAAATCCTTCTGCTCACCCCAGTTGATGAGGGCATACAAAATCCCTGAATGGACCCAAATGTCCTTAGAATCAACATCTGGCTCCAATAAGCAGCCCGATGGTCATGCTTTAACAATGTTTGTTCCAAACTAAATCTTTAACTAAACATTTTCTGAAAAGGGGTTTTGATAGCAGAGTTGCAATAGTGAAGAGGCTGCCCGTGTTTGTTTTTACTAGAGATCCCAGTTCCCTGGGGTTTAACTCATCCTCACACATTCTTTTGGGGCTGGAGCTTGGTGAAGCAGGAGGGATTTGTGCCATTATTGCCAGATTTTATCACGGCATCACTCTGGGGATTTTAACCTGCAAACTCCAACCTGGCACAGCAGCAGGGTAGATGCTCATGTTTGGGTTCTCCTTCCTCTGTGTCCAGGATAGGAAGGACAAAGATAACCACAGCAAGGAAGATTCGGGATAGATATCAGGACAATTATAGAAAGGATTATAAGGGTTAGGTAGAATTTCCATCGTGGGATGGAAATTCACAGATGCCACCTGGTCTAGTGGGTGGCATCCCTGCCCATGGTGGTGGGCGGAATAAGATGATCTTTAAGGTCCCTTTCAACCCAAACCATTCCATGTTTAGGAAATGTCAGACCCACACCTGCCAGACAATGATTGTGCCCCATGACAGGGAGGGATGAGTGGACATTCTAAGGTACTCTTAGCCCCCTCTGTGAGGCTGCCCTGAGGACAAGAGCAGAGCCACATCACCTGTGCAGGGATCACCTCCAGCTCGTGCCATCACCTGCACAGGGCCAGGAGCTGGAGATTTGAGGCCTCTCCAGAGGAGACTTCCAGTCACCTTCACCCCCATGGCTCCAAGCCACAGCCAAGACCAGACTCGCCCATCACCAGGCTGTAAAGTCTGAGCACGAGGCCAAGCTCTCCTCTGGACAACTCCTGGTGGCACAGGAGAGGCAGCCGCAGCTCCAGCCCCTCTCAGCCAGCAGTGTGGCTGGGAAACACTTGGATCCAGGCTCAGAGCCTCCTCCTGAGCCCCTCGGAGCAGGAAGGGCTGTCCAGGGAGACGGGGAGCGTGCAGGTACACACACCCAGCCAGCCCCGGAGCCAGGGTCAGCAGGATCCGTGTCTGGCTCCGGCGGTGACTCAGCCGGCTCCGCGATCCCGGCCCGCTGCTCCTCTCTGTGTTATGGGATACAAATGCTTCCCTTGCTTCCTAAAGCACTGCCAAATAGACTAAAAACATAAAACAATGGCTAATTCTAAAGCAGCTGCTAGAAGTCCTGTCTTTGCCTGCATCTGCTGTCATCAAAATACATAGAAACAAATCCGGAGTGCAGGGCAGGCTTGGAGCCTGGATGGTACATGGCTTCTCATTTGTCCTGCTCCGTTCCCATCAGCTTTGGGATGCTCAGGCTGCTGGCACCTGGGCACCTCCTCCTCCTGGCACCACTGTTTTAGCCATCATAGCTGAACCAAGAGAGGAAGAGGCAGCAAATCACACTGATAGCCTAAATTTACTATAATTGAAAGCCACAGAAACTCCTTTTAGGATGCTCCAGTACTCATTCAACCTCCCACATTCCATATTCCGCTCCCTCCAGCTACCAAATGCAACCCTAAAGCTAAAACTGGGTTAAAGACCTCCTGTGTTTTACACCTCAGCCCCTGTGCAAGGGGATCCAGGGTGAGATCCCGGGGATCCAGCCAGGACGGTACCCACAGGTAACACCACATGCGCCCTCCAGCCCTGCCAACCTTGATCTGCAATTTTTTTGTGTTTAATTGTCCCTTTCCCATTCAAGAGCTGTTTCCTGGCTTTGCTGGCAGAAAGGAAGGACACTGGAAAGCGCAGCAGTGGAGTCTGATTCCCATTTAGGACTGAGGGCCTCTTTACCCAGCTCCAGCTCCGCAGAAAGGCTTAAATGCAAATGGGAACCAGGCCCTTGGAGGGCTCACTTTGAACAGGTTATATTCTTACCACTTTAAATAAACTTTTAAGAGAGGGGAGCAACTGAGCTTTAACCAGTACAATATGGCAGGGACTGATAGCTTAGGCCTGATCTTTTCCTTGTCCCAGCCTTCCCGACACCCTGGGCACTGCTGGAGAAGAGCTGAAGGGTCAGGGTCAGGCAGCCAACTGCAGCAAAACAGAAACCTTTCTTTCACTGAATAAATATAAAGATACTGTATATGAACAAAAAATGAAGCATGTCCCACAGAGGATTTTAAAGCTTCCAAAAATATTCCCTCAGCCCTTGCCAAAGGTAATACAGCCAGACTTTCCATGGAAAGCATCATTGTGCATGGTGAGGTTCAAGGAGGTCGCTCTGCTTGAAGTGCACAAACAGCCAGCGCCCTGTCCTGTCCCTCCTCTCCACACACACACTCTGCCACCAGGAACAAGTGCCCTCTTTTTTTTTTTTAAAAAAAAAAAAGGAAAGAAAACAACTTTCTTCCCTCAAAGGTGGTATAGAACTCACCCTCGCTGTGCAGCAGTAGCAGCTACAGCTTGTATTTACAAGCAGCCCCCTTAAGAGGACTTGAATGGCTGTTTATAGAACACCCCAACACCAACAGGTTTGCTCAGGGGGTTCTGTATTTTTGGAGGCTTTTCTAAGCCCTGCTTTCTTCCCCATCCCCAAAGCAGTGGCTGTAACAGATCCTGCACTAAGGAGGTGGGAACCTGGCTGCTGAGAGGTTCCTGTAACACAGGCATTACTCCACACTTCTTGGAGGGCTGGAAAATAACCCTCTTTTCTACAGTTGCTGCCTTCCACCTAATTATCCCCAAAGCTTTGACTTGTAAACACCTGACCTAATTCTTTCCACAGGCAGGTTTTAATAACAGAAATTCTTCAAAAGTGTCTTTATGATGCATCACACCATGGTACCTTGTAAATAAGCTGTGGGCCAGGCGAGCCTTTCACGGGGAAACAAGGCAAAGACACTTAGTCACTGAATATTCAGTTTTAGGGAGAGGCACCACAGTGAGGTCAGCCCAGCTCAGTCCGCAGCATTGGAGCTGGATGATCCCGTGGGTCCCTTCCAGCTCAAGGTGTTACGTGATTCTGTGATCTGAAATTCCACATCTGAGCTCTGCAGAGGAAGGAAGGTCCTTAGATCTTGTCCTAAGAACAACACCGTGTCCATGCAGATTTCCTTTCACTTTGGGATCACAGAACTTTCTATAAATATGTATCAATGAAGCTGCAGAATTTACTCAACACTTAAGTACAGAGGGGTATGTAAAGAGAAGATCATTGCTTCCTGAGCTTCCTTTTCTCAGCGCCACCAGTACCCTGTGCTGGGCACTGGGCACATCACAGCATAGAATCAGCTGTTCCTGGGCACTTGTACAAGTGGCAAAACCCAGGAGCCACTCCAGGAGCTTAGCAGGTTCCCCTGGAGCAGGACCACGTGGCAAGGGAAAAGTTGGGAGAGGAACCCTGATCTCCTCAGTTCCCCATCTCGTTCTCCATCCCGCGCCTTCTCCTGGCACTCTGGAGCAGAGCTCATTTTGCAAATCCTCCCTATTTGCATTTTGGATTTGTATATATTTGTATACGGCCGTGCCCAAACCTGAAGTTGTTTTGGCAGCAGAAATACACCTAAATTTGTGATACACCTAAATCTGTGATACACCCAAATTTGTGAATACCCCTAAATCTGTGAATACCCCTAAATCTTTGAATACCCCATGTTCAGCTGGGCTGAGCCTTGGACCAGTGACCTTTGGGGTGACCCAGCAGAGGGGCAGAGTCCTGGGAAGACTGAGGGGCAGGGAAGGGAGTGGGAGAGATTCCTGCTGGCTGGAGGGAGGGAGTTAAGGAACAGGCCTGGAGAAAGAGTTGCCGAAAGCATTGCAACACGAGAGAAGCTCTGCAGGCCTTTGATCTCAGAGCTGTTCTTGAACTGTCACTTTAATGATGTGTCAAAGACTAAAAAGAGTTGAGATTAAGAATACTGGAGCCTGGGGAGAGGAGAAGGCCATTTTAAGCCTGCTGGGTCTAAGCTGGGTTTCTGGAAGCTTTTAGACCCTTGCTGCACACTGTGCAGAGCACAGAGCTGAGAAACAGGTCACATTTTGGAAGTCCTGCGCCATGGTTTGCCTTATAAAAAGCCTGTGTGCTCCCTGCACGGGCAAATCCCTGCCTGCTCCAGACGTGCACGTGCACGCTCTGCTCCAGCAAGTTCTCTGCACAAAAGGCTCGAGTGAGTTGTTTTCCCGAGTTTCCCTGTGGAATGCTGTCTCCCCTTTACGGTGTGTCCCTAAAGCAATGCCATGGCTGAGATGCAGGGCCGGGTAGTGGCTGGAAAAGGGACAGATCTTCGTAAAAGAGCCCCAAGTGCAGGAAACACAGGCAGTTTTATCAGCCCGTGGCTGGCAGGACATTTGGGCTCTCTGCAACTGCATATATTTCATTAATATCCCAGCCAGCTTTCATGGCATTACCATCAGGTTAATCTACTTTAGATTAATGAACCTCAGTTTCAGCCAGGCAAGCTAATTAAGATGATTTTCTTTGAACTTGTTCTAATGAATGTATTAATATCATCCAGGGCTTCTTTTGGAGCTACAAGCATGGCCATGTTATTCCTGAGAAGAGGCCAAACATTTTTTATTAGGGAATCATGTGCTGTGCAGAGTCTGGGACTGCCTTGCCTTTGTTTTCTCTGTGCTGCACCTTTACAGTGGCTGCAGAGAGAGCAGCCCTTTGCTTTGCAGATTTTGCTGTGGCTCCACAAGTCAGGAAAAGTTCAGGAGTGCTCTGCACATGCTCACATGCTCAGGATCTGGTAAAAAAGCTAGGAAAATTTACTATCAATTAGCTCTTGTTCTTAGAAAACATTTAGATTTATTTAACTACTCCCCCACCTCTATTCCAACAGAGAGAGATTTAAATACAGAATCATTTGGGTGGGAAGGGACCTCAAAGCTCATCTCATTCCACCCAGCAGCATCTTTTTCCCAGGTAACAAGAGATGGAACAGGAAGGAATGGGAAATGGCCTCCAGTGGAGCTGGGGGAGGTTTAGGTTGGATATCAGGAAAAATTTCTTCACTGAGCAGGTGGTCAGGCATTGGCACAGGCTTCCCAGGGCAGTGGTGGCGTCGCTGTTCCCGGAGGGATTGAAAAGATGTGACACCTGGGGACACGGGTTAGTGGTGGCCTTGGCAGTGTTGGGGGGATGATGATCTCAGAGGGCTTTTCCAGCCTCAGTGACTCTGACTCCGTGGTGTGGGGCTGGGGAGGCAGCAAAGAGGGGAAAGGTCTCCAGAGCAGGAGCTGTGCAGAGGTCCAAGGGGAAGAAGATGGGAAGGAGCCCATCTGTGGGGGTCTCTGGTGTGCACACCTGGGCTAGGTTGGCAGGGCCCTGGTCCCTCACCAGGGCACAGCCCAGGTGCTGCTGAACCACACAAACAGGGATTTTCTAGGTGATCCTGTGCAGCCTCCTGTGTGGGTCAGGCTGCAGGACCAGGCTCAAGGCCAGAGTTCAAAGGAGGGAGAAATAACTCAAAACTTGGCTTCATTACAAACTGCCTTACACTGGCCACTGCTCTGGGAATCACCTGGGCTGGTGTTCTGATCAAACATAAGGAATGCACAGGGATAAACACCATGCGGTTGGTCAGCCTCTGGCACTGACAGCCCTGTGGGTCCCATGTCCCTCGGGGAGCCACTGGAGACAGTGTGGTGAATGACCCCTTTCTCCAGCCCCAAAGACACCCCACTCCCTCAGCTCCACCATTCCAGCCCAAGGCTTGGGAGCAGCTTCCAAACCCTAGTCCCTGGACATGCACAGAGACATCGTTCCATGGATCTGGCTTAAATAAGCTCCTTAATGAATTGTTACTCTCATGAAATGAGAAAACCACAGGTCCCATCTCTCACAGTCACAATCCCTCAACATAAATAAAATAAACAGTCTGGAAACAGTTCTATAAAATTATATTGCCACACAGGTATCCTTCAATATTGGGGAGTATGGTTCCTTTTTTTTTTTTATTTCCCTAAGTAACCAGCCTGCAATCAATGTGCTAGGCCAAGGTGGAGTTAATTTATAAATGCACATTTATGATGAATCATTGGAGGAAATGCAGGCAGACTGGAGACAAAAGTCTGCAGTTGCTAAACCAAATAGGAAATGCTCTTTACATCTGCCTCTTCAGTTGGCATCCACTTCCCCTCCCAGTCTCCTTTCTGCTGGGTAGGCCTGTTTATTTTTGGGCTACTTTTGTTTGCAAAGCCAAACAGAGCTTCTGATTTTTTGTATTTATCTTTTTTTAAATTTGTAAACAGCACTTCTCACTTATTCAAGACCCAGATTATTAACAGTGGAAATCAGGGCACCTTCCTGCACAGAGTTGTTTACTCTCTTCAGGGAAAGCAAAGTCGCAGAGTGGAAACAGGGTGGAAAAACAGCCTTGTTAAAATGATATAAAAATAAGGACAGTGCTGGAACTACCCTGCCAACTATGGAAGAATTGCCATCTCTTTTCTATTATGTTTATTTTAAATATTACTAAATTGAAATGAATAAATTGGTACAAATCACTAAATGAGTATTATGTGTATCTCAGGCCAGGCTGGATGGGGCCCTGAGCAGCCTGATCCAGTGAATGGCATGCCTGCCCATGGCCCTGCTTGGAACTAGGTGAGCTTTAAGGTCCCTTCCAACTCAAACCATTCCATGATTCTCTGTCTCTAGGAAGTTTCCAAGTGACAGGACACTACTCTGTGACACTTCCATTCATTTTCACTTCTTTTTCCCCAAACTGGCCCTAGCAAAGCACCTCCCACTAAAGGAACAGGCATCTCATGTTTTGTGGATCTCCAAGGGGACATCACTGTGTCCATGGAGATCTTTATGCCTCCAAGCAATGAGGAATCAGCAGAGCTGCAGGAGAACCCATGTCCTTCCAAGGTACCCATCCCTCATGCCGGACATGGGGACCTCACCCATGTCACCCTGCAGGTTTTAGAGCTCTGCTGCTGCAGTGAAATATTTACTCTGCTGGAATATGAGCTGATGTCAGATAAGGAACAAGCTCTGGTTCATAAACCTGTTGTTTCTCCCAGGGCTGGTATTCCTTTTGTGTGTGTGTGTGTGTGTGTGTGCATATCAAATGTGCACATCAGCTATTTGATCACCACTGCTCATTGCAGAATTTTAATGCAGAAAGCTGGCATGGCCTTTCTTTCCTCCAGGAGACTTTAAAATCCTTCCAGCCCCACTGGAGAGAGAATTCACACTGCCAATTTTTCTTTTTTTTTTCCAAAGGTTTTATAGAATGTGCTATGCGTGCAAAACGCAGCCTTTAACTGCTAGAAAAATACAGGCATTTGAAATGCGAGCAACAGAAATAGAGGCACACAAAAACAGAAACAAAGAGGGCTGATTTGATCTACTTCAGAGCCACTGGAGGAAGAAGCACCCTGGTAACGGTGATCAATGGTAAACACGGATTCTTATTTAGGGAGGCCAGAGCAGCGCCTCTTGTTTCTGCTCGCTTTTTATAGCAGGTTAAAAAATAACAATATTGCTGTGGAAAGATGACGCGAGCAATAACTTCCCGCTGTCCGAACAATTGGAGCAGTCAAGGCAAGCCCAAGGAACAAAGTGAGGGACAAAAGCTCTCCCTCACTTGGGCTGAGGGACTGCTGGAGTCTGTGGTTTGTCGGCGCTGGAGGGGCAGTGCTCATACTTCTGCAATCTTGGGATTGTGGAATGCTCTGCCTCCCCCTGACCTTCGGAGCATGGATCTGGCCGGGCTGAAGCAGCACTTCAGCAGCCTGACTGCTCTCAGGAGCTCTTTGGTCCTTCGACCCCCTTCACTGGCCCTTGGAAAGTTGTGGGAGTCTTCCTATTTATTTTACTGCCCTCAGGAGCAAGGCTTTGTTTGGGAAGGCAGCCTGGAGCAGGTTTAGGGACTTTACACTCTCAAAAGCAATCCCCCAGCCTTTCCCCTGCCTGTGTTTTTATAAAGAAGGACTTTTCCTAAGCAGCACCAATGGCCAAACCCCTCACATCAGCTCCTGTCTGATCTGAAGGGCCGCGGCCGCTCCTCCTGCCAGGTTTGGCCCCAGGAATGGACCTTTGAGCGGGGTCACGGCTCCTGCCTGCCAGCACAGCTCCCTGTGCCAGGGCTTCCAGAGGCACTCCAGAGCTTTCCAAACTGCACAGGCATATGTTTGAATAGCAGCCTGCTTCCAAAATTAAGAAGAGCTGTATTATGGCTCCTGCCAGAAATAATGTAAACGAATGTTACTCTAAGAATGGGGCTGGGGTGACCACTTTCAGTGCCATTTTCAGGACACTGAGGGGAACTGCCGTTCTTTAAAAAAAAAAATAGCTCGACTAATGAAAAACCGATAAGAAAATCATTCAAATGCCAAAAATTCTCTCACACACAAACCAAACACTAATTCTTGAGATACTATATATATATTTATTGGTTAAAAGCACATACCAGCCTGTCTAAATCTGTGATTGGTGCCTAGTTTATAACACCTTTGTGGCTTTTAGTTTCTCACCAAGACACATCAAAGCAGGGGACACTTAGCCAAGGAAAACTTTATTGTTAGTATTAACTCACTCCAAGAAAAAGATTTTTGGAAGTTTGAGAATTTTTCACTTCATGGCAATTGTTGATTAATGAACCTCAATGGACTACAGCCTAAAAGAGGACTTTGTTAATAAAAAATGCTAAACAGTGCAGGCAGAGTAAGGAGATACTTTCTTTGAACCTAACTGATATAAAGGTGTACACAAAGACAGGACCTGTGAAGATGGATTTATTCAGTGTGATCCTGTTTGCTTTCCAGTTCCGCCTCAGGCTATTTCTACTTGCAAAAAACCCCCAATTACTGAGGAGAGGAGGAGGAGAAATCAGAGAATCACAATATAGCTGGAAAGATTAGAGCACTTGGGAGATACTTAACAATGATATTTAGGACAGGCAGAGCTTTGTCCCTCTTGGCTACCCCAGCACGGCTGTTGGAGCAGGGCACCACCAGGGGCCAGGGTAGTGACATCTTCAAGCAGGAATGAGAGCACCAGGATCCTGAGGGACTCTTCCTGGCCCTCTCATGGTTTTGTTTGGAGAAGTCATCTAAGATCTCTGAAGTAAAATGTATTAGTCTGAAAGCAGGGTTAATGAAAATGACTCATTACACTGGGATGATCCAGTTAATTCCTGTTTACACACTGGTTTAGGCTTCCCAGCAGAGAGGTACCACGTGGAAATGCAGTTTTTTTGCTGTGAGCAGATGATGCCGATGCTGCTCAAGTTAAACACCCAAACCAGTGCAGACTGGGACTGAGGGACCTGCACACACAAACCAAGCTCGTGCTGGAGGCAGCAGCATCCCTTCCAACCCTCACCATCCTGTGACCATCAGTCACCACAACTGTGAGATTCCAGACTTTCTCTCACAGTTCTCAGGACTGGGAGGAAGGGTTCTGAGCAGAGTTTTGTTCAGCAAGCGAGTTTGTGAGGAAGCAGCAAAGCCCAGCAGGCAGAGCATGAGGTCAGGGTGACCTCAGCCGTGTCCTTCCTCTGATCACAGAATCCCAGACTGGTTTGGGTTAGAAGGGACCTTAAAGCTCAGCTCGTCCCACCCCCTGCTATGGGCAGGGACACCTTCCAGAAACCAGGTTGCTCCAGCCCCTGTCCAACCTCAGCGTGGACAACTCCAGGGATCAGGCAGCCACAGCTGTGACCCAGACCTCACTTTCCTCACTCATTTATGAGTTTGTTGATGTGACTGAGAACTGTGATCAATGAAACACCCAGGCAGCCCTGGACAGAGATCAGTTCATGGAGCCCATGTGAGGATGAGGAGCCCATCTGGGTCTGTTCCAGCTGGAATGTGTGTGAGGGTCTGGAGTGCCCACTGCCAGAACCCTGATCCTTTCCTTTGGGTCTCTGGAGAGCCAAGTCTTTGTATGTTATTTTGAGGTGCCTGTCGCAGACAGGGGGAGTGGGAACGTAACATTATGGTACCAGGCTGTGTATTTAGGGAGGCTGCATTACAGTCAGAAGAAAGGGCTGTATTATGGAAATTATATGGGAAGAGATAGGCCCAGGCAGTGCTGGCTGTGCTCTGCAGTCTCAAATCTCTGTGTCAGGGGTGGTTAGATGATGGGAAGAGGCTGCTGTTTACTGTGGAATGTCCTTTCTGTCTATATGTTTCTGAGAAAGAAATGAGAATTGTATTCCTTTATTACAGTCAGTATTTGTATCCTGCCTCTGTGACAAGGAGAAGTCTATAAATCATGGAATAAAACAGCTGTAAATCATCACCCAAGCTATTAAAGCCTCTTGGGTCTTTAACAGATTTTCTACCCCCACTAGTTCATAAACACAATCCAAAATGTCACTGAGACACTTCTTCCCAAGGCCTGACTTTTTATTTCGGGTTGAGAGTCTGAATTCACAACGGATCCAAGGCAACATTTATCCCAGATAGGTGTTCCATATCTCACTGCTGTGTTTGTGCTCTCCCTTTACCCTTCAGCTCTCTCAGCAACATGACACATGGGCAGACCATTTTCCCTCCAGCTTGGATCATTGATTTCCTTAGACCAAATACAGAGAGGGGTTGTGATTGTAGTAACTGAATATTGGCAATTTTTTGCCTTATCTAGAACACAGATTTGAACCAGCCTAACCAGATCTCTTACAGAGTAGTTTCCAAGCATTAGATGTGACCTTGCACATTATAAGGCCCTTAAACAGTAAAGATCCTTTCTGTACCACTCAATGGGAAAAAAAATCCTCAATCCCTCTCCCTCAAAGCGTCCACAGAGCAGCAGGACACCAGTCAAAACAGTTAAATCTCCATTACCAGACATGTTGGAGAACCCAACTTCCAGGCAGAGCAGTGGGATGAAGCACTGCCCCTACTATGCAAAGAATGCTCTCCTTAGACAGGTTGAGAGAACAGGATAAGTTGGAAGAAAAAGAAGTATCTTTGGCAAACCCAGTTCCAAGGGTTTTACTGTCAAGATGTTGAGTCAATGAAATAACAGGGAGACTGCAGAACATCCCCAGCTGTCTTTCTCTGTGGAAGGAAGATGCACTTTATCCTCTGGGAACACCCCTAATATCTGCAGATTCCCATCCAAATCCACCCATGTCTTAACTTTGTGGAATCAATGCTTTGACGCTGAACTAAATTCTCTGGTGTTTCAGCAGGGAACAGGAATATTTGAAGGGCAGAATCAGAGCAGAGGGTGGCAATGGGACAAGGTTCATCTGAATGACCACTTGCACCTCTCTGTTCCTATTGCAGATGAACAAAGCCAGGGATGTTGAAGGTAAGAAGAGCTGGCTGAGTATCCAATTCCTTCTTTTTCCAGCATGCAGCCTGCCTGCTGCCAATTCCAGGTGTTCAACAATAATGCAACAGTTACTCCCAAGTAACACCTATAATTTGAGTCACTGGGACATTTCCTCTGGCATTTCAAAGCATATGGAAAGGAATGTGAAAACCCTTCATTAGCCACAGGCAGGCGGCCACTGACAGAATCTCTCAGAAGTGCCCTAAAAGTTTTCCAAAAAGCGTATCCATGTCTCCAAGCTGCTGGGCACCAGACACCACTGGAGACCACGGATGTGAGCAAAGCTGTGATTTCTCCATACAGGAACAACCTCTCCTGCCCTCTGGAAGGGTTTCAACACCAGAACATGATGTTCAAATCACTAATCCTCATAAAGCATCACCTGTGCTGTCTTAGGGAAGACAGATTCCCTTGCCCCCGGGAATGACAGCTCCTTTCCCCAGGAAGGGCATGTAGGGTCAGAGCTGCAGGAGATTTCTATTCTGCTGTTCTGTCCCTGCCTTTTGTGGAAAACCTGCAGCCTTTCCTGCTCCTGTGATGCACAGAGTTGCAAATCTCTGTCCACATTCCATGGGATGGGTATAACTTGCCAGATTTTCTGTTTACTACGGAATTTATACACAGATTCAGGAACCCCTATATTTTATAAGAAAACAGAGTGGCATATAAAAACATTCTTAGTGCTGGTTTATTTATACAATTAATGGTCAACAGAATAAAACGTACTTTTATGCACTCCACCTCCCTGCCCCAAAAGCCAGTTTGTTTGACAGACAGCTTTGTTCCACACTCTCATGGGGTGCATTAACCTCTGCAAAGTCCATGGGTGAGTTCAGAACTGGCATCATCCCTCCTGCTCCTGCAAAGAAAATCAAGCAAGCTCAACACTGAGCCTCTCTGTCCCACCAGAAGGGAATCACTGAGCTTCTCTTTCCCACTAGAAGGGATTCTTTCAGTCTCATCCCTTGGTCCCACCCTGAAGCTCTGTGGCAGTTTGAGGCTGCTGAGTTATGCCAAGTGGGAATGCTGCCTGTCCAAGGGCCAGCAGCAGCTCCTGGAACTGGGAATTCCCACTTGGGAGCACAAAGTCTTTCTCAATGGGCCAGTCACTGATGTTCTTTGCAGGGCAGCACTGAAGATGAAGTTCTGTGGGCAGGTTTTACCAGCCCTGTGCTGCTCACGGATCTGCAGCTCCTCATGTGCTGTGAATCTGCCATGGATCCAACTGCGTTGTGGATTCCAGCCTGGAAACCTCACAGAACCATGTGCCTGAACTCAGGACACTCAGTGTTCATCCTTGAGCCATTTCAAGACCCAGTTTAAAAAAAGATATCAGAATCTAAAGGGGTTTCACAGGAACCTCTTTTACTCCTGGTTTGCTCCTGGTTGTACAGTGCATGGCTGGGATGCCCATCCTCCTGCTCCTCCTCCTCCTCCTCCTCCTCCTCCTCCTCCTTCTCCTTCTCCTTCTCCTCCTCCTCCTCCTCCTTCTCCTCCTCCTCCTCCTCCTCCTTCTCCTTCTCCTCCTCCTCCTTCTCCTTCTCCTTCTCCTTCTCCTTCTCCTTCTCCTTCCTGGAGCCATGTGCTCCAATCCAAGGCCAGTTAATGGTGCCCAAAGTCACCAAAAATCCAGAGTTAAAGAAGCACAAACATGAGATTTACAAGAAGCTAAAGAAGCAAGATATGGAGAACAAACCTGGAAAGTGAAATTAGGTCTGTAAATGGTAACCAACTCCCATTTGAGGAGTTCCTGGGCATTTTGTCCCTAACGCATCCCAGATAAACTGGTTTAAGAATGGATAAAACAAATATGAAGATGTCTACACTGAGGCTGTGTAGGAGTTTAACTAGATCAATTTGAAACTGATTTCATTAAACCAGTGAATGTTTCATAATATGGACCAGACTTTGAATTTCAAGCACTTCAAACCTCATTACATGTATCCTTTATTATAACAGTGCTTCTCTCGATGCTCTCATGGCAGATTCCTGCCTCCTGAGGTTTGGGCTGGAATGCCAACAATTTATTTTAATGCAGTTCAGACATTTTAAAGCTTTGCTGAGCTATCCCCAAAATAACCACTGATAGTAGGTGGCAAGCACCCTGAAATGATTAGGGTCTTTCTTGTTGAGGAAAAAAAGATATTTGATGGAGAAAAAAAAGAAAGAAAAACCGATGAGAACAGGATAAGCATTAATGGAGAAAAGGCATGTGTTGGAGTGCAAACTGGTTGAACTCAAATACTCAACATGAGTTACATTAAAAATATCTTTGCAGAATAATGGTCACTGGGTGTGTTATGTCAGGAGCTGACTTAATTCAGCTGCTTAAGAGTTGGAACCCCGTTTCCCCTTTCTTATTTCCATGTCCCCACTGCACTTTACTCCATCCCAGTTTTCCTTCCCATCCGCTTGTTGGGTTCACACTCCCAAAACGCTGGCCACTGGCTGGCACTGTCCCTGGGCAGTGTTTGATCCTTCCTGGTCCTGAGTCAATAAAATGGCTTTTGCTAAATTGCTGCAGACTGGAGCGGGCTGGCAGCAAGGAACAGCAGTGTGTGGTTAACCTGGGAATGGGATGGCGTGCCATGCTTGGCTGACTCAGCCTTTTGAAGCCATGCGCTGATACCAGGGCTGGTGTCTTGTGGTGATTAATCAGCTCTGGGAAGTGACAGCTCATTTTGAAGAACACGAATGAGCTCTCTCTCCATAGAGTGAACAGCTCTAAACTGAAACAGGCACTGCCCCAAACAGAAATAATCCAAACAAGGCCTCTCCTTCTCCATGGCTGCTTCAAAGTGTCACTTCTTTACCTTTGTGGGAGAGAGAGAGCTGCACTTAGTGAGAAATGAAAAACCTGAGGAACAAAAGGATCTCATTCAGGAACTCCAGTCCCAATCCACAGCACTTTTTAAAGCGGAGCATCCCTGTATTTAAGTCACAACCAGCATTAAAGTCAGAAAACACTAAAACTTCCAACCATTAAATGACCTTTTTCCTGCTCTAGTTATCCAAGTTCCCTGTATTAAAACATGAGACTTTCACCAAGTAGGAATAAATATGAATCTTGTGACCCTCCAGATTTTACCAGCCTCGCAGAGCTTCTATGAAACCCAATGCATGGCCACAATCCTGTTTAGATTTTTAAATAGATCCCTCTACAGCTTCCAAGAAATAAAGTCAAGAGAGGACTTCAGTGGGGTCTCTTTGTGGGATGCCTGGGAATGGCAGGAACAGCAGGGAGGATGTGGATATATTATCTTACTCCAGAAGGGACTAGTGGGGAAAAATCCTCCTTGCTGCATTTGTGCCTGAACAGCCCAGAAATTGGTGGGAAATTTTTGGGCCAGGAGAAAGCAAGAACAGGAGCAACTCAGGTGTTGGAAAAGCAGCCTCTAAGTGTGGCTGAAGAGGTACAGAAGATGCCACCAGAGGCTGGGAAGATGCTGGCACTGCCCAGGGCAGAGTGGAGAGACAGGGGCTGGAGGGAGATGGGCAGAGAGCTGGGAGCCAGCGGCTTCAGGGGAGGCTGAGGAGGGAAGGAGGGAGCTGTTTGCTTTGGATTTTGTGCCTGTGTTTTTCCTGCAACGCCCCAGGAAGACACAGCAGGGAGTGAACTGACCAGTCTGGTGAACTTTTTATATTCCTTTTGGCCTTTTAATACCCTGAGAAGTGGAGGATCTTTTATTTTTAAACATAGCTGAAGGGCTAAATTAGCATTTTGGCAAGGGAAGCAAGCCTGGAAGGCAGCAGTGAGGGAAGCAACTGTTACCTGGCGCCAAAACTGAATGGAAACTCAGGCAGAAATCCCACCAGTGCTGGAATCCCATCCCTACTGAAGAAGGTGAGGGGCCCAAGAGAAAAACCTGCCTGAGCCATTGCAGCATTCCCTGCTGATGAAGTCCTGGCAGTGGGACACACCTCACTCAGATGGATTTTTCCCATGCAGGGCAGAAGCTCTTCTCTCCTGTATCCATCACCCAGCAAGCTGGAGGCCTCCAAACCCACCCCACAGTGGGCTGAGGGCTAGACCTGCAAATTGGGTGATGCCAGGTACGTCCATGGAGCATCTGGGCACCACCTTTGTGCACCTTGGTTGGAGCACCCCATTAAACACAAACTCAACCACCTGTTTCAGCAGGAAAGCAGAGTGGCACCACACACAAGGAATTCAGCTGAAAAATGGTCACATGGAATCAGAGAATCCCAGGATGGTTTGGGTTGGAAGGGACCTTAAATCTCCTGATTCCAGCCCCCTTCCATGGTTCTCCCTCCGTGTGCTCATGCCAGGAGGCAGCACTCAGGTCACTCAACACCTCCACACTGTTGCAGACACCCTCCTCATTCCCAGCACAGGCCATGCCTGGGATTAACGTTGCCAAATCCCACCTGACACCCGTGCCAGAGGTCATGCACACAAACACTGCACAGGTCTTTTCCTGAGAGGAACAGCTCATCCCAACCTGCAGCATGCTCAGCTTTCCAGAGTCTGTGGTCGGACAGGAGCAGAGCAACTCCCTGGGGATGAAGTTACTGGGAATACCCTGCATCCCGTTCCTGTACTGCTGCTCACCTCTCCTTTAGTTCCATGGCTCTGTGGAGTGGTGCTTTGGGGTCAGGTGTATTTTAGAGGTATCTCAACGCTGGAGGGGATTCTCCCTGTGACCACCCCCTCACCTCGCTGTGAGGCAGGGCCAGCCCTCAGCAATGCCTCCAAACAGAGTTATTAAGCTGCATAAAAATCCCCTTTTTTATATATGGATGTGGGACAATACTGATACCCAGTGGCTGATTAAGTTAATTACAGTTGAGTAAATAACCCCCATGGTCACCCCCAGCACAGCACCCCAAGGTTGGCTCCAATCAGCAGCCTGTAAGCAACGGGATATTCAGCTCCCACTCATTTCTGGCATCCTTCTAGACAGTATTGCTGCTAGAAACTGTTTTTGACTGAGAATCAAGTGCAAGGTATACCTATTTTGCAGAGTTAAAACATTAGCTAAGGCAAGGGCTGAATCCTTTAATCATTCCAGCATGTGATTTGCATTTACCTTGGCTAACAAATGCCAAAGAGGCATTACCAAAACCAAAGCTCAGTGCTGCTGAGGTCATGTTATGCTTTTTTCACAGCAATGTGCTGCACCTGGATATCAGTTTTTAAATGCAAACAGGTATGTTTTATCAATTTGTAGCAGGAAAACCTACAGTTTCACGAGGCTGGAAAAACTTGGCTTAGTGTGAATCAAGATTCCAAGGCAGAACGCACTGCAGCCCTCAGTGAGAAAGTTGCTTTTTATTTCTCCATCAATATTTTTCCTTCCCAAGTACATTTAATGTGAAAGAATTAATGAACAGCATAACAAATCCCTCTACACCACAAACATTAGGCAGCACACCGACCAATCCTTCCCAAGGTAAGCCAGTGGGTGAAGGTTGGAATTTATCAAAACATGACAAAATAAACTACTTAATTATGTTGGGGTGATTGCCAGCATCCAACAATCCTCAGAGCAAAGAGCTTCTCAAACCAGCCTGAGGGCAGTGGTAGTTTAGAATTTGCTGTTAAGCATGGATTTCAGAAGTTTCCTGAATCTCATTAAGTCTGTGGACTCGCGCCTGTTTTCCTGCTGACATTGATGAGCTTGGAGGACACAGTCCCAGAGCAGTGGCAGGTCTGAAGGGCTGCCAGAGCTTATCCCAGTGTCTCTCTTTGGTCACAAGCTGCCTTTTGATATTAGAACAAACCCCAAAGTGCCCCAGAATACAGGTCTAAGCTCTAGGGCCACCAAATTGTCCTATTTCAAGGAAATGTGGACCCCAAACCAAAGGCAAGGCTCTGTGAGGAGTGAGCCAACAGGAAAGGGAGGGCTGGAGGAGACCTGGTCCTTCGGGGACACCAAGAGCTCTCCCATCCCACCAAACACCACATTCCTACAGCACCCACCTCCCCAAAGGATGTGCATTCCTGCAGTTGTGCCAGGCTTGAGGTCACCAGGACCTGGACTCTGCTGCCTCACTCTGGGTTTTAACTGGGCTCCAGCTTTGTCCCTTTCCTTGCCCATCCCTCACTCAGCTGGTTATGACCTGATGCACTGACTCAGGAATGACATCTCCTCAGTTTTGGATTGTAAGTCCCTTTTTCAGGCATTTAGAATGATCCCATGTTCCATCCCTGAACCTGCCCATGAAACTTAACACCAAAGGTTAAGGGTCTTACTTAATTACAGGAGATTTTTTTTCCCCCCCAGCATAAACTGGGGAAAGGTGATTTCCACAGCTGCATTATTTACCTCAGACTTTACTAAAGCTGCTTTTATAGCAGTGCTAGAGGTTAAATCCTCTGTTATTTCCTACCCAACCTGACTTTACTGTAAGTTACAGTGCACAGGAGTCAATTAATCCAAGCAATAAAAGATAGACCAGCAGCACAGTTTTCCAAAAGAGGACCTTAAATAAAAACAATAAATTAAATGTTTAAAAAGTAATGAAAGAAAAAGAGGGATGATGAGGCTTTACTTGAAGTTGGGGAAAGCTTCTCCCCCACCATGATGGGATCAATACATCTCTGACACACACCAAGGCTGGTGGTTCCCACCATGGATTCACCTCCTGCAGCACCTTGTGGCTCCTGCTCCCTTTCTGCAAATCTTCCTTCCCTCCAGCTGAGCCCTGAGGTGTCTCCTCCTGGGTAACACTGCCCCAGCCCTGTGGTGCCAGTGTACCAAGGGGGAGGGAGACACCTCCAAAGCACTGCCTGCTCCCTACTTGGACTCAATGACCTTAGAGGTCTTTTCCAGCCTCAATGATTCTATTTGACTTCCACCCTCCTTCCCACTGCCAGAGCTACTCATCCACGGCCAGTTTCTCTTCCAGTGGGAGAGAGGGTGTTCCCAGACTTGGCAGCATCCCTACTTTGACAATTGATCAGGAATTTTGCTGGTGGAAAAGCAAGCAGAGCCCCCTCGAACTATGCATGCAGGAATGAGCTGCACATCCCTCGTGCCTCTTGGCCAGCCACGGACGGTGGTTCCCAGGGCTGGATCAGTATAAATAGATACAGAATATCTGTATGGAAAAGCAGCCTTTTCTCTGGCCTGGCAAGGGTTCTGATGAGATCTCCCACAAACTGCGTCAGAATGTCAAGAGCATTTTTATTCCCTGTAATTGAACTGTGTTCTTGCCTGTGTTCTCTGTCCCACCCTTCAGTGCTCTCCTCTCTGAAAATTCCTTTGTTCAGCCTAAAGAGACATTTCATTAAATAAGAAATAATTTCTGGGAGTGGTAATTACAGCCTTTTTTTCAGATGGTTGATATGTAGCTGTTCTGTTTTCCTTTCTGTTAGCAAAAACAAAGAGAATCCCAGTGCCTTTCATTAGGTGTCAGCTCCAGCCACCCAAACTCCAAGATGTCAGTTTTGATCAGGTTGAATTTGTTCTTTGGAATGACTGAAGCTGGAAGCAAAGATAAATGTGGCAACACTCGTTGGCTGCAGGATGATCCATTCTGCCTCCCTGAACTCTGCTACCCTTTGGAAGAACTTTTTTGTACTGGTTCAGGTTGATCCTCTTTTAATTTTCTTCACTGTGAGCTCAGTGCATGGGAAGGAAAAGGCACAAGGCTGAGAGAGGCAGGGAGAAGAGCCAGAGCCTGGATCCCCTCCTGCACTGTGGCAGCTCCTTGGCAGTGGAATTACACCCTAATAAAGCACCAGCAGCACAAACTTGAATCTGCTCCAAGGTGTGCTCTGACCATCTGTTTATTCCCTATTGGTGAGGACCTTATAACCAGCCTTCTACATGGGTGGGGGTGGGTAATGCCCGAAATTTCTGCCTTTTGAGTTAATGAGACACTTCATCAAGGTCTGTTTTTCATCTGTGCTCCTCCTGCTTTGCCGAGCCCCTCGCTTTCCAAATCAGGGCAATTAGCAGGGCTGCTAACAAAGCCTAGCAGGTACAGAGCCCACAGACACCGCTGTGCCCACGGATGCTCCCAGACTCCACAGGCAAACTCCCACTCCACAGGGAGCTTCCTGGCCAGCCTTTCCCAGAGGTATCTGCTTCCCTGCTCTAAGGCCAAGACACGTTCTTGGCACCTGCCTCTTCAAGCTTGCAGAAGCAAACACAGCAGCAGCAGCAAGACTTGGATCTGCTCAAAGTGTCAAAGGCAGCTATCCCTGATTTTAGGCCTCTGAGGATTTGGGTTTAGCCAAACCAGGCACTTCTCTACAATCCAGAAGCCAGTGTGAAAATCCCCGGCACAGCACAGAACCATAACCAGAGACTTCCCAAACAGCATCAGGACTTTGAAGAAGGTGCCACCAGTGTGTCCCAGTATCTGCCAGTGGGTGACATTCTCCCAGGAAGAGACTCTCAGCCTGTGTCTTCTCTTTGGGACTGGTTTGCCACAAATGTTGCTGGGAATCACCCTTGGCACTGCTCTGACTCTTGGATGCAGCACCAGCATCCCTGTGCCCGCTGCGCCACAGCTTCCTATTTAACCTGGGTGCATTCCCAGGCTCACACTCTGAAATGGCCAAACTCAGAAGCCTCAGAGAGATTAAATTCTTCAAGTTCCATGAAAACAGGCTGCCAGGTAAAGAAAACAGGGGATTTTTGTTTCCCCTTTGGGAGAGAGAGAGGCTGAGCACGGGCTCACAACTCTTCCACCACTGGAGATTCTCACAGGTGCTTCCCTGAGGATCCCAAAGTTCAGGGGTGTTTTGAGAATCCCTTGTTATGAACCCCGGCCCTTCCTCAGAGACAACATCCCTTAATCTGGCCAGAAGCTCTCTGGGAAGTCGGAAAAACTGAGATACAGGTCTTTTCCCCAGCAGATTTCCTGTGTAACCTGGGCAAGTCGCTTATAATCATGTGAGATCTAAGAAGTGCAAAACATCTTAAATTCCTTTAAGTAGAGGGGTAACCTAAAGGTTTCAGAATAAGATTTGCTCATTTGGAATTCAGCCAAGCCTTTGGGTTTAATACCCCTACATTTGCAAAAAGCTGTCGGAGATCCTTAATGCCCTCCAGAGCTCACAAGCTTGGGTTTAGGTTTCATCTGGAAGCCAGTAAACAACCAAAAAGAGCAAAACAGCCACTTTTGTGTGAATCTGAAGGATAGTATTTCCAACAAGCAACATGGAAGTGTCATTAGGGTTGCCTACAAACTCCCTACAACATGAAATAAAATGACCTGAGTGCTTTAGCAGTGAGGACGAGGAGACAAACTTAGCATGGCTCCTTCTAGATTCCCCTTTCCCAAACTTTTCCAATAACCCCCCCAGTCACACTCGCTACACTGCTCTCACTACACCTAGGCAAATAAAACAGGAGTAAGCAGATATGCCCAACTTGTTTAAACTCAAGGAGCAAATTCCAGCTGGCAGCTTCCAAGCCGTGTCTTTGATTTATTGGCATTTCAAAATGTTTTACAGAACCACGGTCCACTGGCACCAGAGCCTTGTTACACGCAGCAGAGAGAGGAATAACACAAAGCACAAAGCTCTTTATAAAGGTGCCAGGTCCTCAACATCCTTTTGGGGGGACACTTACAGCACAATTCAAGTGTATTTTCTGCCCAAACAGAAAACAGGCTGAAAAGTAGCCTGGAGCCAAGTGAGCCTGGTCAGACCTGAGCTCCTTGAGGTGTGTTTCAGCTGTGAGGTACAAGGCACACAACTGAGCTCCAGAACAGCCCTGGTCCCAGAAAATCTGTCCCAGCAAACCCCGTCCCAGCAAACCCCATCCCAGCACGATCATCTAACACCCTGAAGCCTCTATGCTATATTAATGTAACAACATCTGAGAGCACAGGGACTTTAATGATGGCAAACCTCTGAAATGAAAGAAATTTCATGGTGCTAACTCAGGGAAAGTCCAGGAAAACCTGGAGCAATCATGCACAAGCAGGTGAAGTGGCTGGAGTTAAACTGGGAAGAGAATTCACCTGCAGTCCTGGGCAGGAAGGGAAGAAGGGAGCACACATGGAGCCCCAGTGCTCTCCCCTCAGCCCCAGGTTGTGCCTGGGGGGCCTGTGGCATACATGGGTTTTATTACAAGAAAAGGCATCTCTGAACCTTCTTATGAAGCCAGAGCTGGACAAACAGGTTTCCCATCTTCAGCCCAGACAGCTAAAGGCTGTGGTGTGAGGCAGTGCAGTTCTTCCTTTCACTCTTTCGTCCTTGTCCCATTTAAATCCCACAGCTGCTGATGTGCCTCTAAAAGCCGTGTCCTGAGTACCCCTGGGAAGGAGAGGACAGAGCTTTTGAGCTGTGGGTTACTTCCTGAGACCTTCCACTTCTATTTTATAGAAACTGGAAATTAGTGCCGCTCTGCATCCCCCTCAGAGAGGCACAGATGTAACTGGGAAGGAGCGAATTTTAGCTGTTGGAAAGGCTAACATGGAGTCAAATAGGAACACCCCCACAGCATCCATCACCCCCTCCCTCCTCCTGCCTGGCCCATTCCAGTCTCCTCCAGTTGTCAGGAAACCCCACACCAGTAACAGGCAGCACTGCCACTGTCTCAGCAAGCAAAGGCTCCGTGCTCCAGAGCTTGGGGTATTTATGCAATCCTAGCTGGCTCGGGGCCCACACGAGCTTTATTTATCTAATGTCTGCACTGCAGGCGATGAATTCAGAGAGAAGGGATTATTAGAAGACAACACACAGAAAGGGGAGGAAAAGAGTAAGTGAGAAGTCCAGTGGAGCGAGGGTTTGCTGCGCTCCCAGCTCGGAGAAGTAGAGCCGGGAGAGCCACGTGCAGCCCTGAGCTGGAAGGGTCCCGGGCAGGGTCCCTGTCACAGCCTTGTGGAGACCCTTCCCAGCAGAGCAGGAGATAGCAGTAAATTCCAGTAATGGCCTGAACACAATTAGTTATGCAAGAAAAGATGTAAAATTAAAATTAATTCCATGAAACCAGTCCACAAAAATTATCCTGGAACCTTAAATCAGCATTTCCGCAACAATTAGAGTTCCCTAGGACCCTTTTAATGTGGGAAGGAGTCTTGAGTCACTGTTTCATGTCATGTTGTCAGAAAAAAGCTGTTTCCTAGAGAGAAAACCACCTACAGAGACTTGATAGTTGGCGGAAAGGATTTAAATTTCCAACATGTACCTAGAAGGGAAATACATCCCCCACAACGGCTATCCCAAAACTGCCTGTGCATTAAGGAGATAATAAACCTGTGGGATCACAACCCTTTAGGGATGGAAATGTCAGAGCATAATAAACCTCTGTATTCTGTTTTCTATTTCTATTGCTATTTTCCCCTTTTCTATTTCCGCCTTTGGATTCAGGACTCAAAATCCCAGTAAGTCTCATGCTTTAATCACCAAAAATCTCCCATGGCTGCAAATCTGAAGAGAGATGGCATTTTCCTACCTCTAATTTTGACATCTGAAAGGGGGAAGGGGCTGTTTTGTTTTGTTTATGGGTAAGTTTAGGAGATGTTTGCTTTTGTGTTTAATTCCAGAAGTTTTTATCCAGCTCTTAAGAAAAATAAGAAAAGCACCAGCTAAAGCAATGGGTGAAATTCTGCCCATGAGCATCCCTGAGTGGGCATTATCTGGTAAGAGTTGCTTGCCACTATGCACAAACTGCCAAAGAAAACTCCTTTTGTTCCACCCGAATATTATCTCCAGCCTACAAAAAATCCAGTTCTCACACAAACCTAGATGGTTGTTTAAAACCAAGTTACCTCTACACTTGTGTTGCTTTAGGGGCAAAATGCTCACTCCTACAGCAGATGCAGGATTTGAGTCATGCCTTGTTTCCTTAGTACACTTGGTTTTCTCCCTCTTTTTCTTCCTGTGAGCTCTAGACGGGGAAAAGTGCAATGTAAGGAACTCACATTGCTGGGGCCTCAGTAATATCCGTCAGTAAACCTGTAATTAGATAGGGAGTCCTATTAATCTTGTGCATTGCCTGAGGGGCATTGCCAGCATCCAGCAAAACCTCTATTGATGAGGAAGGATTCCAAGCATGCCTGTATGAAAAATGAAAGAGATGAAGTATTTACTTACTTTACCCTTCCCTCAACCACTCATTCCCAACCAAGGGATACTCCAGACCCCAAGAGACTGAATTTCATCCTAGCATCAATGCCTGAACACAAAATGCTCAGCCTTTGGGTTTCTCCTTGAGTGCCTGTTATAACAAGTATTTCAAAGAAACCTCCAAGTGTGACATTTTCAGATGTAGCAATTTTTAATTTAAAATGTGTTAATGGAATGAGAACAGTTAATGCAAACAAAGATGTTGGTCAGTTGTGATAATGGAAGGCAGAGCCTGCTCATCCTTCCGCGTGATTCATAGCTCACATCTCATTCATCTGGCATCAAAGACGTGATTTATAGATGTTCTTTTTCTGCACGCTCCACCCTTGTTTCCTGGAGGAGCGGGAATAAACTGCTTTATACAGAGGTAGGAATTTTTTTCAAGTGAGTCTGTAGGGTGAGGGATTATTCTGGCCTATTACATATAGCTGAAACACCCCAAAAAAGAGTTTTCTTATTGGGAAGGCATTTAATAAAACTGGCATTGTTTCTATTACACCTAACTGCCAACTTCATCACTTCCCATCTTCCTATGACTAGTTTTCTTTTTTTCCTTGGTTTCTTTTTTGCATTCATCTGCCTTATTAGAATTAGTTGAATACTGGAAATAGAAAAGAGGCCAATAGATGGAAACTACCCATTCATAGGTGTTAAATACATTCAACAGAAAACAGTTGCGGCATTTTTTTACAAATGTGGAGAGTAGAACTGAGACAACTTTGCATTTTGACCTTTGAGGCTTCTTATTTTATTTCTCAGCCAATTGCAGTATCCTTGTGAAAAGCATCCCCTGGCAGCTGCTATTCCCCTGGTTAGCTTTTTTTTAGAGTGAAGGAAAATCATGGAATCACAGAATGGTTTGGGTTGGAATGGACCTTAAAGCTCATCTCATCTCATCTCATCTCATCTCATTCCACCCTCCTGTCCAAGGCAGGGACACCTTCCACCAGACCAGGTTGCTCATTCATTGATTGAATCCTGGATTTTGACCTGAATAGAACCAGGACTTGACCCCACTGCCGTGAATTAACACTGCCAAGGCTCATAATTATAAAATGTGAGGAGTCAGACAACATGAGCTACCAAAGGAAATGAGGCACCAGCTCCAGGGTCTTACACATCAGGGCTTAATCCTGGTAAGAATTGCAGTGTACACTTAGCATTAAACTGTTTTGATAGAAATGAGACCATATAAAGATAATTAGCATTAATTATGCATCCAAGTGTTTTGCATATCTAGGCCAAACTGCTCTGCAGTTGAAGGTTGGGGACCGCAGGCTCAGAGCTCTGCAAAATTCCTTCCTCACATGTGGCCACCGAACTGACAGTGGATTGTGCAGCTCCGTGGACATTACTCAGAACTAATTTTCAAACTCTAACAAGTGTGAATGCCATATCTGTTAGGACTCCAAGGAGAAATCCAACCTGCCTGCTATATTTTCCCTGTGGGAATCCCACCCACTATGTCACAACCATCATTTTCAGTATTTAACTTCTTATTAAAAAAAAAAAAAAAAAAAGAAGAAGTAGCTGCCACAGCAATGAATGGAGCCCAATGTGTCCCCGTGTGTACCCGCCAGACCATGAGGAAGTGAACTCTCCAGCTGAAGCATGTATGTGATTTCAGTACAGGACTTGCTGAAAGTTGAATCAAAATGGTCCAATCTAATATTCTGTAGCAAATATTTTCCCTCTAAGGAAGTGGCAGGTTCTGAAATCTGCCCATTGTGGCAGTGAGTCAGGGAAGCTCATTAAAGCAGTTCTCAGGAGAGCAGCCTGGATGAGTTAAGCCAGAAAATTGCAAACTCCATTTGCCAGCCACTTTGCCAACACTTATATTTTCAACCCAGGGCTTTACACTCTGGTGCCCAAAGCCCTTCAACCAAAGTGCTGAACCACTGCACTATTGACTGAAACTGCTCTTCCCAACACGACCAAACAGTCTGGGAATGGGGATATTTTATCATTATATGGTTTTATTTCATGCTGAGCCTGTGTGAAGGAACTCTGCTCTACGAGGGTGCAAAGTCAACCAGGAAATATCTGAGTATTTCCTACCCATTCCTTGCCATTTCAAATACACCCTCCAAGCCTTCCTTCCTTCCTTGGACATGCCTGAACCCGGTGCTGAGCTCCATCTACAAAACAAACTGCAAAAGCTGGTCACCCATGAAGTAATAAAGAGTTCCTAGGACCTTTTTCTGTTGGATGGTAAATTCCAGCAGCAAGTACCTCTCAATTTTAGTCCAGCAGATTTGTGTTCCAGAGGATTTTCTCCATGGGAAGAACATTAGCTTAGGCGTCCCTGATAAACTCTGCATATAAATCTTTATTAGTGACACAGCCAGACTGATTATTAGAATCAAACATTTGTGCTCAAAGAGTTTGGTTTCTATAAACATAATTCAAAAAGCCTTTGGGCCCTTTAAAATGCCATATGTTCTCCTGTGATTAAGGGCTTCATCTCCCTGGAGGCAGCAAAGCAAGGACTAAAAATTGATCATATTATTTAAAGCCTTGGATAACCAACTTTGCTGTCCCAGGAGGTTCTACGGGGAATCTCACATGAAATCCATTCTTATCCAGCTTAGGGTTTGGGCATTTGTAGGGTCCCCACAGGAGTTCAGCCCCCTCAAAGCCACCAACATCTCGCAGGGAGGTGTTGACCAAAAGGGAATCCTGTGATCCAGGTCCACAGAACTCCTGGAGAACGCACAGTACAGCAAATACAACTGATCAGTTCTAGGATTTCATGGAGCACATCTGTGATGAGCAAAACTAACACAGGCTCATTTTCCACTTGTCTGATTCCCAATTTTTCTTCACCTCCTTTCCCTGTGTGAATCTCTGGTGCTTAATGGAAGGTGAGCTTGGCCTCCTCCCTCAGTGAGGTACTAACAGGGGCTCTCCCATTCATTCCCCTGCCACCTGTTTTCCCCCAACGTGTAGGAACAGATCCCTCTTTGAGATCTTCACCCTTTTCTAAATCTGGTTGGAATTGGCCAGTGAATTTAAAAGCTATTAGACACACACATATACCCCCAGAGGCAGTGTGATCACACAAGGTTCATTTCCTTAGGATATTAGGTAAAAATGCCTATTTGAAAGCTGTTTGATGTTGGATGCACCTTTCTCCATTTCCTGGTTCTGCATGAAATGCCAGGGAGAACCAAAGACACCACAAGTAAAAGCCCATCCCCAGCAGACTGTTATTAGCCTTGTTTCTAGGGCAACTCTTGGCTGGATATCAAAACAGAACCTCCTCTCCCCTCTGGGGTTTGCTCACCCCATGCAGATCTGTGGGTGGCATCTCCTGAGGATCCTTCTCTGCAGATCCTGCTAGCAATACCAGGGTTTAGTAGAAATAAAATGTATTTATAAAAATATCCTATAAATACTAGTTTTTAGCTCACTGTTTGAGTCAGGATGTTAGTGTTGTTGCTCATATCACTGTCACTGACTCTTAAGTGAGCCTGGTCATCAGAAGGGACATTCCACTGATGGAATCATTCCAGATGGACAAACCAATTGCAAACAGCCACTCTCAGCCTCTCAGATAAATCAGAGGCTTGAACTAAATCAGACACTTAAAATTATTTAGAGGAAATGATGGAAAGTAAAACAGTCTTTCTGAGAATTTAGCATAGTATGTATAAATACTGGCAGGATTTGGTTGCTCCAGTTGCTCTTCCAGCCACAGGTGAAATCCTGCAGGTGAAACACAGCCCTGGCAGCACAGGATGGAAAGAGAAATGAAAGGCAAAAGGATGAATGAGCCACTTGGGGTTTATTCTGGGAATCAGAGGGATGAGGAAGGAAGCAGAGAAGTGCTGCTGCTGGTCTAGCATGACTCCATTTGGAATCATTGTCTGTGCAGGGGCTGTTATTGAGGGGTTATTCCAGACAAGTTCCACTTGTGGTCAGCCCTTAGGCAGACTCTGATGAAGGTGGATCCCTGCTGTAAGGCATGTCTTCAACATTCAGCTCTAAGGTAGCAAAACTCTAAGCCTGCTCATAGCAGAATTATTTTAAGCCCTTGACCCCCGAGTCATGAACCAAACATTGATCCCAAAACCATACCCTCAACTCATCCTGCATTCAAATCCCTCCTTCTGTTCTCACTCCCTTCAGTGAGAGCCGAGGCTGCTTAGCACAATACAGGATCAGACCTGTAGGGAGGAAAAACTGCTCTAGTACCTGAAGAACCAGCTTTAAAAGAGGAGCAGAGCCTGGGTCTGAGATGGGAGCTGAATCCAAAGAGGGAGGCAACAGATCCATGCTCCAGTTAATTATATTAAACAACACCTTCTTGTAGATACCCGGATCTCTCTCCCTAGCCTGCTGCCACCTTGGTGTCAATTATGCTAACAATGGGTTTCTTTTCAAAGGAGGAAGGTAAAAAGAACATTCAGTTGAAGCTGCAGGAAGAAACTTCAGTGGGCAGAGGGTAATTATCCAAGCTGGAATCCAACTGGGGGACTGGAGAGAAGGACCCCTGCTCTGTCTGGGAGGGATGAGGGGAGCATTAAACCCATGGTGAGCTGGCCTGGAGCTCTGTGAGTTGTCTGAAGGTAACAGCTCTTTCAGCACAGTATTTTCAGCACAGTCTTTGTTTTCCCATTCTCTGTCTTCCTGAAGAGACAGAACTGTGTTTTTCAGATAACCACACCGCAAATGGAGAACTATGAAACCACAGAGATCTATTTTAAATTAACATTAGCCATGTAGATGAAACCCACAAACCAAGGCAACGCTCTCCCCATCATAACTCAGGGCACATGGCATGTGAGATAAGAGAACTGCAGCTTTATTTGGTAAATTTAAAACCCACCTCTCGGGTGACCTCTCAGTATCTCCTGCAGCTGCAGCACAGACAGCCCAGGTGGGTGGGTGCAACCACAAACCCGAAATTTCCCAGCTTTCATTTGAAATTCAGTTCCTTAAAGTTCTTGGAGGGAAGGGAAGGGATGAGCTTCAGGGTTGGGTTTGGGTGGTTGGTGGTTTGTTGGCTTTTTTTTTTTTTTTTGGTTTCTCTGCCAATTTAAACTCCATTTTATTATGTTCAGTGCTATGTTTAGGCCTCTTTCCAAAGACAGTCTCCCAAAAATTAAGAGACAATTTTATTACTACACAGAGGAACTTCAAAAAGGGATCTGATAGTGGGGGACTTTTCAACCTTGCTTAATGAGATCTAATGACTGGAACTTGCAACTAGACATTTTTGACCTTGTATTAAGATGTAATCTCGTAGCTGGGAGGGTAATGACATACTGGAACGACTTCTCATGAAAGGTAGCTGCACTATTGCTCAGAAATCTTACCCCAAAATCAGATATCATTCTAGAAAACAGCATCTCATTTGGGGCTGGGTGAAGGTCTAGGGGCTGGAAGCAGACGGAAGGGAAAGGGGATGAGATCAAGCTGGATGTTTATCTGGGGTTTAGGGCTGGGAAAGTCTCTATCACCCCGGGTATCGCTGTCCTTCCCTGGCCCCAGGAGAAGGCAACTGCCCCACATTGCTCTCTGTGCTCTGCAGCCCCATCCCCTGCTCCCCCAGCTTCCGCAACAGGCACAAAGCAGCATTTGCTCTGATAGCAGCTTCAGGGGGAAGAGATTCCTTCTGGAAATGTCTAACTGGAGTGCCCCTTACTGCCTGGTTGTAACCAAAATCTCTTTTGCAGAAATCATCTTAGCCTCAAACCATCTCCACTGCTACAGAAATGAAGTGTTTATGCTTATTTTAAAAATATTTTCCATTGAAAGGTCACAAATCATGGAGTTTTCTCTCAGTATTTCCATCTTTCCTCCCATTTGGTCAGAGGCCTGGTTGTGAGCAAAACTCTTCTTGCTCTTTTCAGAGAACAGGCCGTCAGTGACCACCTGAGCTCACCCTGTGGTCACCAGGCAAGGGAGTGGGGACAAACGGGAACAAAACCTGCCAGGGCAGGGAACGCATGGCACACACTGAGGGGGGCAGGTAGCTCTGGCCCATGTCACTGTCACCTGATGGGCACACACCACATGGGCATGAGGGACCAGCAAGGGCTCTGGTTTGCTAACCCACACAGTAATGTGTATATCTATAGGGGAAGGATTCAAAATAGGAGGAGGCAAAATATCCCTGCTGATGAGAAACACATTATTCCTGTTAAAAGGCCTTGCAGGGTTGTGTTATCCAGCAGGGAACAGCTTTGGGATGGGCAGTCGGTACCTCTGGGTACACCCGTGCCATGTGCTGCACTCGCTGGAGTGCTTCCCAAAAGAGCCGCTGCATTAAACTCCGAAATGGCCGGGCTCAGGTTACAGGATCTCTCCAGGCTGCTCCCACAGACCCTCCACCCTCCCCCAGATCCCGGCCTCCCGCTTTTCCCTCCCGACTGGAGCCGCTGCTTCTCCCTCCCCACACTCCAGCTGGCCTTAGGATGCTGTGCTCCTTCCAAATATTTAAACTGCTTAATTAGGTTTTTTACCAGCTACAGCCCTGCAAACAGAATGATTTTGGGTGGGATTCCTATCAGCAGGACTTCTGTAGGGGCAGAGCTAAACCAAAGTGAGCACAGAAGGCAGGGAGGGATAAAAACCAAATGGAACTGTTTTAATCAACGGAGTGGACATCTGAAAACTTCGTGGAATAGGGAGGGAATGGTGCTTGGGTTGGGACTTCTGATGGTATTTGTAGAGCAAAGAGGCCCTGATGGTTTGGCTTGTTCCTGAAGGATGCTGCAGCTTTTGCTCTTCTGGTTTTAACCTAAAATTTGTCTGATATACTCTGTTCTCCTAGAAAAGATCAGGGATGTGTGAACAACTGTCAGGATAACCACACTGGGGATTCAGAGCACTGGAAAGGGCTAATGGGCAGCTGGGGACTCCACCTGGGGAGACCCAGACCTCACCTCTCTGCCCCTCCAGAAGTCCCAGTCCTGGAGAGGAGCCCTTGGATCATCAAATGTGGACACCAGCTCTTCTGGCAGAAATCCCCACAACTGAGCCCAAACTGCCCATTCCTGGGGTTTGGGCCAGTTCTTCCCGCCAATGTGCAAAGTAAGGGGAAACAGCATAAGGTGGGGTTTTGGTTGTCCAATTTGTAACTATGAAATACATACAAAATACATAAAATGCTCAGAATTCTCTGCGAAGGAAATTGCCCTTGTGTAGATTTATGAATTGTTTTAAACATGAAAAAATGCAAACCAGCAGCATAAAACAAGCTAAGAGCAAAAATCAGGGAAAAAAAAAAGTCTTGGGTGAATAATGAGAAAAGGAAATATGACAACAGCCCTCAGATCCAGCAATTCTTCAGAACTCTTTCCACTGCCCATATTACCACCTATATTTGGGATATATTTTAGAAATATGAAGAGAATCTCTAAAATATTTACACATAAGCACCATTTCTACCAAAATATCAGAATCTGCTGCTATTCTGAAAGCCCTGAATTTGATTTTGTAGAAATTTGTGGAGAAGAGTCAGAATAATAGGAAATGTAAATAGTACATGTTATAAAGAAATGAAAATAAATGTCTGAGATGTTTCACACACTCAGGTCATTCCTGCAGAATTTTTCAAGTCTAGTGCTGCTCAAACCAGCTCAGTCAGGAGTAACTTGCAGGTGCTCAGAGGTGACACTTTATATCTGCAAGTGGAGGACAAGCATCACTTGTGACATTTTGGTGAGACAGCTCCACTGATTCCCATTGTGCTGGTGGATGAGAAGCCTTTAATTCCCACCAGGTCTCACTTTTCTGGCTATTTCCACTGCTTTGCTGGATGTGGAAATAAATTTTAATTTAATTTAATTTAATCTCATAAATTTTAATGAAATTTTAAAAAAAGGAATAGGAAAGTGAGGAATGGTCACGGAAGCTTCACAAATCACACAGAGCCTCAGCATATGAGGACATGTCATGATTTTATGGACTGCCTAAAATCCAGTTACAATTCCTGGTGTTGTGAGAAAGGAAAGGGCTGGTTCATGATCCTTCCCTAAAGGAAGAAAAAAGACGAGCTGGAAGCAGGCAGGAATGTCTTCCAGTAACAAATGCCTTTAGAAGGATCCGATAAATCTTGGCCTGGATTTATTTGAAAAGGAAAATTCACATAAAGACACTCCCTTGATCAACATAGCTGGAGTGGCTTATCTTTAAATCAAACCCAAAAGCTCCAAGGCACACATCTTTGAAATCTGAGCTTTAATGGCATTAAGAGACTCTGAGACCACCAGCTTCAGACTCAGATCCTGAAAAGCAAGACTTGAACCAAACTGGTTGATTGTATCCAGAACAGCATTTTTGTTTTCAGCTCGGGGGAGGCCAGAGAGCGAAGGGTCAAGCAGGACTGAGATTTATTTACTGGCACTGAAAAGTAAACACTAGGCATTACCCTGATAACAACCTGGCCCTGACAAAGGCCATTGGCAAGGCACATTCTTGAGGAGGAAGAGTTTGGGTTGCTGCATTTCTGCTTTGCTAAGGGGATAGGCAGCGAAGCAATTACATTCTTGAGTACAGATGAGGCCGGGAGAGCTGCCCTGTGTTGGCAGGAGGTGCCTGCAGGGGAAGGTGGGAGAAGCACAGTGCTGCAGAGGCAGGATCAGGGCTCAGGACTTAGCCCACCCCCCTTTATTTCCCTGCTGGACTTAAACAGAATGACAAAACCCACCAGAGAAAAGAAATGACTCATTAGAGTGCTGATGGCCTCGCTGCAGAGTTTCTGTGTGAGGCTTTGGTTCTCACCTACATTTACGCTGTTACACTCATGCATCCATCCCACTGGCACCAGTGGGAAAGAAGCTTACTCCAGGAAAACCCCTTCTGGGTAGGCTTAGAGCAAGAACATGGGAAGGATTCTGCCAGGAAAAGGAAATACTACTGAAAATCCTTGTATCAGGAGGCTTGGGAAGAGCAGCACAGACCTTGGATCAGTAAGAAAGGCCTCCTATGGCTGGCAAGCTGATCTATAGCATCTTCACACTCTGCATTTCATTTTTCCACTATGTTTAATTCTGACTATTTCTTAATTGCATATTAAAGAACACTTAATTCAAGCAATAATTAACTTACTGAAGCAGAGTTTCCAAAGTCAGAAGATTCAGTAACTTTCTGAATGCCCTCACTTAGACACAAACACTGGGGACACCAGAGATCTGAGTTCCAAAGGGGAAGATTAGGAGCATCCCAAAGCACTGCACCAGGATTCTGGCAGGAAGCAGGGTGAGCAGCCCAAAGCACACAAAACACAGCTGCAGAAAGTCCTCCAGCCTGAAAACAGAGTTTCTTATTCTAATACACGTGCTTTTCTCAGGTGCAGAATAACTGCTGGGGGGTGGGAGCTGCAGCCACAGTCCTGCTGAGGAAGGGCACAGCCACGTGCAGAAAACCGAGAAATTACTATTTTAAGCGTGCAGCTGTAGAGAGATTTCACATGTTTTTCTCCCAGTCTGCTTCTCTTTACTTGTGGATTTACTTGTTTACATCAGAACATTTTCTGAACGAAAATACTGAGAGGTTTTAAGTGCTTCATTGCCCTGAACCAGGGCTCACTGAAAGCCCTTTGTTGTCACAATCTCTTTATCTGCCTCATAGTCCTGATTTTCTTCATTTTAAGGGACCTTAATGTATAGCACAGCTTGATAAACTTATGTCTCAAATTACTCAAAGAATAAGCACAATTTAATACTTTGTATATTATTTGCAGATTTGATTAACATTTGATGACAATGTGCCTTGGCTGGGAGCCCAGAATGCACAATGCACCTGTCAAAAATGAAGAGGCCTTTATACCCATTGCTTTCCCTGTGACGTTCACATTCATCATCACAATTTGCTGGGGTTTTTTTACCAAAAAGAAACCTAAATAGTGGGGTTGGACTGAGTGCTGCTGAAGTTGTTTATGGGATAGAGGGAACTGCTGGCCATCCCAGTGGACTTTAATCTATGAATTGGGTTGGCCAGTCTCACCAGGGCCTTACTGCAGTTTTCCACCCTTTTTTTCTGGATGAAAAAGCAGGAGAATTTAGCTTGTCAGAGCAAAACACCCAGGAAAAAACAACAGAGCATTTGTGATACTCAGTTTTGCATGGAGAAGCATCTCTCCTGGCTGCTGATCTCCATGGCTGCGCTTTGCAATTCCGTTTTTATACATTTGGGGCACAGGCGTCTTCAGGTTCAAAAACATCAGTTAGTTGGTAAAGTTCCTGCCTGCAAACCCAAAATATATCCCATTTTTTTCTACTGACAGCAATCTGGGCTACCACATAGCCAGATTCAGCTGCACTGATGGACTGGATGTGGCAAAAACAGCTGAAAGAACTTCCTGCCAGAGCAGGTGAGTTGCCACCTTCCAGTACTTGCTTCATTTTATTTGTTGGGGGGCAACTCTGCAGAAATCTAAACCTGTCATAGAATCATTAAGGCTGGAAAAGACCTCCAAGATCATTAAAATCCAACCTTTGACCAATATCCTCGATCCCACTAAACCATATCCCAAAGGGCCACATCTGCTGGGTTTTTGAACACTTCCAGGGATGATGACTCTGTCACCAGTCCTGCACTGAGCCTGTGAGCCAGGCAGAGGCACAGCTGGGATCTGAGGCACAGGGAGACCATCCCAGCCACAGTCTGCTTCTATCTGAAGGCAGGTTGATGTAGATGGAACAGAGAAAGCAGCAGTAAGTAAAACCTGTGATATTTCAACATATTTTTGGCTACAAAGACCACACTGCGATGTCTGCTGATATGGAAACACCTCAAGGCAGGTTTTTTCCCCCTGGCTTCTCCAATATAATAAAGATACTGTTGACAGGTGACAGACTGTGGTCTTCCAAACTGAAAGATGAAGGAGAAAAATAAAGCTGTTGATCCATGCTGTGCCTCCTTCAGAGCAGGGAGCTGAAGGAGCAAGAGCACTCCCACAAAAGGCCAACACAAAACAGGGACTCTCTCTGTTTAACCACACAATTGCACTTTATGATTTATTAATATGCACTTTATGATGTATTTTGATGTTTCTTTTTGATCATTTATGATCATTTTTATTATTAAAAAATACAAAGCTCAGAGTTCCTCCTGTAAGCTGTCAGCATAGAAGAGCCACTTCTATTTGCTTTAGCCAGCAGCAAGTGGGGATTCAATGTATTATTAATTAATGTTTCATATTTTGATCCTGAAAAACTCAAGAAGCAGCTGAGGGTATGGAGAGCTCAACTTCAACGTCTCTCTGTAACTTAATATGAGGTACCTGTGCTGGTACAAATGGTTTGTGCTGCTGCCAGACCAGAAAGGTGAATTTTTACCCTCACTCCACACTCCTGCAGATACCACCAGACAAGGTGCTTCTGGTGACAGAAAATCTCAGATCTGTCCTTCATCTACTTTCCAGTTCTCCCACAGAGAGGATTTTAACTCATCTGTATTCCCTGTAACACATGGGGTAACAGGGAGCAGCACTCCCTCCTTCCCTCTCTGGCTTTTCCCTGCTCATCTCCCTTTCTTTTAACATTTTCTTTTATTTACACAAAGTCCTCCTGATTACTTTTAATCTTTCTGGCCACTGCTGAATTATGTTCTGTAAAGATGTTTAAGGAACTCTCAGCTCTGTTTATATACATACATAGAACAAAATGCAGTAGGTAGTGCAAAATAAACTTTCCCATAATCCTTATAAATCTGTCTCGTTTCAGAAAATTGTTCTGCGTGGGAGAATGGTGAGGTCACTCTAAAGGCCTAATTGCCAAACTCCTTTGGCAATCTTTCCCACCTTCTTCTTGTCCTCACCCCTCTGCTCCCCTTCCCCACTCCATTCTGTCATCATTCCCGTTGTTCCTTTATTCATTTTAATACCAATTCCAGTGCACTTGGAAGGAAACACACATGAGGGCAACTTCAACAGCAATAATGAAGACCTCAGAGAAAAGCACATGGCAAAACTGAGCAGTAAAGCATGCCAGAATCACAGAGTGGTTCGGATTAGGAGGACTTTAATGCCCATCCCATTTCACCCCTGCCATGGGCAGGGACACCTTCCACTATCCCAGGGTGCTTCAAGCCCCGTCCAACCTGGCCTTGGACATTTCCAGGGATGGGGCAGCCACAGTTTCTCTGGGCACCCTGTGCCAGGGCCTCCCCACCCTCACAAGGGGGAATTCCTTCCCAATATCCCAGCTAACCCTGCCCTCTGGCAGTGGAAAACCATTCCCTGTGTCCTGTCCCTCCATCCCTTGTACAACAGAGCCCTGCTTGTAGCTCCAGGTGCATTTTGTCCTGAGCAGGGACCATTCCTCACCTGGCAGCACAACTGAGGTCACATCCTGATATCCAGGAGCAGTTGCACTGCAAAAAAATAAGAATATCCAGCAGCTCCTTCTTAGCAGGTTTCCATTCTTAAGCCCTTTCTAGAATCTGGAAGAGCTCAAGGCCTGCTCTGAGTAAATCCCACTGGATAAATAACTTAGCTGAAAGCACAACCAACGCTCTGCTGTGCTATCAGGCTACAGAGCCAATAAACTAAAACAACACTCATGAAATCACTTAACCAAGAGGAGCTTTCCCAGTCTTGTTTCATGGGAAGAATGGCATCCAGTCCTGATCCCCAAAAGCAGCAATCATGCTACAGGATTAATAAACCCAACTTCAGCAGATGCGGCTCCACACAAAAACACACACTGAGGTTCTCTTAAAAAAATTCCCCAGCTAGCAGTGTAAGGAAAAATATGTGTAATGCCCTGATACAACTGACAAGAAAAACAGAGAATAAGATTTATAGAGTAAATTCATTAAGCTTTCAACTCACATTCCATCGTTCTGGAGTCCAACTCAAATTACTGTATGAAAGCTCTTTCTCATGGAACTAGATGAAATTTAAGATTACTTTTAATTACAAAGGGTGTGGGAGAATGTTTTCATGGGAGACAAATACCTCTACACCTCTTACCAGTGTGGATTTAAGAGGTTCACAACAAACAGAAACTGATTTATGAGCATTGGGCCATCATTGTGTCAGGCTGCAGCATGGGCTGAGACTTAATTTCTTTACTTTTACTGCCACATATATATCTTTTGCAAGTTCTAATTGGAAATTAAAATGGCAGAAATTTTACGGGAGGAAAGTTTATTACTACTAATGGTTTTCAAAACTAGGCTACAGAAAAATATTAACTGTGATGATGTGTTCTTTTTAATTTAAATTTAGTTGTGCTTTCAATACCTTTTTACATAAATCACTGTTCTGCCAAGTTGTTTCTCTGGTTAATCAAATGTATCCTGTTTATTGAATAAATAGTGGTCTCTGCCTTGCTTTTATTTGGGAATGAACAATTGTGTAGGAGCTATTAGCTCACATGCAGTTTGCAACCCTTCTTTTTATCAAGATTGCCCAAGTTTGCCAAAAAGAAACCCTTTTTACAATTTCCTGTCACCCTGCCAAACTAACCATTCCTGCTGAAGCTTTCCGTGCTAAGTACTGGGTTGTTTTTTTTTTTTTCCTAACCAAATGGTTCAGCAACTTCAGAGGAAAAGGGTTAAAACAAAGGAATAAACCCGCCTGGTAACCTGTCATTAAAGACAGATAACACAATACATGTGCCAGGGGGTCAGCTGAAGGTGAACTGTGACAGTTCTGAACAGCCAAGCACTTGACTTTGCAGAAAAATAACCTTTTAGGGCAGCTCATGTCTGGATGTCAGAGAAAACAAGCACATCCCTGGGTGCTGAGCATTCATTTGCACACATTCACACCCAGCTGAAATGGATACAAGAATAAATTAAACCCACCAAAACGCAAAGACACTGCTTGTGCACACACAGGCACAGAGCATCTCTGTGAGATGTGGACGCTCTGGATGGAAGCAAGAGGAAGAGGTTGATGTGTTATCAATTGATGTACAATTTAAGCCTTAAATTATTTTCTTTTTTTGATGGCTTCTACATAAGGGTGTGAGCTATGACTGCACTCCAGTCTGGGAGGCCTGGAATGGAATTATTGCCCCACAGAAAGGTAAAAGCAGCTCTGTGAGACAGGTACTTCTCCAGCCCTGAAAGGCTGCTTGTAGTGAGGGTTTGGAGGGTTAGGAGAACATAAACCTCAACATAAAAATTGCCTGTTGATTATTGCTTTTTCAAATTCAACAGGAACAAAAGAGATCAAAATTCAAGTGTGACTTGGGCTGCCCTGACCCTCAGCTGGCCACAGCACATGAGTTCTTATCTCTGCATTAAACATCTTCTATCACTGGGACGGGTAAATACAGTACCCACACAAAACTCTGTACACAACCTTCTTGCTCTCTGCCTTCCGTCCTATTTTCAACTTTTACAAAGGGGTGGAGAAAAGTTGTAGAAAACACGAGGATGCAATTGCAGGGTCATTAATTCCAGCATAAGTCACTGCTGGCACTGTGTCCTCCTCATCCCTGCTTGCTTTGCTGCCTGCCCTGTTGCCAGCATCACAGTCCTGGGCTGAGCTGTGATCCAAAGCAGGGAACTGATCCAGCTGAATAACAACCGAACCGATGAAAAGGTGATGTCAGCACAGGAGAGGAGTTGGGATGAAGAGGAACAGCAGGCAGGAGGATGGAACCACCCTTCTGCGCTGCCAGATTAAAGGAACCATACAAACACAGTTTTAGAGTTGTTAGATCACACCAAGCTGCTGCAAAGAATTCCTTTATAAATGTACACTTGGATTGGCTTTGCGGGTCCATCCCAAGTTCTGTGGTTTCGCTGCTGTGACTCCAAAGGCATCCAGACAGGATGAAAGACTTTGCTCCTTCAAAACATTCGCAAAAGCTAATTATAACTTCTGTGCTGTCCTTCAAAAAAGAACTAACAGGATCACGTGCAGAGGCACAGGTTCTTCAGGTTAAGGGTTGTTTTATAACCCTGCACTATCAGGGGACTGGATCTTGCTTTCAAGAAAATGCGTTTCATGCCGTTGTACTTCTAAAGGGAGTATCCACTTGTTTATGGCAGGAATTTCAGGCAGGAACCCAGGCTCTGCTATTCACAGATATGGGATTCAGAACTCACATCCTTACTTAAGAAATTAAATGCACAGAAATTATTTATACAACCCAAGTTGAACTGATGTCCAGGTGAACAATGGAGGTGAACACATGGAATTTTTACTCTGTTTCCAAGATGATTTTTTGCTTTGAACAGAGATGATGAAGTTGTTTTGATTTTAGGTCATTTTCCAGATCTGCTTTAGTATCAACTGCAGCTTAACTGGTACTTCTTGTGGCACAGTACTCTCTGCCAAGTCTCAGTTTTAGAGTGATTAATGGCATCTTTCATGTGTCAGCACCTCCATGAAAATGCCAAGTACACCTGCAAAGAGTCCGTGGAAGCTCACAAGTTAAAATTCCCTTATTCTCTGGTACTTCCTTTGTTAGAAGTTGAGCTCCTACCTTGAATTACTTGAAATCAAGGAAAGGTGTCTTTATCACAGTCACAGCACGTTTTGATGGTGAACCCAACCTGATCTGCAGAAAGGAGCTTGCATCTGGGGAAGGATAAACTCCTACCTTAATTCCATGGGTGGGGAACAATGCTCACAGAGAAAGCTCACAGGGGTTTTTTGTTGCCATTCTTGCACATTTTCCTCTCTATTTTGTGTTGCTGTAGACAGTTCTACTGTCCCATCAACAACTTTTAATGATTTTCCTTATTTTCCTTCATCAGCCGTCTTTATCTCATAAATACTGGTAATTCCCAGCCTCATTATCAGTTTCCTATTTCTCCTTTATTTCCATTCCTGCACTCAAATATATGCAAGTGCCTGTTTTCATACACATGTTCACACAGCAGCTTCTATTTCCCTTCTCTGCTGGGCTGAGGGAGGGGAAGGAGGTGTTTGGTTCACATTGACAAAATCCTCTTCCACAACTGCAAAACTGTGACTTCTACAGCATCTGCTGAAGTTTTCTTAAACCATTCCCTGTTATCATCCACATTGTTTGCTTTCGGGTGTTTTTTTTTTTCTTCTCAAACCACTTTGCTCATAATTGCTTTAATCTTCAGAAAAACAGCCCTTTTAAAGAATCCAGTATATCCATTATACAATTAATGACTCCCAGTGGTCTTTCCTAGCGTGAGATGCCTTGACAGAAGGGAAGTGGAGCAGATTTATTTGCAATGGCACTTCGCAAGATCTTGTTTCAATTTCTTGGCCATGCTGCTTTCTGGGACAAGTAGGTCACAGCACATAAACAGACAGCACTGCCATCAAGCTTTCCTTATCTTCCTCAATTTAACAGTGGGATGTGAAAAATTAAGAGAAAAACTAAATTATCATTCCTGGTTTTATAATGTTTTAACACTCCTGTTACTGCACGCTGTGTCCTACAGATGTGATAAACAAGCAACGGTGAAAACAAACACTGTAAAAGGGAAGGGTGGAAGAAAGGAAATAGGATTATTCCCATTTTACCAAAGGAGAATTGAAGCACTGAAAGATTAAACAGCTCTCCCATAGTCGCACAGGGAAATGGAAGAAGAATCTGGGACTGAACTCAGATCTCCCACAACACAGTCCAGGACTTTAACCACAAACCATTCTTCATCCATAATGAATAGCTCCTGGCATGCACATACCAGCAACCAGCCAGGGAAAGGGACATGTCTAGTCAGGAGAATATTAACACTTAGCTGCAAAATGGTCACTGGACCGTCCCTTGGACTGCAGCATTCAACCCAAGTGTTTGATGAGATGATGAAGCTATTCAACCGTTAACTCGAGATTGATTCGTCGGATAAAAAGGGCAATGATGTAAACTCGGGACAGAGGCTGAGACTCTCATTTTCTGGAAGAAACACATTTGATTCATATGCTGATTTAGTTTAAAAAATGGAGCTCATTTAAAATGGGGTGAAGCTTTTGGCATTCTCCAGTCAATAGTTCATGTAATGTACCATACCAGAAGATCTTCATGTTCCTGCCAAACTTGCAGCCAGCAGAATCCTTTACTGGTCATAGTTGAACATTGCAGCCCTGTGAGAAAGCAGGCATTTCCCATGATATATGGGGAATCATTTTCTTATTGGCAAGGTCATTGGAAAATTGCAAAATATTTTGCCTAAAACAGAGGGAGTTTCATCCTACTTTTTGCAGGAATGCGTAAAGAAAAGAAAAAAAAAAGAGATAGAAGGCAGTTCTGCAGTTTCCAGGGGATTCTGTTAAAAGATAGGAAAAACAGGCTTTTTGTTTGAAGTGGAAGTGTGAGGTTATCGAGCCTGTGATGTGTTACGCTTCCTTAGAGGTACCATGAATGGAACAGCCTGAACCACTCTTGGTTTGTCTCCTTGAGCTCATTCCTGAGGCGCAGCTTCCCACTCCAAAGCTCACAGGCTTTCACGTGGAGCAGGGACGCATTCCCTGAATCACTGCTGGCTCCCAAAGCACAGCTCAGGACTGATCCCAGGGGCTGCACCGCCAGAGCCATCAGGAGTGGCTGCGCAGAGGTGGCTCAGTGACAGGCTCTGTCCTGTGCATCTTCACATCTGTGTCAAACCAAGCACTGAGATGCCTCTAATTTACATCAGATGCCAAACAAGCTGCAAGCAAAAGCAAAGAGCAGCAGTGAAGCCTGGCACAGAGAATTCCAGCTAAAACCTCTTTCTAGAGAGTTCAAGCAACCAGCACTTCTTCTTTCTGCCGCAGGAAGGTCATCTTGGATATGATCATGAACCTGCTGAGAGTTCTCAGCATTTGAGAAAAATGTGCTGCTGCTGAACAGCAAAACCAGCAAAGCCACACCTTGGCATTTGGCCTGTGGCCAAACAGAAATTTGGACACAAGACGGAAAATTTATTGTCAGGCTCTTGCATTAAAGCCTTTCTCTGTTCAGAGATAGGCCAGAGCCCCAGCAGAGGAGCCCCACAGTTTTAGGGATGAGGTAAAGGACAGGAGGCAGAAATCCTGCCTGAACAACCCTGAGAAAGTGTTTCACTAAGTGTGACAATCACAATGTCAAACAGCTCCTCAACATTTTCTCTTCTCTCAGAGCTTTACTGGCTGAAAGAGAGGGCTGGAAAGGAGAGCGGTAAAAGTGGCCACGTGTCCAGGCCTGTGTGTGCCACATGCGACGTGTTCTCTTGCCCCTGCCTCCCACCTGGAAGCTGCTCTGCTTCCCTGGTGCACCTGGGGCACGGAGGGAGCTGTTACTCACACCCACTGCAGCAGGTCAGCACGACCTGGATCCACCAACAAGCTCTGTCTTGTGCTCAGTAGCTGCTCACACTAAATTAGGCTTGGATTACTAAGTCTCCAGGAGTATCACCAAAACCGAATGAAGGCTATTACCCATGTTATATCTGCCAAAGGTAGCTCAGCTAAGGTATGGCTGTATCTCCTTTTTTGGTTTATGAGCTCAGGGTGTGTAACAAAACCCTGATGTAATTTGCAATATCAGGAGTTGGAGTCCCTGAAGCTCCTAATGGCAAAGGGGTATTCAAACTCCCTCCAGGCAGGGACCAAATTTCCAATGCCAAAGCAGTGTAGATCTGAGGATGGGTTCTGCCCACCATGGAAATGAATATCAGCTCAGAACTGGCTCACAAGGGGAGAAGGATGGTTCCCCAAAGCCCAAGGCTCTGGAGTTATGTTTTCATTAGGAAGGTTCCCAAGTCCACATCCTCATCCAAAAAAATCTGTAAAACTGATAGATGACAGCTCTGTCCCCTTTGTGACAATGCCAAGCAGCCATCCGTGGGAGGAATTCCAGCCACTGCAGCCGCACCTGCATCCCAGCACAGCCCTTTTACTGCAGTGGGGAGGGAGGGGACATGCACTGCAGTGATGCTGTCACAGGAATCATCTGTCACCACCCCAGCTCAGTAGCAGCCCTTAAAACTGTCTGGCTGCAGTGTGAAATTGCATCTGGAATGGGGATGCTCACAGAGGGAACTTCCTGGAAAAACACATTAGAAAACACTTTTTCTTTTCAAATACAGGACTCGGAGCTCAGAGCAAAGTTTGCAGCTAAACCCAGCATGCTCAGGCTGTAAATTTTGTTGGTGCAGAACCAAGTCTTCGTCCTGTCTCAGCAGAACATCTTAGATTATATGGTGGTATTTGCTGCAGGTTTAGGACCAGTTTATGTAAATTTCCCCTTGGCTCCCAACTTGTCAAATATTTCCTCCCTTTCCTCCCAGATCTGAATCTGCACAGAACCCCAGGTAATAAAGGTCATCTGTTCCAAATTACCCGGCAGGACGCAGCACTGAGGCTCCATGGCTCGAGGCATGAATGTAGCTTATGAATCTCCAAATATTTGCCTGAAAATGCTCACTTTGGATCAGTTTTTCTGACATTTGCTGCAAGAGTTTTCCAGAAACAGCCACCCAGAGTGAGCTATTGTGCTGTGCAGGGAGCCATGCCGCTGACATTCTGGACTGGGAACTCTCCATGATTTCTCCTTTGCAGGGAGAATTCTCAGTCAGGCTGGTACCAACTGCCAGCAAAACTCCCCATGCCTGCAGGTTCACAGCTTCAATGAACCCAGAATCCAGCTGCTTGCCTCATGCAATTCCCATTACTGGGAATGGTGAGCACAGGATGCCTCTTCCCTTTCTTTCCTCCCCACACAGAAAAGCAAACACCTACATTTATTTTTTTCATCTAAGGCAGTCCAGTGGCCTTTTCCATTTTGAGAGCACTTAGCACTCCCTCTAGGCACCTGCAGGGAAGGCAATGGGAGCTATTCCATTATCCCTCAAGGAAGAAAGAGGGATCTTTCTTTTCTTTGTTCATCTTTGCCTCTCTGCCTTTGCTGCAAGGTCCATTTTCAGTTTGATCTTTCTCTCCCCTCAAGCTGAGTTTATCTCTGTGTTACATTTCTACTGCAAGGATGCAGAACTGAAGCAACTGCTTGGGTCTGCTCTGCACAACCTCAGTTCACCCAGGAATGGATTTGGGGAGAAGGAAGAGGGATTACTTCATCCTTATCTTGAAGCTGCTACTTTTTCTTGACTGTATCATTTCCCTGACATCCCATATGCACCAAGTCCACTGAACACCACTGAACTGGACAGGTGCCAGTCCAGTATTTATCCAGGCTCCTTGTTAACTCCAGTATTTCACAAACCACGGTGTAGGAACTAATGAGAAATCAGAATCTGGCGCCATGGCTGGACTGAAATCAAACCATGAAGCTCCTTCCCGACCTATTATAAAAATTACAGTGTGGAAAGTGAATTTAATGGTGCAGAGTGCTTAATTGTAATATCAGTAAAGGCTTTGATCTGGGTGACTCTTGACATCACAGAATGAGGAAACTCCCTTAATGATTTGAAAAACCACATGAACGGTTGGAGAAGGAAATTTGGTTTATGTGTATATATTAAAAATGTTACTAAGTCTCAGGAAGAATTTTGTTTTGGCAGGGGGGAGGATTGTTGGAAAAGGGATCTGTATCACAAAGGGAAACAGAAGCTGGCCTAAAAAAACAATTCCATTTTTAGTGCAATGTAATCACACTTGCCTGGTACAATGTTGCCGAGGATTAAAAAATGTGATGCTCTTAGCAGGGCCTGTGCTGAGTGTGGGGTGTCATCCTTTAGCCCAGAAGCTGCACCTCAGGTGTCTCAGAGCTCCTCAAGGCTGAAGGGTGAATCTCTGCCTCCTTAGCCCAAGGATGATGCAAGACAGATCCTTCTCCAAAGCAGGAGAGCTTTGGAGAAGGATCTGTCTGAGCTGACTCCAGTTGTTATGTTGGAAAAAGAGACATGGCTCCACTGACCCTGGCTGAAAGGCCCAGGCAGAGGCAGAGAGGAGGGAACTTCACCCTAGGAATCAAACATCAGTGCCTCTCCCATCCTCCCTCCCAAGCCAGAAATCTAAACACCTCAGGAATGCACTCAGCAAGGGGTCCTACCTCTTGCTGGAATAACCACAGGCCTAAAAGCTCTGTCCCACTTCTACTGGATCTTCTACATCTACCTTAACGTCAGAGATGACATTTCACTGAACAAGGTCTCCCAAAAGGAAGAATTTCCTGCACCTTAGGTTGCTGACAGCTGCCAGAGTTGATCTGGCAAGACTTTTTCATAGTCTGATGTGAAAACCAGAACTTTCAAAGACGCCAAGGCACAAGAGTGTGATATGTGGCTTAGGAGAGGAGAGGAAAAAATACAAATATTGGTACGACTACAGAAAAACAAGATGGGATAACTCATGAGGTGTCTACGACCTTTCAAGGAGAATTCTCAGGTACCTGGTTTCCACTGCAGTGCTCAGGCTGCCTCAGCTAAGCTTCCAAAGCCATCTGCCTGGGTGGGAAAAGTCTAATTTTGAAGGATTAAAACTTAGAGCTCCATCCTGTGGGGTGTTGTCCTTGCTCAGCCTCACAGGAAATCTGGAAAACCTGCCTTGGCCTGATGTTGGGTGGAAGCTGGTGGGGATGCAGCCAGGAGAACCCTGCCATGTCCCCTGCCTGGGGATAGACATCCTCCCACAGAGTGACTTCCATCCTTCTGTGGGGACTCAATTTTCACAGAGTCAGGATCTGGCACAAGACAATTCAAACGAAAACTGCATTAGGTGGGATGCCCAGTCAGTTCCTGGATTGAAATGCTTCAGTCCTTGCAAGAAAGCTGTAGGAGAACAACTATAAAACTGGAATATTTTATCTGAGCTAAAAAATGGGTGCCTGTCAGGTAAGAAAGTGTTAATGTAAAATTTAAATGCTACTTGCAATGTCACCTTTCAGGCACTCCAGAAATTCCCATGACATTCAGACCCTGGCACATAAAGCTGGACCAGTACAACTGTGAACAGACCAAAGGTCACCCCACCTATGAGCATTTCCAGCAAGCACCTTTAGCTACCCTTTGCCTCGTGCCATTTCTCCATGCTCCTGTTTCCTTTCCCAGCCTTTTTTTCTGCTTTGCCTGTTGTAGACTGGAATGTCTTTGGGGGCAGGCACCTCCCAAGGCTGGGACCCCTCAGGTACAGCCATCTGCAAACACCACAAGATAAATGCCTCTCCTGCAAAGTGTTTTAAGTGCAGGGAATTTACTTTTCCCCAGCGGCTGCCCACTGATACAGGAAATCTAATCCTAAATCTCATTAGGTTCTACAAACAATTCAGCCTCTTTCCCCAACAAAGTCACCATCCTGGACTGCTGAATGTTTATATTTTATTTCTCAACTCCTTTTTTTTCCCTCCATTCCCCCACCCTTGTGATTTTCCTTTTGGTAAATATTTCTACACTGGAGAAGTCTAGCCAAAAGAGATTTAAAAAAGAAAGTGAGCAGGAGAGACAGAGTATCAATCATTTACCTTCAGTTCCCCTGGGAAGAGGTGGGGAGGAAGAACAGCAAGGTAAAAAGTTAAAAACGACAGAACCACAGCAGAGTTCTTTGAAGAGCATCCAGATCTATTTCTTCCAATGTTAAGCCCCTTGCAACAAGTGTCAGGACTTGGAAGGCAAAAAACCCCCACCTAATTCACTTCCAAAAATGAATTTTTCAGCATCAAGCCAAACTACTCAATGTTAATTTGGTTATTTGGCAAAAAATAACAATAATACTAGTACCTGAACTGATGCCATCTGCATCTAAAGATTCTGGCCAGCCCATTTCCCAGGCCAAGAATTACAGTAGATACCCCTGACTATTAAAAAAATAGTTTGCTATTTTAAATGTCTATTGTATAACAAAGTGTTGCATAGTGTTGGGAATGGAATGACAGAGTATCTTGTACACAAACGGGATGAGGTAAGAAAAAGTGATATAGCAATTGTATAAACACTTCAGAGGTCAAATATTGGCTCCCATTTCCTGCCATAAATGCACAGCTTTAATTAAACACTCAGAAAAGTGCTGGTAAAGTGACTTATTTTCCTTTGTTACCCACAAGATGAAATGTCAGAGTATCCTCAGATGCCACATGTGGGAATGCCTTGAATGTGCAGGAAAAGGAACATGGCTGCTCCCAAAGAACAGCTACGGGCATCTCCTGGAGTGAGCCACGGGACAATCCCAATGAGACTACCCCAGCCTTTTCTCCAGAAAAAGCAGCAAGATATGGAGCTTGCAGAAAGTGTTCTAGCCAGAGCCACGGCGGGGTCAGGGAGAGGGATGGGCAGCAGCCAGGGAAGGACAGGGATGGAGGGGCAGCAGCCAGGGAAGGAGGGAGCACAGAAGAGCAGCACTGGGCCAGGCTGATCCTATTTTGCCTGCAGCCAGGAAGGAGCCCCAGGGAGTTGCTGGTCTGAAGAAAGAGCTGAGGGAGAAAGGAAGGGAAAATAAGGCAGAGGTCTCTGCTCGCTGCCCACGGACACCTCAGGGAGCTGCTCCAACCCCACTCCCAGCACCAAGCTGGAGACAGGGTGGAGCCAGCGCTCATCCTGTGCCTCAGTCATGTCCCTTAGTCACTTTTCCCACCTTGCAGAGAGCCAGAGGGTCAGACACAGGACCCAGGCCCCCTCCCAGGCTGGTCCAGCCTGTTGGGCATGGGCTGCTGGGACACCCATGGGAGAGTTCCACTGAGCTGCCTCTTTAAGATAGAGCAGGGAGACTCCCTCCTTCCCCTCCCAGGGAATGCATTGCATTGTCATTAATTATGTTTTGGATGAGTCCTGAAAATCATGCCTTCAAATAATTGGACAGTGGTTTAATTCAAGGCCTGATAAAAAACACATTGAAAGCCGAAGGAAGGGTGCTGCTGGAATGTTTGTTTGTGCAGGGCTCTTTTTATGGAGAGTCAATCCTCTGTTTAAAGCTTCCACTAATGGGCCAGGCTGCTTGGAAATTTTCCTGCTGATTTAAATACTCACACCACGAACCTTTGCTCTCACACATAGGACCTTTGAGACCTCAGAGAGGACCAGGATCTCACTGGGCTCCTTCTCTCTAGACCATCTAGACCATCATTGCATGGTCATGATGCAGCCAGCTTGGCCTAGAAAATAGCAATAAAGATTGTGAAATACATCACAAATTCTCTTGAATTATCCTTTTCTTTTATGAAAGCCCTTCATACTCAGGAAATGCCGGGGGATTAACCTATCCTTCAAAGAAGGGAAAAGCTTGCAATTAAGAGGAACTCCCTGTGTACTTGCCCCTTATCTCAGCCCCTCCCATGGAAAGGCCAAGCAATCTCCATAAAAAATAACTTCAGGAGCAGAAATCTGGCAAATATGGGCCTTGTGGGCTGGCAGTGACATAGCTGTGAACCGGCAGCACCAACCAGTGCCTGGGGCCCAGACTAAAAATCTTTGTCCCAATGACACCGAGGGTCAGGATTGATATAAACACAATGGAATTTGTACTGATTAAGGCCTTTCCTCCCCACACTGGATATAGGATTTCCTGTACTGAAGTATGTTTGAGTATATTATTTCTATGCCAGGCAAGGGAAAACACTCTTATACACTGAAAAGAGAAAAACAGATCTCATGGGGTGAGGAAAAGATACAAAGCAAAGAATCCCAGCTGAACAACACAAACGTTGGGGACTTGCATTACTACTGACCATCCTCTTCCCCAAAGCTTTTTGGGAAGGAAAGAAAACTCCGAACCCGCAGCCATGAGGAAGAGGGAGAGAGGGGAAAGAGTATTAAGCATTTACAGTATTAACGCTCTAATTCATGTTCTGAAGTAACTGGATAACCCCATGGGATTCTTCTGCCCCAAAACCATAGGAATTTGGAGATGATGATCAGCAGGTTGACATAAACACACTGATCAGGGCAGTTCCTTTAAGTGGAACTTTTTTTTTACGACTGAAGATATTTTCCTGCACCAGCCCACACAGTTCAAACTGAAAATGCAACAGTGAAGCAGAATTTCTACACCACCAGGAACATGAAGGAACAACAAAACTGGTCTTCACCAACATGTATTCCAATGGTTAAATGCAATAAATGGGTGATGAGCTCAGTCCACCACAGAGTTACTCATTCGGTACCACTGGGAGTACATCAAACCTCCCAAGCGAACTTCTGCCTCATAAAAATTCCCCTATGCAGGACACGTCCTGCCACTCATGTGCTATTTGCAAGAGGCTTGGAAGAATGAAAGCACTTTGTGGTGCTAAGATGATAAAACAGATCTCCAGGACATCTTTCAGCAGCGCAAGCAAAATAGTCCTGGGACTGTTAGTGATCCTGGGGAAAATAAACACAGGGACCCCAGCAATCCTGGGATTGTTCGAGAGGCTCTGTGGGTGGCTTGCATTGCATTAAGGGTAACAAGGTTTCTTTTTCAAAGGACGTTTTGCCGTTTAAAAAAGAAGTGAAAGAAATAGGCATTACAACAAGTGGTCATTCCAGGAGATGCATGAACTCAGGACTGACTGCATGGAAAAAGGCATCAATACCTCAGCTGCTCATCCATCACAAGGATCACACTTTGCTTTGTGCTGTTACAGTTGGGGAAAATGCAGATGCCTTCCAGAGGGTTCCTTCACTCCAAGCTTTTCACTCCTCAGGACGTTCTCCAGCGGGCAAGCCCTGAGCAGTGGGGCTGTGAGGAGTGAGACCCACGCCAAGGAATGTTTCCAGAGCTAAACTGCACAAGTTGTCTGAATACAGCGTTCACAGGGGAGGCTGAAACAGGCATGGAGACCTCCAACAACAAAGCAGTCCAGAAAAAAAAAAAAAAGCCAGAGGAAAAACAAACAAAGGGCTTGGAGAGTTTTCAGAGGAAAGCGGGAGTAACCCTTGAAAGGACTGCACGACCGCTGGCAAATCTGTGGCTGTGAAGGGATCAGTAATCCAGCATTGCCTCAAGCCCAGGGGAATATGGAAAACACCGATATAATCCTGCTGTGCTCCCAGTCCACATGCAGCACAAACCATCACTCCTTCACAGGAACCACAGAGGTCTTGCTAAGGGCCCTGGAAGGACACAGCTTCACAGCTACACAAATTGTGCTGAAAATGAAAAGTCACGAGAAGCCAAGTGCCACTACTTTGTATTTTTGGCCTGGCCCAATGCAAATCAAATTCAGCAGATAGTTTATCTGGAATATATGGACCACATCAATACTGGGTATCCATTCCTTGTCACTTCCTTCCTCCAGTCCTTCCACGTTCAAAACTCAGCATAGAGACAATTCTGCCTCTCTCCATGCTGAATTACAGATCCAGTTCCTCATCCTCTCCCCCTGAAAGGCAGGCTGGATGCTATCTCCAGGGAAACGATGCCTGTTACAACTAAATTTTCATTTATACTCACCAATTTGTAATTTGATCAAGTAGTTGATGGCCAGAAGGAGATGTTTAAATGATCAAACCAGCAAATTCAAAAGAGTTTAGAAAATCCCATCTGAATACAAAAAGTTAAGCAAAACACTGTCATGAAAACATTTCTGATTCCCATCCAAAAAAGCCTACCATTTATTATGAAGCCTTTAAAATTGACAATGAGGGAATTCTTCACTGTGGTCTCGCCCTCACTTTCACCCTACAAAGCAATGCTGTATGGAGGCAGAGTAAACACTCCATGCTGTATTTTCCTAAATAAAGCGAAGGAAAAAAACAGATCAATGTCTATTCTGCTGCCAGCAGATATGGAGTCAATTAAAAAACTAAAATATACAATAACTTAACTCTTTGCACAGAGCTCCAAACATATCAATACAGTGAGCAGAAAATTGTTTTCCATAGAAGCACTGAAACACCCTGGGCTGAAACACACTCTCAGTTTTTAAATTTTGAAGGTGAATTTGTTACTCCAAAATCAAAGGATCAGCATGCAGCCCTCAGGCAGCTCTCACAGCCACTGTAAGTTTTTTCCTTGACCAGTTCTGCCAAGGATGTTCCCCAAGTTCATCTTTTCCCAGGACATGTGCCAGGTATGGCCACCCTGGCACAGGGGAGATGCAGAGGTGGCTTTAGCCTTTTTCCAGGCTCCAGCTTTGGGAACAAGGACAGCAGGCAGTGCTCACCTTCCTGCTGGGCAGATGCAAGTAGCTCTGATGCTCATGACAAGCTATTAACAGTCAACAATCTTAATTTTTGAAGTGCAATTTTTGTCCTTCTCTTGTTTTTACACTTCCAGAGCTGCCTCAAAAACATTCACCTCATCTTTTCCGCCAGTACCAAACCAAAATCCTCAGATCAACTCCTGAACATGAGAATGTTCTGAAGGTGAATCCACTTCCAGAACACAAAGCTGGGACTGGGCAGCAGCTCTCCCATCCTCTGTGTGCTGTGTTGTGCCTTCCACTATCCCAGGAATTCTGCAGGCCTGGCTGGGAGAGCCAGTGTCTTGTATTTTTCTCTAGGACAGGATTCCAGGTGCCACATCCCCACATGATGCCATTACATGCTGCTGGAGCCAAGCAAAATGTTTCCTTGCAAATTTTGGCTCTTCCCTCCAGCTTAGCCCTTACTTAGACAAATTCTCCTGCCTTCAGATTTTTAATTCCCATTAGCATCAGTGTTTTCCTGAGTAAAAACTTTTCAAAATGGGCAAAGTCCAGGAGACTCTGTTAGAACAGCTGCACTGCTCATGCATTACAGCTCCTTTTCCAAACGTTTTCAACAATGTGGCACAACCTGAGAAGCTGACATACATAAAAAAACCACCTTGACCTGAAGAAGGCACATTGTGTAGCCAAGATACTGGGAACCACCACAGCTGCAGGCTGGTGTGACTGTCACAGCGAGGACAGCCACCAAAGAGGTGCACAGTTCCCACAGCTGCTTTTTGGGCACATTGCAATAGCTTGGAGGCAGGTGGGATGTTGTTATGCCCTCATTCCTCTCAGTGGTACCTGTTGGCATGGCAGGCACTCTCCCCCCTCTGCCTTCAGCTCGACTTCTTGGCTAGAAATATCAACTCCTGCCAGTGCTGTGCTGAGGCAGCCATGGTATTTCTCCAGCCCCATGAAATAATTTCTTCAATACTGCCGAACCTGATCTTTAAGGTAACTTTTGTTCTCCCAGCATCTGGTAAACATCGATCTCGAGCCCCTGTGCTGCCCTGGAGAGGGAGCAGCTCCAAGCTCTGAAATGCCTGAGGCCAGGACTGGAGCAGCAAACACCCCCAAATCAGGTGGGCCAAACTCCCCCAGGCCACAGCATTTCAGAGCCAGGTCCAGATAAAAGATATTTACTGCCTTCATCTGCTCCAGGCGCAGTAACTTCTGGAATGCTAGAGGAATTCTCGGGCTGGAGGGATGCACAGTCCGAGCAGGACCAAAGCTCCTGCCTGGGCTATTCCCAGGGGTTCTGTGAGCCCACTGAACCACAGCTAAGATCAGCCTGGATCCAGGACTCTCTTTGCCCATGTGGCTTAAGTTTGTCTGAGAATTTCACCCACTTAAGAGGATTTAAAGTAACCCCCAAGTTTCGGTATCCAGCAGCAGGTCTGGCCACCTCTCCCAGATGTGCCCAATGAGCACATCCCTCCCCTGGGCCCTGCCTACAGCAAGGATGGCTGCCAGGCCAAGCCAGGCCTGAGGAAAACCAGACTTTAATGTCGTTTAAGAGTCACACTCTTGCATTCTTTGAGAGTTAAATAACCAGTAGAATAATCATGAAGTGATTGAGCTGCAGCTTTTCTCTTTTCTTTTGATGCCCATACATTCATCCACATGCCCCATATGTGTCTGTGCCTACACAGATATGTTTATATGAAGCTTTTTCTGCTCCCCTTGCAGTGCTGCTCACAGAGCAAGGGCCAGCAGAGCTGGGGGAGCAGACAGACCTTCCAGAGCCAATCCAGCACTGCCACTCGGACCATGGGCTGAGAGGGATGGGCTCAGTGAGGATCCAGCCTTGGACACTTCTGTGACTTCTACAAGGTGCAGGCTGGAAGAACTGCTCATCAAAAAGTATTTTTAGTTCCTCCAAGTCAGAGAAATTGTAGTATTCACTTGTAGCCATCCCTAGAGCCTGCTACTAGCATTGCTTGTCTTGTAAAATACTATTTCCTACTAATTATTCTTTGATTACTCTCAACATTTGGGTTGTGATCTTCCAAGCAAGTGTCTGCTTCTAGCTGAATTGCTTACAGTAATTTAAACCCCACTTGTTCTTGAAAGGAATATAAAGTTAAACACTGCATTAAAGTGTTTGATGACAGGAATTCCAAAAATTCAGATTCTAGCTGTTTCAGACTAGGCATCCTTATTCACTTGGGTTATTTTAAAATGTATTAATTCTACAAAACAATCTTGAGCTACCTATAAATGATGGTAAAAACCCATCCCTCTTGATTGGAGACATTGGAAAAAGCCACTCATCTTAGTGAAGCATTCAGGTGAAAAACGGGTGAAAACCATGCAAACACATGAGAAATGAATTATTTCATCTCCAGATTAGGGTTTTCACATCTTGCTGCAAGGATGACCTTGCCCATGTGGAGGATAAAGAGGAAGAATTAATATCCTGAAAACACAGCTATTTAAATGAGCAGTTCTTTGCCATGCGGGGTGGCTTCCCTTCCAAGGATAGCCACGTGGACACACAGGTAGACGACGCCGCAGAGCTCCTGCAGCCCTCCTGAGCTCACAGGTAAGCACAGGATGCTCCCATGTGGAGTCAGAACCACTTCAGATGACAGCTCAGAAACTCTTCCTGTCCCTCCCTGCTTACAGTGATCCCTGTGCTGTTCTCCCCAGTTTTGGAAGCTTCCCTGCACACCCAGAAGGTGCAAATCTTCCTTTGAAGCTTTGTTTACTTGTTTTTAAATGGGAAACCGTCAAAATTCAGCAACTGTTTTGTAATTTGAACATTTTTATTTTCCATGGGGGAAAAGCAAATCCCACAACACAAGTAATTGCCATTCAATCTCTACCCTGGGTTAGAGTTCCCAGTTGGTTTCTCATCTTCCAGGGCTGAAAGGAAAGATTTCCCCTAGGAGCTGCAAATGATCCCTCCATTATGTGGAGGCCATGCGTGCGCATTCACGGGATCACAAATCTGAGTTTTCTTGAGTGACTTTGGCATGGCTGCCATGAATCCATATTAAGCTATTCCCCAGTATTTATTGTCAGCAGCATTAGAGGATGCCTTGCCTCCTGTTTCAGAACTTAATGGCCCATTGACCACACTTCCTGCAAAGCACAAACTGTGTCCCACGACACTAAATCTGTGCCGCGCTAATGAAAAGCCCTTTTTATTTCAGGCCAGTATCCAGAGTGGAAATGATTTAGATCACAGTCACCGGGTGTTTTAACTCACTAACTCACTAACTCACTATTTCTTTAGTAATTAGAGATGAGGTCCATGGCAATGCCAAGTTGTAGGTTGACCCAAACATGCCTATCTATTCTGGATACTCTCCTGGAGATTTTTATTTAACACATTTCAAATTAGATCTGAGGTGGGAATGAAAAATTCTTTGGCACAAGGGAGGGACACAGATGAGTGCATTTTCCACTTGGTTTTTTGGTCCTTAACACAGCAGTATTTTACTTCATGTTAAAGACACCCAGATGAGATGTTACAACAGGGACAAGCTGGATTCCAGCAGGGTCCTGCTTAGGAGTACAAAAGCAGAATGATTTCCCCTCAGCACCTTTGGGCTTGTCCTGCAGGGTGACTCGGGCAGAGTCACTCACACAGACTGGCAATCACTTTCCTCCTCATTTTATGTTTGTTATTTTTCTAACCTCTTCAATCTCATTTTGCCGAAGCAGAGGAAATGAGGTAAATTGGTCCTAACACAGGCCAGGAATTGCTGTCCTACTCCTGACGTGGGGTTTAAAGGCACTGTGGGAGTGGAACAGTAAATCTCTGGAGCACAAATTTCTTGTGATAACACTAAATTTACCCAAATTTTATTGCTAAGATACAAAGTGTTATGGCAACACGAAGGAAAACAAGTTCTAAGGTTTTCCTTTAAGGCATAAAGATCCACAAAACTCCACATACTGCTGCCTACACTTCAGCAAAGACATGGTGAGATTTCAATAACAACTGTGCATTAACATGCTATTTTTCAGTCCTGTGACATCAGAGTTTGGGTTTCCTTGCTCAGCAAGCACATCTATAAAGCTGCTATATGGATTAGGATACTCTGAGATCCCTTCAGAGTCATCTGCTTTAGCATTGCCTCTTTATCTCCAAAGAGAAGCCCGGGAACACTGCATGCACAGGTGGGTGGTGGTAGGTGGAGTACAGGAGGGTTTGGAGTGAAACTGGAATATTTTTCTGAAAGTTAGCAAGAAACATATGAAACTGTGTAACTCAGAGACCCTCCCAAGCATATTAAATAAACCTGAGGATGAGACTAACAACACAAAGGTCAGTGTTTCCAAAAATGTAACCTATGAGAAGCATTATTAATTACATATACAGGCACAAATACACACACAGAGGAGCCCATGCTTATTATAAGACAGTTTTTGACCTACAATCCATGTTCCTCTACTTGATGTCAAAGCATCACCTTGATTCCACATGGATAAACCAACCCCTGCAGCCTTTGTCTCCATCTTATTTTTTATAAGATATTTCTATTGTGTATCTTAGGTTAAGTATTAACTTACATGAGAAACAGATGTTTCCCCTCTGCAAGGAAAAGCACCTTTTGAGGGTCATCAGTGGGAGAGGACTTCCAGGATTTACACAAGGTAGTGGCAGTTCTGGCCACTGTCCCTTCTGCTTTTAAGATCTTTTCCATTTGGCTTTAACTCTACCCAGTTTTAAAAAAGTTCTTTCATCCCACTACCTGGTAAAAGATATTTTCCATACTTCCATTGCAACCAGATTCATTCATTGGGCCGTCCCTAAAACCACAAAGGATATTTTGTTGAATAAATCCAATCCCTGTGTTCATTCCTAAACATAACTCAAAATATTTCAACAGCACCTCCCCTCCTTTAGATGTTTTAATATTGGATAGGGAGATTTGCAGGATATAAGCTTTACAGCCTGTGAAGTTTTCACATCTCCAGGTGGAATTGCTTAACAGTTACAAAAAAAGAAAACTTAAAAAAAAAGAAAAAGAAAAAAGAGGGAGAGAAGACTTGAACCCGCTGGTCCACAAAAGAGAAGCTAATAAACCACAAAGAACTGTGAAACAATAATAAAGTTTTCCTCACTGGTTAAACACAATGGAATTAATGATCTGAGTTTCAGGGATATCTAAAGGCTGTATTGCATTACTTTGTAAAAGGAATAAACTGTCCCTGTCCCCTTCCAGTATTTCACCCTCTTCAGCAGGATGAGGAAGAACTTTCATAAGTAATAATGCATAAATATGCAGATGTGCAAAGATAAACAGCACATAGACCAACAGCAGAGCAGAGAATAGCTCAGCCCAAAATTAGCATCAGCACCCAGAGAATTAATAGAATTTCATGCGCAATCCTTGATCTCAGCACATGAATAAATCAGAATGGAGGAAAAGGCAGATCTAAACTGAGATTCTCAACCTGGATCTGTTAACCCAGTGTGTGACTAAGGGCAGGGAATAACAACCCAATCCTTTACACCACCAGCTATGGGAATCATAAATTGAATGAGGAGACTGAGGAGCTGTGAATGGAGAAAGCACTCTCCCTTCTTCCTTTCCAGCAGCCTGAGCTCATCTGAACTCCCAGAAAGCCTCGCACTGTTCCTGGAAGACTTCACACCTGGAAGGTGGCACAGTCCCAGTATCACAAGGACTTAGATCAACCCCTGCTCTTGCTTATTGATTTTTTTTCCCAAAGCACAAACTGTCCCCAAGGTTCCCAGCCCCAGCTGGCCGTGCCCTGTGCTGAGGCGAGGGAGCAGCACTCCCAGCCCATAGGGGATGTGGTCCCTGCCTGCCCTGCCAGCACCCACGAACCTCCCAGAGCAGAGCAGGAGCACTCCAGGGAAGGGCAGAGCGATGCCAAACCACAGGGCGGGGCGAGGACAGTGTCTGCAGGAATTCTGCAGCTCTGGGACAGATAGCATCAGTGACTAATGATTCAGGATCACACACATTTGGAATTATCAGCAAGTCACCCCTCAGGAGCTCACGAACCCCAGTGCACAGCCCTGCACTGGCTTGGGCTGCTCTTGAGGCCTTTTTACGCTTTAAATAAACAGAATCAAAGTCCAAGAGTTAAAACTCGACTTCAACTCCTATAAACTGCCAGTTTCTGGAATTACACAAGCAAACAATACTAAAATAAACAAAACCTACAGGCGAACCCTTTCTAAGAGCCCACAGCATTGTTAATGTCAGTACCAGAGAGCATTTGTCTTCTGTAAAGTTATATGAAGTCTTGGTTTGGCTGAACTCACGTTGTCTGGTCACTTCTCCCTTCCCTGGAGAGAATATGAATGGTTTCTATTTCGAGGAGGTTACAGGTAGCCATAAATTATCACCTAAGTGTGGGCTGCCTCAGCCCCAGCACCTTGCCAGCTCTTCAGAGCACTGGATGGCTTTGGCACCGAAACCTGCCAAATCTTGGGCCACGTCAACTCAGTTTTTGACATGTGTTATGTGGATCATAGGGAACCATTGCAGAGACCTCGTTATGGAAGAATGAAGCATTTTTTCCCCATCTATCATAGGTACTTTTCAGATGACTGCATTCCTGCAGGACTAAATCATCTTTTTAAAAAAATTTCAGGTCCTCACTGCCCATCCCTAAAATATCAGCCATGACCAGGTAGCTCAGATTGTCACTGAACAAATTTAATTATCACCTGCACATTGCTAATTGTGGAGCTTTGTCTTTCGGGCACTAAAAGAAATTAATTACTACGTTGAAGTTTCTGACTCAAAAAGTGAGTTGACATAAAATCCTGCCATGAGTGGAGATGCACACAAAGGCCTTTTCCAAAGTACACATTCCCGTAATGCTCTTGGAATAAAGCTACTTATATGTAATGCATGTGATACATGTTAGCTCACTGATCTTTTGTAGTGTATGAAGGGATGTACTTTAAAGGCAGAGTTTAATTAAGTTTCTTAGCACTCCTCTGTGGGGATAAAATAATCATTCCTGTTTTGCAGGCAAATGCTAAAAAGTTAATTAAATTACAAGATCCAGACAGTGACTTAGAGGCAGAGGCAGAAAAAGAGGTTGGAGGACTCAGTTTCAGTCCCAGCTGACAGGAAACTCTCCCCAATGAATGTTCTCGATCAAGACAAATTTCGCCTGACTTCAGATCACGCCACAAACCTCAAATTTTACTGAAGAGACAACCTGAACTGTGAGACATGTTGCTATCCTATAGAAAGCATAAAATAATTTGGGTATTGCAAAATGCTAACAATGATGGCTTCCAAATCTCAAAAACTCAGGGAAAAAAACCCAAAATTAAAACTTTAAACAAAACTGCAAGAACCTGAAAGAAGGCAATGCAACACCTGATTTGTTTGGATTCTGAAGCTTCTGAAGGGTTCTGCCCTATTTGCTTCCTTCATCAAGTCCAAAATAATCTGAATTAAATGAACAAATAGTTTTTTCTGGATGCAACGTTGCTGTTTGAAAGAAAAAGTGAGCTGGAGGGCAATCATTAAAATGATCCAGGTAGAAGGTCTGCTGATTTACATAGAAATGATTTGTTATTATTGTATTAATGATGTCATTTCTTTATCAAGTCACGATACAAACCAAGTTAAGTGCTTGGCAGGGGACTAAAGGAAAGCTGTAACCCAAGTGAACATGTACAGCTTCATTCTTCTAGAAGAAAGCTTGAATATTCAGTTCATTGTGCAATCACTCCTTTGATTGGGCTAATTAAGTCAATTATGTAAAAATATTCTGGCTTGCCAGGGTAGGCAAGACTTGAGGAACAGTGGAAAAGAACAGAGAGAAGGAGGCTGCCCCAAAACTCTTGAGGAGCAACAATCAAAAAGGCAGACGGGTGAAAGTAAACCCCGTAATTTGGGAACACTGGAATTAGGGAAACCTAGATGGAGTTTAGTTTATGACACAGCCTGTGGTCGAGACATGGTGATGCCTCAGTCCCATGTGGATTCTGGGATGTCTAGCAAGGTGTGAGAGCTTGTCAAAGCCAAAATATTCATGGCATCTCCCTCGTCAGGGCAGCTTCTCTGTATCACAGAACTTGGGGAGTGTTAAGTTCCTTTGGGTGCACAGCTTTAGTTGTGTCTGTAGGTACACAGACAAACAAAACAACTTTTCCTTGGAAAACCAGCTCCCAAACACACAGAGCATCAGAGAACAGGTGCCATGACTGTGAAGGGACCGTGCATCTCCCAGCCACCACCGGAATGGCTGGGAAAGCAGCAAGGCTCTGGAGAGAGGTGCCACCTGGATTTAGGGCTATGGGGAGACACTCAGGGTATTTTGCTACTTTCAGAGAAGACCCTGCAGCACTTCCTCTGAATTCAGCAAGTCACACAGCCTGACCTGATTTCCTGCTGCCTCTGACATCACTCAGCTCAAAATGCCTTGCAAAAAGGGAGCAGATAAGAAAGCAGATTGGTCCTTATCACGGGTCAGCTTTCTGTTCTATAGGGACAACAGTCATGACTTTGCCTTTCATTGCTTAGAAGGGTGCAGAAAGTAAGTTTGACTTGATGAAAAGTAAATGCATTCTTGTTTTTCTTGAACGTTTATTCTGATTTAAAATCTATCAACCAATTTTAACACAACAAAAACATGACTCTGAAAACCCTGCTTGGGCCAAAAAGTCCCTTCTTGTCATTACCAAAGCCGCCCTGATCTGGTTGTTACCATGTCTGAGCGCCTGCTGCCCTTCCCTGCAGAAAAGCTCCTGTCTTGTCCCTGCTGTGACCGGGACTCCCCGTGTACAGGTGGAGATGTGGGCAGGTAACAGAGCTTGGGCTCCCCCATGGCAGCACATAACAGAGTCACACTGCTGGAACACGAGGTTTGTCCTGGAGACATGGGGACACACCAGGGACTTTTCCCCTTTGCCCAGCACACCTCAGTCCATTTGGGCAGGCAGACCTCGCTCTGGGCAGTGCTGGACAGCCTGAGCAGCGGACAAACCCAAACCAGACCTCAAAGCACATCAAAGCACGACGGTGCCCCTGCCCTGAACTCATGCACTGCACACACTGAACCAGCCAGAAGCAGCAGCTCTCTGCTGGCTCGGGCTCTCTGCTGGCCTCCAGTGCTCCCCAGGTGCAGAGGTGAGCATGAGGTAATCACACCTCCTGAATGTGAGGTTTAGTCTATAGGAAACCAGCGGAATTTATGTAATTCTGGCACGCAGGGTGTTTCTTCTCTGTAAATTTAGCAGCCAGTAGCACACTCGGCTCCAGAACAGTGTGTGCACTATGTTACACAGGGATCCCCCAATCCAGTGCTCTGTGTCAGGGCAGAGCCTCAGCCAGGGCAAGGGGGCTGTGACCTTGGGCAGCAGCCGTCACACCCTCCTCACATCCTTCTCAGCAGTCCCGGCTCAGCTGGGACACCTCACTGTGGCCTCCCCATCCCTGGAAGTGTCCAAGGCCAGGCTGGAACCTGGTCCAGTGGAAGGCGACCCTGTCCATGGCAGGGATGGAAGGAGATGAGCTTTAAGGTCTCTTCCAACTTAAACCATTCTGGGATCTACAATTCACACTGAAAAAAGGGTTTTGAACAGAAACTGTATGTTTGCTCCTAGAATCTAAACTCTGTGTTAGGGGGCCCAAATGATGCAGCAGGTTGCTGCATTTTCAGCTTTTTTTATTGCAAAATGTTTTTTGTAGACACAGATCCTTTACCAAGTTTAAAGTTTGAATTCCAGTTTGACTCCTAACTCCCTGCCTTAGCAATGATCAAATGGATCAAAGGTTTGAACTTGAAGGAACAAAACATATTGTTCTAAAGGTAAAAACATTTCAGCTTATTAGTTTTTCATCCTCACACTCTCAGACAATGAGTTTTTAAGGTTTTTCAAAGTCATTGAGCTGTCCTGTTATTAGACTTTTAAAATGGATTAGGCTCCTCATTAGGTGGCCACACTGTGCTATGACACATGTACTGTATTAGAAGCTGTGAACTTCTGCATGCCAGTGCTTCTGGGTTCTTTATTTTGTTTTACCAATGAGAAACATTTTATATGAATACAGGACTTTATTGTAAAAAAAAAAAAAAAAATTGTATTTCCCCAGTGTCTTTTTGTGTCAACAAAGGACTTTCCTGGAGAGTAATGAGTTTGCACTAAGCAGGCAAACACAAATAAATGAAGTCTGTGTGGATAACCAAGGGTGGTGTATGTATATATTGTATCTCCAAGGATTTAAAAACCCAACAGCACAAGGAATCTGCTCCTTTTGGAAAACAATAGTCATTTATGAAACATTTTTGCCAATTAAATTGCCAGAGAAAAATTAACCCTTTTTATTTCGAGCATTCCCAAACGGATTCTAAATAGTCACTCTGCACCTTGCAGAGGGAAGAGAGTCTGGACCTGCCTTGGGCTCCTGCACTTGGCCTTTCAGTGGCTGCAATGCTGGAATTCCCAAAGCCATTAAGAGATTTAGGTGCAGACATCCCACTGATTTCAATGGAGACAAAGGGTTAAACTTCTCCCAAAGTTTCAAAAACCCAGCAGAGACTAGGACTGGCTTCACCACCACTGCACTGGAACTTGGCAGTGGGTTAAGAGGACACATCAGCACTAAACAACAGTTTGGAACAGGAAGAGAAGATGAATATCTAATCCGATTGAAACTCCAGAGGAAATATCACACAGGCTGGCTGGAATGGACCCAGCAGGCTCAGCCTAATGGCTCTGGGCTTAGGAAAAGCTCTGCTCGGGGTCTCACTACCAGCCATCCCTACCCCACGTCAGCAGCTGGAAGCAGCACTGGATTTGGAGTAGCCAGAGCCTCCCTCTTAGAGTAGAACTGAAAAATCAGTCATGTATCTTTTAAAATCCAAACCAGTCCATTAATATGGATGTACCAATGGTCAGGCATGTCTGGGAGGAGACTGAGATTCACATTCAGCCTTGTGTTTCTTTTATACAGAATATATGAAAAAAAGAGTCTTCCAAAATGTAAATACTTCCTACTTAGGATACAAGCAGGAGGAGCATTGCCCTGTTGCTTCAAACAGAAAAATAAATAAATACCTAAACTCTTTCCACCCAGGAAGTCCCAGAAGACTCCAAATTTCCTGGTTATCTAGGAAAAGCCATTTACACAAGTGCTGTTTCCCAACACACGAGCCATAAACCTCTGCACAGGGACATCCCAAGAACTGAAACTCCAGAGAGCTGGGACGGCAGCCAGAGCCTTCGGGAGCAGCCACTCGGGGTTCCCACACCGGAGCTGTTACAGATGAAGCCTGTGGTGTCTCGAGTTCTTCCTGAAGGCTGTTCTCATGCAGATCCAGAAGAATGTGAAGGAACCTGTCTCTCCCAGCCTGAGCCCAGGAAAAAAATGCTAAGCAGGGCAGCTCCCATGTGGAGGAACCGCTCCAGTGAGTGGCTGCACACAGGGACTGCGGACACTCACCTTGGCAAAGGGACCAGTACAGGGAGCAGGTCCTTTGAGGGAAAGAAGTCAGACTTCCTGTGATTCATTCCTTAGCATGGCTCCTTTCTGGATCTTCATGGGCAAATTTTAAAGGTTTTGTCCTGCTGCAAGTTGCAGAGGCACTTCAGCCTGGCCTAAAGCCAAGTTGGGGACTTCTTTATTTATTTATAGTCTGGCTAGTTCTTAGCTGGATCAGTTTTCTGGTCCAGGCCATTGCCCTGAAGACTGATGCTGGAGCAAGGGAGGCAGCAGCAACAAACATCTGGAAGATGAAGAGAGTGGGCTGGGATTTCTGGATCACTTAACTCAGGATGAGGTGACCATCTAACAGCAGCCTCACTTGCTTTTGGGAACAACTTCTGGACACACTACCACCAACTGCACTCTGGGAATTTTACTCCTTTTCCAAAGCAATACATCTTTCTAAGAAAGAGAAGATTCCAAAAGATAAATGGATTAACATAAGAAATCTGGGGATTCAAAAGAAGATGATTGTTGGTGTTCAGGAGTGCTTGGTTCTACAGAATACTCCTGTATTCCTTTCTCTCAGATTCCCACTGGTTCACTGTGCTGCTACATGAGCTCATGCTGCACTTTAAAAATCCCATTTAAACCTCATGAATGGTTTTTCAGGATGAAGTAAGGAACAAAGCCTTGGCAGCACTCAGACGCAGGCACAGTTCAGTGACATTGCCACTCACTGCTGGACGGCTCCCCCTCGTGCCTTTCCCGACAGGAGGTGAGATTCCCTCACACCCCATACAGATGCACTGGACACGTGTTCAGAGTCTCTAATGTACAAATCCCTTTTTCCCTAACCCACTTTCTCCTCAAGTCAAAAATCCCACTTGGAAACACTTTGAACTGGACACCTGCTAATTAACAGCCCCACAGAAATTTGAATAACTGAACATCTGCAAAACTGAAGCATCTAAAATGAAATATAAAAAGTCCTGTCTTTGAAAGATCCTCAATCCTTGGATCCAGCTTTACTACCAAAACCTGCCACACACAAGAAAACAGTTGAAATAAAGGAAGAAATAAGGATATTGCAGCCTAATTCACTTTTTAAACATGGCCATTGGTATTATTTAATGAAGTTTTGTAGAGGATTTAACTTTTCCCTAGGTCTCTATCAGCACTTTTTCAAGTAATGACAAATCTGATTTGTTACAGGAAAAAGCTGAGTGTATCTTAACCCCCGAAGTACAGCTTAGGACTGAAGAACATTGACTTCCCAGCTTCCAGATCCCTTTGGAAACACTGAATCCATTGTACAGGACTTTTTCACTTCCACTGCACGGAGCCTGTGGAGGCTGAAATGGGCTCAGTGGGATTTGTGATGGAATCCTGACTGCCCTGAGGTGAGAGAGACTTGTGTCAGGGATGTCAGGGAAGCTGTATTTCACTGCTGGAATGTTCCTTGTCTCCAGGTACATGCACAGGGCCCTTCCATTGGCTCCCACGGGATGGGCCCTCCACAGCCATGGTTTTAAAAAGTTTTGATGTCTTTAATTGTGACTTTATTACACATATTTCACCATTTAACCAGAATTTCTCATTTCACCCTGTTTGGTAGATTTACAGAAGTGAACCAGTACAATTTGGTTTGAATATAATGTTGTAGCTCCCCTTATTCCAAATGGTTCAGGATTTTATTTGCCATTGCACACAGGCTCCAGAAGGTATGGATTGCATCCTGTGTGTGTTAATACAGGGCTGTATCCTTGGGAAATTCAGAATTCAAGAAACACAGAGTCATCCTCTGCACCAGTCACCAGTTCACAGACTGCAAACACAGGAAGCCCAGTTAAGGAAAGATCTGAAGGCATGTGGGACTCCTCACGAAGGTACTGACAGTGTGTTTAACCGCAGAACCCTCACAGGGACTTAAAAGTGAAACTAATAGGAAAGGCAAAACACCTTTTTCCATTAAATTTTCCCAGGGAATCTAATCTTTCTGGTTTTAACCCACTCAAATTGCTCAGCTGCTGCAGAAGGATTTAGTTCCTTTGCTATACTTTGGACACCAGCACTGAAAGGAGAATTTGACTTTCTGGATGGAAAGAATGCCACCAACCACGCTCAGCCCCAGACCTAAAGGGAGGATATTTCCTCCCTCTGCTCTCCTCAGTAGTACCTGTAACTGGTGTCTGTTCTCCCAGTGAGGTGGGGAATCCTCTCTGGAGAAAAAAGCCTTTTTCCTTACAAGGGAAAACACCAGGAGATAAAGATCTGATGGGTTTAAGCTGCCCTGGTGTGCAAACTAATATCTGAAACAGAACTTCTGCTGCCAGTCTCCATCCTGCTTCTCCTGGCTGTTGTCACTTTCTTGTACAACACACTGACACTTCTCCCCATAAAGATGCAGCCTGCTCATCAGGAGGGCAACCAGAAGGACACGGGAGACACAGGTGACTCCGTGACCACCACTAAAGTGTCAGGATAAAACCAGCCCTCACTAATTCCATGAGACATAAAGCAGCCCAGACCTCACCCAGGGATTTTAGGTGGCGCCTGAGTGCAAATGACAATAATGGCCATTGGCACTTTTCTGATGGGCAGAGCCCCTATTCCCATTTCCTTGAATGAGATGATGATTATGGACATGAGCCTGCAAAGGGCCTTTTTTGCCAGAACTATTCTGTTTCCTCACTCCCAGTCAGATGGTGGGAGATTTTTTTTGAGTGCCCCTACTGTAAATTGCCAAGAATAACTGTTGCCTCCCCTAAAATGGGAGTGAAAACAGCCCTGTGGGTTCCCTCTGAAGTGACAGCAGCTCCGACCAACTTCAAAGGCGACGGGAGGTTTTTAGTGAGGGCTGTTTGTTGATTTTTTCTCCAGTGAAATGATATTACATGGCATTTCCAACCCTCAATCCTATTAAGTGACAGAACTACCTAATAGCACTCATTAAATAACATAACTTGGTGTCAGAAATTCACTGACAGGCTCTCGAAATTGAAGTGGTAGATTTATGCCCTAAAACAATACAGGTTTGGTGTTATTGTGATGGGGGTTTTTTAATAAATGTCATTTATTTTAACAGGCGAAAGCGTAAGAGCCAAGACAGTTCATGAAAAGGTTATCACAGCTGAGAAGTTGGTGCCTGAACTTTACATTTAGAGGGAAGAAAGAACTAAGAAAATGTTCATTGCTGTTGAACTCCTCCAGCTCTGGGAGATCATTTCTTGGGTGACACCACCCTACTCTGCAGTGTTGTCACAGGACACTCAAATGTTCCAGCAGCATTCAGGAACTTTCCATCCTTCTGTCCAAGAAGCTACTCAGAGTTAAGTACAGGTGAAGTATAAAACAAATAACAGCCTGAAGCTCTCAAAGGGCAAAGCCAGAATTCAGAAAAAACTCTGTTATCAACATTACAGCTCAAGGATCATGCCCATATATCCTGCACAGGGACAAGTGAGGTTTGACACAGCCAAGGCCATTTTCAGTCAGCACAGTGACAGAGCTGAGCTGGTCTAAGAGCTGATGCTGCTGGAAGGTCTGTCCCAACCTTCTCTCCCTTCTCTTTTCCACCAGCACTTCCCATCACACAATCCTACTGCTCCTTTGCACTTTCACCAACCCTTCACTGCTAACTGCACAAATCCTCAGGTCTTTTGCTTCAGTTTTCTGCAGGTGCAGTGAGATGAATCTGCTCAGACAGGAGTCCAAGTGCCAGAGCAGCACAGGGAATTTCCAGGACCATGAAATAATTTAGGATTAAAGGGATCTCTGGAAGTCTCCAAGTCCAGGACAGTGAATCATTGTCTTGGCTCTGCTGGATCAGGGAAACCATCCTGCAGCCTTCTGGATCTGACACCAAAATCCCAACTCTCACAATGTCCAATGAGATTTTAAGTATTTTTTTTTCATGCAACATGAATGTTGTTGCAAAAACTACTTCTTTTTGTACTCTAAAAGAACAATTACAAAAAAAAAAATCTTCCTGGAAATAACAATTACCAGTTAAATCCCTGACTCTAACATTTTGACCAAAGGCAGAATGCTCTAAGGAATAACAAAACAATGCCACGAATATTTGTGCAGCAGGAAGAGTTTGGAGGTGTTTGTTTATCATAGCTTGTTCCTACTAGACAGAAAGGTTCCTAAAGAACCCATATAAAGAGCTCTGCTTATTAATAGAATCATGAAATGGTATTTCTAACCTGTTTATAAATGGCTTAAAGGAAATCACAAATATATAAAAACAAAACCAAGTTTACAGTAAAAGGGCAGAGAACTAAATTGGTTATTCCAGTAAGCAATATGTTATATGGAACTGAGCTGAGCATGTCTGCCACCATTCTACCTGGAAAAAAATCAAAGTGGGGAGAGGAGAAAAGATTTTTAGTTCGCCAGTTTTTTTGCAGAAACCAAACAAAAGGGAAAAGCCCATATATTGTATTACCCTACTGTACATATGGACAAGTAGTTTGAGTAATGCACACAATGATTTCACAACGTACTTTGAAAAGATTCAATAATGGCTTTGGAAATATGGGAAAGTAATTTTTAACACCACATTAAAAAGTGATAGGGGGCCCAATCCTGTCACCACTAATTTAAACTGGGGACAGTTGAACTTGCAGGATCTCCTGGCGGATTTAGAACATTTTTCAACAGCCTAGTTTGGATATTAGCAAAGCCCAGCCTGGCTGGCTCCGATCACATCCCCATTTGCTAAATTACTCCCCTACTCCATTATAATTTAAAACAAAAATATTTTTAATGTCTTGAGTATTTGTGTATTTGTGTATTTGGACAGTGCCTGCCTTTCTCTGTCACTCTGACAGCCCTGAGCATCACTCTGGTCAGCAGCTGCCTGAGCATGGAGAGCTGCAGCCCAGCCAGACTCACCAAGGCAGAGCTGCTCACTCTCAACAGCAGCCCTGAAATCACCAGAGTCTGGTGAAGTTCTGATTTTCTGCATAATACTGCCACAAAAACCAATGTCTCCCACCCAGTCAGAGGGCAATCGAGTTCAGTTTCCAGAGATCTTTAGGTTTGAAAGAAACATTTTAATGTCTACACAGTAAGAAAAATGCCAAGGACGAATGTAGGAACTGAGAGGTTGTGTTAGGGACCAGCCATCCTCCCCATCAATAACAACAGGATATGGGATATTTCACAACCTGAGCCTGCACCCAAGAGCCCTTCCCTTCCTCACCCATCCCTGCTGCAGTTTGAGGTGGTGCTGGAAATACCAAAGCTCTGCACGTGGCATGTGAGATTTCAACCATTGTCCTGCAAACCTGTTGCACTTCCCAAGATGCTGCTGGCTCAGACCAAAACTCTGATAGAATTTCTTTTAAAAGGGGAAAAAACCCAGACAAATGAATAATTAGTTACTCTTTCCCATGCAATCTCACTGGCCAAGTCTGTGCTACAGGGCTCATCCATTTTTGCCTCCTCTGGCTCCCACCTCGGACACACTCAGCACGCTATGATCCAACAGCACCATGTCATGCACTAGGGAGTTAAATGCAGTAAATACAAGGGCAATGACCCAGAGTTCTCATTCATCCTCTGCTTGTCTCACAGTGTTTCCAGTAGAATTTCTGCTTTAAGCATCTAAAACCTTTCAGTTTCTGTCAACTGATCCAACTTGTGAACTGAAACCTTGAAGCTGCACAAACACAGAAGGGCTCTGCCCACAACACACACCCGGACTCAGGAGTCCTCTGGGCTGCCTCAGAGCCAACTTCCCCTTCACTACCAATGTGTTAAACCCTACCATTCAGCCCCAAATAAACCACAGACTCTAAAAGATCCAGTGGTTCCTTCTGGTCTCCTAGTTCGGGTTTAAATGCAGTGCTGGCTCTAAGTTCAGCTCTACTGCAAATGCCTCTATCAGTGCCTGGAAGTTCTTCACATTTCCAAGACAACTCATCAGATTAATCCAGGCTGTTTCATCTCTTCCTTCCAGTTTGGTGTTACCCACAAACAATAAAACTTTTCCTATTCAATTCTCTTGCTGCTCTTGAAGGGCTGAAACAACATGGTAAAAAAGTTCTACCACAGTAAAGTTGGTCTTGAGGAGGAAAGTTTATTTCTTGTGCTTTTTATGACCTTGCTGACATTTCCTAGCCATAATCTGGAAATGTTAAATGATAAAAAATACAATATTAATCAACCAATTTTCAGTTCTAATTTTGGATAGAAAACTGGACAGAGAAATACTCAAAGACTTACCAAAAAAGCAGATGGCTGGAGAATGCTTCTGGCAGTCATGCTACTCGCACATGGGACCACTTGAGTTTAACAAATTGGACAACAGAGAGAGAACTGAAATGGAAATTGGGGCTCTACTCCATTCAAATTCTTCAGAATGTTTGTTTTGGATTTTTACCTCTGCTGCAATTTACAACTCTAGATTAGATATAGCAAGAATAATATTCTTGACTAGAAGGAAAACAGAATGGCTGAACTGTTTGCCAACTCACACACATTGTCTCCCTGTGTACAAATAATACCAACATATAAATGGGTCTAAATAAAACCCAGTACTAAACGTGTCTTCCTACACAGCAATAAAGTTGCACAAGACATTTCCGTGAGTCAAACTGCAAGGTCCATATCAGCATGGAAACAGGATGGAAGGAAAACCCAGAGCAACCTGAGATATCACAGCTATCTCCATGCAGCAGAGACCTCCTATTGCAACAGGGAATGCATCCCAAAACACACTGCTCAGGAATTAAAGAGGCATTTGTTTCCAACATGAACCAGTTTTGAGACACAAGGCATAGTTCAATGCTTCTTAATTGATCAGAAAGGTAAAAAACCACAAAACCAATGTCAGCTGTATCAATACCAAGGCACACAGGTAGCAGACGATACTAAAAAGGAAGAAAAAAGACTCATTCGGTCAGTCTTCCTGCAAGAAATCAGTTGCCTCAGTGTTTAACAGGAAAACATGAAGGTCTTTCTCAGTGAGATGCCAGTTGCAGCTTAAGGAAAGGTATGGCCAAATATGACATCACCTACCACAACCAAAAATTAAGATGAAAGTTGTGCTGGTCTCAGGGACCAGTCACTCACCAGGGAACCGGTGGTTTTATGTGCACGCCTTCCTGAAGAATCCAAAAATAACATTTTTCCATGGAGCAGAAATTCCTGCAGCCTTCACGCTTTTCCTTTCAGCAATGTTGCAATCCAATGTGCCAGCCCTGTGTAATGAGGTCATCCGACAGTGTAATTTGTAGTATTTTAGTCTGTCAAAATTGATCTTAGAGTTTCTATGGCAACTAGATCCAAACAAAAGATGGAGCAGACAGAATTCGTCTGTCCCTGCCACCACCCAGATTTTTATATAAATATATATGAGCATATATATAAAGCATTACACTTATATAAAGTTAATGTTCATGATTCATCATTAAGCAATGCTAGAAAGCTGGCACTGGAGAAATAGCACACAGGGCCAACATTTAAAAAAAAGTAATAAATGTGTAAACTGACATCAATAAAATACATTAAAAAAAGGTAATTCTTCAATTCTCAAACACCTGGGAACAGAGCATGCTTTTCCCCTAAAACCCAGTCAGGAAAAGGTATTATCCATTTCTGGTTGGGATAGATGGAAGGGAATCCTGGTTTTGTTGCCATGAGGTGAAGAACATGACACCTTCCCCCCTGAAAAAATCACCCTCCAACAATTACTGCTAACAGGTTCATGCTTAGGAAAGCTTGACTGTCACTCAGCTTCCTAAGCTTGGGTTTGGAAGCTCTTATGCAAGTCTTGCATGTCTGTCAATTTATTTTAGTGCCCTTGCAGGACCTGAACTGAGTCCAGTTGCTGGATGGAAAACTCTGGTTGTGAAACCCAAAGCCATTTCCAGTCAAATAATATGATTAACATCAACACCAGCCAGCCCCTTCCTTTTGAAATAAATTGGTGAGATAAGCTTGATTTTCCTACAGATAGCTTCTCCTTGACGCTTGGAGGAGCTTCTGAGCACTCCTCAGGAGATTTCACTTGGGTCCTTAACACAGATTGCCAGCTACACACTGTGTTCCTAAAACAATTCCTGACATTCCATACAAATCCCAGAACAGCCACATGGGTTCTGACTTGGGCTTTAAGGAGAGGATGAACCTTCCCTATCAGGTGACATGTACCTGCCTCCAGAAATCTGTGTGGAGTCCATGAACGATTTTCTGACTCCTGTATAGGGCCACTTTACAGCCTCTGGTGTAAAAACATGGGACAGTTTTAGCAGATCCCTAAAAAGGGTGGGAGGGAATTTCTGAGGGTGGTGTGCAGGTTGGCAAGAGGGTGGGTGATACACTCACTTTTGGCGTGCTGTGTCACTGCAGGTCCCGTGGGCTTGCTGCTGGCTGCCATCTCTGGAGGTCACCATGTGCCTGATTCCCAAGGTACTGGATCAGCCACGGGATGGGATTGTGGCTGGAGGGCAGATAGTCCTCTAGGCCAACTGCTACTGCCTGTTAAGAAAAAGAGAGAATGTTGAGTTAGATAAATATTGGCTATTTAAAAGAAACAAATACTCTCAAAAGCAGGATATTTCTCTGATCCCAAACTCTCCTCCTGGAAAACAGAATTCTCCCATCAGTTTAGGTCTGATGGACAAAAAATTTATGGTGAATATAGGAATAAAATGGTATGCACACATAGTTTGAAGCACAGGAATGTTTCCACAGCTTACCCTCCTAAAATTAAACACACTCGAGTCTTTCACCTGAGCAAAGACCCTGACCCCACAAAACATATTCACTTGATGTAATGAAGGTGAAGAATCCAACCCTGGCAGAAACTAAACTATGTCTTATACTGAATTACAGATGCTTCTTAACAACTTCTGTCTATACAGAATATTGGCATTTCACAGCTTATCTGACAGCTGACCCAGACCTTGGCATGTCTTCAGATGAATATATTTATAAAAATGTACACAATGAGCTGTTACCTCTTTTGAGCTTCAAAACATCACCGCTCTGCTACTGTAGCAGGAGACGCAAAATGCTTGTTTAGGTAGGAGTGTTTAAGAAGTATAAAAAGAAATGAAACTGTGGATTTCATCCTAATTATCACTGGTTTGTGTCTGTCAGAGAAGATGTACCTTTTCTGTGTGAAACCCCTCATTACCCCCTCCATCCAATAAAGGCAATCAACACTGAACCTATAAGTTCCTGTCTGCATCCAGTTTACAGGCCTCACCACCCTGCCCTTTGAAACGGAGTCGTGTACAAGGCACATCAGAAAAACTGGAGGAAATTGGAGATAAAAAAGATTTTAAAATAAAAACAGTATTTATGTCTCCCAAATGGGAAGTTTGGATCAGCAAGGGCAGGAAACGGGTCGGTATTTAAGCTGATTACCCAAGCAAAGTCCTCTGCCTTTTCAGCAGAGCCACAGTCCCTCAGTAAAACCATTTAAATTAATTGGAGTTTGGGGCAGGGGGAGCAGGGGGAAGATGTCAAATTTTATCTGGAGTGTTAGTGATGGCTGGCTGGAGAGGGGCTTTCAGGGCTGCTAATTGGGCCCGTTTACTGCGACGCCACAACGGGTTTCCCTGACGGGCCCTAACGAGGCCTGGGCGCAGGTGGCCGCGGTGGCCGCGCTGTCGTAGCCACTCAGGGCCCGCTCGGCTGCACTGGCGGCTTGGGGCCCGCCAGGCATCGGCCCAAAGGTCCTTCCCGGAGAGGGGGCGAGATCCTTCACGTTTGTACCAGAAATTCACACAAATAAAAGTCTTTTTGGCCACGCTGGCCCTATGGACATGGATCTTATTATGCGTTTTACCTAATTATCAAGTGGGCTTTTCTCCTCGTGGAGCCCCGTCCCCTCAGGCTGTGCTTCCATGGGTGTTTGCACACATGTAAAAACTACATCTCCTCATTCACACTTGCACATAACTGACGAGACAAATAATATTATCCTAGTGGGAAGAGCCAGAATTAGAAAGGAAATACTGCAACGTTTAGATTTAATCTGGTGAGCGTTAGATCATGATTCACTCTGACATAAAAGCTCAAGAGCACATTTAGCCAGGGCAAAACGCATTACTGTGTTTTACATGAGAAGGAAATAGGTCTGATGTTTCACGGGCTGCATTATTTGCTGTTGAAATCCTAATGACTGCCCATGCTCTACACCTACGTTGTACTTAATGAATTGGGTTTAAATTTCAGAAAGCTCCAGCAACAAATTGGACGATCGTATTTGCTTCTGGCTCTCCACTATAGAAGAGTTTTTTAGTAGAAGAGAACAGAAAATGGACAATAAATTAAAAAAAAAAAAGGTTTCATATGTAACACTTCATTTATCTTCACCACATTTCACTGCAGTGTTTTTAAAATAAGCACCTTTTTGATAAAATATTTTTTCAAACAGGTAACTACTCAAACACCATAAGCAGGATTGGAATCACTGGTTTTCAATACGCACAGTTAAATATACTGCTCAAGGCTCAGGAAATTTTGCTTTATCAAATAAAACACTGACTTAATGCTCCATATGAAACAGTGGCTGAATCAACACCAGTTTTACAACTGCCTTAACCCAACCTTCTGCTTTCTTCTCACCCTCATCCACAAGATTCCATTGCTTCCCTCCCATCACTTCCTGCTTTTTGGTGGTCATAGGAAAGAACAAATCCCTGCAGCCTCCTCCCTGCTCATTCTCACTCACACCAGTGAAAGAGCAGTCACTTTGGATGGCAGCACAGTCCTGCTCTGGTTTAACACAGCCCAGGACTGGCAGGCTCCAGGATAGACCTTTTTCCTGGTATATATCCAGGCCCAGCTGTGTTTTCCAAGTAGGGATCTCCATCAGCATTCCCAGAACTCTCTCAACAGGACAAAATAGACTCCATTTCATAGAATCATGGAATAGGTTGAATTGGAATGTACCTTCTAAAGGCCATGAGCAGAGGCACCTTCCACTAATTCCCATCCAACCTGGCCTTGGACACTTCGAGGGATGGGGCATCTACCACCCCTCTGGGCAACCTGTGCCAGTGTTTTACCACCCCCATTGTAAAAACTCCTTTCTTGTATCTAATCTAAGAATTTCGCCCCTTGTGCTGTTCATGGAAGGAATTTATAGTTGAGATGTGAGCCACAATGTGTGTCAGTGCCTTCCTCAGCCCAGGGCATCCCAATAAAACCCCCATGTCTGGGTTTCCAGTGTAATCCAGGTTTTACTTAGACTTGTGTTCATCTCAGCACATTTCCTTCATGTAGCAACAGGAATGAGTATATCTAAAACACCCAGATACACAGAACAAGCTGCTGACTCTTTCTTGCAGATGCCAGTTCCCAGAAGCTGCTGTGACTCCATGAACATGGTTCTACAAACCCAGACGAGGGTTGCAGGGCTCTCTAAGTATCAGCAATTTCAAGGCAGATAAATGTTATGCAAACTCAAAATTTGCAACTTTATTGCTGTGTATTATTTCATGCCAAGTTGTGCTTTACATAGAAGGCAAATATCATTGAATTTATTTTCTGTAAAAATAAAATGAAGTTTACAGTTCTGCCTGGCCTCAAGTTTGTTTATAAACACAGGAGCAGACTGGCCTTATTACAATGGGGATGGCAGAAAAAAACCTTCTTCAAGCTGAACATGACCCAAGAGTGCTCTCAGCAAGTGAGGGCTTCATCTGAGCGTGGCCTTGGCCTCTTGGGCCTGATGAGGAGACGGTAGATTTAATAACAGGTTATATAAGAGGAGATAGTAACAACTCCCTCACTTGGACGGAAATTATAGTGATGACAGAGCCAAAATTCTCCTTCGAGACAGATGCTGGAACAAGGGGAAACATCAAAAACTGTGCCTTGGCAGGCCCAGATCAGAGATTAGGAAAAAGGTTTTTCAGCAGAAGGGTGACGCAGCCCCTAGACAGGTGCCCAGAGAGGTGCAGGATGGTGATCCTTGGAGATATTTCATGCTAAACACATGCCTTTGGACACTTTTGATAAAATACGTTACAAAAAAGTTCTTGAGGTATTGGAGGAACCACAGATGTTTGGCACTTCTCAAAAGCACCTGTCCCTCTTTTTTTAATAAACAAATGCCTTCAAAAGCCTTATCATAAAATGCCTTATGACTGTGGCTCCATGCCTGTATCCCCACAACACCAGACCATTTGGGGATTCCATGCAAACCCTTGTTCTGATGGACCTTTCCCTATAAACACAGACTTAGGAGGAACAGTGCAGGATCTGTTCATGCAAGTTGTGTCACAAGAGCAAACTCCACATATTTGAAAAGATTATCAGTCAACTACAGTTCTTTCCACTGTAGAAACAGTTACTCAGTTAAGATAAACAAAGAAATTCCCATGCACTGAAAAGGAAAACCTATTAACTGATTAAACATGTGAATCAGTTGATAAACTGGTTATCAAAGTTCTGAAAACATTTTTAACAATGACCCTTCCTGCCATGTTTAACAATGACCCATAAAAGCTAGAATAATTCAGCCCTTTACAGGAAACCAGCTGGATAGAAAACAGAAAGTATTTCTGATTTAAGAAGCTGCAGCTATGCCATATGAGCTGACAAATTTAGACACTAATTATGAGTAAAGTAGTGATAAACATTTCAAATGCCAATTAAAAGCTTTGCACAAAGTTTTTTCAAAGGTTTCTAACTCTTTTCAGCACACAGAATAAATTCCCAGCTTTATCCCATCTGATGGATGTTTGTAACTCATTCCTCATTTCAGGCTTTTCATGTAACTATAAAAATACTTATTAAAAAACCAAACCAAAACACTCCTTAATTTTCAGGACAAGTTGAAGATCTACAAGCAGAACAGGAATGTAAATACTTATGTTTTTCTTACAACTGATCATGCAAATCCCATCTCAGCAAAAACTCCACCCCAGAACTACTTGCAGACATGCAAAAGCAGAATGTAGCACGGATTAATAATGAGATTTCATATGATAGAGAACATGGTTTTACTTCTCAGTACATTTTAAAAAAAGGTACACTGAAAAAACTGTTAGATCTGGCCCTAGGGATAGCTGAAGGATCCTTTTAGACAAGCCCAGATCCACAGAAGAGCAAAAATTTGCGTGCCAGATAAAGGTCACAGCTAACCGACAACACCACAACTGTTCACATGCAAAGCATGGACAGAACCCGCTGTATTTAAAGAAAATGCCCCTCATGAACTTCAGGTGGAGATTTATGTTCTCCCAAAATTCAGAGAAATATTCAGACCTAGGGTACTTTTCAGAGCATTCTATACCAAGGCTTGAATCTATTCCTCTTCCTCCTAAACTTTGTATTAGCCATGTTAACCAAAACATACCCAAATCCTACTTCTGCATGGCTTCATGGCAAGCAAATTACCTATAGGTTTATTTTTCATTATAAGAAAAATCTGTCCAGCTAAAAGGCAACATCACAAATCAGAGAAACCCCAGACTACAAGATATTCTCACCAGGGTCTTGTACGGCAAGTTAGCTAAGACTTCATCATAAAACCTTTCAATCAACTTAGAACTTTTTAAGAAGCCACAGAAAAAAGATTCAGGCTTTCTACCAATTACTGCAGAGTATTGGAAGTAAGTTAAAACAGTCAGTATTTAAACATTTGGCTTTACAATGATCTTAAAACAATCCAGTCTTTAAAAAAAAAAAAACAAAACATCTCCCAGCCTTCTCCTAAGCTGAAATAATAACACATACCGAATTAAATGCCAGTATTCTATTTTCATTCCAGAAACACAACATTTAAAAGCAATCAAATGAGGCATTTTTTAACGGAGCAGCATAAATAAAAAGAAAATATCCAGAGGTTTTCAATTTTGAAAAGTCTGCTACCATTTCTGGGAACATCAGATCTCAAACGTGGGGCTTGCTCACTATATAGAAAGACCATATTTATTTGGCTACAACCCTGTTCTCAGTAAGCACTGATGGCTCTGCTTTTGGAAGAGGAAGAAAACAAGAAGTTCAGAGTGTTGTTTTGAAGTGTATTCCAAGACTATAATGGATTTGGAATACATCTGAGCCCCATGCAGACCCAGGATGTAGAAGGAGCATCTCTCTGTGAAGAGTTCCTCAGTTCATCAAATCTAAAAAGAGATGAATACACCAAGGATTTGAGAGTTTCAGTTCTGTAATTTGAAAAAGATGTCAAAACTGCCCAGTTCATATAATTAAGGTCATGCTGCACTTCTTTGGTGTCCAGAAACAAAGCAGGAGCAGAACAGTCCATTCTCCCCATCATCTCCCTCTCAACAGTGGGAAGCTCCCAGTGGGAGCTGCTGCTTTGCAGAGGTTTAATGGTGTGTGAACAGAAAGTCAGAACAAGTTTCCCCATAACCCCTGGCTCAGGCAGCTCCTCCTCCTCTGCCTCAGAGCAGGACTCCACGTGGACTTTGCATAAAGCAGAAATGCATTTTCCCCATTGACAATGATTCCTTCAAATGAGATTAAGCAGAAAAAATTACAGCCAGTTTTCCAACCTTTCCTTTCTCCTGCTTATCCCTCGCTCTGGAGCAGCCACTCTGACCTCAGCACTGCCATCTTATAAAACCAAACCCTACACTTTTAAAGAAATTGATTGATTTCAAATGTTTCAGTTACTGGGTGCTCAGCTTGGATACCTTGAAGAATTTTTAAATTTTCAGGTGATGAGAACACAGAACTTTCAAGTCACTTTTCTCCAGACAGCCTGGAACCACAGAGCCCACAGTGATCATCAAACTTTTCCAGTGTCTGTTGCAGAAACTTGGTTACCTATAAATACATTTACAGCTATAGCTACTTCATACATCCCAGTTGTGTCAGCATTCAATTAAATGGTTTTTCTTATTCTACTTAAATGTTTTTGCAGTTACACGTGACACACAATCTTTGCTCTTCTTCTAGGGATGAAATTTGAGTTGTAAAAGCATAACAAAGTGATGCTGAGATTCATGGTTCTTGCTTTCAAAGAAATCTCCTTTAGAATCAGTGATGCAATGAAGCATCATTTTCAAAACCAGGCTTCGAGCTCTGCAGATGAAGGCAAAAGTGTCAGACAAATACCACTCAGGTCTGGTCCTTGCTGCAGCTCAAACCAGATCAAAGGCAGCAGGTCTGGTGTGCCAGAGTTCCTGAAGCTCCTCTTTGCAACTGGGAATTCCTGCCAGCTCCAGGGAATGTGTTTTATGGCTCACACACAGCCTGACTCATCGCTTGTAGCTCGATGCTGCATCAGGCATCCCTGGGACTGTCTCAAAATGGCAAGTGGGGGTGTGTTCCCACAGACTGCTGGGATGTGTGGGCACATCACCATGTCCCATGGGTGGGGATATGCTCAAGTACCACCAGGTTCAGCCCATTTTGTGCCTTCCTTAAGTGGGAGGATTAAGGAAAGGGAAGTCCTTTGGGCAGGGATCATTCCTTGGCTGCCAGCCAGTGTTTTCCATGCCAGAACCCCATCCCTGACATGGATGCTCCCTCCTGTCACAGGAGAACAAGTGTGTGCCACTCATTTCCAGCTCCAGAGGGGAGCATGATGGAAGCAGGCTGGACCAGAAATTAAAATAAAGTATTCCCTGATGCAAACCGTGACTGCAAATCCTCAGTTAGAACAAGCAAATCACTACAGTAACAATACAAGGTGTCTGAGCAATCTCCAGAGTAGTGCAGCCCTGGCCAGGCAGGAACTGTGTTTGGTGGAGGGAATGACAGCAAAACTTCTTCAGTTCACTATGAAATATTTCAACCCTCTGCACTGTTGAGGCAATTTTTCAAATTGAGTAATTCAATGAAATTGCCACAGACTGATAAAACAAAACAACTGTGTCAAATCTGCAGTTTCCCTGAAAGACCTGAGGGGGAAAAAGAGTTAACAATGACCCTGAAGGTCTTTATTTCAAAATAAACTGCATGTTACAGAAAGAAAGACAGAAAGACAGAAAGAAAGACAGAAAGAAAGGAAGGAAAAAAAAAAAATCACTGTCTGTAACATTATAGTTTTCAAAGACTGTGCAGCCAGGAATTACAGATAAGCCCTCTTAAAACCATAAAGAAAAATCTTTTGATAGTGTTCAGCTTATTGAACTGGCTCCTCCGTGTATTTGCAGCAATAAAGCTGTCAGGCAGACAGAAAAGGAGAACTAAGTGTTTCAAGACTCAGCCACATGAACTCCTATTAACCTGCATTAACATGCAATTGTTGCTGTGAGCACAGTGTTCCCTGTGTCAAGTGCTTGTAAAGGACACAGGGAAATCCTTCAGTGACAGACAAGGTAACTGCTGCTCTGTCCCACGGACCTTTGAGCACACAGTCTGCTTGGCAAGCACCACACCGATAGCTGTGAATTATTCCTGGAAATTTCCCATCTGCTTAGCAAATTTCAGGATGGGAAGAGATGTTATTTCACTTTAATAACTTTCACATTTTACATCCCACCAAGCAGTTGGTGGTTTGCTGGAGTCTGAGGACTGAATGAACCATTCCTGTCTGATTGCACATGGAACAGCCTCGGGAAGACAGCGGGGGCTGGGGAGGATGTGCTTCAAAGCTCTGAGACACCCTGACAAATCCAAGGTGATAAGACAGGAGGACATTCTGGATACAACTTCAACATTTTCATCTTCACTCCAGCTGCTGTGTCTGAGCTGGATGGGAACACACCAAGATCTCCCCTGGACACAAACCCAAGCTATGAAGCACAGACAGCTTTTTGGAACTGTCTGCAAAGCACATTCCCCTTCACCTGGAACCAGTAGCTTGGAATTCTCTGCACCACTCTCTCAGGCACTGCAGAGATGCGCCTTTAGGATGCACCAGAAGTGAGGCTGAGAGAGACACACAGGGCTCTGCAGATAAATCAGAAGGGCAATCAGCAGGAAGAAGTCATCCCATCTGAAGGAAAACACTTGCACAACAAGCAGTGGCTATAAGCCAGAGCTTAATAAATTTCTGCTAGAAATGAGAAAAAGGTGCAGAAATATTCTGGCACAGCCTTCCAACAGGATGGGAGAAACCACACAAAAAAATTTTACAGTGGTTTAAAATGGTTGTTTATAAATTCATAGAGAAGATGAGAGGCTGGAGTGACCTGTGACTGCAGGGACTGGACTTTCTCAGTTCTTACCTTGGATTTGTGCTCCGTGTTCTCCCAAATTCCCCTCCTTTCCAGCCAGGGCAACATCCTGGCATTTGTTTAATGCTTGTAAGCTTCAAGGGTATCCCTAGAAAGGTGATGGGGGAGTATTCTCAGAGATCAAGGTATGATTGCAGAGAGATAGATATGCTTGTACTGGGCTGATGGTTTGTTGTGGGCATTGCTGGTGCAGGTGAGGAGGTTGCTGTGTCCACTAGGCTGCTCACCAAGGCCTCTGCCCATTTCTCAAGCCTTAGCAGACTCATTTACAAGCAACATTACAGATGCCCTCATTGATACCACTACGGCCAATGGAAGAAGGAAGGGTGCTAACCCTCATCCAGTGCAGGGGCTGCCAGAATAGGGGCAGTTTACTGGGGTAACAGACTGGTGGTAACATCACTGCACTGCCCCACTGAAATATTTTCTAGAATTGCTTCTGTGAGTCCTGCTGTGCTTCCTTGAAGAGGTTGCTCCTGGACAGGCTGCTCTGATTAAACTTCAGTGTCTGGAAAGGAAGGGCAGCACACCAGCATACCCTGAGCAGGTAATTATGAAGCTGACTCTGTAGGTTTCATAAAAGCACAGAGGAAGTTTAAGGTGTGTTTACTCCCTTGGGTTTCATTCCAGGCATTGCAATGTGCCTCCCTCACCTGTCACCATCTTACTTCAACAAATGTAGCCCGGGGGGATTTCAGAGCCTGGATCCTCAACCCAGGTTTAAGTGGCTGCTGCTGACAGACGGAGCTGAGCAGCACATGCAGAACCTGAGCTCACAGGCAAGGAGCATGTAGCTAAATTTTGCCAAATTACTTCAGAAAAGCCTGGTCGAAAGGGATCTTCATTGTAAAATGACGAAAGGCACAAACACACATGGAAACCCCTGAAACCAGTGAATTGCACAGACAGATGGCAGGAAGCAGCCTGGGGTTTCTGACTCTCACTCACTTTCAGCAGATGACCACATCGGATTAAGGCATTCCAGAGACAATGCCCGTCACACACTATCCAACCCAAGGCCAGTCTAATTTTCACTGTAGCTAAATGGGCTGGAGAGCCGTTTAGAGTTGGAGGAAGCTCAGGTCTGCTGAAACCTATGCAAGGGGTGCCCATGGAATTACATTGAATCTCTTATGCTCTCCCACTTTTTCTCCTGTCTAAGCACAGCTGCTGAACAGAGATTCACTCATCAGGCCTGTAACTCTGGCTCTCTACAGATCTCCCATTTCCTGCTTCATACCATCCTCGTCATGGGAAACTTCTCCTGGAGATGCTCTGGGGTTGTGGCTAACAAAAAATAAATAAAACACACATCTCCCCAATCCAGCTCCAGCAAGGGGAGCAGGATTCTCCTCAAGGCACCGGCAAGCTGGGAGCTGTGGCATCTTTCTGCTCTCCCAGCAGCCACAGTAACCACCAAACATTTTGTAAGAGATTCACACTCCTGCCTCTGTCAAGTGCAGATCTAGGTGCCTTTTCCACTCTAATTCCAGCATCCCACTGAGTGAGAGCTGCAGGAGCCTCAGCTGTGCACACAGGACATGGACCACGCTGAGTGATGTTCACCCAACTGGTTTCACCTTCATTCCCAAGACATATTTCAGCCTGACTGACCTATTTCTTCAAATCCTCTGAGAAAAAAGACAGAGCAGTGCTCCTTACACACAGTAGCCACTTGAATTCACCACCTAACAGTTCTCTTTAGTAATGCAAGAGCTGTAACCACCAACAGAAACCACGATTTAGGATACGACAGAATTCACCAACCATTTCATTGAATTGAATGAGTATGAGCAGCAAAAGGAAACATCAACAAATTCCAGATGAAGAATGTAATTATGTTTGGATGGCAGAATGTTTCATATTGTTTTCTATAGGAAAAAAAAAAAAAAAGTCATCATTAAAGCAGTGGAATTTCAGTAAACTATGTTTTGGGTTACAGCCCAGAATAGTTCCAATTGGCAGTTCAGAGGCATGGGTAAAATATTCCAAGGTTCATAAATCCTTGACTTTAATTTGCAGATATAGGTTACAGCTTTAGTATCACTGCAAGGGGGTAAATCATGCTCCCACCTCAGCACTTGCCAAAGGGCACCGGACCAAGCCTTCGGCTCGACTGGGCAGTGTTTAGGAAAACCACACATCAATGTCTTTCCCGTTCCCATGGCACTCAGATCCTCTGTGCTCCCAGAAGGTTCCTTGGCTGGAACAGGCTCTCCAGCACCTATTTTTAATTCACACTTTAGATGGTGGTGTCCTGTGAGGGAAAATGGTACCTGGAGGTGGGCTGGAGATGGACAAGGTGATTCCTCTCTGACAACAGTTTATATCAAGTATCTCAGTCCTGCAGGCAGTTTGGAACTGGGAGGGATTAATCTGTAAACCCAAAAATCCATCAGCATTCAGCAGCCAATAAATAATTGCATTTAATTTGCATTCTCTGGAACAGGTTAAAGAGTTCCAGAAGTATTAGTTTCTTCAAAACATTTGAAGTGGCACCTGTGTTAACCTGGCTCTCACACAGTTCCAAATTCTGCAGAAAGGGAGTCCTGTATAATCTGGCCAGACTTGTTTTGTTCTTTGAATTCCTGCTCACCCACAGCAGCTCTACAAATACAGTCTGAGGTTGAGCCAGACTCCTCCAAGCCATCAGTCCTACCATTGTCCCAAAGAGCACCAGGAATTTGGGTGGCTCACCCAGAGACTTTGTCTCCTTGCTGCTTATTTTCCCTGGCAGCCTCCTATTAAACTACAGCAACATGTCCACACAGCAAACATTCAATAATCAGGTCACCATCTAACATCCAGAAATTAGAGAGCAGCTCCACTTCCACTGCCAAGCCAAACCCCAAAATGAAGTGCTGGCCCAAATTAAAAATTCTTCCAGAAAGGGAGAAAATTGTGGCCTCGTGTCTTAGAGTCTCGCCGTGGCTCCATTTTGGAGGCTTGTACTGTGTCAGACAGTAAATCTTCAGTGGAGACAATCCTGCTTCTCTAGAGTGATCTCCTCTCCTGAAAACAAACCCCAGTTGTCCTGCGTCCCAGCCTTGCCTCCCAGGCCAAATGCATCTTCTCCAATAAATGTTCCGAAAGAAGTTGAAAAATAAGTAAAGACATTTCCCATAAATCCAGATTTATATATAATATATTTTAAACAGCAGATGCCAGAGGAATGTAAAATGCTTTGCTAATGGAAGAATTTAAAGAAAAAGCCAGAGTTTTAACATGCAAAGAACGCAAATATCCTGCAAAGTCTGCAGATCCATGGCCTGAGGAGTGGACAGCCCCAACTGGGTGTGTAAAGGACGTGTGGCAACCCAAGAGCTGTTTGTACTTTTATGTTGCTGACTCCCTCAGTGACTATAATGTCTCACTCTTTGGGTTCTCCCAGACCCAGATTCTCCAACATATTCAAATCTGGGAGGCTTGGGACTCATCTTGATGATGCACAGCATCTCTGGTCATAAACCAGGCACTGAAACTGCGCTTTCCAAAATGACAGTTCTGGCTACAAAACCTGTGTTTGGAACAGGAAAAGAGATGGATATAAACACTCAGGAGAAGGCAAGGGAATGCTTCCAGCTCAGGAGGATGGGCAATTTTGGCAACTCAACTTTATAAACCCAAGCCAACCAAGTCCACAAGCCAACAGGAGCTGAGCCAGGGACCTCTGAGATCACCCCATAGCACCATCCCGAGAAAGTGGCCCAGCTTCAGCTGTCGTGACAATATTCCCAGAATTACAGAGTGCTTTGGGTTGGAAGGGACCTCACAGACCTTGTCACTCCTCACCCTGCCAAGGGCAGGGACGCCCTCCACTACCCCGGATTGCTCCAAGCCCTGTCCAACCTAGCTCTGGACATTTTCAGGGATGGGGCAGCCACAGCTGCTCTGGATATGCAACAACCATGAAGAGTCAAGCAAAACTCATACACAACATGACAAGGGAGGTTTGAGTGACTGTGCCTGCAAATCCAGGCAGGCATTTGCACAAGCAAAGGTCAAAACCAGGACACAAAGCTCTGGAAAAGGCCTGTGCATCCCAGTTCACATCCGGCCTATAACAATTTCTTTTTTGTGTTTTATTTACATCTTCATCTGAATAGAAACACAGTAAATGAGGTTAAGTTAAAATGGTAAACAAGAATTTCAGCTTTAAGCTTTGATTTAGACGATCTGTTTTCTGATAGTGCTGATGTGAATTGTGCCCCTCAGTTATTTCTGGAGGCAGAGTTTATAAACAGGTAACCTACAACAATGTTTCTTAATCCCACCACCCGCTTAATAAAGTGGAGGATCACCTAAATTTAAAACAATATATTTAAAACACCAAGAACCATTTCCTGGAGTGTTGCCTAGTTTGTTTCAAACTTTTTTTAACAAAAATAAAAGAGGATTCCAAGCTGTGAATGTTTGTTTATTGCTTTTATGTTCTGATTGTATTTATTTCTGTGCCTGTACAAGTGGAAGCACATAACTTTTATTTTTACAACAGCCCTTTTAAAAAAGGAAGTCACTTCTGCTCCTACTTGTATTTTCAACTAAGGACCATAAGATATGAGAAAGTGGACCACAGAATGATAACAAAGATTAATTTTAAAGGGTTTTTTGATATACTATAATGAGTAACTTTCAACCATGTTTAGATATGCTTGATTGTGGGAAGCACATGATGCCCATTCCAATTTTTTTTTAAATTTCAGACTTCCCTAAATTCTTAAATTCCCTAATCTAAATGTCTGGAGAGTTTAGAGTCTCCCTCCCACAGCTTCCCCAGGGATATTTCCTAAAGCACTGAGAATGGAAAGATAAGCATTCCTCAGTGTTCACACTGCTGCATTGTTTCGTTTCCCCCCAATTTTCAAAGAAATCTATATGATAATGGCAGTGCTGCTCTCTCAGGGAGAACCCTTGTTCCCATGGCCATAGATGACAAAACAAGCCAGGAAATGATTCCTGGGGTATCCGTGCAGGGCTGGGAGTTGGTCTCTGGTGATCCTTGTGGGCCCCTTCCAGCTCAGGATATTCTGATTCCATCACAGCACTCATTCCATTCCCAAATCACAGCACTCCAAAACTGTGTTGAGTGCAGTCCTAAGCATTATGATTTTAAAAATATTTACAGTTTACTGCCTAAAATGGAACCCCAAAAATTTAAGTGAGTTTCTGCTGTACCTTCACCTAAGAGTGAAATGATTTTTAAAGGTTTATCTTTTGGATTTAAAGGTAACAGATGCAAAGCTGCGCTATGGAATAAGGAGGAGAGCAATAGGGATTGTCTCTCCCTTGTGATTCCTTCAGCAGATGTTCCTTCCCTGGCATGGAGGACTCTGTGCTAAGCTCCATGAAGACCCTCCTTCCTTTAAAAGCTGTCAAAAAGCAGCTGTGGTTGGGCCACCTCTACCATGAGATTGACCCCCTGCCCCTGCCCTGCCTGCTCTATCCAGGCTCCATTCCCCAGGGACATGCAGGGCAGGGTAGAGTTTCCCGGCTGCCATTCCAAAGCAAAAGCCAGAAATCCAGGAGTCTTTGCCTAATAAATAAAATTCCAGCACTATTCACAGCACTGCTGGCTCAGTTTACAGGGACAGTTGACAGAGTTTTCTTCTTGCTTGGGCTCAAGTGAGTTACGGCGATGAAGGAAGACCCAAGAATGTTGATTAATAGATACGGTAAACTCCAAAAAGGGGGCCCAAAATCCGCGGCCCTTCCAGTCGTCAGGAAAAGCAGGAGGGCAGGGCTAAGAGGCAACCAGAACTTGAGCAATGTGGGGCATCAGAGACACTCTGCCCAGATCAAGTAACACTTTGTTCTTTGCAAATCCAGGAATGACTCATGGCAGAAAAATTCTAAATATCAGCATTTCCAAGTGCACAGAGACAACTTCCAACTGCACACACTGCCGGGCACGTGCCGGATTTGAGGCACTGAGCAGAAGCAAGATGGAAATTACTTATTGTTCCATATTTTTTCTCTCAAACCCATTGGCAGAAGCACTAGTTAGGTTTCTCATGGGTTTGGTTCCAGAGTCTCAGGGCTAAAATAGAAAAGAAGATGAAAATTCTGCTGGCTGCCAGGAATCTGCTGGAGTCCTTGGGACACTGGGTGAAAGGCTAGCTTGATCCAGCTGGGGAGACCTTGAGCTGTAACCATGGGAGGTTTGAGAATGGACAAACAACTGTCAAAAGTGATGTTGGTGTGGGTGATCATGTCAAGGGACTGGGAGATTTTCTGAGGAACTTCCCAACCTTCTCTTCCAGTTCCAAAGCACTTTCACATCACCAGCTGTGTTGTCAAGCACTGCAAAAAACTGCCCAGGGAAGTGGTGGAAGGGGTACTTGAAGACTCAGTTTAATGGTGGACATGGGGGTGGTGCTGGGTTAGAGTCAATGATCTTAAAGGTCTTTTCCAACATTTATGATTCTGTGATTAATTTGATTCTTATTCTTACCTAATTTTTCAACAACAAATATATATCCAACATTCTCAATTTCCCTGATTACTGACACTCTTGCTAATAAATCTTCTAAAGTCTAGGTCTCTTTCAGCTGACACTCCCAATGAAGAAAGAGCAGGACATGCATCTAACCCTGTCAGAAATCAGCTGTCAGCCTCAGCCAGCCCAGCAGAGCATCCAGCTCATGGCTATCACAGATCACTCTCCAGAAACTCAGACAGGAGTATGAGGAGCAGTTTTACGAATTCCAGACAAACAGCTCGTTCTGGCATCATGACAATGCAATAAACACACATTTCAAAGCCACTTTCGTCAGGTTCCTCTGTTGTTCACTGGACAGTTGCCAGAAGGAATGAAAATGTTACCCAGGGGTGAGCTCTCCAAAGGCATCAGGGCTGGAGCTGAACTGCACTGATGGATCTTGCAGAATCTCAGTTAGAATCTCCAGCATATATTCTGGATATTCTAAATTCCATGTTAGATTTATGGAAAACAAGGTGATACTTTTTTTTTTAAATTTTACTAGATAAAGCAAAACACAATTAATGCTTCAATACTGTGATAGGAGATTTCTTAAAAGGAAAAGAAAAAGGACCAGAACTAAACCAAACCCCACGCTCACAGGGAAGAAAGCAACCGTCAGTCAGCTGTTAAATGAAACCTGTTCTTTCTTTCAGATTAGCTACTGTCTAGTGGTCCATAATTAATACTGATTTGAAGGCAGTCTGCCCAAGGGATCCAGCACAAGTGAGTGCAGCACATGCTGACAAATGAAATATCATAATGGTCACTTTGCAGCACGCCTTGAATGAGTATCAGTAGGAGGGGGTCTTCCCCCCTCAGACTTGGAAAAGGCAAAATTCTAATTTGACCAGATTTCAGACACTGGAAAATGGAAATGATACTTGAGGAAACTGGAAAGTGCTGTTCTATTTTTTCAGCTACTTTAATCAGTTTTTCATGTCAAGCCCAGACTGCGTGTCTCGGGAAAGGAATTCCTCAGTGAAAGTCCATGGACTAAACGATGGCATTAAAACCTGCATTCCTGGGTGGGTTTTGTGTGAGTGTTCCATGAGCAGAGACCTCCCCAAGCAGCTAGGGGAAGGAGGGCGAGAGGTCAGGCTGTAACCCAGGATTTTAGCAACCTGAATTTCCTTTCTTGCCCTGACACAGACTTTCTATGAAATGGAGCAATTCTTTTTTTTGGGTTTACTTTCATACTTGTGAAAAGGGGGTAACAGCATCACCTCACAGAGGCACAGAAAGGATAAAAACTGAAGAGCTGAGAAAAATTAGGTTCTGATAAAAGTGTGATTGCCCAAATATTTAGAAGACCATAACCTTCTGCAGCCAGTGTTGTCTGACACCATCACTCTTAGAAACACAGTGGAGGAACCGAACTTCAACAAACTGAGGGGTTTTAAGAGGCGTTTTCCTTCATAAATGCAAACAGTAATCTCCTCAGAGGTAAAACATGAGAAGGGAAAAAAGGGCTATGAAGTCTCCTCCCTCAGAGCCACACCAAGTGGACTCTGGTGGGAAGAAGGAGCGAGTCCTCCTTGATGCCGTCTGTCCCTCTCCAACTGGAGGGTTCCAGGAAAAGTAGGAATGTGCTTGGGTTGAGAGCAGCCTAAAGTGATAATTAAAAGGATAAACCAAAAATTGCTTGCACAAGGAAAGCAGCTGCTGTGCGAGAGACTTATTTACACCTTGCACTGGGCTTTCTTTCATCTCTCTAATGACATATGCAAGGAGCAGAGCTCAGGGCAATTCCTACCCATACCAGAATATCAACGCCTGATGTGCAGCTACTCTAAGGATGCAAGAGAGACTGCTAAAGCAGACAGTAACATTACATAATTCAGTAAAAGCTGCGCTCATGACCAGGACAGGAGCTGGAAAGATTTCCCATGTTTCCATAAAACATCCTATTTCCCTCTATACAATCCTACCTCAGGAAACAAACACAACAAAATAAAATCTATTAATTCTAGGTTCTAAGACTAAAGAAGGAAATGACAAGTTATATTAAGAAAAACAGAGTGGCACTTTAAAAGAAAAACCAAGATGTCCCCAGTTACTAAAAGCAGATGTATGTCCCCTTTGGTACTGAAGAAAAACTGAAACAATTCTAGAACTACTCCTTTTTCTTCAATTTATTTTTAAACAAGCATGCTGAATGATAGACTTATCTCAATTTAAAAAAAAGGAATAATCCCAGAAATCATTAATATATTTCAGTAAGATTTTTTAAACTCCTTAAACTGTTTGTTTCCAAGTCCAAAACAGTTCAAAGCTCACTGTGTAAATACTGGGCTTCTGAGCATCCTGCTGAATTCAACAGCACAGAAAGTCTTCGGCACCATTAGAAATAACACATTGTTCGCATTTTTCATAAAGACATCAAGTGTATTTCATCCCTCTGAAACATGATCTCCCCCAGGGAATTATGGACGAGCAAAACCAGAACAAGTGGAAGTTTAATTTTTTTTTAAATGCCAAGAAGCCAATGGGTTAAGCTCTCAATTTATCTTTGTTTCTCCAAAGAGACAACACTCTCGCAGAGACATTACGAGCAAGACCACACCTGTGTTTCTTTAGCGGTAGCCTGCTGAAAATATTTGTCAGGCATTGTGTCAGAAGCCAGAGCACATTCCTTCACTTTATGATTGACCTTTGGAGAGATTACGTTGGGAAAAGGCTCAAAGTGACATTCAGAGTGAATTAACGGCACTCAGGCTCAAGGCTCTGCCCTTGAAGCTGCCGGTATGATTCAAACAAAGCCTAAGTCAGACATGGAGTGAGTGTCCAGAGGAAACAGAATCCACAGTCGAGTGTTGAAAACAAGCCAGGGACGTTTTGATATTTGGGCACCGGTAAATTCAATACTCCATAGGAAAAAAAAAAGACAGATGTGAGAAACCTGACCCTTCTAATCAGATCTGGTCACAGGGACGAGCAGATCAGCTTCAATGGAATAAAACCTGACCAGAACCTGGGCTCACGCTGTGAGCAGATCCTTCCTTCCCTCATGCCACACCACCCCAAACATCTGTAACAGGTCCTGCCATCTCTGCTGGGCTTGGCACTGCTCCGAACCGTTCCTCCTGACTGGGTTTGCTCCCTGGATCCGTGTCAGCTGGGGCAACTCCAGCCTTGTTTCATTGAGAGTTTATCTCAAGACTAAAGCAAAAGTCAGAGGCTGCCTAAGTCTGGGCACCCAGCCAAATCTCCAAAGACAAAGAACTTTGTCCAGCACAATGCTAATAAATGATTACACCCTCCTTTTACAAAACATTAATTCACTTGACTCAGGGCACAGGATCCCTTTCCCAAGTGTACAGTAGGGGTTTAAAGAAAAAACATACCCATGGCAAAGCAACAGCAACAAGCCCTGACCAAACGGATTTTCCCACTGTACGTTGACCAGACTCCCTCGTTCCACACCAGTGATTTGAACAAGAAATGAGGTGGCAGGAGTGATACAGAAGTGAATGGAATCCGGGTGTTTTGGAGAAGGTGTCAGGAGCACAAGGCAAAGGCTGCGCCGCGTTCCCCAATCCCGGCGTGTCCATGCTCACTGCGGTGGCAGCCAGGAGAAGGGGGATCCCTCAACACCCAGCTTCTATTATTCTGCTTAGGCACTGCTTGGGGACTGTCCTGTCTCAGCACTCTGCCTTGGACCTTTGCCCAAGCCACATGTTTTTTCCTTTAAACCCTGGATGCAGAATTACACCAAATGCTTCCAGAACAGCCAGCCCGGCTCTGCACTGCCCGGAGGTGACAGAGCTGCTGAATGACCGGGCTGGAACCAGCGGCCATCTGAGTGCAGCCCTCCAAAGCTATGAGAGGAGAACATTCCATGTTGTTGAGCACCCTCTGGTGGTACCTTGGCCACGGACACACGGGCAGCCACCTCCACCTGAGGCTCCTCTTCCAAGGAGGACAGGAGTTCCCTTACCCCACCAACTGCTGATCTTGCTATCTTCCCTTTTAACTTTTAGTTATTCTTACAACAGTGCTCCAATGTCAGAGCCTGACATGGTTTTTCAGGGTGGGTGGAGTTGGTAACAGTGTTTCTGCATTGGTCAATACCTGTCTGAATCCAGCTTCACCTTTATTTGAAATTTATTCCATCAGCTACAAGTCCATCATTTGAGGATGAACATTTAGCAGCCTAATCTCACACACAAAACAGATGATGCCCCTCCTGAGAGCAAGGACTGCCCTAAAAACTCCTGGCAAAGGACTTCAGGAAAACCAGAGGATGTATGGTTTCATCTCCATCCCTCTGTATAATTCCTGTTGCTTCCTCATGAAAGGCATGAGGAGGACAAGGAAAATTGTACAGTTCACTACAGTAAATTTTAAATACTTTGATATAAGTTTTTTTCGTGTGATTGAGAATAATTCCCTGTCTTAAATTATTAAAAGACCTGGGACAGGGATTAGTTTGAGTGCTCCAGACTCTGCAGAATCCCAGTCCCTCCCAGTGTGCTCCCATTTTCCATACTGCTCCACAGCAGTTTGCTTCTGCCCTTGGAATGCAGTGAGCTGGCAGCTACGTCCATGCATTTATCAGGAGTCTGTAAACTCCAGATGGGAGCACGGGATTAATCCCTGCCTGTTCCTAAAGCATCTGATATTCAGGAGCATCTGGGATTTCCGCAGTGTCCCACAGTGCAGACCTTTCCTACCAAAGCAGAAAACTCAGCTTTCCCAGGTGGAAGAGAAATAGCTGGGACACTGGGTCTCTCCCCAAAACCCAAGGGTGACTCTGGAAGTTGTGGGGTTTTGGTTAATCAGAAAGACTTGATATCAAGTAAATAACGGAGTTTACAGACATTCTTTCCTTGTGGAGTGACTTCTCAATACTTGGACTTTGAGATTGTTTCTGTCAACATCAAGGATTTCTGGTTTTTTTCTTTTTTTAATAAATTCCAAAAATCCTTGAAAAACACTAAGACAAAGGCATGACTCACATTCAGAATTTCCTGTTGATTTTTTTTAAATGACCAGGATGTCATTGGACAGCTTGTCCTAAAATAAACTGATTAAAACGACTTTAAGAGACATGGGATGTAGAAGGTTTAAAGAAGCAATTCTGCCTTTTGGGCCCCTCTTACCAGCAGTGCTGTGAGTGGAGGCCCCAGGGCAGTCTCTGGGACTTTTGCAGGTACAACATTCCCAGAAATGGGCTTTAGAGGTCCAGTTCTCACCAAAGGCTGACAAAGCTCTTCCTGCAAACTGGGACTCAACAGAAACCAAATCCAAAGCCATCTCCAAAATCAGAAATGCACTTCTAGGTTTGTCCTCCTGTGGGATATTGACACAGCCTTACAGGGTGGGAGGCTGATAGGGACACCAAGGGCAGATACATTCCTCTTCCCCTGGACCAGGAACGCTGGGAATGGGGAGGAATGACCAGTCTGGATCACTTTTCCCCATGCTCCAGGTCAGAGACAGCTCTGCCATCCAACACCACATCACTGTCTCCATTAGCAGCATGAGCTGCTTTTCTCTCCTGGGCTGCCAGTGGCAGGGAGATGAAGATAAATGCGAAGGAAGCACACTAGCAAAATATTAAACAGAGAGGAAGTGGTTTGGGATGGCACTTGGAAGTGCCTCAGGAGCACAAGGCTTGCAGTGCATTCCACTGGAGCCCTGCAGAAGCTGAGGTGATACAACAGGCATATTAACCAGAGAGGGGGATTTTTGGGTTTTTCTCAGGCTCTCACATTCATCCAAAGCATTGCTCTCTTGGAAAAGCATTCTGCTTGTTCATTAGATGTGGGGGATTTCTGCTGACCAGAAAGTCTGGGTTTGAATGCCATGTACTCCATAAATCCAGCCCAATAGCACTGATGATCTGTGAGTTATTTCATTAGCATTATGCAACTCCAAAGGGGGAGAGGCCACATTAAACTCCATAAAGCTTTTTGAATCCTGTGGAGGAGGGGTGATGGAGAGAGAAGGAGACTCTCATAATCCAAATAACACATTATGAAACTGAGTTTTGGTCAGGCTGACAGGGTTTGCTGGTGAGCAAAGCTTTCACACATACAGATTTTGCAGCTGCAGAGGAAAGCCTTGGTACAAATTACAGAAGGTTAGAAGGCAAGAGAGGCTGTTCCTTGATCCATTCTGAAGTGGTGCTGATCCCAGAGCACAAATCACGGAGGAACACGGGGTGCTCAAAGGCAGGAGCAGGCTCTCGCTTTGCACTGCTCTTGATGTGAGAGCAACAACAAACCAGGGCAGGAGGTGGTGAAGCCCTGACTTGGGAGCACAGCCTGCATGAGTCATTCCTCAAAAAGCATCTTTGAAAGTCTCACAGCTGAGAAGCAGCCAGCCAAGAGACTCTTGCTATTCAGAAATTCAGTATACAAGGAATAAAAATTTGTTATGGACTTACATATGGCACTACATCTGCAAATATTTTACATTTTCAAATATTTAGAGAATTACAGAAATACTAACTCCTCCAGCCTCCCTGTAAATGTTCTGAACACATTTTATAGGAGCAGCAGAGGCAGGAAAGTAGCTTTCTCCAAAGCCAGACAATCAGTAGCAGTTTTATTCCTACAGTTTGAGGATCATTAAAAATTTTAATTCAAATTCCATCACATATTTATGGAAAAGAGACTGGTGGCACCTCCACCTATCATAAAGCAAACAAAAGAGAACCCCTTAGTTAATTTTAGATCCTTACTATCTCTGCACACATTTAATGATATTAATGAAGGTTGATAATTAATGTTATGTCGACAAAACCAGGGACTATGTGAAGGATTGATAATGAAACATCCAGAGCAAAGATTCCTTTTGAAATCCTAACTTAACTCTTTCTACTTGTAAATTCCCAGTCAGCCTTTCAGGACACAGAATCACCACTGGAGAGTTTAGTTGCTCAATCAAGTACTGCACATACAAAATGATGAAAGAAAGAGAAAGCAAAAAAGTTTAGGAACATCTTATGGGCTCAAATCTGCTCCCAGGAAATCAGTCCTGCACAGATGATACAAGTGAACCAACAAAAATGAAATTCTGGTTAAAAACAATCTATAAAGAGGAGAAAAAGTCAGTAAATTACTGACTGCAGGCTCTGCTCAGGAGCTCCTGGCTCCCATTCACTAGCTCTGTCTCCTAAACCACATTGGTTTGTGCCGCACAAACTCCAGCTGGAAAAGGCTCAGCTTTGGGTGTCCTGGTTAAACAAAAGGCTGCAGCCCAGGGACTGGCAACATTCCAGCTAGGATTTTTGGCATCCACAGCATGCAGCTCTCTCCTCGCTGTGCTCAGGCGTGTGCACACCTCCATTAATAAATATGGGCTGTTCCCTCCAGGGAATAGCCAGAAAACTCCAAAGTGGTGACCTGCTGTTACTGTAGCCGAAGATGTGGCAGACCTTTCCTCCTCCTCCCTTTCACTCTCCTCATGCACGCTGAGCCCAGATGGCCAAACCCAGGCATGGTTTTAGGGACTTCCACTCTGCACTCCGATGTAAGCCAATGTTTGTCTGTTTGCAAAGGACACAGGAACTGATACAACACATCTGCTCCCACAACACTATTTCTTTCATCTGTTGGAGTTTTGGCTTCTCGGAGAGGAAGTAATTGGCTGTTAATTATGGGGGCTGAGAACTGGTCACATCACAGAACTGTGTTTGCAAGCATGATTCATGACAGCATCATTTCTCAGCAGCTGTCAGCAGTAAAGGCTCAGCACTTACAAGAAACTATTATAATATTATACCAGCAAAGGATGAAGACAAATGCTGTGCACAGCTGAGAAAGCAGCAAACAAAATATTTTTCTTAAACCTTTATTCAATGGAGAATCAACTTGAAACATGCTGTTTCTCAGGAGAGATAAACAACAATCCTGCCAGCACAGCTTCCCAGACCGTGAAACTGAAATCCAAACTCTTCAGATGTCCTCCCCAGAGCTGGATGAAAAATGAAAGACCTTTTCTCATTAATAGCTGGAAATTTTAAACTTGTTCTTAATACTCCCCAGACTGTCTCTGTTCCTGCGTCTTTCTTGTCTTGTGCTTAAATTGTTTGCTCCTTGGGGAAGACATTTTGATTTGTTATCTTCATATAAGCCCTAGGAGATCCGGCCAAAATCCAGCCCTAAAGTATTTAAAAGCAGGAAAACAATCAACCTGCATCAGATCAGAAGTCCATATAGAACGGCATCCTGTCTCCAGTGACTCCCAGTAGCAAACACTTTGGGGGAGAAAATGCAAATATCAGAGCATTGTGGACTGAACTTCTTCCTGACTGTGTTTTCCCTGCTCCCTGCAGCTTAGTAAGAAACAAATAATAGGAGATAAAATGGGCGTTATGGCCTTGGTGCACAACAGAGAGATCTTAATGCCATTTATTGTTGCTGTCCCTGTGGATTCTTTCTGAGGGAGCTTTGCCAAGCCAGGGGAAGTTTGATAAGTGTTACCTCATCCTGGCTGATCCCATCACCTGAGGCAGCTCCAGACCCTGGGAGAGGTGGGCTGTACCCATCCCATTTTATAGCCCTTGCAATGATAAACTGAAGTCAGTGGCAGCTCAGGTGAAAATGTTGGGCTGTAGACTGAAGTGATTAGGGAATGCCTTCCACAGTGTCCCATCAGCCATCCCTGCTAAATCTGCCCACACACGGCACACAAACACTTCTATCATTTTAAACAAAGTCTGCTCGTGAAAGAATTTCTTTCTAGAAACCAAACTTTAGTGCACTGGTCACTGGAAGGGAGAGTTGCACACAAACAGTTTGTCATAACCTCAGTTTTAGGTTGGGTTTCCACAGCATAAAGAAAAATGAGAAACTCTACAGAAGCTGCAGAGAGCTCTTTTCTCCTCACCAACAGCCACAGATCTCCTATTTGCCAGAGCAACCACCATGAGGAAAAGGACAGTAAAATGGGCAGCACCTCTGCCCCAATGTAGTCATCAGACATGGTGAAAAACAAGGTGGCCCAAAGACAACACACACTGAGGAACAGGGGCTTTTATGAGAAATTCAAATACTTTTGTATGGGCTTCAAACTTTTTGGTGTGCTTTTACGTCCGCAGTTCCCTTCCAGATAATTGATGCTGGGGAAAAGTCTGGTTTGCAGTAGGCAGGAAAAACGAAGGCTTCATGTTGTTTGTGGGCTAAACCAAAATACCAGAACTTGTATGTAAAACACAAATGAGAAGAAAGGAAAAACAATGTTATAAAAATCCCTCAAAATAGTTTAAAAAGAGCTGACAGTTAATGACATCTCCACGAAGCAGTGCCTGAGCCTTTTTCCCACTGAATTCCTGAGACTCTGGAGCAAACTGAGCAAAACATTTGTTTCTTAATACTCAGGAAACTTTCAATTCAGGACTACTTATATCAGGAAAAGGGGAGCTCTAGGAATTTGAAGATGATGATATACTGTCCTCAAAAGTCTGATTTTCACATCAGAGAAAAGACATTTCCTTAATTTTATGAAAACAGGCTCTCCCTGGAATTAGAAACAAAATATTACTGTTTTAGTGATGGGCAAGTGACTGCCAGAGAACAAATCCTTTGTCCAAGAACCAGAAAACGAATATCAATAAGAATTTCTTAAATATCTTTTAAGGTTACACAGGGGCAGAGCTGTGGTGTCACAGTACCACAGCTGTACTGCTGTTGGATGTACAGCCCACAGGAACATGGGCAGGTCTATAGTTCAGGTTTTGTCTCTTGGTGAGTATGAGCTAGGAAAACCAAAGGTGCAGTGCTCTCAGCCCCAAAGAGTCAGGTCTTATGCTCTAACACCCTCTGACTGAGCTTAATGCAACTGTGACTAGTTCCTAATTCATAAATCCCTGTGTAACTCTTCAGGTTGAGTAACTTAACTCCAAACCCAGTCCCAGTCCCTCAGCACCAGATTCACGTCCATGAGTCTAGCCAAGACACTGAGCACAGACACAGAAAGAAATAAAAAAACCACCTCAGACACCCTTGTCCTCACACCTGTTCAACATTCCTAATCCCAAGATAAATTAACCCAGGCCCTGTTGCCAACATTAACAAAAGTTATTCAAAGAAAAACAGTGGGTAAGTCCTGAATCTGGAAGCTTGGAGGGCACCAGTCTCTGTTTCTGCAAGTTCTGCAGAGAAGACAAATAGTTCTGATGATAGTTGAGAATTTAGTCTGCAATAAATGTGCCACAGACCATAGAGCACAAGCACCCCAAGAGTTAAGGGTGGTGTTACCTTACTGATCAAAAGCCGAGTTGAGAAGCACTTCAAAATCTACATACTTATTCAGGTTGTCTTCATAATTCCTGGGCCTTAGAGACATCCTGAACAGCATAAACTACCCAAAATTTCTCACCCACACAAAAGGTTCTGAGGTACTTCTGCCACCTGATAGAAGCTCATCAGGTCTTTAAATGTTTTCAGGTGGCACCTATAGAATAATAAAGGTTCTGCCCAGATAGGCATCACCTGTGAGGATTTGACTCCCAGCCTGCTCCCTCATTGGTGAAACTCAAACCCGTGTGCTCCAAAATATGCTGGGTGTAAGAGCTGAGCACGAGCAGAAGCTGCCCAGCCAGGAAAACACAGCTGTGCATGGCTGCTGATCCTCTCACAGGGTCCCTCCCAAGCACTGGGAGAGTTGGTGGCTTTTGTTCCATGACCACAACTGGAGCCATTCACCCTCATGTGACTGGAATCACAGAGCCAAAAATCTGCCTGAGAACAGCCCTGTCTTAGAGAGTTCGCAATCCCAGACAAAATCCGATGCTGGTGGTCAGTGCCAAGAGGTTCTTATCCAGTGGGGAGGGTGAGAACTGCACCAGCCACCCCCAGGAACAGAGCAGGTAGCTCTGAAGGTGATGCACAGGCAAACCAGTTTATTCCCTAAGTCATTCCTTAGATGTTCTCCTTGGAAAGTGGCCCTGTTTGGGACACCCTGAGCTGGCTTTGCCGCTCCAGAGTGAGGATTTAAGGATTGAAGTCAGAAGGGTGCACTCAGTATCCTGGACAGCCTTGGAGGCACTGCCTGCCCATCCAATGTCCATTTCCAATCAACTTCTGGAGTAATGTTGAAGATTCACCTAAAAACTAAACATCTCAGCTGGATAATATTTAACCAACTCATCACAAAGAAAAACAGCATCTTTTGCAGAACTCGGAGGAAACGTGGACAGTTCCCTTCTGCACAGATTTATTGGAAAGGTTTTAATAAACACAGATGTTGGGAACGGATGGCTACTGTGTAATCATGTGTAGAAAAAGCCAAAGGACAAAATATCCCTTAATGAAGACCCACATACCATGCAATATTCCAAAACAAGGGAGGAAGAAATATGGGTGGTGTTACAAATGGACAAATTGCAAGAATCCAGATGCCAATATTTATTTTTTAAAAAAATTATTTATTCTCCCACCCTATTTGTAAGCAAAAGAGCCCAAAAAGACCTTGCTCTGAACAACAGACAAGGCAGCTCAAGAGACCTATGTAGCATTTGAGTCAGTTTTTGGAGAATTAAGCCCAGTTTTAAACAACAGTATTGAGATGGGAGATGACTCTCACTATTACTGATGTCCTGATTTAATGCTTGCAAGGACGGCACACACATTTTTATTGACATTTCAATGTCACAATTTATTTGAAGAGCTTTTACTGGGTTTTATAGAATCACAGAATGTCTTGGGTTAGGAGGGTTAAAGATTATCTCATTCCACCCCTGCCATGGGCAGGGACACCTTCCACTATCCCAGGCTGCTCCAAGCCCCATCCAACCTGGCCTTGGACACTTCCAGGGATCCAGGGGCAGCCACAGCTTCTCTGGGCAACTTAAGATTTTAGTCTCTTCTGTTTCAGTTTTTAGAGGTATAAAACAGATAAAAAACTCTTCATGAAAATATTTGAGGCAATGAACCCACTGTCCTCTGCAATTCCCAGTGGCAACACTGATTCTACTGTGACCAAGAAAAATCCTGGATTAGCACAAATGTGTTCACCTTTTCCAAAGAATAGAAGAAAAGGACACTGAAACAAATGAAAAGCCAAAATCTATGGCTTTTAGCAGTTATTAGTGCAAAAATCTGTATTTTAATTTTTCTGGAACTGAGAATATAATAAATTGGCAGAATATCTCCATAGCATTTTTAGGGAATTTCACTCTCCCTTCCCCCTCCTTCATTTGTGACTTTTATTCACTAATCACAGCAAAATAATATCCAAGGAGAAAAAGTTATTTTAGCTAGTCCAATATCCCTCTTATTCCAGTGAACTTTGCTGAAGAACCCCAAACTCAGGCAACTTAAGAATATATTTGTAATATTCAACAAAATAATAAATTCTGCACATGACACAGGAAATAATAATCAGATGATCTCAGCCCCAGAAGTATTTCAGTGCTGTGGAAATGCCAGGTTGGAGAGTTCATGTGGAAAAGGAAAAGCCTTGTAACTTCTCCAAACATCAGTCATCACTTCCAGATACCTCTAAATACAGCCATTCATTTCACACTGCAGGATATTGTATTGAAAAGCAAGGCAGGGCCAACGCAGCACCTTCTACCACTAAATATGCACTGCACAAACCTTAGCTAAGTGTGTTTTTCCTATTTGGAATAGGGCTCTTTCATTTCCAAAAAAGAGCTTCATGCTTCTCGCAGAGCAAAATATTTATAGCGGCATGAAAAAAAAAAAAAAAAAAGAAAGAAACACAAAAGAGCTTGAAAAGGCAAATCCAGAGGTATTCCAAGATAGCTCCGTGTCAAATATAGAGTGACTCATCCACTTCTTTCAATGAAAATGTTCATCCCAGATAGATCAAAGGCCCTGAGTACACCAAGCCCTTTTTGCTAAACCTGGCAGGAGAGTAAAAAGGTTTTCAATCAGCAGCCACTTGGTGGGAGGTCTGGGAACAAATGAAAGCCAGAAGACGCTGGCATTTGAGAGAGACCATCCCCTACAATGCACAATAGGGACAATGTATATAAAGTAAGCACAGTTTGCAAGGAATAGAGGAAAGCCCGGCTGGATGTTTTTGTGCAGCTCTACCAGATGGATCTGATATGAGCAGTTCTGCCTTATTTTTGTGTAGACTTCCAAAGGTCCTCCCCAGCGCCTATCACCCACGTGCTTTCACAGACACGGCTTTGAAGGCTGGGCTCTTTATTGAGGATTTATTTGGAGTCTGGATGGATCCTGCCAGGCTGCCCAGGTCTGTGTATGCTGTGGAATAAAGGAGCCTCTGCAAACTGTGATATTCCTGTTAGCTCCCATTTTACTGCTTGGGCTTCCACCTCTTCCGCCACCCTCACAAAGATTGGGCTGCGGGGGAAGGGAAACCACAAAACACAGGAAAGCAAAATGTCAAAGTCTAATTTAAAATAACCCTGACCTGCTGCAGCGACTGCTTGCAGTGGTAGAACGCAAGGCTAAAGATTATCTTGCACAGTCGCGTTTTGTGTTGCGCTGCGGCCGCAGCCTCTCCCTCCGGCCGTCCCGGCAAGGCAGCGGCTCCCCCGGCCCGGGGAAGGTCCCGGTTTCCTCGGCAGCTCCGGGATGGTCCCGGATCCTCCAGCCCCGGCGTTCCCCGCTTCCCCCGGGATGGTCCCGGCTCCCCCGATGCCGGGGGTTCACTGGTCCCCTCGGGACGGTCCCGGCTCCCGCGGCCACAGCGCCGATCCCACGCTGCCATCGTGCGGTCGCTGCCGGCTCCTCGCACCGCTCGCTCCTCCGAGCCAGAATCGCGGAATGGTTTGAGCTGGAAGAGACCTCAAAGATCATCTCGTTCCACTCCACGGGCAGGGACACCTTCCACTATCCCAGACTGCTCCACGCCCCGTCCAACCTGGCCTTGAACACTTGCAGGGATGCGGCAGCCACAGCTTCTGTGGGCATCCTGTGCCAGGGCCTCCCTACCCTCCCAGGGAAGAATTTCTTTCCAACATCCCATCTAACCCTGTCCTCTGGCAGTTTAAAGTCATGATCCCGTCTGTCAAGCACTGCTGGGGCTTGGGCAGACCCGACTTCCTCAAGACTAATTTTGGGGACTGAGAGCTCTCACAATCATGCAGGATACAAGGGGCCCCTCCTGTGAGGGTTAAATAAGAATGAACATTTCTGGTATGTTCTATCCCCAAAGGTTCAGCACCTCTGTGCAGTAAAAAGCCATCATCCCATATTCCTCTCACTGAACACTTTACCTCATTGTTTGTGGGAAATGGAGAGAACTGTATCCTGTAAATGTTCCTTAACTCCTTCCCCATTTCCTTTGTCCTCCTGCTTTGCTGGCTGTTGTTTACCACTTTCAGCAGCAGAGACAGCAGGCCAGGAGACCTATTTACATCCTGCAGTGTGGCTCATCCATGGCCAACAAATGGCCAGAGGGACCGGGAATACACAGGCTGCCCGAATCATCCCGGGGAAGGCAGTACTGCCAGACCACAAGGCACAGCCTCCAGCTCGCTCCACACTGGGATACTCAGAGCACAAGGAGAGGGACGACACAGACTTGTATTAACACCACACTGACCAGGGCATGGTTTACTCCAACTGCCTCAACAGTTCCATACACAGCTGCCTCACCTTTCCATACAGAGGCATCATCTGGGCCACAATGCTCCAGCCCTGCCTCTGCAGCTGAACACAGTTTTTAGGAAGTCATTACAGTGAGAAAAGCTAACTTGCAAGTTTCTTGAGTGTTTTTGCTATATTTTTGTAACTCATTTAAAATATTAACTGTGAAGAATTGACGATTCCTACAGAAGGGGTAGTCCTGACACTAATATGCTTCTCAGTCATAAAGAATTCATGCATTTTACCCTGTTTTGAAACTCATTAACCAAGCTTCTGGAAGCAATATTTCCATGACCCAAAGTAACAAACAGTTTGAAAATTTCTCTGGGTAACAGTTGCCTACAAAGCGCTTAAAATTTATAAACTTCTCGTCCAGTTTGTGCCATTTATCATTGCTAAAGTAAATGGAAGCAGTGGAATCGACTATGCATCATGAGTAATATAATGCAATATTAAAGGACACCCAGTGGAGCACTTTGGAGGCTGAAGGATCTAAATCATACACTCGGTGCTGGGAAACCATAAGGAAAACGCGCAGCACCATTTGTTGGTGGCTGGAGCTGTCAGTGCTCAGTGTTCTGTGAGCACAGGGTTACAGGACTGACAGCAGGGATTTACTGTTTGTGTGAATGGGAAGAGAAAGGAACAGAGGAAAGAATTCCTAAGGAGTGACTGCAAGCGTTTCCATGCCGCCCAAGCTACACAAAAACTTGCAGGGAAATGAGAAGATGGGTTCAGTGAAAGGAAAAGCCCAACTCGTGCCACTGCTGCTGGGGTTCCCAGATGGGAAGCCTGGAGTAGCCCAGCTCTTTTAGAGTGTCCTTCTAAACTCTTTCCTAGAGAAGGACAGGTAACACACCTGATAACAGGCCTGCTCAGCGGCACAGATGAAATCGGAAGGAGATTCCCATCTTCATCTCTTCTTGCCACCTTCTTCCCCACTCCTTCACTGCTTCTTAGCTATATCCCAGGAGAATATATAGATTTTAGCACAATAATCAGCTACTGGAATTACACTTTGGAATTACTTTTTTTGTCCTCTGTTTTTTAATATATTTTGGTTTTTAATCTTGTATTCCTTTTCTTTCCCTCTTTTTGCCTTTTCTGTCAGTCCCACTGAAGATGCACAGAATCATGACGTAAGAAATAAGTCACCCTTCCCATTCCTCTGTTCCTCCTCCAATAATCTGCAAATCCCATCAGCTGAAGGATGTGAGACAGGGATGGATCAGGGCAGACAGGGAGGCACAGACACAAATCCTGCCTGGTGCAGGGCTGTGCTGATACAGGGGAAGAGTTGTAGCAGAAGGATCAGGACAAACCCTTATCATGTTAGAGAAATTGTGATATGAAAATGGAAGTTTAAATTCCTTGAGTATTTATCTTAATTTGTCATTTTTTGGCTCTTAAGATGGACACGTAGACATTACCACCCCCAGACAAATTATGAGAGGATTTATGAAAGATGAAGTAGTATGAACTTCATCTCAAAAGTCTCAAAATGCTACTAAATTTGTGTTTGTGTCTTTAATATCAAAATGTACACTATTTTTCTGGTACGATGGTCAAATGGTTCTATTGCTCTTCTGGAATAATTACATGCATTATCAGCAAATGAGCAGCTTCTGAAATCATGAAAGTGATTTTCAGAGTGCTCTGTTTTCAAGTTTTTAATACAAAGCTTCTCTCCATCACAATTGCAGAATAAAAGTTTGGAAGAAAATAGATAAAAATATTCCACTCACTCAGAAATGCCCAGGAAATAATGAATTTTGAAAGCATACTTATCAGCTTTAAGCTTATGGTCTTTAACAAAATCTCCTGACTTTGGAGAGCATTTTTGTTTTTTGAAAGCTAGCACTTGGATATATAAAGCTGCTCTTCACAGCCATTTCCTTCGAATCTTTGCAGAAGACATCTGGGACTGACACAGAGCAAACAAGGCAGCAGGAGTCACATCAGCACGAGTGCCTCCTGCTTCCCTGGCTTGATATTTTTATGGCAGAAGTACCTTTACATGTAACCCCAGGAATGCTTTATCAGTTACTCAATAACAGAGATCATACCATGCAACCAGTGAGCAAATCTGCCCCAGGAGAACATGGAGATTCCATGTGGTTGGAATGATTATTTACATCCAGGAGTCCATGGAATCTTGGCCTCCAGTGACAGCTGGGCCTAGCTGGGCTGGGGGGCTCCAGTGCATACTTCCCAAGCAGGATGAATGTGCCAAGAGGACATCACTCCTTCCAGGACATTTTCCAGTCTCCCACTTACTCAGATTGATGCTACCAAGAGTAAACTTGAGCTGGGGACATGTGGCACCCTCACCAACATCACCAATTTAGTCTGGAAGGAAGGGTTTCCCATTCCAAGCTCTACCTGACAGCCTGGTCAGCTCATCTCCACCTCCAGACTCAAGAAAGCACCACTGTAATGTCCTCCCGTAAAACCCCCACCTTGTCCTATATGGGGAGCTCATGGAATGGTAAATTAGGCTCTGAGCTTCTTGAGGATGCTTTGGGAAAGCATTAAAAAGGAGGCCACATTCATATTCTAATATTCCAGCTATATTCAGTGAAATATCAAAGTCTAGTCCCCATGGCTCTGATTTCCAAAATGCCAAGTCCCTGCAGGACACACACACACACTTCAGAAACAAAACACCATAAAAAGATCAAAGATCCCTCTGGGAATACATTCTCTGCACTCTTCAAAGCCAAATGTCCCCTCACTTGCCCCCTTGCAAACTGATTAATTTCAGTGGGAAGAGTGCTCACAAAATCAGCAAATCCATGCAGTGAGGGTAAGTGTTTGTACATGTTAACTCTGCAAGCACAACTCTCTGTATTTTTCCCTGCTTGACAGAAACAACAGGATTTACACTAATTCTCATTTCCAAGCTGCAGTTGGTGTTTAATCTGTTACCAGGCAGCTTTTCCTTGAGTCGTTTTGCACATGGATGGGATGCAGCTCCTCTCCCTGAATGAAGGAGTAAATGAGAGCACCATCTGGCCAGGCCCTGCCTGATCCAGCCCAGCGCCTGCGGTGCAATTCCAAAATGTGAGGAATGCTCACCCAGAAGACTCAGTTCACATCCTCCCTCCTATTGACTAAAGCTGCTCTGTCCCTTCTGGGCCGCTTTAGAGAAGAATTTGGTGGGAAGATGAGGGCTCTGAAATACAAACCATCTTCAAATGTGCCTGTGTGTGGTCTGAGCCGGCAGCTTATGCAATGAGAAATGGGAAGCCACTAAAATGATTCTGCTTCTAAATATTTTGACCTTTATTGACATTTATAAGTAGCAGGCAGCTTAATTACCAATTAAAGGAAGTTATTAGCTACAAAAGGAGCCTGTTCTTTTTTTTTCCCTCATGGCTCCTTTCCCAAGCCAGGGCTGTTAGATGAGATTTCTGTGGCAGGACAAGGCAGAGGAGCCCAGGAGACCTCAGCTACTTTATGGCAAATCTGTACAGAAATCCTTAAGAAGTCAAAAACCTTCATAAAAGGGATACTCCAGAGGCAGCCCATGCAGAACAACAGACTCTCCATTGCTGTTGGGGTTCAAGCCTTGGATTACAGCACTGTCCCATTTTCCTACATGGAATTGCTTGGTGGACATTATTCCTGGCTGATTTTCTTTCAAGCACACCCATAAAAAGGCCTTCCCAAAGTGGTTTCGTGGTTTTTTTTTTTCCTTTCTTTTTTTTCTTCACAATAGGCATTTAGAAGCTGGCCTGAGGAGCTGAGAATATACAGGACTTGGCTGCTAATCCTGACACACACTGTTAAAACTGGAAGTTCTGCCCCAGAGATGCATGAATTCCTAGAGCAAACAAAGCAGCTCCTTTAAAACCACCCAACTCTTCATACAGGATTGCAAGGTCTGGGAGTTCTACACATATTTATTGTCCCACTAGAGCATTGGGATTGTTTGCTGGCTGAGGCACTCATGAGAACGTCTTAATTAAAAAATATATACTGGAATGATCAATGCTCTCCCATAATTTTAGAGTATCTTTCAATAAAAATTAAGTACAACACATACCAAAAATGCAGGATGAGCAGAGCTCTGATACTGACAAATGCAGGTATGATATTTAGACTAAATTAGAGTTAATATGAATTAAAAAGCAGCCTCATGAAAGAATTACCCTACACTTATATTATTTTCAATTCTATAGCACACATTAATGTTGTTTTAAGAGCCTTTATGTATGAAGGGAGATGCAATGTAGAGAAGACATGGAAACCCAAAGATACTTAAACCCTTATTTCCTACCTGGGTGAATAACACCAAGGTATGACTTCCCCAGTAGCTGGGAAGGTGGATGAGTGATCCAGACCTCATTTTGGAATATGATATGGAAGATATGGAAGTTCCAGGCACAGTAATTTAGCTTTTCCTCAATTCTTCTCCTGCTTATATCCCAAGAGTCCTTTCCACCAACCTCAGCTTCTGAATTTCTGACAAATTTCTGGACTCTCAAGCAAGACTTTTAATGCTGTTTTTTTCTTTCCCTGAATTTTTACCCCAGATCTTCATGGCTTCTTCTGCTCTGTATTCTTTACACCTTTTTTACCAAGTTGGTTATTCACCCTCACTTTCAGAGGGGAAAAAAAATTTGCTTTCAACATATGTGAAACTTAGAGTTTGATCCTGCAATCACTAAAGTTAAAGGCAGCAAGGGTGTTCTGTTCAGAGGGAGCAGAATAGCCCCAGGTACCTGGACAGTGTGTTTTCAATCAGGGAGCCTTCACAGTTAAAAGGAAATCATTTGCATGGTGTTAATATTCATTGTCCACATACACAGGATGGGAAATTTGCTGGACAAGAAGGTTAAATGTGCTGATGACAGGAGGGCAGAGCTGCTCTCAGCTGTACCTGATGCAGGAGATGACATCAAACCCCTCTGCACTCACAGCTCAGGGGAGCCAGACCTGGTTCTTATATACATGGAAGGTCAGCTGAGATCCCTGTGTGGGGATTTCATCCCAGGAACAAAACCAAAACTAAAGCTCCAGGGAAAGAAGGTACCACAAGGAAGCTGCTGCAGCCCATCTGACAGAGACATCCAGTTATCAAATACCTGAGAAGAAATTCTATTCAGATATATTTTCCTGCAGTTTAATAACAAGAAAACCTGTGCAAATATCAGCTGCAAAGACTTGGAAAAGCAAATCAAATCCAAGCTTTCAACAGTGAACAGGTATCAGTAATAACGAAATAATTGCCTGGATTTTGACAGCCTTGAACAATTCAGTAAATCCCAGCACTCCACGTACACAGCCTGATAGGAGTCAGGCAGCTGCACTGCCCTTGAGAACTGGGCAGTGGGTTCTGGAAGGAAGGAAATAGCTGCCACATGCAGTAAATAAAAATAAGTTTAAAAAAAAGTACACCCAGAGTTCTGCTGCAGAATCCTTCCATTGAGCCTGGCTAGAAACATAGGCAGCTACAAACCAATCATTCTTCTCCAACATAAACACAGATTGGGTTTGACTTGAAGTAACATAGGTTGAGATTTTTAGTAGATGACATAAATAAATGTATTTTTATATTTCCTGACCACATTAAGCTTGAAATCAGGAGTTCTAAAATGTGAGCCACACACTGCAAGGCTTCTAATAGCCAATAAATTCAGATAGTCACACTGAAGCAATGTTTTCTCCTTAAAGGTACATTTTGCTGCAGTGTATATAAATACAAGGGGACTTGTTTTTTTATGGATTTGTAATTATATGTAGCTGAACATGATCATTCAATAAAGGTTAAAGTTCTCTTAGGAGGACAGCACGATGGAAACCACTTCAGAAGGCACAATCTCAGGTCCCAAATATTATTTCTACATGGAAATACATTAGTAAGGTGATGGGGGAAGGTTGAGGAAAATGACTTTCTCCAAAAAAAAAGACCAAGCCAGGAAAGGTAAAACATTCTGGCTCAAGAACATCAATGTATTCCTGTGTTCCTGCCCCACCTCTGCTACACTAAGAAAGCACAAAACCAGTTCTTATCCTGCCCAGTGCATCTACTTCCCATGTGTAAAGTAGGGATTAGAGTGCTGGAATTCCTTCAGGTGGTGTTAAAGGAATGAATGATCCTAGAGAATCACCAGTAATACTTAAGAGCTAAAATACTCCCTAATCAAAGGTCATTTTTCATCTCCAGCCCTTACAGCACTTCAAAGTGGAGCTCAGCATTATTCCCACGATATCCCACACTGGGAAATGGAATACAACAGAGCAAGGGATTTTTCAGCTTCTCAGAAAGGGCCAGTAGCAATGTCAGGAGTGATTGTCAGGTGGCAGAAAAGGTGTGTGAGATGCACAAAGGCTGATGCCTATCAGTCAGAGAGCTCAGGGCCAGGGATCACACGGCTGAATTTCAGCTTTTCTCCCCACACAAGCTGTGGCTGAGGGACACAGTCACTATCCAGGCTTGGAAGGCAAATCCCTCACCACAAATTAGGCTGTTTGGTTTTTGGACCCACCACTTTCAGTGGGTCTCTCACAGAGACGTGCTCCCAGTGGGGGAGCCATAAAGAGTCAGTGTGTGCTGGCTCCAGAGCCCCTTATTGCCTGGATGTGCTAGAAAAACCAAATGGAAATGTCTGAGTGCTGATGTCACTGCAGTACAATTGCTTTGGAGGCTGCTCAGCTTTCCTTGGGGTGCCCATTCCTTGCAGGAGCCTCACTGAGCTTTGTCTCATGGCTGGAGGTTTATGAGCAGAGAGAAGTGAAGATGGCAGCTGAGAGCCTCACTTCACAATGAGTCAAATAATCCTTTTAAGGGAGAATTTGTCATTCCCAGCCCAGTTTAAAAAACAGCAGCTGAGACTTAGTAAATGGAATGGACAAGCAGAACAAATTTAAAATCACCAACTGCTTTCAAGGGGAATTGACCTGCATGTGACAAAATTAATAAGAACCTCCCCAACCCACCTATGTTAAGGTTGTAAAGTCAAGTGTTCAAGGGCTGGAAATACCAGAGTTAAGGCTGCCATGTGTAGTCCTAATTCACTCGTGATACAATTCCTGTGTGATACAATTAAAAGCTATTTTCCCCCACGGCCTTACCCCATTTAGTGGGCAGGATGAACAGAGCTATTCAGTATTTCTGGTTGGTTTTTTTTTTTACCTTTTTGAGTCAATGTGTGGCCTTGGCTTTATTTATAGCATGCCATTTAAACTCCTCACCAAAACCAGGATTATTCATATCCTTGTGGGTTTTAATATAACGCTTATCACAGAAATATTTGCTTCAAAAACATAACAAATGTCTCATGACAAAACCCCTGCCAGTGAGGTAGGATGGTAGCACAGTCCCTTGAGCCCAAATGCTTAATCAGAATCAGAGGTCCCACAAGATTGTTTTGCTTAGGATGAGATCATCTGAATGTAATACAGTGTATAATATATTCTTGGGTTTTAGCAAACCAATAGTAACAAAAACCCCATTTCTCTGGGAGAGAGCTCCAAAACTTCCAGTGCCCTGAGTTCTGGGTTTGGGAAAGCATCTGTTTCCTTTCAGCAGCGGCCACAGCATTTGCAAACCTTGTTCTCTGTGGTTTAAAGCACCTTCTTCTAAGACCACAGGGCAAACAAGCAAGGTTTGATCCGAAGTAAAGTAACGTAGCAGAGTAAGGCTGGAGTGAAATTATTCCTGGCTCACTTGGTTCTGGGGGATTCACATTGAAATTTGCAATTTAAAAGGCAATAGAATTACTCCTACCTCTGTTTGCAGGCCTCTGTATGTGCATGCAGTTATGTAATACACCTAGACCCAAAAAAGTTGTCATATCTGATTGCAAAACACCTGAAACATCTTTAAATGTGTAGCACACAACAGTGCTAATGTTCTTTTTCAGCAGTTAATCAACCATCAGGAAAGGTTTAACAGACTTCAGCTCAGGCACTACACAATCATTCTTCTCACAGACAATTCACATCCACCCTTTTGATTTGGATCTAGGTTACAAATCAAGTAACTTTTCTTTTGAGACATGATCTCTGTAGAAAAAAATGTTGCTCCAGGTTCTTCCACAAGTATGAAACCATTTGATAAATACAATTTTCAAGTTTATACAAGCCTGCAGTCCCACCTGCACATCCTGTCAGGGAAATCAATCCATGATTCCCTGTCATGCTGCTTGTTTTACAGCACAGTCTCAGAGAAAAGTGCTTGTTAGAAACATTTTTAAAAACGTGTACTTACTGCTCTGACAGCCCTCAGGATCTCTTCTTCTTCTTCTTCTTCTGGTCTGTCTTGCTTATCTCCCACTGTTCCTTACTGATGCTGTCTTCAGAGGCCAGCTGAAAGAAAAATGCACAATGCCAACAGTTTATATCCACCAGACTGGAAATCTGGCATGTCTGGAGCATTGTTATTATTACTATAATTACAAATATGTTTGGGAATTTGTATTTTTGGCATAATGGGAAGATTCGTTCTAAAGAATGCAGCTTAGCTTTTTAAAAATATGTTAAATCAGCTTGGATCATATCAAATTCAAGTATTGCAGAGATGACTGGGACTAAGATTCTTTCTTGATTTGATGTAGCAAAAAGAAAGTTTGCAAATACAATCTTAAGTATCACTTAGCAGCATTTAAAAAATAATACTATTATTAAATACAGCCTGTGCTAAGGCTGTAAGCCTTCCCAGGACAAAGTGACAGAGCCTCTCAGAACTCACTAAGCCAGGCTGTAATTTGCCACAATTTTAACTGATTTACCTTCAGCTCAGTCCCCAGTATAATAAGGAAGCTGTGATGGAGTAGAGCACTGGGGCAGATATTTCACATTAGGAACACATTAAATCTCCAGTGGCATCACTTGGTTTTTGACTTGAGCTGAAGTGCTAAGGAGCATTAGTGAGGCCTTGTCTCTCAATTTATCCCTGAAAAAGCAAAAGTAAAAGCTTTTTTTTTTCTTTTTGCTGGTTTTGTTTGTTTGATTTAATAAATAAGCTAGAAGAAGGTCAGGCCATGGCACCAAAGAACTGTCACTATAAGAGCTGTGAAAGAATTGAGATTATCCCAGTTCATATTCAGTTTCTCCATGAAACTTTAAATTTTACCTAGGGAATAAGGAGCCTCGCAGTTCAGAAAGGAGTTTTCTCAGTCTGTGCTTATGTGAGTAAAGTCCTCCTGTCCCTGGCAGCCCTCACACTGCAGCCCCACTGACAGCTCCTGAGGCTGCACAGAACCTTCTGCATCCCTTTGCTGCCCTTTCCCACCTGCCCTGCCCAGGCAGACATAGATCCCTGAATGTTCAGCCAGAGATCACAGGTTCCCGGCTCACTGGTGCCCTGTGCAGCACCTTTCACTGGCGTTTTTCTAACCTCCTCTCAGGTGAAGGGCTGAGGAAGCCAGTCTGGGTCAGGCTGGCACTGCCCAGGCTGTCCCCAAGCTCCCAGTGCTGTGCAATGCTGCCTCTCCCTGGAGCACAGCTCTGTGCTCTGCAAAACTCCAAACTTTCCTCTCCAGCCTAAACCTTCAGCCCTGGACAGAAGCAAAATTAGTCTGAATGTCTCTAGTTATCAAAATGCTCTATCTGTCCACTTCCTGACAATTTGTGCCTGTCTGATGCATGAGAAAGGGCCCTTCTAGGGCAAAACCACAGATAAAATGCGTTTTAAAACTGAATTGAAAGCCCTGGATGTGGATGTTTTATAATCTAAGTTGAATATCCATAGAAAGAACAATAGTATGTTTTTAGTAATGACCTAATTCAACTAATTCAATAATGAACTAATTCAACCCCTTCCAAAACATTTTATTCATGAACTCTTACTCATTATCAACTGACAGTGCTTGGGGACCTTCACTAATTACCACTATTCTTTGGTTCTGGATATATTTGTGTTATGGGTGCAGGGTAAAGATGGACATGGAAAGAAAATAAAACTGTGTCTTTTTGTTCCTACTCACAAACAGTGATGGGAAAACCTCCAAAAGCTGTCTCGCTGTTTTGTGGTTGTCAGGACACTTCATTTTCTCTCATTCCCAAGCTTCAGAAGCTTCCTCTTTGTGATTGCAAACAGATGATGGCAGAGCCAGCAATTAGACTAATCCAAGTAAATTCCAATTGCTGGTAGCCTGCAGCAGCTTGCAGTGCTCACATCAAATGGAGGCCCACCCTTAGCACGAAGCTGTCAGCCGGAAAAGAGAAATTAAAATTGATTTTTCGAAGCAAACTTCTGTGACCTTCCTCATTGCACCCAGGAGTACCTATAACATCTGTCATTTATTATATATCATGGTTGGGATTTTTAACCAACCACTGAGCTTGGGCATTGCAAATCCAGTGTGCACCTTTGACTGTATCAGTGCAAAGCCTCAGGAGTTTTGACCATTTGGGAGTTCCACAAAAGGAGGAGGTGTCTGCACCTCTCTGCATGCACCAACAAACACTAAAAATATAAAATTTAGGAGCTTGTTTGAAAATGACATCTTTAAAATTGGAGTTTTTAGTACAACCAGAATAGATTCTGCAGGTTTATCCTGTCCTTGCCAATCTTTATGATCTTTCTTTGGCAAACAGCGATGGCAGGTTCTCAAACAGTCAAATTTTTTTAAAAATGACCCAAATAAAACCAGTGGTTAATGATAACAGCTACTCAGTGAGCTCAATGGGCATAAAATATGAGAGTAGTGTCTTTCTTAATAGTGGAGGAGCTGATAAGAAAATTTGGTGTAAGTTTCAGAGTCACTCATCTCCACCTTTTCTCTGGAATCCCAGTTCAAACACTAGATCTCCCAGACTCTGGAGGTTTTCTTGCAATGGAGACTGTCTCCAGAAGCTGCCTACAGATTTCCCAGGATACCAGACTGGTGTTCCCCACAGTGAGAGGCCAGCACAGGTGGGTACCAAACAGTAAAGCAAAGCATCCTCATTTCACTTCCTTCCAATATTCTTCCATAATTCCAATGTTTTCTCTGAAAAGCAAGGCCAGGCCGTAAGCCCTGTTGAGCTTTAGACAAAAAGTTTCCAAAAGCAGCAAATATAATGCAAGGAAAGTAATTTTGTTACACAGAAAAATACAAGCTCAGTTATACAAGTGTTCTTGTTCCAAGAACAATTGTAAGTGGGTTTTGTTTTGATTTGGAAAAAACTCCAATATCTCAGTGTATTTGCAGCGGACCACACACTGGAAAAACTATGTGGTTTTCTGGTGGCTGTATAATAAGAAAGGATTTTCTCTCTGAGACAGAAAAGGCCTATTCAAGGTTGGAAAGGGAGTGTAGCTTGGAAGAATGAAGAATCAGGAAGCTGGGGAGATAGGTCAGAATTGTGTGAGGATGATGTGGTCTCATTGTCTGAACAGCTGCCAGGGAATTAGGAAAGACAGCTTCTCCTTTTTCATCAAAACATAAGGGCTAAAAGCAAAAATCCAATAAAGAGCAGTTTTGGGGTGTTTGCTGTTAGGGGTGACTCCATCCCTGGTGTCTATCTGGAGATAAGAGGTTTTGCAGCACAAAGTGTGGCACAGATGGAAAATAAAGTGGGAGGACAATGGACTTTGTGCCAAAGTTTTTGTGATATGCTAACACAGAATTCTGCAGCAAGAGAAGCCATAAATATCTACAGCGTTTATGGATGAAGAACCACTCCAGGCTGGAGACAAGTGAATAGCAGATAAAGCACTCACAAAGTACTGTCTTCACACTCATGTAGTGAGCCCATTGCATAAGCTGCTTTCCAGGTTATGTTACTGCATTTTACTTCATTGGGCAATTTTGGATGGACTCCAACAAGTAGATTTTTTTTAAACATTCTTTTTACCAATAAAACACAATAAAAGATTTTATAGCCTTGATGTGTTTCTGGCACAGTTTAAAAACTGCTGCTAATAAAACTTTTCCAAGAGGAAAAAATGACCAAGCTGTCACAATGTAAATATGATTTTTAATTTTTTTTTTTAAGTTGGGGTTTTATGCAGGAAACTGGGAAACAACATCACAGGAAAAGATTATGTTGAGAGAAGAAAACCTATGCAAGCATGACTTAGAGTGGAACAGTGTCATGTTCCTGGCAGCCCATGTTAAATGCACTTGGAAAGAATTGTGTTTTCATGCACACCAAGGGCTGGCTCCTCCTGACCACTGAGTCAGTGACAATTCACCAAGTGACTTCAGCAATGCCCTAAAGCAGCAGCCTGGCTTATAAATATGGCACCAGGCAGCCAGACAAGAGCTCTGAGCTCAGTCCTGGCCTGATCCAAGCTCCTGGTGTGAGATCCATCCAGCTTCTCACATGGAAAGAAGGGTGATCTGTCAGTCTGCTCACCCTGCCAGCTCTCTGAAGTCCCAGCCTCTCCTGGCATGCCAAAGCCTTTGTTCTTGGGGTGTTTTTAGGTGCAAATATGATTTAACGAGGAATGAGTGATGCCATGAAGCTCTTTTGCCTTTTCTTTTATACCCCTGTTATACCTTTTTTACAACTTCTGTATTCTTAGTGCTTTTTGCCTACATTCTTGGACTTGTTTGTCAAGCTGAGAGACTAAACATTTTAGAAGCTTTGTAGTTAGGGATCAGTGTGCCCCAGACCCCAAGGTCCTCTCCAGAATGCATTCTGTAAACTAAGATAGAACCATCCAGGGGAAGGTTCCTTGGGGAGGGGGGCTCACTCGAGCCTCTCATTGAGGAATTTCTGATAGATATGCTAATTAGTAAAACCTATAATGTTATACCCGTTCTTTTGGGGGGGGCATTTTTGCAGGGTGCATTTTTGTGCATTTGACTTGGACGTGATGCATCTAAGGATCCTTAAAATAAGTACCAAGGTAAAATCCCTTTTCCCCTTCTAACCGTGTTTGACTGTTGATTTCAAGGCATCATGAGTAATGCCCACCCTTCACCATCACAACTCTGGCATCGTTCAGTGTTGCAGTGACTCTGGTTCACTGCCCTACCAGGTTCTGCAGGAGATAAAATGAGCCAAATGCCAAAAAAGTGACAAAAACGTGCCTTCAGCACCCAAGTCCCCTACAGCAGGCTGACGTGTGTATACAGCACTGCCTTTTGTGTGCACCACAACTGTAGGAGCTGCTGGATTTTTAAGGATCATTCCCTCTGTCCCTGAAAATGGTCCTTCCTGAGGAGCAGGAGGGCAGGCAAGTGTACTGAGAGACCTGCAGGGATGAACAGCGAGCTCCCGGTGATATTTCTGCTCTCATTCCGATGCACTTTTTGCTTCTGAGATCAGAGGCTCTGTAAGAACTGCAATGTTGTTACGTATTTTATGCCGCCAGGCAACATTTTCAGTTATGAAATTGGCCACGCGAGGGCACCAGCACTGCTCGGGGAAACGAAAGGCCAAAACAGACAAAACTGAGTAGCCAAAGGAATAAAGAGGAGTTTGTTTACAAACTGTACAGCTGCAAAAGCACAAGATAGCAGGTTCCACGCAGGAGTCACCAACCCAGAGTGTCCAGCAGCTCTGGGGGTGCACAGCAGGGAGGAGGAAATCCCCCACCATCAGGAGCTGAGCTGCTCCTGCCGCCCCTGCCGGGCTCCCCTTGCTCAGAGATCCCTTTCCTCAGCGTGGGTGTGGGAAAGGCTCCCACACCTTGCTGTATTCAGTGCCCAGAGCCTCCCTCTGTCCTGGCTCAGGCCTCTGGCACAGGGGCAGCAGTGACCTCCAGGCTCTTCCCCTTCTCCCTCAGCCCAGAAAGGTTTTCTCACCTGAGAGCCAGGTGAGCAGAGATGTCTGAAACTACATTTTCAGCCCAGCAGTGGTTACCTCCTTTCATGGCCTTTTCAATGCACATTATCTCTGAGAGAGGCTGAATGGCAACTCCAGAACTAAAAGAAATGAGGTGCTGTAGCTTGAGCTGAACACCCAGACTGGACAAGTTGTTTTTTCCACAAAGATATCACCATAAGGAATTCCTTTAGAAAGAAAAGAAAAAGGCATATTATTTTTCAACCTGCATCTTAATGATCTGATTTTAAATGATGCCATGTAAAAACAAAGCTCTCAGCCTCACAAAATCTGTCACTGAGTTCTCCCTGCCAAACACCATCCAGGATACAGATATTTGCACCAAAAGAAAATCATAGAATTCAGTATCCCAGAATGGTTCGAGTTGGAAGGGACATCAAAGATTACCTGATTCCACCCCTTGCCATAGGCAGGGACACCTTCCACTATCCCAGGCCGCTCCAAGCCCCATCCAACCTGGCCTTGGACACTTCCAGAGATGGGGTAGCCACAGCTTCTCTGGGTAACACATTCCAGGGCCTCCCCACCCTCACAGGAAGAAAGTCTTCCGCACATCTCACCTAAATTTCCCCTCTTTCAGTTTGAACCCATCCTTGGCCCGTCACTGCAATTCCTAATGAAAAGTATCTACACACCCCCTGTTCAAGAGCCAGTTCTGTATGAATGTATGGATGAGTGCAAAGCTAATTTTGCTTACAAAGGAAAACCCTCATTGCTAACAGATTCCTGTGGTTAAGCTAAAGCCCGTCCTGCAGCATTGACTGTGGATACAAAAGGATTGTTCTTCTTTGTTTTGACTGTAAGTGAACAAAATGCTGTTTGCAACTAGATGTTTCTCCCGAGGTTTTGTGATAGCCTGGATTAATTCCATGCAATTATTCTGGGAAAGTAAATTTATTCTGAATGCCCTGGTAGGTTTGTGGCAGTTCAGAGGAATCTCCCAGATAGGACACATCTGTTGTGAAGAACACCAGGTAAGGCAGGAATGGGGGGAAATTAAAATAACTCCAGCTATAATCAGGGTAGAAGGGACCACAGCTTTCACCCAGACAAAAAGGGGTGAAAAGGGTTTTACAGGACCATCTTTACAGTCTGAACTTAGTAAATCTTTTTGCACAATTTGAAAAGCTGTTTCTTCTGCTGTGTTTGTAAAGGTACATGCCAGAAAACCAGAGCAATGAAGTGTTCCAAAATGCATCTATGAATTTGAAAAGTAATTGACTGAAAATTTCACAATAGACTGTGCATAAGATTGTTCTATTCAATACAGAGTGCTGTAAAATCATAAAGTGTTTTATTGTGCTTGAGCAGTTCTTGAGGTACTGAAATTATTTCAAATTCTACTAAGAATAATCAAGCCAAATGTGAAAAATACATTGATTTTGTTTAATTATCCCTAAATACAAATGAGTTCCTAGCTCCCAAAATATGAATCAGATAAGTTACAAATGTCTCAAACCATAACAAACACCCTACAGTGTTCTGCTCTGGCTCTGGAAAGGAATTAGCAGCATCCTATAAAACCACAGAGCCCTACTGCCCTGGGGCAGTGCCTCAGCTGCAGAAACTGGGGACAGATCCCACGGAACATTTCCTGCTCTCCTGGCTTCTTTTCGTGGGACTGTTGGTCAGTGCTAATGAAAAGATGAAGGACAATGCTGAATTTAAAGGTACTGAATAAGCCAGAGAGCTACATTTGACTGTCAATGTCTAAGTTAATATCACATGTACTTGCAACCTTTTATATTTAAAATAAAAGTAAATCTAGAGTATTTAGACCTGGTTTAAAATGTTTTTAGTCTGCTACAAACTTTTTTCCCCCCTGCAATCTAAAGGTTCCCATTTGAAATGCAGAGGTGGAGATATTTTTAATCCAGGACTAAAGCCTTTGATGTTGAAGTAGTTACCTTTTCCCAAGCCAGCTGTGCAGTCCCTGCGTTAATTAGGAGATATGGGATGATCATTAATAAACACAGAAGAACAGGAGGCCTCTGAGGTTGTACATTTACTACATGTTCTGCAAAGCGGGTCAGTCCTTTGCCTTTCGCCAGACTGGGGGTTTCATTTTGGTCAGGAGCCAACCTGCAAAGCAGCACAGATACTCCAATGCAAAACATAATTATTTTAAATAAAGTACTTGTTCTACTTTTCCTCATGTTCCAACCCCATCTTCAGATTCATCAACAGATGCTTAGGAATGTAAAACATCCTTTGGGGACTGTATCAATTTGGGGAAAACAGTACTTTACTAAAAAGCTCTTCTGAAACTTTATTTAACACAGTTAAAATGGGTCTCTCTAATAGTTTAACTTGATGTCGCAGTTTAAAATTGATGATGGGACTGGAAAAGAGGAACATCATCAAGATAAAAGCTGCAATTAATTAAAACTGCAATAATCACAAGTATTAGTTTCCCTTTTCAACTTCCACAGGGCTTGTTGCCATGACATATTTAGGTGGAAAGATGCTACCAGCATAATCGCTCCTTTCTTGTCCCTTTTTGCAGGGTTTTACTTACTGGTATTTGTGGAACAGTTTGAAATCCACTACAAAATAGGTACCAACAAAGAGAGCTTTAGGATAAAGACAAGTAACATTATAGAAAATATGCAGCTTCTAATAATTAAAATTTTATACCCCATTCTTCCCTCATTTTCCTCACCCTGCCAGAAGTTTAACTGCACCTTCCACTCAGCCCAAGCTTCCAGGCTTCAATTAAAGTAGTTCCCATCCAGAAGAAAAAAACCTTTTCCCTTTTGACCCCCCAAGCCCATTTGTGGAGCAGCAACACCTGACAGAGCTCTTGTGTTTTCCCAGGTGGGCCCTGGCAGAGAGCAGCTGGCAGGGATGAGGAGGGACATCCTGAGATCCTGGGCTGTGCTTGTGGCAGTGATGGGGCTGAGCGCAGCCGAGGACTTCCCGTGGACCAAGAACAATCCAGGCTCCTTCTACTACGGCACTTTTCCGGCTGGTACCTTCCAACCCCACTTGGTGTGGGGGTTGGAATGTTCTACACCTGCTCCTGTGTTTGCACAAGAAAGCAACCCAAAGGTTTTCCTTGTCCTTCCAGGGAAATGGCAGAAGCAGAAATCGAGGTTGTTGCAGAATGCAGGAACACCTTTGGGATCTGGTCCTGGGAGTACAGGGATCCCCATAACCCTGCACTCCACATGGCCACTTAAAACAGGAAATACGGAGGAAAGGCTCACAGATTAACAGTTCATATCCACATCTCCCTGATTAAAATGCAGTGTAACAAGTCACACCTGAGAACTCTTCTCCTTTTTTATAAATTATCTACAATTAATGAAATTAACTAAAAATACCCTTTGTTAAGCAGCTAACTTAAGAACTGAGTGAAATAACTGTGCTGGGTTTGTTTCAAGCTGTTCAGTATTATCCAATGCACTCTTTAGTATGGATTTATGAACCTTATTCTTTCTTCAGCACATATTTAAATACATTTCATCCAAGCAAAATCAAAACTAGAAAGATATAGGCACTGATTGGTTTTCATGCTCAAGTTTTTAAGTAATTTATGAATTGGTATTTTGTGTAACAATAGGGAAATAATCCAGAATATTTCTATATATTTTATGTAACATCTAAACTTGTAGTTGCTAAAACCACTATAAACCAGCAGGAAGAAATTATGTGAAAACCTAGTTTGTTTTTTACAGTAACATATTTCTGCCACACTATCAATGCCCTACCTCATCACTGTAAAATACAGACTTTACAGATTTAATAAATGAAAGGATTTGATTCCTTGCTCAGTGCATCAGAACACGACACCTTCAGTCCCATTTTCACTCACTTTTTAGGCACAGATACATTTTCACCTAGAAAACCTTGGCCTCTCCAGCAGTGCTTACTTTCAGTTTCGGTTCCTTTATCCTATGAACATTTAGCAAGACCAACTAGCAGGAAAAGGTTCCAATAACTCCCCTGTTTTTACCTTTAGGTTTCTTATGGGGTGTTGGAAGTTCTGCCTACCAGACTGAAGGGGCCTGGGATAAGGATGGGAAAGGACCAAGCATCTGGGATGCTTTCACTCACAAGAAAGGGAAAGTGTTTAGGAATGAGACGGGAGATTCCACGTGTGATGGCTACTACAAAGTTAAGGTATTGTTCAAGAGGAATGAATTGCACCTCTGCAAATGTTCTGGGGCCATTCCATGATCCCGGTTTCCCATTTTGAAGGAACAGCTTTAGCTGCTCTAAAGGCTCATTTAACTTAGGAATCCAAGGGCTGGTATTTTAAATTAGTACAGTAAAATCTTCTTTCCTTATAATCTCATAGAACCAATCATACCACAGTATTTCCCAAATACATCTCAGCCTTTCAGGATTTTTGTGTCCAAAGAAATATTCTGGAAGTCCAAATGCTTAGTTAGAAATACAAGAAACACATTTGAGAGTTAAATAAAACTAACATCTTTTTGTGTGAGCCTGTATGAGGTTTTCTATGTGTTTTTAAGAGGCTTTAAAAATCAGTCTGAATATTCCCCATTTTTTGAAATGATAACAAACAAACAATCAATGCAGCTCTGTTCACAACATGCTTCCAAGCCTAATACCATCAAAACCAATTTTCAAATTACTGCGCTGGAAGAAAGACAGATACACAGCAAGAGGAATCCAAATTACTGTGAGAAGCCAGGGTTATGTAATTGGAATTGCAACTAATTTAATAAAAGTTATATTCCACTGAGGTTTCTCCACATACATGAAGTTCAAGGGAGAGCCAGAGGTCTCAGCAAGAACTAAGAGAAAAGAAACTATGCCTTACTCTCCTAAAATGGGAAAATGCAGGAGAGGTTTCATTTGAACTCTCAAACCAGCAGAAGTTTGAAAGAACAGCTTAAAAAAATTTAGAGAAGCTGGGACTCTGAGCCTCACTGGGCTGTGGCACCAGAAGACATTGACACAGAGATGATTTGGGCACTCACTACACTGGGTCTGTATTTAGAAATACTTTCTAAAACTTGTTTGTGTTAGTCCAGTTACATGATCCTCTTTATATCAAAGCACTCTTTGCCTTTATCATCAGAATTCTCTTTGCATTGGCTCAAATACCACAAATTTCTAATTTCATTTAACACTGAAGAGGTACAATTTCTTAGAAAAAGAACATATGTTCATATGGAATTAAGGGGATTTTTGCATTCCAGTATAAGACAGTAAATGAAAGTCCAAGTAATTATGGTTTTGAGCCTAATGTTTGAGGTCAAGATTTACAGGCTTCTACTATTTTCTAGAACATGCACATTACAAATTCTGACATGAATATAATTTTGTTGCAGAACCTCAGCTCATTTTTCTGCAGTGCAAATATTCAGTCTTCATAGTTACACAAACCATTACAGGATTTCCTTTGATTGTCCAAAAAAACGTGGTTAAAGAAAAAGGGTTCAAACAGAACAAGCCATCACCTCAAAGATCAGAAAATAACTGCTGGAATTCTCTTTTGTGCAACTCTTCCATAGATTTTCTGCATTCAGTGTTATTTAAGACAGATCAGTAGCTGAAGTTATTCTGCTCAGCCTCAGGATGTGTTAATTGGATTTTCTGCTCACAGGATGACATTCAGTTACTGAAGGAGCTGAAGGTGAATCACTACCTCTTGTCTATCTCATGGCCAAGAATTATGCCCACAGGCATCAAAGGTAAGGACAATTTCACCACATTCTTACCAATATTCTTACCTGTAAGGAATTTTACTCCAGGGTAACCCACAGTTGTTCAGCGTTCCTGTTAAACAGATCTGTTTGTCTGTAGAACAGAGTTTAACCATTACAGAATTCCCAGTGCTGTAATGTAAAATTCCGTAGTCAATAGTTTTAGATTTCTGTTCTTCCAGTTATTTGGGAACTAATCCAGGTAATTCCTTGTCTGTGCTTTTCATCAGCTGAGCAACTGAATGAGAAGGGAATACAGTTCTACAATGATACAATTAACAGTCTTCTGGAAAACAATATCACCCCTATTGTGAGCCTCTACCACTGGGATCTGCCACAGGTCAGACAATATTTAAATTAGTCAAACACCTCAAATAAAGGCTTCTGATAGAAATAATTTTCTAAGGTTAAGAACTAAGGGTACTTAAAATTAGAGAAGTCTGCATGATTTTAAGAACTTGTAAGTATTTCCTATTCATTTGCATTTTATATGCATTGAAGTTTTGAAAAATCTTTCTGAGCTAGAAACAGAATGAAATAGAAATAAAAGTCTTTTTTATGCAGCAGCTGACCTTCAAGTACAATTAGTGACTCTTGAAATTCTTATTTCCAAAGGTTCTCCAAGAAAAGTATGGTGGCTGGCAGAATATAAGCATGATAAATTATTTTAATGATTATGCAAATCTGTGCTTTGAGAAGTTTGGCGATCGTGTGAAACACTGGATTACGTTCAGCAATCCTTGGGTAAATCATCAGTGCTTTCCTTCCAATCACTCTGATTCCACAGTTCTGTTCCCAAAATTATGTGGAAGTGACACTAGAGGAGAGTAGATTAAGAAAATGGAGAGGGAGAGGGAAGAGGAAAGATTTAAACCATTAATCTTTGTGGCCAAAAATGTCAGCGGGCAGATTTTGCACAAGGGCAGAGATTTAAGACACGAAATTCCAGGAAAATTTTGAAAACTCCTCAGCTGGAGAGACACAGGAATTGGAAAGGCAGCTGTTATTTACCCTTTCCCATTCCATCAGCTCACTCCTCACCAACACCCTGTTCCCAACAAGCCACAGCACAGTACCAACCAGGCAGCGGGGGAGGAAATGGGAGCCAAGGGGAAGGGAAAAGGGGACTGGAGAGGGACAGCCCAGGCAGGAGAGCACAGGATCCACAGGAGGGAGCACATTCCCTGGCTCTGGTGCCCAGAGAAGGGCTGACTCTGTGTGTTTGCAGGCAGTGGCTGAGAAGGGCTATGAAACAGGAGAACACGCGCCAGGACTGAAGCTCGGCGGCTGCGGCGCCTACAAGGCTGCTCATCACATCATTAAAGTAAAAAAACCTCCTGAACACGTGCTTGAAATTACGTGCCAATTAAGGATTTTTATCAGATTTCACTCTTTAAACAGGAATAGTTTCACAACCATGTCATTTCCAACTAGGACTCTGAAATTACCATCTGGCTTTAAAACTCCAGTGCATAATCCAAGGCAGTCCCAATGTTAGGTGCTTCATTTAACACTGTTGCAACAATTTGAATTTTTCTTATATTATAGATGTCTCTAATAGTTTGTTTGAAGCTGGTTGAAAAAGAAAATATCCAGGTTAGTCTAGAAACAAGCAGTAACATCCTGGCCTGTTGAAATGAACCTGAATGTTGCAAGTGACTTCAGAAGACTCTGGTAAAAATTAACTTTCCTCTGAATAAATTAGGGAAAGATATCCAAAGAGCAGAGCCATGGGACAGAACCCTGTCCTGAGGGCTGTGTGTCACTGCCATGTGGATCTCCTCCAATTTAGGGAAGGAAGCTTGCATAAAGGCTCTTTTGATGTCCTACATGAAATGAAAGTTTCTGTAATAAACACAAAAGAAATTCTGTGATATTTTCAGACTGACCTCAGTGCAAAAAGTGCTCACCAGCTTTCCATAGTGCCCATGGCATAAGAGATGAAAATGTGCACATGATTTATTCTATTTGTACTTTTTTTTAGACTCACGCCAAGGTTTGGCACTCCTACAACAACACCTGGCGCAGGGAGCAGAGAGGTAATCTGGATTCATTCTGTGACTGTGCTGCTGTTTATATTAAGGGCTTAAAGAACTGCAGAATTGTCCCTTTGTTTTAAGGGATGGTTGGAATTTCCCTAACGAGTGGCTGGGGGGAACCTGTTGATCCACACAGCCAAACAGACAGAGATGCTGCCGAAAGATACATCCAGTTCCACCTGGGATGGTTTGCAAATCCCATTTACAGAGGGGACTACCCAGAAGTTATGAAGAATTATGTAGGTAAGTCCCAGTAACTGACTAACGCATGAATAAATCCACACTTCCAGCACACTACAAGGGAGTAATTCCTGGCCAATGTGTGCTTTAGTCAAGTGAGGGCGCAGGTGAGACACAGCAAAGCAACCGAAGGCCCCCAGGCTGGACACGGCTCCTGAGCACTTTGGGGACACACCAGGACACTTTAGATCACTGTTTCCCCATGTATTGTACCCAACGTCTCCAAACCAAAAGGATCAAAGATAATCTCTTCTTAAAAAAGCAGTCAAGCTCAAGTGTCCTTGACATTAGCACTAAATTCAGGAAAACCACATTTGGCCATGGCAGAGGCTGCCCACAGAAGCTGTGGCTGCCCCTGGATCCCTGGAAGTGTTCAAGGCCAGGGTGGACGGGACTTGGAGCAGCCTGGGATAGTGGAAGATGTCCCTGCCCATGGCAGGGGGTGGAATGAGATGATCTCCAAGGTCCCTTTCAACCCAAACCATCCAGGATTTTATGATTCTATGATTTATTTTTGGTGAGATAAAGAAAACCAATTTCCATGCTCCTCAGAAGTGCATTTTCTGGAATTATTTTGATAGGTAGGAAGAGTGCCCAGCAGGGCCTGGGGACATCAAGATTACCAACTTTCTCAGTGCAAGAGAAAACCTATATTAAAGGCACCTCGGATTTCCTAGGAATAGGTCATTTTACAACTCGTTATGTTCTGCAGAAGAACTTTCCCTTTCTCCAAGTGTCCAGTTACCACACTGACCGTGACCTGGCTGAATTGGTGGACCCAAACTGGCCAGCTCCAGGCCCTAAGTGGCTCTACTCTGTGCCCTGGGGGTTCAGACGATTACTCAATTTCATCAAGGTGAGTAGAACAGATCTTTAATTATAAAGGAAGCACCAAAATGCCTGGAGGAGCTGCACTTACACTGGTTTAGATTTAGATTTTCAACAGTTCCATCTATTTGTCTTGTCATATTGGCAATTTTCTTTGTAAAAAAAAAGTGCCTTAATTTCAGCTCAGAAAACTACAGAATTCAGTCTTTTAAAATAAACCCCATAGTTAAAATCCTACTACACATTTTTCTTACCTTAAGTAAATCTAGAAAATTTCTTCTAATGCACTTTGCTAAATCACATTTTCTGTCAAAATAAAATGATTTTATGTGAATCAATCTAAACATTTCTGTTTGCAGACCCAGTATGGGAACCCCCTGATTTATGTGACAGAGAATGGAGTGTCTGAAACCGTGCAGTGCCCCCAGCTGTGTGACGAGTGGAGGATACAGTATCTCAAGGGATACATCAATGAGATACTGAAAGGTCACTTAGAAACAGCTTTATAGGATTTGACTTTTGGAGTGTTTTCACCTTGTCTATTTGTTCTTTACATCATAAATATTCACAAGTCAAAATGGACAGCAAACCAGACTAATAAATTTTCAACAAAATGACAACCTAAGCAAACATATTAATACTAATAAATACAATAACCTACATGAGATTTAAAACTGCAATGGATCATCAGTTGCCACTTTCAGAAAGGAGAAATTACCATGCCCATAGAGCTCTAGTACCTCTAAGCTAAAGATATCAACTTCAAAGAATCTAAATTAAATTACTTTGGCCTTCATTTTTCTGTCCTCCTCCCCATCTCTTCCTGCTATAAACCAAAACATTTACAGAACCATATTTTAAGGACAAAAACCACCTTTACCAGAGTGATTTGTGTTCTGTTTACAGCTCTAAATGATGGTGTTAATGTCAAAGGTTACACTGCCTGGTCACTGCTGGATAAATTTGAATGGAACAAAGGCTTCTCCGAAAGATTTGGGCTTTATCACATTGACTTCAAAAACAAGAACAAACCACGGTACCCAAAGGCATCTGTTGACTACTATAAAAAGATTATCAGTGCAAATGGATTTCCAAATCCAAGAGAGGTGATGTCAGCTGCTGATTTTGATCTTTTTTCCTTTTTCTTTGATTTATGTGCAAATATCACACCGAATTTCAGGAAACACCTTGCATGAATATGGTACAGAAGTGACACTTTGGTTCTGTAAATTAGGGATCTGTTTAGTACAGAGATATTCAGACACTGAAAGTGGGAACAGCCTCAATTACTATTTTCAAAGCATTCCACAAACTACCTGGACTTACTGATGCAATCAAAAATTCTCAATCAGAAATTGTTTAGCAATGCTGTCAGATTTCTAGGCAGAAAACTGCACATATGTACTGCCCTACTGGAAAATAACATGGAATATATTATATGCTGTTAAAAATTTTATTGAACAATTAACTTTGAGAAATTCACTGCAATAAAACCCATGAAGAGACAAAGAAACTTTCAGAAAATCATGTGTTGGTAGAATAAAATAGTTTCAAGTTAATTGTAGGGACAAGTGTTGAGGGACAGGGAGGAAGGTGCTGGGAATGAGGAGGATGCTGCAGTCTAACAGAACTGTCACCCTTCCCCAGGTGGAAAACTGGCATCGGAAGGCCATGGACACCTGCTCTGCCACACACCAACACCTTGCTGCAGGTAATGCTGGCTCTGTTTTGTTCTGTAAAAGCAGATTCTGTAACTCTGATATTAAATTGCTCTCTGAATATGGATAAAAGGTATTTTCTCCCCAAAAGCACAAGATTCTAAAGAAAAATGCCTTTATTTACTGTCTCAAACTAAAATCACTGTAGCCAAATGGATCAGTTTTGGATGTTACTGAAATACAGGAACTGGAAGAGCTAATACTTAAAACGGAGGTTGGGGATGACAGCATTCTCCTTAAAATAAAAGTGCTAAATGCTTTTTCAAACACAAACCAAACTCAGACAAATCAAGACAACCACACAGAAAATCTCTAAATGTCTGACTTCTACACATAGTGGAACTATAAATAAAAGGGCTAAGGACTGGCCTAAGATTGAGTTTGGGCTCTGATGCTCCTGGTAACAAAGAAACAGCAACACAACTGGGAGCAGCTGCTTGAGGACACAGAACACTCTGCCCACAGCTCCCACAGTGCCAGGCTGATCCAGGATACCTAAAAACTTCCTGGTGTAATTCAGGACCTTTCAGAATTCCTGAAGTAGGAATTTTTAAAAGAAAGATCAAGTAAATACTATAGATTCTTACAAGAAGATGAGATAAATTCCACATGGTAGCAAACATCCCAGCAGTCAGCCTAAGTTTATCCTGCTCAGCCTCCACTTCCAAGTCACGTTCAGTGTGAATGAACTGGGTTTACTGAACTCTTCCAGGCTTTTCAGTGGAATAAAGTTCTACAAAATAAAACCCATTTAATTTTTCATCCGGTTACAGAACAATCATAAAAAGGCTAAAGTGTTTCCCAAGGATTTCTCTTTGACAATTTTCTTTTCTACCCTTTCCCCTTGGGGTGGGGGGAATAAAAGTCAAAAGACCAGTAAAATATTGTTAATGCACTGCAGCTAATTCATAGCAAGGACAATTTTTGCAGCCCTTTGAGCACTGACATGTCTTCAGAAATTTAACTGAAAAAGAGAGAGAGAAAACCATCATGGATTTGTTCCAGCTTTGGCAGACTTAGGAAATTCTGTTTGCTTCGTTTGCTGTTTATCCAATGTCAGCATTTTTATGCTCAAAACAATCTTATGTTTGGTATGAGTGTACTCCAGAGGATTAAATCTCTTACATACTACTCGTTTCTCAAATTTTAGATTCCCTGATTACTCACATGGAAATGGTGACAGAGATTGTTCTTCCAACAGTTTTCACACTCTGCATACTCATCAGTATTGTCCTCCTCATATTCTACCTTCGAAACCACAGCTAAAATTAATGTTTGCACACATCTTCATTTGCCAAAAGGACTAAGCTGCAACTGTTTTATTTGATAGCTAAAATTTACCACAGATGCCTCTTTTTATACCCCGTAATGAAATATTATTTATCAATCCACCTAGAGCTTTTATAGTTTTTCTATTCAATTCCCAAAACATCTTTTTGTTTTTACCAAAATCCAAAATACCTTCTCTTTCCACATTACTCTCCACTGATTCTAAGTAACAGATTTTACAATCCTTATTATTTTGGAAACTATTACACATTTTGTTCACCAGAAAAATAGTTAAGATTAAAGAGATTCAAATCTTGACAGTACAAATTTCAAGTGACTAAAACCTGCTTGCAAATTCTGATTTCAGTCTGTTCATCAACAGAATTTTAATGACCATGTAATTGCTATTTGAAGAAAGACACATGATTTTAAAATATAAAAGGACTTAAATATTCCAAGAGCACTGCTTAAGTATGAACTTATGCATGTCTAAAAGTTAGGATAATATATACCTTGCTATTTAGGTGTGGAGAAGAGTTGTTTGAAGTGAGTAAACCAAGATGACAACTTCGGAATCAGATTTAAACTACATCTCTCCAGTTTAGTTTACAGGAACTAGACTCACCTTATACAACTTCATAATATATTACACACAAATGTGGATTATAAGTAATCCAAGCACTTCCAAAATGCAATATTCCACCTTAAATTCCCTTCTACTGCAGTAGAAACAAGTACTATAAAAACTTGGTTCCAGAACACAGCTGGCTGTACTGAGCTGCTGTGCTTGAAACCAGAAATGATAGAAATTTATAATAATAATCTATAATTTATAGTTTTTAAAAGCATGAATATTGGGGTTTTCCTTATTCTTACTTACCAACAGCTAAGTTTTTAATGCAAAATATTTTTGTCTCAAATTATTTAGTCAGCATGTACAAAACTATGGAATTATTTAAATTAGACCACCAAAATGTTACTTCACTGACTAATCAACATAACACAGGCAACTGCCAAAATATTTAAATTATTATACCCAGCCAATGATACTGATTTTTGTTTCAAAAAAATACGCAAAACATAAAAGAAACACTGTTAAAATAACTCACTTCACATTGAAGGAATCAAATAATTTGAAGAGGAGAGAGAAGTATATCCAAGAATACTCCAAAATTTAAATACAGGGACAAAGGAACCCAGACTGGCTGAAGATCCCAAGGCCCTGGATGAAGAGCTTTCCAAATTCTTCACGATGATGAAGCATCGCTTGCTACCAGGAGAATGTGACAATATTGCTTGGTTTGTTGGTTAAGATAATTCACACTTTGAACAGTGTCTGACTGCATTCTTAATGATCAAAAATAAAATACAAAACCCCAAATTGCACAAGTTTATTGAATGCTTGTAAATATATGAAAAATATCCACCATATTTACAAAATATTTATACTGTACAGTCATAATTGCACTACATTTTTAACAAATGAGGTGCCTACAGGTGAATTGTGGCTGTGGAGGTTCCACTTAAGTATAATAAAGCAAATAAATCAGTAAAGATGAACTGTTTGAAGCCCAGAGTGTTTCTAAAAGTTCTGTTGGGACGGAAAACATTGAACTTTCCCCCTTTCTGTACCTTTGCTGTCCTGCCTGCTCAGTAACATCAATTTATGTGAACTGCACCTGACTGCACTGAGTTGTTGTAATAAAATACAGCCTTTCTTCACTGCTTCCATTTACTGTGGAGTCAGAAAAGAGACCTGCAAGGACAAAGGAAAAAGTTGGGATTAGCCACTCTTGTTAGAAATGGTAGAGATTAGCTCATAGAGCAGCTTCAAGAACTGTTTGCAAAGCTGCAGTTTTACTGAAGCATTTCCTGACAAAAATCAATAATAAGAGGAAAGATTTACCAAATCCTCAAACCAAACCTCATCCCAAAAAGGCAAATCATTTCTATACCAGTCTCCCTGCTTAATTCTTCCCCATTCTGATGCTTTTCCACTTGTTCTACATTTGCTGGCAGCAAGGCAGGTCTCCTCCCCTTTGCACCTTCTCTGACTGGAGACCAGCATTAACAACAGGGAAATTTCTCTTCAAAACTCTTCTCAGATTCATTGGCAAACATTCTAGAAATAAGATGCAAGATTTCGTGGATATCAATCATCTCCTATTTGGAACTATTCTGTCAATTTAACTCAAAACATAACTCAGCCAAGGTGAAAAGGCAAGAAGTCACCACTTTCTGAATATCTTCAGTTCTACAAATACCACCTCATTCTTTTAATAGAAGGCAAAATATCATTTTACTCTTGTTAAAAAGTAAATATAAAGCTCAGACCCACTGAACTCAGGATAAAAACTGAATTTGTTTGAAGTTTGTACTTTGATTATTTCATTTCAGCACCAACATTCCCTACCTGAATTGTTTGCTGTCCCATGTTCAACTGGAGCATTGGTACTGACTTGCCACGTTGTTTTAACCTCCTTCTGTCCATGCCCACTGCTTATCTCCATCTTCCAGATTTCAGGGTTATCACTGAGAGGATAATCAAAAAACATCAAAATTGAGTCAGGTATTCAGTCACATCTGAATTTTATGCTGTGAACACTGAAGTTTCTCTTACTTTTGATAGAATTTCTTCACAAGAGCTGGTCTGATGGGCATCTGAAACACATGCTTCTCATTCAGAGGGTTTTCCTTGTAATACTGCATGCAAATCCTGTAAGAGATATCAAGTTACTTTCTTTAAAGAAATGCTTGTACAACAGAGTATAAACCTTGTGCAAAATTAACTATACTCTCACATTTTATTATTTCCTTTAGTTTTCATTTTTAGTCACAAAGAAAAATTTGGCAGGAAGATCCAACTGCTCCTTCTGAAGTCTCACTATCGTCAATAGGTGTTCCTTTAAACTGCCAAACAAACTCTATTTGTGATTGTCATTTAAAGAGCAAAAGTAAAAATGAAATAATTACTGTGTCAAAGGGAAGAGGTTCTCATGTCTGAACTGGAGTAAGCCTGTACAGCTGACAATTATTTCCAGCATGTGGTGAAGCTTTTGAACACGATGGACTTGTTCTTGGAGATCCACTGATGTGGAAATGAAGTAATCCTGGAAGAGCAAAGAGCTTCTGCTCTTACCTGAGCACTCTATTTCTACAGGCACACAACACACCCTCAGTAAATAAAATAATCTTCCTGCTTCTTTGGAGAAGCCAACATTTTTAGAGTGGCCCAGCAGACTCAGAACAAAGTCCCATCAAAGTGTGAAAAAGGTTCACTGCCTTGACAGTGACCCAGATCAGATATCAAGGGAATTTTCTGTGAATAAGGAAATAAAACAATGACACTTCTGCAGTGTGTTGTTTCAGCCTCATCATCTGCAGTTCAATTCCTCAGCTTATATTATTTGCATCCCACCACCAGCTAAGCATGCTCTACTTTCTCGTGCTTTCAGAGTTTCAAAATAAAAATAAAGCATCTCACCAAGTAGGTTACTGTTGCAAGTTCCTGGCCTGTAAAATGAAAAGGAGAAAATAAAAATTAAACTTTAATACATGGTATCAGATGAAATATAAGCGACACTCAAACAGGGATCAAACAGGGAGTTCTACCAAAGAATAGCACAAAGTCACCAGGAGTGATTTATTGACATGATCGTTTATTCCAAACAAGAAAAGCCCTGTACAGTGGCATGGTCAAAGCATGATTTTATTTATCAGCAAGGCTGCACAATGAAGAAAACCCACCATGTACTTTGAGACAACCACCCTCCTAAGGACATGCAAGTTTACAAGTAGTGAAAATAACATAGCAAACGAAACAAAGAATGAAAGCAGGATGGCAGAGCAAAAAAGAAATGAAGGGATAACAACAACGGCAAAACACAGAGCTCTAAGTTCTTTTGAAACAAATGAGTTTTTTAAATTTTGAAATTTAAAAGCTGAAAAGTTCCATTATTAAGGAACCTGGAAACTGCACTTCAGCAGATGGGAAGGAAGAGAGACTGAGGTTACCAAAAAGTTAATTGTTTCCTGCATGGAAAACCTTTTCTCTTGAATTTCTAGTCCTGTTACCACGTGTCAGGCTCACCTATGAAAAAGCTGACATAATCCTTCTTCATCTTCTCCAAGCCAATCTCCAGGAGCATCTGAATGGGAGTGATGTCACTGAGAGGAACATCCTCCATCTTTCCATGATAGGACTGTTGAATCAATTGACTTAAGAAACTGCTACTCCCTTGATGAATCTAAAAATGAAAGAAGTCTTCTTGTGATGTAACTGCGCATGAAACATCATAAACATTGTCCAGAAGTTCAACAGCAGGGAAACAAACTGTGACACATGAAAGCAATTTAAAAACAACACAAATGAGGGGCAGTGAAGGGACAAGAACTTTATTTTACTTGAAACTATACTAAATTTCAACTTCTATCGTGAAATACAAATACGTACCCATGGCTGTATCTCACCAAGTTCCAGGGATTTTATGACCAGTGTGAAACAGTCTATTAACTCCTGATAGGAACTGACACCTGGAAAGAAAAAACCAGAATATTTTAATTATCAATCCAGGCTGTTTCTCTGGTTGTTAAGTCAGTAACAACAGGCCAACACACCCTTGCAAGAACAAACCCCCACAATTAAAGAATGAGACTTGAAATTACAGACTGCACTGCTTTTTGGCAGCTTTGTCATATGATGACTTTAAAAAAGGTTACTGTAAAAACCAATGACCAACAGAGACCACTGAAATCTACATACACTGAAAATTTTCCTTCAGATCTAGAGAAAAGAGAAGTATAAAGTTTTCCGGTTTAGAGCAGATGAGTTTTGCTTTAGAGAAACTACCAATGGCTTAGTACCTTTTGCAGTCAAATAAAATGAAATTATCTCCTCCTAGATGCTGGTCTGCTGTTGGAAAGTTCTAAGAAAATACATCATCCTACATACCTGAAATGGGCTCTTTTAGAAAGAGACTGCTGCTACCAATTTTCTGAAGAGCTGACGAGTTCTTAAAACTCAGAAATGGACATGAATTTCTCTGAGAAAGCAATACTGTCTAGCAGATAGACAAGAAAATGAAAGGAAAACAGATGAGGCACAATACACTTACCTTTCATTTTGCACCATAATTGCTCAGTAAAATCCAGGTCTTCTCGCTCACCAAAGATTGATTTTATGCAACTGTCCACAGCAGCTGTGTCACATTTGATTTTCTGAAAGAATTTATTGGTCTTCAATGAAAAATGGTGCCTGAGATCCAAAAACCTTCCAATTCTGAATTTGTCCAGAGATCAAAACTGGGTATATCACTAATTTTCCCCATTTTCCAGGGAAACTACCACACAGTAATTTGGAAGTATATTTTTATTTAAACGTGAGTTTAATTCTTTCCAGAATTATCACACTGGATAACTGCTAGCCTTGGACCAGGAAACAAAACCCACTGTCAGAGAGACTTTAGATCTCAGCCAGGTATTGTCTGTATACCCATCAGTGCCCTGGGAGGCCAAAATCCAGACACATAAATTCTCAAAATAGAGAGCTACTTCCCTGTAATCCTGATACAGAATATTTCTGTTGACACAGAAATCAATATATTCTTAGATTATCAAGTAAATGCTGCTTCTCTCGTAACAGAAAATAGATGTAAACCTTTCCTTGTAGGCTGAGAGGGGAAAAAAATCTTAATATAACCAAACGCATTTTTTATAATTTAAATTTGCCCATTGCTTTACAATATCATAAACCTCTAGATAAATAAGACACATATTCAGCTGATACTATTAAATTGGCCTCAAATCACTAAATTAGGAAAGAAAAGCAAATTAATGATAGACTGCAATGGCACAAAGGTCAGAATTCCTGGAAAAAATCAGACCTTCTCCCATTATTTTTACACAGCAGAAGCAGAAAGGAAGAGATCCATCTTTCTCTACACCTTTACATCTATGTATTTACACATATAGATAACATACAAGAAATAGTCAAAATCTGAAATAACTACAGTTGTGAGGAAAGTGAAATGACAAAGCAGCTGTTAGGAAATTGCACGCACCTCTCTTTCACTCTTGTTTCCAGATATACAATCTCCATCCAGCTTCTTCTTTAAATCTAGTAGAGTTAAAAAAATAAGTTCCATCACTATGAAAAGCATCATCAAACCAATCATATTAATCCCCAGGCACATCATAACTAACAAATACACTGAAAAATATAATTTATTAATTTAAAAATGCTTTTAGGGGGTAAGAATACAGTCTGAAAAGACTTTTAAAAATATTTTTTATTCTTTTTACTTTGATCCACGATATTAGGACAAAGAAAAATGACAAATATGTATTAACCTATTTAACTACTCTGTGCATGGTTACAGCACAGAAATGAACACTTCTAGTTCTAATGCTTTAAAAGCTCTATGTGGAATTCCCTTTTACTCCTGTGAAGTGCCACACCCCCTCCCTCCCCACAGAACAAGCAGCAATTACCAGTCAGAAATTCCTGGACCAGTTTAAGAGCTGATTCAGACTCTGATGGCTCAGGCCACTCAGTCACACCTGTCTTCAGACCTTCAGCCAAAGCCTAAAGACAGCAGGAAAATCACAACAGAAATCAGTTCTTCTTGGCAGTCCTGCACGTGTCAAACATCACAGATAACTTCACCAAGGATCACAAATCTCTGCACAGCTAACCAGGAGTTACAAATTTCCAGAATTTCCCGGATGATTTGTCCTCTTTGCATTCAAGATTCCTAAAACTGAACTCAAAGTCTCAGCTAAAACAAACGCTTGAAGTTATATTTGAAACATCAGATTAAGTTTTAAATAAAGCAAATTATTACCACATAAAATCCCCACTCCTTGCAAATGTGAAATTGGAATTTCTCCCCCATACTCACCAAGAGGAACTGCAGCTCTCGGTATAGCTGGAACACAGGACTTCTGGGGTCCCCCGACTCCAGGGCAATGTTCTGAAAGTTCCATAAGTTTATCTCAGTTTCAAACTTTAGAAATCAAGTGTCCTAAAATTTTCATTAGTGAAAAGTGTCTCAGCATAACTTATAATTTATATTACGAACAGGCTGTGTTGTTTCTATTTTCTATCCTTGAAACTTCTCATGATGTAAGTGGTGCCAAGAGCTTGCGTTTGTTTGCTTTTTCCATCCTGACTTACAAGGGTGGCAGCGGAGACCAGTGGGGGAGTCTCCAGAATCTTCTCCACACCATTCCATGTAATATCCACATAGATATTGCTTTCAGATTCTGCAGTGCTGTCCTCTATTGCAGCTGCTGCAATCAGCTCATACCGAGCAAATCCTTTTGTTGTCACCTAGAAAGAACAGATTTCAAAGATAAAACCAACAAAACTGCCACAGGCAAAGTCATTTTAAAAGCATTTCACAAACACACAAAAAAGGGTTAATATCAGATAAATGCATTATAAACATGACCTGAAATCAGACTGTTACACCATAGAATCATACTAAGGTGAGTTTCTATAGAAGATCTATAAAGCTTCCCCAAACCAGCATCATAAATCCCAAAAGAGAGCTTTTAAACTTAAGCTGAAGCCATGACAGAGCATAAAAACCTACAACAGATGAATGATGTCTTATTTTATGTTCCTTTTTGAGCTCTTCCAGGTTTGCAAAACGGGTTTTATCAGCTGTAGGACCTAGGAAAGGAAAAAAGTGAAAATCAGAAAACCCCATTTGACACAATTCAAATTTAGCACTTCAAATTCGTTCCCAAACACTCCATTTGGTGAAGCATGACTCATGCTGTCCTTTAGAAAGCAGGAATTCTCCCTGCATGTCTCCTATTGATTATAGGAGCTGGTATGAGCATATATAAATGTTCAGAATGAGTCAGTGGTTATGTAAGATGCTGAATGGCACCAGTTTAAATTTGCTGTTACTGCACCTGAGTACAGGTAGGCCTGCACAGCTACAGGTGCATCAAGTAGATAAAAAAGCTATTTCCCCCACACAGTATTAGTTAAAAACATCTTTTCTCTTATTTCAATCCCTTCTTGTTCATTAAAACCAGGAATATAGAGCATTTCCAAGCCAGTACCACACAAAGAACAAAGATGCCATCATGACATCAGCATTCCCACATTTTTTAGCCATCCTCATTTATTTTCTGTGCACCATGATCACATTACCATCACATGAAACCATGTAGATATTGACTCCTGTGACTTTGTTTCCAGCCTTGAGAGGCTCAGCTCCAATCCAGCAGGTGTGCTGAGGATCAGAACCATCACACCTGACCCAGAGGAGAGGAAGCACAGCCAGGTCACTTTTGCCCAGGTAGGTCATGTTTGGATTTTGCACCATTGTGTACAAGGAAATCAACTGCCTAGAAATAGGAACAGGGAGAAAATTATATGCCAGCAAATAACACATTACATTAATGTAGACTGAAGATTCTAAAATCATAATTGAATTTTACATTTTAAGCACTTTAATTAAAAGAATACATCTGTTAGGTAAACCACATTTTGGTACCATGACTTAGTATTTTAACACCAAAGACCCGTATCACATTTTTAGGGCTTTTTTTAATAGAAGCCTTACTAAAAAAACAAGCACTGAAGTCTTAGTGAGCTTTTTTGCTCATCTACACCCAGGGAATTCCATTAACTCAACAGCTCAGCTCAGAAGTCCTTTTCCAGTGCCTGGATTTTATCTACTTTTTAAAGCACTTTTAAAAGAAGGGAGGCCCTTTTGCAGGATGGAAAACAGTCACAAATCCTCATAAACTAATGAGTAATTTTATTTTGGGGATTGAAAATACAGGTTCTGAATATTAGAAAAAAGACACAAAATTACAAAAGAAAACTCCCTCAAAAGGGGAGAGAAGGCTTTCACACTTACTTTGCTCTTCCAACAGAAAGAGCCAGCGGTCCAGGACTTGCCTTTGGCAAAAGCTCAGGGGCACAGACAGCATTATCTGTTCTTGATTCTTCCATTGAATCACTTTCTTCATTGTGTGTCTTTAAGAGAAATGTGTAGGTAAATCAAAAAACTGCAAGGTGTGTGAAAAAAATCTGACGGGAATTCAAAAGTCTGGATTACATTTAAAAAAATGAGCATCTACCATGCACACTTACTGCTTTCTGCAAAATACACATTGCACTGCTTCCATTCCAAAAGCTTTCAATGGGACTTTTGCAACTGCCACTGACCAATGTGATCTCTACATCAGTCTGCAAAAAAAATTAATCAAAACTTCTTAATACACTGTATAGAGACTGCATTTCAAAATTTTTTTATACCAGAAATTGCAAAATCAAACAATTCCACAGAGTGTTTCCCAATCCTATTGCATCCATTCATGACCGAATTGCAGCCTTCTAGTATCTGAAGGGAGCCTACAGGAAAGATGGAAAGAGACTATTTACAAGAGCATGGAGTGACAGGACAAGGTATCAGCTTCATGCTGACAGAGTAGCTTTAGACTGGAAATTCGGAAGAAATCCTTCCTGTGAGGGTGTGGATGCCCTGGCAGAGGCTGCCCAGAGAAGTTGTGGCTGCCCCTGGATCCCTGCAAGTGTCCAAGGCCAGGTTGGACGGGGCTTGGAGCAGCCTGGGATAGTGGAAGGTGTCCCTGCCCGTGGCAGGGGATGGGATGAGATGATCTTCAAGGTCCCTTCCAACCCAAACCGGTCTATGATTTTACCTCATAAAGATAAGGATGTTCAGGGATACTGTCCTTTCCTTCTTCACGTATCCTGAAAGAAAAGAAAACGTTGAGATGCACGACTTTTCCCCTCAGCATTCCTCATTAAACAGCAACATTACCCACATACATTAAACACTCCAAGGCTACAACCGGAGCCTCAGCAGGCTCCCCACAAGCCAAGGCCATACATCCCTCAGCAGAACAGCAGAGACCCCCGGGCAGTGACCCCAACGCCCACCGGAGCAGGACTCCGGACAGCCCCGAGAGCAGCCCCGATCCCCACCGTAGCAGGAGCCCGCTCAGGCCGCAGCCTGCCCGGCGCCGCCGCTCCGCCGCCATCGCCGCCCGCCACAAACAAACCTCCCGCCCGCCGGCGCTACGCGACGTCTGTGAGGGGAGGGTGACGCGTCACGCTGGATCCCTCCGCCGGAAGAGAGTCCCCTGCTTTCGCGGAGGACTGAGAAGGACAGAGGTGCCCGGACGGCTCAGGATGGGCGCGACGGGGCCGAAGAGACTTGGACCGGGACTGGGACCAGGGCTGGAACTACGTCCGGAACTTGGACTAGGGTCGGGGGTTGACCGGCCGGCGCGACAGAAGCGGCAGGCACGGAGCGGAGGGACATCGACGTAGTGAGGAGGCGGTGACGAGTCCTTCCTTTTCCGGTCGGGGCGCGGCGCAGACAGGCGGCCGCACGAGCAGCTCCGCCGCCATGGTGAGGGGAGCGCCAGGCCTAGCCCGGGGGTGTGGGGGGCCGGGGGTAGCGGGGCGGGCAATGGGCTCGGGCCGGGGAAGCCGGGGCTGGCGGGCAGGGCCATACCGTGGGCGGCTCAGGGGCCGCGCTGGCGGCGTGGGGCGCGCGGCCGCCATTTTGGGCCCGTCAGTGCTCGGCGGCCGCGTGGAGCCCGTGAGCGACCGAGCGGAGCCGGGCCGGGCCAGGCCGGGCTGGGGAGGCCGCGGGTGGGAGCTCGACGTTGTCCGCCCGAAGTCCTCTTTCCCTTGGGCAGTAAGGGAGATAGGTCCCCATCGCTATCTGGCAGTACTTTGTAGATTCTTCATGTATTTATTTAAAGCAAAACAGGCCCCATGGGAGCGTTTGCGCTCATCTAGAGTGGGAAGAACGGCTTCTAAAAATCTATTTTTTTAACCATTTTTGTTGCAAAATAGGCTTTAGGGGGCCTTGATCTATAATCAGGTTGCAAATGAACAACTTTTCTTGCCAGTACAGCTGAGATTGTGCTCTGATGCCTTCCCCGCCATCAAGTTTGTTGCTGGTGTTGAGGTCTCTGGGTTAACACGTGGGCCAGAGCCTTGCTCGTGACCAGTGTCACATATAGAGGTGGTCCTTCCATTGTTTTTAAGCTGGTTAGTTTTGAGTTCTGGAGTACTTTTAATGAACTGCAGAGGGGGAAGGGAAGGAAGATGCTTTGCCTGTACTGTTACCATGAAAATAATTAACAACCAGTACAATATAATGCTAAAAAATTGGTTTTTAAAAGGTGATGTTCAGCCTCTGGCTATTTTTGGGCATCCTGTCACCTTTTTGACAGGCAGCTGGGGCTGAGAGCAGCTTAATTTTTCACTTCCCTTCAGATTTTAAAGCATCAGAGATTGTTCAGGGGGTCCAGACTTCACTCTGACAGTGTTTGATGAGCTGCAGTCATTGCAGCATTTCCTAATTTAAATGCAACCTAATGGTTACAGCATTTCCTAATTTAAATTACAAGTTTTTGGTTAACACAGGTCAGTTTTTTATGGGCTTTTTTAATAGTAGATGGGAAATAGTTTTGAAGGAGGTTATTAAAGAGCCCAGAGGCTGAATTCTGGAAATGCCTTGGAAATGCAGGTGTAGTTTTCTGGGCATGGACTGTGCTGTGTTCCCAACTTTGAGTGAAATATTGCTGTGATGACGTAATTTGCGTCTTATCCAGTGCTCAGTGACAGTTGCCTGCTGTCGGCGTGCTGGCACTGCTGAGCTGACGACTCCTTTGTTCTGAGCAATATTTGAGGAGTTGCAGTGACAGAAGTTGACTTTACCTGCACTTAAGGGTTTGTGCTTCCCCAGGCTTGCGCTCGGCCGCTGATCTCCGTGTACTCCGAGAAGGGGGAGGCATCAGGCAAGAACGTGACGCTGCCCGCGGTGTTCAAGGCGCCCATCCGGCCCGACGTGGTGAACTTCGTGCACACCAACCTGCGCAAGAACAACCGGCAGCCCTACGCCGTCAGCGAGCTCGCGGGTACGGCTGGCACAGGAACCAGCCCAGGGCTTCAGTACAGGGGGGTTCACGTGGAAATAAAGCTGGAGTTGAGATAAGAGAAGTACTTATCAATGGGGTTTGTATAGAAGGCAAGGCCAGTTATTAACAGCCTGATGTGAAATTGTTTGAAATACAGTGGTTTTATTATTCTGAGGAGCATCAAGGTGTTGTTTTGGGGTATTCTGGGGTCTTACCTGAAGTGCATATCAAGTATCACAGTGCCAAGGTCCTCAGGTAGAATCTTCATTATTTGTGGGAAAAACAAAAAATGTCTGAAAGTTTTTCAGGTGAAAACCCCTGCTCCACATTGACCTCGTGAGACTTGCCAAGGAGCAACTCCTGAAAATGGGCATTTGTTAGAGTTGCTTCTGTTGTTGGTGCAGATAATTTCTGCTTCCCAAGAAATTTGTGCCAGGAGCATGCCTTTTTAAGTTTACTTCTAAGTTTCATATAAACATTTTAACTTGATAGGTATAGTAATGCCAAGTCAGACCTCCAGATTGAGGATCAAGCTTAAAATGAGTGTCTTAAAGCCCTTAGGTCAGAATCGAGTACATTACTAGACTAGGATTAAGTTTTCCTGATCAAGATCTGTTTTGCTGAAATGATGAGCCTCCACTTCATTGGTCCGTGTTTCTGAAACCCATGATTGTGTGGAAGTTCTGATTGGTGCCCTGAGTTCAGCATCCCTCTGACTTTGGGAGAATTGCAGTGATGTCACTCTCTGAATGAACGTCTCTCTCTGTTGCAGGTCACCAGACCAGCGCCGAATCATGGGGTACTGGGAGAGCCGTTGCTCGAATCCCGCGAGTCCGGGGTGGTGGCACTCACCGCTCTGGCCAGGGTGCCTTTGGCAATGTATCCTTCCATGGCTGTGCTGGCTTCAGGGGCGCTGAACTCTGCCAGCAGAAAAGTTTTTAATTATCTAAATGTGGATTGGAATCTTCTTCTTGGGTAATGGCTGCAACTCAGACTTGATTTGACGTGATTCCCACTCCCAAACCTCATGACCCGTTCTGTCTTGCCATGATGTCGTAATTTGCGCCTTACCCTGTGCCCAGGGACAGTTGCCTGCTGTCAGAGTCCTGGCATGGGTGGTTGATGACCCATTAATGCTGAGCAAGCAATAAAGCTGTTTGGGATGAGAAGACTCTAAAACAACAAAAAGTTGTTCTTAACTGCAGCTCCCAGATGTGTCGCGGCGGCCGCATGTTCGCCCCGACCAAGACCTGGCGGCGCTGGCACCGCAGAGTGAACATCATGCAGAAGCGTTATGCCATCTGTTCTGCTCTGGCTGCCTCTGCCCTCCCAGCTCTGGTTATGTCTAAAGGTGGGAATTCTGGCTCTGGAATTGTTTGTCTGAGCCCATATTGGTTACTTCGTGGTGACTTAAATGGAGTCTTGCAGTGTAGTTTGATTTCTATTCATGGAGGCAAAGATTTGCTCAATACTCAGGTACACAAAGTTCTGTGTGAGACAGACCGGTAGGACTCCACTGAAACTTCACTGCTCTGGTTTCTGTGCCTGTCTTTATTTCATTAATTTCTATCATGAATTTAATTTATCATGTATCATTTATGAATATACAAAGCAGTAACCATGAGGAATGGGGTCTAGCCACGGTCAGTGAGCAACATGATGTCTTGTGAAATCCTCTCTAGGCCACCGCATTGAGGAGATTCCAGAACTTCCTCTGGTTGTTGAGGACAAGGTTGAGGGCTACAAGAAAACCAAGGAAGCTGTTCTTCTCCTGAAGAAGCTTAAAGCTTGGAATGACATCAAAAAGGTGAGTTGGGAAGGTGTGATCTGAAGGGCAAAACAGAGGTGATTTGACTCTGCTGTTTAATTAGAGTAAGAATTCCAAATAGTTCTATATTTTGACTCTCAAGAATGATGAACTTCTCACTGGTCCGTGTTGCAGATCCGCAGTGATGATGGTGAAGTTCTGACTGAAGCAGTTCATTGTGTCTCACAGGTGGGCTGTGGGCTGTTGGGATATTCACAGTTTGTGCTGTTCCCAGGTTTACGCCTCCCAGCGCATGCGGGCCGGGAAGGGTAAGATGAGGAATCGCCGCCGCATCCAGCGCAGGGGACCCTGCATCATCTACAATGAGGACAATGGCATCATCAGAGCTTTCCGGAATATCCCAGGTAACTGCCTTGGGACACATTCACTCTTCTGCTGGGAGACTGCCTGGAATGATGAGATTCCACTTCATTGGTCCGTGTTTCTGAAACACATGATTGTGTGGAAGTTCTGACTTGCTGCAGTAGCTGATATGTTCTTTGTAAGAACCTGTTCTGGTGATACTGAGGGTGTTTGTGACAAGTGTTGTAGCTGTTCCCAACCCTGAACTATGTTTGGGGCAGTTAAAAATGAGGCTGCTGAGTTTGCCACTGGAAAAAGGCTGCTTATTATTATTAAATTTAAAATTCAATAGATTTTCATTGAGAGGTGTGTGTAGCTCTGTAGTGTCAAAGCCAAAAAGCCCCAGTCTCTTTCTGCATCTTGTCTACTGCTTAGTTTCGTGTTCCTCAATTTGAAGTACAAACTAAAGGGATTGGCTTGCCTGGTTTCCTCCAGGAATCACTCTGCTCAACGTGAACAAGCTGAACCTGCTGCGCCTTGCTCCTGGGGGCCATGTGGGGCGTTTCTGCATCTGGACAGAGAGCGCTTTCCGCAAGCTGGATGATCTGTACGGCACCTGGCGCAAGGCTGCCACGCTCAAGAGCGACTACAAGTGGGTGCAGCCAGCCAGGCAGGCTGGGAGAGCAGCCCCTTTTTTCCCCAGGAAAAGGGATACTGTGACTTGCTCCTAAATACCTGGTTTGGTGAATTAGCCATGGTTTTCTCACCCACTCACACTCTGAACATTGGTTTCACAGCCTGCCAATGCACAAGATGACCAATACAGATATTGGAAGAATCATGAGAAGCCAGGAAATCCAGAAGGCCCTGCGTGCTCCAAAGTAAGTGATTTTATCTAATGAACAAAAGCTTTGCCAGGGAAGTCAAAATCTGTTTCAGGCTGGGATTTCTTAATCTCTGGGTGTAAACACAAGGAATTGCAGTTGTCCACATTTCAGGGAGAATTTAGCACAACTGGTGCTGTGAAATATGCTGATGATACAACATGTCTTTACTTTCCAGGAAGAAGATTCAGCGCAGGGTCCTGAAAAAGAACCCACTGAAGAACCTGAGAATCATGATCAAGTTGAACCCGTATGCCAAAACCATGCGGCGCAACACCATCCTGCGGCATGCCCAGAACGTGAGTGGGGCTGGGACAGGCAGGGCTGTGTCTCGTGATTCAGATGTTGCACTGACTGATGCTCTCTTTGTCTGTTTTAGCACAAACTTAAGGAAGAGAAGAAAGCCAAGGCCCAGGCCAAGCTGCCAGCCAAGGCCCCGGCTGCACCCAAGGCAGAGCCCGCTGCCAAGAAGGCCAAGACGGCCAAGACAGCCAAGCCCGCGGCAAAGGCCAAGGCTGAGGCGTAACCGTGGCAGTGCTGCCCCGGGGTCCCCGCGGGCGCTGTGCCCGGGGTTTGTCCCTAATAAACGCTGTTGGAACAGAGAAAGCCGTGTCGCGTGTGGGTGTCTGAGCCGGCGTTCAAACGGAAACTCTTCCGGGAGGAGGAGAGGAGGGAGTGGCGGGAGGTGTGGCTGAGCCCGCGGCAGCCGGGAGTGCGCGGTTCCCCCTGCAGGCGCCGCGGGTGCTGTGCCCGGCAGTGGCCGCGCGGTGGCGGCCGCGCCGCGCTGCTGCGCCGTGGGTGTGACGTCACGCAGGGGGCAGGTGACGCGCGGGGCGGGGCGCGGCGCTTCCTCCCCGCCGGCGGGGGCGCTGCGGGCGGACGATGCTGAGCCGGCTGCAGGAGCTGCGCAGGGAGGAGGAGACGCTGCTGCGGGTCAAGGCGGCGCTGCACGATCAGCTCCGCCGGCTGCGGGTGCGCGGGGACAGCCCGGGGACCGCCCGGGCCCGGGCATGGCGGTGGGGATGGGGATGGGGATGGGGACGGGAGCGGCGCGAGCGCGAGCGCGGCGGCGCGGCCGGGCCTGCCCCTCAGCCCTGCCCGCGCTCCGCGGCCACGCTCCGCCACAGGACCGGCCCTCCGCCGCTTTGGTTCAGCGAAAGGGAAAGCAGGGAATTGCTGCGGGGTTTCAGGTGGTCTGTGGAAGTGCGATCCATCTACGGTACTCTGAGAGGTAGGGTACAGCTCTGAGAGGTAAATGTAGTGATGCGTGTAGGATACGTTACAAGATAAACGTGAGTGTATGTAGCATATATTTTTAAGAGGTATCTGTAATTGTGAGTCTGTGTCTACATTAAGAGATAAATGTAATTGTGAGCATGTAGGATACACCTCTAAGAGGTAAATGTGAGTGTGTGGTTTGTCTTAGCTGATGGATAGAGAAGGGATAGTTTGAGGTAGTGGAGCTAAAGACCACTTGGGTTTAGAGGTTCATGGGTATTGCAATAAAGGAGCTTAGAACAGAGTTGCAGAAGATTTAACAAAGCTTTTCCAAGACTGACGGGTAAAACCCCCAAAATTCTGAGTCAAAAATGTTAAGGAGTGTCAGATAGCCCGGGCTGAGTGCCGGGGTTGGCAGGTCTGATGTTTTAATGGAGTGCCAGGAGTGACCAGTGCCGCTCCCTGCAGGTGGAGGAGCTGGCGCTGCAGTCCATGATCAGGTCCAGCGAGGAGAACGTCCCTGTCCCCCTGTCAGCCTTGGCCGAGGACACTCAGCAGGTAAGGGGGGCCCAATGCCTGGGTGTCAGTATGAGCAGAGCTGGGCTGTGCGTGGTTTTCCTGTACAGTTCCTAGTGTCACGTCATTTATGTTTCTCATCACTGCAAAGCTCAGCTGTAAAATGTCTGATTTGTTGCTGGTTTCACCTTTTCCCAAAAGCAGCACCGTGTTTCCAGGGGGGTTGGGAAATACCTGTTTGGTGTAGCTTCAGTTTACCATTTATGAAATGTGTTGTCTAACACTTGTGATACTGGGGTAGCACTGGTGCTACAGCTTTTCACTCAATACGTGGCCAGCCTGACCCAGGTGCAGTTTTCCCATGGAGATCAGGGACTTCTTGCTGTGATAGGTTCTCAGTCAGCAGTTCTGAGATCTTTAATTAACAGTGACTGCACAGCTTTAACAGTGATTTGAGGAGCATTTGGTATCTGTGTTGGGTTTGGTAATCAGCTCTTTTCTCATGACAGACTCTTGGGCAGATGGACAATGAGGCTGCCATCAATCAAACCGAGTTACACCTCAGTCTTCAGGATGATAAAGAGGAAGAGGAGGAGGAATCTGATTCTTGAGAGAAAAAAAATCAGAGATGGTTTTTAATACAGACTCAGGAATTTCTTCTTCATTCATTTAAAACCCACCGATTTCCATTTTGTGCTGTGTGTGGATATGAACTATTTGATATATCAGAGTCGAGGGCAGTGACATTCAACACATGAATGTCACAGGCTGGGCACATCTTGACTCAGATGTTGAAAGAATGAAAATCTGCTGCACAAATATGTAGCATAATCCATTCCACATTTCAAACCTAATGTAGCTCTTACAACGTCTTTGTATGTGGAAGGAAGAAGTAATTGATCAACCAGACTAATTTAACACATGCACTAAAAGCAATAACTTGTCTGTTCTCACTTCCTGATGTGAGAAACAAATCCAGGTCCTGGAGGGTGGTGCTGAACCAGTGATTGCATTATAACCTCATTTGCCTAAACTGGGAATTTAAGATACAGGGTGAGAAAAGATGTGTCCAGGGCTGTCTCCAGCCTTCAGCTGCTGTGGTGTCAGTTACCTGGAAAGCTGGAGTTACTCCCAGAGTCCTCTCAGTGTCAGCCCAATTCTGAGCACAGCAGGGAGGTCTCTCTGTACCCCTGGTGCTCTTCAGTTCTGTCAGTCTGTCCCAGAGAAGGACTTTCTACTTCTGCTCTTTCAGAGTAACAGCCAAGGAGCCTTTTATTTGTCCCCAAATTGTAGAGCAAGAAATGATCTGTGGTGCTTGTAATAAGGAGCTAATACCCTTAAATTGGTGTTATTTTCCTTTTCTCTCATTGTAACCTCATAAATCAAGGCAAGGCCACCTGCTTTCATGTGATCTTCAAGGAGGAGCATGAGGAATTTAAGAACTTAGTTATAAATGGAAAGTGAGGTGAAATTTCCACAACTTTTGCATTTGGAAAAGTGTCTGGTATCCTGGGGGTGGTCAGAAGACACCATCCAGCCTCCAGTGAGTTCCTGCCACTGTTTAATGAGTGTTAATTTGGCTCTTGTTTGGTTTGTACCAATGGAAACTAGTGGGGTGTAAATGTGGCTTCATCCTGTACTAGAGACTAATTGGGCTTTGAGGATCCTGGATGTCTTAATGAAGGAACTTAGAACAGGAAGGAAGATTCTGTTTAACAAAGCTTTTCCAAGCCTGACAGGTAAAACAACTCCAAAAGTCTGAGCCAAAATGTTACAGTCAAATAAGCCCTTGCAGTGATGTGTGTGAAGAGCTGGTTTGGGAGGAGCTCAGGAGCCATCCTGGCCTTTCTTGGCGTATTTCAACTCCAAAGGCTAATTCTGACTGTTGAAAAATGTTACTTGTGCCCAGCATGGTCCAGAGTAGTTTTCATGGATAGAATTCCTGCTGCTTTTGTGAACGAGTCCCTTGCTTTTGGAACAGCCCAGTTCTAGTGCATGTTGCAATAAAGTTCTTTTCCTGCTGTCCTTACACAGACCTGTGTTTGCAGTGTCCAAATTATTGCTGTCTGGGGGGACAACCCAAAGTGGGAGTTAAACCTCCAAAACCTTGCTGTGTATTTCTTGTGGTTCTGTTTACTGGGTGGAGGTAAAGCTCAGGGAAGAGTTCAGTTTCCAGCCTCCCAGCTGTCACTCCAGGTCTCATTGGAGCCATGACAAGCTGGAGGAAGCCTTGGACGTGTCAATGAGACATTTCCTGCCGCTGCTGGGCCCAGGGCTGTGCCAGCCCTTTGATACCCGAGCCTGTTGGCCATGTGGAAGTTCATGTCCCACTGATGGGGATTCCTTTTGGAGAAGAATTTCGGGCATTTCCTCATCCAAAGTATCCTTTCAAGGAGCTGGAATCTGTAGCACAGTGACCAGATTAAAGCCTTGGTTACATTTTAAAAAAAGCTTCAGGAAGTTACTTGATAATATATTTATTAAGAGAACCCATTGCTAAACATCTGAGAGAATAAAACAATAAAGGATTTTCATACACTTTTAGACACTAAACACAGTTGTCATGAATCTTTAGGTTAAAAGAAAGCAAAGTGCTTGGATCATTGTCTTGATTCCATAGGACACTTCCAAGAACTAACTTTTAAAAATCAATTAGAAAGACATACATCACTAAATCCAAGGATGATGATATGTTTGAAAAATAAATATAGAAATATGAACAAGTCTACAATTAGAATATTGCTCTGTGCATTCCAAGAAATGCAGAGCTCTTGCCTTCTTCACCTGCAAAGAGAGAGATCTCTAGACAACTGCAAAATTGGAGCCAGGAGGCCTAACTTTCGGGTACAGCTGGGCAGCAGCAAAGCATGCTCACAGACAGGCTCGGAGCATCCCGATCCCGAGCCTGGGGAGCTCAGGGAAAGCATGATTGAAGTACCAACGATTTACAAAGAGTCTTGATAAAGTTCAAACAAGCCAGGGGCCAACCTCCCCCAGTGATATTTTCATTAAGAAAGAATATCCATAATCACCTAAAATCAGCAAGCACTGGAACTTACACAGCTTACATTTGGTCAGTGAACAACAGAACCCGGTACGATACCAATTAGTTTAGGACAAGATTTAAAACCGTTTGGCACATGCTATCAAGACATTCTTCCTTAAGAGGTGAAATACATGTTTGAACAGGTACAAGCTGAGGAAAGAGGACCAGAAGAGCATCGTTGTCACCAGAGGTACAGTCCAGGAGCTGCCCCCAGGCTCAGACGCCGGCAGCGTGTGTGGGGGTGCTGGGCTGGTTAAGGCCGATGGTGGAGCAGAGCCACCCCGCAAAATCCACCTCCTCCGCCTCGGATCTCTTAATGAAAGCATGGATCTGGGCACAGGAGAAACGGGGTCAGTGTGCCAGCACTCAGTCTGCTCAGGAACAGCCCTCAGGAACACCCAACACAATAAATCCACTTAGAGCAATCAAGCTGTAAAACTTTATAAACCACGTGGAGAGTTTGCCACAGAATTGCAGAAACAACCAGCACGTGCCAAAGTATCCCAGAGGAATCCTGCCACAGTGCCTGCTGCAGAGCACTTACACCACATGAATGATAAGGATGTGACTCAGCCACTCAAGATGATACTCTGGAAAATGTCTGCCTGGGCACTGAAAGGCTTTTTGTAATAGAAAGAGTCTCTTTGCATTTTGCACCATTATTGTACAGCAGGATCAGGGCAGGGAAAATCTGATTTTCTGCAGTACAACTGAAGTCCTGGCACTGCACTTAAAACTAAAAAGATTCATTGAGACTGATACAGTTATTTCATACAGGGAAAAATGCAGGATTTCTGTTGAGTTCTATAGATTTTGCAAGACAAAGCTGGTAAAAAAGACAGAAATTTTGTGTTTCACAACAGATGATAAAAAATATTTAATTAGTCCATATGGTATGTGGAGCTTTGTTCTTTTGTCCTCCTAAAAGTATTAATCAGTACTTTATTATTAACTAATAAACTCAAGAGAGATTCTTTTGTTAATTAAGTCACCCATTGTGATTATCAAATGGCAGACTGACAACCCACCAGTTTTAGTCTCCTTGACAGTCCCTTTTGTAGGAAGGTGTGAAATCTGCAGCCCCTTGACCTCTAGCTCAGGAAAGCTGTTCCTCCTCAAGCTGAGCTACCCCTGAGGCCACGTGCTCTGATCTGCTCTGGACCAGCTGAGGAAGCCAATCTGCCTGGAAACTGCTCTTAGATCAAATTAAAAACCTTCACTTACCATCAGCTGCTTCAAGTCGGCTCTCTCAGCAGGATTTTTAATTAAACTAGGAAAACACAAAGCATTACACAAGTTACACTCTATTATGTTTTAAAATAAGGCTCAAGTGTCATATTGGTTGTGCTGCTCTGGTCTGGTGACAGCACTTGATAAAAGCATCAGGTGCCTCTCAAACAGAGATGGGAGCCTGCAATTCCCTTCTGTGGGTTCCACAGCTCTAGGTTAGAAATCCTGAGTTGTCTGTGACTGATGAGTGTCTAAACCAAGCTAGAGAGAGAAATCCCGTTTCAACTAAAACAACATGAGCCACTTTATCCCTCATGTTTCTTTCCCCCAAGTCTCTTCAAGCTCAGTATCACGCAGAGCTATTGCATTACTGTCCTTCCTTTTGGAAGCTGTAAATAAACGTATTTACTAAATAAATGAACTTTTGCAACTGCAGTGAGCTGCCTCCCTTAGCACTGCTTTGGTGCTGGCATCACTGAGGTGCAACTGGAAAAGTAGAGATGGGGGAATGGCTGCTGGGCTTAAGGTGTTGGTTCCTGGGGAAGAAAGAAACACCTGGAGCCTGCAAGATTCTGCACCCCACAGCACAGCCACTGCAAGATGATGTGCCTGAGCCTTGGAGAAGCTGTCTGCAGGTCACTCCCTGAGGCTGGGAAAGGACTACTCTGAGCTGCACACAGCAGCAGAAATTCTACAAGAATTTCTAAATTCTAAAGAGGGGAACATCTCTGAGCCTTGGGGTTCCTCTGGATGCACGAGTTGCCTGTAAGATGAACTTCAGGCACATTAACACCCAAAGAGGATTATGCTGATTGCAGTGCCCTTGCATTTGCCCTGGCCTGGAGCAGGGACTCTGATTGCCAAGTGCCTGATAGACAAAGACAGCAGGGCTGACCCCAGTGTGACCCTCTGCCACTCAGCCACAGAGAAAATACAGAGACAATACTCACCATTTGTTAACAAAATCTTGAAATTCAGAACCAAAGACACCATTGGGCAGTTTTGGAGGTGGCTATAAATAAATCAATAAATTTTAAAAATCAGCAATCATTCAGCATAACTAACACATGATGATGCACAACCTACCCAGGGATCTACCAGTTACATGTCCCACATCTGAGCAAAGCTGTAAAACCCTGGCTGATTTGGATTATTACTCCCAGCTGCAGGATTTCAGGTGTTTCAGTAATGAATCAGAATTTCCCTGGTATGGGGTGGGTTTTGGTCAGTTGGTTATTTTCTCCCCACACACCTGAATGGGGTGAGCACAGCCTCAGCTCTCATTAAAGAAGGCTCAGAGCACTAATGAGCACTCTGTCATTCTCTGCACTGCTAAGGGAAGATGCCCTGCCCATCATTACTTCCATAATCCTTTTGATCTAAAGTTTCTGTCCCTGTGAATGAGTTTGTTCAGGCTCTGAATTAAAAAAGAATTCTGACAAATAAAGAAGGGGGACTACATTAACCTGCACATTATTGCCTTGTCCTCCAGGACATTGCCACAGGATCAGGGTTAAGTTTTCATCCTTACACGGAATTACTTTTATGTACAGAGCAGAGACAAGGCCTGCACTCACTCTCTGGTGCACAGCCTGTGTTGGAGGCAGCAGCTCCTGCTGAAGACGTTTGTGCTAAATCAGAGGTGGCACCAGATGATCTTGCCAAACTCTCAACTACTGCAGCTTTTCAGCCCAAACTGACCCCCTCAGGGATGCTGCAAGAGCAGGACCACAGCAGCTGAAGTAATTCAGTGCTAACTCTATTCCCAGAGTTAGTGCTGGCAGATTGGGGTGTTATATAATATGCAAAATAGCTTTGTAATCTGAGAGCATTGTGCAAGCAGATGAGTTACAGAAGCAATTTATCAATTTATCAGGGGCACACGCAATGCAGGGACCCAGACATCAACTGTGCCTTTTAAATGGGTGAGTTGGACAGTTTTCAATAATTCATCCAGCTGGAACAATTGTTATCCAGCTGCTACAAATGACAGCTAACATGAGCATGCTTTGTTTTTTTTAGAAGAACAGAAGCTGTGGAGTCACACAAGTTTCAGTGGTACGTGTGAAAATACTGGAAACAATCCATTCTAAAATATCAATCTCTAACTACTCTTGGAGCTTAGCTATTTGAAAGATAGGAGAATTGTGAATTAGGTTGGCTAAACCAAACTAAATAGCACTAATCCCACAGTCCCCCAAATTCCAGGATGCTTTAAAAATTTACAGTTGTAAAGTGCAGGTTTTTAAGTTTATAAATTACCTCATTGACAATGTAATCCAGAAGTTCAAAGATTGCCATTGGTGGTCTGCTGTCTGATCCATAGGCTGGGAAGAAATGGGAGAAGTGGAATCACAGTGTTACTCTCCCTCCATAGCAAGAGTGCTTCAGGAAGCCCAAGTTGACACTGTTGGCACCTGACACCCAGTAGATTTACAGGAAAAGGTGCAACAGCAACAGGGTAATGCTTTCATGCAAGGAGTCATTTCTGGGTCTGATCCAAAGCATTCACTTCACTGGGAATCATCCTGCTGCATTTGGATCAGCATCTTGGAGAGACCAAGAGCAACAGACTGGGATCCCAGTAACGGGGCTGTTCACAAGAACCACCAACAAAAGGGTCTTGGTGCTCTGTTCTCACATGGCTCCTCACAGTGAAGCTGAGCCAGGTGCCCAATGCAACCCTGATTTTTAGAAGTTTAAAGCCCCACTGTGCAGACCAAGATCAGATAAGAAAGACCTTGAAGCTGACAGAGAAGTGTATTGGAAATGAATTTAACAGTGTTGTAACTCACAGCTCATCGGTCGGCCAGGCGCCCTTTGCCTGGGGGAGGTCTCTGTGACTGGAGAATCCCCCTCCACGGGGCAGCCAAACATCAATTCCAGCTCCTTGGAGTCAGGAGGGGGAATGGGGTACCTGCCAATGGCCATTTCCACCAGGGACAGCCCCATGCTCCAGATATCCGACTGCACTGAGTAGTGAGTGCCCTGCAGCCTCTCTGGCTGCAAAACAAAGGGGAGGGGAGGAGACACAGGTTTGTAACAAGAAAGTTTTTTTAAAAATTACATTCAGCAATACCCTGGATAAAGTAAAGATGAAGCCCCAACTTCTTAGTACAGCATGCTCAAATGAGTGATGTATTGGTATTTTCCTGGAAATCTGTCCTCAGAACTTCCTGAAATTCCCCAAACATTCCGTCACTGCAAACAATGTGAGACTTCTCCGAAATGGTGTTCTGATGTACTGTTTTATTTCTTTAGCACAAATCTAATGGAAGTATTACACAAGGCTCTGCAGGCAAGATCAGACTCAACCAAAAATATATTTTGTACTGTCTTTAGGAGATTTACACACTGTAAAGATATTTAAGTATGGGATTTTTTTGGTCAGTTGAATCATGATCAGAAGTGAATCTGGCTATTCCAGTCCCACTGCTTCACAGACCCTCAGTTTTGAGCAGTGTGATCCTCCACCTGCTTCTGCCAAAGCCAAAAGATGAGTGCTGCACTAACTCCTTTTGCTTAATTTTTGCACCTGCTTTGTCAGTCTATGTTCAGTGCTGAATATGGTTCCTGAAATTATTAATACATTGATGTACTTCACTCGTAGATCCATTTTTACTAAGAATTCTCAAAGAAAATGTTCACTTTTCTGTACTTTTTAAAATCAAGCTCATATTTTACCAAAATGGTGCAGATTCTTCTCTGATTACATGCACATATTGGAAAAATACATATGTAATTTGAAACTTCCTCTCAGAGAATGTGAGAATGCAGTAAAGTCTCTTCCTTCTGCCATAAGGGGGTGATAGTTTTGTTAAATTAGTTTTGTAGGAGTTACTGAGATTATATTTGAGTTTTCTCCAGTGTCCCACCTCAGTCAGTTCCAAAGCCATCTGGACAAACTACACAACTGCTGGACAACAATGGAGATGCCCAAAACCCAAGATTTTCATAAAACGTAAGTGTAAAGGAAGGTGGGTGGATATAATTAAAACCTAGAAACTGTTTCAAGTTAAACACTGTGCTTTTACACACCTCCATGCAGAAGAAAGGGATGTTTGGTAGGTAATAATTCTGTATGTTTAGAAGTGTGCAAAGGGAGCTACTGCAAGAGAAGATCCTTCAAACACTACCAAAACAAAATCCCCCTCATGGCTTGGTCTGTGATGCCAGAGAGCAAAGCCAAACCTCAGTTTGTAAAAACAGTAAATTGAAGAAAACTGAAGGCAGACAGCACTTGGCTCTCATCCCTTCTGAAAGAGACAGGGAAAGGCAGGAGTGTGGATGAGCTGGAGCTGTGGATTTGGTTTTGCTCATTAGCAACAGCCCCCAGATGTGAGAACTTAAACCCCAGCTCGATTTCAAGCATGTCCCCAAGATGAAATGACACAAAGACAATGCAGGTCTCATGCTGAACAGAGGCAGCATTAAAGCTTTTTTCCCCTTTAAGTCTAAGCCCACACAGTTTTAATCCTACAGCCAGAGCTGGGAACAACTGCACCAGTTAATTGTGTGCTGAACAAGGTGTGTGAGAATAAAAGAGCTGTTATTTCTGTTAGCTGGGGCTTGCACATCACACAGAGAGCTCATCTGGAGAGAAGTTCCAAGGTGTTCCTAATCCACAGGAACACAGAACACCCTGGAAACAGTCCCAGATGAACTCCTTGCCCACACGTGCCACTCCCAGGATTTCTCCTGTTGCAGCAGCCACGCTGGGATCTGGGAGCAGACACACCAGGAGCTGGTGAGGCAGCACTCTGCCTACAGAGTGACCCCAGCGAATGCTGGAGTGGGAAGAGAACCACGCTTCCTAAGGAAAACAAACCATAAACACTGGGCTTTTCTGGGAGACACACGTGTACAACCCCCAAATGCAAAACCTGACTGGATTCTGCAGTGTAGACACAATCCCATCTCTTCTGGAATGTTATAAATATTCCAAGTGCTTGGCTTTTCCTGCAACACTTCTTCCCCCCCACACACAATCTGATATGACACTGGAATATTCCTGGAATGCAGGAAGAGCTGAACCATGAGCAGCAGCAGGAACAGCAACAGTTGGTTCTTGTTTGATCACCAGAACTGGGACAACTCAACCTTAACAAACTCAGAGCTGTAAAATCTGTACTTAAATCTGTACTTACAGACATGTAGGAGCGTGTGCCAACAAAGGAGTTTGCCATAGAATCTATCAGCTGTCCACTGACACCAAAGTCACAAAGCTTGATTTCACCTCTAGAGTTTACCAAAATGTTGGATGGTTTAACATCTGGAAGAAAAATGAATGGATGATTTAAGACATAAAACAGGAAATCCGACAATGCAAGGTGGTAATTCTCACGTGCCTCCCTTTGCTTCCCTTCTCTGGGAATAATCACAGATTTGGGTCCCTCCCAGGCCCATTTCACAAACTCTCTATTTAACTACAGATAAATAAAAAGAAATATTTGAAATTACACATGCATAAAAGGTTGTCAGCTTTTTGATTTCGCCCTATTTCCTGGCTTTTAAATATGAGATTTGAGCATCCACATCCTCCTCGCAGATAAATGATCTCCTTTGAGATAAGTAAGTGTACAACAACATAACTCCTCTTGAATGATGATCCTTTGCCTAGAAATGATCAATAAAGAGGCCCTACATATTTATTTTACAAAGGTCAATGAATTACAGCAACCACACTATCATTCCTCCATATCTACATAGGCATAAATCATCCTTTGCACAAACACTTCCTGGAGTGGGTTCTTGTTTTCTGGGTTTGGTTGGGGTTTTTTTGGGTGGTGGTCTTGGGTTTGTTTGTTGGTTTAGATTTGGGTTGGTTTTTTTTTTAAAAGCTCTTAAAAAATAATTTCCCTATTATTGAAAATATGTATTTAAAATACTTTGAGGTTGTTTTTCCTTTGAGAGAACCCCCTCATGATTTTGAATTCATCACTTTTCCTAAATGGAAATTTAATAAGGGTCACTGGTAGCTTAGCAACTAATAACAGCTCTTTGTGAATGCAAAGGTACAGGGAACAAGTGTTTAGCGTTTCTTTTATAGCTGTAAGGAGGTTTTTCAGTGTATCTCACTGCTTAGCTGGTCATTACCAACCCATTATCAAAATAAGCAACCAACAGCCCACATTGGCAGAGTAATGCTGCAGAAAAAAGGGACCTGGAAATTTGTTTTGAAGAAAGAGAATCATTAATTTCACTTCAGAGCAGACCCAGAAGTCCATAGGCTGTCACACATTTTCATTTGCTTTTCACTTTTAAGCACAGATATATTCCAAGAGCTGCCCTTTGATTGGGATGCCCAGGAGATGTCCCTGGGAAGAGGACACTGATGTGACTTCTCCCCACTGGAGAAAGATCTCCATGCAGGACGTTTACACCTCACTGAACAAGGTCCATGGGGAGGGCAAAATAAAACAAAACTGTATTTCAGCTGTTCCTCCTCCAGCTCCCTTTTGAGGAATAACACAAAGTTTGGATAATTATCTACTTTTGGAAATTGTGGCTCCATTTTCTTGTCCCTGAAATCCCCTTCCAGGAAACTGAAACTGTTCAGGCACACCGGGAGCAGTGTCCTGGCTGATCTGTGTACAAAAAATCCAGGCAGGTATTTTGCATGTGCTGTTTTCAATTCCCCACTCCTAGGAGAGGATCAGGGCTGCTGGGCACACAGCTGGACATTCTGCAAGCTCTGTCTCCTTCTTGCTGAGAGACCTCACCACAGGTACACTCCACTGTGGAAAGGAAGAATCCAGTCTGGGAGCTTGACCTACCAGTTTAAAATGCCAGCAGGAGCTAAAAAACAACCAAACTCAAACCCAAAGCAGCTGGAGCAGGGAAGCAGGGAGCAGAGATTAGAGATTCCCACCTGCACAGGAATCTGCACCCAAAGCTCTGTGCAAAAGCAAGGTGGCAAAAACAGTGTTTGCAAAATACACTGGAAGCACAGCAGAGCCTGAACAAATCACAGATACCCAGATTTATGCTGCTCATCAATGCACAGCTAAAAATTCAACTCAGAACAAAGATGTAAATCCTCACTTTAGTGTCTAGAGTTCATTCATACTTCATAATTAAATGGCAAAGAAAAAATCGTTACCATTCCACTGTCAGTGCCCCAAACAAAGTTTTCTTTATGAGCATCTTAAAGTTTTAGAATCCCCCTGGTCTTTCGAAGGCTTCACTTTTCCCTTCAGTGTTTTTGCAGGTGGCAATGCCACATTGCACCTCTCAGACCAGCACAGCAACCACGCCTCCTCACTGGATTTCTGCACAAAGCTTCTCTTCCCTGGAGTATTTTCATTTTCCACACAAGGCACCCCATGTGATCATAGTGATGTTTGGAAGGCTGCTGCCTTTCCACCCCTCTAAATGTAGCACCTATTCTATTTTCACTCCAGAGCCTCTGAACACTTCAGCAGTTTCTCTGGAAACCAGAGATTTGTATTGCCAGAGGAACAGGAATGCCAAGACATCCTGCAAAATGTATGCTGGAACTTGCAAGGAACAGACAAAAGGAACACAAAGTGTGTTATGTAAGTGTTTCTGTTTTAAAGAAAGTGGAAGGTATTTTATACACCACCCCAGACAAGCCAGGAAGAGAATTATAGAGAAGTCCTTTGCCAGGGGGATGGATATATGACACTGCAAAGGGAGTGGCAATACAGAGAAGTTTCCAGAACACTTGATAATCTCTGTCAGAGGTTCCCTCCTCTGCTCTGCCCCACAAGTTCATTCTGAAAGGTGGCCCTGGATGTTGCCATGACACCTTCAGACCAAAATTCACTCTGCACCAGTTACTGAGTAGTCAGATGTGAGGACATACACCAGAGACGTGTCTTGCAGCACATTATTGAGATCTTCCAGTCAATTCCCATTTCCCAAAGCAGGATCTCATGAGAATCCTCTGGAACTGCCACCCTGGAACAGACCACTGACACTTCCCTGCTGGGTGGCACCGCCTGCCCTGGGGCTGCTGCCTCCAGCTGGGGCTCAAAACCTTACAAAGCAGCTTCTATGCAAAGAGAGACTTTCCAGAGAGGATTAAGCTTCAGACCGGACCAGAGATGTCTTTATTTAACAGAAGATATTATTAGAATGTCTAGCACAGTGATGCTCCTTGCCCCTTCCTTTCCTGTGCCTTGTATCCCACCAGTTTATCTTCCAGAGGTTTCATGATTTCATTCCTGTCTGTTCAGAGAGGACCAGAACCCAGCTCCAGAAGAGCAGTAAAAGGACTGTATTTTCCTCTATAAAAGGACTGTATTTTCCATTCCTGCTCTAGTAAGCCCCAATAATTTATTTCTGGAGCTGTCTGGAATGACAAATGAACACTTTTCCCCAGAATTAGTCCAGGACACACCTGTGCACGAAAACAGTTTAAGCTCAATATTCCAAAGTTGCTGATACTGCCACACAGGTAATAAAACACAGCAATGGAATAAATTCCTTCCTGCAAATGAGTTCTCACAAGCCTTGCTGTCTTTAGATTTAAGAACAGATTTTTTGGCCCTTTGTTGCTATGTTCTCATGTTTAACAGTGATGTCTCTTCATTTTTAAGTCACCCACTCTCCCCACAACACAACTCCTATAAATCCTACTGAAAACAAGCCCACCAAGTGCACACATTTTCCCCAGGGATGGATGAGTGAGAACAAACAGGCCATGTGAGATGTTGTTCACACCTTGTCAGTGCAGTGCTACAGCAAACCACAGGGGCTAGAGAAAGCAAAGCACAGAAATCTCCAATTATCAGAGCTGTGTATAAAATAATGCTGACACAGTTACAGGAAGAGAAAAGTGCTTTTACCAGCACTGTTTATTTCAGCTGGGATTCAAGGAAGAGGCAGTTTGGGAAAACTGCCAGAAGCAGCTTCACCTGCACTCCAACCTTCATAAGGGGTGTCCAAATAATGCACGAAGTCTGTGGCACAGACAGACCCGTGGACAGCATCGAGGACAGGAGCTGCAAGTTTGGCTCATGATGGCCAGAGATGGGAAAACCAGTCCCTGTTCTGACTGGTTTTCCTTTTAGCTGCCAGCACTGGCCATGATCAACTCCCAAAACATCACTTTGGCTCCCTCTTTATCAGACATCACAGATGTGATGTGATCACAGAACAGCTCCTGCAAGAAGTGCACAAGGTCATGAATTCTTGCTGCTGTCAGAGCACACAGGATGGAAACTGAGCTGAAAAATAAAAACCACAATGGGAACATGCAATTTTACAATGCAGGGCAATCCAGTAAAACTGGAAGCAATGGGGAGAAGGAACTTTTCTTGGTCCATGAACCTGAAGTGCAGTCTCTGATGTAGCAAATACTGTGAGGTTAACTGCACTTAAATGAGATCAGGAGGGCTTCATTTTGGATTTATCAGATTTACAGACTGTAAAACTGAAAATAAATAAATGAAAACTGCTGTCTCAGCTGAGCAAGAACAACCTAAAAAAAACCCACCAAGCAACCAACGTAGTAACAACCCACTGCTGTGGCTGACTTGAGAACAAGAAGATGCAGCAGTTACTCTTCCAGGACGCCCTAAAATAAGGTGATCTCTTTCCCTGGAGTCCTTATGCTCTGAACAGAGACAAATGACTTTGCAACTATCACCAGAAATGTTTTAAGAGTCTCCCTCCAGCCCCCTTGCTCCACAAGAGAGCTATATTTGTTTAAAAAAACCACAAGCCAGAAATGTGTGATAAACACAAGTTCATGTTGTAGGTGATCCTACAACAGCTTGTGCAAGCTGGGATTGCTAATTCCTCTTTTTGGTCTGGGCAACAAATGTAAACTCAAGACACATATTAATGTCTGAACATTCTCCTACGGTCCAAAGCTCCTCCAGCAGCTGCTGTGGGCTGCACACAGGGCACCACCACTGCTCCACCAGCCACACAGGAATATGGACTGCTCCAGCTCCACCTTCACATCACATCCACAGCAGCAATAATGGATTTATTACTGTACCAAGGGTCCTTTTTCTTTAACGGAACATGCAACAGTTTAATGGAAGAGCTGGATTTTAAAAAGGGCAACTAAAATCAGAAAATAATCCAATACATTTATTCTAAAATAACTAAAGACCCAGGAGAAGCAACACTCCCATTTTACACAGCTTCACCGTGGTTTTTAAATTGTTTTAAAGTATAAAAACGATGCAGTTCTGCATGACAAATGTCAATAAACAGCATGTGAATGTAAGACAGATGGGAAAAATAGTGACTTTCTTGAAAAAGTTTTAATGGCCATGACTGTTGAACAGTCAAATGAAATCTACATCAGAGATTTCAACTGCAATCAGTCTCAAACACAGACAAGTTCTGTGTGCACATATAATGCAAGAACAGCAGGTTCAAGCATGGATTATAAACCCAGATAAGCTGCAGGAAGACAGAAGTTGAAGATACCTGATAGTCATGGTAAGAGCTTTAGATTTAAAACAGAAAGTTTGCCTTACACTGCCCAAGAAAAACCCTTTGAACCAAAGGCATATGGAACCATGATGAACCAATCATAGAGAAAAAGAGGTATTTTAATGTGAATAAAAATTATATTCAAGAAAAGTTACAACACAAACTTTTATCTCACCTCTGTGCATTATTTTATGCTTTTCTCTCAGATATGTGAGTCCTTTTATCACCTAGAGACAAATGAAAAAGAAATTAATTTAGGAAGCAGAAGAGAGAGTTGAATGTTTTGTCTGTACAAGAATTCCATCTGAAAGCAGCTGAACAGAAATCCCAAAATGTAATCACTGCCAATCAACACCGAGTTTTAATTTATACCTCCGCCTCAGAAAAACAAAGTCATCCAAGCCCTTCCTGGAAGTTCTGCATACAGAGCTTTTTGCAGAATGGAGACGAAAAGGTAATATTGAAAAATAAGGAAGTGTTAATTCAGCTCTTATCCAGAAGCATCAACTGATCCAAAAGCAGCAACTCCAAGCACACACACCAGAATGTGTTACTCATTCCAGTGCCCACAGTTACCACGTACAAAGATGCTTTAGAAGAGAAAGCAACTGACTGCAAAATCTGGGAATATTCCCTTCTCCCTCATCCCTCAGTCCTGGATGTGGCACTGCCCCACCAAGCCCCAGAGGTGCCCATTCCCATGGACCCACTCACCGCAATGCTAACTTTGCCCAGGATCTGCTCTGGAATTCTCCCAGCCTTTTTCAGCACTTGATCCAAGGAGCCGCCATCCTAATAAGAAATATTTGAATAGTTGAACTTGAATCAAATTGCTCTAAAATATTTCAAACAGGGCTGTAAACTGAAGCCTAAATTTGTTTTTAAAAAAAACCCACAAAAAACAAAGTTGCTTTTCATGTCTGCTTTAACACTGTTGTAGTGCAAATCTGAAACAAATAAATTGCTCCTCAGGAGGAATCAGTCAGGTTTATGTTTATTTTAAACAAACATTTAGCCACTAACAACATCCACTCAAATAAACATTGCACACAATGCTCTTCCAGAGCAGCATTTCCATGGTTTGGATCTCCTTAAGGAAGCACAGTCCACAAACAGTGACAAGCAAGAAGGAAGGATTTCACAGGTTTCTGTAATTTTCAGTCCAATGCATTTTTTTCTTGTCACAGTCATCCATGATAATCCTCCTCCTCCAAAGACAGAAAGAAACGACTTTATCGATCCTGATTATGGGGCTGAAAACTCATCATACTGGAAAAGACAGAGTTTTCTGCTTGAAAATCCCAGAATGATGGGGTTGGAAGGGACCTTTAAGTCAGCTCCTTCCACCCCCTGCCATGGACAGGGACACCTTCCACTAGCTCAGGGTGCTCCAAGCCCCGTCCAACCTGGTCTTGGACACTTCCAGGGATCCAGGGGCAGCCACAGCTGCTCTGAGCACCTGTGCCAGTGGCACCCCATGATCACAAGAGAACCCAGATCCCTGTTCCACTCCTCTCCCAGAGCAGATCCTACACACAGGAGAAGGTGCCTCTGTCAGTTCTGCAGGTCCAGGGTGACTCTTCCAAGGATGGAAGGTTGGTTTGGCACAGAAAGAACCAAAATAGGGAGAAATGTTTTTAAGGTTCCCTGGTAAGCCATGACCTTGTTTATTAGATTAAATAAACTGCCTGCATGCACACACACCCCCAGCAAAGGCAAATATATCCCACTGTTGCTAAGAGCTTTTCAAAATGAAAACTGGGAAAAATGCTGTTTATTTTTAGCAACTGATTCAACAATAGACTTGTGCATAAGGTCTAGATTCTCTGGAGCAGAGAATATACAACCAAAGAAGAAACTGAAAAGTTATTTTTCAAATTTAAAACCATACCCGATTGTCTGGATCAGCACTGGATCACTCACAGTTATTAATATTTTTTTGACATAAAAAGCCAACTGGTGTAATTAATTGCCTTCTGCCTTAACCTCCACTTTGGAAGTTTTCATCAACATTTACACATGGTGAAAGTAAAAAAACTGGAACACAAAGGTTTATTATTTGAGGACTAAAATCTGTAACTCTTATGAGAAGGGAAGTATATAAATACTTATTTGATCATGTATTTTTGTAAAAAACACACCCACATACTCCAAACTTGATTAAAAATACACCAGCAGAAAAAAAAAAAGTCCAGAAATCTCCTGTAAAACCAGTCTGCATTTCTAGACAGCTGTCTCTGCTGAGACACTGGTAAATTAACCATAATTTTGTACAGAAAAAAACACTTTTTTTCCCTTCCCTGAGGACCAGCCTTGATCCTAGACAAGGCTGAACACAATTCAGCTGCCTCGTGTTGGCTGCAGCCTTCAGTGTCTTGCAGGAGCTGCCTCCAGTCCTTTTGCCTGTTAAATACCTGCTGCTAAGCAAAGTTAGGCATAGATCTTGAATTTAGGTACCTAAAAATATCAAACACTCAAGTTCCATTCCTGTTCCACCTCCAACTTTTTGTTCATAATCCTACTTAGGTTTTGTAACGCACTGCTAAAAATAAGATTTCTGAGTGGTAACAACTGAAGAAAAAAGACCACAATGGAGACTTTCATCTAATCTTTTATCCAAAAGGAGATCAAAAACTACCAATGATCCGCATTAAGCTTAATGATAAATTAAGACTATAATTTAAATAATCCACCTCTCTTCTGATTTCATAACTTATTGATCAGTTGTTCTATGTGTGAAACACTGTATCCAGTCTGGCTTGGACCAGATTCAGCACTGAGCCACCAGATTTCATCCTGCCTTCTCTTAAATTGAAAACATTTGCTGTCAGACATAATATTCCTGTCAGATACATTATTCCCTGCTTAGGAACCTCCAAACCCTGACTGCTGCTGGTGATTTTCTCATTGACAAATAAATTGAGGCTCCTTAGGCCTTTTATTTCTCCATATGATCTCCTGGACCACCATCTCTCTCTAGAATGTGATAACACACAAGCTCCTTTAGCAACTGCAGCTGTGCACATCTGTGACATTTAATATAATCTCAAACAATGCCCAGACAGTGCTTTTTAACACCTACTTTCCTATTTTTCACTCTTCCCTTCAATTTTGAGAGCTTAACTTTCAAATTCCCAGCAGGAATTTGTATTTTGGGGGATGCACACCTTCCCTTTGGCTCTCACATGCCTGAAACCCGGATCGTGAGCGCTCGTTCCTAAGCAACCATCGATTCCTTCTAAAAATTCTGAGGGACCAGAGAAGCATTAAAACAATCACATGCACTTTCCAGAAAAAAATACAGCTTCTCTCCAAAGAAACAGTTCTTCGCAGGGAAAAAATAAAGAGGTTTTCAGCTGTATTGTGTTTCATATTGTTAAAAACCTCTACCAAGTGAGGAAACAAATTTGACTGTCCTTTAATGACAGAAAATTTACTTTTCATGTTTTGAGTCCATATGGCTGGAGAAAAGCAAACAGATGTCGAGAAGAATGTGTACTTTGTATTAAAATGAAACACAGCTAAAAATATTTTTTGGCATTAAAAAAGTTGTGTAAGATCCCTCTGGGCTTGTTCACTATTCTTCATGTTTGCATTTTCCGTAAAACTTGGAAAAGGGACAAAACATGGATTCATATAAATAAGAAAAAAGTAGAATCTGCAGAGCTGCAGTATCAGAGTGATCTGGTCCATTCTGCAGAAAAAACAAAGCTGAACCCCAATCAGAACAAGTGTTTAAGTAGCAGGATTGGGTAAATATTTTGAAATACAGCAAAAGGATGAAAGAGAAGCAATTGGGAGGCCACATTTGTACAGGGCAGACACTGGAGAAGGCGATAAAACAGCTCCTATCAATCCCAACCTCAGATTTGCAGAGTAAATCCAAACCACATCTTTAGTCGAGCAGTGAACTTTGCCAACTGCAGTGCTGGTGGCACTGAGGGCTTGCAGGAAGGCTCAGTGAATAGTCCCCAGTAAATATGCCATTTCTGAGCACTCACCATGTGCTCCATGCAGATGGAGATCTCCCCGTCGCTGTAGAAGGCTCCATAGAAGCCCACGATGTAGGGGGAGTTGCACTCGTGCAGCACCTGCAGCTCCCGGATGATCTGGTTGCGGATGGCTGGCTTGATCTCCAGGTGGATTAACTGCAAAAGAAGCCACTCTTCAGGATTTACTTGTGCCATTCAGAGAGGTTTTCAATACCTGGCAGGCCCTGAGCCTGCTCTGATCTCAGAGCTGACTCTGCTTTGAGCATCTCAGGACCTCCAGAGGCCCCTTCCAACCTGAATTATTCTACAATTTAGCTGTAAAATAATCCATCCTTGTTTTCTTAGTGGCCAAGGCAAAACACTAAAACACAGCACCCATGAAAAGGCAGGAATTTCATCCTCTTTCCACAAAATCCTTCTCCAGCAGAAACTTTTTGTTTCAGCACATTTCCTTAGGGAAATGTGTCAAAGGTGCACTGACTCAGAGGCAGCTGCTGAAAAATATCTGTACAGGTGTTTGTAAAGCATTAGTGGAAGGAATGAGCTGAACCTCCAATTAAAAACTCCCCAGTGCTTTTTCCCCACTAGACTGTTTATCCCATACAATACAAGTGTATTTCTCTTGTGAAAGGAAAGATTATGGAAAGAGAATTTCAGTTAATAGATGAAAGAAAAATTGCAATTCAGCAAACATCTCAGTTACATCAAATATTAACGAATTGGGCAAAATTTCCGGTTAAACCCATAGTAGGTGAAAAACAAAAAATCAATTAGATTGATTTAGTTCAAGAAAACCTCAGTGATTTGTGCATTTTTTAACTCTCACACCTCAGAATTGGGCGTTTTCCTTTGCTTCTCCCCAAACTGCCAGTGTCCTGAGCATAGTTTATTCTTAGTCAGCACATGCACATTTTCCTTTAGTTTTGCTGAAGATAACACTGTCCTCTTCTTAAAAAGAAATATCTTAAATCTCCAACTTCTCAATCAAAAAAAATGGAAGCACCCAGTGTAGTAAAACCATGGGACCTGGGATGAGTGTTCTGTTCCCAGGATACTGAGAGGAAGTGAAAGCCTCTCATGTAAACAAAATGAGAATTAAAACATCAAGCTATTTCAGTCAAAAAAAAATCTCAGTTCTCTTGCAAACTAGGTCACAACTGCCCCAGGTTGTAAAGCATGAAAAATACTCTCACAGAAGGACAATCCCCTCCTGCACAGAAACTGCACCCCAGGATGCAATTACAGAACAGGAGATGTCACTGAACTCCAATGCATTCCCTCATTCCCATTTCTTTGAGTTCTTTTCTTCTCCACTCTCATCCAGAGGCCCTTTTCTGGTCTGTGCCTGCGTGAAGGAAGCTCTTAGGACAGGTGATACCTTTTCCATTCATCTAAACTTATTGCCCAGAGCACAGAATATTGCCACTTTTCCCTAACTTCCAGTAACTTCTTTTAGGCCTTCTACTCCTCAGCGAGAGGGAAAAGGGAGGAACAAATGCCCATCCTTTCATTACTAACAAGTGTGACACTATTTCTGAAAAACTAGGAAGCTTACGTAGGATAAGGAAGTGCAGCCTTTCCTACATTTGGAAACACATCCTCTTCTCTGAAAGTTTGCATTAAATAGTAATTTTTGTGTACCAACACCAATTATTTCTCTAAATAAAGTCACTGTATTTCAGAGACAATGTCCTTAATAAACACAATCCCCCAGCTGCTCTTTTTGAGCCCCTCACCTTTCTTGCCATTATGAGGCCGGAGGGTTTGTGAGACACTTTGAAGACCACACCACCGTTCCCTGCTCCCAGCTCACTGATCTTCTCAAAGTCATCATCCTTCAGCTCTCCAACTTTCTGCTTCTGGGTGAGGAATGCTTCCAGGCGCTTTCGCTGCTGCTCATCCAGCTCCAGCTCTTCCAGCTTCTTCTGAAGCGCTTCCAAATTTGTCCTGCACAAGAAAGAAGAGCAGCATTGAGCAGTGCTGTGAGAGGAAGAGTGAGGGAACAGAGGTTAGAGTTAAATCACTCCATTTTTGCACCTGCACACGTTATTTAGAAGGACCCAGCCTGCACAGTCACCCCCATGAGATGTGTCACTGCAACTCTGATTTAAGTAAACTGTGTTTTATTTCAGATAAAACAATGGCAAACACATGATACCCAGCTTCCCCATCCGTGAGGTCTTGCCCAAATCCACGCATGTTGAGTTTCACCACCTCCAGGAGTGGCTTAATGACTCTGCATTTCTGGTCAGAGAGAGTTCCTGAATCACAGCACAGCACTCCACGCTATTTTTAGTTGTGTGTTTTCAAGGTTGTGTTGTAATTTCCTACAGAGTTTGCCTAAATGTTTTATTGACTGATTTTCACATAACTGTATAACCAATAATTCATTCAGAAGTTTCTTATTTTGGTATCACTTCAAAGTCATCAAGCCCAGCCAAACACACATTCAAAATACAGTCACTGGAAATATAAGTCTTTGGCCCAAAGGTTTTAAGCTTATTTTTAATTTTGTTTAAGGACACATCTTCTGGAAACCTCGTCTTAACATCTTTAAGCAACAAAAAATAGAAAAACAAAACTTTATACAGTAGTTAAGTTTGGAACTACAGACACAAGTTCAGTTTTCCGGGAACATTTTAATAACTTCAGTTCCTATGGAAACACTTCATTCCAATATGACAACTTAAAAGCTCCTTTAAAATTTCCTGCTTCCAACTGCAACTATACGTTGCTGCAAGAGTAAATATTTAACAGCAAATACCTGTTTTGCTTTGCCAAATATAATGCAATGTTCCCAGGCAATAGTGTTGCTAGGATGAAGAATTTGAGGAAAAGAATCTATTTCTTCAGGAAGTATGAAGAATGGAACTACTTTCCATTAAAAAATTAATTAAATTTCACCAGTAATCAAAACTATTCCTATTCATCACTTTGTAAAATGTTCACTTTGAAAATATGTTGTACAAAGGGACATCCTCACACCCAGTGAGGAGCTGGTCAGCAGAGAGGATGTGAGGCTGATGCTCCAAGAAACAATGACAAACAAGCCACAAACTCAGCTGAAAGACAGAGTGATGGGATAAAAACCCCTCAACTCACTCATTAGAGAGCCTGCACTCCCAGGCAGGGAAACAACCTTGGCTGGACCGTGTGCAAGGTTCAACTGAGGCAATTATTTTATGAAAACAAAATATTCCCAGCTCTTCCTTACTCCACAATCCCGGGAAAGGTTTAAGCGCCGCCGCTCCGACTCCGTTACTCAGTGCAAATCCAAGGGACAGGATGTCATTGCCACACTCACTTAGGAAGTGATTGAGCAAAACAGAGGAAAGAGAATGAGACCTTTGATGGAAAGTTCTGCTCAGTGAGTTAATGTGACATTTATCACTCCAAGCATAAGATGACCAGGGCACACTGGTGAGCAAGTTCCACAAAACTCTCACCCTGAGCAAATGCAATTTGGCAAAGCTGCTCCAATCCTCAGCAGTCTGACAGAGGAAATTCTGATGTACTTACTGTGCTGCAGTCATACTACCACAGCTGTCTCTATCTTAGCTTAAAAATGAAGTATCTGCACCCAAATGAAATGATTTTTATACTCTCTTTTAAAGAGAAGCATTATTTCTGTCCTCATACCATATTTTATACCTGTATAATCACACACCAATAATCCTGGAGTATCCCCACTAAAGAATCCCCATAAGCATGGCATCCAAGTTAATCTGTTTTACTGACCCTGTTTTAAAGACTAATCGTTAAGAAAGAAACATAATTTTTGAAATTCAGAAATTCAAAACTGAATAATTAATCACCGGATTATTTTTCCCCCTCAAATGCACCCAGTGAAGCAAACAAATCCCAGCCTTTAGTCAAAGTGAGGTGTGTCTTTCCTAGAACATGCCTGAACCAGCTCTTCTTACACTGTGATCACAAGAGAAAAACTGAACCAAAGTTAAGCACCCCTTACTTTCCTACAATAAAATCCAGAGCAATGAATGCTGGACACAAACTCCATGTTCTACCCTGGAAAATCACTGTTGTGAGAAGACAGAACTCATGCCTTCATTATAATTTACAAGTTTTGAGAAGAAACTTGCTGTCATTTTAAGGATTGCTGAATAAGGCAGGGCTGTCCATTTGGAAAAAAAACCAAAACAAACAAAAAAAAAGAGACACAGAAAAAGGATGCAACAAGGCTTTCCTTGCTGTGCTTTGAAGAAAACAATTATTCAGTTTTTTTCTCAGGCAGAAGGGGGTTTTTGGCTTTGGAGACAACACAGAGATGCTTGAGCACATGACTTGGAGCAGACAGAATGCTGGTGTGATGGAACAAACAACTGTCATGCTGATGCTTTAGGAACAAAAAAATTGCTAGGATAGCATTTATCACATCTATTTAGTCTAATGTTTGTCTGGATGAAGTTTTTTTTAATAAGTTGCCTGTTTCAACCTAAATAAACTTGGCATTCACTTAAAATAGGCATTTCCTTGCTTGAAACTATGAATTATTGCTTGGGTTCCTGCTTGAATACAAGTCAAGAGATTCCAAAGGCTCTCACAGATGGGAAAGTATTGATCTCATGAATTTCAGCACCTCAGGTTTCTCCACTGACTGTGACCACCAGTAAAAATCACCAGATCATTCTAAGTTCTAATGGTAAAACCTTCATTACTTGCAGTGACGAGCAATAAAGTTCTCAGATTTTCAGGACCAATTCCCTAACTGTAAAGTGAATTAATCTGAAAGATATGAACCCAATAAATTGTCAGAATCACTATTCAGAATGTAACTACCAACATCTGCAGTTAGTTTTATGATAAGAACAGAACTATAATTAGTTTTATGGTAACTGAATATCAGGCATCAGGAAAGAACTGATTTATTTCATTCTGGTCCTTTGCTTGAAGGACCAGACATTAATCAATTAAAAATGCAAATAGGTAAATAAGAGTATTTTTGTCATCAAAACTGGTGGTGGTAAACTACTCTGAGCATTTCCAGGAGGCAGGACTTTGGTAGCTTCAGTTTTTAACTCCAACTACTGTAAGAACACTCCCCTCATTGGTAACTGAGACTGTTACCTGGACCCTCCCCAGATAAAAGCATCACAGCAAGCTGCAAAGCACAGAGAAACAGGTGGAAAAGTAAATCATTACACAGGAAGTTTTACAAATTGAATGAAACCAGCACATACAGAACACAGAAGAGGGAATACTTCAGACACTTCATCACCAGGCACCATGAAAATGTTAAGGAACTTTGGCAGCTAAAGTCTCCAGGAGCACTAGTAGTTACTTAATCTTACATAAAACTTTTATTCAGAGACAAAGATTCCTATTAAAATTCATCACCATTACCTGCTGCAGTCTTGGAGTTGTGTTTTTCACTGTCAAGGCACTACGCCTTTGCCAGGCATCCATCAAAGCAGGAAATCATCAAATCAGCTCAGGGCTCCACGGTGCCAAGCACTACTCTAAAGCAATAGGTTATCATTTAATTTATTGCCAGCAGTTTGAAAGCCAAGCACATACTAAACTGCACCAGGGATGGGATCCAGCTTCCACAGGGTGATCCCTGGGATGAAGCCACAGAGAGGTCAGTGCTGCTTCCTCCATTTGTTAAAGAAACAGCATAATTCCAGGGAACACCATCAGTAAACACCTTCCTACTCAGCTGGCAGGAAGGATAAATATCCTGCACAGCCAGCAGACAACACCTCTGCACACAGTGCAGTGTCTTCACAATTATTGCAAGATCTCTCTCTTCCTGGCTAAATGGAAAGTTTAAAAAAATACATGTTCAGGGCAAGTTTTTGAGACAGCTGGTTGGTTGTTTCTCTCTTCCAAGGGTGGCACAAGGTACCAAGTGCCCTAGAGGAGGAATTCTCTCCACCCACATTTGATAAGAGAGGATCTTTCCTGTTAACTCACATTACTTCCTCCTTTCTGTGCTCAAGGAAGTGTTCTCACAGTGCAGCATCCCCCTGGCCACGTGGCACTTCTGTAACCTCCCAAGTTTGAAAAGGACGCAGAGAGAACTCAGAGCACACAAATGCAGCCCACCTTCCCCAAGCAACAACCCCTGATGGGTGTGGAGAAACCTCAGCTCTCTCCCTGTCCATCTGAGATTCTGGGGGAAGCCACATTCAGCCCTTCTGCTGCCATGTTGTGCAGGTGAGAAAGGTTTTCCAAGGAGAATCACACCGTGGGGATGTGGGAGTTTTTCAGACTCAGGAACACCTTACCCTGGGCAAGCTCATCTGGGATCTTTAACTTCTCACCTCCCCCCAGTCCCTCACCTTCTGACAATGGCCAAAAGTTTGTGCTTGGGTAAAAGAATCCTGGCTGGACACAACAAGCCCAAATAAATGTACAGCAACACCTCGAGTCACTGCTGCACTGAACATCCTGTTCTCTGCTTCCCAGACATGCACATGGTCTTATCCACAAATCCCTGGACAGACAAGGTGTGTCACAAACACCATCCCATCACCAGATCACTTTTTGAGCCCATCACACTGTTCCTTTAAGGGCTGGTTGTAGATTTTTTTTTCAGATTTTCTTTTTAAACATCCAACCCCCCCGATTTATAACCACTGCAAACATGTGCACATCACACACAGCTGGGCACTGCAGGGACAGAGCAGTGAGTTAGGGACAATGAGCAAACCTGTATTTCCTACATGCAGGTTGGGCAGGGAAGAGTAACAGATTGTGCAGAGTGAGAGCGCTCAGCACACAAAGATGGACAGAAGGCATGAGGAGATTCTCAGTTCCTGGCTTTGTGGACAGCCACCTCAGCACTGAGGAAAGTGCTCCTGGAGGAGATGCATTAACATTTTAGAACACACTTGTTCTCTTGGAAGCAGTAATAGGAAGAGAAATGCTGCCTTTAGTCTACTAGCACATAATGGCGTAACAAAAAACAGAAAATAAGTCTTTAATTAACACTGGTACTCCAAATCCCTGGGAGCTTTTTTTTAAATTCATGTTAGTGCTAAGTTGATCATACACTCAACCCTAAAGGCTACAGTTAAGCTGTTACTCAACTCTAAAGTCTAGTTCAGAGAGAGAAGAAAAAAATGTGGCAGGGGGAAAAGAAAAAAAGTTAGAGTCTTTACCAGTAATTTGTCAAATATCTGTTCAAAGGCATTACTATCAGTGCTGCAAGCTGAACAATTAGCATAAGTGAAAGCATCAAAAAGTACTTTCACTTTCAGATCTCCTGTCGCATGAGGATACAAAGCTTGGGGGTTGTTTTCCAGAACAGTGACATTAATGCTTTCCCCAAGCCCACACAACTGTCAATTTAGAGAAGAAAGTAGGCAGTTCACTACAAAATTTCCATGAACAACCTCAATCAGGGAGCTGAAATTAAATATTAGGAACATGAAGACATTCTGTGGTTTTGAGAAGACAGACTACTATGTTGTGTGACTCTGCCAAACCCGGGCAACAAGACAAATTCTTATTAAACTTTTCCTTTAACAGAGAGCAGTTCACAGAATAACATGGAAGATAAACGTAATTCCAGAAGTCTCCCAGCTTAGAGTACAGGTGTCTGTCTGGGCTAACTCCAGTGCAGTCTCATAATACTTGCAGTCAGAGCAACAACTCAAAAAAATCCAAATTCCCTATAAATGCAAAGGAGTCTGGTTTGGAAAAATACACTGGTTTTCAACCCCTGCTTATTTTCAATCCTTGCAACATGTTAGAGGATCTTTAAAAATTTCCCATGTATTTAGGTGGGATTTCTAAGCGAATTTATCATCTGAACATCACAGACTGGTTTCTTAAAGCTCATCTAGTCCCACCCCCTGCCATGGGCAGGGTCACCTTTCCCTATCCAGGGTGCTCCAAGCCCCGTCCAACCTGGCCTTGGACACTTCCAGGGATCCAGCGACAGCCACAGCTGCTCTGGGCAGCCTGTGCCAGGGTCTCTCCACCCTCACAGGGAGGAATTTTTCCCTAATATCTAACATACTATCCACTTTCACACTGCAGTAACATAGCAGGGCATGGAGTGAAGTTTAATACTGCCAGGAAAAAAAAAAAATACCCAGTAAGAGGCAGACATTCAATTAAAATCTATTTCTCAGTAAAAGGCATGTAAAACAAAACTATTAGAAAACCATTGCTCTGTCCAGAAGAGCATCCTGCTACCCTAATTTAACGTAAATTCTCGTTTTTCTAAGGCTGAAAGGCATGTGTTTTAAAGAAGAAAACAGGTGACACAACTTCAAATCTCCTGTTGAGTCTCCAACCAACAGGACAGCTGAACTTCCAAAGCTCCCTCTAGGCTGAGCTGTTGGGGGGGAATCTTTGCTTTAAGCCTCCTTCTCCTTCTCTTCAGCCTCACCACTATCCCATGAAACATTGCATTTTTCTCAACTAAGGCAAAGCACATCAATTGACACATGTGAGCTGAAGGCAGAGCTCACCAGACAGAGAAGCCTCCGCTGCCAGCAGCGGCACAGAGATTCCAAATTCATGCTCTGGGTGCCTCTTCCCACCAGATTTTTTGCAGCTGTTCCCAGCCATCCCTTCGTGTTCCAGCCCTTTATCCTGAGTGGCAGCAGGAGCTGCCAGCAAGCCTCAGGCACCCCTTTGGCATATTGAGCTATGTGGCTAAACAATGCCACAGAGGGGGAGTTTGGGGTTTTTCTCTGAGTTAAGAGGCTTCCTCAGGACTTACTGTAGAGCTGCATTCAAAATATGCCCTAAATCAACTTTGTAATCTGAAGTCAAGAAATTCTACAGCCAAACCTTCAGAACCAGAAATCCAAGCTCTCCATCTCCCTTTCATATGTCTCTGCATCACTGATTTTTCCCAGCCAACACTACACATCATCAGGATAAAGGAACCACAGGGCAATTAACACTTCCTTATGGACAGAAAAATGAACTTCTTCACTGGATATTTAAAGCACAACACAGAGGATACACAGAACTATAAATTCTGAACATCAGCTGACACACATATTTGCCCAAGTCCTGCATTTCCATTGTTTCATGTCTCTAAAGTACAAGTTAAATATAATGATAAAAACAAAGGATGAACACATGCAGTAATTACAGTAACAATATCTTCCCAACTCTCTCATGTGGTAGCTGCACAGCCTTTGAGGGACACTACAACAATAAAAAAGATGAAGTTACAGGATCAGTTTACAAGGCTCGTGAAAAGGCCAGGATTAGAATTGAGACTCCTCCATGCAAGGGCTAAGCCCGGAGCACAGCAGGACAAATTCCATCCAGACCCACAGTTACTACACCAGGGACCAGGAAAAGAAACTGCCAAAAACTGTCCAAAAACAGACAAAACCCCCCATAACTGCGATTCTGAGGAAGCCAGGGATGGAAGGTTTGCCTGTATTTCAAATGGATGGATTGCATAACACTGAACATTTGTCAGCATGGCCATTTAGCAAAAGAAATTAATAACTTTTACTTAATATATTAATAGACTGTACCAATACATACAGAAATAGTCACATATCTATATCCAAAGAGAACATTTTTTTCCCAAAAGAATGCATTCTGCAATCTGCTGACTCATCTTCCCACCAACACGGAAAAAAGTTCTGGAAAAGCACAGAACAATGCTGAGTTGTACAGAACCCTGCAAGAAAGGGAGAAGAGTTGCCAGGAAGTTTCAAGGGTTTGCTTTAAAAACCCTTAAGGAGGTTTTTAAGAAGATACTTGTTCATCCAAAGAATCCCACACTGTTGGAATATCTCCATCCTGGTGCTCAGGATGCAAAGTAAAATAATCTGCTTCCATCCTTATTCCTTTTGCATCCGCAGTCAGGGACACCACTTGATACTTCCGGCTGCTGGATGCCTGTGGGGAGGCTGGATCCAGGTGGAGATCCCATCCTCAGCTGTCAGCAGAACTCCCTGCTGGAATGCACTCTCCTCCTGCTCAGACAAGAATCAGGATGACAAAGGCTCCTCGACAGATGTTTGCCAAGAGATGCTGAGCACTGAATGAGCCTTTCCCAGTTGTTCCCTTGACGTGGGCAGGAAGCCTTGCACTTCTGTTCCAAAGTGTAACCACGACTTTGTCTGAGTAATACTGAGCATGTATCAAAGCAGGAATCATCTGATTACTAATTTCTAGCAACACAAGTTTAGAAATTAGTTTAGAAAAAGAGACCCACTGCTTCCTCAAAAAAAAAAAAAAAAAAAAAATTTAAGAAGTCTTTGGAAGAAAGAACATGATCCCCAAAAATTCAGTTTCGCCAGCTCACACTGCTTCCTCCAAGAGACATTCTGGTGTTCTGGCAGTGGAATTTCCACACTTTACACAGTCCAGTCAACCCCCAGGGCAATGCTGGGAGAACAAATAAAGCTGTAAAAAGGGCAACATAGGCAAAAAGGGGGAGGAGCTTTTTTACTGGAAAATTTAGAACTTAGTAACTGAAAGGGAATAAACTACCTAAAAAGTAAGATGGAAAAGTTTATCAGACCTCACAGAAAATTCCTTTCTCAGCTCATTTCAGAATGTTTCTCCTGTATACAGTGAAATACATAGTCAAAATCCACTATAAACTGGCTGGTGTATTTTCTGCCTCATGTAAATTCCCCACAGTTTGCATGTTTGGTTTTTTTTAAGTTGGTGCTAATGCAAAACCCCTTTTTCCAGGTTAACAACAGCAGCACAGTTGTTATACCAGTAAATAATTCAACTACGTGTTGGGTTCATGCCAACCGTCTCAATCCCTGTTTTTGGCTACGAGATAACACCGGAAGGTCTCACAGGTGATTTGTTCCTCTTGAGACAGAGACCTGAGACTACTCAATTAAAAGATGTGCTACTCTGAAATTGTTGTAATTACTGAATTCCAGCATCTCTCAGTAGTCCCTCTCAGGCTCCCAGTGCTGTGTCACTTGATCCTGCCAAGGCCTGGGCTCCTGCCAGGGGAGGTGATGGTCCCATTCTGCCCCAAGCCACTCATTCCCAAGTAACCCATTTACAAATTAACTGAAAATACCGCACATTTTCAGCGGGATTATTTCCCTGGGCAAGCCGACCGTGTAGCCACCCCAATGCTGGTGGAGAGAGCTCTGAAAACTCCTCTGGGCTCCTCTGGTGGGTGAGTTCTCAGCCAGAGCAGCAGCACCAGGCAGACACGAGCACAGCCAGGAGAGGAGAGACTTCTGGAGAAGGAGCAGGATCTTGCACAAGCTCTGTTGTGAAATCACACCTCTGTGACTGGCTGCAGACTCAGTTTAAAGGACAAGAAAAGCAGCTGGATCCACGAGTACAGCTGCACTTCCCTCACCACCCATTCTCCTCACATTTCCTCAGCAACATTTATTTTTACACCCAGTTTTTAAACTCCCCTAAACCAATTTAAGCTTTTTGAAAAAGACATATCTTAGAAACTAAATATTCCTCCATTACCATCATTATGCTTAAAACTGACTGAACATAACAAGACAGTATTAAATGTCTTAAAATCCTTCCTACATCCATAATTGTCAACAAAAAGCTGACTATAACCAGAAAGAGCTGCACAGGTCAATGTGCCCCATACATTAATTTCTGTACTACTGGTGTGCACTCAGTCATAATTTTTTTCAGCACATGTATCCAGAAATAATAGAAGTCCATGAGGTGCTGCAGGCTCTGCCTTTTCGTTATTTTATTATAACCGATCATGTGTTCTATTAGTATATTTAAGTAACATTAAAATGGCATTTCTAATTCAGTGAAGGACTATGCCAGGCTCAAGCACATTAAAAGAGAAAGCCATGCATGAATATATTTTAATCTAAAATGCACTCTCTCATATCACATGTATTTGGAAGCTTTATTAATCCTTCATTAGTAGGGGATTTTAAAAAAAGTTTCTCTTTATCTTTTTCCCCCCCCCCTAATATTTACAAGCTTGCAGTAATTCTACATGTATATTGAATGCAACTGCAATCCAACCAGATCAGTCATAAAATTCTAGGGTCTAATCTTCCAGAACACTACACACAGGCACAAAGCTCCCCTGAAGTCCAAGGAATTCCAAAGGGGAAAAAAAACCTAAATAAAAAATCCCCCCCCAGAGGAAAGCAGAAATGACCCTGCAAGCATTAAAGTGAACAACTCTGTGAAAATCTTCCTTTCCTTTTATCTAATCTCGCATCCAAGAAAACTGATTCAAAAAACTACTCCATGGAGGACAAATCCTCTTGGAATAGGATGCACTGGGAAAGAGTCCACAATGGAAACTTAAAGCCCAAAACCCCAAACCTAAAGTCCCACAACCCCATACCTCTGATGGAACACAGCCTGCCCTTCTACTCCTAAAAAACCCAAATTGAAGCTCCCTTGAGAAAGATACTGAAAAACATGAAAATGGCAGGATATACAGTAAGTGAGCAATTGTGTATTGCAAACTGTAATATAAATTGAAGTGCAAACCAGTTCTGCATAATCCCTAAACTTTTCTTTGCCAAGCAAATATAGGGAGTTGCACTCAGAGGTCTCACCAGCCATTCAGAGACTTCCTTAAATGCAATTTAACCAGAATAAACAGCAACAACAAGAAAAGGCTGATGAATTAATACCCAACCTATGACTGGAATTTGCAGTCACCCATTTTTGCAAAATTACTCTCTGGCTTGAACAGTTCTAAGGCACAGATTTACTACAATTAAGGCTTTAAAAAGAGAAAACCCCGAAAAACCACATTGTGCCTGATGACCTGGTTTCACTCACAGTTTGCTTTAGATTTTCTTTCTTTTTTAAAAAAAATACAGTTCCTAAGGTGGTAAAAACCTATGGACAGCATCTTAAATTCCTCTCAAGGACCCATTTCTATTCAGCATATTCAGAGAAGATGCAAATTCTGTTGTCTACTTTTTTTGCTAACAGTTTTATCTAATTATACACAAACCTCCTATTGTAGCTGCCACTTCACATCTGAGATTTGCAGACATCACAGCTCAGGCTTGATTTGGGAGACACAAATTGTTGCTAAAACAGACACACAGTTATATTTTGAAAAGAAAAAAAGATACACTCCAATCCCACCATGTCAAAACTCATAAAATACATAAAAGTCAGTGGCGCTCAATTTTTAAAAAGAATTGTTTCCATTTTTGTATTTAATCAAATCCCAGGCACTTTTGGAAAGTTTATGTTTTAACACCCAAGCTGGGAAAGTTGTTTTGATTTACTGAGACAAGGTAAAATGTAATGCTTCAGAGCAGTTAGTTTGACCCTTCTCTCTGACTTTTTTTTTTTATTTTAAAGATGCAATTAAAGAACTTCATGAAGTACCTTTCTTTTCATGTGAACAAAAAACTTATTCTAATACAGAAAGCAGCATTATCTCAAAACCTGCTTTTTTTTCTACTTCATGTTCTGGGGCTGGGCTGGCTTTAGAGAAAAAAAAAGATTGGGTGAAAACCGTCAGATATTCAAAGCAACAGGGAGTCAGAAGTTTGAAAGAAACATAAATACATAAATTGAAGATTTGTTCTTGTTTCTTTTGGCTATTAACACACTAAACTATCCCAGATCGTTCAGCCAAAAGAGTTTTCTTTCTATTAATTTTCATTCAGGTTTGGTTAGGTTTTTTTTCCTTTCTCTGCAGAAGCTTCGCACAATTACATCTGTGCAGCTCTGAAGGCAGCAGAATGAAATTAGACCGCAGCTGGCCAGTGTCATCTTGGTTTCAGTGTGAGGAGCTCAGGCAGCACAGAGCTCAGAGCAGCAGAAAGGTTCAGCCCTCTCCGCGCAACCGCAACTCTGCGGGAAGTGTCAGAAACAGAAGTGAAGCTCAGGGCACAGGAAAACCTTTCAAGAAGTTGTCTCTATTGTCCAACTGGGCAGAGCCAGGGATTGGGAAGGCCCGCGAGAAAAATTATTTGTACAGGATGTTGTGGTTAAGTAATTGCTACAAGTACCAAAATCTACTGTTGGAGAGAAACATTGTGAAATTTTCATTAAAATATTTGGGATACATGTATTTAATTTTAAGTGCCCTAACTCCCTTTTATACTACCTTGTCAAGAAAACAAGGGAGAAAAAAGAGAAAAAGAAAGGCAAAAAGATAAAAGAGTCATGCACATGAGACCTGGGCCTCCTGCATACTCTTAAAGCCCTACACCACATGCTATAAGCTTTCCCTTGCTTCAGTCAATGAGTTCCCACCACCAAATAAGGATGAAAACAGAGGACAAGACACACATGTGAAGCAGGACACCCTGAATCATCCAGCCCCTTCTTTCATTTCCTCCCTTTCCCCTTCCTTTCTGCCAGGAAGTCACAGTATCAGAAGTGCTCATTCCTAAAAGCATTAATAAGTCACAGAACCTTCCCCCTCTGACAGTGAGAAAGTCTCGGAATTCCAGCACACAATTCCCCAGGGCCCATGCACATCCGTTTGGTTTTGTGCCAAAATTGCCTTTGGGCCTAAATAACTTCCTTCCTTCTGGATGCTTGGGTCCTTCATGCACTTACAGACAGGAATCTCATCGCCTCGCTTGGAATCTTCCCTTTTGCTTTGCCAAGTCATTTGAGCTCCTTCCGTGCTTTCCCGTCTCTGAAGAGCAGGGAGGCATTTGGAGAAGGACAGGTTTGTGTATGTAACAAGTAAATGGAGCCTCATATAGCCAAAATTCCATGATAGCAGGCTCAGAGCTTTAGAAAGTGTTAATATGGCAGTGCAGGGACGCACGGCATACTTGGAACGCCTGGCGATGCACAACAGCCTCACAAACACCTTACTGAGGAATTCAGCCAGTGACCAAAGGGGGAAAAAGCCCAGAGCAGGAGAGGGGAGAAAAATAAACTACCTTACAGATTAAGGAAATGAAAAACAAAACTGTTTTCAACTTAATTCCAAGAACATTTCCAAATTATGATGCAACTGCTCTTTGCTATTTGAAATCTTTCACAATGAGGGCTTAAAATTAGCAGGATGAGAGGATATTTCCATGATTAATTAATCCTGGCTGTATATAGGACAACTGGTTGCTGAATTTACTTTCATTAAGCTACTTCTTTTAAAAATACTACACACCTCTAAGCCTGGCAAAAGCTGGGCATAAGGTCTTGTGTGTGACACACATCAGAAGTCTGGGGAACACACACACAGACCCCAGCCAAATCAACACACAGTGCAGAAAATGAAGCAAGGCAGTTCATCAGTGCAAAAAAGACTCAGCACTCCCAGGAGTCTCCAAAGGCTTCCAACAAGTAAATGAGTACCATACACATAAATGCAATTTAAAATTAATGACACTTCTTGAGGGAAGAGATACGATATCGAGTATATCGGGAGCAAGGTGATTTACATCAGGTACTACAAGCAGCAAATGATTGGTGTATCAGATTTATTCTGTAGAACAAGACTAAAATGCAAAGAGATCCCTGAAGACTAAATCAACATATTCCCAACTGCCTTGAGAAAATCGACTGGAAAGTGCTACCCAAGCAAATTTAAAAAAAACAGTATTTTCCCCCTCTCAATCCAGAACAAAAGCTGTGTAATATTCATATCATAATGCTTAGATACAATCAGTAACTTCTGCCAAAGAACAGTTCTTAAACAGCTCATCTCTCAGTTAATCATCAAAAGAGTTTACTAGCTGGAGCTGCTAGATGCTGAATTTTTTATTTTTCGGGAGGTATTTACTTGGTTTTGGGGTTACAGTTCTTTTGTGGTTGATCTGGTTTCAGTTGTTTGATTATTTTTTAGATGTTTGGGTGGTTAAACGAGATCTGAGCCTGTCTGAAAATGTGGCACTGATGAATACAGAGCACTTTAAAGCCCAAGACTTGCACATGTCACTGCAAGCCTGCCTCACATCCTCTCTGTCACTGTGGTACAACAGCACATCGCAGCTCAGTTTACATCTCCCAGAGAGGACCGAACTGACCATACAGGGGCAGGAATGTGCTCCTCCAGGATGCACCTTTGTTTCAAGGCTCACTGAAGAGCCAGCCTAACACCTTTGTCTAAAAATCAAGGTGTGAACAGCGATCCGTGAACCTCAAATGAAAACCTTCTGTAACATTTCATCACTTCGAGGTGCTGGTGTTGTGTCTGCCTGACTGAGGCCACCCTGCCCACCCACATCCGTGAGAAACGTGCAACAGAGGCTTCATCAGCAACATGCAACCATCCAATATTCCGTATTTTTTCCCCCAGAAGTGTCCCCGGGATTAGCTCAGCCCTTCCCACATTTACAGTGTCATGCTTGTGTTGCACACAGAGGAGCTCCGAAGCTGTTTCTGCCGTACCCAGCACAACATGTCAATTACTGAAGAACAGATTTACTTAAACTAACGATTGTTTGGGTTAAAGCCAAGGACGAGGCAAAACAAAACAAAACACCTTTTCTGCAAACCTGCGGGTTCCAGCATAAATTCTCACACACACACGTTTATGAAATATGCCATCGGAAACATGTAATTGGGGATTACTAGGTAATTATATAAGCTAAGAACCCAGCAGACACCATCACGGACTATGAGAAAGGAGTTATACAAGTTTCCCCCTGTTTTTTCACCAGGTTTTTTTTCCCTCGCGTATGTGACAGAAGTTTGTTTATTGCCGAAGGCACCATCCACTTACTCCGCGGAGGAGACTCTGAGTATCTCCCACCCTGGGGTACCCCGGGAATCCCCGCCTGTGATGTTTGTGGCAGCCGGGCCGGGCGGGTGCGGGGCAGGACGGGCTCGGGAGCACCGCACCCCGCGGACAGCGCTCGGCCCGGGCCGGCCCGCACCCCCCGCCCCCGGCTCCACTCACTCTGCAGAGCTGGTCCCGTTTACGGCGGATCCATCCGGAGCGGGGTTCAGCTGGATCGGCCCGGGCTTCTTCTTCGGCATCTTCGCCCGCACACGGCGCGCAGGGGAGCGGACGGAGCGGCCGCGGCCCCACTTCGGACAGGTCCGAGGGACTTCCTGCGGCGCGGCAAACTCGGGGGGGAGCTCCCCTGTCTTGCGGTGCCCCCGCGGGCTGCGGGCAGGTGACCGGGAGACTCCTAGACACCGCTCCGAGAGCTCCGAGCTCCGGTGGGCACTGCCCGGGATCGGGATGTGCCCGGCCGGGACCGCGCCGGCGCGCGCCGCCCGCACCGGCCGCGCGCATGCGCGGGGAGCGCGCGCACGCGCACGGCGGGGAGCGAGGCCGGGGGAAGCTGTGCCCTCACAGCGCTGCTGCCCTGAGCGAGCCCTGTCCGCGGATCAGGGGCGATATCGGGAATAATCCTTCCCTGTGACGGTGGGGAGGCCTTGGCACAGGCTGCACAGAGGAGCTGTGGCTGCCCCATCCCTGGAAGTGTCCAAGGCCAGGTCGGACGGGTCTTGGGCAACCTGGGATAGTGGAAGGTGTCCCTGCCCATGGCAGGGGGTGGATGGGCTTTAATGTCCCTTCCAATCCAACCTATTCTATGATGACTTAAACAGAGCACTGCCTTGCTTTAACATCAACTTGCTTCCACAAATCGATAAAGACCTGTTTTTTTTTTTTTTTCTAATTATGCTACTTAATACTAAAGGGCGTGTGAACTGCAGTATTACAAGCATTGGAAGCAGAGGGATCCCAGAGGAGAAGCAATAGCAAACAAACAGGACAATGGTGTCCTGTGACAGCTCGGCTGGACCTGGGCAGCTGGAACAGTGCTGGTCAGTCAGCCCAGGACACGTGGGGCCTGTCACCAGCCAGGGCTGGCTCACGGGCCAGCAGGGCACGTCACCCCTTGGACAGGATGACTGGGCGTCCTTGCTCCAGTGGGCTCTTCTGGGGTAGCAAAATTGCTTTGAGATCAATATATATCCTTGCTACAGTCAGTAGAACGTGTTCTTCCATGTCAATTCTCTTTCCAAGAGGGAGAATTTAAACATAAAGATTCTGTCGTTTAGTTGTGGACCTTGGAGGGGGCAAGGGGCAGGATATGGAATATTAAAGCACCCAATGGCCCTGTTTGGATAAGAAAACCAATCTGGACACACACATGCATTAACTATGACACATACGTTAATAATATGATAAGATTCAGGAGGTAAAAGGAGTTCCGGGCATTTGACTTCCGTGAACAGAGTGACGTTATGATCCTGACTCTACTTCTGAGATCTGTAAAGAACTTTGCTAAAGTTTTAGTTGCTTTATAAGATTAATTTCTCATTGTCTGACCAGCAGAAGTCAGCTGAAAACTCTTTTAAGGCCTGTAGGAGTTACACAGTGAGAAGGGCTTGCGGAATTCTTCTGATTTCTGACACAGCTGAGAAATTCTTTCTGCTGCTACTGTACATTTCTGTACCACACAGTGCTCCATCTGTCAACAAACCTAACACATTGAGCAGAAAAAACTCTGCAGTTACTCATAAATTTGCTTAAGTAATAAATGAAACCTCTCACAGACACACGTGAGTCAAGAAGTGAAGCAGCACCAAGTAGCTCAGCACTAAGGTGGAGGTAATGGCTTGGTATGGGTAAAAGAGTGAAAAAGCAGTTTCTTCAGCAGTTCAGTTTTTTTCCTGAGATTTCCTAATAGTCTTTTTCATATACAAGACGTGAATACACCACTTGAATGAATAATATCTTTCCAGCAGTGGACAGGTTTTATACTCCAATGAGTTGATTCAGACACAAAAAGAAGTGTAGAGTAAATTTCATAACAAAATTTATACTGTAAATACTTTGGATAAAGAACCAGCCTGAATTCTGTGTAATTTAAATTTTTTGTGGTTTGCAAAAGTAAAATTATATTTTAATCAAAGTAATCATTAATGTTTTTACAGAAACTGAAATGATGAACAAAGTTCCCCATATATAATGCAAAAATGCTAAATATTTCCTATCATCTTACCCATTTCTAAAGTATAACAAAAAAAAGATTAAATTATTTTTTTCACAGCTTTGCCAATAAAAACATATTCCCTCCATCCAATTCCAGATATTAAGGGACAGCTCCCTCCTCTGGAGCGCTTTATCCTTGCACTGAGAACACTGGACTGTGGAATTACCGATTTCATTAATCTCTTTTAAAATCCCTTTGACCAAAGCACAAAAACCAAACATATCTTGGATTTACTGTATCTAGAAATAAATTCACAGGATTGATGCCACTGCAGAAATAATTTCTGTGCTGTCCTCTGTAAAACAAATAGGTTTAACTTCAGGGCATTTGTAACTAAAAATTAAGTACATTTCCCCAGCCAAAACAGAACACATGTTTTGGGAATTTGAATATTCTCCATGGAAGGAACTGTGTTTTTCTCTACAAACAGGTGTTTCTGGAGGTGAATCACATAGGAAAAGATGAAGAAAAAATAGAAGCCACTGTAATTTCAGTGAGAGGCTTCTGTGCAGGGAGACTTTCTGATTTATTGATTCCACCACGGCTTGGAAAAATAGAAATAATTTGTCTCTGTAAATAGAAGGGGAACAAAGAAGCTTGTCTTCATTACCACTTTTTTCCTCTTATAGAAACTGAAATTTTGCCTAATTTCTTGCATGAAAAGAAAACCACAATTACTATATAGATCAATTGCATCTAAATTAAGCCAACTTTTCAAACTCAGTTGTCACATAAAGCTGCATATTTTACTGCCAAAACATAGGCACACAAACTTCTATTTGCAAGATTTAATACTTAATCAATTTAGTGGTTAGCACAGCAAGTTAGGGAAATAATTAGTCCCATAAAGCAATGGAATTTAAGAAGTCTGGTTTGAATTTGATTGAAATTGGCCAACAGGATCAGAAATTATTTGAAGGGAGCTGACAGACAGCCTGACAGAACTCACAACCTGCCTTGCACCTTATTTCCCTCAAGAAACAGGGATTTAAAAGAGCACTGTGCATCAGAACACAATTTAAATGCTTTGTGATATATTAAAAGCCTATAAATTAATGTTTAAAGTGTCTGCATAATATAAAATTTAGATTAGATTAGCAAGGTATAAATATAAATAAGTATAAATCACAAATATCTGAAATTTGCTTAACCCTTAGGATGTGACTTCCCACTAATACAGATACAATGGGAGCAGTTATGCTGGGGGTTTATGGCATGAACAGCTTTGCCAACATAGTATTTGGAGGTTTTTTTGCCGAGCAAATGTTGCTCCCTTAGGAATAAAGCCCTTCAAGCGTGGAAGCAGGCAATTATCCATTTGACAGATTTGCTTTGCTGTATATTACGTGTAACAAAGCAGGAAATGAGACTGAAATATAAAATAAGGTGCTAATTTTCTGCAGTTTTTCTAATGAAATTACAGGAATCAAACAGAAACAAGCAGTAATATTTCCTTTTCACCTAAACTAGAAACCAGAAGTGTTTTCTAGAATAGAGGCAACCTGTGGGGGGTTTTTTGTTTGTTTTTTCCTGACTTATTATTTTAGCAGCATGTGGCTGGTTATTCATTTCCTGAGGAAAAACCAATAATCAATGCCTGCCAGCATTTGCTTTTTATTTAATTAGGAACATAGGACTGGAAAGAACCACCTAAGTCATCAAGTCCAGTTTCTAATTAAACACTCTTCAAAAATATTGATTCATCAAAGTTGCATAAATATGGTGGGTTTTATAACCCTGCATCTTCTGCAGAGATTGTAAGTGATCTTCTGCTTTTTTTGTTTGTAAGGACTTTTAGTACAAAGAGTGACTATTATTTTCAGTACAAAGAGCTCATTGTGTAGATATTTGATTTTCAGTAATTTCATATGACACAATTACAATATTTTGTGCTGGAAATTAGCAGCACTTGATCTAAGATTATTATTAAATCTCTGTGTTAATTTTCATACTTCAACTGCCTCAGTCGATTGAAGAAATTTTCCATATCTAAAAAGATAAGATAAATGGATTCAGTGCTAAAAAATCCATTAGTATGTTCTCCCTATATTTAATGTATTCTTGATGCTGCAGCAATGGGGAATACACATTTTAAACATTAACTGTTAAAATAATTTTAACCAGAAAGTAACTGCAATTGATTTTGTCATATTAGAAGGAATACATTAAATTATCAGAAACATTGTATGTCAAATTTGAATTTATAGAGAAATAAGGGGAAACCAATTCCTTTAATGGATTAATATTTTACATTAATTTATATAGTTTTGTTTAAATGAAGAGACTATAATTTAAGTCAGATACATTTCTATGGACTGAGCCGTAAAAATATGAGAACAATTTACAGCTCCAACTGCATTGGAGACGGGAGCCTGGAGCCTCTCCTGTTGTTCCTGCAGCCCAAATCCTTACATGGCATTTTATGTGCACAGCTGCCAAACCTCTGAGGGCTCTGCATGTTTATTCCAGCCTGGACAACTGCAAACTGTTCAGTTTTAAATTACCAGAAGGGTCTGTCTGGAGATGAGCTCGGGATCACTCCCTGTCCTGGTCCTTTCCTTTGAGACGGGGTGAGAATCCCTGACCTGGACTGGGAATTGTGTGGCCACAGGAAGAGAGCAGCAATTCTGGCCCTGTGCTGGGCACTGGGGAGGAGCACCTCGAGTGCTGTGCCCGGCCCCTCAGTTCAGGGAGGACACTGAGGGGCTGGAGCATGTCCAGGGAAGGGAACGGAGCTGGGGAAGGGTCTGGAGCCCCAGGAGGGAGCTGGAAGCGGGGCTCAGCCTGGAGAAAAGGAGGGTCAGGGGGGACCTTGTGGCTCTGCACAACTCCCTGATAGGAGGGGGCAGCCGGGGGGGTCGGGCTCTGCTCCCAGGGAACAGGGACAGAATGAGGACATCGCCTTAAGCTGCACCAGGGGAGGTTCAGGTTGGACATCAGCAGGAATTTCCTCACAGAAAGGGTAGTCAGACTTTGCAAGGGGCTGTCCAGGGAGGTTTTGAGTCCTCCTCCCTGGAGGTGTCCAAGGAACACCTGGACATGGTACTCACTGCTCCGGGCTGGTGATAAGGTGGGCATTGGGCACAGGTTGGACTTGACGGTCTTGGAGGTCTTTTCCAACCTCAGTGATTCTGTGATTCTCTGAAGCGACAGGGGGCTCAACAGGCACTATTTTAAATCCCGTTTCTGGGGGTGACTCATCGTGGGGCTTTGTAACATTGGATACTTCAAATTAAACACTAATCCTAAAGCACGTTTTCCCTGACAAGACAACACTACAGGGGGCTGGAGGTGCTGGTGGATGAGACATTGGACGTGCCCCAGCCATGTGCAGTGGCAGCCCAGAAAGCCAAGTGTATCCTGGGCAGATCCCATGGGAAGGGCAGCAGGTGAGGGGGAATTTTGCCCCTCTGCCCTGCTTAGGTGAGATCCCACCTGCAGAGCTGCCCTGGCCCTTGGGCCCGGCACAGGAAGGGGAGTGAGTCCAGAGGAGGCACCTAAATAATCAGAGGGATGGTGCACCTCTCCTATGGGGAAAGACTGAGAGAATTGTGATTGTTCAGCCTGGAGAAGAGAAGCTTTGGGGTTACCTAATTGTGGCCTTCCAGTACATGAAGGGAATTTACAGGAAGGATGGAGAGGGACTATTTACAGGGGTCTGGAGAGACAGGACAAGGGGGAATGGCTTCAAACTGACAGTAGGTTTAGATGGGATGTTAGGATGAAATTCCTCCTTGTGAGGGTGGTGAGGTCCTGGCACAGGCTGCCTAAAGAAGCTGTTCCCTCCCTGGAAGTATCTAAGGCCAGGATGGACAGAACTTGGACCAATCTGGTCTAGTGGAAGATGTCCCTGCCGACAGCAAGCGGGCTGGAACGGGAATGAGATAATCTGTCCTCTCCCTTCCCACCCAGGCCATTCCCAGGTCGCACGCCCAAGCCCTGCGATCGCCTCAGCCGCCCCGCCGCGCCCACTGCGTTTTGGCGCCAAAACCCCTGAGCCGCCGCGGCCGGGAGCTCGCGAGACACGGGACTCTCGCGGGACTTGGCGCGCACGGGGGTGGCTCCGGCCCCTCAGCCCGCCCCGCGCTCCCGCACGGCCGGAGCCGCTCGGAGCCGCCCGAGAAAGGGCTCTCGAAAGAGTGCTCTTGCTGGAATCGGCTCAGCCCAGCCCCGCTCCGGACGAGGTCTCTGGAATTAGCTTCACTTGAGGAGCCGGAAAAGGGGAATCCTCCTCCAGGCGGTGTTTCGAAGTGGGTGAGCTGTAAATTTGGCGAATTGCCACCTCGAAGCCTTTGGTCAGGGATGTGAGTAGCACGCGGCTCCATGGATAAGCGCTGTGGTCAGAAATCCCTTTATTTTGGTTTATTCCTGCCACACCCAAGTGATTTTGACGAGTTGAAGCATGACTAGCCCTTATTTTATTCGGCTCAGCGAGGGTGGGTTGTGTTATCCTCTGTATGGTATCTGCTGTTTAATTTGCGGGATGATCTGGCTGGCGAATCTTTTTCTGAAAAAACTTAAAATACTATCTATAATTGACGTTTATCTGCCTCTGTGGAAGCCTCGCTGCTTCTCTTTAAATGCTTTTGCTGTTTTCTGCAGGAGGGCAAAAAAGGCTTCTGTGGCAATGATAGATCCTTTAGAGAACAACTTGTTTGATCTTCCTGATTATGATAACACTGAAGATGAAACGTTCCCACCTCTTCCACCTCCTGCCTCTCCGGGAAGAGACGATACTGAATGGGCTCAAGTTAATGGAGGTGAACACCCGTGACCCCTAAAAATCCCGTTTGAATGCTGTGCAATCGAAATTATTGGTGTTGAACTTCACTGCATTGAGCTCACTGCATAAAAATAGGCAGAAAACAAAGTGTAAACTTACATAGTTAATCATGGGATGCTTTCCAGCTAGTGGGAAAAGTTTATTTTTGTAGATTCCATGAAAATATGTGCACAAAGGAATCTTTATTAAATTCAAGCTCTTCTGACAAAATGTTGGTAGAGGTAATTATACAGCAATGATCTATTACTCTTTGTGACTTGGCTTCTAGGAGAGATAAGAGTATTGGATGCACTATCAATGCACTTATCAGAAATACAAGTAGAAACTTAAAATGTACGCAGTGCAATTCTAGGTGATGGCAATTGCATTGAATGCTTAAATTATGTCATTTTTTTCCCCGGATCCAGATGGAAACCAGCAGTCCCAAACAAAGGATTCTGCTGTGACCACACAGAAAGCAGTTAAAAGACCAAGGCCTAGATTAGATGCCCAAAGGTAACTTTATACAGAATATTTCTTTGTGTGATGAGTTTGGTGTAGGGCTGTGGGAGAATGATTAAGGTACCTCTAAAACTGGTCTAAGTTCTTTATAATCAACAGAAAGAATCCAAGCTTTAGGCTGTTTCAAGGAATGTGAGCGTTTTTTCTTTGTTTGGGTTTTTTTACTTGTTAGTTGAAAGAAAGAAGTGTGGGTTTCAAATAACTTTGCCCATTTCCTATTCTCAGGTTAATTTCAGAAAGAGGGCTCCCAGCCCTGAGACACATGTTTGACAACGTGAAGTTCAAGGGTAAAGGGCACGAGGTAAGACCTGGTGAGCTTTTGTTTTGTTTCCTGGGAGGTTAATGTAGATTTGATAGAGCGCTGCCCATCTGATACGGGGAGAAAGCTGGTTAGCCAGCTTTCCAGCAGTATCTGAACAAACTTGAATGCTTTAAGAAAACCCATCTTTGATCATAAAATTCTTTTCCTCAACTCTAAAAGTAGAACATCCCATCTGTGACTCTTGTATTGTCCATAGAAGTAGGGTTTTGAATTTCAAGGTTTCAAAAAAAAAAAAAAGTGTGACATACTACTTGAGCAAAGAAAAATCAGGACTTTCACTACAAGCTTTCTTATTGTTTTGGATGTGCTTAAACATGCAGAGCTTATTTTCCTTTACATGTCATTATAGAGTTCGTTGCAGACAGGTGAGGGTCAGTCTCTTCTTCCAAGTAACAAGCAATAGGACAAGAGCAAACAGCCTCAAGTTGTGCCAGGGAAGGTTTAGATCAGTTATTAGGAAAAATTTCTTCACCAAGAGTGTTGTCCAGCTCTGGGCAGCCTGTGCTGTGGACTCTTCATCCCTGGGGGGATTTCAAAGACATGCAGATGTGGCACTTGGGGACATGGTTTAGTGATGGCCTTGGCAGTGCTGGGGGAGTGTTTGGACTCTGTGATCTTAGGACTTTTCCAACCCAAACAGTTCCATGATTCTCCTTACACACTTGCAAGGAAACCTGTGCATCTCTGGTTTTTGGAGAGCATTCATGGTATAAATGTTCTCCTTACCACTGGAGGCACAAAGAAACTGGGCAGTAGTGCTGAAAGGTACAAAAATCTTTCCTAGATCAGGTTATTTTGATGTATCTGCATTCTAAACATAAGAATCAATGCCAGCTGTGCCCCTGTGGATTTATTTCAGCCTGGGTTCAGCCCTGATTGTTTAAGGACAATGCTTCAGGACCTGGCAGATGTTTTACAGGATATGCAAATACTCCCCTGAACTTGTATCACTGCTGTTCTCATAGCCTGAGATTATGCTTACACACTGGATTGTGGGAGGAGGAAGGAAAGGTTACCCACACATTCATACTGCATACATTTTCCAGAGACTGTCAATCTGCAGATGCTTCATGTTTTCAGGATTTAGTGTCCTGTTTACCTCTGCAGTCTCCTGACTTTGTCAGGTTTAGTAGCTGGGTGTTGTCTTTCTTGCTCTAGGCAGAGGACCTGAAGACACTGATACAACATATGGAGCACTGGGCTCACAGACTGTTCCCAAAACTGCAGTTTGAGGATTTTATTGACAGAGTGGAGTCTTTGGGAAACAAAAAGGAAGTTCAGGTATGAATTGTTTCTGTCAGTTTCTCTTCATGCTGTTTGGAATAGTGCAAGTGGTACGTTTAGGAGATCAATTATGCAGCAAAAGAAGACTTAGGTTGTGCATACTGCTAAGAAGTATAATGTTATTTAAATTAATTTCTCTCAGTTTAGAGCTTTGTCTGGTATTTAAGTTTAGATACAACCTTTATGTATTTGAAGTAATACTTTGGAGAATGCTTCAGCATTTTCAGGACATCTTTAACCACAGAAAGTTGCTTAAGAGTGCTGGAACTGGGTGGGTTTGGGGGTTTTGTTTGGTTGTTTTTTAATGTTTGAACCTGCAAAAGAAGACTGGTAAAGAATTCAGCTTCACCTGGCTGGGTGATAGATGCAGGACTGGGAAGATGATCCACAGCATTGAAGGTGTGTGTCTCAAATGGACACTGAGTGAAAGGAGTATTTTCTTCAGAGTAATACAGCATAAAATGAAATTGCTGTGGTTTTCCCATACTCCCAAAGTTGAACATAAAAACTTGCTACAGATGAAGTACCAGTGTTTTAATCTCCCATTTGCAGACCTGCCTAAAGCGGATTAGACTTGATCTTCCTATTTTACATGAAGACTTCAAAAATAATGAAGGTATGCTCTCTCTGCTGTTTGTTCAGTACTTCAGTGCTTAAGGTTATCTACTTCCCTTGCACTGACCAGAAGTGAATGGTCATGATATGCTTTTCTCATGCAGAAGAAGTTGCTGAGAGGTCTCTCCTTTAAAACCAGGCTTCTGTGAATCTTATGATGACAAAACTGAACTGGTACATAAGTATGCACATACTTGCACATAAGTATGTGAAAATAAGTAAAATTGTATGGTCTGCTGAAAGGAAATGGAAAATGGGTATTAATCAGCATTGTTAGAAATATTCTTCAAAAAAACCCTCCAGAAATGCAGTTATTGAGCACACAGGTTTGTGTTGCACTCTCACATGAGTGCAGTCTGGAGAACTCTTGGATCCTACAGACGGAGCAATCATAAACATCCTCCAGGGAGTTGCAGTGCAGTCAGGGTGTGGTGCCCTTCATAGGCAAAGTACCTGCTAATGCGGGGGGCACTGTTATGTCTGTCAGTTCTGGCACACAGCTGCTGGGAGCATTCCTTCTTCCAGGATCAAAACCCAGCATTTACTGAGGACATAAGTCAAGAGTCTCTTCCAATCAGATAGAAATTAGACATAAACAATTTTTTAATTAAAAGAGGAAGCTTCATGTGATAGTTAGAAACTTTAGTAGCAGAAAGGAGGGAATTTCATTGTCATTCCTAAGGACCTTGTGCAGGTTTTCATACCTTCACTGTGAGTGTGATAGTCTTGAGAGTGTTATCTACCCATTGTCCCGTTTGTCTTCATGTGAACTTCAGCCAGTGCGTGGGAATGGTGTTTTGGTGGATGAGTTGATGAGTGGTAAGATCTGGCCTCAGCTTGCGCCAGTTGGTGACACGTGGCTGTCTTCACTGCTGCTGCATTGGTGAGAACTGCACTGCAGCCAGAAGCAGCCACGGACAGCAACACGAGTGGTTCCTGCCGACAGGGTCTGTAGAGTGATCAGATGTTCTGTGCGATGGTTCCATACACTGGGCTTTAAATGTGTTGTTGAGCTGCACCTGAACTGTGTGACTGAGTGCACTGCTACATCTGCCCAGCCTTCAGGGGAAAAGCTAGAGCAGGCATCTCACAGGTGTGAAATAAAAATTCAAGCTGGGGCATTGTATTAACAACCCAACCCTTTTGTCAGCTCACCTTTCTATTCACAGGCTTAAAGTGGTGCAGAGGCCTTGGGCACTCTTTCGAGAGTGCTCTGCTGCTCTCTGGGTGGTGAAGCTTGTCTAACTGAACTGCCTCCACCTTGCACATTTCAGTGCTGGCAGATGAATAAATATCTCTGTAATAGAGCACACTGAATTCAGAACAGTATTCAGTGTGTGTGTTCAAACCTCTGCTTCACAGAATGCTGGAAGGGTTTGGGTGGGAAGGGACCTTAAAACCCACCCTGTTCCATCCCCTGCCATGGGCAGGGACAGCTTCCATTGGTGCCATCCAGCCTGGCCTTGAAAGGTTGGAATTCCTGTAGCTACTCCTGCCACTTCCTTAAGGAGAGTGTTTTATTAGTAGGGTTGGGAGGAAAATTACCTGGCCCTAAAGATTGCCTGGAGTTCCTGTCCCTTTTGACCCTCCAAGCACAACTCCTGTTGCTAACTCAGTGAGCTGTGCCTCTTTACACTCAGGCATTGATTATTCTGTGTGTGTGAGCTCTGAGCACTTGTTGTGTCCTTTGAATATTGGAGATGTGGGCCTAGGCAGAAAATTGCCCATTAAAATTATATTATACAATGATCTTCAGCTGTCAATACAAAATGTAGATCATAGAAATGGTTTCAGAATGTTCTCTTGACTGACATGTAGTCAATCTCTATGGGTTAAAGGTGTTGATTCTGCTCTTCTTCCCCCTGCCAACCCTTGTTTTTAACCAGAAGGAGAAGGGGAAAGCAATGGACTGGATCCAGCTGCTGAAGATGCACATTCCCACTCTGGAAATGCAGAAGAACTGAATTCCCTGCCTGGTACAACTCTGACGGAGGAGCAGCAGGAGCGGATGAAGAAGAACCGGCAGCTGGCCCTGGAGCGGAGGCAGGCGCGGCTGCAGGGCCACAGCCAGTCCCAGCACCAGGGTAAGGACCCCAGTTTCAGTGAGGGCAGTAGCCTGAGCTGCTGGGTCATGGCTCTGATGGCTTTTCTAGTAAGTGCTGTAATGTGTAACTCTCATATTTTAACAGTTTTCCTGTAGTTAAACTCCAGAGCCGTCAGTGCTCCCCTGCTTGTTGTGCCAAGCTGTGACAGTTTTGCCTTGGTGAAATGCAGCTCACCTTGTTATCTCTGAGCTGCCTTTGCCACAGACTGGGATTCTGGTGATGGAACCATCAGTTAAACACAGCAAGTGTCTGCTTATGGTTTTTCTTTCTCTCCTCAATAGAGCTCCCCAGTAGTTACTCAGAAGAGGAGTTTGACAGCCCAGTTATTCAGGATCCCACTGGCCTTATTGAAGACACTCAGGTTCCTGCAGCCAAGGATGCTCCCACAGATGAAGAATTGGAATGTGCCAGGGAAGAGCAGTAACTTCCCCACACTGTGAATGCCTTTCTTGACCAAAAGACCCTCCTGCTTTAAGTACTGTCATTATACTGAAATGTTGCTGGCTCTTGGCACTCCAGAAGCTTCAGGGAAGTCTTTCCCATGGCATCACTGCAGGACAGAACTCTTCCCTGGAAGCTGCAGAGGAGCAGCTCCATACACCAGCAAACAGAACAAAGTTCTTCAGTTGCACTTGAGCCTTCTTTTCCACCTCCCAAAATGTTTTTTTTAGGAAATGTTTATGAGTTTTTGGACCGACTTTGAATATAGTTTATAATTTATGTCAAACTGAATTAACTGGGATGTTGATGGATTAAGTTGCTATTAAAGTTGTGGGTTTGGGTTTTTTTTAACAGGTCTTTTAACAGGGATACTGGTTTTTTTTTTTTTAAACTGCTTATCCATTACTTATATATTTTTCTTATAAAATGGAAGCTATTAAATTTCAGAAGTCAAACCTGAAATTCTTGTATGAGGCTCTTACAAGGCCAGGCCTCCCACACTTCCCCATCCCTTGGGTCAGACATCTCTCCCCAGACAAGTACCTCCCCTCAGGGAACAAGACCTTCCTTACCTGATCCTGCTCTCTGCTTGAAGCTCTGCTTCATCCTCTTCTTAGAGTCTTGTTTTTCCTTACACAACAGCTTTTCCCTTTTGTGGAATGAAGGGGAATCACCCCTTCCAATAGTAAAAAGTACTGAATTTCTAGACACTGAATTAAGCCACTACCCTCAGGGTACCAGGTGTTATTTTATGAAGGAATTTGCTTTTTATATCCTTGTAGGGAAGAAGGAGGTATTTAGGTTTTAAGAACCTAATTTATGGACAACATGAGCAAAGTAATTTTTTGAATGATACTTAAAATAATTCACAGCCCAGTGTCTTTAGTCTGAAATATGAGCTTTATCAGGTAAAAAATCTTTTCATAACTCACCCATACCCATAATCAGATAAAAATAATTCTTATTTAAAATAGACATTGAGCTTAGTAAAAGAACACTTGAATATTTAAATAAACTGCTTTTTAAAAAATCCCCCAACCACTTGTGCACAGTGAACAGGAGCAGGACAGCCCCAGGCAGCCGGTGGCAGGTCCCAGTTCACATCGTGATGTCCTCTGTCACATCCAGCAGTGCCAGCTCCCGGATCTCCTCCAGCAGCTGGTACAGGCTGGGCCCCTTGGTCTGGCAGAACTCCTGGGACTCCTCATCCATCACTTCCACCCTGGCTCTCTCTTGGGCACGCTGGGTTTCCTCTGCAGACTGGCTGACTTCTTTCACCAAGTCAGATTTCACCACATGGAAACTCTTCTGGGCGGCCTCTGTGTCCGCAGTGTGGTGCGGTGCGTTCCTGATGATTTCCAGCTTGATAGTGTCAGCGTGGCAGCGGGAAGTCTGCACAAGGATTCTCACCTGGAAAGCAATATTTTGTTTATATTTCTGATGGTGCTATTTCCTTTTCCTCCTCTCTGAGATACTCACTGTGATGTGATCGAAAAGGCTCAAGGTCACTGAGTCTCCAGTAGTTGTAGTGGAGGTGATTTTATGCTGAGAGCGATGGAGGGACCCAGGCTTCCACTGGCAGTTCCCAGCCCCTTGACAGGAGATGACTAAGCCCTCTTTGTTTTTCATGTAGGCAGCACCTTTGATTCCATATCTACAAAAAAGCAGAGAAGCTGTTCTAACCGTTTTCAGCTTTTTCAGGTGTCTTAATTTTGAAACCCACAGGCTGGCTGGGATTGTAGAAAAGCAACAGGAAGGGGTGGGCACGGCAGCCTGATAATCCTGCTCCAGGGATGCTGATAGGTGGTGCCACAGAAACCCAGATTTGAAAACAGCGTGGAGACAGTGACTGAAGTGTTCTGAGAGCAGTAAAGCAAAAGTGAAATAGTCAGTGATCCATTATCTTAGTGCTGGGTGGGGCCTGGAATGGCTCAGTGATGGGAAAAGAGCAGCTTTACAGGTTTTTCTGGACAGACAGTGAGGAAACAAGTTCTCCATTAAAAAAAAGCTACTTGAAGAGCAGCAGCATGTTTGCCCTGGGTTCTCTGTAAGGCAGCCTTTCCTGGCTGGGGAGCTTCTGGCTCTTGAGCCTCACAGCCAACCCTCTGGAATGCTGGAGATGACACATCTGCATTGAGCTGGTTTATACCCAGGCTGTGCCCTCCCAGCATTCCAGTAACACCAGGTGTTATTTCCCAGCCCATTCCCAGCCGTGCCAGGCTCACCGGGGGACGAAGACGAGCACGCCGTTGGTGCGGATGGAGTAGACGACCCCGTCGGCCACGCAGCGCTCGTCGCTCTCGGCGCTCCTGTCTCGGAAGTACATGCACTGGAAGAGCTCTGTGGACTGCTTCTGAGCACGCTGCGCTGCCTGTGAGCACCCCGCACACAAAGAGAGACAAAAACCTACATAAGTATTCCAACAGGCGTCTTTGGCTTTGATTTCCACAGCTGCTTTTTCCCATTATTTACTCCCTTACCTGTCCCCTAGAAAAATTACAGCTAAAAGAAAATCTTACATGAAGTACAAGTGAAATATGAAGGCACTTTTACAACCACTCTCAGAAGAAAACTGATATTTAAAAAAACCTCAATGCACTACAAATAAAAATAAAAGTAAATTGATACTCTTAGTTCCCAAAAGCACAGTTGGGACTAGTATCCCATTCCCTAGGGCACCATGGAGACTCCCACAAGGACCCCCTTACCCGATTCCTGTTATTAATGTGTCTGGACAGCTCCTCAAGATACTTGTTACTGATTATGTTATCCTTAACATCCCCTGTGGTTCCCTTCAGGGTCGCTGCCATCAAGAGCCTGTGCACAACAATGTCAGCGTATCTCCTGATGGGAGAAGTGAAGTGAGTGTATTTCTCTAGGGCCAGCCCTGCCAAGAGAAAGGAAGAGAGGTTAGCAATCAAAGCCATCATGTGCCTCCTGCAAGAGTCCAGAAATCACAGCAAAGGCAGAAGAATGACCAGGTACCATAATGATGAAACTGCTCCTCGGGACAAGAACCAGTTGAGAAGTATAGGGCGTTGGACATGGCGTGGGTGGCCATGGAGCGCAGCAGTTTGTTCACAATGGGATCCGAGGGGTCGTTTGCTCTGTCCAGAGACTCAGCCAAAGCTTTGTTAGACCTGTCGAGAAGGTCATAATGGCTTATAGGTAACAACAGCATAAAACCCACATAGAAGTTAATAGTTACTCATAAAAAAATGGCAAGCAGAATGATATTGAAACTTTCAATGCAGTTTAATAACAGCTCTGCTCTAGGAAAATGTTTAGAAAAAACCCAGTTTTCACCCAGTTTTCTGCTGCAACCTGGAGAACCAGGGACTGGAGCAAAACCCCTTCCTATGCAGTACAAAAGAGAGAGCTGGTCCAAAACCTTTGTGTCCAGCACAAATGGGACAAGGTGACACCCAGGTCACAGAGGCTCTACTGATGCCTTTCACCATGGCCTTCTCATGTTGTCTTGACCAAGTAATTCTGAATTATTTTGAGTCATTTAAAATTACTACACTGCACAGAATTAACCTAATTCAAACCAGGACTCTCTTACCCAGGAAATACAGTGCAAACAAGGCCACTGCAAGAGCTTGACCACTGCACAGTGACTGAACAAATGCTTTATCTGAATATGTCTAAAATTATTCAGCCACTGCCACTTGCAGTACAGCCAGCAGAATGCAGGCAGCTTCCCCTGGTCAGAACATCATCAGAAAGGTTCTGATAAAATTTGTTTCAAGAACTGCTATGCAGTGTCTCTTAACATTGATACTTGGAGCTGAATTGTTTGTAATGATAATATGGCCAAGTAGTTAACTGCTTAACTTTAATTACAGAACTTTAGTAATAAAAGCTACCGTGTGTCTATTGAGAAGCCTTTGGCACTGGCACATTCCCGAAGCTCAGTGAAGAATTCCTGTCGTGGTGGAGGGTGTTGCCGAAGCAGAGCTTGGTGGGGAAAATCCTCGGAAATTCTTTTCGCCACCCAGTGGTTGGCCAGGATCATGCATTCCGCCACGGTCTCGTGCACTTCCAGCGGCTGCTTGGGAATGAGGTCATGAATATTCCGTCTGTCATCCAGCTGCACTCGGATCTCGATCCCTTCCAGCTCCAGCGCGCCGCACCTGTCCCGCTTAGCTCGGATGTGTCGTGCTATGTCGGTGAGCTTGGATATGGCCCAAACCAGCTCAGCCAGCTTCTTCTGCCTCATTCCTTCATCCAGGCTTTTCAGTTCCAGGATATCCCCCACCACACTCGTGTCTCCATCCAACAATCCCTGTGCTGTCTCATACTCCAGCTTGTAGGCAGAGCGGATGAGAGTTTTGGTGTATTGAACCCTCAGCGTCTCGTACGATTCCTTCTCCAGCTCCCACAAGACACTCACAGCGTATCTGAAAGACAACACCACAGTTCTGACATAGTTCTGGTAGACTTAAACTCCCATTTCAAGCACATTCAACTCTTTTATAGACTTAATTATGGTTGTGGAAGCATCTTTTTCTTCATGAAACCAGTGCTCAGCAACACCACTAAATAACGCACTTGCCTTTCAGTCTCATGCATCACAACTTAAATGAGGACCAGCTACACAGCAGTATTTTCAGTTCATCTGCTGAAGCAGAGTACCCCTAAGGTATAAGGTCTCCTTTATGTTAAAGCAGAGCTACACTGTGATAGTTACTTTTATCTATTTTTATTTTATTAGTTAGATGCATTCACAATGAACACCTCTGCACCCTGCATATCCTCATGCCAGCAGCCAACAGAGCCTGTAAATTGATATAAACTGGTCTGTAAAATTCAGCCTACCTGTGGTAGAACTGAAAGGTAATTTCTAATGTACACAATTCTTCCAGTTGATGATTTAGTAATAATGCAAAATGACTTGTAAAAGTCTCCCTGCTCAGAACAATTCCAAACCCTTACCTGTCCACTCCACTGAGGAGGGAGCACACGTCAGCACTGAGGACAGAGGGCAGCATGTCATAGCGCCGATCTGCTAAGTAATACGTGGTAGCCCTGAGGAACAAAACACAGTTGCTGTTCTCACCAGGACTCCTGGGTCTGGGGTGTAAGCATTGCTTCATAGTCTGATTTTAAAAGGTTATTTCTACAGAACACTCACAGGTGCAATACCAAAGTAAAATTATTTAAATAGCTATTTGTACAGTATAACCCTAATTTTGCCTTTCTTGGTATTTCAGCTGCCATTAAGGGCAGAACCAGGGCTGGACAAAATATGCTCACTGAAGAAGAGGTGATTTAATGGGTACATCAAACATCTCTGCTGCCTACAGTTCATACTTCTTTGCATCTACAAACAATACAGTTCATGAAGTGATTCAGCAGTTTAAGTCCAAATAGCGACAATAAAAGAAAAAAGGGAATGAAATATTTGGACATTAAAAGACAAGATTGAATATTAAAACATAAGCCTGACAAATACCTCTGGAATTAAATTAATGTGAGACTTAATTCCATTTTGTGGGTGATCATCTCCCTTGGAATACAAACGAGTGGTTTTCAAAAATACTTCAAGTCACAGATGTTAAATTAGACTCTAAAGCAAAGAGGAGTGATGAGGGAAAAATAACCTTATACTATAACTTTCTGGAAAATGTGTCCAAATAAAAGCAGAATATAATTAGTTATAAAATAGTTTAATTAGCTTTAACAAGTCTTTAGTAAGACATGAAAGGTGGAAGCATGTTTCTTTCCTTCCAAAGTTTCCTAAAGGTAGCATCACAAACTTCTGAGCTTCATGAATTTTCTAATTTTCAGAAAATAACTTACCTTGCTCTGGCCTCAACGTCAGTGTAGGAATTTGCTGCCACAAAGTGAGTCACATCTGCAATGTGCACCCCCAGCTCGAGATTTCCATTGGGCAGAGTCCTGACAGAGAGAGCATCATCCACATCCTCGCAGCCCTTGGGGTCAATGCTGAATATCAAGTGGGTATCTCTCAAGTCAAGGCGTTTTTTTTCCTCCTCTGGACTCACTTTCCATGGATTCTTCGGAGAACTCACAGGCATTTCACTCATCTGTACAGAAATATTGTTGAACATAAATTTATATTTTCTACAAAAAGATACCAACTAATTAGATTTAATTAGTTTTTCAAGTTCTTCTTGTGTTTAATTTTCCAAGTCCATTACATTTACTTTATGGAAAGTATGGAAAAAACTGAAAAGAATTCTATGTGCATTAGTAACCAGTGTTATTACTGTGGTGATACTGCAGCTCTGGCAAATATAACCACTACATATTGGTTTTTTACAGTCTTTTTCTTTCAGTTAATTGTAGGTATAATCAAAACAGTTACCTGAGAAAGCTGGATCCTCTCCCAGTTGAAAACAAAGTATTTAATACAGTAGGAGGAGGACTTTAGGATAAGTAGCATAACCACACACTAAAGACAGAAACATCTTAAAAGCCTAGCTCAAATTTGCATTAAGAGTTTGTAATCTTTCCTCACAGCAAATGGATTCTATTAAAATCGCTCTTGACTTGAAAATCCATAGTATCAATAGAACCACTGATCCAAAAGATTCCAGAAAAATAAACTAAAATAATAATAAATTTTCAGCTTTCAAAATGGGCTTTCAAAAACCCACTGGCAACAAAGATGTTCGGCTGTAAAAGGGTCCCTCTCTTTGAGAAACAAGGCCCTGGAAATGAACAGAAAAGACTGGATCTGATCACAAAGACAAACCTGGATTTCTGAGAAAGGGGCAGCAGAAATGCTGTTCTCCACCAGAATTGCTGCAACTTCCCCCTCGAGATCTCCAATTCTCCCCAGAACTCTCACAAAGTGTCCGTTTGGATAGAGGGAAGTTGACTCCCAGGAATCGATGCGCACGACAACTCTGTACTCCTGCAGCAAGGCAGCTCTGTTAGAACAGCACTGTGCCCCTTAAAAGTACAATTTGTATACCCCTAACAGGACCTTTCGTTTATCAGAAAAAACCCAAAGCAAGTGGTATGTAAGCGTGGCCAAATTCAGAACTCAAATAAGCGTCTTAACCTGAAGTGGTTCTGACAGGAATTGAACACAATCCTTCAAGGCAGAAATTGAACCCTCACAGACTTCACTTTAATAGTTTTACCACGTTTTTGTCAAAGAAAACATCATTAGAGCATATAACACCCACACAGCTTTGTAAGAACACGGAACAGAGAAACACTTCAGTTAAATTACCTGTAATGCTTCAGCCTGCTGAGTGCTGATCCGGATTTTGGGAATTCGGTAATCCCAAGGTGTTACAAGGACTTTCTGAGCATTTCTGCCCTGGGACTGGCTCTCTTCTTTAGAAGGGAAAGTGACCACATAATCCCTCCAGTTCTTTTGGATGATTCCAACTACTTTACCTTTAAATAAGGAACATTGTGCATTAAAGAGTTTAACAGGAGCAAGAAAGCAAATATGTGGGACGTACAGGAGATTCATTGCTTCATAAAATGAACTGATGTGTCCCCAAATCTGTGTCACAATTGCCAACAACATATGGTGTGCAGACAATACAAGCGTGTCATAAACTATTGTTGGCACAGGAAGATTTTAATGAGCTTTTATTTATATGGAGACTAACTCAATGTATAGATTTCAATTGATACATAAATTATTCTCACTGCTGCTGAAACATGGCCAATTCTAGTAATACAGAAAACTTTTAACAGCAAAGAGCAAAACAAAATATCATTTCCCTACAAAAAGAGAATTGACCTCTTAAAACTTTTAGCTCTGACCTCAACAAAAATTTAAGATGCAGCTATAGCTGCAGAGTAATAATTTCAAACGAGACTCTAAGTTCCCAAAGTACCCAGGCATGTCACACTGGGATACTTCTTCACCTAACAATTTTTTTTTTTTCGTTATTTATCAGCAGGGAATTAAAAGGATGCTTCTCCTTACCTGTGGGCATAGGGTCACCTGTGGTGTCCGCAGGTGCTTTGTCCTCAGTCTCATTTTCACAGAGGGCAACAGTCCTTCCTTTCCATTCATGCACAGGGAGCAACTCAACCACCACCACATCCCCGTGGATTGCACGATTCCGAGCCTTGGCCCCATAAATAAGGATGTCACTTTGGAGTTCTGTATTTAAAATAAACAGAACTATAATCTGCTACAAAAATTCAAATCCGTCCATTCTTGGCAGCATTCTGCTGAAATAACAGAAAATTACTTTTCCAATATGATTTCTTCCAAAAAGGACTACTGGTAAGTAATTAATATTGCAAGGAAAGGAAAACCTTTTCCTCTTTTTTTTTTTTTTTTTTTAAGGACCTATTAAGGAATTCTCTAAGTGAACTTTTGGATAAAAAGCAGCATAGGCTGGGATGAGTTCATTGTTCTTAGGCAGCAGCTTTAAAAACACACAGCATAGTTAAATTGGGAAAGCCACTGCCACAGGATTCTGGGCAGGGTTCAGAATAAAACAAGCTTTTAAAAAATAATGAGTATATTGAGCACTGGTTTGACTGCAGGGTCTGTCACAGGAGCATTTGAAAGTAGTTATTAGTGAGAGCTGGGCCAATGTGTCTGTGCAAGGGTAATGGACTGCTCCTTCAAAGGTGTTGATTAGTAACTCATGCCAGAGAGATAATCCTGGATCAGCTTGATCCAAAAGGCAATTTTCCAATTATGTTCATGAAGACCAGCTTCCTAGTCCTGCCAACATCTATGCAAACTCTTATTGCAGTCAAAGGAGTGGTCACCTGAGGTTGGAGCAAAGCACAGGGACAACAATTTGCATCAGCATTTCACATTTCACTTCAGAGATGCAGGGAAACAGGACAAGAGGCCAAAATATGGCCAAAGGTGCTAAGAAAGAGGAAGGAGTTTTCCTCCCAAGTTCCACCCTCTGGTTAATTTTCAGCCTCATTTCTGGCCCATGAAAACCACACAAGCACTGCAGTGTCTCGGCCTTCATCTTGATTGATAACTGAAAACCGGCTCCTCACCTGTGTCTTTGCTGCCAAACCCCTGAAGCCGAACAAAAGCTTCCAGCTGTGCTCGGTGCTTATTGACATTCAGTGTACCCTGAAAGAGACCAATAAACCAATCAACAGAATGGAACAGTCACCCTAAAAATGGACAACTTTAAAGGATAAAAATTTGGGGTTTGCAATTTTTTTTTACATGACTTAGTTTTTATTGATCCGTAGGTTATTTTGAACACATTCTCTCTATAGGGGGGAATGCAGGATGTAGAACTTTTAAATCCTGAATTTATTTGTAAGACGGTAGACGACATTTTATTCCAACCACAGGCAATGTAAGATTACCTTTGCTGCCTGCTTTAGCACAGAATCTGGCATTATTCCAACAAGAAAGAAAAACCTCTGTCTTTCTGTTCATATTTTATTCCTGCCTCGCTGCTGGAATTGCCAAGAAAGAAACAAATTACTGGCTCTAATTATTTAAATTATTTTTGAAAGAAGGACACTTGTCTACCAACAATCCATATTAAGGCCCTGAACAGCCATAAACCAGTAAATTAATTTCATTGACTGAAAGATGTCTGTGCAAATGAAGTTAGAACTGCTGCCTTTGTGCAGCACTATTTATATTTAAGAATGAGGTCTCACTGCTTCAAATCACACCTGGTCTCTCGATTTACAGGTACATCACATATCAACCTGAAGAAAAATCCATAGCACATTTCACAACCTCAATAGCCAATTCTTATTTTAACTTCTCCAAGGAAAAAAAAACCTCAAAGCAAACAAACAAACAAACGACAACAAAAACAAATCCACGTGTCACAAAAAAGTGTAGGGGAAATATTTTGAGAATCCTAAGAATCCTAATCCCTTCCATCCTCTTGCTTTTTGTTTCCTTTCCCTCTTCCCACCATAGCCATATTTCTTTCTCTAATCACTCTAATTCAGGCAACTAAAGGGACCAAGTACAAGACTGCATTACTCTGTGTACGTTCTCTGCACAAAAATACCTGCAGGTATCTTCCGGATTTGATCCCAGACTCCAATATTTCCAAAGGTAAGTGCTCAGGATATTCTTTTCCGTGGTTCTCTTGGCTTTCGCTCTCCCGTTCACGCCGAGCTTGGGCTATGGAGTCAAAGAGTTCATGGGCAGCCTTTAGGTCAGGCCAGAAGTTATCCAAGTAATTCTGTATGCACAAATATAAATAAACAGGAAAGTATTTAGAGACCTCTGTTCTTTTAATAATGCATTTGGAAAGCCCATAATGGACAAGAGCTATCTCACACTACATTCAAATAGCACTTCCAAATGGTAATGATGAGTCTGCTCTAAACCCCACAGATCTGTCCCAGGTTCAGCCTAATCCACTCTTAAATGCAGTAAAGGTAAATCAGTTTGGTGCTGTTTTTATTCAACATCCTTTCACAGCTAAACATAAACATCCCATCCCCCCATCCCACTGAATACAAGTGGTATCATAGATGGACACCAAAATGAAGAATGAATTATCTTCTCAGGCTTCACTGTATCCTCAGCAGTCCAGGCAAAGTAATGGGCAGAACACTGCTGATGGATATTTAGGCTACAGCTGCTTATGGACTGCTTGCACTCCAGATTTAGACAGCTGGCTGAGGGAACTGATCACTGCTCATCAATGCCAAATTCCTTAAAAACAAGGAAAACAAGGAAAAGGTCTCCTAAGAAAGATGGCCTCTATCCTCAGAGCTGCTTTTTATCTTTCCAACTCTCTGCTTTGCTCACTGCCACTGGTTATTCCAACATTCTCATAAGTGACATACTTGCTTGCTTTGATAAATGGAGACATGAGTTACCATCACAGCTTTCTTGAATGTAAACTCTGACATGATTTGCAATATACTTTAATGCACTTGCTTCATCATTTTGATGGGACGTAAAGGAAACCTTTTATTTTTCTGGCATGTTACCTTGAAGGAAATCACAAACACTCCTTCTGTTTCATTTCCGTACCGCCTGATAGCATCTTCATCTTCTGTTACCATAACAACTGGCATCTGACCCAGGCAGTGATTGTAGTACCAGGCTGCTGCACTGTAAATATTCCTAGAAAAGCAAAGTTTGAAATAAGATTTCTGGCATAGCTCATTTGTTACTTGCAAGATTTTGCTGGCTTTGTATAAACAAGATTTTGATTTAACACCCAGACTTTTAAAAGATATACACCCAGCTGCAGGAACATTTTTCTGCAAAAACGTTTATGTGCCATTCTTAAGCACCATGAGAAGAGAGGAAAATAGAATGTTTCCTCCCCAATATATCCACTTGTGCCCTAGCTGCAACACTATAACAAAAAGTTCCTCTGAGTGAAAGCTTGTAAAAAGCCGCGCTCAGACTCCAGTGCTACAGTGTAACTTCAAACTGATCCAGCTTTTTCCTTAGCATTATTGCATTTAATTTAGTACATTTTGTCTAGTTCCCTAAGAAAACAATGTTGATACTTTTGTAACCATTAAAGCACAACACAGACTTTCTGTGGCTGTGAACTGTTACAAAGCTAAGCAGAACAAGAGCATGAACTCTCAGTACCCACTGCATGCTCATACTCCTAAATACAAAGTCATGATGCTATGCAGTGTGGCACTGCAGAGGTTCAAACAAACCTGGTCTGCCACTTCTCCATGGATTCTCCCTTCTCCCTTGGCAGGTAGCAGTGCTGGTGGAATTCATTAGCAAACACAGTACAGTCATGACGGGGATCCTTCAATAGATTCCGTAATTTGTTGTACTGTCTGGAATGAAAAAAGATAAATATATTCTTGTGCTTTCTTTTGATAATGCTGTTTTAACTCCATATGAAAATACAGCTGAAAAACTCGAGGAAAATTACTGTCATGCACAGAGAAATGTATTCATTACATTACAACACTGATGATAAATCCTGAACCATCAACCACAAGCAAGTTTTTTATGCTTCTGATTTTAAACATACTTGTTTTCCAGTGAGCCCCACAAAATACCCTAAGTGTTCAGGAACTTATTTGTTTGTCACTTTTGAGACAAGGGCTATTTCTTCAAAGGCATTTGTGCTTTAGAAATATAGGATGGCCTTGAGAGCAAATTTTGCTCTGAAATGCTATGGCAATGCCCAGGTTAATGTCTGGTGAGGTAAGTACCATACAACAATATTAATTGCTCCCCAAAGAGAAGTGCTCAGGCATCAATACAGCAAACCAAAACCTGTCCATAATCAAGCTGTGGGCACATGATAGATCATTACTGCAAAGTCTCATGAATTCCTGTCACTGGCCATTTGATTAGCTAATAATGATACAGGTTTCATACCTCTCCTATTGAGTGAAAACTATGCCAGGCATTGATGTCCACGGATCACAAAGGATCCCAGTCCTTGCCCTTCTGTAAAACTACATTAAGACACTTGAAACAAATTATACATTTTACAAATAAGTATTTTTACGTCAATCTTAATAAAAAATAAGTTCTTATGGGGTAAGTACCTGCGTCCTTTCTGATGTTGCACAGCCTGACAAGCTGTTTGCATGAAAATAATTCCTTTCAGCTCCGGAAATTCCAGAATCTCCAGGTACTCCTGAACAACCTTGCAGTCGGGGACAACGTAGTGTGTGACATCGTCTGATAACAATTTGCCGTCTAAAAGGTAATTCAGAGTTTAAAGGATAAACTTTCAGTTGCAATACTGGTTTCTTGAAAATACTTTCCGATGTAAGAATTAGTTGTGTCTTCTCAAATGGGTACATTTCTTTTCCTGGTAAACAATATTATGGATATTATGGTACAATCCTGTGGTACAGTCCATAAATCTGTGACAAAACCCTTTTACATCCACTGATGCCAAAATTTAGTGCAAATTCTATCCAAAGGAGAGAAAAATAATCCACTTTCATTATGAAAAAGCTATAACTTAAAAGAGCGAGGGTTACAGTTCTTTCTTCTCTGCTTCCATATGAAAAAAGGGACTACATATCTGGCACAGAAAATCTTTTCATGGAATTTCCAAAGGCTGTAGAATTATGAGCAGTTCCTTTACCCTGCTCTCACAGCTCTCTGTTCAAACACACCATTTACAGCAGGCTCTTTACATAAAAGAGCACAGGTAAGGGTACATGTAGAGAAAGCCACTGCTACTGCAAAGAGAAGAGGTTTTTAAACTTAAACTATTAACCATCGATGTTAATTTTCTTTATGGAGACTCTCTCCCTTAGGAATATGCCATCAAAATACCACAGCAAAAACATCACAGACGACATCTTAAAACGTACCTCAAAATTAATGAATTTAATTGCTTTTGGTATTTCAAAGATTCCCCAATAGCTTTCAGATGGGAGGGGATTTCCACTGTATTTTCTCTTAATACCTATTTATTCTTTATCATAAATACTGAACTGTTGAACTCACCACAGTGCAGGCAAATTATATAGAACAAAGTATATAGGTATTGACAAGTAAGGTTATTTTCATGTATTTCTTAGAAGCTGACATGGGACAAACTTTGAGCTGCGACCACAAGAAGTGAATCCAGCTAGCACAACTGTGCTCAGAGTAACTTGGCCTCATCTCACACTGAAGGCTTATAATGGATGATGGCAGAACACATACAAGAAAGCTAATATTTATTAATAATTCAGAAGAGCATTAAAAGTGAAATGTCACTGGAAGATTTATGAGACCTGCCTATGCGAAGCTATCCTTGCCTAACCCATACATCTAGAAGAGAACGACTTCTAGGCAGCCACAGCTCACCCTTACAAGCACCTGCAGATGTGATTTTTGCAGGCAGTCTCTCACAGGGCAGGAAATAGATTTGCTGAGCACACTGTGTAGAGTCGGGAAGGAAAACAAATATTTTGCTCACATCTGGGTTACCTTGAATAATTACATAGGGACATATTCTGACAGACACCTGTAGCACAATCTACATTTAAGTGCAAAAGAGGGGAAGTTAGGCACAGCAGGAGAGGTTTTTTTCTGATATGTGCCTTTAAGTTATCCTTGAGGAATTCATAACCAAATGCAGTATTTTAAGGAGCAGTAACTATCACTAGTCCTGATCTCCTAGATAGCAGTAATACAGTATAATAATATAATCTAAGCAATACACCTTTTGCCCTCTGTTGCAACAGGAACCTAAATTAAAAGTGAAAATATCTATGTCAATCACAGTTCCAAAGGGGAAAAAAAAAAAAAGAGTTACAATTCTCAACCTTTTCTTTTAAGCAAGCAAGTCATTTGGTCGATTTAAACAGGTTGGATATTATGTTTGTTATTTGCCAGTCACTTTCCTGCATCAAATAAATTGTGGTATTGAACAACAACCCAAACTGAAATATCAATCAAAGCTCAGGTGATGATCTATGATGCACATAACAGCACCACAGTACGTAAAAACAACAACAAATGCAGACATCAGAGCCTGGCAGCCTTCCCGTGTCTGAAATGCCCTGATATAACATAGGCAATTACATTTAATTACTGAACAGGAATAGCTGCTGATGCAGAATTACAATAGCTTCAAGATAATAGCTTGGCCCCATTGTAATACTTAACAGATATGTATAGCATTTAATTCATGCTGTAAACCACCACCCTTCAGAAATTAATGCATTTTAAAGGATCTTTTAAAACAGGAGAAGTGTAAAAATTGAACAACCCTTTAGCCTTTTATCACTGCCAGTAAACTGTTCACAGTTAAACCCTCTAACAATCAGCTCCTCGATTCCTTCCGCTCTTAACGCCTCGTTGATTTCTAAAGGATCCTACTTTAAAGGAAAACTATTGCTATAGAGGCGATTTGTTCAGCACCGTCCGGACACCCCAGCCCGGGGATCATCCCCCCCGCTTCAGGGATCACCCCAGCCCGGGGATCACTCCCCACCCAGGCATCACCCCAGCCCAGGAGTCACCCCCTGCCCAAGGATCACCGCCAGCTCAGGGATCACCCCTCGCTCAGGCATCACCCCCGCTCAGGGATCACCCCCGCTCAGGGATCACTCCCTCCTCAGGGATCACTGCACCCGGCTCTGCCCCCCGCGACCCGCGGCCCCGGGGGACGCTGCCCACCGCCCCAGCCCGGCCCGCGGGCGATCCCGACTCTGTCAGCGCGCACCCCCGGCTCCCCCCAGACCCCTCACCGCGGGCACAGGCGGCGCGGCACTGGGCGCTGCGGCACAGGGCGCTGCGGCACGGCACATCGGGGCGCAGGTAGTGCTCCCGCACCACCCGCACGGCGCGGCCCTGCTGCCCCCGCAGCTGCAGAACCTTCTCCGTGCGGAGCATCGGGGCGGCGAGGACCGGCCGGGAATGGCGGGGAATGGCGGGGAATGGCAGGGACCGGCGGGGACCGGCGGCCCCGAGGCCGCGACTGCCGGGGCGCCTGCGCGGGGCGGGGCGCGGGGTCACCGCGCGGGGAACGGCCTCAACCGAGGGGCGGGAAGAGAGCGGGAGGGGCGGGCTGAGGGAACCGGGTGGGGACGAGCTGAGGGAACCGGGGCGGGCTAAGGGGCCTCGAGCTGAGGGAACCGGGGCGGCTGAGGGACGAGCGGGAGCGAGTTGAGGGAGGTGGAACTGGAGCTGAGGGGCAGCGGGAACGAGCTCAGGGCACCGGGGCGGGCTGAGGGAACCGGGGCGGCTGAGGGCCGGGCGGGAGAGAGCTGAGTGAACTGGAGCTGAGGGACAGCGGGAACGAGCTCAGGGAACCGGGACGGCCCTGAGGGGCGGGCAGGAGCGAGCTGAGGGAGCCGGAGCGGGCTGAGGGAATCGACAGGGCTCTGAGGGGTCGGTGAGGTGAGGGCTGAGGAGGAGCCCGACCAGTGCAGGCGCTGAGCCCCGAGGGAGCCCACGCTTGTGAGGCTGGGTGAACACAGAGGGCAGATTCCCTTAAAGTGGGGGATGCAGTTGTGTGACCCCCCATGGTCTTTCACAGCACCTTCCAGGAGAAATTCCAGGTCTGTTCCTCACCCCTGATTTTGTGAGATCGCACGCCGGAGCACTCGGGGAGTTGAGGTAGAGGTCAGGGCAAGGCTGCGTGAGGAGAGCAGGCAAGCCCTAATGACAACTAATTTTTACAGTAATCACCAGTATCGCCCTTCACATTTACGGGGGGGGGGGGGAAGATAAAGGCACTGACAGATGAAGTCTAGTCAGGAGTCCAAAGTAGTGTCTCTGGGTCTGAGTCACTGCTCTGTGTCTGTAATGCTGCATGTGTGGCATTTTGGGGATTATTGTTTTGACTCTTAAAAAAGCATTCATACTTTCTCAAATAATAATTGCCTACACCATAACTTCACTTGAACGTAAATACATGGTGAGAGCTGTGTAGTGTTTGTCCTTAGGAGGGAAAAAACCACTGGAAAAGAGCCGAGGCAGTATGTCACTCTATGTTCCTGTTTATTCTATGTCTTATTTTTCACATGTTTTATAAAATGTGTATCTCCAATGACTAATTCTTCCAAGTAACCAATTTGTGCCAGTAAATGGAAGCACCATCTGTAAGAAGCTGATTTGCAGAAGCCGAGTTCTCAAACATCTGAGGAGGAGGAGGTGTTATAACTTAGTGAGAGACAACCAAAGTGTAGACTTGGTTTGGGAGTCAGGATGATATTAGATGTATTATGTAAGAAGGATGTGAGAGGAAAAGGGAAATGGAGACCAAAATGATGGAGGTCTTGTTCTGCGGGAACAAAGATGAAGTAACCCATGCTGATAGAAAGGGTAAGAAAAACTCAACATTTGGGAAAAAAAGACATTTAATTGAGTTTGAAATGTAGCAGATGCTGATTGCTGACACAGTGAGGAACATAGACCAGTGTGCTTACTCAGTGACATTCAGTGACTGTAATAAAATGAAGGTTAATTAAATAAAAGTAGCTGAGATCACTGCTCTCATTTGTTCACTGTTTCACAGAGGAAAATGGAAGATCTTTGGGCCAAGTTCATGCCTTGCTGATACTGTTGAGTAGCTGCATATGTATTTCTAACATTGTAGTTGGAACAGTTTTATCATTCTGAGTTTCCCCACTTCCTTCCTTTTTTTGGAAGAAAACTCAAATGATTGCAAAAGGCCAAGCTGGAGTCGCTAGAGCCAAAGAGAACTCTTGACACTTTATCTGACAGCTGAGTTTGTCCCTGTGAGATCAGAGATGAACTTTCATCATCTGGTACTTCATGCATCTGGTAATTGTCTTTACACAGGGCAAGAAGTTGGTGCAGGCACAACCAAAACTAGCAGGATAACGTGTGCATGTTTAATTGTTTTAAAATGAAATTTGCAAAAATGTTAGAGTACCACTATTAGAAGATCTTACCAAATGTTGAAGAATAAAGATGAAGTACCTTCTGCCTGCAGAACTATGGGACATACATTCCTGCATACAGCTTCACTTCATAAAGTACTTGTAAAGAAAAAAATCATGGTAGAATACAAAGACATCAGTACAAGTATTATTTTTATGGAGTATTCCTCACTTTGTGCAATGCTCCCATGGATAACACCAGCAAGTGCTAGAGAAGCTTTTATTTTACATGGGCAATAGAAGCCTTTAAAGTTCAATCCCATATTTGTGCTTGCCTGGGATGGGAAGTGGGAGCCTCTCGGGAGCTCTCCCTGCCTGGAGACGCCTGTCAGGAGATGCAGTACAGAATTTCAGTGTGTTACCTTTTGATACAAGTTTGGTAGAAGTGTTTGGGGGAAGAAATTTGAGGTCACTGGAGAATACCAGCAATTGGCTCAAGTTTCCCAAGCCTGACTCATCTGACAAATGCCACAAACAAGAGGAAGGGAATTAATCTAGGATCCACAGAGTCATGGAATCAATAGAAATTGTATCTTTCCCCTTGAAAAAGGCCTTTTTATTTTTTTTTCTTCAAGTACTCTGTCACTGAGGTAGAGGATGCAAGATTTGATTATCTCATAGCATATTTTTGAAGTGGTTCTTCCATTCTTAAAGCAATTGTGGAGCAATTGGCAATTCAACATCTCCTTCTAACTCATAGTAAACTGGATAAATGCTGTCTTCTCTTGGAGATTCCTTCTCCTGGATTGCTGGCTCAGTAAAAGCCAAGTATTTTAAAAATTGCACCCACATCTGGGAAGGTCTCAGGATTAATGTGACATTCCTTGCACTCATAAAAAAGAAATATATCAGATTATTTTTAAAATGTCTGGTTTATGTAATCTAGTGTCCACTGGCATTAATTATGTCATCCTCCTTTAATTATTTTTGTCAGATCCCATGTTAATTAGATTCTGTAATTTTGCTTGGGATTGCCCTTTGACCGATGATTATCTCATTTATCCTTTAAAATCGTTTATACAGCATTACAAAGAGAATGCTAATGTTATTTTAGCGAAAAGAGAATGATTTTGTATTCGTGCATTTTTGGGCTTCCAAATTTTCACCGTGGATTTCAGTTCGTCAAACCCACCTTAGCCCTTCGTGTTTGCAATACCGGACACCCCCGCTGTGGGACGCTCTGTAATCGATTTTGGGTTGAAATCGGAACGTTTGCTTCCCTGCCCGTGTCTAATGGGCTGAAATTCCACCTTTCAGCTTCCGTGAACAAACTGCTTGGAGTTGTTTATAGCATAAAGACACAATTTTCTCCACAAAATAAACTGGAAAGCGATGCAGCTCTATAATAAAATAATAAAAGAAAAAAGACTTGCAGATTTCTTCAAGCATGTCAGGAATATGAAACTACACGATGTTTACAATTATTGGAAGCATAAAAGGAATTTATCACAATACCTGATATTTACTATAGCATGCATTTGATCTTCTTTCCACCACCCTTTTCTTCCATGGATGCAGTTCAAAAGTTTACAGCACAGGAATGCAAAGCCGTGTATTATTTAGTTTCACTTGTTTTCTGTGCCTTTATTTACTTTATCCCAGGATTTTCACTATATTTACTGATGAGAGATCCTAAATATTATTTAAAGGAAAAACTCCTTTATGCTGACATAATTAGAATGTTACACTTTAGCTCATCAGGGAGCTCTAGGCTATTTGCAGCTGACAATAACTTGGTGTATTCCAGAACTTCTGCTTTCATAAAACATGTTTATATTTGTTATGCTAGAAATTATGAAAACAATTTGGTTCAAAGGAGAAGGCTACCATATCAATCTTTTTGTCATCAAAATGCATTTGATTTAGTGGGAGCCTTTGCACTGAAATGATGCTCAGGGGTGCCTTGGCCTCTGGAGTAGTTCCTGCAGGGTTCAAAGGATAATGGTGGTCAGAGATGGAAAGACCCAACAGGTCAGCTTTTCCACCCCCTTCCAAATTGGGAGTGCTTCTTGTGGTATATCTTGCTCAAGTCTGGGGTCAGTGCTGCACAATATCATGCTGTAAGGTTTATTTATTTATATACCCCAGTAAATAGAAAACAGAATAGCAAGGGTGACTTTTTACCTCTCCCTGCTTTCAGAATGACAAGAAGTTTCTGGGTGAAGCTGATTAATTCCCTCTTAGGCTCCTATCATCAGAAATTAAATGGGGTTGACTCATGGGGAACTCTGCAGTTGTGATTTGCTCTAAAAATGAGATATAAGAGGTTTTCCTTGAGAGCTCAATGATGAATAAAAGGAAACTAAAGGAAAATGTATCACACTGCATTTCTTGGCTGCAGCTGTGCATCTTAGGTGCTTTAAATTCTTCTTACTAAAAGCCCTTGAGCAAAGATTTTATACCCATAACTACTCTATCCTCTGGCAAATCATACTGCCTGGCAGGGCTGGGTAAATAACAGGTACTCTTAAAAAAAAAAACAAACTACAGAGGAAAAAATACAAGATTTCAAGATACGTTCTTTTGTCATAATTATTGTCAAGAACTAAGTCTCAGCCATCAAGTAATTCAGGAATACCTAATTGTATATAGTAATACTTTAGCCTATGCTGCTCAGTTCTGTATATAGTGATATTTTTGGGTTTCCTTGATGTCTCTGTGTGACAACTGACCAACAGTGAATAGTTTTAATTTAGTGTAAAAGTCATAAAATAACATATGTAGTGCTAATCACTTATTGTGCAATTGGAGGTTTTCATTTGGCAAATGTTCAAGCTTAAAATGTGTTTTTCATGATTATTCCCCTTATTAAAGCTCATTTGCTATTCATGGAAAGTGAGCACAAAAGAGATGTGAACAGTCAGAGAAACACATTTAAAAATTCAAATGAATATCCAAGGGAAATGGATTTCAGTGTTTGCCCAACTCTACTGGGACACTCAGCTGCTGAACGTCTTCTTAATGGGTGCCTTTGTCATTGTCCTCAAGGCTTCCATCACAAATGCTGGATGGTTCCTTACGACATCATATTGCAGTCATTACACAAAATTCATTCTTGATATGGTTAAAGTGGTTCATTAGAGAGAGGCAAGGTGAGAGTGCATTCACCATGTGTCTGTTGCTTTTACAAATGAGGTGAAAACTAATTTGTTGTGATACTGAGCACTGAGTTTAGTGTGGAGTCAAAGAAGCTCAGGTCTTTGGCCCTTGCTAAAAGCTGAGACATCCAATGGCCTTGCTCATGCTGGCCTCAGGGGCTCCAGTTATCCCTCTCTATATCCTAGTGATGAGAAGAATCTGGATTATCAGCTGTGGGAACAAAAAGCAGTTGCTGATGTTTATTTTCTACTTAGGCTGAGCTCCTGCAAACTAAATTACACCTTTATTCTTCACTTGCTTTCCTGGCAGCAGGATCCACATGCAAGGCTCTTTCCTCTCCACCTCTTTCATCCACAAGGCCTAATTGAAGTAAGTCAGGTGGTCAAGAATTGTCCTCTAGGTCCCAAACACTTGATAGAACCACCAAAGTGCTTCTTGTTACTACCTCAATAAATGGTATCATTCCCTACTATGCTGAAAATACAGTTATGTGAACAACCACATAGTTTTTAAGGATAAATAACTGAAAAAAAAAGAAGTTGCATCATTCAGCCTGAGAATTTGGAGGTGCATTTACTCATGCAAGCTGAGATCAAAGGCTGGTGCTTTTCAGAAAATTCTTGCTTCTTAGCCAAATTTATAACTGCTTCAATTAAAGAAGATCAAATTATTTGCCTAGGGTCACATGGCAGCTCAGTGGCTCAAGCACAGTTTGAGCCAAAGATCCATTCTCTTGGTTCATCACCCTTGAATGTAAATAGGAGATTTAATTCTGTTTTATGAAGATATTAAGCAGGTTTTGTAAGTTTTATAAGTTCCTGAAAGAAACCGAGCTGCCATTATAATGAGGAAATAGTCTAACGGATAATAAAATTCAAGAAAAATAAGATAAAAAAAAGTATTTCCGGAGGAAGAAATTAAACCTTGAACTAGTAGTTTGTGGCAGCTGATAAGATGTGGAACTTTCTGGGGACATGAAGGGCTTTAGAATGCCAATCAAATACCAAAATGCTCATTTAATTTAGTGGATACTGACTGATTTTTTCACATTGCTGCTTATTTTAGATATTTTTCCACTCTTTCCCCAGTTGCACATTGCAGAATGCAGTGTGTGGAGGCAGTGCACAGCACCAGTGTGAGCAGGTGTCCCAAACATTGGATGAGCTGGTGCAGCTGCAGGTAAAGGAAAGAAAGGTAAGGAAAAGCCAAAGAGCAGCCCCAGCTGTGGGACAGAACAGTTCTGGGTTTACAGTCAGCTGCCAAGAATACTCTTACAGATATGGCAACCCATACACTTAAAAGCAGGGAAGAAGAGGAGGGACAGTCTCAGATAATTTCAGTCTAATATTTTTGCTTAAAATTGAGTTCACCGTGTTATTTTCCAGCTTATCTCACCACCCTTCCTTTTTTTTAAATTTTCCTTCTAGAATGTCCCATCCCTTCAAGTTTCGTTTTTTGGAATTTAATATCTCCTGTTGATGATTTCTGTTCCTTATCTTCTCTTGATCCGTTCTGCTTCTCTTTTAGATCCTGTCTCCTTCAGTCTCCAACTAATGTCTCCCCATATGTCAGATTAAAAAAAAAAAAAATTGCAAGATGCTGGGCTGTGAAAGGAACTAGGGAATGTTTATGTGGTTACAGCAGGCTGACCATTAAAGTGACTTTATTTCTACAGCATTTCAGATGCTGGGCTTGACAGTTTCATTTCCGAAACTATTTATACTCACAAAAGTCTGTAACGGCATTTCCATTATTTCCTTATAGGATTTTTTTTGCCTATATTTTATCAAATTATCTTCTTCTATTCAGGCCTGATTTCAGACAATAGGAATACAAAGTGGAAAAATCCTTTCTAAAAGAGACTGTAGCTTTTTATCTATTAAAGCATCTTTCTGTGTCCCAACACATTTTTATCTCAGCCTACTTTTCAGCTTCTCCTGTTGATTTGATCCAATGGACTGACATGCAGGGGAGACTTAGATGAAAGTTGTACCTGAAGAGGGTGTGTGCTCAGAGCTGAGGAACCTTATTAAAGCTGCCTTCCTCATTATCCACCAAAGTCCTCTTGCAGCTCTGGATCCTGATTCCAGAGTGTGCCGTATTAGAGCAAAGGCCAGCTATAGCTGTTGCCTCCCACTGAAAGCACAGAGGGAGTGGATATTTTACTAAACTATCACCACTGGGCATCACAGCAGGCTAGGAGGGAAAAAAATTATAGATTTTATATTCTTGATTTTCTAAATATAATGCTGTCCAAGCCTTTATATATGTGATGTTCAATTTTTTCTTCATTTCAAGAAAAAAACCAACCAAACCACAATTTGCAGTTTTGAAAAGGAAACTAAAGCTAGCATTAAATATTCTTGAACAACATCAGTGTATTAAATTCTGGCACAGTTTGCATAAAGAGGCTCTGTGGCAATTTGTAAGAACATGTGGAATAAACTTGTTAAGAGTAGTCTAGGTGTAACTCGTTCCTTGCTACAGTAGTAAAATCAGGCGTTCTGGTGATTCCCAGGCTTTCTGGTCTGGCAAACCCTTGTCAGCCCTCAAGTATCCTGCACAGACCACCACACCCCCTCAGTGTCAGTGGCTGTTGCAAACAGAATAAAGAAAATGCTCATTATGATTTCACAAATGGGTTTGGAAACCACTAGACATAATGATGGCTTTGGTTCCCTCCAGCTCTACACTTCTGTGGCTCTGGACTGTCGCTGGCATTCCAGGGAATGGTAGGGTAAGTTTGTGATGGGATATGATGGTAACAACAGTCTGAGCTACTGAGTACAGCCCCTTTTTCTTGCCTTGGAGAGACGCTCTCCCAGGAAGGTCAGCAGGTTGTTTGCTTCCTGCTGAGCTAATTGGCAGGGTGACAGCCACTTCCTGCCAAACACATGCATTTGTTTAATCTCTGCTGGTTGGGGATAAAAACCACCAACAGACAAAAGAGGCCTTCTTTAAAAGAGCTGATTTAGAGCTGGGTGAAGATGGGTCCTCCCCTTAAACCCCAAAGTGTCAGTAGTAGCTGCTGTGGATGTGCACAAGTAACACACACCCAAGCTCAGTTTGGATCCCTTTTTTTCCCCTGACAATGCAGTAGGAATAGAGGGGAATTATTGATCTTGGTATAACATGAAAAGTTACCAGAATCAGGTAGATTTGGCATCTATAGTTATGTATTTGAAAGATGATGCCCATTGTAAAGGCAAGATTGAATAGATTGTAGGAGAGATAAGGAGCTGCCTGAACTGATTTGAGATGCACGAAGCTGCTGTATAAAGGACATGTGCAAGGCCCAAGGGAGTCTGTGCAAAGAATCTTGTTAATGTTTATGGGCTTTTGATCAAGTCCTAAAGACAGGCTCAAGAGTTGAGATGTTTTGACTTTGAAACAAAGGCTCTGGTGCAATTACATAATTTCTATTATTCTCTTTATACTGGTGTGTGTTATTCATCATTCTGATCAGAATATGCTTTGCATCACTGTCCTATTTCTGGTTTGATGATTGTGATAAACTTAGTAACCTTTTGCAGGCTGTGAAGTTGTACACTTTCTTCAGATACTCTGTTTGGCTTGTGAAAGTGCTTTTTGAGTTTTAAAGGACAAAATTTATATTTGTTTTTCCAGTTAGGGATTACCGGGGGCTAATAATGTAAAACTGTAGGAATGATTGTGATAAACCTTATGACCCTTTTCAGCCTGTGAAGCTGTACACTCCTTCATTTAGATTGTAAAAGTGCTTTTTAAGTTTTAAAGGACAGAATTTATGAGGTTTTTTATTTCATCAATTAGAGATTATTAGGATCTAGTGGTATTCTAAAAATATAACTTCTAGTACAGCTTCATCTTTGCCTCTTTCAGAGATTTGCATCCTCTCCATTTGTATGGAATGTACCTGTTGCTGACATCTCCCTATAACAGAGGGCTATCTCTTTGGTATCCTCAGGATTTGCAGGTTTTAATTAGAATGGATTTATGTTGATTAGAGTTGATGGGATTGAAATGCCATGTAGTTATTAATTTCCTAGTTTTAATTTTGCTACTTAGTCATACGTTACCAAAAATATCTTGGAAATGTGTTTTTTTCCCTTGTAAAGTGGCAAACCAGAGAAATAAATGCATCATGGCAGGCTGTCATTTTGAGTACAACTCCTGTTAGATCCTGACTTAGAATTCTGAGAATGACTATGGAGCTGGATGAAAATGAAAAGACAGATTTGCAGCCAAGTTTTCTTAGATTTTCTTTGAAAACAAAAATGAACTTCTGGGAATTTCTGCTAGGATTTGATTAATTTCTTTTTTACATGTAAAAAGGAATTATGTTCATTGACATGAACATGATTCCTTGAACTTCCAAAATTTTAAAATGTGCATTTTATTTTTCATCTCTGTAGCAAATGCAGGACAAACACAGTTTCTGGGCAGAAGTCAATATTATCCAGCGCATGGAATGTTGTTTCCACTTTTGCAGGTAGGAAAGTGAGGCATAAAATAATGTGTGGTCCCATCTAACAGTCCTTACAATCAATCTAAGGTGCATCTTCAGATCTCACTGAGACAGGATAAGGTGTTGTGTAGGTGGACTGGCTTTGCAGGCTGCTTATCTCTGCAGTGATGAATAAAAGCAGTAACAAAATTTCCAGAGCAGATGAAAATTCAAATGATCCTCTTTCCAAAAGTCTCATGTGGAGCCCATTGCAGCTGAAAGGAGGAGACCAGACTGACATGCACAAGTGGCAGAGTTTTGGACTGGGAATGAGGAATCTGGGTTTTGCAGAAAACGGGTTCAGTTCAGAGAATGTTTATATTCAGTGTTGGCATCCAACTAGTTCCTGAAACTTCAGGGTAAAAATTCCTGCAAAAATTGATCCTAAAGACGGATTCACAGCTTCTTTCAGCTTCTCTCTTCTTTCTGTAATCAAACCCGTTCTTCACTGAGTACAAGAGCAGTGAATCAAAATTTCTTTTGATAAAAGCATAGCTGAGCATATGTGTCCAAGTATGTGCCCAAATAATGCCAGTTGCTGTAATAGTACATTTCCTGCAGATTTAAGTTATCCTTAATATTCTGTCTATCTGGAGACGGCTGTTTGAAGAAAACAGCTAAGCTTGATCATGAATTTGCCCCGGCATATTTAGAAGTATTTGTAAGTATGGTCTAAATGAATGTATCCTATGGACGTCTTTCAGAATACCAACCACCAACTTTGGTCTGCTTCAGTCCTTATTTTAAGTCTATTTCTGGTTTGCCATCACTTGGAAGTTTGGTCAGCCTTCTCCAAATGAGAATTTCCTAAGAAAGAGCAGCCTTTGGGTTTCTTTGTGAAGGAGCAGAACTTTGGGGAACCTCACTGCATTGGTGTAGGCAGACAGAGAGAATCAGGATTCTTCTTTATCTCCTAGGTCAATGCCCCTTTTTTGGTCTGTGCTTGCTCATGGCTGTTCCAGCCTTTGGGTTTAGGTGTACGTGAAAGATAAATTCAAAGAGATACAAACTCAGGAGGTTGGGAATATTCAAATAATTAGCTTAATTATAAATACAGTTGATAATGTTCAACCCGTAAATGCCTGTTTTGTGTTGGAGAGTTGGGGATTGGTCAGGTTTCTCCCATAGCCTTGATTCCATCTCAGGCAGTTATAGGAGGGATGTCCTGTAGACACACAGGAACATGACAGGTAAATTGTCCTTCAGCTCTCAGAACCAGAAGGTGAAGATGTGGTTGGAAGCAATTGGTTTCTTGCTTCAGTTGCAGTGTGAATTTCCTGGATAAAAGAAAAAAATCTCATCTTGCAGTTATCCACACAGGAATTTGCACTAAAAAGCCAACAGTTGCAGTCTGACCTATATGACATTGCTGTTAATTATGCATTATATATGCTGCTTTTCCCATTTTTCCATTGTGAGGGGCCTCTTCGTTTCTCAGTTCATATGCATTACTCTCATTAACATTAATAAGAATGTAGGTGTTGTAGAGTGATTGTTAATCGGTTTTGATATCATTCCTCAATACTTACCAGGGTCATGTGCTCTAAATAAAGGCAGAATGTCATTCTGGATGCCAGGGTGTACTTGGGATCCTGTTTCCTACAGAATTACACCCTGAAGCTCCTGAGAGCCAATTGTAGATTCCATGGAGCTCTTTTACCTTCTCAAGCCATTCTGATCCATCCAAAGATCTGATCTGTTCATACAACAAAGCTGTCACAGCTATCCTGCAGCACAGAATTCCACTCATCCATGTTGTGGAAGGCTGGTCTCTTATCCAGTTTCCTTTATAATAAGAGTAATAGCTGTGTACAACTGAATTTTTTTGCTATTTTTTTAGGGGATCAAATTCCTCCCTCAAGTAACCAGCTACAGTTCAGCTGAATGAAGGCTAAGTCTTCATTTGCATCATTGCATAATTATTTTCTTCAGCCTTACCAAATCCTTTGTTTATTTTTAAATTTACATCATACTAAGCAGTGCAGAAACCATGATTAAGAGAAATAGCAGACACTAAGTATGATGATCATACACACAGGATTAAGAGCTGAATTTGACCTCCTATACGTTAAGATTTACACAAACCACTTGGTCACTGGCCAGTTCTTAACTCATTTTGAGTGTCCTTTATATTATGATTGAGGAGCAGACTTAAAAACTTTGTTAATGAAAAAAACAACTGACATGATTGAACCAGGCCTTAAATGCTTAGTGTCTGTTTGAATTAGATGAACAATTTCTGTATATTTTGCTACTGTAATGCAGGATTAATATTTTCTGATCATATTTTCATTACTTGTTCACTAAGAGCACTGGGACAACTTGAGTGAATCTTTGTATTTGTAATGGGTCCATCATGTGGGAAAAGATAAATTAATGTGATTCTTGCTATCCTTATTTGGAGAGATCAGGGATGGATTGGGAAAGTCAAACAAAACCTGTGCAGAACTGGCTCTAGTTCAGACTGTATTTTCTACACTGCCTACAACTGTTTGATTTGGACACTTTGTATTGGTAGAAGGAAGTCAGGCATAAATGAGGCCAACGCTATTATTCAGTGTTATTAATGATGTTGTCTACTCTTAGTTCCTCAAAAACTAGAAAACTAATAAATTTTACATATTGGAAAAAAATCACAGATAAATCAAACAAATATATAAATTCTTTAAAGTATTTAATATGTGTTAAGAGGACAGGATGATGAATTCAATATTGAAAACCAATATCAAGTTTACAATTATGTACCATTTATCATCACTGATTGCACAAACAGAGTATTATTGCGGGGAACAGAATGATGCATAAACTAAAACCCTGATTGGTTTTCTAAAAAAAACCAAGTTAAAATTCATGTTATGTCTGAAAGGCTTTGTTTTTTCTTTTTCAAGCATTATTTTCAGTAGTAATTGTTCATTCAGACACAAATGATGCATATTTAATTTCTTGAGCTTTAATATTAACAGTATAATATTTTTCCAATGTGGATAACTTGTGCTTTTACAAACAATAGCAGGATTTACTTTGCTCTTGTTTTTTGAGGCCCAATTTCCCCTTTAAGCAAAAAGAACATATGGAAAATGAAAAAGTGGAGAGGAACTAGTTTTGAATTGGACATGTAGGAGCAAGCAAATGAAAGCAGCAAAATGCTCTTGAAAGGTGAATAGACTTTGAAGAGAAAACATGTACAAGTGGCTGTTTTTATTCAGCAGGTCTTTTCAAGAGGTAAAATTCTGCCTCCCCAAAAGTCAGTGGCAAAGCTCGCAGTGACTTCAGTGTTTTCAAACTGCTGTTGTCTGTGTGAAGGACATACCTGCTCACCTTTACGGAAGAGCTGCTCTTCTTTAAACTCTTGTCACCCCAGCTGAGCCCTGGGAGAGGGAAATGAATTCTTCTCTGGCTCGCACTTTATCAGCAGAATTATTAAGCAGTTTTCTGTGCAGAGTCACTCTTGTAATACACTCTTGCTTTTTTTTTTTTTTTTTTTTTTGCTTTTTTTTTGCTTTTTTTTTTCAAATTCCTTTCTCATTTTCATGTTGGTGTTCAGGTTTCCTGGGGATAACCAGATATCATTTCACCAAACTGAGGCTGTGCACTCATAACTGAGAGTTATTTTGTCCTTCAGAATTTCAACAACTCATTCTGATTTATGAAAGAATCTGGCTAGGCTTGAAGATTCAGCTGGAGTTTACAGAGTTATAACTCTAGTCTAGACTCATTGAGTCAACAATAATAAGAAAGAAGCCAAACTGTCTTTTTATATCTTTTTCTGTAAACTACACATTTTAAAAACAGAAGCACTGAACTAGAACCAGTGTGCTGCAATTCAGTGCTGTTTGTACTGAATGTCTTTTTAGAAAGGGGTTGCATTTAAATAGAGACCAAGAAGAAATGAATATTCCAGTAGTCACCCTCAAATGAAGAAACATCCATAGCCAGGTTCATTGGCATTTACTGACATCTACAACCCTGCAAACAGACAACCATAGTGCAGAGAATGCCAGAACTTTCCATGGGAAATTACTGAGCTGGATGGGATTTTATACAGGCAAGAAGAGTGGGGCTGAATGCTTTGTCTCAAATATCTGCCAAAAGTCAAACAACAGAATGTAATATCTTAGGTTTCATTGATGTCCAGAGCACTTACAGTTTGACAGGCCACTTCTTTGGAAAGTTTTACAAAGAACACTGAAAGACAAAGAAAAAAAATTGTCGCAGCAGGCTTGCCTAATTCATTTTAAGCAGTCTGGTTTAGTCTCTGTGCATTTCTTACCATTTAAAAAGAAAAATCAGGGATGCTGAATAGTTCCCCAAATGGTGACAAAACTGAGTGCTAAACAACGCCATCAGTATAGGGCAACTGGTGGTTTTTAATATTCTTAGACAAACAACAAAACCTAATTATCTTTATTTATTCAATAAATCAAGTTCAAATTTGATCTATTGAATTGTATTAAATATTGAAAATAATTTAATAAATAATCATAATTGCTAATTTATTATTGATAGTCATCCTTAGAATTTTTGTAAAAAATAATTAAAAACAGGGGGGGAAAGATAGGGAAGAATTCACCTCAGGCACCGGTAGTGCTGCAGAACCTGCTTAGGTTGCCTTAGCCATAGGTAATGAAGAAAAATAGCTTGTGGAGCCAGGGAGGGAGCAGAACTGGGCTTGGAAAAGAGAATGGAAAGCAGGAATCTCTCCAGCAGCCACTCCAGCACACAGGGTTGCTCCACTGCCCCATGCTGCTGCCTCAGGTGGCTGGTGCAAGGTCTCAGGAATGCTGCAAACCAGCACAGCACGGCAAGGCAAGGTTGGAAATGTGGAGGCATGAAGGCAGTGGTGGAGTGAAGTTTTTTGGGAGGCTGGGAGATTGCAGGAAGTCCTTTATGGAGGCAGTGTACCAATCCTGGCCCAAACTCTGTCCTTTTTGAAACATTGCCATCACCTGCAGTCATGCACTGGCACATGACCAAGAAACACACAGTGCAGGACAAAGGATTTTTGGCAGCCTCATATGGACATAAAATACTGTACAAGGTGGGGATTCATCGTGTGGCTACGGTGACAAAAAAAGTTCTATTAATCATTTTGCTCTATTATCAAAAAGGGACTTGGTCTTGTGTTTCTTACATACTGAGATGTTAAAAAAGCAGGATCACAGCCAACATTGTAATTCTAATTAGAATATAATCAGTAATAGTACATAACACAAGTACAGCATTTAATCTTGAAAAGCCTGTGCAAGCATAAGATTGCTGGCTAAGAGCTAAGTTAGTGCAGCTGTTCAAATCACCTGTCATAAGCCTTTTGGTCTAATAATTTTAATCATTATACATTTGTAACTTCAGGTACATCTTTCAGGAAGAAAATTACAACCGTGGGGTGCGATTCGTTCCTTGGCTGATGCCTCTCTGAGCATGCAGTGGCACGGAGCCACCCGAAAGCAGCAGTGATGCAGTCGATGTGACAGTGCAAGGGCAGATGCTCTGGACGGTAGAGGATGCTAGAGAAGAGGTAAATTTTCCACCGCCCTTTTCCCCATTAGCATCCCCTGAACCTCGCCTGGTATCAGCTCGAGCCAGCTTCTCCCCATGCAGGGGCTGCTTTAGGCACTGCGAGCTGCGTGTGCCTGCCTGTGTGTGCCCGCTCCTCCAGCTGCGTGCGTGCCTCTAATTGCAAACCCAGCACCTCGAAATGGGTCCAGAAGTTTGCATGATCTCCCTCTAAGCACATCCGCGGAGTCTGAGAGGTCTCTGCTCAAGAGATCCCGGGTTTTCGCCGCAGAAGGCAGGCAGTCGTGCTTTTTCCCCCATCTCCTGCCTCTGCTGAGCCACCAAGTGTTTCTGCCTCGGCTATAGTTTGCTTCCTCATTCCCACATGCACTGTTCGGGCGGCAACCTTTGGATGCCGGGATGGCGGTCTTTGTCCTTCTAGTCTATTTAATGTATTTTAATTGAATCGAGCAGAGAAAAAACCCCAAAACACATACCCAAAGCCCAGGGCATCAGGACTAGATACCGCTTCCCCCAAACAACAAACGGTTAAATAAATAACGAGATGCTAAACCAACCATCACCAAACGAATAAGCCAAAAATCAGCGTCAGCGCCGCAGGAAACGGGAAAGTTTCTGCGCCCTGAAGCTGGCACCGCACGTCAAAGCGAGAATCCAGGGGGAGGGGAGCGGAGCGCGGCCCCAGCCCAGTGCCTGCGAGATCCAGGGATGCGCTGGTGCGCCCAGCCCTGCATCCCGGAGCGACTGCCCGAGAGATGCTGCTGTGACTTGGTTCTGCGCCGGGAAAAGAACGTCTCCGAGCCCCCACCCCCGTCTCCTCCCTCCCTCCTCTTCCTTCCCCCTCCCCCGGGTCCTGCGGGGAGGCGGGTTTAAGGTGGGTCGTGTGGCCGCGGTAACTTTCCTAACAGAGCCAAAGAGGCGCCCGGAGTCCCCCGCAGCAGCACCGCCTGCCCGTCCTGGGCAGCGGCACCGGCGCGGTGCCCCCGTGTGAGCGGCCCCGGCTCGGCCGAGGCTGCCCGGGCTCCGCTCGCCGCCTCCCGCCGCCGCTTCCCGCCGCCTCTCGCCGCAGCCCCGCGGAGCCGGCCCCGGGTCCCGCCGAGGTAGGTGCGAGTCGGGACAAGTGCTGGGCGCTGCCAGGGACGCGGCCCCGGAGCCCCGTGTCCGCAGCTGCGGCCCCCCGCGCCCCGTTTGTTCCTGGCGCTGCTGCGGGGCAAGGACCTTCCTCTGAACCCCCCGGCTGCGAGGGAGGAAGCCCCTGCCCTGCTCCTCCGGGAACTGCCCAGGCATCCAGGACGAGCCGGGGGGAGGCAGTCTCTCTCCAGTCCCTTCCCTCAATCTTTGCATTCTCGTTGGTGCTTTTGGAAGTGCTGAGCTAGGAGATGTGTGCGTGGGTGCGATCTTACGGCTTTATTAGGACTCTCCCCTATCAGCGCTTCTCTCAGAAGCCGCTTCCTCCCCCCGCGTGGTTTATTGGGCTGTTGTATCGGCACGAACTTTATTCTGGTTGCAGGAGAAGGATTTGGTCCCCTCGTGTCCCCGCGTGTCCCCGTCCTCGGGCTGCTGCGCTGCTCGGGCAGGTGGACTCGGGCTGGCGCCTCGCTGCTCGGATGGTAGCGGCTTCCCTTGTCGGGTACCTGCCGGGGCTCCTGGTGGGAGAGGGAGTAGGGAGAGGCACAGGGAGAAGTTGTAGGATGCAGTGTGTAAGCGACACCTGCGTTTCTAAAGCCTGGGAAGTGGGTGGAATCTCACTCTCACTGGTGCTACTCGCTGCTGCCAAACATTGCCTTCTTTTGCCTAGGCAGGACTCTGGCCACCCTGCCAGCTGGTTCCTAACAGAGAGAGAAGTTTAGGAGTGTCAGGACATCAGCTCCCAAATCCAGTGCTCAGCTGAGATCCGCAGTGACAGTACACAGTGCTGGTGACCGTGTTTATCTGATGCCGGTTACTCAGCTGCAAGCACGGGGCACCTGATTGATCCAGAGAGGTGGACAGAGCATCAATGGTTGTGAAACTAAGGAGCCATCGCTCCTCGTTATTTAAATCTCCAGCCTCTGTGATCATTGCATGCTGGGCTTAGCCCGTCCTCCCCCCCCCAGCAGGGAGAAAGTCCGGAGTTAACTAAAAGGAAGTCTACAGTTCATGTCTTTATTACCTCCTGATTTAGAACTAAGTATGTAACACAAAAATTAACTAGAATGGAGCAGCTTGTCTACCTTACACGACTTGTCAGATGGGGGAGATCCCGCCCCCTGTCCTGCTCAGTCCTGTATTTTGGCAACAGAAATCTCAAGTTAGGTGGCTGGACATTATGTCTCTTAATTTTGCATCATGGGGCTAAGTAATTCTGAGAAGATTTATCCTGGGATATTCAAGTCTCAGTCAGAATCCTTTCCATGCTTAGACTTCTCTTAGAGTCCATCCAGAGCTTTGCTGTCCCTCTTGCTGTTTGGACCTTCCTTCCATGTCCACTTTGTTATTAAATCCCACAGATTTTCCATCTCAGAGTTTTGCCTGCTGAATGGATTCTTCTTGGTGTATTGCCTTGGTTATAGTACTGCTAAATAAAGGTGACCGAACTGACTTAACAGTCTCATCATAGGATTGGATTTTAGGTGATCTTTAATAGACCGAGGATCTGGTCTTGTTTATGAACAAGCTGACATTCATGGGACCTGCTCTGCAGTCTGTTAAAGTTGGTGTGGGACACATGAAATTGTCTTTGATGAGGTTAATAAATTCTAATAAGCATGTGTGATATATGTTTGCAAAATTGGTGTCAAGGCAAGTGCATGAGTTCTTCTTTGTCAGTAACAGCCTCTGGAGGTTTCTTCGATGTTCAAATTCTTGAGCTTAGTTTTATTCCTGCTTCCTGTCGATACCTGAGTAAATTTGTTACAGAATTGCAAAAGTTTTACAGTAAAAGTGTTTCAACATATAAAACATTGAAAATGGTCATGTGGCCATGATCTGTTTTTCAAAACAGGATCTCAGTGTTGTCTTTATTTCCAGTCACTCCCAGTCATTTACTTTATAAAATTTCGTACTTTTAGTTAGAAAACCCAAATTGGCTGATGTTAAATACACAATATTAGGCTACATTACGTTGCTTCAGCTTTTTGCTTATGAGAAAGGACTAATTGGATCTCTTGTTTTTAAAAATTAAATATAAACTAATAGTCCAAAGTATCAAACAGAAGCCAACGCTCCCTGTTAAGAAGTCCCGTGTTTACTGTGAATGGGGCACTCAGCCATTTTCACTTTGAACAATCCATCGTGCTTTAAACACCAGGCAGGAGAATTAATATTTAAGCAAATGCATATGGCAAAACTATAAATCACTGGAAACAGTTAATTATATTGGAACTGTGAAAATACCTTCGAGTACAGCCTGCATAAACTATTTCTCTGTAGCGTGATCACAATTCTTGCAAACCTTTTATCCTTGTATGTGAAATCATTTCTAATTCTGAGTTCCTGCAAAGCATGTGCTTGGTTATTGTTTTCAAAACCATGTGGTTTGGGTTACTATTTAAATATAATATTTATGATAGTACTTTGGTTGTTCAGCTTAAAAAGGGAAGTGCTGCATACCATTGCATATTAAAAAGCTTCTATGTAATTACTACTTTTTGCAATACTGCTGTGCAAATCTTTGGGTCGGAAATTTAAATGGAGACTTTACAGAGTTCACAGTTACTTTATATAAAAACCGTAAGTCTTTTTCTCAAAACGTGGGGGCTGAAGGCATTGGGGAGTGTAGAGTATGATGCCTGCACTGGTTTTTACCTTTTTGTTATTGCAGCATGTATGCTTGCCATTGGCCTTTGTGTACTCCCAGGTGCATAGAGTGTGGTGGGCTCCCCCAAACCATCGTCCATTGGTCCCCTTTGGGTCTGAATTACCTATTTACACATTTATTGTTGTATTGTCGTCTTATGCAAATATGTCCATTCTGGTTGCATCTTGCAGAGGAGTGCTGGGAGGCACAGGAGGCACTTCCACTGCCCCTCTCTCCCTTGCCTATCCATGCAGAGGAACCTGTGAGGCTGCAAGAGGAAGAGTCTGGTGCCGATTCAAAGCCAAAGTCCCTGGGAATTTCTGCAGGGATGGTGATGGACTTGAGACCATTCTGTAGATGCCCGTAAGAGTCAGGTCTCGCAACCTCCTTATGTACCTCAGGGTATCCTGGCTGGTCTTCTAGGTGATGCTCCACCAGACTTCCATTGCCCTGGGAGATATACACTGGATCTGGTGCCCAATGCAGATATCTTGGTTTTCCTCCTGTGTCTCAAATAGCACTTGGGATACCTGTAAGGCTACAGCATCCTGCTATGACCATCTCACGTGTAACAAAAAATGGCTAATATGTAAAACCTGGGATCAAAGAAATAGTTACAACTACCATGGTGAATAAATGAGTTACTCCCAGAAAGGGTTGTTCAGATATTCATGGAAAAGATGGAAAAAATTCCCCTTCATTTTTCTGTGCTGTGCAGACTGACCATGCTTGCCAGAGCCACCCGTATGTTCCTTTGCACAAAACTGATTGAAACCTCAGTGGAGAAGTTCTGTATGCTAAGGAGAGAGAGATGACAAAGCTTGTAGAAAATTAAAAGAGCCACTCTCAGAGGAAACAAATCCCAGATAGAAAGTTTTAGACTGCCAGAAGAATTCAGCCATATGATACTTCTCTGTGAATCCTGTGAGTGAGTGTATGTAGAGGGGAGGAATTTTGTTTAAGAGTTTGTAGAATGTGACCCTTACCTTATGAATTACAGATAAAGTACCAAATTAATGAAGCGACAACATCCCACACGTTGTGAAGATCAGACTCAGTAGCGGTGAGAGTGGGCTGCTGCCCAGAGAATCTGAGGCATTCAGTTAAGATGACCAAAGACAAGTGCAGAATTCTCCAGCATGAGTGTGTTTACAAACACTTTTATCTGACCAGTAGTGCTCGGCCCTCCAGGCAGTTTCTCTTGTCTGGCTGCTGCTCCAAAGGAAAACTATTGAAATTTGTATGAAAGGTTCTTTCTGAGTGAGGCAGAGAGGTACAAGATGAAGGTCACCACTTAGCGTGCTCACTGAAATGCAGCAGGAATGAAGAGCACACCCAACTCACACCAGATTGCAAACCAGAGCAGAACTTTAGAGCTCACTTTTCCCTCTGCAGTAAGAACTGACATTGAGAATTTCTCCTGGTACCAGCCTGAGAACAAAGGCTAATGAATGAATGAATAGGCACGAGGCTGAAATGAGATTCACTGCTAAACATGTGCTCTGCTTGAAGAAGGAGTAGCTGAGTGAAAATAGTTCTGTGCACTAACTTCACATACTCAATTCTCATTTTTTTCACCCAAAACCATTTTATAAGCACTAATAGTCACTCTGAAAAATATTTTAAAGGGTCAGAAAGGCACATAGAATGTGCCAGAATATGACAGCTGAAAGGTTGCCCAAGTGAGGAATTTGTGAACAGGTTTGTGTTGGGTTTTTTTTTTGCTTGGTTTGTTTTGGTTTTTATTCTTTTGGTATTTAACTGGCAGATATGAATGGAGATAGGTCCAGGTTTTCCTAAGCTCAGATATGCAGCTGAAGTTTTATTTAGCCTTTTATCTTGGATTCCTTGTTAAGATCTAGACTTTTGCTAACCTCCTGTTTTATCACAAGTCTTACAGTACATAATTTTTTGCAAGGTTTATGGAGTGTTGTGAACAAGTGAAAATCTGATTTCTCTGGAACAAAGACAGTAGGAAAAAGCTATAGAGAAATGATCAGGTGGAGTATTGGAATTCACAGTGGTCTCCTAAAGGGCCCAAACCAGCAAGGTAAATTAAAGAGCTTTAAAGCTCTTTAGTTAAAGGATATAACCTATTTCCATAGATTGTAGGGATGGATAAGGTGTTCTGGGAGCATATCCTACTTTTTTATAGAGTTTGAGTCTTTAACACTCACATCTGGTTTTGAGACAATTACTTGAACAGTAAAAACTACTGTTTGGACATTACTGTTTTAAGAGCCTTTAAAGCTTTGCAGAGGTTTTGGTACAAATATTTTTTTAACCAGTATAAAATGTGGAGGTGCCCTGATATAAATCCAGTGTAAGCATGAGGAGAATCAAGTTCTTTATCATGCTTTTAAAATCTACCAAGTGAGGGAAGCATGGATGATTTGTAAGTAGTCAACTGGCATATGGTACCATTATGATAACATCATGTTCACAGCACTTTCCAGATTGATATACAACCTTTCTAAAATAAGCTCTGCAGAAAAACAAAGAAGAATGTAAAGTCTTTTAGCAGCCAACACACTGTTGGCACAGCACAGGACACTGGGAGGTGACTTCTCTGACACTCAGCGTGTCACATGAGTTGTGCATCACAGTCTAGTACCTACTGATAGGCAGTGACTCCACAAAAGTGCCACTGCCCCCTGTGCATTGGGGCTGATTCCTGCTCTCTTAATGCACTGGGAAATGCTGCTTTCATTTTTATTCCACACAGCCCAGGCCAAGTCATGGGGTTAGCACAAGGTATGGAATTTGTTTCTCAGGAGGAAGTCCAGTAGTAAGCCCTTTGTTAGCAGTGGAAAGAGAGAGGCTCTGGTTACCTGGGGATGGAGACTGAATTATACTCTAGTTCTGGATGGAAGTATCCAGACTGAGATGGAACTGTCTCACTGACCTGCTGTGTCATTTATGGTTCTTGAGGAACAGGAAAATCATAAATATTCCTAGAAGCAGGAGCCTTGACAAGACAAACTGCAGCAATGTTTCACTATTCAAAGGGCTTTTATCTACTTGCCACAGCTAGCTTAATTCTATTAAAGAATTAAAACAGTGATACTTTATTATAGCATAAATTTTACTTTTGTTTGCCTTCATTTAAATGCACAAGCTGTAAATATAATTTTAAAGAAGTGCTGGCTGATTAATTTGAACTTGTATTAACTTCTGTGTGTTCAAATGGATATGGCAAATCAAAACCATTAAAGTCATAACACCTACCATTCCTCAAAGTGAGGAAAGATGTCTGATGTAGTAAGGTTCTTCACCCCTTCTCCTCTTCTAATTTCCTTTTCCCTGCATATTCCACGTAGGCATTTTATCAACCAAACGGGACCAGTCACTTATTTTTTAGATACAATTCAAGCATCAGAAAATGTACTTCTTGGTGTTATTATGCAATGTTTTCTCCAAACACCATGTGACCAGTCATGCCCTGAAACTCCAAGGAGAGAGGAGTTCTATATCCATGTTTATTTGAAAAGGATTGGGCTTTTGGAGGCTTGTTTTGGCACAGGATATCTCCTTTAGGGTGAGTTGCCTTCTGGTTATAATGTCTGCCCACTTCCTCCATGGAGTTCAAGGTAGTCCTTGTCAGTCTGCTAGTCCTGACCATACCAGGCCAGGCATCCAACTTTTGTACTTCAGTTTGGTGAGATGGATCCCATCCTTTTATAATAATGCCTAGTGTTCTTTGGTGGTGGTGACTGTAAATTACCTCAGGAAGTCCTTTTGAGTTGGATTCTTTAGTGTCATTTATAGTGTCTTAAATTATGTATTATGTGTTGGACAGGAAAGACATCAGTAGCCTATAGGATGTGTTAATAGTAATTGAGGATTGATTAGATGGAGTCTCTGCAGTGACAGCTACTGGGACTGTCACCAAAATGACAAGGGTGGTGAATTATATTTACAAAATATTCATTTATATTAAATACTGGTGGTCAAATATACAGAAAGATTTGTGAGCTGCAAGTGGAAGGAGACCCATTTGCACTGCCTGTTGCAGGAGAGGATCCATCCACTTGTTACGCAGCACCGGATTATGAATTCTGCAGGGCAGAAATTGTGATTTATGGAAACAGAGGTCTGTGCAATGACAAAATACCATCTGCTGCTTGTGGTCAGAAGGTAGCAAATTAGTGAATGCAGTAGGTGTTCTTAACAGTAGAGGCAGATGCTACATCCAATCCAATCCACAGGAATCTGGAAAAGTTTTATTTTTCTTACTCTATTTTGATTTATATTGTGCCGCTTTGGCTCATGAAGATGTAAGTGAAATTTATTTCTTAAAATATGTTCCGTGGGCTTGTTTGTGGATGATCTGAGCTCAGCCTGGAAACTGAGCTTGTTCCTCTTGCTCTGATCTGTAAGACGCAAAAAATGTGAGAACTCTAAATAAGGGGCAAACGATGTTAAACAGAAAGGCAATGGGAAATATATTGGCAGGCAGAGGTGTGTGGGTAGGAAGGACATAGAAAGTCACTTATATATAGAAAAAAGTGAGAAAAAAAGACAATTAAGAAAATAAACAAGAAGGGACAAAGAGACAACTAAATAAAATTCAGCAACAGGTTAAAGGCTCACTTAGAAATTACTGAGTTGAGAATGTAAAGTGAGGAATCAGATCTGTGTGTGGTGTGCAAAAGCCTTTTGCTTGACAGAAAGAGAGATAAATAATTAGCAGGATGCTGTTTCACTGATTAGTGTCCAGTATCTAACACTGATGGTTTCTAGATAATCCAGGCATCCTCCCAATATTTTGTAGCAGATGGGTTTTTTTCCCTGTTCTCCTACTGTCCTGCAGGTCTTTTGCCTTATCCTCCCCAGCCTTCTTTTAGGCTTTCTCAAGGATTAAGTTTCCCACTTGAGGGACAGCTTGGTAGAGCATTAAGCAGAGGACAATTTTAGGGTCTCTGTTCCCCTTGTAGTACAGAGCTAAGGTTGGGGTTTTCTTTTGCATGCAGGCATTGAAAGGAAGGAGATCGACTTAAAATAATGTGCACTGGAAGCTGAATATAAACTCGTAGTTCGGTTGACTTTTCTAAGAGAAACATGTTTGCACAGGTACTCTAAATGAAATAGGCTCTGGTGTTAACACACAGCCCAGCAATGAACAGACTGCTGAAGGGGAAGGGGAATATCCTGAGCTCGCAGAAGTGCTGCTGGGATGTAAATGTTGGTAATATCGCCTGGTGTATTTAGCCAAAGGGATATGGAAATGTTGGGCTCCGATTGTTTGGTGCTGCTGAACTGTGCTTGAAGTAGCACCCAGAGAGGGAGGGACTGGTGTGTCCGTGCTGCTTTTCACTTGCTGATGGAACATGGGCTCAGTTTGGCCATTGCTTGGTTTTGCCATTGCCAACAGGGAGCATGATGCAGCTGTTAATGCTGGATTTACTTCAGTGAACCCATTTGGGAGCCATGGAATCATAGAATATCCTGAATTGGAAGGGACCCACAAGGATCATCAAAGTCTGACTCCCTGCCTTGCACAGGACACCCCAAAAATCCCCCCATGTTCCTGAGAGCATTAACTCTCTTTACAGAAAAGTTACTTTTTTAAATTTAAAAGCATCTTCTTCCCATATTCCATGGTGCTTTGAATACCACTTATTTGTTTTATTGGATGACAAAAATAAAAAGTGCTGTGAAGTCTTAGCTCCTGCATTAGAGCTCTGGAGAAGAAATGGTGAAAGTCAGTGTGCATAAAAATAGCCCTGTTAGGAGGGAGGGATGAGCTTGACTTGCGTGTGAGCGTGAGGACATCTGCTCTCCTGAATCATCCTGGTGAGCAGTGTGAGGAATGTAGCCTCTAAAAGTTATGTTGCTTCAGGTAAACTCTCCAGCCACAGGGAGAAAGATGTTTGAGCAGATGTGGTCCCTGTTCCGGCCATCTGACCCATCCAGGAGAGAGCAGTGCTCGAGTGTTTGCATTTCACACTGAATCCCCAGCTGCCAGACAAACTCTATTCCCAGCTAAAATCTTGGACATCTGTGTAGGAATTAAAAGAAGTCTTGTGTTGCATGTTACCTGTCATAAAGAAAAAAATACTTTGATACAAGTGTTTTCTTTTATTAGCACAGCAGCTTGTCATTCATTATGCAGGAATTAATAAGGAACAAAGAATTCTTCTTGTCTAGCTAAAGCTAATTATTCCAAGGCATGGGAAACTGAGGAGTTTGGAAATAGGATAAGGTGATCTTCATGCCATTCCTCTTCATACTGTAATATTTTCTATTGCACACAAGACTTCAATCTGTCTGTCGTAAGCCAACAATATACCCCGTGTTTTGCTCACTGGTGTGCTTAACATACCTTGTAAATTTGCTGTGTGAAGAACAGCATTTTTGATTGTTTAAAGCCTGTCTCAAACTGAGTTTCAAACCAAGTCCATGATGATGGAAATTGCTGGCAGCTGAGATATTTAACTACACTGAAGCCTTGTGTTCTTTGAAGATGAGACTTTCATCAGAGATATGTAGGACAGTGTGGACACACAGTTAAGGACACACAATTTCTTTGGGTGTCTTTACATAATATATAGAGACCTTCATTCTGCTTGAGACCCTTAAGCACTTTAGTAAATTTGATATTAAGTAATAAATGTTATGGCAAATGTTGTTTATTTGATAAATCTACTGCCAGAAGAAGTGATGTGTTATAGCATCAGGAAAGGAGAAGCCTTTCTTGGCTTTGTCAAAGGCTGCCTCTAATATCAATACCTTATATTTTCTGGGCATACTAATGCTCCTGATATTTTTTAAAATATTAACGTATTTGTAGAGTGTTCCAAGATCCTGTGCAAAGTTCTTGGGAGCACTGTAGGCATCCCTAGGCAAATTAGTCGTGCATTAGCTATAGATCAGTCTGCTCTGCTCATTTCTCTTAATTTTATGGAGGTGACTACTGCCAGTTGCTGCTAAGTACAAAGCCAAGTAGTTCTGTTCCAGTTTGTTGCTGTATTTTGCGCAATTGGATTATCATAGTTTCATTCCAGAAGATCTGATTGTTTTCTCAGCTATCTGAAGTCTGCTTGAAAACAGAACTGGATATCTAAACAAACTTTTCTTCTCTGATAAAATCATATTGTATTTCCCTTCTAATCAAGCAGAAGCTTTTCTAAAAAAATTTTGTGAGCAGGAGAAACACTGTTACAAGAAACTATTTAGTGTTAGGTCATCTGTGGCAGCATTGATTCTACCCAAAATGCCGCAGAAGATGAACACAAACACAAAATAATTTTAATTATTCAAAATATTGCTTGCTGTGACAGAATTGGGAGATACACATATCTCTTTTCTTCAGCTGGGACAGGATCTAGTTTTGAACCAGTGTTTGATATCCGCTGTCCAGGTGTCCTTTGCTTCAGCTTTTCTAACATTTGTGAGTAATTAATAGCCTCACTGAAAACCAGCTGAAGTTAACAAGTGTATTTCAAAGGACTCCGAATTTGCACCCAAATAAAGAGGCCCTATGCTGGTAATTACTACTGATAGTGTAATTAAAATACATTTAAATTAAATAAGATTCGGTTGCCTAATTTAAAAACTGAAACAAAACCCAAACTATCCATGCAAAATGAAACAACTTGTTATAAAAAGCAGCATATAATGGAATTCCTAAATGCATTTCTAAATATGTAAATTCTGTTAAAGTCACATTTATGTTCTCTTAGTCAAGCCACTTCCTTGTGATATGTGCTGAGATAATCAATATCCAAATAGAAAGAAATTGAACTTGCAAATTATGAGGCACTCCTTGGGTTTCTCCACTTACTCCCTAAAGCTTCATGTCAAACACAGTAGACAAATCTTCACATCTAAATAATTCATCTGCAAATGGTGGGAACAAGAGGAGAGGGAAAAAAAGACAACGTTGTTGCATGCTAAAATACAATAATGCATTAAAATTAATCAATTTCCTCCTGCTGGGGAACAATCATTTAGAAAACATTTTAATTACCAAAACTGAATAATGGGATCAGTGTTTTTGAGAAGGTTGGATTCACCCTACTGAGCACTGGAGAATCCTCTTCGCAGGAGCCCATAAAAATATTGCTGTTTTCAAGTTGGTGCTTTCAATCATGATACTTCTGGGGAGAAATCAGATTTTTTCACAGCAGCTTTTAAGGAAAATGTGGAGTGGACAACAGGCCTGTGTTAACTGTTCTGTGCCCAGAGCTTGCATTGCATGTGCTCCTGTACTTGTCTTTCTTTTGGATGAGAATTTATTGTGCATTGCTTAATGCATATCTAAAGTCAAACGTTCAAACCAAAGTGTTTAGCTGCAACAACAGACAATGTTGTAAAGTTGTAGAAATAACATTCTTTTATCTGTATTCAGCCTCACAAGGAATGGAAATGTGCAGAAATCAACAAGCCCAGTCCCTTGTCTTGGCTGGAAGTGGTGTTCCAGGAGAATGGTCATGGCTATTCCATTAGGGATAATGATTTGTCTTTCAGAATTTGCCATGGAATAACCTGCTTTTCCCTCTGATGCAGGAGGGTCTTGGTCTCCAGCTCTGATTTCCTGGGCATTTTTCAGAGATCTGAATGTTAATGAGAGACGTGAGTCACTAATTTCAGAACATATGGTGACTCCCAAGGAATAGCCACTACCTGGCCATCTGGGAAAGTTGGAAGAGACTGAAACACAAAAAAATGTGTTTGTAGCAGTAGTTTCTGCCCACAGATGTGATATATTTTTGTCTAAAACAGTTTATGTCACGTATTTTTTTTCTCCTGTCAAACTGGAAGTTTTGCTTTTCCATGGCTTGGAAGGCACAGAGCCACGTTTACTAAAAGGCTACTCAGAGAAGCTGTGGTAGCCCCATTCCTGGAAGTGTCTGAGGCCAGCTTGGACAGGGCTTGGAGCAACCTGGGATAGTGGGAGGTGTCCCTGCCCATGGCACGGGGTGGGATTGGATGGCCTCTAAGGTCCCAACATACATTCCAGGATTCTCTGACATGATTCTATGAAGTCCCAGAACTGAGGTGAAGAGAAGGGTCTCTTTAGGAATCCATTTCACAGGAAGATGACAGAAAATTTTGCATGGAGTGTTTGTACTGAGAGCACGTGAGAACTGGGATTAGAGTGCCAGTTGTGGGAGGGGCACAGGGCTTGGCAGGGATGTCCTGGAGCTTTTCTTCCACAATTGAGGACATTGGTCAGCAAAATGATTAAATAAAGGGTACCTGGGTGCATGCTGAAGACTGAGTCACCTGAAAGATGAGTTTGCTGAAGCTGCCCTGCATGAATTCCAGGAACATTTCCACTGACTGGGGTCTTCAATGTGTGCTCAGGGTAAGCTTCTATCTCAATACTTTGCTGAATCAGGATATTAAGTTTGCAAAGAAAATTGAAATAGATTCACTGAGAATGATGTAAATCTTTATGTTCACAGTAGGGCACAGAAGCAAAGTGAATATCCTGGTAATAAAAGTACCTTGTAACTCGTGGAATGAACAAAGTTCCCAGAATGGTTATTACATGCTGTATTTTCTGTTTTGGATTATTGAAATAGAATTACTGAGAATTAAATTGTATAAAAGGCATTTTCTTTTTTATTTTCATAATTATTCTTTCATCCACATAAAACTTTTTTCTTTCTTGTAATAGTCTTGGTTGGTACTGAAAATTGCTGTAGCATAAGTAAAACCAGTCTAATTGAGATTCATAAATCCACTTTTTAACAAGTACAATTAGGAATAGTTATTAGAGACCAGCTGGAAAACATTAGGGATGAAAATTTACCATAGGAGCTTTTTTATATGTTTGAGACATTGTTTGATACCAAAACCTAAATTACATCACCAGAGAAATGAACCTACTCTTTGAAATCTAATTTGTACACAGAAAGTTAATTCTGAATATTCCTATTGATAAAAATTTTATTATTAGGTCTTGTTAAACTGCCTGTTTTTAATGGAAGTCTGACTTTCACAATGCTTTTCCTATAATTAAAATATGAGAAGTAGCAACTTGATTATATTGAGTGCATTTGTGTCCAGTGGCTGTGTAATAAACTTTGGTGCAAGTCAATTCTATTATCTATTATGATTTTTGAAAGTAGAGAAGTTTATTTGGCCTAATTCCAACCCAACTCAATTCAAACAAATTGTTCAGTTGGTGTGGCTGGGATGAACATTTTAGAACCTAAGCACGGGTTTTAAACATATTCACGTACAACCACTTCAGTATGTAAGACTCTCATTTTAAAAGTCTGTTAAATAAAAGAGGTTTTGAGAAAATATATTTATTTATTAAGAATTTAACAAATAATTTATGTTGACTATGTGTAATGCTCAATCACAATCAATAGAGGAAATAACAGAAAATCCATTCTCAACTTTTGGTTGAGTTTTCACTTTACTCCTGTTGCAATTCAGGTTTATTTGGAAAGTGCTGTTGCAACAAAGAGAGTGCTTTTAGCCTAATTGAACTGAGTGTCTTAAAACAACTTCTCATCAGTCAGCTTTAAGGGTTTTTTTCTTATTTGTGGTTAATGGTACTTCCCTCCTGGAAAATTGGACAAGTCAATGTAAATGAAAGAAGATAATTATTAATGTTTTAGGATAAATAGGTAAGCCATGTTAGCTATAATAAGGCGTCTGTGAACAATCCAAATCAAGGACATAAATTCACTGCAGTCAAATGTTTTACACCATTGATAAATTTGACACGTTTATTACACATCTAATTAAATTGAGCATGCAGAGCAGGCAGGAACCAACAATGTATGCAGATGTCACATGGATATTTAGTACACTGCTGATTAAGATCAGCTCGTTTACATCACACTGGGCTGATTTGTTATGATCAAACAAAACATGTTCAACAGAAAAGAAAATGATTGAGCCAAATTCCATTCTCTGGAAGTTTGAGACTCAGTGGCTTTACCAGGATCACATGGGTGAAATTAGCAGGAAAATAGGGCAGGAGTTGCCAGATGTTCTCTTGCAGCATTTGTTTGGCTGGGAATGCTCTGGGAGTACACAGGAGGTGTGTACCTGTGGGACACCCTACACTGGCTTGGGGACAGTTCCTGGACAGATGTAGTGGCGTTGTGGCCACAGTGTCCCCGGATTTGGGAGATGAGAGCTCAGGGAAGCTGGTGAGGGAGGCCAAACTGTCCATGAATTAAGTGACACTTCATGTTTAAATATCTTTATAGCAACAAATGCATTGAGACAGACAGCAGAACTCTTTCAGTTCCCGTGTTATTTGCACAGATCCCAGGCCCCACTGCCTCACAGTTCACCTGCTCTTCCAGTACCTGCAGCAACAATCAAGTCAGTCCCTTAGCAGTAGGAATTGGGCTTTCCCTTTTTGTCAGCCCTCTCCTACAACCCATTCCATTGTAAGGTACAAGTGAAGGGAAAGACCATCTCTTTGCCTCCTCCTTGAAAAGCACGAGGCTTCCAAGGTTTGCTGGCAGCAAAGGGAGGCCAAGGTGGGCGTTCTTTAGCTGGGTTTTGTCTCTGCCTGTATAACTCAGCTCAGGCTGTGGCCTGAGTGACATCCAGCTCTCAGGGAAGAAGAGTGCAACACAGCAAGGACTTTGTAATCAATATTTTTCTGCACAACTTTATGAACTGGGTTATCACCTCAGAAGGTGATTTTATTTGTTAGGTAATCAAACTGGCTTGTACTCAGTCCAGAGCCATTTATATCGGGCAATTAATTACCACTTTTTATTCCTTCCAAATTTACTTTTTAAAGAATTGCACTGCCAGGGGCTGTCTATTTCTGGCAAGACTAGAGTAGTGCCAAGATTGGGGTACACACATCCATATGTGTCAAATCCCTGCAGTAGCCTGCTTGCTTAATCATGGAATCCTGTGAAGGCAGTTAGCACAAGGATAAATACCAGGGAAAACCTGTGCTTGCCAGTAATGGAAAGCAGAGACGCAAAGACTTCACTCATCATCTGGCTGGAAATCCAGAAAGAGGAATTCTAAATGTGGAGATTTTCTGATTCCCAGCCCTTGAGTCTCTGTGGTTTTTGGCACTGCCTGAATCAGAAGAGAGAGTTTGAGACCTGAACTGGGACTGTTAAGGGTTTGTAACACAAAAAGCGGCATTTGGGAATTCCAGGTGTAAATGGGCAGATCCAAGGTGCTTTATAGGGATCTTTTAGCTCAGAACCAACAGGCCAGAAAATAGGATGGAAACGATCTAGATGACTGATCTATATTTGAGAAAAATAATCACACGTTTCAGAACATTTGGAGATAAAAGCAATCATTTCTAGGGACTTTTTTGTTTCCTACTTTCAGAACTATCAAGGAATCTAGTAGGACTTCAGGCCTTTTATTACTTTGAGCTTTGACTTCTTGAGAGTGTAGGGGTCTGCTTGGTTCACTGGACTGTGTCTAAAACAAGTATCTTTGTTTCTGGCCCTGCAGCCAAGAGGAGACAAGGAGATTGCTGATAAGAAGTTGATAACGCTTTAGTTTATACTAATATGTTCTTTTAGAGCTAAAAAGCTGATGTAATTCAGCAGAGACACCATTAACTTCAGCAAATTTAAAGCACTTCTGTAAGAGAGCATGAAACTCATCCCATGATTTGATTTTGCTGCTGTATTTTCAATCTGGTTAGGAGATAACTCAATAACATTTTCCAGTCAGCTCCAAATTAAATGCAAAATCTTTGTTCTTCAACTGAATAACTTCTAACTTAGAAATAGCCAGAAATATCCTTCCCTGAACATCCTGTACCTGGAGGAAATGTTGTGCCTCATGCAAGGACCACATTTTGGGCCACTGGTAAAAGAATATCCTATGGCTTTGTCTCAGAAAATTCACTCATTTTAATCTGAAACTCTGACATTACCCCTCATAATTCACTCCCTTACAGAACTTAAAAAGCACTTTAGGTGTTTCTAGTTTTTAGCTTGTATTTTAGTCTCTTTTTAGTACAAATTCCCAGCCTATTACTGTAAGTTTGACAAAAGAAGTTGTACAGATTCCTATACTCTTTGTCTTTCCAGGTACTCCTCCTTCCTTGTGTCCCACACTCTCTGACCCTTCCCAGGCTTTACAGTGCTCTTTAAAATTTAGATTTTGTTCTGGTCTACTTTGATGATTTTATTACCTCACTGAATTCTTCAGTGGTGCCGAGGAAATGAGCATTTAGGACAAAAATAAGGAAGGGACCTTAAAGAGACCACTCCAGTTGCTTCAGGTGTAAGGTTTCAGGTGGAAACGTGTAATCACTGAAGGTCTTCCTCTTCTTTGGAGTTGCATTTTTTTCCCCCTGACACTGCTTTCATTTTATTACAAACTTTATCTCAATAATCAAATCCAGCCTAGTATAAGATATGAGGTCTCTTCTTGCTGTGGCCAAGTTCACATGCATAATTCCTTTTAATACAGCAGCACATCAAGAGGAAAATGCACCACTTGGTGCTCTCAAAACCTCAGCTTCAATATTAAAAAACACATTCCTGGAACAGTTGTACATGGATCTGTCTGGTGTCAGAACATGGAAAAGCACATTTTTCAGTCATTTAAAATACATCAGTCAAACCATCTGAGTGTACCTGCTGGCTTCATCGATCTTCCTGTTTTTAAGAAACAACTGGTTATTTGGATATAAATGTAGAACTGACTGACAAGGTGAGCACTTCAGATTTACATCATTTACACTTTCTTTTGAAAATGAGCACATACTTTGTAGGGATAATTGACAGGGAATTGTCTTTGAACCATCCGCTGGAACCTTGGAATACTTTGAGTGATGCTTTTCTGGTCATCATTAAGAACTATTTCAAATTGAAATCCTCCATTATGGAAATCTTAGGGAAATTACACTCTTGTAAGTTCTTCATGTAATTAGAAGGACTGTTCTCAGGTCTGAGCAGGGGAGCAAATAGGAGATAGATACACACCTACATTTATATATATATATATAAAAGAAACTCCGTGTGTGTGTATATATATATAAAAATTTGATTAATCAATATATTTTATTTTCTGGAGTATTGGTTCTGTGGTATTTCCTTTATTTGGTTAAAGAAAGGCCATTTTTTCCATATTTCTGACAATACTGCTCATAGCAGGTGTGTATTTAGGTATAGATGGTGCAATGCACATGACAGCAATTGGAATATCAGCAGCTTCCTGTAGATTTTGGGGTCAGTATTCAGTTGTAGGATTAATGTAAAATCATGTCTATTTTCTAAGCACATAACATAGTAAAACTCCAAACTACAGCAGTACCTGAACGTTTTAATTACCCCATAAGACCTTACTATAAACAGTAGGAATTTTCTGGGTTTTGCAGGCTTCTAAACTTCTCTGTGAGGAGCTGATGACCTTTGCAGTGTGCTTTTCTCAAGCAGCAGAGAAAGGTAAATTTGCCCATGACAACTTTAAGTCATTTCAGATCACAGGGAGAGTATTTCTGAAATTTATGTGACAAAGCTGTGCTAAAATCTTGAAAATGTTTCTTTGGTTACCAAAAGCTCCTTGCTTGCAGCTGCAATTGGCGCTGTGTTAGTCTCAAGTTCTCTCTCAGTGACCCCTGCACCCCCAGGAGGTCTTGCAGAGCCCTCAAACATTTCCATGAAGAATGTGACAGCCAGGGCTGCACAGACACAGCTCAGGGGAACTCTCTGGAACTCTTCATATTCAGCTGATGGTCTTGCATTATTCCAAGCTAGAGGAAGCTGCCACCTCCTCCTCCTTCTCTTTCTCCTCCTCTGATAATCACCACAAGATGTTTGGTGCTTCCAAAGAAGGCTGAGTTGTGCTGCCTGCTTCAGTCAGTTCTTTGCTTTTTGTGCTCTTGATGGAATGTCATTCAGTATCAGATCTCAATTCAGTTCATTGCACAGCAAAGATTGCACTGTGTTGTTTGGAAGCATCTTTTTTTCTTGGGGCAAATGCACCACATTGTGCAGGATTGGCAAAAGCTCCTGTTTTGTGTCTCTCTCTAGCTTGCAGGCATGGCTCATCCCACCCTCTGCTGCTTTCCATTCTGTCAGAGGCACCATTGTCCCATTTTTAACCATGGGAGCCACCTCAAAATGCCTTTGACAAAGCCATGTGTCTGTGTTAGAGCAGGCTGGATGCACTATAAACCTCTGAGACTGGGATGAGACTTGAGGTAGGATGTCTCATGAAGTTTTTTTATAATGGAGCAAGGATAGAAGAAAATTAGTGGATCTTTGTTTACATTGGGGCAAAACTTGTACTGAGGCAGCAGCTCAGGGGAAGGAGTGTAACTGAGAAAAACCAGAGGAAACTGAGCTGGTGTCTTTTTTGTTTTATCTTCTTCTGCAGATGTTCTCAGCCTTATTCCCCATTTCAAAATGGGGAATATTTTATATTGTTTATAACTTCTATATTATTCCCCATTCCAAAATGGGGAATACTCAGTGACTCCTAGATTAGTCCATACAGGTTCTGTACAGGGTCCAGTCTGAGTGAATAAAACAGGACTGTGGACTCTGACAAAGGGGCTCTCCTGGGGTGGATTCTTGGCAATACTTTGCAATTTGTACCTCTACAGGAAAGCACTTAAATATATGCTTATTTTTAATAGATCCATAAATCCGTTAATGTCAAAGGGAAAGTGTTGTAAATTGGTGAACTCCTGAACTGAACTCTGATCCACACAGAATCTGCCTTGAGAGAGATCTTTGCAAACTGAGCCGTCCAAAAAACATAAAAAAATCCCAAAACCACAAAAATGGTTTGCAAAAGATGTAACTTTAAAATCACAATGTCTTAATCTTAACTGAATGATTGCAACTGCATCACCAAGCTGCTTGGAGTTTCTTTATCCTTTGTTTCACATGCCCTATCCAAAAAACATGTGCTCAGGATCTGATCTACCCTTGGCTTGTCTCAGCACAATATGATAAAAAAGGAGCTTCCTGCAAAATCTCTCCATCTCTCTATGTCAAAAGGACATTAATTTATGAGTTCCCATTCCTCTTACTGTGACACATTCCCTGCTTTGTGCCTTGGACAGAGAGGAGCTGTGGAGAGCTCCTCTCCATCCTACGTACGCCCAGCCTGGAGGCAGCAACTCCCCAGGACTCTCCAGCAGGGAATTCTGGAGCTTTTACTCCAGATAAGGAGGCAGGTTGGGACTGAGATAATCCATGGACACTAAAGAAATTAATCCTGAACTTATGCACCGAGTGATCCTAGACCAAAGCCTTTCTGTTCCATGCCTTATAATGGTTTGAATGATCAGAATATAAAGGAAACTCTGTGATATGTTTATTAATATCTTCCCCATAATTAATTCCTTTAAAATATTACTACCTCCCTTTTTTCAGGCCTGCTGTTTGTGAATGACCTTGTCTTTCTTCTTTTCAGCTGTGCCCATACACATCACTTGTCGCTTCCCACTGTAGAGCTATAAATCCGCAGCACCACTTGCAGACAAGAACAGATGATTCAGTCCTATCTGTTGCATTAATGTACAATCAAGCAGAACTTAAACCACAAAGGAAGCCTTGTTGATTGTGTCATCCCAAGGCATGAGGCAGGAAGTGGAGAGACAATACTGGGCATTTACTTCACAGATGAACAACTTTTGATCTTGCAAATCTTTATACGTTTGCTTTTATGTAATTCTTACATAAAATCTTGCATGGCTGCCGCACCATCACTGAGTTGCTCTGTATGCAGTACATCCTCTTTCTATGTTCCCTGTTTAGAAAGCTAAGACAGCCTTCATGGGATATTTGGATGAGCTTCAGTGACTCCTGTGCACCATGAATTTGCTACTTTTTCAGCCTGTATTTTAAGGTGAAATTCAGGAGAAAGTATCTTCTTCTTTTATGTGCTCTATGGTGCTACCTTCAAACCATCTGTAACTGGCCTGTGGAAAAGGATCTAGAAGTTTGCCAGACACAAAACTTTTCCTCACCCAATTTCTTTTTGTATTTATTGATGATTTATTATGCTGCAAAACGTCCTCATTTGCATCCTGAAATACTCTCCTCCCTTCTCATAAAAAGAAAAATCTTCAAGAGCAGTTTTTTAAATTTTTAAGTGGAGGAAAGCCTGAGACTTGTGGGGAACAGGATTTGCTCAAGTTTGTACAGTAAATCAGTGTCAAGTGACAAGCAGGACCACTCTAATCCACTAGAATCAGTCCAGATCATTAGTTTATTACAAACACTCTTTAAAGAAATAAGCAGGACATTTTTCCTTCAGTTCTTTGCTCTGCGATAGCTTATATTTTATTGAGAACATCCAGCTCGATGAAACCATGTGCTTTTAGTGGATGTTCCTGGCATAGAAATATGTTGTCAATGCTCTATTGATCTACCTGCACAAGCCAGTCCAACAATGCAGGGTAACTTTAATTTCTTTTGATAGTTTGCTCTTTCTTGACTGGCTCTGAATCTTCAGAGACCCAGTCTCCATGCCTGATTAGTATTGTAATTCTTACATTATCTTTCCATATGATGGAAAGTTCAGATACCTGCTAGAGAAACTATATAAAATCTTTATCTCCCCCCTCTTCCCCTCCATTCCTACAGATTTGACCAATGCAAAACCTTAACACCTTTTAAATCCTTTCTAAAAAGCATTATTTACCTTCTCCATGGTCCTTCCAATACAGGAACTGTGGGGATTTCAGGCTGTATCGAATTGACAGAGTTTACGCAAGGGCAGTGTACCTGCAAAGCAACTTTGCAGTCCATTCATTAAACTTTTGTCTTTTTTGTCTCATGTCCATGTAACAAATAGTTGCCATTTCTTTTTCAAGACAGCAGATGGTTAAAATAAAAGCCAGTGAAGATCAATGCATAATTTTTGGTGTAAGTTAACATCCTGGCCTAAATGGTGGTTTTGTCTCCTGACACAGCACTTCTTTTATTTCATTTCCTCTGAATATTATATCATAACAAATGTGATGCTTCTTGCCCCATGCTTTAATGTGGAAATCCCAGTGTTAAAAATCAATGAAGTTAATTAGTAGTGATGAATGAGCACACATTAATTGCCAGACTGGCCATTAGGATTGCGGGCGGTCAAAGCCGTCAGAGGGGTTTAACTGCTCAGCCTCAATTCAAATTGTTTGTTGCACTGTAGGCAGTTTGGTTAATTTTATCATAATGCTAATTAAATGCCTTAAATAGAAACTATTAATGAAGGATGTAAGTTATATATCATCAGATCTGCAAAAATATATCAGGGTATCTTTTCTCTTTGTTAAATTAGCACTGCAATTGTCCCACCCTGTGTGATGATGGGTCAGTCTGGAGCAGCACAGTTGACTTCATTAGAATTATTTGAATTTACCACAGTGTGACTGAAATAAAAAACCTGTCAGTTGTGATTTATTTGCTGACTTGCTGTGCCTCAGATTCTTCTTACTATTCACTGAGTAACTCTACAGAGTAAACAACCAGGGTATGAAAGTGACTTTTCCCCCGCTCCAGTACCACAAGCAATGAGGCAGAGCTGTGCAGTTATTTGTACACGGGGATGGAACAGATCCTGGCTCTATGAGCAATTAATACTGATTTTTTCATTATCATTTCCTGTCTCTCCTTAGCATCAGTGATGCACAGGGCTTTCACACAGTGTGTCTGTGGCAAAGTTTGATAATGTCACAGAGCTTTAAAAGGCACCCCTTCCCTTTCATTATGTCATGAAAGAAGAAGAATGCCCAATCCCAAAGAAAACCCTTTTCTTCTTGCATGACATAACCTCTTTCGTATTTGAAAGTGTAGTGCCAGAAGTTGAATTGCTTGCTATTTAATCTTTACTAGAAGCAGCACAATTTAGCCTTTGGAGGGGAGGAATTGAAGAACAGAAACAAACAGAAATACATGACTGTCTTTCTGGTACAGATAGCTATTAATGGACTCTGAGGCAGGCCAAGCTCTTGCTCAGAGCACAGCAGTTTTTTATAAACCAACAGAGGGCTTTTGGTCTTTGTGGCATTACGCTTTCCTGCTTCTAAACAAAAAAGAAATAAAGCTTGTGTTCAGTTGATGAAATGTAAACTGACTTTCTCTAAAAGGAAAACTCTTGCCCTCACAGTGGGTTGTGCAGTTACTTTCCAAACTGAGTCGAAGTTACCAAATTTTAAGAGTCAGACAAATTATCAAATATTCTGAGAATTCTGATTTATACTTTTTTTCCTTATATCTGCCTGATGTTTTCCAGCCAATATATTTGAGTAGAAGGACATATTTATACTCTGTAAATGAACCTTTCCCATGTCAGCAGTTGGACTGGGTGGGCTGTGACCCAGAGGCAGAATTAAGTGTTTGTTCTGAGAAGCCCAGCTCAGTGTGGTCAGGTCACAGCTGGAGCACGAAAATTCTATTGCAAAAATTATAACTTATTCTCGTGGCCTAAATTATTTGGCAAAGTATTTGAAAATTAAGAAATCAACATGCTTCAGTTACTTGCTGGGTTTGGAAACCTTTCCCTAGCTACCACCTGTGTCCAAACTCCCACCTCACGGAAGAGCTGTCCTTCCACAGCCTGCATAAACAGGGAAAACCCTAGCCAGGTTTTCCCATCAGGCTGAAAAAAAGAAGGTTATGAGCTGAGATTTCAGAGATCTCTCATCTTTCCCTTTCCTTGTTTAAAAAAGATAACAAAGGAGAAAGTTAAATATAAAAAAAGTTCACATAATACTAAGAGCAAAGAAAATTAGGATTGGGAAATAAAAAAGTTAAACCTATTTGTTGTGTTGAAACTGCATGATCTTTGAGGTCCCTTCCAACTCAAGCCTTTTTGTGATGATTTCTATGATTCTGATTTTTAATTTCTGATTCTGATTTTAATTTCCATTCTCTACAAATGGGTGTATCCAGCCTCCCAGCCACTGCAAGTGAATGACATTTAATCCTTGGTGCACAAGAGCTTGTCTGAAGCTGTCCTATAAGTATTATAATAAATTAATTTGTGTAGACATTTTAAAAACAATCAATTTTGATGTAATTAACATGTTGGTGTTCATTACTCAGTGGACAGAACAATGAATCCTGAACAGGTTTTATTTATATCAAATGCCAATATCTTAAAATAGATTCTCTGAGCAGCAGAAAGGCTCTTCCTGTGGTTTCCTTTTGCATGGGGAATTATCTTGGGATGAGCTTTGTTCAGTTCCTTTTGGGCTGGAAGTGCACCGGGCCCAGCACTGGCTGTGACAGCAAAGAGGGGACCAAGGAGACCCTGCCAGGTGTGAGAAGTGCTGTGAACTTCTTCCTTCTTCTCCTCCTGAAGGCAAAATCCCACTTCTTTGGTCCTTGACACTCAGCTCTTCTGCTAATACTGCCACATGCTCATTTTGGTTTGGATGACCTGGTAGCCACACATGTACAAGATGAAAGGACCAGGAAAAACGTTTGGGAGATGATAAAACCACCTCAGTGTGTTGTGTGTAAGAACAGGGCTTGAAAAGATCAATTTCCAGGTTTAGGTCTCAGAGCAAATCTTTGTTTTGGATGTGTTTGGCTTTAGGCTTGTGCCACACAGATCTCAGGGAACAGAGATAGCCAATTCCTGACCCCACCATGGTCTCTGGCTGCAGGAGGGATTACATGGAGCACATCTCTGCAGTGGCCAAAATGCAGATTTACTGCAGCTGCACTGCATCTTGTCCTGCAAAATCAGTCAGTCAGTGGGGCCTTATTTCCTCTACAGTTCTTTGATCTGTTCCTGTACTGGGAAGGAACATGAAATCAGGGGTTTAGCACAGACCAGTGGAGGGAACAGCTTGCTGAGCTTTGTCTGGAGTGTCTCAGGCACAAGGACAAGCAGGTGTGCTCTGTGCCCAAAGAGGATCAGCCTGGATGTCCCCAGTACTTTTTGCATTTTGCTTTCCCTTATACACAGAAACTGCCTCAAATGTTGATCACCCACCAGTGTGAACCAAAGGGGAGATTGTCATAGATTTCAGTAGGGGTGGACAACACTCCTAATATCCAGTATTTTTCACCTCCGAGCTTTGGAAACATGGGATGGTTTTATGGAGCTGTTTTGTCTAATGGCAGCTGGCCAGACTTGCTCAGAAAAAGTTACAGATTCTAAGTTTCTCAGCAGTGAATTGTGCTGACATAAGTAGGCAGTGTCAAAACACGTGAAAGACAAGGCTTTGCTTCTTTTTTCTTTTTTTCCTCCCAAGACTGGAGAAAAAACTACAAAAGGATTTCCTACTGCCCTGAGCTAATCTGGGTACTGTGGGTCCTGTGCTGGTTGAGTTGCTGCCCAGAGTTCTCCATCTGTCCCACTGGAAGTCTACCTGAAAGGAATGAAAGGAGCTATGAAGGACACAGGAAAGAAAAGCAACCAAGGAGCAATAAAAAGAAAATAGGGAAGTCTGACATTATGATAAGAAATATTTTGTCAACTCCCATGTGAAAATCTATTCAATGATTTTTTTATTAGGCATCTAATTAATATATTTTTAATTTAGAGGATTAGCATGTTGCTATACAGCAAGATTTTGAATAATTTAGGTTTAAAATATGATTTTGCTGGTCAGTAATGAACAGAAAGCAGGCCACATGATCAGAAGAATACATTTCCTGAGCAAAGGTCCATGTTTCTCACTCTCAGGATGGTTGAGCAGTGCACAATCAGAGACATAATTCCAATAATGAACTGCCAATGGAGCTCACACCATGTGGACATTACAGTGTGCTGATGCCTTGGTAAAGCCCTCAGAGGAGAGAACAGGTTAAAATTTCAGATTGCGACATTTCACTGGGAAACTTAATTTTTTTTTTCCCCAGAAAAAAGACTTGTTCTTTTTGGTTTGTGTTATCACCCCAGGTTTGCACTGAGCAGAGCAAACAGTTGAATGGGTTAACAGCGGCCACAGCTTTGTTCTCTTTTGCTGGGCTGCAACAGAGAGCAGGTGCTGGGTGATACCGCTGGAGGTTCAGCTTTTCTTGTGTGCTACCCCTGTTACCCTTTCTCCACATCAGCCAGCTGTTCATGAGTCTCACCCCTCACGGTGGTCATGTCCTTATGAACTCTCCCAAACAGAGCTCTGGAATGGGGCCTTTGTTGAGGCGCAGTTTGGATAAATGGCTTAGGGACAAGGGTGTCAGTGCACTTCCCTCAGCTGACTGATGGCTTCCACTTAGGTCAGGCCCTGGAGACACTTTCTAGATGTGGTTAATGTACCTGAGCATGTCACAGCTCTAAGACACTGCCTCCCCTCAGAAGAACTGGATGAATTACTACTTTTTAGTGTTAACTTAGTATTAACTCTACAGAAAGTTGGACTGCCTCACTGGTGTTTTAGTTAGTTTTAGTTTTGCAGTCAAGCAGATAAAGACACTCACCTGTTCCATTTGCCTGATTCCATCAATTAGGCAGTGATTGGCAGGTGAGGAAGTCACAAAAAAAACTTCTTCTGCCTCCTCATTACTGCAGTGTGAAATCGTTCACTAGAATGTGTCATTCCTCCTGTGGGGACTCCGGGAAGGAGTCTTTCCACACCATGCTATACTGGCTATTTGAATATTCTTACACATTTGGCTTAAAGTGATGGATAATAAAAAAATGGCTAAAAAGTGGTTTTTGCTTTAAAGCAGCTCCTAATCAATAAGATTTTGTTTTGCCAAGTGATTTTATGTTCAAATAGCATTATTGCAAGAAACACACCACTTGCTTGCAGTAAGTGCCTGTTCCTTGTCGTGTCGAGTACCTCCTGGACATTTGTTTTGATCCTTTTCTTAGTAAAATGTACTTCTGCTGCTACAGATTCTGCTTTTACACATACAATACTTCAATGAAATATTCCATGAGGTAGAAAAGACATCTGTCCATGTAGATTTGAAAGGAGACAAGGTTGCACCTTAAACTTACAGAAGCTAAACACCATAATTAAATTACAGCGTCTGTGCCGTGGAAATATAGATTTATGATAACACAGCAGTAAAGTCTTTTCTTCTGGAAAGTAATCCATTTAAAGAGCTCACTCATCTCATCTGGAACAATACTTATTGAAAGATTTGGACCTCAGTTCATACATCATCCTTAATGTATTCTTATCTAAACTCTGCCACATTCTGTGGGATAAGGACCGGGAGAATTTGAATACACGGTGCTTAAACAAGGGTTTGGGTTTACCTGGGACCCATCACCCACCTGAGCTCCTGATTACAGATGTGTTGTCTGAAGAGCATTATAATGGCAGCAGAGGAGCAGAATTGAGGAGCACATGGGATGTGCCAGAGAAGAAAGAAAAATAGAAAAAATATTCTTAATATTCAGGAGTCTGAAGAATCAAAGAAATTTTTGGAGCAGATTTCACATCAGACAAGCTCTCCTAGAAAGCATTAAAAATGTATGATTGAAAACTGGAATGTCAAATAATGAGTCTGTTTACAGCAGGAGAGGAACAAAGCCTGACAAGGAAAGTTCATGAGTCAGCACTTGATGATAGTCCACGAGGGGCTTTGGGAACCAAATTTTCCAGGACTGAGGGACCAATGTTGTCATCCCTGATGCAGCAGAGCAGTGCTGACACTTTGAGGGTGGGTAACAAAGACACCAGAAAGGCTGATTCAGGTTCCTGCTCTGTACTTTGAAGGGCAAAATGGTTTTTTTTTCAGGACTCTTTTAAAACTCAGATTTTGCAGACAGTGGTGAACAGGGTGATAAAATCCCACCACCAGATAATCATTTATGGATCAGGGAATGATTTTTTCTTGTTCCCTATTGACATTTTTCCACTTAAGGGAGGCCAGGCACTTCTGTTCAATACTGATACCCCCAGTGTGGCTGTCAGTGTTGTTTTATAAGCAAGGGAACGAGTGAAGGCTCCATTTACAAAAACCTGCATGGAAGTTCCTTGGCACCTTTGTTGTCAGCAAAAATTACTTGATCAGCCATGTGCATTCTGAAAAGGAGCAAATTAATATCTGGATTTTACTCTTGTAGGGAGTTTTGTGCTACCGACAGATAGTATTAAAATTATATTTTTACATAATGATTTTTAAGTGCCAACTTTTTTATTTGTTTCTTTGGGGAAGTTTTTTGGAAAGCCTTGTGCACCATTTGAAGCTGCTACATGAGTTAAGTGCTGAGATCCTGGAGGTTTTGCTTCTGAGGGAATTTTAATTTAACTAAAATTTAATTTTGTGATGCTATAGTTTTGATAATAATTTACAATGAAATTTTAATCTTACAAAACACTAATAAAATGCACCTTTTTATCCCAGAAAGCTTTATTTCTATATGCTACAGTCCAATTACATACTTTAGCTGTGAATGTATATTTCCTTGCTGTATCTTAGAGTGCAAAAATAAATGTAATTAAATTTTAGTCAGTCAAATAAGCTTAACTAGAGCATCTTCCAGCAGCATGCTGTAGAATTTAGTCTTCCAAATAAACTCAGTGTGTCAGTGATGTCCAGAGAGGATCGATAGAATGGAAATTGCAGTTTGCCTCAAAGTGCTGCCATGTTTTATTGCTCATCCATTTCCAACCAGTCCCCTTTTTCCTGCCAGACCGGGCCCATGGCCATGCCAAGTGCATGGAATACAGGGAAACAGAGAGGGAATATCTACAAATAATGCACAGTTCACATGCCCTTTCTTTTCTGTGTTTCCCATCCCATTCTGTTAAGGTCCCTGAGCTGCTTTGTCTCCCCAAAAAGCAGGAATTTCCCTAAGGGTGCTCAGTGTTGGGAAGGTTTGGACTTGAACTTTGCAAGTGTTGCTCAACCAATATTGTGGAAGCAGAGGAGTTGTGTTCATCTTCAAGAGGTTGTGATATCATCCACAGCCCTGCAGTCTGTGACTGGTGCTGTTTGCTGGGAAAAGGCAGGGATAGAATTCCTGGGGGAATGGGGGAAATGCCCTGGCACTGCTGGACCAGGTATGGGATTTGTTGGCTTGTCCACTGGATTCATCACATTTCTTTAAGCTTCAAGTTGTGGCCCAGAAGCTCAAGAGCTAACCTTGAAGTATTATCTGAATATTTGTGTGTATTTCTCACCTAGTAATGATGCCAAGCTCACCCTCAGCCGGTTTTGGCACAAGGATGAGGAGTTAAATCCGGAGAAGCAGCTGGCAGGAGGCTGCTCTGTGGCAGCACAAGCTGCAGAGGAGGGGGTGGATGGGCCCAGACAACCACTTTGGGACTGCAGTCTCTTTTTGGAGTGGTATTACTTGATTTCACATTAATGAGAGCAACTTGTGTGCATGAAACACAGATTAGACTTTACAAATGCATTTGCTGTCTCTCCAGCTTTCCCTCCCCCAGGTCATATTCCATATGCTAGGAGTATTTTGTTTGATTTGTCCCCACACAAACGGAGTGGAGCAATCTCTGCAAGGCCAAGGCCAGCGGGGCTGTGCTCATTTGAGGCTTGATTTCTGGTCTAAAGCAAGTGGATCACATTGCCGAGGCTCTCAGGGTATTCAAAGGGTGTTAATGATTTCACATGAAGTTCAATGCAGTCTGAGGGGAGACTGGCCTCTAATTGTTCGATCCCTGCCCAGATACATACTGAGTACTGTACCAAACCCAGGGAAACCTTCCACTACGGTTATCTCCTCTATTTAGTCTAGATTAATTTGGAGTTAAAGTCATTGCCAAGATTTGAGTTCACTGGAGTTTTTCCCAAACAGAATGAAAATTATCCAAACACACAGAAACTCTTTTTTCCCAAGGCCTGTATTTATCACGCATTTTTCCAGGTTCCCCACTGCTGTTGCTGAGATCCAAGTTCTTTCACCTGCCATCTGCAGTGACTTGTCAGAAGAGCAGATTCCTGAGCCTTTACCTACTCCTTACTTTCAATCTGACATGTATTTATTTCTCGTTTGGTATTGATAGACTTTGGCTTCTCCTTCTAATGAATATTGGATAGGGGGTGGTGTATATTTATATACCCTTCTGTTTGTTCCAAATTGGGGCCATCTCTTCTGTACTCTGGTGAAAAGAATCCTCCCCTTGCATTGTAAGGAATGAGAGTCCCACTGGAAACTCTCCCTAGCTTGGATCTTCCAACCCTTATTGTGATTCATTGTGGAACAGCAGCACAGAGGAAAACTGCAAATTCCTGTGGCATATTGTGGGTCAAATCTATCTGGAACTTTCCAGAGACCAAGATACATTTTTATGTTCTGAATTTCTTCTGCTCCTTGTGAGACTTCTTCCTCAGCTGTTGAAAATTACTTCAGGATTTTGGGAAGGGAAGTTGGTGTGCTCTGTGTCCTGGCTCTAAGAGCTCCACACCAGCCCTCAGACCTGACCTGGGAACCTGACAGGACATCCCTCCAGTGATGGGGAATCACACTTATCAAAAAGCATTTTAAGTGTTAGGAATAGGTGAGTGTAGAGGGGGAGAGGCTGCCAGCCAGCAGTGTCCTCATTTTTTATGCTGACCAGTGTTTGCATTTTTCATTCAGGAAGAAGGAAAATGTTTAATCAAGTACTGCGCACATGCTTTCCCCCACTTTTTCTCTGCATCTCTGAAAGAGTATGAAAAATGCATAAGTTGGACAGTGATGTTTGACAGATTATTTCTTGTATCCCTTGGGAATGAAGAGATTTTGCAGTTGGGCTTCCTGACATGTTATTTAGCAGAACAGACAGACCTTGAGTCTTTGGTTCCAGGCTCTTGGAGTACAATTGAAGTACATGCTGGAGTGACATCGTTCTCCTATACATGGGAAAAAGCATTATCAGATAAATAGACTGTGTCATGAAGATGTAATAAAAATCCTTAGGAAATTAATTAATGCACATGTACAATAGCTACTTTACACTACAACATTTTAGCCATTTAAAATGAGGTTCTTTTTAAATAGCAAAAGCAATTAGTCTGCTCGGACTGATTGCTGGCCAATTTTTGTAATGCAAGACTTTTTTGATTTATGGGAGTAAAAAAATTGAGAAGGGGAAGGGTAAAATTCCATTGTGTCTGCTCTTAGCAAGAAAACTATCGAGCTCTGTAGCTGGTTTTTTTCTGAGCTGCAGCTATCTTGCTTCCTGCAGTCCTGAGTTCAAAACTTTCAATGCATTATCTTCACAAGTATTAGCTCACTGGTGCAATAATGTTTACTAATATCTGCTATGTTCAGATACAGAGTTGGATGGTATTTTTTATGTTAAATCTCTTCCTCCTTAAGGAAAAATTATTCGGGCTGAAATATCCATGCTCTTTTTGGTGGCATCTTGGCTTTTGAAATAAAACCTCCTCTAAAGTCCCTGGTGCCATAACCTTTGCTTTAATAACAATAAGCCAGAATATCAGCAGTGAAAGTAAAGCAGGAAATGCAGCGTGTTCCTGGAATGGCCACAACCTCCAGGGCTGAAATAGAATTTCTGCTCTTGGGCTGGGTGCAGCATAGATCTCCTGCTCCATGCCTGACTTAAAACAGGTCCATTGGTTCTGCTGAAGAGCTTGTACTTGGGCATGTGTTTAAGCATCTGATTGAATCCCAGCTCATCTTGGCAGTCAGCAAGTACTTACAATGTTTTTTGAGGCTACAAATAATTATGAAAATTTCCTGCATCAGGTCCTGTCTCTCCACAGGTTGGTCTTGCAGCGAGACCTTCAGGAGCTGAAGGGAGCTGTGGAAACATATCAGGCAGAATTTTAGGCATGTGAGGAGTAGTGAATGCATCATAACTTTGATGATAGTGTCAGCTCATTCCCCTGCAAATTCTCTCCCACTCACAGCCCATCATGATTTCCCCTGTCCTTCTCTCCGTGGGTGCTTGCCTGGGTTTCTTCAGGAGAGGACACATTTACCTGGCTTCCCACTTCTCTGCCTGCATGACCCAGAGTAAGATTAGGGCTTCACATGCCTTTTCTTTGGTAGAAAGGGAAAAATATTGAGTAAGTGACACAGAAGAGGAATTGCTACGCATATTAAGCAGAGAGTGATTGCTGACAGCATGCATTATGTAAAAGGAGAACCTGCACAAAATGAAATACAAACCTTGCTGCAATTTGCCTCTTAATTTAATGTATATTACAGGATTTTCAGGTATTACATTGTCTAGGGACTACCCAGCTTAAATTTTCTTGCAGTTCCCATGATGTACTTGTGGTCTTTCTATTTCAGCTGCACGTTAGAGTGACTTTTTAAGAGCATGTAATGACAGGACAAGAGGGAATGACTTCAAACTGGATGAGAGTAGGCTTAGATGAGATATTAGGAAGAAATTCTTCCCTTTGAGGGTGGGGAGGCCCTGGCACAGGTTGCCAGAGCATCTGTGGCTGCCCCATCCCTGGAAGTGTCCAAGGCCAGGTTGGATGGGGCTTGGAGCAACCTGGGAGAGTGGAAAGTGTCCCTGCCCATGTCAGGAGGTGGAACTGGATGGGCTTTAAGGTCCTTTCCAAACCAAACCCTTCATGGGTTGAGAGAGAATTATTCCAGAAAAAATATTTACCCCTTTTTCAAGAAAAACATGATCAGCCTTGTGAATTCTGTGGTTTTCTTTCAGTCTCAGATTTTCTCACTGCTTGTGAAAAGCTCCCAAGCTGCTCTGTCATAGCATGTGGCAGGCTGAACTGCTCAGGTCTCTGTAATTTACACACTCTTGGAGAACTGTGTTTGATGAAGTTTATTAATGCTTTCTGTGCCCACACTGTGCTCAGCAGTGAACAAGCGCAAGTCCTGCCTCAGTGCCTGATTCCCAGCACTTCCCTGGGGAAGGGAAGGCGGAGTCCTTGGGCAGTGCAGGGCTGGTGTACAGGAGCCTTTGCATGACAGAGCACTGAGAAAATACTGTGTGCCAGAAAACAAAAAATGTGTCTGGTTTTCTGGGAGGTTAACGAGTCAAAGAGGCTGCGAGGCAGGGAGCAGAACACTGAGCCAGGGCGTGGAAACCAAAAATGGGAAATAACAGGAAACGAGAAGAGAGACGGAGGCAGAAGATGTTCTGTGAGGAGAGGGTGAAAAGGAACGGGTTCTCTGAGTCCCCTGATCTGTGTTATATCAGAGAAACTTGAGATTTACATCACTGCAGAGCATTATGACTGTGACCTGATAGATCTTGGTGTTCCCTATCTGTTATTGTGAAGTCTCCTGTGTGTCACTTTGGTAACAGAGGGGCTTATTCAGCAGGAACACTTGACCCAAAATCGATGGCTTGGACTTGAGATTGTAAATTAAACAGCTTTTGACCAGAGCTGAAGATTTTGTACTGCACAAGTGAAAATTCAGATAATGGCTATTCTACGAATAATATAAAAGCCAGATGTCAACACACAAGCTAGGATGGAGGAAACACAGTGATCATTTCACTATCACTCCATGACATTCACAGGTACTTGGGTGTGGTGCCTGTCAAGTGGGATATTCCCTGAACACTTTTAGTTGGACATTAACATTGTATATTAGAATTGCTAACAGGGGTGGTACAACATGTTTTAAAAAAAAAAAAAAGATTGTTTTTTTAGTCTGTGTGGTTGAGGTGAAGCCAAAGGAAGCTGCTGACATATTTGCTGCTATGGATTTTGACAGAAAATTTGCAGGTTCACAGTCTTGGAAAGTGTTAAGTACTCAGATTGTCTCAGCTCCATGAATCTTCCCAGGAACCCAGTGTGTTGCAAGACAACTGTAAACAGCTTCAAGAAAACTTCAAGCCCTCAGTTGGGGCATGTTTGAAGCCACATGGTGTTTTTTAAAATATTGTTTAGTGATGCCAAAATTTAAAAGGCTTTAATCAGTAATTTAGGTGTAATATTTCACCTGGTGTAGTTCTGTTATGACCCATTGGGGAATATCCCACTGAATGAAGGTATTGGTTGTTTATATGAGCTCTTAAAGAATGTCCCTTTTGTATGCTGGGCTTTTCACAGTTATCCTTAGGGTTTGGTTGAAATCCGTTAAACTCCAGGAGTGATCACCACAGGTTGCTGGAGATGTGCATAACCCTTTGGAAGCAGCAGAAAGCTTCCTAACCTGTGCTCTACCTGTATCCCACCTTGGAGCATGGCACAGTTCTTCACAGTGCCTGCCAATCCATGCCTGAAACTGCTGGGATTAAACTGCAAAGCTCTGTGAGAAGCAGAGGGTGAACAGCTCCAGTGCTCTGTCTACCAGGATATTCTTTCGTAAGTCTCTTCTTCCAAGAGAAATTCACATTCTATCAAAATAAGGGTGGATTTGTCTGCTTAATGCCGCTGTCCTACTGTTTCTACTGGGTAAAAGAAAACTCTTTCCTCACACCCTAAATACAAGCCTGGATCTTTGGCCTATAAAGGTTGTCTTCCTCTTGATCTCAAATGATAGATAATGATGTATCTTCAAAGTGTGCCAGCTTCATGTTTTCCTTTTTTCCCCTCTCAATAGTGTCTAGATATTATTTAAACCTTCAAAAATATTTCCATAAAGAAAAAAACCCCACCTATTTCCCTCCCCACCCCCATACAGAGAAGTAGGAGGCTTCATTTTGGTGACAAAGCTCCCTTGTTTTAGGAGTTATTTGCCAGATTCTGAGCTTCCAGGGCAAACTGCCAACCCCACGGTTTCTGCAGGCAGCTGGGAGGTCACTGAACTGGTTTATAAGGAGTTATCATATAGTGATTACTTAGATGGCTTGTGGTAATGCTATAATGGCAGTTCAATTAATATGATAAGATCTTAATTGGTTGTGTAGAATATTGTCTTTTAATCTATGCAAAGAGCCAAGGGTACAGCAGAGGTGCATATAAATCTGACTAAAACCAGAATGCTCGTGCCTCTCACTTGCTTAACCCCAGCCTTTAGACCACTGCAGGCAGAAGAGTCATGTAGAACACTAGTTTTTCCCAGTGATGATAATATTGTTGGTGAAAATTCTGCCCACAAAAGGGATATAGAAAAGACCTGTCTCCAAAAACAGGGGCCTCAGCTCCTACTCAGGGAAAGGAGATGCTTGATCAGCAAAGGAGTGTCTGACAGGCATATCAAAGGCCGAAAGAGTGACCTGTGGGCTGAAAAACATTTCATGAGTTTCAGCTAAAAAATTGGGCTTTTTATATAGAAACTTTAACAAATCTGCATTATTGAGCTCAGTTTGTGGCTCCTGGTCGTGTTCAGATTTAGGTATGGCTCTCTGTATAGCAAATATAAGTCAATTGCCAGCAGGCTTGTTTTTCTCACTTACCTTTCACTGGCCCATTAGAAGTGTCTTCAGCCCCTGAGAATTCCCAGACCATTTTCAAATTTGGGAAGTGGGCACAGAGAGGCTCCTGTCATGGAAACTGGTTAGGGGCCTTCCTAGCCCTATTGTACACAAATTCACTTGGACTAACAAAAGGCACAAGTCCTCATCTGTACCAAAGTGGTGTTATTGTAGGAACTTGGCATTAAGTAAGACTTGGTTGCCTAGTTTAGATTATAATTATTTCCATTTAAGTTTGTATCATCTGAATGCAATGGGGCATGGGAATGTCTTATCCAGCAGGGCTGTCAAATCTGAGTTTTTCAGTCCATATTCACAGAATCTTTTAGGTTGGAAAAGGCCTCTAAGGCCATTGGGTCCAACCATTCCCCCAACACTGCCAAGGGACACTGACCATGTCCCCAAGTGCCACATCCACAGGGCTTTAAATCCCTCCAGGGATGGGGACTTCAACACTGCCAGGGCTTGACAACCTTTTTGTTAAAGAAATTTTTCCCCATATGGAACCTAAACTTGGAGCTTTTCTTTGCTACTACAGATTAATGTTTTAAAGGAGCTGTGGTAGAAAACTTCCTGCAGGATCTGGGAGGGAGTGACTTTGGGCATCAGTTGTGACAGTTTTACACAGGGGAAGGATATGAGGAACTACAAAGAGGTGCCTGTGGTTAAGGTGAACAAATGGGACATGGATGATGTGGAGATGGGAACCCACAGGGATAAAACGAGCAGAAACTGCTTGATTCAGACCCTGAAGGCAAGAACAACCTTCCTGCGCTGAGAGGAGGGGACGGGTGCGAAGACTCAAAGGTTTGGACATGGTTTAATAATTCAGAGTTTCTTGACTCTGAAAGTCAAACATTTCTTCCGTGGGAGCCAGAACCAGCCTGTCCTTAATGAAATGAGTTCCATAGTTCCAGTGCAGGCTGGAGGGGACATGATCTCTCCAGCACATCCAGGGCTATCACAGCAGGATTTCTTGCCCTTCTGAGTAATTCTCCTGTGCAAAAAGGAGGTGCTGAGCTTAGGCAGATGTTTTGCTGTTCTTCCTCTTCAGTGGTCAGGTTGTTCATTCCCCACCTTGCACGTGGGCTATCAATAAACAGCAGCCTGCAGTTCTCAGAGAGCAAGGAAGCATTTACTCAATCGTTTTGAGCACATGTTCCATCAGCTAGAGAAACGTTCTGTCTTTATTCTGTTTTTCACCTCTGCCTTTTTATTAGAAAAGAGGACTGCTGCATCTTTAATGCACTACTTTACAACCTTTTATGTAGAAAGATTAACAAAAAGGAACCACACTTAATTTAAGATGACAACTTAGGTTTGCCTCTGGATTCTTTTTTGGCAGACGTTCTCTTAGTAAATTACATTTGACAACCTGAAATAAATTCAAACCAAAATTTATGTCTGCATTTGCTCACAGGGCTGTGGTTCATCAGAGTGTGTGGTTAAAAAGCTATGAAAAGTAACAACTAATTTAAAAATTTATTTTTAGACAACCTACACGGGCTACCGATGCTAAAACTTTGTGTAAGTAAAATCAGGTTTCTAAACATGTGGAGGTAATTTTCAGCTGATAATAGAGTTAGTTTTAGATGTTTGTGCAAGAAAAAAGAAAACAACATTACAGAACAAGAAGAAATGAGTCATAATGATACACTTTCAGTTGCAGTTTAACACAAAAAAGGTTTTAGAAACATAACCAAGGACACAGCATCATTGAAAATTTTCCCAAAGGAGAAGTCAATGTTACCCGAGATTGCCAGAATTTACTTTAGCTATTACTATGGATGAATAATTATGCTCAATTCAGCCAGTGATATGGGTTCACAGCAGGTTAATTGGTAATAATGGGTTTCATTCCAAACAGTGAGGAATGATTTTTCAACAAAAAAAAGTGCTCTCATTGAGAGCTGAAGATGACCTTGCTTTCTGTGCTCCACAGTCACAGTAGAACATGTAGGACACCAGGGCTCTTGGTTCATGGAGCTGCCCTCAGTTGCTCGTGGCTATTGACAGGGGATGGAACAGGCTGAAGCATCATCTCAGCTGGGCAACCTTGTCCTGCTTTTTAAAATTATTTTCCTTCCCCCTGGCTAAAACTTGTGGCTGGACCAAGGAGAACAGAACGATCTTGTTAAATTCCCTGATGCAGACAGACCTTTATCTCTGTTGCAGAGGTGTAAACACAGAGTGAGTCATTTGAAGTAAAACAACTTGATAGAAACTGGTCTAAGAAGAATTTTCTGTGCTTGTGCCTACGGAATAGCACAGGAGTTCTCCATCACTTGCTCACCACACCATATAAATAATAATGAAGCAGGAATAAGTCGATTGATTGTGAGCTGGCTCAGAATAGGATCTGAGCCTCTCAATTCAGAATCTTCTCTGCCTTCAGCACCTTCCCCCAAGACAGGGCTGTCATCTTTCATGTACACACATGCCCAGGAATGAGGAATATCAGTGTGTAGGACAGGAGAAGATATAAACACAGTTCACCCTGGATAAGCCTCCTCACCTGGGTTACACCCCAAGCCATCTCTCTTGAAGTGTTTTATCAAATTCTTATATCCTTCACCTTCTATGGATGATTCCTGTCTCAGCATTCAAGTCCTTGTTTTCCCTTTGCTTCCTAAATTGTGTTTTCTGCATCTGAGGATCCCAGTGACTCTATCGGAAGCTCTCCAGACAGCAGGGAGTAAATCTCAATTTAAAAAAGAAAAAAGAAAACCCTCAATATTTAGTCCTTTCATTAGTTCAAAAAGAAGGAAAAAAACCCAAACCTCTGTATGCATGTTCAGAAGCTGCTGTGTCTAGTCCTGTTGGATTTGTATGCAAGTCATTCCATACAAAGAGAAGTTGGAAATACATTAATAGGACACTTCCAAGGTTGAAATATTTGGGCTGTTATTTTCTACTCTCCCCTAACTGATGTTTCTTTGTAAAGGTCCTCAGAGAGAAAAATGCTATTATAGTGCTTGGATTCTTCCACACTTTGATGAGTCAATGCCCCACACTATGCCTTGGGATGTGTTAGAACTGTAGCACATGGAGAGTCCATGGATATGAGCACTGAATGAATGTTTCCCTCTCAGCCCCCTGAAGTTGGAATCACAGGGCTGTGTGACTGAACAGTCCCCAGCCAGGCTGGCCTCGCCACTCAGCTCTGCCCATCAGCCCTTCCTGCCAAAATATCCAACAAGTTCAGCATATTTCCCATGAGCAGTGTCTGCAGCAAAGCATGGGAACAGAGATACAAATGTCCAAATTCAGGATGTTTAGACATAATAAGGGAATCATCAATGAATCAGTGGATTGTTTGACAGGAAATGGAACACACACCTGTGCTCTCCCTGGTGCTGTGGGTAATCAGCTCAGCTGGGATTCTCAGTGTCCTTCCAAACACAAGTTTTAGACAGGAAGGAAAGGAGGTTGTGGGCTTGATCCCCATTCACTTAAAAGCTGGACTCAATGATCCTTCTGGGTCTCTCCCAAGTGAGACCATTCTGTGATTCTGTGATTATCCAACTGGACTTCTATGCACAGGGAGGGCCTCTTCTCTGCTGAGCTTTCTACTGTTCTGTCTTTTGACTATGCTGCTTATATTATATTAACTTTCCATACATTTTGTAGATTGTTGAAAAGTTTCCACTGGTTTGTTTTTTTTTTTTAATTTCTTCCTGGTTTAGTCCTGTGTGATCCTTTACCTTCCTTGCTGTTTGAGACCTTCAAGCAGAAGGAGGTTTATGTTAGCTGTCCTGAGGAAAGCTGGAGCCTGTGCTAAAAGTCAACCCCATTTATGTCAACACAAGTAACCCTGAAATACTGACCAGCACTTGCCCCTTCCACTCTCCAGAGGTACTGACTGCTTTGCCTACCATTAATTACACCACCTGCACTCTCACCTTGGACTTTTAAAACCTTATGTGGTGTTTTTACCCCCAAATTTTCTCAGATACAAATTGCAGGTAACTATCTACATCCATCATCTTTCCCTGTGTTTCATTAAACATGGAATGGTTCTGCACTGCTGTCTTAACTTCTCTGTTCCATTTCCCTCTCTGCCCATCAGTGTCATTAAGGAAGTTTTGCTTCCAAGGTCTTCAAAGGGCAGGTAGGATGAGGTCTCAGGAATTGGAACACCACATATTAGAACACCACTGCATCTCCCCAAAAATAATAAAACATCCAGCATATGTCTTGGGTAGAATAACCTTTTGCTTCAGGCTTTCTCACTCCTGGGAGCTGTATTTTACCCTGAGGAAATATTTTACTGCTTTTGTTCCCTGAGTCTGCCATCAGAGTGATATATGTATATGTATTTAATATGCTCTCCATGCAAAATCCGAGGTGACCTATCCATCCTCCACTCAGATTCAGGAGGCTGGCTCTGATTTTACTAACCAGGAAGGACCTCTCTTCCAGTCAGGGAGGTTATTCCAGTCTGAAGTTGGTGAAAGTAATGAATTAAACCATGAGATTGTTCTGTGACTAGAGCAGTGGAGCTTTTTCAAGTGCTTTCCTTGCAATGTAAATCACTTGGATTCAGATCCCGAGCTTAACTGAATCAGTCATTCCACTGAAGCTTTGAAACAATCCAAGGAATCTGCTCACTTCCCTAGGCAAATGAGAAGGATATCATGTGATGCTCTGATTTAGGAGCAGATCTAACACTTTAAAAAGTCCAATTAGAATCACAAAATTCTTTGCATTTGAGTGAATTTTGAACAACACAATTTATATAAGAAATAAATTTATTTTTCAAATAAAGATTCGAAATGTTGCTGCTCTAGCAGCTGAATGAGTTTTACAGATGTGACAGGAATGCTTTGAAATGTAGCAAAATGCTTTTTAGCCTGTTGAAGAGCTAGAAATTGCTCACATTAAAATAGAAATGGATAGTAAATTTATATAATAAATGATGAGCAGTCCAGAGTGCGTGGATGAAACATTCAAATTTGTTTGTCTCCTAACTTCAATGATATTTGAGTTACACAAGGATGAAAAGGAAAGATGTGAAGCAGCACTTGACAAAGGTGCAAGGTCCTGCACCTGGGTCAGGGAATGGGAACCTCCAAGGTTAGGTTGGACACGGCTTGGAGCAACTTGGGATAGTGGAAGGTGTACCTGCCCCTGGCAGGGGTGGGACTGGATGGGCTTTAAGGCCCCTTGCAACCCAGACCATTCTGGGATTCTGTGAATATCTCAGAGGTGAGATTCAGTGGGATGCTGTGAATACCTCATTTGGCATAATTCATATGAAAAATCAGGCATTCATACAAATGACAAAAATTATCCACTGTTTGCTAGTCCAGGATCACTTGCATGCCTCTAGCATGTGAATAGTAAGGAATCTGAACTACTTGGACTGCTGTTTTGACTAAATGTAGCATTTTTTGAATCTACTTTTATTTCTATAGTATTTTCAACTTTACAGGTGCTCTGAACCAGCAGTGTTAGTGACAATATGGTGATTGTATCATCTGAAGCAGTGCTCCAGTTCTCCTGCATTTCTCTATCAGGATGTGAATTCCTTCAACCATAAGCCCGAGTCCTAATTATTTATATATTGATTATATATATATATATAAAAATTCTTTCCGACCCACACTCTAGGAGATTTATTGGTGTAAAATCTACTTGTTGATTTTTATGCTCTAGGTGGTAGGAATGGTTTTGATTTATCTCCCACAATGATATTAATGATATTGTTTGTATATTTTACTGATTGTAACTCAGATAAATGAGGATATAGAACTGCAATGCCAACATATTAATTTTGTAGTAGTACAAACATCTATTTTTTGTTAATGCAACTTTTATGTTCCCTTTTAATTTCTTCAGCTGATCCTTGTGTTAGTGTGCAGGAGCAGGCAGAAGCAGCTCTGGAGTTATCCATCACAATTTATAAAAACTTTTTAGCAGTGTGTGGGTTGTCTCATACTTCCAGAGAGGATATAATTCACTGGCTGTTTTCTGCTGCTGAGGAGACAGAGGCTTTCTCTGAGAGCAGCAGGAACTGGGTTTTATTTAAGTGTTCTTTTACCTCCTGATGATCACAGAATCCATAGAATGGTGTGGGATGGAAGCGACCTTCAACACCATCTTGTTCCAATCACAGTTTCCTCTAGAGCAGGTTACTCCAAGCTCCATCCAGCCTGGCCTTGATCGTCATATCCCTTCACTGTGAGAGTACAGCACAGCCTTATCTCACAAGGGAAGTTTAAGTTATTTTCCCTCACCAATAAACAGATTTCTGGAAACATTTCTGAGTGAAACAGGTCAGAATAGAAAAGGTTCAGTTACAGTCAGTGCCTTTCCATTAAAACAATCGTGTGTCAGTGAGGTTCTTTGTCGTTTTCCCAAGTAAATAACTGGCCCAGTTGAACAATTCCACTGATGTCAATCAGAAGCGAGTGGTTTTTTCATGTTCATGTTTATGTTTATACGTTACATGTGTGTACAATGTTCATATAATGCTGTACAGTCAAAGTTGGAAGGTCCAGATCTAAAACCAAATTTCAGTGTCTTCCACTGCTACCAAGTAGAAATCATTGAAGCAGAACCACAAGGAAAATAAAAAACAAACTAGAACATGGAAGTATTTTACTGGTACAAGTGTTGTTGATGGACATTCAGGTGTATCCTGTACAGCTCTGAAAAAAATCAATACCTCACTTCCTTCAGTGCTGCTTGAAAAATTGTACAGCGACTTACACAGTGACTGGTTCACAAACAGCTTTGGAGGGCTGTGAGTCCGTGTGTGCTGCTGATTTAGAGCTGTGGGCTCATTTTTTAGAAGTTACTGGACAGAAAGCAATCAGTGAATTAGATTGTCAAAAAGTAAAAGGTTTGCAGTTCATTTGCTGCAAAACTCTCCTTGGTCCTGATTTACCAACCTTCCTAAATTCTTGTGAGGTCTCTGTATCAGCTGTTCCTATGGAGTAGACACTTGAGCCAGCAATAAGAGCAGACACTTTTGTGATAGGATGCTGTTAATCAGAAAACAGTTTTGGCTTTTTGGAAAAACCAAGTCCCCTGTGCTGTCAGTTGGGCAGCGGCTGCAGGGGGGTGTGAACCGTAAGGTGAAACCCTTGGGAATTGCTGCTGGATCTTTCAATCCTCAGACATGGCTCCAAAGAATTCAATTTTAAGGGAGTAATGGTTTAGGAGTTTTTAAACCCAGAGCTTTTATACATACTGCAATATAATAAATTATAACTTACTTTGAAATATCTGATAAAATAATTGGTCATTACTTGCATTCATCTTCTTGGTACTAGTTAAGTAAATGAGCATGAAAGATCCCACTGTTGCCATACAAAAGAAGCAGGAGCTGAATACTTGTTGAAAAAGAAATCAAATTGGTGGTTTAAGGACCATTGAGCTGTAAAAATTAAATTTAAATTATATTCTAGTGCATATTTCACATTCAAGACATGAAAAACATATCTGCTACATTTCCAGTATCTGGCAGTTATTTGTGCTGTTAAACCTTGTAGGAACTTTCATCCAGGGAACACTAGGCCATATCCTTCACTGGAAAAAATCCGTTTTAACCCAGTAATGACTTTGTTAAATACAGTGTACAATGCTCTTGCACAGAAATCCTCCTTTTATCCAAAGGTCTCAGAACTTGATAGCCCTGCCCATTAAAAAAGTAAACAAAACTTTAACCTTCCTTCAGAGATTCATCAGAAAGGTCAGTGCTCAGTTCCCTCCAATTTCCCAGGCTCAGCTGGGAGCTGATTAAAGCTGCCAGCTACAACTTGTCAGTTTTGTCAGAGACAACTTTATAAACACTTTGTTATTCACTTTGCTGTGTGTTATAAATATATTTATCTTCCTCTGTCAGGTGTGGACTGGACAGGTGCTAAAGGAGCAGTTAAGATCTAACATTAATCTCTCTAACAATGTCATTACTTAGTAACTCAAACCAAAAACATGGGCAGAATATTCAGGAACATTCTCTAGTTCTTCTTGCTCTTCTGACTGGAGTGGCTGGAGGAAAAATGTTTGTTATTCCAGGGGTTTCCAGCAGATGTATGTCTGTAAAATCGGAATATGTGGCTGGCTGTTATTTTGTATCTCTGGGGCAATGTTTCTGAGATTACTTGGGTGTATTCATAGCAATATTACCTGAAATCAGCTCTTTCACTATCTTTTTGTAGTTGCTGAGGCTTGCCAGGCATCTCCTACTGAACACAGGATCACATTCTGCAGCTACAGGTTTAGGCATAATACTGTTAATCCCAGCATTTTCCAAATCAAGTAGAATTTGTGAGTAAAACCAGGCTGTATAAAGTTAATTCAGTCTAAGTAGAACTGCTCAGCTGTTGAATGTCTTCAGTGAGGTTCTGCAAACCTGGTTGTTTTTCCTTTGAGTTTGGTCTGAGAGTCTTTTTACTTACAGGGATATAGATAAAGCAATAAAAGGCCATATAATATGACCTGCAAAATGCAAGAGCAGCTCCAGAATGGATTGTGCTGTGCAGGTTTCTCTGGGAGCACACACATCCCAGTGTCACCCTGACACTGCAGCTCTGAGCAGGGCTCACAGCAATCAGAGTGAGGGCTGGCTGAGCACAAGTAGCAGTGAGCACAGACAATTGGCAGTGCTTCCTTAATCATGAGATATCAAACATGAAGTTGTCTTTGTTAGAGTTTCTTGTGTACTGCCTTTGAGAAGGGAGAATTCCTGGTCAAGGGAGAAGGGCTGTTAATCTCCAGCTGCCAGCATTTGGAAGAGAGCTGACTCAGTTTCACAGGCCTGTTCTTAATCTAGGCCAGGGGGTTGAGCTTCTGCCTCTCTAAATGAGTTTAGGGGCTACACTATGACAGAAACTATTATATAGAGGTGTGTGGTAAAGCATTCACTGTTACTTCTCCTCTGAATTAATTTCAAATCTTTGACATCTTGAGAACTTTCTCAAGGAATTGAAACTACATATTGCCTTTCTCTAATACTGATGAGTTTCAAAATGTGCCATCGATGTGAGTCTGGAACGGACAAAAGAGCAAAGGGCAGAGTGTGGCCCAGGTGGGCAGATGTGGAGAAGTGGCAGAGGGTCACTTTTAGAATTTTCCATCCATTAATTTCCCATTCCTGCTTTGCAGTCTAACGCATTGTGACTGCGTGTCACTTGTTTCTTTTATTTCTCAAGGGTCATGAACAAACAGCACCATTTTAGGATTTTCCCAGTGTTTCTGGCAAATTCTCTGACTTTTGGACTTGACTGGAATATTATTTCAAACTTCAATAAATTGAACTGTGTGTTGATATGCAGCACTTCCTCAGAGGCTTTATTGTGTTCTGCTCTCAGAGTTGGAAGACGTGTCTTTTGGTTATACTTAGCATCACAGGCAATGTAAATTTAGTGATTTAACAAATTCCCTTCTGGACTTTTCATCACAAAACTAATGTTTGTAAGTTTGAACATGCTGCTCTCTCTAAGACAGTGTGTTCAGGAATCAGGATGAAGAAAGACAAACAGAGGATTTCTTCCGGGTCATGTCTGAGTGATAGTGTTAATGTGAACATGCTTGTAGTAGACTTTAGTTTCTAGTTATAATCAATACTTGACATATTTTCCCCATGATTAAATTAAAGCTGGGAAGGTGAGATTTCCCTGAGGAGAAAACAAGTGGCAAAAGAGTTCATTGGTGATCTGCACCTAATCGAAATAAGTGCTATAATTACCTCTACTCCCATTCATTTCTCTGTCCCTCCCCCTGGCCTGGTGCCCAATAACTTTCTGGCTTATCACCCACATGAGAGAGAAGCAGTTCACACGTGGACTTGCTTTTGAGGTACTGCAGGATTCCTTAGGAGTAAGGTAAAAGAAAACTGTATTGGAGCTGTGTTTCTTCTGCATGATATTTTGCAACAAAATGAAGAGGCACTAAGCACCCTTAAGGTTCCATGTCAGGATTCCCACGGAGTGAGCATGTTTTCCTCATCAGGAATGAGGACAGCCAGAGACTGGGTTCCCACCAGCACAGCCATGGGACCCTTTAGGCTCCTGGAAGGATATTTTTTCCCCCTAGAGGTTGGATTGGCAGTTGGTACTTTCTTTCCCTTGTGTTCCTCAGTGTTTTTGCTAAGGGCTGGATTTCACCCCACTGGGCTTGAGCGAGGTGTGGGATGTGGATGTTCACCACACACCTGCGCTGACACCTGCAGAGCGGTCAGCTCCTCATGAGTCCTCTTCCTGCACATCCATCCCTAATTGGGCACTGGGATTGTTGGTGTGAGGGACTGACTCTCTTGGTTCTTTAGGGCAGCTCCAGGAAAATAAAAACAGGAGTCAAATAGCTTGAAGAAAGACATCAAATAGAAAAATGTGACTGGAACCATTTAAAGAGTATTTTCCAGAAAATTATACTCAAGCCTTATCTTCCCCACACCAGCAGTTTGATTAGATTCTGAATGAGCCTTTTCAGAGTCCTCCTGGCAGGTCAGCCAGAACTCACCTGCCTCTGGGAGCCAGCTGTAGCCTTATTTTTTTGTTTCTAGGAATAGAACTCAGCAATTGCTCTACCATTAATGATTTCTGCATCCTGAGTCTTTTTCCCTGTGGCATTTTGAAGGATTAGCCACTGGGAACAAATTATTCTTTTATACCTCATTTTTTTCTAAGATTTCTTTTAGACCATGAAAATAATTAAACTGGTTTGAATCTGGAAAATTGATATATTAAAAAAGTTGTCTGGTTTTTATTTTGAAATTAAACTTTCTTTGTACACTGATACTGAACTGGGAAAATCCTTTAACAATACCTGACAAATACAGGTACAGATGTTTAGTCAGTTTTTCCTGTGAAAAGTGTAAGAATGTTATAATTTCTGCTACATTCCTGAGGTACCTGGTAACAGACTGTAAGATTATGTTCCCATGCAAACTGAAAATTATGGTGGCACTAAATTAAAATTAAGAACTCAATCTTTATGACATTAAGTCAGAGGCAGTCTAATGTTATCCTGTCTACAGTTATTTACAACCGAGATGTTTACAGAAAATGAACCAAGCTCTTTATTTTTATTTTTTTTTATGGAACTACTGTCTCCTCATTAAGTCCATCCTCGGCTCTGGCCCACGTGGCTCTTTGAGGCAAACATTGTTTATGACACAACTCCAAGCTGATTCAGAGCTGAGCAGAGAGAAACTGGGAATAATTCCACTGCAAAAATAAGCAGTAGTTCAGGTGTTCAACTACCAAGGCAGAAAATTGCTCTGACAGTTATGATGTTGTTCCATCTTTTCCTAAGACTTAAACATCATTTCCTTCCAAGGCGTTACCGCTGCTGTGGTTCCCAGCACTCACCAGCCTGTCCTGTACTGGTCATTCTGGTCATACTGGTTGTGCTGGGCACTGAGCACAAGGACCCACTGCAGACCAGGCCAAAAAACTTCTCTAAAAATTTACACAGATTATTTACCAAGCAGGAGTTCTCCCCTGTTGTTTATGCTTATGCAACTCACACTGAAGCAAAATGCAAATAATAAAATACAAGGAGCAAGTTTGTCAAGCTGACTTTCACTTTCATATATTGAATTATGAGCATGCAGCTATTTCTTAATGAAATTCTCTTTAGCCTCTAATTAATATGAATGCAGAACCCAGAGGTTGTATTTATATTTTGTAGATGTAAAATTTTGGTGATAAAAGATGATTTGATGGGATTAAGAACAATTTGGTAACTTGAGTTCTTGAATCTAGAATCCTTTGTATATTTTTCCTTATGTATTATGTTATGGGGGTTTCAGCTGGGAAAGCTGAGGTATCAGAGCTCTTGCCTCTTCCTTGCTTGCTAGAATGGCACTCCATGTTTAATGTGGGGGACTAATGAGCGTCTCAGTACCAGGGTGGGTTTTAATAGAGGAGGAACTGGATGACCTTGTGCAGTGTAATAACAGCAGAAAATTTCATAAAACAAATACAAAGATTAACTGAAACTAACTAACAATGTGACTCTTTGCTGTAAGGTAGAGGCTCATCATTTGGATGTGACAGAGAAGAGAGATGTGGTTGCAGTCAGGGTTTCCAGGACTGATTCAATGAGGTTTTTGCGCAGAGATGGAAAATTGTCAGAACCTTTGTACAAGGCAGAGTTCCTACAGGGTAGTGTGGGGATGGGAGAGGTCATGAGCGAGCAGAAGAATAAATCTGGCAGAAAGAAATAGAAACCTCTCTCATGTGAAAACTTGTTTATTCATGAACACCATAAAGGCCATAATTTTTTGGAGCCCATTCACGGTGCCAAAAATGGCAGCACGAGGAGCAATGTGGCCAAGAACAAGCATCAGATGTGAGGCTGTGTGATGTCATAGAATCATTCTGTCACTCAATGCCAATGATTTCCAGGGCTGATTGCAAGCAATCATTAATCACTTTGTATTGAGCAGCCAGCAGCTCCTTCACATCTGGGGCAAGAACAAGTGGCACCTATTTAGCCAATGTTCTGCTCTCAGCAATTTCACACGTTGTCTTTCAAAATAAACCAAACTGCCAGAGATTATTATTTTTTCCCCAGGAATTTAGATCACTGAAAACCTTAGTTTACTTCTAAATTCAGTGTTCCCCACTCACACTGACAAGAGTGTGCCAGTGAACAACAGGGAATGTCCTATGTGGAATTAATGGAGCTGCTGTAAGAATATTGACAGTAATATTGAATAATATTATGCTACTCTGTATGGTTATTAGAGAGAAGAGTGAGCTCATACGACAGCTGTTCCTTTTTTACTCACCTGCATTGGAAAAGGCTGTTGCAAGTCAGGCATGTATTTAAGATTATGGGATTAGAATAATCTCACCAGGGGTCAGTTACTATACATGGCTGATATGAAGCAAGAGCATTAGGATTTATATTTCCCAGTTGTTATATATTTATTCCCCAAAGCCAAAATGTCTTGGGAAATGGGGGCTAATTGACATGACATAGTAACCATGGAATCTGCCCTATGGTGTAAACACAATATATTTATTCCATCCTTCCTTTCTAGTTTCGAACCAAGTTTATTAAACCAGGTACAATGTTTCTGGTGAATCCCACAGTGTTTCATAATAATGTAACATAATTTCTCCAGTGCCTGACAGTCATGTGAAGTTACTTAGACATGTTACATCAAATTGGAATATCTTTAAATGCAAATGTTTCTCAGTAGCTGGGGTCTCGGGCAGTCAAAGTGAGGGGTAGCAAAGTGTTGCATTTCTGTGAGTTAATGAAATACTTTGCCTTTCTGTAATCATTGTTCCCTAAGGATTGCCATTGTTCCTTTGAAATCCTGCTTAATCTCCACAGTTATTTATTTTGTCAGTACCTTCAGTCATGATGCTGATGTCAATCATCCATTGTCAAAAGAGAAGTGAATTTCATAAAATATTCTGTAGGTTCTGTCCCAGAGCTGAGGAAGGATTTACCTGCAGCCCTTGGTATTGTAAATGAGACAAAGCTCATGAATGACGTGGCTCATCTGCTCTAAGTGGCTCTGTAAGGCAGGAGAAAGTGGAGCTAAAGATAACTCATAATCCCAACGTCTTCTTAGAGTGTCCTAAACAATAGTCATTGAAATAAACATGAATTGCAGTTATTACAGACTTCATTTTTTTATGGTACATAATTAGATAATTCTCCAAAGAACTTTTTATCACATGCATTTTCATTAATTAATATTAAATGTCATTAGCAGTCAACTCAGCTTGATCAAAGGCAGATAAGTTGCAGCAAGATTCTGAGAAATAATATACCATTTACTAATTATATTATTGATTTTCTGGTCTGAAGAATCCTCATTACAAGTGATCCAAAGTGGACCTCGCTGAGCCTGCTGGGGGTGCTTTGAACATGAGGAGTCGCTGGCAGTTCTGAGCCTCCTGCTTGCATAAATCACTCCTGGGCCTGCTTGTGCATCTGTTTTCAAAGGTGATGTTTTAATGGACTATGAAAGCTGCAAAAGTGTGTTCTATGTGGCTCCACATGAAAGAGGAAAGAGATTTGGGATTTTTTTACTCCTGATTTTAATTATTCGGAAAAGATTTTAGATCTGTAGGCAGATACTTTTGAACAGTGGAAATAATGTGGCATAGTTGATTTTAATTAGTAGGCCAGCCTAAGACAGAATTTCCCATTGCTCCCTATGACTTTTTTTTTTTAAATGAGTTTTTAGTACTTTTTTCAAAGCTAATGATACATTCAGATTTTCCAAATTTTAATTTCGTGTGAAGTCAAAAACTGGAAAAAATTCAAAAAACAAGCCACGTGGTGAATATTTGATTAGAGCAAATGTGGATCTGAGCAACAGGAACAACCTCAGATGTGTCTTATGTAAGTTTAGTGCTTTCATAGGAAAATGAAAAGGAATTGAGATCAATGACATAATTATGAAATGTTACTCTTACCCTTAATTGCTTATACTTAAGAACATGAAAAGCCTAGATTTTAAAGTATGTGCCTGTGTATGTGATTAGCCTATTCAGTTGCATGAAATTTCAATATAGTCTCAGTTCATGATAATAAGGTGAGACATTACTAGTAAATATTTTATCTAAATTGTGAAGTTTGAAAGTCTTTTAGAGCTAAAACACTATCCAGATTTCCAGCTGGCCTTTTTGTGCCTGTTTTCATTGAGGTGTTAAAGGTTTGAGGGGGTCATTTTGACTAAATCCTTCAGAGGAGTAACTTACAGACAGATAAAAATCTCTGGCAGAGTATTTTAAAAGAATGAGAAGTTTACTGTAATTTTTAAAAAATCAGCTTCCAATTTTTGATTTTTAAGCTCTTAGAATAACATTCTAAAAACTTCTGACTACTCTGGCTCCCACCTACTCATTCCTACTCCTACCTTCTGTTTGACTTCCTAGCTAGCAAATCAAAGAATTGAAACAGGCTGAGAAATGAATGTCTGGGCTGGTGGGTGGGCTCCAAGCTTAAACAAATAAACAGACGAGGAAAACACATCCTATCCTTGTATCCATTTGTGTCTGTGTCTGCTTTGGCAGAGGATGAGGGGTTTCATTCCTCAGCAGATGAGGAGGACACACTGTGGCATCTTTTCCGCTTGGTAGAGAATCCAAAGGATATTTCAAGGTATATTAACAACACATTCCTCAAAAATCAGTGTAAGGAGCAGTTCAGGAGTTCTTTGAATAGCCTAGGTTATAAACCAGTAATCAATGTTTTATTCAGATATTTTGCTGCTGTGTTTTTCTATTACCCCTGTGACAGTTTTTTAATTGGACAGTGATTTCTCTGGCTCATACACACCTGTTAAACATCTCCAGCTTTGTGTGGCCCAGCTATAACAGCAGTAAATCATGGAAAGTGTTGGGTTAGGAGGAGATGAGCTGGAGTTTAACTTCTCCATATCTGAAGAAAGGAATTCCATGAAAGGAAGCAATGCCATGGAAAAAGGAAGGAGGAGGAAGAGGTGGTAAGACACAAGAGTGGTGTGCAGTCTCCTGAGATTCTAATGAGTGGCCAGAAGAGAGTTTACAATCACCAGTCCTGCTTCCACTCAGACATCTTCATGCAGAGAGACAACTTGTTTTGTTCTGTGGCAAAGGAGGGATCGCTAAATTTCATGATCTTGACCCTTTACCCTGCAGCTCATGGCACTCCTGGAGTCCCAGCAGGTGCTGGAATTCATACCCAAGAGCACAGAAACTGCACAGGTTCCCTTGGAGACCAACTGAGTTGGGTCGAAGTTTAAATAAATAGAGATACAATTTCCTGTAGTGAGTTCTGTAAAGGGGATATGGCAAGTGACTGTTGATCCTGGGAAGGAGTTCCCACAGAATTCTGAGTGGAATTCTCCAGAGGGGTTTTGGACAGCAGTGTGTGAGATAACAACACCTAGAAGATGATGGTCAGAAAAATGGCTGAGGAGGGGAACAGAACTCATAGCATGTACCTGAAGAACTGGAACAGGTGGAAGGAGGAGAGTAATCTGTGGGGAACTTGGAAACTCTTCATTACTGCTGTGCTCTGCAAGGGAGACCAACATCAGCTCACACTTACAAGTTTTCCACAAGAGTGGTGCTAACAAAAACAAAAGCCTTAAGGCTTGTGCCTTTTTTTTCTAACTGTGCTGAAGCTGGTATCTGATGGGAGAGGAGAGGAAAATGGGGAGCTCCTTTGTTTCCTGCCAGCCAGCCCCTCATGTATGCACTTTGTGGAGAGGAGGATTTGGGTTTGGTTTTGTTTAGCAGGATATGTGATGTTTGCTCAGAGAACCTCAACACAGACTGAGCTGTGTTCAGCTTACGTTACACTAGGTTCAAAAATATATAAGCAACTTTTGGCTCCAATTTTTTGGCCTCTGCAGAGAGATTGATAAAGGGCTGGTAGTGAAGTGTTGTTCTTGATCATCTCAGAGTAGTGGAGCTGAGAACAAGCTATGGAGAGGGCTCAGTAAGAGGACTCAGCAGATGGTGCATACATGATGTGAAAAGAACACAGAGAAAACTGTGCTTGTCTTACCTGGTAGAAAAAAACCTTAATTAGTGCATCTAAAAATGAAGGAAATGAAGTCCTACAATTACCCCATAAACTGTCTCTTTTATAATTTTCATTAACCTTTTTTCTCAAAGCAGTTAAATAAGTTTTTAGTGACAAATTTTGGAAGAGGGGGAAGAGGAAGCCAAGATAGTTGCATGCACCAGTTGTTCAGGTCTGGTTTTGTCCATAGTGGTTTTCCCAGCTCCAATCTTCCTGCCAGAAAATAGACTCTGGCTCGAACCTGAGTAGCTCCAGTGCCATCTGCATCGGACTGAGCTGGCGCTTCCAAATTCTCCCCAGATTCAAACTGGCACAGTGAACTCAGTGAACTTCAGCCATTTACACCAGTAGAGACTATGGCCCTTGCATCTTCTTTTCCTTTCTTCTACCTAAGATACTCCCTTGCAGTCCTGCAGTTCTTTGTGGGTTTGCTCTTTCTGATGTATTTATGAGTGTTCCTCCCTTGACTTTTTGACAGGCATTTTGCATAGTGCCCTGTTACTGTAAGCCAGGTGCTTTTATCGCTAATGAACAGTTTCCTGGAAAAAGAAAAAAAGAGAAATAAACAATAGATAAAGTAGGTCATGGAGACAGCAGAGTCAAGAGCTTTGCATAGTGATGTAAAATTAAATAAGGCTGGGGTCATGTTCTCATTTATCTCTCCAGTTACTGCTCTAACACTGTTCCTGGAAAGGTGAGGATATTTTGGAGGACTGTTTAGATCTGCTGGGAGTTTTGGGCACAGTCTTTGTTTCTCTGCTCTACACAGAGGAGAAAGCAGACACAGAACACTAGGACCTGGATGTTATCAGAGAGTATTTGCAGCTGCTGCTGTTGTCCATCTCAACCCACTGAGACCCTTCTTGGTGAAGGTGCAGCCGCTGCACTGAGACTGATCAGGGGCCTCTGTGGTGGTGTAGCCTGAGGGCTCACCCTCAGTGCTGGGTGGTTGAGAGATCCAAGTTTAAGTCTGGATTGCAGGGACATTTCACTTCTTGCAGAGACCTTCCCCAGCCCAGATCCAGCCCCTGAGTGCCCTCATTCCTCTCTCCTGGTTCACAGGGGAATCAAGCAGAGATTGCAAAGATCTTCTTCACACACCTTCTCCATGTCTCCAACAGCTTTGTGTCCTAGAGAAGGGCACATCTGTGCAGCCTGTTTTCCATGTTGGATGCCTGACTATGGGAGTTAATAGCCAGGCACCTGAGTAACCAGCCAGATTCTCCGACAGAGATTTCTGTGTGCTCTGAAAATCAGATAGATTTTGTGGACCTCTAACTTGAGGCTTTGATTGAACCAAATACCAAGCCTCCAGTGTTGACCGTGTTCCAGATGTGTCTGTAATAAACACAGGAAAGCACAAAGGATTATTGCGGCTTCTGAGGAAACCTCTTGTATTTCAAGTAAAATTGGCAGGTTTTACGTGGCCACTCTAATTCTTAAGCCATTAGAAATCTAAAAATTGATTGAACATTTATCTTACATTTAGCAGACATCCACAGAAAAAGTATGTTCTGTCTGGGCTGTCAATGTCTTTAATAGCTATGAAATTAAAAACTCTTAGTTTAAGGTTTCAAGAGGCTGAGAGGGGAACAGAATGCAGGAAGAGGAAACCTGCGTGCTGTTGTAACAGGGAATACCAGGGAGGATAAAGCTCTGGGAAAAGCCCCAGGAGAACAGCTGAGGATAATGTGCTGTTGGACCAATGGGGTCAGTAAAGGTGGAGATGCAGAGGCAGCAAACATAATTTCCTTACTGCCTGGTGAAGATACTTAAGATAAAAAGCTTTGCCTTGTCTGCAGCATTTTTTAAAAATAAATGTTTACTTTCAGTGTTCATTTTATTCCAGTGTTTGGTTTCATTTTAGTTGGATTGGTACCTTGAAAGTCCAAGGAATTCACCAACTTTAAAGCCAAATTGGAAAACCTGAATCTGGATTCTCAGTGCAGCTCCAAGGCTTGCAAATCAGCCTTCTCCCATAAATACTGCACTGTTTCTGGAAAAAAAAGAGATGGGTCTTTAAATGAAATATGAGCTGTAGCATTGGGATGTGATGGTACGGCTGTAGATCAACAGCCATCAATCTGTGTTACTTAATTTGTCCCTGGCTCAGCTGTTCACTGTACTTGGGACTTTTTTGCTGTTTGTTTCATTTTCTTTTCCTCCGAGATAAATGAAGACAAAAAGGGTCAATTGTTCTTGACAAATAGAAGTAATTTTTAAAAATATATAACCATAAAGGATATTTTACATTTTCAAACTGCTTTTTTTTTTTTTTCTGACTTTCACAGCACTTTCACAGATCACAGTTAATTTATTTCACTGTATGTCTATTGAACATCCTTTTATTTTATTGTTTGTTACTCTCATTTTCAGGTCAACTCTATGTGCACTCTTTAAATGCTGTAAGAAAGTCTGTTAGAATAAATAGTTGAGAGTTTTAAACTAAATATTTAGAAACATTATTCCTCATCTGGGCATGGCTGTAACACTTGGGTTGCTTTATTTATCCTGGGTATTCTGGGGATTCGAGGCCTTTGTTGCTCTAAGTGTCTAAGGAAGCATATGCTATAATTGTTTGCCATCTTGCACATGGGTTGGGTGGGTGGCTGTGTGTGAGCTCAATTCAAGCTCATTTGGCTTCTAAGAGATGAGCCTTTTGATGAGTGTCAGCCACTTTCTCTCCTGATGGAATGTTTGTGGAGGCATCTCTGAAAATGCATGAGATGGGGAATATAAATACACTGTTCAATCAGGAGCCAGTGTGACTCCCCACATAGTTTCCAGCAGCTTTAACATTTCACTAAGTGAGAGTTCTGGGAGCAGGGGAGGGGACACTGAGCCTGGCTCCTTCTTTGGCCATCCCTGTGGCAGCACTCAGGTGGAGGGAGCAGCTAAAGGCGCAAAGTGCCTCTTCCTGACTTTCCTGGTTTACCATGTTTTAATGGAGAGGGTTCAGAGAAAGCTGCCCCAGGAGAGTCTCCCAGCCTGCAGGACATTGTCTGTATTGAAATCCTTCAGGGACCAGGATTTTGCCTTCATAGCCTCCCAGCACCAAGTTGCTTTTGGCAGAAGGTGCTGATGGAACGTCAGCCATGCCCCTGTTCCAACTGTCAGGGCTTGGAAAAACAGCTCAGGCTTAGGCACCACCAGGAACACAAATGTTTCAGTGGGCTTGGGTTTGAATTAATAATTTCAAGGGCCAAGTGTTCAAAGGGCTGGCTTCCAGTTTTACGCTGGTAGTCGAGTACAAGTACAAAATTATGGGCAGAAAATCACAGAAAATCTTTTTCCAAGTTGACCTTTCTGAAAAGGAGCCAGCAGTTATGTGGATTTGGGCACTGGTTCAGCAATGTTTTTAGGTGTTGTTAATGCAATATTTTCATTCTATTTTTGCTGGACTATTGATTAACTGTTCAATTATTTAAGAAAAAGAAGTTTTGTATTGTAGTGAATAATAGCTTTTTGGCTGGGTAGTTGTGCTTTGCACAAGTGTTTATGGAGTTTGTGTAAGAACTGACAAAATCAAGTCTGCACCTCTTTGTATGTTGTGATAATTTCATGGAGTGAATGGAGAGTGCCAAACATGTTAGCACATTGCTGCTTCAGTGTATTAACACTTTTCACTTTGTAACAAGCTTATTTTCAAAGCACCTGGCAGGTTGACCAGCCCTCTTCCCCTGGGGAAGATACCGAGACTGTGAGAATTTGCATGTCCTTAATTCCACCTGAAGTTCCAGAGCCCAGTGCTGTGTGTGGCTGTGTCTGTGGGCTCAGATGGAAAACACTGGATGCAGAACTTGGGGGGATCTTGAGCCACCTCAGTTCAGCCCACTCTGCTAAGCCAGTGCCAGGCCTGAAATCTTTGCCAGTGTGATTTAAACAGAGGCCCAGACACATCCGCCAGCCTTTGTCTTGATAAACATATTTCATTAGCCATAACTGATGTAATTGCCTAGATTCCTTGCCTAGTGACACGTCTACAGTATTTTGACCCAGTTTTCCTCTGAGAGCACTGAAGGAACAACCCTGATCTTCCAAAAATAGCATTTGATAGATCAAGAAGCACTTAATTCATTATTTATTCTCACTTAGCTGTGGCCAAGCTCCTGATGACTCCAGAAGTCAGCTCATAGAGTGTTAGCACCAAAGCAGATCTTCAGACATCATAAGTTATCCCTGGAACTGAAGCAATGTTCACTGTAATAATTACAACTCACACTCATGTATTTTAGAGCTTAGAAATGTAAAGCAATTTAAGAGTTTTGGATGTTCAGATCCCATTGAAATCAGCCCCTCACCCAGTTTTGGAAAACTGAGCAACTGTGGTTCAGAAAATATAAGGGAGAGTCATGAGGGCACTCTAGCAGCTATGACCCTGGTGTGTTTATTCAGGCTTTAAAATAGAGCTTCTAAAATGAGATATTGGAAAATGGAATTGGTTCCTTTGTTGGTACTGAACAGCACCCACTTCACGGGATGATGTAGCAGAGGTGGTGGCTGCTGAGACTGAGCACACAGGACTCAGGATACACTCTTTGTATTTTTCCTTGATGCCTGCCCCATAAAAGGAAGAAATCTCAGACTTTTGTTTTTATTCTTTCATTTCCCAAGTCATGTTAATTACATGTTAATTCTTGTCTCCTGTCTCCTGCATTAATCGTGCAAGTTGCCAGTGGAGGAACACCACAGCCCAGGGCACAGTCTGCTGTTTCTGCTGCTTCTTCCATGACTTGAATTTCTCTGTGCTCAAATGATAAGAATCACATTGTCAGTGCTTTTGTATTCAGTACCTGATCCTTCCTGGAAGTGTTTATCTGTTTAAAACAGCTTTAAATTTTCATTAAAAAACAAACAAAACCACAACCTGTCACTGGCAATATTTCTGTTGGTCATGACAACAACTTTTTAGAGGTGACTGGTGAGGTTGAATGGATTTGTTCTTGACTGGCCAGATTAAAACAAGCTGTTCTGAGCAGGTATCCTGAGCTCTACGAATCATCCAGTTCTTTCATGGTATCTCAAGTTATTAATCATAAATGGAGGCATCCAAAAAACCCTGATCAGTTTTGAAACTCATGGCCTCATTTAGCTTTCATAACAGCTTGTTTCAAACAAAATCTGATGTGGAGCCAAATGAAGTGTGTGTTTAAATGATCCCTTGCCTAAACTATCATGAAAATTTCAGATGGGATGAGAAGGAATGCCACCAAGGGCAGCTTGTTGGAAGCTTGCTACTACTTAGAGACTAAAATAGTGTAATCGGCAAACACTCCGTCACTTTAATGCTTCTCCAGTGAAATCCAACTTTTTGTTTCCTGGCTTAACTACTCTCTTGCATTTTCCTCAATTGCTCCCTCACAAATACTAGGTTCCATTTTAATTTTGGCACACCTCATTTTCCAATTTGGTAGAAACTAGAGTTAAGAACAGAATTATTTATCTTGATAAATATAATACATTTATGAAGAATCAACATGGCTTTTTAAAGGCTCCTTAACTTGTGAAAGCTCTTTGAAGCAAACACGTGCATCAAAAAGGTGCAGTTAGATTTCCGGAAGGCTTTTGCAAGATCTCGCATCAAACTTCCTGACAGAAACTGGACTTTCTTGTTAGGATATTAAAGAAGGAAAAGTCTATATGGGAACAAAAGTAGGTAGGAAATGACAGGAAACAAATTTCTGGAGGCTGGGAGGGTGTAAGAGGGATGTGTTATATCCCCCATGTTCTTCCACTCTTTCCAAGTCCTCTGCTCTTGCCTGAAAGCAGGATAGTGGTATTGGTCTGAAATAGCACAATTATGTCAAGTTATCTAATTATTTAGAATGTTTTGTCTCATTTCTGCCTTGGTTTGTTTCCACACCCCCAAACACATTTCCTCTGATCCAGTTTTCTGGTTTTCCTGATCACTTACAGGGCCAAGCAACTTCCCAAGAGCTTTCTCCTGCTCTCCTGTTGATGTGCCGTGTGTCTCCATGTGCTGGGGATCTGTAGAAACAGGATCCACTGGGAATTTTTAGCACTTTAAGGTAAGACTTTTAAACATGGCTCTTTGCTAAATGCATCACTTGGAAATTGGTGGGAAAAATTCAGCCTAGGTTAACTGACTGTATAAACATTTTCGACATCATGATCTTCAAAAGTACATAAGGATTTAAGAATGTTGTGTGCTAGTGAAAGACACCTCTGCTTACAGCTAGACACAAAATTAGGGGGATTTTTTGCTTGGTTTAGAGCTTACTTCATCCCAAATTGAGAGAAAAACATTCAATTTAGAACTCTGTCATGGACTGGAAACTCTGTTTGAATTTCATGTCAAAGTCATGTTATGAAATATTTTATGACAGAGATGTCAAAACGAAATGTTTCAACACTACTGGCCCTGAACAGGAAAGTCTCTAATGGTCATTTTTAGTTAGATTTTCTAGCCTGTCAGCCAAGGAAGCAGAGGAGAAATTGAACCTGTGGTTTTGGGTTTCTTTTTTTTCCCTTGGCCATTTGAAGTATACACTGGTCTTTTTTTCACAAGAATGTTACCAAAACCAGGTCCTTGACATCTAGAAAAAGCTTTATGGGATATTTATTTCACGCAGCGAGGATTCTTTGAGGTTTTATTTTCTTTGCAGGTAGGTCCTACCCTTGGGGGGGTACTGTTGCACAAACTGCAGGAGAGTATCAGACCTGCTTTTTCCACACTCTCATGTTCATCCACTTTAAAGGGCCATCAGCATCTCGTGGTCTCTTTGCAAACCCCAGCACAGTTTCCTCAAAGAAGGTTTTTGTACAGAGACTCCACCAACAAATAAATTAATGATTTGCCACCTACTAGCTTTTCTGTAGCTAAGATTTGGAGCTTTCCTTTCTTTTGTGATGGAACCACTGACTTGTATCAACATGGTAAGTGAAATACTGGATTTTTACAAAAAGGAGGAAGATATGAGAAAATGGCCTAATAAGTACCAGATACCTAATCAGTTATAATTAACAGAGTGAGACACTTGTGAAAAACCACCAGGTTGTCCTTTGTATTGAAAGACTCTTGTCAAATTTTACCTAAATTCACTTCTTTCACTCCTGGAAGGAAAAATCAGTCCTGGAAAGAAAAAAGAGTTAAGGGTCCATGGAGGGATTGCCCAGAGAACGTTTCCATCATTTATTTTGGTGTTCAGCTCCCAAGGCTGCCTGTCCTGGGAGAGTGGCAGACACTGGAAATGTTTGTATAATTTGGCTGTAGCTTTAATGAAGTTACAGGCATTGTTCCCCTCAGGGCTGGTGCTGCCTCCTTGGAGAATCTGTCCCAAACACTGAATTCAAGGCAGGAATTTCCTATGTGCTGTGGTGAGCAGTGAAAGCTGAAAGCCCAGTATTAAATGTCATTACTGGATTCTTTTTTGATGTTGGTTTTTAATATATGTGCTCCTATTTTTAGAGTTTTATTCTGACTCCTGTAATAGCAACCATTCCATTTTCTATTAACAGTGATCAAAGTGAAATATTTCATTTGAGTTACAAAAAGAGACACTTGAGATGAATGAGGTTCTGCTGGACTTGGGGAGTTGGATGGTTCTGATCTTCGATCTGACTTAAAAAGTTAGGAAATTAATGGCACAACGCAGCTCCTTTAAAAACAGATAATAAAATAACATTAGCATTAAAAGTTTAGAAAACTATTTGGAACCTCTTTCTAATACACTGGAAAGAAATATTCTGTGTGCTATTAGGACTTATAAATAATTCTCTGACACTTGTTTGGTTTAAAAACTAATCTGAGGCATCATTTTCTTAAGAACAAATTGAGGTCTCTGAGAACTACAGAATTCAAATATGGGACTGCTTTAGACCTCATTCTCTTTAGAGTGAGTGAGGCAGCAGGGCTCTATTCTTATTTATTTTTATTTTTTAGGGAGTACTTTAGTATAAAGGATATATAAAATTCAATATAAAGAATGGGTAATTTCCAGCAAGAATGAGTGATCTTAAGAGCCTCTTTCTTAGCATCTGGTGTATTCTAAGCAAATCTTTCTTGAAAGTTTGCTTTCTCCTGAACTCAAGCGCACTGGCTTCAGTCGGTACTGAAGGAGAAGAAATTGGAGTGGAGGAGAAGTTTGATTTCTACCTTGAATTAATTATTATTTACCTTTCAGTTTCTGATAACTGATGGAAAGCAAATGCAGGCAATAAATTACTGGTTTAAAGTCAGGCTGCCTTTCTGCCTATAATTAATGTAGCACAGACTCAGGCTGTTGATGCTCTCCAGAAGTTAACAAACTGAGCACAGAGCTATGTTTAGATTTAAACCCTCTCTGAAGATGTGCATTTCCTGGAGCGGGTTTGCCTTGCTCCCACTTTCACCACATCTGTCCATCAGAAGGAGCTTTCCTTTAGCCCCATTTGGTCAGCCCTGCCCTGTACCAAAGGTGCAGAGGTTGAAGAAGGAGGGTAAATTACAATCTGGAAATACAGTGCCAAGGAAAACTTGTCCCCTGTGCTTTGGCATTATTGCAGTGCTGCCCATTGTCACAGTTAAAGGCATTTTTGGGAGGGATTTGTGCTAAAGGGCTGCCAGTTTGTGGACCCTCATCCTTGGGTAGTTCACATCCAGTGGTCCATGCTGTGCTCAGGGAAAGTTCAGCTCTGCTCTCCCACAGCTCTGACTGTTTGAACACTGGGACTTTTGGCAGCTCAGCCCTTGCAGACACTTTTCCTCCATGGAGAAGCTGTGCCTAGGACAAGGATAGGCTTTTCCATAAATACATCCTTGCCTTGTTAGCCCTCTCGATTTCCAGACTAAGCTTTTGCATTGTTGCTGTGGGACTTTGGAAAAGCCCACAGGTAAAAAATGGCCACTCCTTGACTTAAATCCATTTCATGAGGAACATTAGCATTAAATCATGTTAATTAACATTAATATGACTTACATGGCTTAAGACCTATCTTTGGGTTTAGCAGAGCTCTAGGAATAATTTAAAAGATGAGCTATTGCTCCCATTGGGATTTTGACTTGAATTCACTAAAGGCAATGGGTGTCCTTGAACTGGCTAAGAAGGCTTTGGGTCAGGAGGTAATTTCTGAGCAGTTTTCCTGGCTCTTCATTGTGCTTTGTGATGGCTTCTTTATGCTGGGCTGTATATCAGGGCCCTGCAGAGCAAACCTCTTAACATCCCTTTGCTGTTCTGGACCCTGAGGCAATGAGCCATGTGTTTTTTGATGATCATATGAAGATTCAATCTATTTTTAGGGCAATCTTGTTGCCAGGAGTAATTTCTAGGACTTCTGATTTGAATGGTGAATTATGTGTCCGTGTAAATGCCTGAAATGGATATTTAAAAATACTTTTTACTGAATTAATGTTTTACAGATTAACACCTCTAATGCTGTTACCAAAAAAAGCAATTTTATTTTCTATCTATTTTGAACTTTTGACTGGTGTCGTTGGAGGCTTCTAGGCTGACACCACAACTTTGGTTTCAAAGTCCCAAGCTGGTGTAAGCCAGTACATTTAATAGATGAACAGTAAGGTGATGAAGAGACCACACCCAGTGAATTTTGTACAACCTCTTTCCAGCTTCAATGCAAATGTTTTTATTTCATGTTCAGTGTTCTGTGTAATGTGCCCCAGTGCATTGACCTCTGTAATTCTCAGTGATTCCCCACCCAAGACTTGAGGAGTGCACTGATTTTCCTTCCATCATGCAATAAGCACGTCTCACATCCAGCCCATACTGACACCTGTAAGCCCCATTTAAATAAATCAAAGGGGGCATTTGGGTATTCTCCCACTTGCCTGTAGGTTGATTGAAGAATGGATTGCTTTAGTATCTCAATGATTTATTTGTCAGTACAGACAGCCTGTCATAAAAACAATCAGTATCAGAAATATTCTTTGGAAGAATCACTGTGACTATCAATATCTTAGGTGGCTTAATCATCAAATTCATTGGTTTTATTAGGTTTAAATGTATAAATTCCTATTCAAATGGATTTGAAATTTTAAAGAATTTTACTGTTTAGTTGATTGCTTTTTCAAGTATTTCAGTTTCTGAATAGCTCCACAGTATTTGGATTTGCACAAAGGCAAGGAGGAAAAGGCCTAGAAGGATATTTTTGTCAAAATTGTCTTTAATGGCTCTACTTTCTTCCCTTTATCTAGGTACAACAATGGTGGCACATGTGCTGTTCCAGTGGATTCTGAGAGGACTTATTCTGACTTTTCTGCTCAAAACTACTCTGTCCCTAAATCCAGATGATCCAAATGTTTGTAGTCACTGGGAAAGGTAATCTGTCACCTGCCAATTCTTATTTTTTTTACTATCCTTTTCAGATTTTTACATTTAGAAAGCAAGCTGAGAGCTATAATTTGCTAAATACCACCCTCCTTCAGAAAAGAGCACAGATTTGCTTTACGTAAATAGTACTTTTGAATGCCTTGGAGGGTTTGGATCATCCCAAGGAATTGGTTCTAAGGCTACAGCTATTGACCACATACCCCTGAACCCTTTGGGAAGCTCCTCCAGAGTCTGAGTGACCGAAGTGCACTGAAGTGTTTGCATTTATCATGGAGAGACCTACAGAAATGCTGGCCTTGCTCTGTCTTGCTTTTTTTTGGTTGTTGTCCAGCAAGAAAGTTTGAAGCCCTTCCTGCTGCAGCATTGAGGCTCTTCCTGCCAAATTGTGTCGGCATCAAAGAGTGAATGAAAGCACTGAACATGAAAGGCCCTGGAATTTCTTGTTCTGTCTATTGTTCCAGTGTCCTGGTCCTAAAAGTGGATCTGAGCAGGCCAGTTCCTGTGAGCACAGAGAAACCCACAGCCTTTGATGGGGTTCACACTTATGCAGGGGCTGTTTGCAGAGGCTAAAGGTCCTGTACTTCTCAGTTTAACTTGCTAAATTTCCATTTCTGTTCTCTGGTTCAATTCCACACAAATCTGAATTGCTGTACACTTCAGCAAAACAAACCCCTTAACAAAGGTAAAAATAGAATCATATTTTAATGACTATGTTTTGAGGCCTTAATTAGAGAATTAACTGTTTGTAGATAATGCAACTGCAAAGCAAAGACTGTACAGGAAAAGGATTTTGCAGTCTGCGTGCTGGAAGTGCATTCAGAGCACAGGAATAAAATATTGATTTTGTCTGAAGAAAGTCAGCAACCTAGAGACCCAATCAAGGAGAAACAAAAATTAAATACCAAAATTGATTGGTTGTACTGACCAAGATGACTTTGTTAGTTAGATGTTAATAAATCAAAGGGAAAAGATTGTTAGGGCTATTGCTGGATAATAAATGGACTCGTAAAATAATAATTGAGATTTGCAAGTGTTACTGTCTTACATTAATAATGAGCAATGTAAATATTTTATATTTTGGCATTAGCAGAAGTAAAAACATTATTGTCTAACCCAGCAAACAGTGACAGAGGGCAAAGCAACATCCAGGGGAATCTTGGCTTGTCTAGAAGGGACACGACAAGCAGGGCAGGAACAGCCCAATCTTCGATTTCAAGCCAATCAGACCCTCCAAGCAAATATCTTGGTATTACCTTGTGGGTACAATCTCCCAGGGCTTAATCACATCAGCAGTCCTGCTGATGAGAGGGAAATCAGCTGCAGAATTAAGACAATCGATATAATGAGCAACCTAAAGGATCTAATTCTTGGGTCATGACCTGCCTAGGATGATTTGAGTATTGTTCTCTGAACATATTGTAGATCTGATAGTGGGGCCTGTGTCCAAATCAGAACCTGAGACAGGAGTCCCTTGAGCAGTGCACACACCTACTATAGGGCTATGCAATACTCTGGCATGACTGACCCCAACATGAGATTTGGGTTCCTGTACCACGTGAGAGGCCCAAACAATAATGAACATAGAACCTATTGCATGACTAAGTAGTGTTTTGGGAAGGAGACTGTTGAATTCTTGCTATTGTTGGAGCTCTGTGATTTCTCATCAAATTGCTCAGTTTTTGTCCATATCCATTCACCCTTTCACCTTCTAAACTACCACGAATTTTCATGACATTTGGTGTTTTTCCTAAAAGGAGTGGTTTATTGTTCACACTGATATCTCTATGCCTATATCAGTCATGGAGCCCAAGCTAGAAACATTTCCAAACTTTTCAGGAAGACCTGTAGCTGAAGGAAGCCCTTTTCTGCTCTTTGATAAAGTTTCTAAGATTCTTGATGCAAATATGTTTCACACTGGAGTTCCATGAGCAGCAAATACAGAGAAATGAACCTTTCCATGTGGCACCAAACAGCCTCTCACTTCCTTCCTTCTCCACTCCCAGCTATGCTGTGACCGTGCAGGAATCCTACGCTCATCCTTTTGACCAGATCTATTACACACGATGCACAGACATCCTGAACTGGTTCAAGTGCACCAGGCACAGGTAAGAGCTAATCCTCAGAAATCTCAGTATCATTCTGCCTTTTTATCTCCTCACATACCTCTTGTTTATCCAAATGTTTGTGGTGCTCCAATATAGATGCACACAAAGATGTGTTTTAGGACAGGGTGTTTGGAATTACAGGGCATTGATGAAAGTACAGAGATTTTTGCCTGAGGTTTGAGTGAGACCAGTGATAGTCAGTCCCTCATGGGGCCATCCAGGAGAATATATCCTTCCATTGGCCCTGCCATGGGATTGGAAGTGTTTATTCCCTGACCAGACATGACCAACTCTCTTTTCCAAGTGATTGGTACATGTCCAGGTTTGTAAAAGGAAGTCCATGCACCTCCTAAATTGTGAAGAAAGAGGCATTTGAGGGTTAGTGATAATTAGAAATGGATCTGTGTTAGAATTAGTGCACTCAAATCTGCACTGCAAATCAGAAAAAATGAAGATGGGTCCATTTCCAGCACTGAATGGAAACTGGTACCAAAGGGTTAATTTTTCCCAGCCTGCAAATTATTGCTGTTACATTCATTCTGATTCCAAAGTATCCTAATAAATATCCACTAATAGTCACAATCTTTCAAGGGGATTTTAGAAGCCAATTGGTATCCTAACTCCTGCACTCAGTTGCAAATAGGCTCCATCAGCACCATCCCAGTGTGAGTGTTGGACGTGGCTTTTTAGCTCCTGTGTTACAATGTTTGGAAGTGAACAGAACTGCAGAGCTTTCTGGAATATTGTATAGATTGGAATGCAGCAGAGTAAATTCGATCAGTTTATCTAACATGAGGGACAATAGATTTTGTTCAATCTACATAATTTCTATAAACTAGCAAGACTGTTTTGAAGTGTTTGCTGTTAAATATGAAGTTAAATATTACCTTTGTAATGTGGTATCCTTGCTAATGCTATGAGTAAGTGTAGGAGTGCTACAGAATGCTAAACACTTTTTAATTTCTGTGGACAACAGTATTGTGGTGGGGAAAACAGGCTTTAAATACTGAACTGGGACTATGTCGTCACTTTGCAAGGTATGAGTGCCTTGGAAGGGTTAGCAAGCAGGAACAAATCACTTGGGGTTAACTTCTCAAGCTGTGTATTGAGAGCAGTTCCCATTGTGGGAGTTTTTGTGTAGCAGCTGACACAGTGGTCTCTGCAGAAGATTCTGTTCCTTCCATTGATGAGAGCTGACCTTGCTGATGTGCAAAAATAAACCATTTATTCTTGAAGAAACTCCTTGCCCTTGCAGTAGGACTGGGAAAATGTTTTAAGACAGCAGCTGCCCCAGGAAGAGCTCCAGTGACTGACTGTCACAAGCACTGTGTTTATAACACAAGTCATATTTCAAGCTTCAAAACAAGTATCGATTTATTCCTTATTGTGGCTTTTATTACCAAAAGCTTTCATGCATTTAAAAATAATTATTGAATGCTACCCTTATTATAATTTAACACAAATATCATTCCAGCAGGAGGCATTGATTTTCAATAGTGTCCAATGGTTTTGTGTCTTGTGGTGCAGGATCAGCTACAAAACTGCCTATCGCAGGGGGCTGCGCACGATGTACCGGCGACGCTCCCAGTGCTGCCCTGGCTACTACGAGAGTGGGGACTACTGCATACGTATGTACACACGGCACATGGCACAGTTAAAAGTAGTTTTTGGAGCAGCTGTAGATAAATTAAAGTCATGTTGCACTAGGGTTGATTTTCAAAGCTTTCAGCTCGTGCTGATTGCAGGCAGAACTGCAGGTACAGAATATTTCGAGTCGTTTCAGGTATGTGCATCTCAAGTAAGTAAGTAAAATTTGGCTGAAGTCATTGGGGAGGGAGTTAATGAAGTTTCTTAGTGCTTTCTTGTATCAGAGCTTACTCTGGAGAGTAATTAATGCAAGTATTCACCAATATTAAGGAGTTAGGGGAACTGAGAACGCTCAGGAATAAACTATCACATAATTTAAGCAGCAGTGTAAAGTTTCTGCCTCTTACCTTTGACAGTTCTTACTTCAAGAGTTAAATGAGTTAAAATCTTGGGTTTTTTCACAATGGTTCCCATCAACAGTTTAACTTTTTAAAGCTTCTCAAATGTCAGAAGAACTTTCTCCCAACTGCACTGTATAAATAAATACAGAGCTCTGGAGTGTTTTAGGTCTATATGAGGGGGGACAAAAATCAAAATGGATCTTTCAGCAATGCCTAAGAGCTTTGTTAATTAAAAATACCCTGTACATTAGTGTCACTTGTTTTCAGTATTGCAGCTTTCTAAGTGTTCTGCATGTGCTAAAAAGGAGAGTGGAGCTGGGATCTCTTGTCTAGGTCTTGTGTTGTGGAATTGTGACACAAGAAAACACAAAGAGGTTTTGATCAGCATCAGAATCCAAATTTTATTAACAGGTTTAGAATGCCATGGAATAAATGTGAAAATGATACAAATATCCAGCTAATTTCAAATATCTTGACCCTGTGCTTTACAGCTATTTCTTTCTAGCTCTGTTGATGTTTTTATCTGAGTTCCTGTGTTGGACTCATATTGTAATACATGAACAGCTGAAAAACATGAATGGACCCTGATCTCATTTTCAATGACCTTTACGCCAAACAGTTACATTAAAGAGGCTTTGGACTGTGAAAAATCACCAACCCTTTGAGATAAGGCATTAGAATTATTTTACAGAAAGTGTAATAATTTGATCTCTTGAAGTGAAAAATGCTGTTAGTCAAGTCCTGAAAAACATTTATTGCAACTTATTGTCTTTGCTGGAATCCTTCCTATGGTAAGTATGTACTTACCTTCAAATATCTCAGGTGTCAATACCATGTCAGCAGTTGTTCCACATACTTTTATTACAGTCTTGGATTTCATGACTCAGAATCCTGTCTAGCACAGAGCATATTTATTATCACTTTTCTGCCTGCAACCTATTGATTTTTTTTTTTAATTGCCATACTGTCACAACAATAACTCTCTCCAGACTTTCTGATTCTTTGAGGATATTAACATTTGTTCTGAAGTGGTCTGTGGGGTTTTGTTAATACTCAGTGTTCTGCTGCTGCCAGGCAAATTTTATCTTTCTGTGGTGGAGAAAGAACAGCATACACCGAAATTTTGCTAATGCAGAGCAGGCAGCAGGTATCTGGTCAGACCAAAAGCCTCATGTTTGACACAGAGCAGATAATAGTTACACTCTCTCCGCTGTTTACATGTGCAGGAGTCAGGTTCTTGTATTTCATTATCAGCCTGATGTGTGCTCAGGGACATCTGCTGTCCATCCTTCCCGGAGATCGGAGCAGCAACAGCAGCCAAGAGGGAAATGATGTCAGGGAAGAAGTTCTCCATCATGATGGATTCCAGATGCTTGGACTTATTATTTGCTACCACAAGTAGCCACATAGAAAAAAAACCCAAAAGCAAACAGAAAACCTCATTGAAATTCTCTGAGCCCTCAAGCAACAGTTTGGAGGCACAATATTTAGCTAATGGGATCCTTTTCATGCCACCCCTTTTGTTTGTAACACATCAAGGCCTGATCCCATTTGTTTTGTTTTGTTTTGTTTTTCCACAATATGTTCCTGTACCAACAAGCAAATTCTCTCATTCATCATTCTTTGCAGTCAGCATTTTCATTCCTGGAGGCACTTCTCTGCTTTTGCCTTTTTCCATCCCATTTCTTACTTCTCTTTAAACTGGTATTTTTTTGCTGTTTCCTAACAAGGCAGTCCAGTACTCCTGTCCCATGTTCCTCTAGACACATTCAATGCTACTCCTCTAAAGACAGCTGCTCCAAGAGTGGTCAGGACACAAAATTCCACTTTCCTGAGCTGCACCTGGCAGGAAGGGAGGGAAGCTTCAGCCCTGCAGAGAGGGTTCTCCCCGCTCAGTCAGCCCTTTAAAATCTATTCCATTAGCAATCATGGAACCACTACAACATGGGGAGGAGGGATACATCCTGCAGTGAGTCTGATGATCAGAAGAAAGTTTGATTAAAAAACAGTGTGTAGATTAAAGGCTAATTGGTTCTTCTTTCATTAATAGCAGTCTTTATTTCTTGCAAAAGTTAAATAGCTTTGTAATTAACAGTGACATGTTTAGACTAGAGAGGGCTGAGTTTAAATCTCTATTAATGACTGTTTCTTGGATTTTAAAGCAGAAGTGAAGGCTTTCAGCTACTGTTTTGATCTCTTCCCTTCTCATTTACTAATTTTTAAAAAGATGTCAGATATACGGTTTTATCTTTGCCCTCCTGTTGGCTTACTAAATAGATTAAGTCTAATAAAATCTACCCTCAGTTCTAAATAGTCATGTTGATCCAGAGCTTCTTGCTCTGCCACTTCTCTGGTGTCTTCTCTGCCTTTTCGGCATCTGTCTGTGCTGCTGCCCCATAAAATGTGGAATTCAGGCACAAGGTCCAATAATTTAAGTGGCTGCCTGGAAAGTTATACAACTGGCCAGCCCATTAGTACTTAGGCTAAACAGTTTTGGGGTATGAAATTGTCTCTGTGCCTCCAAAAGGCTTGAAATACTTTGGGGTTGCAATGGTAGTCAAAAAATCCCCCCTGAAAAATGCTGAAGATGCATATCTGCATTTTTTTCCCCCCTCACTGATATTTTAGAAATGGTTGTTACCATTGTGGGAGCTTTGCAAAACGATTCCCCTTCTCTGAATGTTCTTACACTTGACAGAGCTTTTCCCTGAGCTGTCCCTGAAAACAAACAGCACAGTCTGGGCAGTAAATCAGAGCAGCTGTGATTTACTGTACTTTGTATGCTAAGGTAAGCTTTTGGCAGAGCAAATGCATAAACTACAGAAAATCTTTTTTTAAACAACCTCAGGGTTCAACTGCCCTTCAAGGTTTTTGTAAGGATGTTTTAAAATTATATTGCCTAGATTAGTATCTGCGGCAGATAAAGCAGCTCTGAATACTTTGCTGCTCAAAAAAAAAAAAAAAAAGAAAAAGAAAAAGAATATTACATGGCTCTTTTGTGCTCTTTAGGCTGTGAGGAGATGGTAATTGAATAGTTCCCTCTAAGAATATGTCAGGTGGAAAGATGCCCTGTGTGCTAGATGGATGAATTTTTGTCTGAGAGACCAACGCTTTGTTCAGTCTGTCCATTTTAATCTTATTCTTGCACAACAGATTTGTACAGAGGAGACACTTCTTGTGGGGAACAAAGGGTCAGAGACCTGACATCAGAGGGAGGGCAGATAGGACTCTGAGCAGCAGCTACTGCCAGCTGACTTTTGGGCAGAATAGCACCAACCATGAAACAAAAAGTTGGGAATTCACCTTTTCTTCACAGATTGAGCTGAGCTTTTAAGTGTTTTCTTCACTCTCCTACCTTACACTCTTTTTCTAAAGTCTAAATCTATGCAATGTGACAGGATGTAATAATGACAGGATTAGTGATTTAACAATCTGATTTGCTGCCATTTATCTGTCTTTCAAACCTGCCAAAATTCAGTAGAGTTATAGATTGACCATTTCATGGTGCTCTCCTTTCTTGGCCAAGATATTATTGATCTCAGATTGTTTCTCAACATTCAGCTTTCCACATTACAATTGTCACAATCAGCAGGGCTCCCTGACTTTGACAAATATTTTTCTAGAGAAATTGTTGGTCTCACTGGTTGAATCTCAGTTTGTTACCTACAGAGGTATTTCCCTCAGGCCAAAGGCTGGGGACATTATTGTATTTGCATGTATTTATTTACCCATCTTTTCAACTCACCTTTGTTTGATGCCTTTAATGAATTTCAAAAACAAATGAGGAATGTTCTTTTAATAGCTGACTCAGGGAAATTATGCAAATTTGGGGGCTGATTGTTTTCAGGAGTTTAAATAATGTTTCATAAATTCTGTAATTCCAATAGCCATGCCAACTTCCTAGTGTGATGTTCCCATTTATAGTGTAGCCATATGAACATTCCCACCTCAGGACTGCATTCCCATTTACAGGGCTCTGTGTCTAGTGCAGTTTTTGTATTCTTTGACAAGTCTGTCTTATTGGAGCCATATGGTTGGACTGTTAAACATCTGTACCATAGGAGTAACAATTCCAGAGCTTCCTGCCATCTGGATGAATTACAATCCCTGCAATTCCACGCATATGTTCCAGCAGCACACCGACACCACAGTCGAGTGTACTCATGATGAGAAGAAAAAGAATGGTTTGTGTGATCAGTGCAAAAGTTGTACACTCTTAGAAAATGTTGAATCAGTGGCTTAAACTTCCTGAATATTCATAATGTTTGTTCATATGTCAGATTTGTTGATTTTTTTTCACTTTATAAGGCAGTAGCTCATTAGCATTTTAGAAGAAATGTTGCCTCCCCTTCTCACCTCAATTTTAAATTCCTTGCAGTGAGCATTCCTGTAACTTGAAAATATATTGTTTGAAAGCTGCTGGACTTTTAAAATACATTTTTCTTATCTTTATAGACACACATTAAAGCTGGTGCTGGTGCTTTCTATGAGAGCCTTACTGTTACATTATTCAAGTAAGGGTTCTGTACATCAATAATGCAACTTAAATTAGGGGAAATGCTATAGCAGGACATAGATACTTCCTATCAGGGGACATTCTTTATCTCTGTCTGATTTGGGATGTATGACAGAGAGAAAATGGTGTGGAAGGCCTTTCTGCATATAGTTATTAATTATAGAATTGAAATGACAGTAGGAGACACTTTGAAATTTCTCCCTTTATATGCATTGGAGATGACGCCATACATCTTTTCCCAGTGAAGAACATAGGGAAAATTATTTGAATCCTTTGTTCCCATCTAAAGGGAAACTGAGAGAAAATGGGCCTTTGCTTGTTCATTCAGAGCCTCTTGGGACACAGGAGTGTGTGGGCAGAGGGACACCAGCCTCAAAAGCAGGTTAGTTCAGCTGGTGACACGGATGAAGCCAGTGGGTGACTACTTAGCCTAAAGACTCTGGAGAGACCCCCTGGATGGGAAGGTGGAAAGGTCAGTTCTCATCTCCCATCCATCATTTTATGTTTGCAGTCAGCCTCTGGATGCTGGTGGGGAGCAGTAATGAAATAAGGGAAGGACTTCTGGAAGCAGTGCAGGAGAAGGAGGAGAAACAAAATGTTCATATAAAGTAATGAAAATAGCATAAAGTTAAAAAGGAGGGAATGCTAAAGCTATATAATGTCTCAAGGGGCTTAATAAATATCAGAGGAAAAATTATGCAGGCATTATGGTTGGAAAAAGATTTAGGCTATTGCTAGTGTAGCAGAAAAGGCTTTTCTGGCTGCTTTAGGCAGTCTCTGTTGGATCAGTATAAAAGCACACTGGGATTGCAGACACAGAAGGAGGCACTGGATTCAGAGCTCCTCATGGTGTTCATGCTAATGGCCTGGACGGCTGGGAGCTTCAGCAGGATCAGAAAAAAGCACAAGAACCATAGATGTGATTCATTGTTGAGTTCAAAGAAAGAGCCATGCAAAGTTTAGTCCCTTAATCTGCACTCTTTTAGCAAAGTCAGGCTGGTCCCCAGCTGCTCTAAATCAGCACAGATCCACCAGGATGTGTCTGGATGCCCTTTCAAATCCTCCTCCTGCTGGGATGCACCTCAGAGTGGTTCATGCCAGTCTGCACTGATCCTACATGGCCTGGAGGGCACCAGGGCTATTCCATAATGTCTTTGTTACTCAACTGTGATGCTGGGATCCATTCACCTTGCACAGAACAATAACAGGGTACTGTGCACCCCAGGTATGAATGAACTGGTTCCAAGGACGTGGACATGCAGAGCATTTGCCACTTATGGAATTATGAAGACACAAAATTCTAGAAGGTGTTCCTCTCCAAAATAGCTTGCAGATCATGAGTAGTCCAGATGTGTGTGGAGCTGGGTTAATTTATGGAAATCAATAGGGTCAGAAAGAAGACAGATATATGAAATGGTACAAGTTTAAAATTGAAATTGGAATCATAGAATGGTTTGGGTTGGAAGGGACCTTAAAGGTCAGCTTAGTCCAACCCATAGCTGTTTTCTTGATCACTCCTTTACATCCTTCTCCCATTAATAGTTTTCTCTTGTGCTCTGGAGAAGTTTAAAAGCCTAGGAGAAAAGGAAGGAAAGGTAGAGAGAGGAAAAGAAGTTTCCTAAATTGAGATAGTCTTTAGAAAGAGCTCCTGATGTATACAAAATCTGCGGTGGCATTGCTTTCTGCTTCTTCTCTGTATCCCCCTGGCTGTGACCTTCGCTGACCAGTTCCCACATGAACTCTGGATGTCTGGGAAGCCACCAGTCAGATGTGGGGGACCATTATCAGGCAGAGTCCTTCTTGCCTACAAAAAAGAGCTACTGCAATCTCCTGCCAGGTGTTAGTGCCAGCGGCTCCCTTCCTCATTTCTAGGCATCTTATAGACTGAAAATGTAAATAAAACCGAATCACTGTCACTGCAAGGATGGCTGAAGTGCTACAATAGAATGATAACACGTGATAACGTGATAAAACATGATAACATGTGATAACATATGGTAACACATGATAACATGATGACACGATGACACAATAATATAAGACACACAATAACATATGAATAAGGTATGATAACATATGATGACATATGATAACACAGCAGGGGTATGGGTTAACCCTGTGCCTCCTCCCTCACCGACCCACACAGCCTCTCCCGTTCCCTTTGTCTGATGGGATGGGAGAAGAGGAAAGAAGACCCAAAGAAAAAAAACTTGTGGATTGAGACAAAACAAATGTGAATGATCCTCAGGAACAGAGAAAGCCTTGGTGCTGTGCCAGCACTGTTCAGCAGTAGCTGAAATGTCAGCATGGTCAGCATTGGTTTGGTCACCAACCTAAACCACAGCATGACCCAAGCTGAGAGGAGAGTTAACCCCATCCCAGCCAGCCCAGTACACCCAGCCATGCTGCAGATAATAAAACACTCATCAATATGATCCTCAGGAAATCTCCTTATGGCTTTTCTTTGTCTTTCCACCTCTTGGTTTCAGTAGTGGCAGGGGAGCACTTTGGAAGCTGGAGTGAACCACTCTTTTCAAATGTTTTTCACTCTGTTCAAAACATTGGGAAGGGCGAGCTGTGCTGGCTGTCTGGGCTGGCTGAGGGTTTGTGGGCCTTGCTCTTGCCACCCTCTGCTCTCACAGCCTTTTATAGCAACAGCCATGGATGACCTAAATACGGCAACCTGGGCAAACAGGAGGAGGCATTTGGCTACCTGGGTCCACTTACTTACAGCTCAGCTACTCCCCATCTCCTCTAGCACAGGAATGAGAGTGGCTGGAAGCATATGGCAGATGGAATTTGGCCCAGAGTATACAGTGCTTTCAGCATCTTCCTGTGCATAATGTGCATTTCTTTTATGTGAACTTTTGGAATGCCTGTCTGTAATTATTCCATCCTTTTAGCAGTGCCTCTGAACAATACCAATGGCATTCATGCAGGGAATACCACGTGAGCCTGACATAAGGAATACCATTCCAGGCACATGGTGTGATCCTGTGCCGGGCCAGGAGCTGGAATTCAATGATCCTTGTGGATCCTTTCCAGCTCTGAGCTTCTGTGATTCTATGATTCTGCTAATCTACTTGTGTTTATCGATGTTGGTTTCTCAAATGCTGGGTAATTCCTGGGAGGGGGTTTGCTGGGTGGGAATTTAAATTTTTAAATGTCATTCCCTTTGTTCCAAATTAACTTTGGGTTTTGTGGCATGTATTCCACATCCCACAGCAGGATAAAGATATATTGTTCCATGGATTTTTTGTAACAGCATCCATTTCTGATAGAGACGTGATAGACTATAAAACTAAGGCAGTTACTCTGGAGTTTAATGCAAACTGACAGTACTCTTATGGAAGAAGTCTTGAAAATTTGTAGAAAGCAATCACTTATGTTAAAATATAAAATACTTACAACTCTGAAGCATAAATCATTTAGACCAAAATGTAAAAATATTAAGATGCCAAATTGTGCAGAAAATCACTCTGAGACTTTGGAAAAAAAGTAATTTCTTCCTATTGAACCCACAACTTTGCAGCAGGAGCCTGGATATCAAACAGGCTGAGTGCTCCAATTTCCATCACCTTGGCTGGGAATTGTGGCTATGCACCATCTCTGAGTGGTGTTAACACCCCACAGTAATAAATGATCTGCAGATTGAGTTCATGGGATCCTGTAATGCTTTGGGTTGGAAGGGACCTTTAAGTTCATCCCATTTCACCCCTGCCACAGGGAGGGACACCTTCCACTGTCCCAGGGTGCTCCAAGCCCCTTCCAACCTGGCCTTAGACACTTCCATGGCTGGGGTAGCCACAGTTGCTCTGGGCAACCTGTGCCAGGGCCTCACCACCCTCACAGGAAAGAATTCTTTCCCAATATCCCATCTATCCCTGCCCTCTGGCAGTCTGTGTGTTCATATGGAAGCACTAATTCTTTTTGTAGCTTTACAAAGCAAAGCACCTTCCCCAGACATTTGCATGAGTTTCTTCAGTGAAGTGGCTGATAGTGGAGTGAAATTCTCCTTGGGACAAGGGAAACAAAAGAGTGTGGGAGGGCAGAATGGGAAGTAAGAGTGAACTAAAGGTGCCCAGAGGGCACACTGGAAATTTTATGTTTGCAATAGAGTCAGTTGGCAAATCAGTTTTCATTTCAGGTTCCCTAATTGTTCAGAGGGAAAGGAGATGATGTTGGCTGGAAAAGCATCTATTAAACTCAATACTCAGTACAGGGAAAGGGATTAATCAGATGTCAAAAAGGCTAATCAGGGACAGAGCTCTTCTAAGCAGCCATGGAGCCTTCCTTTAGAACCTGATGTGTTTGGAACTGTGTCTACAGACATTCCCTTTTCTTCTCTGTGTCAGGATTACAGCATTCCCCTTCAGATCTTGTGTTGTTGCACTTACTTTCCATTTTAATAGAGGGGTTTTAAGGCTCCCAAGGGAGATTTTTCATGAAACTTCAGTCCATTTCAGGTTTGATCACAAAATGTTTTTGAATCGTTTATCTTAAGCTCAGTATTTCTAACATAGATATTCACTTTTGGAAACCTCACTTTCTCTGATGCAGTAAGTCAAAAAGAACTATTTAATCAAACTATCTAACCCCAAAGCTTTCCTTCTTTTAATCAAGATTTTTCCTTTCTGAATGCTATGATTTGCTTTCATTACTCTGATGTCTAGAAATCCACGTGCAAAACTAGATGGCCTTACTTCAAAAAGCTTACACTGTAAATATGTAAATTGAGTCAAATAAAGAAATATTTTACTGATTAAAATAAAAAAACATGTATGAAACACGTTATAAGGAGACTGGTAAAGAAATTGAACCTTTTCAGGTACAGCAGTGCTGTGCACAGGAGCTCTGCTGAAGCAGGTCTCTGGTACAGATCTTGGATCTGATGTCACCACACCTGCATTCATGGGTGTCATGTTCTGAGAAATGTCCAGTTTAAATAGAATTCCTTTTAAAAGCATTACTAAAAGCATCTAAAATTATCTTTTCATCAAATACTGCCAATGCTATGCTATATTTATCTTATAATAAAGGGTAGCCCTCTTCAGTAGTTTCTGATAATGTAGGGAAAAGTTTTTGTTTCCAGCTCCCATCATCTGTCTCCAGGCCACAGTGTGAATCCCAGGAACTGGAAAGTACATTTTACTGTGTGTCATTAATAGAAAGTTTCTCTGGACACTCAACATCCAGAAATCGGGCTTGATCCTAAATCAGCTGAACTTCTTCAATCTGGACAGGTGACAGGAAGTTTAAAGAAGTGGCTTGAGATGAGAATCAGCCCCCATCACTACATAAAAAGTTTCCTGTGTTGTCTTTTTTGCAGTTCTTTTCAGAAAGCTGCTGTAAAACACATTGCTGTGATTCCTTTTGAAACGTGAGAAAAGTGAAAGGAGAAAATATTCCATCCCCAGGAATGTTAGTGTAGCTTATACATGAGCATGATCTTCAAATAGAGCATGGTCTGTCCTTGATTTCAGCAGGGTCACCTTCACTTGCATTGCAGGCCTTGATTTGAAATGAAATCTGTAATGTGTTGGCTCTCTGGGGCCCGTGCCTGACCTCAAGGACAGGTTTGCCTTCAGAAATTTGTCCATATTCATCCTGTTTTGGAGAGAAACAAAGAAAGGATTGTTAGATTGACTTGATAAATTTTGGAATAAGAATGAAGAAAGATTTTGTTGGAAACATCGATAGTTTATTCAATTTTCTACAGGACTAAAAGTTTTCTAGGAGCATCTGTGTAATTTGGTTTTATTAAGTGTTGCATTGCCTAGCCAAGACAGCCAGAAGTGTCATACAGTCCAGATGTCTTCATCCATCTACTTTTGATCTTTTAGGAACAGCATTTTTGATGCCCCCATCCTCACTAACACACAGCACACACTCTGCACCTATGAAAATCAATCAGCAGTGGAGTTGTGTCATTTGCTGTCAGAAAATAGAATTTTCTTGGCATGAGACCCACAATTCAGAGCAAGTCAGTAATCAGAGAACTACGGACATGTATCAAGGCTACCAGATTTAAAAATAAATATATCACAGACTGATGGAATTTGTACACAAAGAAATTCACTCAATGCCCTGAGTGGGTAACCTGTAGCGAAATGTGCAAGTGCTGTGATTTTGAGGTGATTTCCAGAATAAATGTTTCCAATTATGAATGTGTGAGGGTTTTCTTCTGATAATGGCTCATTTTCTTTGACATTTTCCCATGTTCTTCCCATCTCACTGTTTAAATCAAACAGCTCCTCAGCCAGTGCTGGAACCTGTAAATTCCTGGTCTCTTGGAGTGCCATAGTCACAGGAGTATAGCAGAGGTGGCTGTGGCATGAAGCAAAGCAGTCATAATGTACTGGCGGAGTTTCTATAGTGAGGCTGAAAATATCCCCCGGCAGTTGAGTTTCGCCCAGCTTTGCCACACTTCTCACCTGTCCATCTGTCATTTACTTCTCACTTTCCTCACCTGCAGGGCACTGCGTGTTCCTCCAGTCTTTCTATGATGGAAATGCTTGTGATTTACCACTTTCAGCTAATTTTCAGCTCTGTACTTCACACCTGGCTGCTCATTTTCCATTCCAGCACAACTCCCAGGAGAGCTCAGACTGCAGGCAAAGATACCCAGGAGTGGAGAACGGGCATTCCTGCCTCTGTGCTGAGTGCTGTTTGGTACCATCTGCCCTCACAGGTAGTTTGGTAGGCCAACTTATGCTTTCTCTCCTTCTGGTAGGTTTGGCTGCTGCTCCACAGGCTGGCAGGAAAGCTGGTAGGACAAGGATCTTAGTTAGGTACAAGCTTCTCCTCTATTCCCAACCTGTCAAGAACCTAATTTCCTCAGGCAACAACAAAAAAATCCCCTGAAGTTAAGAACGGAATGACTGGGGAAAACTTTCACTGGTTTTGGCACTTCTGTCCTCAGAAAACTTGGAGCTTCCTGCAGGCAAATCCTATTTGACTGAATTTGGTTTTGTTGGAGTAAGGTTTCCTAGGTCATGTACAGAGAGAATGAAGGAGCATGCCAAGAGTAAATGTTAATATTTCTGCATTGCTTAGAAAAAGATAGTGCTTCTGCTTTTCGAAATTGTGCCACTTAGAGCACAATTTGCAGACAAATTAAGTTTGTTGGTTGGATGAATCAAGTTCCAGTGGAAAATTAACAAGTGAAAATGTATTTTCTACAAATTGCTGGGAAGAGTTGGTCAATTTACCAAAATGGAAGGAGTAGACTTAGGGCACAGGAGGGGAAAAGCTTTCCAGGGTCATAGATTCTGCTCTGCTGATTCAGGATCTCCCTTAACCTCATTAACGGTTTGAACTAGTGGTAATGATTGTTTTGAACCCTGAGTGAGGCAATGGGAAATCATTTACCAGAAAATGTTAAATGCTGAAATTGTCCCACAGAATAATATTGTATTAGAACATTGATCAGCAGAATTGATCTTCGTGTAACTCTTCCCCCTCAACATGGCAGAATGCAACGATTATTTCTACTTGAAGCAATGACAGAAAATGCATAAAATCGGTTGCAGGCCTTAAAAGATCAAGAATCATCAATATTTAGCTGATCCCTGATGAGTTCTCTCTGGGCTCCAATTCACTTTCTGTGAAGGCAATGGGAAAAACTGAGCCTTAAAACTGTGTCTTGGTTTGAAAGACAGGTGTCTGCCAAGCAAGGTGGGAGCCTCCCTTGGAATGGAGAACATGACCCCCTTCTCTCTGAATTATTATAACTTTGAAATTAAGGGGCTTTCAGGCAAAGCTATAGGGAAAAGGAATAACAGTTCTTTACTAGTATGTATAACAAGGCAAACAAACAACAACGGCAGCAACAACAAACAGAACCAGAACCCAGTGGCAGCCTTCTCTCAGCCGCGGGCCCTTTCCCCTCGGGTGCAGTTCCGCTCACAGCCGGCAGGGGCGCTGGTGGCTCCCGGCCGGGCAGGGCGGCTGCGATGATTCCCCCGCGCCTGCAGGGGGCGCTGTGGCGCCAGCTTTGCTGCGTCTCCCTCACGTGGTAATGGCGGGCGGGCCAGATGGCGAAATGGGCTGCGGCAGGAACGTCAGAGCAGCAGCTGGGACCGCAGGGGTGAGCAGACTCTGGAGTAGCAAACTAAATGGATCAGAAACTCTGCAGCTGTACCAGGAGCCGCAGGGCATCCAGGCAGGCAGGGACTCTGGGGCTACAGTGTAGCAAAAGAAAACCATAGAGCAGTGGCAGGAAAATGGCGGGGCTGGGCAGTGGCAGCCTGGCTGCCTCTGAGCACTGCCAGGAGGGGCTCCCTTGGAGGGGCTCGGGGTCCCAGGTTTTTTCCTGAGGCACCCGAGTAGAAGGTGAAGGGTCCTTTTTCAGTGAGGTCAGGTGTTAATAATGTCCCAGTGCTATGCCCAGCCCCTTCCCCAGCCCAAAATCTGTGGAATCTCTGCCCTTCCAAAGAAAATAAAACCCAAGTAAGAGTAGCCAGCTGCATCCTTCCCCCACCTTGGCCATTTTTTTTGTCTCTCTTAAGTACTGGTCGTTATTTTCTCTTAGCAACAGATGGGACAGAATTCCACAAGAGAAAGAAACAAACTTAAAAATCCTAGCCCCCAACAAACTGGTAAAGGATATGGGAGTGTGACTCACCTTAGAGGGTCAGGATTTCACCTGAAGGAGGAATTTCTCTCTTTGCCACAAGGTAAAGCCTAGGCTCTGGTGTGTCCTGATCCCTCCAGAGTCCTGGGGCTGAGCAGCAGTCCCTGTGTGGATGTCTCTGACCTTGGCCTGAAGTGTGAGTTAGTCAGGAGCTGTTGGGATCAGGCACTGCACAGAGGCTTTGCCTTTCTTGCAGGTTTTGCCTCCTTTGTACACTTAACCGATTCCTGCCTTTGCACCCATTCCGTTGTCTATATCTCCAGACTAAGGGATTAGTGCTGCTCTTACCCAGCCCTGTAACCTGTCCACTTTGCAGGGCAGATGCACTTGAGTGCTCAGAGTCTCTCAGTGCCTTCCCACCATCCCTTTTTGTGCCTTCAACTCCTGCACTTGTTATTAACACAGCCAAAGGTACAACAGAGTTCAGCTTCCTGACCCCAGTCCTGCTCTCTGACATTTGCTGCTATGAGGAGGCTGCTCTGCAGCTCTCACTCAGACATCATTAAGTGGTGAGTGCTATCTCCTATTCCCTCTCTCCACCAGAGCAGATGAAACCAATGGGGCATCAAAATGCCACAAAGAGTGTTAAATGTGTGGTTTCCCTGGCCTCCCCTTTTGCAGGCTCTAAACTTCCCTGTCACTGTCACTGTCACTGTCACTATTTTATGGTCAGTGATGCGATGCCATTCCTGTCTCAGGGATGTGCTGCTCCAGGTCAGCTTTTCCTCAGAACCAACCAGACTGGGATTCCAAACTGTGCTCCACCAGTCTTGCATTTCTCAGGGCACACAGAGCAAGTGACAGTCTTGTCCCTACCCTGCCCTTCCCCTGGCACAGTTTACTTCCCTATCCACTCCCTAGGGTAAGGCCTAAAGCAACAGATTGCAACATGGATTAAAGGAGGTTCTCATCAGTGCCAGTTCCTCTCGTGGCAGTAAACTGTGAGCGTTCCTCCTGAAGGGCCCTTGGAGTCTCAAACTTTGAGATCTGGCTGGAATTATTCCAGGACCCCTAAACTAGTCCATGCCACAAGCCTGGGACACTCAAGAAAGTGGAAGGCTCTGTGTTCACCTCTTTAGTGATCAGAACCCCAGGCTGGCATTTACCTGCTGATAGAAAGGGTAAAAAACTACCATAGAGTTTATGCTTATTAACAAATCTTCATGTCCCAGCAAAAGGATACAGGGATTTACTGAGCTATTGTCAGTGATGGCACTGACACATGTCAGATTCTGCTCTTGGGAAAAGACAAAATCCTCAAAATGTATCTCCACAGTTCTTTTACTTCAGACATTCACAAGTCATGTCTGGCATAGCCTAATCCCTGAGCTTTGGCCTGATGTCAAGACTGAGGATAACACAACCCGGAACAGATCAATACCTCACTGAGGCAATGGTCAGAGATCCCCATGTCCCAGACAACAAAAAGACCATTGATTCTGTTCTGATGGCATTGATGCAGAGTCAGTAATTCTAAGTCTGCAAAAGAAGTGGTGGAATTGCACCTACAGGAAAAAGGAGCTGATCTTGTGACCTGTTGCTGTTACCTGCTCTGCATCAGTCTCATCTTTCCTTTGCTCACATTGATCTCCTTGGGTTTGTATTTTTCACTGGTGCTTTCATGGGAAGATGAAAAAGAAGGGTTGCCATGCACTGAAACAATAAATTCCTCAAAGCCTGAGCAGGCTTTGAGATCTCTTCATCTTTGGAAGTTGCTAAACCTTGCATGAAAGTGCTTTCCAAGGTGATAAATTAATGGATGTATCCTGAGTGATGACCACAGAAATTGACGTTAAGCAATGCGAAGAGCTATTATCCCACTTCATTGAAACAATTATCCAGGAAACCATCAAATCAGCTTGATTCCTGATGGAAAGTCAGTGGTTTAGAGAGGAAATCGTCCATTCCACAAATAAGCAATAATTTAAGAATGAGGAAAACCTACCTGGATGCATTAGCTGTAGTCATCTTTCATCTGCTATCAAATCTCCCTTTCCTGAGCACAGTCAAAGAGAATCCAGCCAAATGCTGACTACAGGCTTATCTAATGAAGCTGATATTGTAGACTCAGCACAACCTGGACCCAGGCCAGTACATTTAGATGGAAGCACCAGAGAGGCCCTGAGTGAATAGATTCCTAATGGATAAGGAGCAAGAATCTTTTTCATCTGTTTTCATCTACTTTGAACTTGTTACATTATCTGAAACCACTGGCCATAAGATAACAGCTATTTCACCTGACAAAATCATTCTTTACTCTAAAAGTGGCACGAGGGAATGGAGGAATGTGCTAAAATGACCCAAATTGTTTCAGGGACACATATGAAATATGTAAGGAAAAAATCACTTTCTCTGTTAAATTTCTGCTTTGTTTAGTCCAACAACTATCTAGCATGGGGCGAACTGGTTAAATAATCTGGCATTAAAATACCAGCAATATAAAAGAAAAAAATGCAGGTTTACCCTTGGTTCACAGAAAATAAATGAAATTGGTCAGAGTTTGGGCGAGATCAGTGTATAGTGAAGAAAAACTGGCAGAGGTAGGACAGAGAAAAGAAGATATTTTGAGGCAATGACCTTGTGTCTCGTGTGCAGTCCAAATAAACCAGTTCATTCTGTGCAGTTCCAGGCGAGTGCCTGAATTTCTCATTGTGTCTCATGGCAGCATCCATATCTCCATTTAGCAATGTTTTCCATTATCATAATGTAGCTACAATTATTTATGCTTTCTGTCACCTCCTGGCTGCTCTATGATCCTGGGCAGGAATCCCACAGAGCCCAGGAAACTTCAGCATGTACGGAATGCTTCGGCATGGCTCTCCAGCATCACACTCTGCCATGAGTAAGCACAGCTCATGGAGCCCGATTTCTCTTCTGCTCTGGGTTCTTCACACTTTATAATTATATCCTGCTCTTTGTTTTGGAGATATTTTGCTTGTCTGGCACGGCAAAGTGGGACAATGGCAGATGGAAGTTGCTGGGTTGGTGGCTGTGAACTCCCACATGTTCCAAGGACCACCACAAATGTTACCACACTCTAGTGCAAGCACAAATTAGGTTGGTTGTGACTCTCTCTTTTGTGAAATAAATGCATAGGTTATATTTTTGGACAAGGTAATGAAACTTTTTCAAGCTAAATCACTCCATACTAGTTCTCCTAGGATGAAAGTCTTCCCTAAATGCACTTTGACCTCTGGGAAAGAGGCTGATTTTGGCAGCTCAGTTGATGCCAGCCATCAGTGGGTTGATGATGTGGTAATGAGCAGGGTGTCACAGTGTGTGTAACAACGACATTAAACCCTGCAACATCATGATTTGGGTCCATACAGAGGAATGCAGCACCAAGGTAGACAGAGCAATTCTTCATCCCTGCTTTTGTCTGGGATAAACTCCCTGTGGTGCCCCTTAGCTGAAGGAATTCTGCAGTGGAAGTATTCTCATGTCTGCTCCACTGAGCTCTTCTCCTCATTGCAATATTCTGGCCACTTCATACCTTTGTGGAGAGGAGACAAACCATTTATCATATCTGAATTCAAATTCTGGACAACAGTTAAAGAATAAGCACTAGTGTTAGAGGAATCCATTTCTCTAACATCCATTCCTCAGTCCAGCCATTTCAGGTGTGAAAAGAGCTTAATCTTTAGGTCTATTTCCCTGAGGATTGACCTTATATGTTAAAAAAAGCCCAGTCTGTAATTATAAAGTAAGTGATAAGCATCAAATGGATTGTTACAGAACCCTTTTGTTGCCTTTATTGCATGATAAGGAGCAGTTGCTGCGTAACCTTGAATGTGGGCAAATAACTCATGCTAAACACATTGCGACAAAGATGGCATTTTGGCAGGGCTTTGATGTAGGTCATTTTATTACCAGGCTGAATCAAACTACAAACTGATGTCAAACTCATGCCAAGAATGCTAATAATACACTGATCAATGGGGTGCTGGATTGCTCAAGTGAAGTGGTCGAGGGAAAATGCAGACATAAAAAGTCTGGAATTCCAAAGGTTGAAGTGCTTGGGCTATTATATTGGGAGGAATTATATTCCTTGCATTAGGACAAGTTTTCTTTACTCCAGGGGCCTTTAGCTGAGTATTGAACAGGACAGTGTCAGAAAGTATATACTTATCTTTATTTTTCTTGACCTTTATGTGCAAGTAATTTTTATAGTTCCATTAACTAGTAAGATCATTTGCAAACCACTGTACAAAGAGTATTATGAAGAATGCCTTGGGGACCATTGTATCCTATAATGTTGAATGTTAATAGAATGAAAAATTAATTTAAACTCTGAAGACTTGAGCATGGCAAGACTTCCCTTTTATAGGAGAAATTCAAAATTTTATTTGCTACGGTAAAACTTTAGAGCTGTACCCTAATATGACCTTTATAAGCCTGATTTGAATCAGTCAGTGCAGGAGTCTGATTGTTTGCCACTTAATATAAAATTACTTCTAACAAAGCTTCTCTGTTTAAAAATGGGGGTTTTCTGTGACCCTCACATATGGGATTAGTCACTAGTGAGCTCTGAGCTCACAGCTACTTGTTTAGCAATTAATCAACCAGAGACAAGAGAACCCACAGTTCCAAGAAGCATCTTCACCTTACTTAAATCTTTAATTGCTTATTAAACATTGTCATCTTCAGCGATGTGGGACTTCAGAACACCTGAAAACAGGGATACGGTTCTTCATAATGTATTTTTTATTATTTTTCATGTGACTGAGTGCTTTAGAATGAGGAATTCTCTCTTGAGTCTTGCTGCTAAGTCTCACATGGCACTCTTCCCGTGGGAATGCAGCTAGACAAGTGATTAAGGAAACTTTATTGCTTAATTAGTTACTATGATGTCGTATTTATGTTAACATAGTTAAGGTGTGATAAATTTGTGTGGAAATCAACTAAATTTAGACCAGTAATGTGCAGGAGTTTTGTTATTTGAAAGAGTAAAGAACTAGTCCCCCATCAGCCTTCTTGCTCACAACATTTGCCTTGAGCTGAGAACGTGGTCCAGTTAAAATGTGTAAAAAATGCTACACATTTTGCATGTTAGAGTGATTTATTGTTGTAAATGTCCAGACAGGCAACAGCAAAATCTCAGTTTTGACTTCCGCATCTCTTACAAAACTAGGATGTCACATCAATGAGAAATGTACTCTCAGCTAAAGCTGTGCAGGGCACAATTCCCAAGGTATCTCTATGCCAGCATATCCTACCTCTGTTAGCACACTGTAGTTTGAATAAGAACTTCTAAGTTTGTGACTGTTCTATATATGGCCTTCTCCTTGTTCTGGATAACCAGCAATTTTCAAATGACTGCATGAAGGTGTATATATTTCTATTGAAAAATCCTGTTTATCTAATATCCTCTCCTGAATTTCAGCCTACAGTGGTGAAGCAGGATGCCTCACTTGTCTCCAGAAAGCCTAACTCAAGTAAAATAAATGCACAAAAGATTAGGACAATTAGTGACTAGAGATTAGCTATGAATATTTCATGCCCACTGCAATACTGTCTAAACACAAGATATGGAATAAGAATAAATTGCATTTTTGACATGCAGCAAACGTAGAAAGGAAATGATTAATTTAGAAAGTTCTTGCAGTCATTTTAATGAGGCAACCTTCTAATCACTGGTCACGTGGGATTTGCTGGATAAAAGAGCAGGAAAGTTTGTCCCACAGGATTATTTTAAGTTCACCTGCATTTTGAAGTTGGATTTAAATGTTTTGTGAACAGCTCAGTGGGTTTGTTCTGCAATGACCCAGCCACAGAATAGGCAGAAAAATGTTTCCATGAGCTTTGATGGCAGCCTGACTGTGGGTCCAAGGTGTGATCCAGTCTGGGAGTCCAACCGGAATGTCAGTTGTAGCAGGAATCATTCAAAGCTACAAAGCAGTGGTGATGAACTTTTGGCCCAGGAGGTATCTGGGAACTGAAAGGTTTCCAGCTTTCATTTCACCTGCAGGTCAGGGAAGCTTCCAGAAAGTTTGCTGGCTGATTTCAAAGGAGTTGGGTAGTTCAGCCTCATTTTCAGTACAGCAACCCAAAGCTATTTCCCAAATCAGCTTTGCTGGCCTTGGTTTAGAGAGGAAGGAATTAACTTTGTCTTGGGATAAGTCTTTTGTAGTCCAGCTTCAGCCAGTTTTTGGTAAAGTAAGCTCAAATACCCACATTTCCCATCTGATATAAAAACACAGGATATACAGCCATAGGTTATGTATGATCTAAATAATGTATATTATAGATATGTATACAGTGACTTCATTGCCACTGCATCATATTTATTGATAGCTCATACATGTTGGTCTAGATGGAAATTATGTGTTCCAACTTAACCATCCAGTTTGAATCTTTGACACACACAGTTTTTGGCAGTGTCCTAAGTGGTAAAATGGACACAAGGCAGTAAGCAGTAAAGTTCAGCCTTTAAAGCAGTTATTCAGTGCTCTCCAAGTTCTTTAGTATGTGATGGGCACACACTGGAAACTGTCAGACACTGAAACAGCACAGGAGAAGAGAATCCTAAAAACTATGAGCTGTTCCTCAGCCAACCAGTTTGTCTTGGTTTGAACTTGAGGATATTGAATTTCCAATATTCCACCAGTGAGGACTGTAGTTATGGAAAACTGACTGACCTTGAAAAGACATGACTGCACTTACAGCCACTGCATCATGGAGTAAAATTATTTATTTTCCTAGGGCTGTTTTTTACAAATCTGTTTTGGACCTTAATACACTTTCAAGACTGAGCTCCATTTTGTCTTATGAGCAGTTGCAATTTGAGTGCAATATAAGAAGCTGCTGTTCTGTAATATAATAATAATAAATGTCAGTTTGGTAAAAACTTTATTACCAAGCAAAACTGCTAACCAAAGGAATTTCTGGTGTGCGAGTTTTTCATTACAGAGCTGAAGTGACAAATGAGTTTATCGCTGTCAAGAGACCTATATTTTATTTTGGTCACTTAGCAATAATTAAATCTTGCAAGTAATTATTTTTTTGTGTGTTTACTTTGTTTAATATTTCTAAACAAAATATTGCTCTCTGAGGCATTGTTTAGGGTATGTTTAGCAACCACTTAATATGTTTACGATGCTGTGTGTTGTTTCCTCTTAACAGCACTGTGCACAGAGGAGTGTGTGCATGGAAGATGTGTCTCTCCTGACACGTGTCACTGTGAACCAGGCTGGGGAGGGACTGATTGCTCAAGTGGTGAGTAAAGATTACCAAAATAGGATAAAAATCTATGTTGCTATTAAAAACCAGGCCTTATAAAGCAATGACCTTAGAACTTGGATGCTTTGAATGGAAAAATTAATGTTGTCTGCTGGTTATTTTGTAAGAATTCATGTCATTGCGGGGGTTGAAACAAAATGACCTTTAAGATCCCTTCCAACCCAAACCATTCTGTGGATCCATGAATATGTGAGCATACCCTTTCCTAGGATAATAACATCGGACTTTTTGGGTTGTGTTTTGCAAAGAAATGTGAAATGCAGTGGAGGATGCTGTTAATCTTTTGGTACTGTTATTAGGATACCAGTACAGATAATAGAGCTCTATGAAGATTTTTTCCTCCCTCAAATCTTTAATACAGCACATTCTTCATGAAATACTCTTTGGAGTATTGGTGTTGTTTGGAAAGCACCCTCTCCAGATAGAGTTCATGTCCTGTTCAAGCCAGTGGGAGTTTTGCCATTGACTTTTCAGGCAGCCCAGATTCTCTCCTCTGATTTACAATCCATCCCTTAAATCCATATCGCCAAAGTTAGGGAAATGGGAGTTGGGAGTTCTGCAGCTTTTGCTAGGGAATTAATCCACACTTGAGGCTTTTAATTTGTTCAGTTGGCAAAGCTGTGTTTGTTAAACTCTCTTAATTGGGAACAGTGAGTTTAAGTGGTTGGTTCATGCTGGAATGGAACAGGCAGCACAAACATCCAAGTGTGATGTAACACAGGCCTGAGACATTATTGACATAACAGGAATAAGCTTGTTAAATGAAGGCTATTTGTGCACCAGGCAAGTAAATAAAGCTGCATGGAGAGAGATGCTGTGAAATGAAACTGAATGGACATTTCATTTTGTGTTGGCTTCCTCCCTTTCTCCCATATTGATTGGGATCTTAAGAAAGAAGCATCGTTACCAGGCAAGAAGGTAGCAGAGAAGGGATCTATAGAGGGAGGTGTTAGAAGGGAATGGGAGGTAAATGTGCCTGAGGGTGAAGGGAAAGGGAAGTAATTGTGCCTGAGGGTGAACACAGCCAGAGGCTGAAGGCAGCGGGGCAGATTCCTGGACAGGTTCCTGGGGTTTTGTCTTCAGCTCCGCTGAATGTCCCCCTGCAGAAAAGGGAAGAGGGAGAGGGAGCAGGGAGGAAGGACTTTAATCCAGAGGGGATGTGGATGCTCCGACCCAGGGAGTGTTCAAGGCCAGGTTGGATGGGACCCCGAGTAACCTGGTTGTGGGGGTGGCATCCCTGCCCATGGCAGGGGTTGGAATGAGATAATCTGTAAGGTCCCTTCCAACCCAAACCATTCTGGGATTATATGATTCCAAGGATGCAAACAAAGAAAATACTATGGGATTTGAAGCAACATTTTGGGATTACCTGGAATGTAGGCAAGGGAAAAACTGGGCAGCATAACATATTGAATGTCTGTCTTTAATAATATTTTTAAAAAGAAAAATAATACCATAAATTGAGAGGTATTGTATAGATTCTCAGGAGCTCATTTTATCTTTTGATTATTCTTAGTACTAGATTTAGTTCAACCTAGCAGTGAGTATGCGTGTAGTGCATGTGCACTAACAGAAGTTAAAAATAATAATAATAAAAAAGACTATGCCAATAAGGACATGAAGATATAGATTATACATTTATACACATGCACACACAGAGTAACAAGCACTTCATTCTGTGTAAAAATGGCCAGGAAAGGATAAGATGTCAAAGTATAGAATGGTCTTGTGGACTAAAACTACCCAGTGACTCTTATTAAATTGCTCTAATCTTGCAAGTGGAGATAAAAGAAAAAAGAAGGTTTCTCCTATATTGAATATTTAGCTTTTTAAAGTAATTAGGAATATTAAAGCACTGACAATGATTGAGATAGAAACATTATTCATAACTTTTATTTCCGCACTGGGCAAGGATCCAGTATATTTCATTTATGAGGTTTCAGCGGTGGAAAGAGAAGTGTTAGCCAATTCCTAAATTAAATATGCCCTGTTAACTTTTATAAATGATAGCCCAGGATTAGCTTCAAAACTTAAGCTTTCATTTTATTAATATAATTAGTGTGTTTGCTGGCCTATAGTGCCCACTGTCTTTCATTCCACTTGTTATATGCTGGGTAACACGTGTTCCTGTCCCAAGGTCTGATCCCACAAGCTCTGCCCAGTGGAATGCTCCTAGGAGGGAAAGTTAGTTTTACTGCACCTGAGAGCTGCTGACCTTTGTGCTTGACACTAGAATTTTTGGTGACTGGACTCTTCATTGTTAGGAGACTTTGTTTAAATCCAAAGGTTTAAATGAAAATATCTTGGCTGAATACAGCATATTGTTATTCTCAATATTTCCAAGAAAGAGAAGCTGGAAGCTTTGCCTAACTGAAGTTAACCAGGTATTTCAGATTCATGATTCACTGTTATCCAGTCATAATGTGGAAAACAATTTTCACTTCTACTGGAATACTGTGTCACCTGTACCTACTTTCTTCCTGTTCCTTCATGACTATTGGGTACCCAGTGAAGGTCACGCATTTGCAGTGACAAAGGCTGTTTGGGGTGTTTGTGCAGGGCTGTTCTCTGGAGAAACCAAGGCTGGTGGCTGAATGGTGCCATCCCAAACCTGTGGGGCTTGAGAACTTCCCAATGCATTCCTCGGGATCAGGGATTTTATGCAGTCACAGGCATATTGCTTTTCATGTTGGCTGTTTGAAGTGCTTTCACTGGGAGAGGGATCGCCAGCCAAAACACTCCCTTTAAATTTAGCAAATCTCCCAGGAGCTGGAATGGTTTCCTGAATGATGTCTCCTGAAAGCGCTGCTGAGAAGTGGAACCTCCCTGACACTGGGGGTTGTGTGTTATCATTTACTTGGGGAAGATCTAAGACACTCACTCTTTCTGAGATACAATTTCAACACCCTGCAGACACAGCCATTATAACTTTCTAAAAGTTATTTCTAACTTTCACTTGATTTGATGGGTGAAATTCAACCATAAGCAGAGCTCCAGCACAAGGTGCAAGTGTCACTTCAGAACCAGAAGTGAGATCCAAATGTTTTGCTTTTTTGATGTGTCTATGCCTGGAGAGGGTCTGAATTCTGACACTGAGCCCCAATTTCCTATGGAGAGGCAAAGTTTTGGTGTAAAATGCAGTTCCCCAGCGTTACCATTCTCCCTTGGCTAAAATATTCTCAATTAAATGTTTTGAATAGTTACAGCTACAGCCTGTAGTCATGCAAACAATTTAATCATCTTGCTCAGACTTGGTTTCATACTTTCCTAGAACCCAGCCTGTAAGACAACAGTTACAAAACTTGCTTTTCGGTGTAGCTTTCCAGTGACTGAGCATGGTACATGTTAGAGTTCATCTGTTGTCAAGGTTAAAATAACTTCAGATGAATTGCTAAACAATTATAAAAAACCCCAGTGTCATATTCAGCTCTGCATGTCTCTGTACCTGTGTTTTACTGCATGCTGTTGTACATCTGTCCATGCCCAGAGGCCTAGCCTTGATTTCATGCTATAAAGCTGCAATATATTAAGGCTTGATTACCATAACAATAAAAAGAGAAGTAATGAGGTATTAACTAAAGAAGCTCTTGAATAAAATGTTTTCAGCATTTTAATGATGCTAAAAATTAAAAGGAAAATAATATAAAAAAACCACTGCATACCTTTCCCTTCCCTTTTAACTTGTTTTATTAAATCATGCCTGTTTTGTCATTGCAATCTGGAGACTGCTGGTTTTTTAAATACAAAGCAAGGTTGCAAATGCTCTGTGTGAACTTACCTGCTCACCTTTCCAATTATTTCAAAGCAATTAGCTTCAAACGGTATGATATACTGGCTTGAAGTTCTGGGGGGTATATAATTGCCTGTTGGTGGTTACCTGGCCTCTTCTGGGTCTTGCTAACAGCCATCTGTATTTGCAAGCCCTTTAGGCCCCCATCCAGCAAAGAATTTAAGCTTATCCTTACACAAGTAGGACTTTTCATCTGCTTTAAGTATTTAGGTGGTTGTTGAGTTTGTTTTGAAGAAACATCTAAAAAGACTTCAGTGAAATCTATACAAAACTCTCATTGAAATCATCAGGCCTGTGAGGAATAAGGTGGTCTTTCTTTCAAGATGTTAATCAGGTAATTGTATTGAAGACCATTTTGACTCTGATCAGCATTATTTATTGTGAGGAAGACCAAAGAAATCTTTCTGGTTACTAGGGGATTCTCAAAACAGGGGTCAACAGGTAGGAAAAAGTAAGTTCAGGGCAAGAACCGCAAGTTAAAAGCAAAAATCTTCCAAAATTGTGTGTGCCAGATTGAGAAATTTCCAAGTAAACAAAACACAGAGGTTTTAGTGAAAAAATAAAGTGGTTTTCAAAGTGTTTGATTTGTAATTAGTTTTGAGAGAAAATACAGTATTTGCCCAAAGTGTAATTAAAGACATGTTGGCATAATAATGCCAAACCATCTTTCTTGCTGTGTCACCTGGGGGAGAGTGATTGTAGTGCTGCTGTCTGGCATAGCCTGATCCACACTGTATACATATGGATAGCATAGTTTTCCTTGGAAAGGATGTTTTGTACAAGCTGCCATTAGGAACAAGAACCTATTTCATCTTTATCTCTTTGTCAAAAATAGCCAAGGTCATAACAACAAGCAGCTGTAACATCACAGCAAGACCACTTTTAAGGGTATAGCCCTGGAGCAGCTGGAGTGCCTCAGTCCTGTGACTCGTGATGAATGGGAACAGCAGATCCTGTGCTAAATCTGAATGGGGCTGTTTGACAAGTCATGGAAAGCAACAGCAGAACTCTCAGGAGAAAAATGAAGTGTAAATTTAAAGTGAGGCTGTGGTGGTTTTCAGGCTTGATTTTAGCATACATGTTCTCCAACTGCTTTGAACTATTTCTGAAGAGGAAATGAAGTTCAAAGGAAAGATCCCTGGTTCATGAATTCAGGCTCAAACAAAATTCATGTGGGAGGCTGATCTGCCAGGATCATTAGCTGATTTTTCATCCTCAGATTTTTAGGATAGGATTGACCAGGAAACCACCAGAGTCCACCAAAGAGGGGCAGAAGTGCAGGACCTCAGCTCTTCTAAGTTGTTAGTGGGCTACTGCTTAGATCCAGAGCCTGTCCTTGAGGGACACTGTCCATGGCTCTTGTTGGGAAATTTGTCTGTGAGGGGTTTGTACCTCAGTGCCTGTTGTATCCAAGTGCCAGATGAGGTCACAGAACCAGGTACAATGTTCCTGTTTCTACCACAGCCCAAGTGTTTCATTTGCCATTCCAGCTGTTGGGTTTAGAGGCAGTTTCTAAAGATCTGTTTGAAGAATTAAACTTCAGTTGCAATCCAGTCTTAATTATAGCTGAAATGGGATTTCATATCCATAGCATGTGGACTTCAAAGTTTTAACACACTTTTCATTTAAGCCAAGCTCAAATTACAGCTTAATTTTGATGTGATATGCAGACTCAGTGACAACTGCGTCATGCAAAGAGCTGCAAATGTACAAAATCAAACTCCAGTGAGGCTCATACAAGGATCTTTCCATAGCAATTACAGAGTGGAATTGATTTCTGTCTCTCAGTTCTAACAATTTGCTCTTCCTTAAACTTAAAAAAAACACCCATCTCCCTTCAATCACTGCTGAAGTGGTGTAATCAGGTAAACAGCTTGTGTTTAATTTTTGCCTCTGCTGGATGTTGGGCCCACGCACTGGGGCTCAGGCCCCGGGTTTCATGTGTTCCCAGGCTCTGTGGCAGCAGCTCTTCCCGGGCCCAGCCCACGCAGGACAGCCTGTGACAGGGAATGAGATGTAAACACAAGCTGCTGTGAAGTGCCGTTGGTGGCACAGCAGCATGTCCTGCGTGTATTTTTACACAGATAATTTGGCTGCATTAAACCAGGCTAATCCATCACTTTTCATTCAGTGGGAATATTTTGTCTATTGCCGAAGCTGTTGGTATCTGCCCAGTCGTTTGTGGCAGTTTCTCCCCACTTTGTGAGGAATGTGTATCCTCTCAGCTTCCATGAATTAACCACTTGGGAGGTGCTGCAAGCTTATGGAAAGGTACTGGAGTCATATGAGCCTGGGCTTCTCTCAGTTACAGGGCTGAGCAAAGGGCAAGGGTTGATTCTGGAAAAGGAAAAGTAGATCCAAGATTTACTCTGGGAACGAACTGCTTTCTGTACTTCTGTGTGATTCATTGGTGAATAGATCAGCTGCCAGTTGTTCCAAGTCTTGTACTAGAGTGAAAAATAGAAATTCAGCATCCTGTGTCCTTTTACTTTTCACCTTCATCTTCCCTGTCAGAGTCTGGGAGAGTTCTTCCTTCCCTAAATCAGCTGGTTGTGTCTAAAGCCGAGGTAGTGACAGATCATTTCCCCAGCACTCCCAGCCCTCCTCTGAGACTCCCTCTTTTGGATGATTTGAAGAGTCAATTGAGCTGACCTAACTCTGTCTATTCCAGTCCCTGGAGTTCTGTCTTCCAGCTAGTGCCTTGCTCTCAAGGCTTGATCCAGCCTTGTACTTCATACATATGAATAGTCCTTTTAAAGTCAATAAGGAACAATCTTAACTTCTTTAAGTTAGATAAATGCTTAAGCCATTACCAGAATGGGAACTTGTGAGATGAGGTGGAAATCAGGCAGGTGAGGATCTCTTTTACAGGGACCAAGAGTTACTGAGTGTCATCCAAGATGAGCAAGGGCACAAACATTGCTCAGGTCTCACAGCTGACAAATGGGATGTGAGCAAGATGGAAATTCTGTGTTCCATGGAACAAAACTGCACTTATTTATGCTGGATATCTCTGGAAAAATCACTCTGAATCCAACACTGAATTCCTGCTGAAAACCAAAAAGGGAAGCTGTGAGCAAATCTTCTTCTGTAAAGCCTTACTGATTGCCTGTCAGTAGGGCAGTATGTCAGGGACTGGTGCTTCCAAAAGGGAGTGAGAAAAGGCATTTAGGTTTTGGAGCAGAATGCTGGGTGTGAAGCTTTGGGAGCAGGCAGGGTTATCCGGGAAAGTTCTGTCCCAGAGCATCCTACAGTGTTGCTGAGCTGTTTGTAACAGAGCAACAGTGGAGCCCTCCCAAAGCACAGCCCCTCTGAACCTGGGGCACAACTGAACTCTGTGGATGCTCTCTGATCTGGGAAATGTCTTGATGATTGACTAAAACTTTGAATTTTCAGGATAACTTTCAGTAAATGAAACCATGGTTACAAGCACTGAATGGGCTAAACGCATTCCCGTGCAGGTTTGTGTGGTTATGCAAGAGGGAATTTGGCTCCCATACATCTTTCCTTGGCTGCCAAACTGGCGAGAGCAGAGCAGACTTCGCAGAGAGGCAGTGTATGTGTGACGAGTTGTTAATTTTATTAATTTGACTGAGGCTTTTCTCACTTTAGACAGAGTAATAGCTATAAAAGAAAGAACCTACTAAAATATCCTCTTTAATGAACTGAATTGCTAATACTGAATTTCATTGCTGGAGCATCTTACAATAATGTGGCTTTAAATGTGCACTACACAAATGAACAGACTTTAGATCAATTTAAAAGTACCATTGGTATAATTTTATGGCCTGGTCACTAAGAGCTGTCACTTGGGGAAAAGAGCAAAATTTCCTTTTGCAAAGCATAGGCAAAAATCTCAGCTGTGGACACCCACTCAAAAGTATTCTTGGGGTTTTTGCTTGCTAAAAAACACACACAAAAAAGTGCAGTGGTCCTTGGGAAAGCTTCTAAATCACTTTTCCCTTTGTTAGATGTGGCAAGGTATTTCAGGGCATGCTTGGAGAGGGCAGAGCTCCGCTCACTGTCCAACACTAAGGTATTGGAAAATCACCCAGGAGCTATTTCAGGCACCTGAACCTGGAGGAGCCTCAGGCCTCTTCTGACTTTTTCTGGGTTGTGAATTACTGTCCCCAAAAACAAGTGCTACAGCTGGGAAAGGCCCTACTGCTCCATCCAGTGCTCTTAGGATTTTTCAAAAGCTGCTTTTCTTTCTAGTTAAAATACTATTTTCTGGGTAGTCTTTAAGGGTTGAAATCAAAAAGGGAAACCAAAGGTTTCATTCAAAAGTTAGACTTGAAATTTACCTCGGGCCTCCAGCAGCTAAAATTTGCTAGAAAATGGCAGATATCCATCACCCAGTGTTAGACATCAGCCTGCCTGTGTGTGGATACCCGAGAGTGGAGGCACAGCCAGTAAATCATTCCAAGAGCACCAGGGAGTGTGCCCAGGCATGGGAGGCAGGCACATAAACACACAGCTTTCCATGGTACTGAGGGTTTCTTTGTTTAGGCTTAAATTTCAGGGTCTCCATACAAAGATACTAAAATCCTTTATTTCAGGAAACAGCAGCTTGGTGTGTTTTAGCTGCTCTTTGGCTGCTGCACTGAACAGTCCCCATCGTCCATGTCCCCTCCCACTGACCTGGTGTTCAACGTGGGCAGTGTCTGCTCCAAGGGAAAGTGTTACATGCTGAGATTTGTCCTCAGGCATCACCCTAATTTTGTGTGAACTTAACTCAGCCTCCACAGGGCGTGGAGTCCTCATTTCTCCTTGATTTCCGTGGGAGTTGAGTATATTTGTCGTCTGGATTGACTGGGCCCATGTTGGAGCTGAAAAGGGATGGCTGTGGTGGGGTAGGAAGAGCTCAGCCACCAGTTAATAGCTGTGCTAAAGAGGAGGGAGGCTCTGATGTACAGCTGGCCTTGGTGTCTTGGGTGGGTTGCATTTAAAATACAGCCTGGAGGCAGCTTTGCTAACTTTAGAGATGTGTGATGATCGGAGCTGCAGGAGACTACGCAGAAGTGATGCAACACGACAGTTTAAAGTGAGAGAGTGATAGCACTGAGCTCCTCCATTGCCTAATGGGGACGTGGCAGCAGAATGGATCATTCTGCTATTTATTGGTTTTAAAGTTCTTTCCATGTCAATAAAATATTTTGTTGGAAAAAGAGACCTCCTTTGGAGCAAAAGTTAGAGATGTATCTGCCATTGCACAGGTGACACTCGTTGGAATTTCTCTTTAGCCTTAAAATCACTTGCATTTCTAGTAGCTTCTCCATGCAGGAGCAGGCCATGGTGATCTTAAATCACTCTGCATAAAATGGGAAGTTTTCAGGGAGTCTTCTTTGTTTTACCCAGTATTTGTGCTATTGTGAGTTTGATAGTAAGATTCTGAGGTGGAACATTTTCTGCAGTTTTTCTGAAAAATCCTGTTCTCCTAAATTACACTCACGAAAATTCCTCTTAGGCCCTTCAAATAGTACTCTGATACTTATTTTTAATCCTTACAAAACCCTGAAAAAGTGTTTGCCATAGGAGCAGATATCTTGTGTCCCCAATGAAATGAGTGTTTGTTGACAGCTTGTCTGCCTTGGTGTTGTGGAGAGAAATAATGAGATAGCAGAGGACTTTAACAAGTGCAAATGTGCCTGTATTCCAAGGGCTGGCAGATCAGAGCCCTCGCAGGCCGCTCGCAGGTGAGCGTTTTGTTCTTGCCGCTAATCAAGCTCGGGCAGGGAGTGGAGCAGGCCCACAGCCCTCCAGAAGGAAAACCACAGAAAATGAGGGAACGTGTCGTGACCTAAGGAAATAAATGAGCAGATGGTGCACCAGCATCATACCTGACACTCCAGAGGAGGTGGTTGTAGCATAACTACCGACTGCAAACAGAGTTGTGAACAGATCCCAAAGCCAAGAAAAGCAGGGGGAAGGTGATATGCATGGATGCATGGAATACAAAAGCAGGGCGAAATAGAGACTGAGACATGACAGAGAAGGAATTCGGGGGAAAAGTTGGAAAAATAAGCAAGGTGAGATAACAGGCAGAAGCAGGTGAGGATAGAAAAGGAGGTCAGTGTACAGATAACTGACTTGAGACAATACATAGCTGAATTTGGATGTTTTACAAATGAACACTGTGATGCATGTGAGGTACCTACAATTTCAGCCTTGTGAGCAGACAGTTACTGGCTGATTCTACTGAGGAGAAATTACAGATTTTGTCAAAATAAGATAGTGAAGTGGGAGAGAATAGAATGGTGATGGGAGATGCCACAGACAGGTTAATGAGGGTGAAGATTTTTCTGGTTCCAGCTGGAAGAGAGTTCTTTTTCTTCCTAGTCACTGATCCAGTTCTGTGGTTTGGATTTAGGATGAGAATAATATTGATCACACACTGATGTTTAGTTGTTGCTCAGAAGTGCTCACCCTAAGTCAAGGACTTTCCATTTTCCCCTGCTCTGCCAGGGAGGAGCTGCACAAGAAACCAGGAGGGACCACAGCCAGGACAGCTGACCTGAACTGGGCAACGAGATATTCCATACCATGGAATGTTGTGCTCAGTGAATAAATTAGAAGGCACCAATTGCTGCCTGGGGACAGACTGGGCACCTGTCAGTGGGTGGTGAGCAAGTGTGTTGTGCAACAATTATCCTTTTTTGGCTTTATTCCTCTCTTTCTTCTTCCTCTTCCTCTTTTTCTTCTTTTTATATTATTATTATTACTGTTCTTATCTCATCCAGTGGGTTTTGTTTTACCCTTTTCCTATTCTCCTCCCCATCCCACTGGTGAGCAGAGTGAGCATCTCTGTGGGACTTAGCTGCCGTCTGGGCTTAAACCAGGACAAGAATCTGAACCAGGTGATACCCAGACAGAAGAAGGATTTAGAGATGAAGTGCTCACGTTTAAGTAGCATTTGTCTTTTTTTGGTGCTGGCAAAGAAATGTTGAAGTGTTTATGAAGGGATGTAAACGTGTGTTCTACAGCACTATGGCTTCAATAAACACTATGTAATGTTTAAACACAATGTATTGAAGTGGGATGCTGGAAGTTATAGTGCATTCAACTGCCAAAAATGCCTTTTCTTGGCCTGGAAGGATCATGCAAGCAAAGAAAGTGCAGTTTTCAATAGTCAGGGTTTATTTTGTTACTGACAAAAGTGGAGGTGAAATGCCAGGAGTTTTGCACATTAGGGAAAATTTATACAGTCAAAAGTTCACTTGTATTTCTGTACTCACAGAAACACTTTATACCTTTTGTCTTGACCCTTCTTTACACCATTTGATTGCCTTAAATGTGTGGTATATAACAAGCACATCTCCCAGTCATTTCCTTACAGCTCCAAAAGACCTGATTCAGTGCAGAGAAACTGCAGGATTTTATTTATTAAACATGCCTGTGTTATCCCAGCAGAATATCTGGATATTTGGGAGTGAAAATGAGAGTTCTAAAGACCTCAATCTTGTCCAAGAAAGCCCAGTGAAGGCCATTTGTCAGGGAAGCTGGGAAGAGACCCAAGTGTCACAGATATGGGTGTCACTGTCTGTAATGACAAGAACTCATGAAATATGATCAGTGACCTAAAGGATGAGTAAAGTCAGAGAATAACAATGCACGATGAGTTTCTGGGTTGTGGACTGAAATCAAAAGGGACCTACTGCTACACAGAGACTTCTGATCAAAGAACTACAGGGAAGAAAGGTGGAAAAGGGAAAGACAGTGTGTGAGAAAGGTTCCCATCTGCTACTATTTTGTAGCAGTAGGTTTTACCCACTTTCATGTCTTTCGGGTGTACTGTGCAAGAAGGATTTAGGCCCCATTAGGAATAACAGTAAATGCCAGATGGAAATAATGTGTGTATTGTTACTGAGGTTATTTTATATCAGGAAGAGCTTTATGGGCATCAACCAGAAAGACGAGAGATAAAACACTCATTCTTTGATCTTGGAGGGTGGTCATTCAACATGAAAAGTCTCTGCTGTTTATCATTTTCATTTTCCATAGCTTTTCTGCCTATCACACAGTGCCTGTTCATGTGAAGGCCAGAGGCTGCCAGGTTTTATAGCCCTGACCAGGATGCTTAAAAATATGTGCATAAAATTCAGGGTAGAGGGTGAAATTCAGGGTGAAATTAGCCAGCAAAATTCAAATTTTAACAGAAGCACCTAAAAAATAAAACAGCAGACATTTGAGGTGCTTTAGAGGTAAGGGTTTCTCACCCTTCCTACTGCCTGCTTAAATCTCACCTTTCTGAACTCCATGTACAGAGCTGCAGTGTTCTAATTATGCAGTAGTGTGAGTAAATCATGAAAATTGATTAGAGGAGAGTTTTTAGCCAAGAGCCAAAGTCTGATGCCCTCTCTGACTTATCAACATTGCAGTGATAATTTCCTAAATAAAGATGAAAGCCTGGAAACAAACTGCAGAAGGAGGCAAGTTTGCAGAAAGGCATGAGGATTCATATGGACTTTGAATTTTTACATAGAGATTGCACACTTAGCTGCCAGGGTGGGAGGTAGGGAGACATAGCTGGAAGCTTGAGGAATTTTTTGGGAATCCAGAATAACCTTTGCTTCATCATCTACTTTTGCCTGTCTGTTAGTGCTTCCCAATTACATGGCATCTACTTCAGTTGGGATAGCAATAAGAAAATACATGCATTTCTGAAAATATTATCTCCTTCTTCTAGGACAAACTCCAGCCACTGGAATTCCCCAGACTCCAGTTTGGGAATACCAGCTGATTGTGGTACCTCTCCCTTGCAGATTTGGTGGGGCTATGTGCCATAGGAGCTTAAGGACAGAGCCCAGTGAATTTGTTTTCAACATCAGGTGAAGGATTACTTTGTCAGAGCTTATTCAGAAATCTGTAGGGAAGGGGGTGTTGTTATTTAGCCCATTTGTGAAATCTGATGGTGGCAGCCCAGTTCTGGGTTTCTTGGGAACCACCCCTCCATGACATTGGTAAGAGTCTCACCATCTTTCCTCCTCAGCTTCTGGCTCCAGGGCTCTTCAGAATGCTCAGGTTCACATCTTAGAGCTCAATCAAATACAAGAAGTGCCATTTAGGCATTAAAAACTCTTCTTCTGTAAGGGTGATTTAAGACTGGAATAGGCTGCTCAAAGACATTATGGAGTCTGTCCTTGGAGATATTCAAAATTCAACTGGATACAGTCTTTAACAACTTGGACTAGATGATCTCCAGGGGTCCTTTCTACCTCAGCTGTTCTACAATTCTATGATTCTATGAATTATTTTATTCCTGTAACTTTAGTGATCTCTGAATCAGAGCAGGAGGCTTAGTGAATTGCTGGATATGGTGGAAAGCGTAGAATATCTAAGCAGCAGGTCAGAGCATTCTGAAAGCCCCTGTGAATCTCCTGTGTCTGAGAGCAGAACTCTATTATGGTGAGCCTGTCCAAAGAACTATGTGGTTATTCTCACTCCAAAATCCTGAAATGCCATGGAAATTCTTATGACAGGATGTATTTTCATCAGTGAATTCAACAGTACTAGAATTCCTTGCTCATATTCAGGAATTCAGGCTCTGTTTCTGACCCTATTTCTGGACTGCTGCTTCATTCTGGACACTTCCTTTTCCTCTGTATTTCATTTTCTGGTTTATGGAATGGTGAGCCTGACCACATTTGGGTGGGATACTGGAGTTTCTAGATGAAAACTGCTACAGAAGAAATAGATGTTTCTCCTCAAAGTAGTGAGGTCCATTGTTGTGTGTTGTGTGGGGAATGCATGTGTTCTATCTGACAGCAAGAAATGATGTTAATTAATTACTCTGACATGCAGTCATGATATTGCAGTCAGTATCCGAGATGTCCAGATGTTGGGTTGTTCTTCCAGGATGCAACATGTTGGAATGCATTAGGAGGTGCATTTTTGCTCTGTGGATGACTATGACAAATTGAGGCACAGCCAAACCATTAAGTTGCTCCCAGGCATCTTTCACGCTTCATCCATTCCATGAGTGATAGATGGTATTAAACCTCTCCCTTCTTTTTGTGGGGAAAAACACATTGTGGATAATGGAAAGGAAATCATCAGCACTAATATTTATCCCAACTTTGTTTTGTATCTGCAAGATCAATGTTTTTTTAATTCACTTTTCATTCTCTTTTGCTTCATTTGCTTTGTTGTTGTAAAGAACATGTTGCATCTCGGGATCACATTTGAAGCACAGTTTTATTAAGACAGAACTACACAAGCAAAATTGTTCTGGGTCCATAGAAATGACAACAGAAACTCAGCCACTGTCAGGTGTCTAAACTCAATATTTAACATTTCTTAGTGGCTTCTTTATAGCAGCAACAGCTCCTCTCACCTGAAATTCTTTCTGGGCTGATTAGAGAAGGAGACTTAGGTAAACTCCACATGTGGCCTTTGGGGGTTAAATATCCCAGGAAAGGTCTGTTTATCCTGAGCAGGTGTGAAAGGGACAAGAGGAACAGCAGATATTGAGGAATGAAATTGCAGGAATTGTCTGGGTTGGGCTGGTATTGCCATAACAGGAGAGCAGGGAAACACAACCCAGACCTCTCTGGAGGGAAACATTATGCTCCATTAAGTAAACTAAAATGTGTATTTCAATTCTGGTTCTCAGGATCTTTGCAAATGCCATTTCATCTGCATTTTGGAAATCCCAGTAATGGGACTGTGGCCAGTGGGCTGCTGAACAAGGAGGCTGCTTCCCCTCCAAGTTACATGGTTTTTCTAATATTTTGTTTTCTAATGCAGATCAAAATCCAAATTCTCCCTTTTCTGTAAGTCTTTCATACGTTAAAAACCAGCAATAACAGTACAGCATGTTAAAATAAAACAGAAATGATGGAGCTGTGTGTCAGAGCAGGGTCTGGTCTTGATCTGTTCTGACTCTGTCAGTACCAGTTTCCATGATGTCTCCTGTGCTTCTCGCACAACACAAACTCTCCCCATTTCTTTACTGAAATTGAATAGTTTCTCTAATAAAATAAGCAATGATCAGCACTGGTACATGGGTCATGCTGCTTGTATAGGAAATTGAGTCTTTCAAGAACATTCAGGAAAGACAAGTTAAAATTCTAGTAAATTAGGTTAACAGTCCTCTTTTTCTTAATAACTGAGAATTTCTTCTTATACTTCCATTACAAGGGGATTCAGGAGGGAACAAAGTTTTTAAGTTTTCTTTTTGGGATAAGGCACATTTGTGACAAAATTCCTTTCTCAGTGGAAGTCTGTCCACTGAGCAGTCACAGTGCTGATCACCCCTCTTTGAGGAGAATGCCAAAGTTTCCGTGCCACTTACATTTCCGTGAAGATCTCAGATCCAGCTCCTATCAATCCTAAAGGGGATTTAAGGAGTTAATTGATCTGGTGGGAACTCTGCACAGAAACTGAGCTTTTCTTTCCCTGGACACTTCATAAGAAACACGTTCATCACCATCCCCAACTCCATGACTGATTAGCTTATATTTTCTTCTCTCAGTGTCTTCCTCTAGAGCCACATTTTTTCCTGGTTTCAATACAGAAATGGAAATTAAATGTCAAACTAGGCTCTGATATTTCAAAAGAGACAGACTTGAAAAACAGAAACATGACCAGAAGAAATGTTTAAAATTTTATCATGGCCCAGTCCTCAGATATCCAGCAGCTGAGGCTGTGTGTAATTGCATTTTAAGGAAGTGAACAGACCAGCCTCAGTTGCAGGATTGTTTGGTTTACTGTAATTAGATAAATTAATCAGTACATTAACTTCTAATGCAGAGCCCAGTTTTGAAATGAGTTGCAGATATTTGCTGTTTTGTTAGGATTTAAAGAACAAACCCTTCCGTGGCGGGTCAGTGTCAAGATAGCTAGGCTACCAGAGCTCTGTGAGTGTGTAAAAGGTTTTAAAGTCCATAAAGTATAGCACAGAGAAAGTTACCATTGGGTTATTTGATATTTTTAAGAGAAAGAAAATCTACATTTGTAAACATCAATTCATAACTAGCCTTGGCCTCACCTATAGATAGTGTGAAACTATATTTCATAGACAGGAAGCAAAGGACGTCCTCCCCATCCTTTGGTTGTAGTGCTTCCACTGATATCACCTGTATGGTCCCAGAAATTGGTTTTCCATGTAGCTGGGATGGTTTCTTGTTCTGCATAAGGGACAACTTGTGAAACACCTGGATGATGGTGCTGCCAGACTTTTCAAGGTCCAAAATTTCCTTGACCAGAGCACTTTATACACAACCCCCCGTTAACAAAGGGACATCTGACAGGTTATAGTGAATATAAACCAGCACATTAAATGAGGCTTTCTGCTGTCTCTTCACTCATCCACACTTTTATGTCAGGCTTTCAACACAGGGATTCTCTGGATACATTAAACATGAATAATTTCTTTTGGTTTGGTAGTTGAGTGCAGTCCTGTATCTCATTAAAAAGCTCACTCACAGTGAACAATGTCACATTACTAAAACATGTTTATCTCTCAAATAAATACAGCCAGAAAGCAGGTACAGGTTTTTCCTTATTGGAGAAGAAGCCAGGATTCATATTGAGGCATGGCTGGCATCACTGGTTCCTAGAACACCCTGATCAGCAGCCTGAAGTGAAGTGATGGTTCTTTGTGCTGGACCCAGACCTGAGGCTGTTTGTCCCCACGTCCCCCCTTCTCTCTCTTATCATCTCCCTCCTATGTAATTTTGCTCTTGCTTTCTGCTTTTATCCATTCTTTTCCTGTGTTCCCCTCCCTTGTTGCCCTTAATTCCTCCTTGTTCCTGGGTGGGAAGGGCTCAGATCCCCCTGCTGCCCCCAGCACTCAGAATCCACAGGCTGGGCTGCGTTGGGGCCTCCTGAGCTGCAGCTCCCCTTGGCGCCATCCTGATTGCCTTCTCCAGCAGGCAGGGAGTAAAGTGGGATTCAAGGAGCTGCCTATGGCTTCACCCCCAGTGAGACATTGGAACAGAGCAAGGAAATGGCTCTCAAGCAGAGCAGTGGCAGGATTTTAGTGCTTTAAGTTCTCTGTTATTCCTTGGCTTTCCTAGATTGCCCTGATGCTGCTTGGGTAGCCTGGCTAAGAGTCTACAACACCATTTTGTATCACAGAAAGATCCCTTTAATGTGTTTCAAAATGCCAGCCTGCCTTTTCAGCCAAATACCAATATTCTGTATGGTTACTGTCTTAGCCCAGTCACTCTTTTAAGTGGAAACTGCCAAGTGTGCCACTGATAGCACATTGGGGTCTCCCTCTCACAAACAGAGACAGGCAATCAGAAACGCTTATTTAATGTAATTTGTGATTCTGTGAATTCAACGTTTGCAGAAGCTGCCAGGCTGCCACCCCAGGGGACTTCAGCAGTGTAGTTCTATATTTGAACTTTAAGTGGGGGGAGGAGAAAGAGGAATAAAAAGAGACACATATAAAGCCTTATGAGGCATTTTCTAAAGTTTAGGAAATAAGAGTCCGTAAAACACATGAGGATTTGGATTCACTTTAGTTCTAGTAATGGGGACGGAATTGTTTCTGCAAAATCAGTGATTGCTTCTGAAAAGCATCAGAGTCACCTTCTAAGCCTGCTCTCAGATGGCTTTTCAGTTCAGATGTCCCGGCTCCAAAAGTCTAATTAGAATGAACAGAGTCTCCATCTCTTCAGAAATTGAACCCAAACCAATCTCAGATGCTGGCAGGTTTGGAGAGCAGGTGGGCATGATTAGATTTCTGACTCTGACCAGACCCTGCACTGAGTCTCCTGGCACATGGCACCTACCTCGTGTCTTTTGTTTGCTTATGATCATTAAAAAGTAATTAGTGAAATTAAGGAGTTCTGACTGTAATGCACTGTCTGTTTGAGAACAAGATGGATTTTGGTGAAGAATCTCAATTTAGTTCCTGGCACAGCAGTTTGTGTTCCATGCCAGGGATCAAAATATGCACGGACAGGTCTCTGTGTTTGTCTCTAGGTTTGTGCCTTGGGGAAGGAAGAGCCTGTGGCTTCTCAACCTACTTTGTGTAGCACTGCAGGGTGTGGAGGGGCTGTTCTCTCTGCCCTTTCAGGACACAAACATTTCATAAATCACAGCCACTGTCAGGCAGCTCTGACTATTGTGCAGCTGCGGGAGAGGTTGCAACAGCCCAAGACCACCAGGGTGTTCTTTGTGTCGGTGAGAAGTCCCAGGGAGCCTGGATGGCAGCAGCAGCTTCTTTTGATATAATTTCTTTCCTACCAGCCCAAAAGATCCTAACCAGATACTGGTCTCTGACTGAAACATCTGGAATTGTTGAAGGGCACTGCTTAAATTGCTGTTCCAAGGTCGTGTGTGATGTTTTGGCTGTGCTCACCACCTTCACTTTAATCTGTGAGTAAAATGCTAATGCACTTGTGCATCCACTCTGGTAAAAATGACCATCAAACCACCCCCCCAACCTATCCAAAGCGAGATCCTTACCTGTGGCTGAAGAGAGGGTGAATATGTAAATACTCTTTCTAGTTGTAGGGAGTTGAATTATTTGTATTCCACATAATTTTTTAATGCACCCTTTTGTTCAGCAATTAATATTTAACATTCTCAAAACTGTCAAACAATATGGTTTTCACAATACAGTTTTAAAATATCTACCAATCCTTCATCCCCTATTATAATAAAACACGGGAATGGCTAATGTGAGTAGTAATTTAATTTGGTTATGTTAGTACAAAGATGAGCTTTAATATTCCTCTTTATTTCATTCGGAAACATAAAATCATAGAATTATTTGGATTGGAAGGGACCTTATAGGCCATCCAGTTCCAACCCCCTGCCAGGGGTCAGGATGCCATTCACTACCCAGGTTGCTCCAAGCCCCATCCAGCCTGGCCTTGGATACTTCCAGGGATGGAACAGCCACAGCTTCTCTGGGCTCCTTATTTCCCACAAGAGTTTGTGTTTGTGGGCGCAAAAGAAAAGCAAGAAAATGTGAGTGCACGGGGACATTGGTGATTGTCAGGTGTCCATTAGGTGACTTTTCTCTTCCACCCATTTCTAGGCAGCCTGGAAATTTATCTCAGCTTAATTCTCTGGTTATAAGCCATTTGCAACTTGAGCAATAATCCTCGTAACCTTTGCTACAGTTGTGTCCTTGATGTAATAGGGAAGGTAACGCATTAGTAGGCACATGCTGAGCTCGGGCTGTACCTGAGATTTAATGATATTTAACTCTGGACCTAATTTCAGTTTACAAGCGATTACATGCTGTCCTCTGGGACATTGCTGCAAAGAATTTTCAAATAAGTTGCAAAATAGTGACGAATTAACTTGTAGTCGTGTCAAAATCAATTATCTTACATGACAGCTCAACTACACTTTTCTGTTTGCTGCACTGCAGCATGCTAAACATCAGCCTAAGCATAAACATAAAGTCCTTGTATGTCAGACTCTGGAGCAGATTGATCCTGTATTTCATGGGCATGCAAATCTCCCAGAGGCTCAGTGGAAATGTTTTGCTTACATTCACAAAATCAGAATATCCTTTCCTGCCGTGTTTATAAACTGTTGCATTATGAAATCATATAAATTTGACACAGTTTGATCAAAACATTCTTGTAGATGTCCTGGGTTGATCCAAGTTAAAAACCTCCTCTCAGATCAGTTCTGCCAAGGCAGTGCCACATAAATCCCCAGCCAGGTTCTTTCTGCAAACTCTTGCTGCAAGGGATGGCTGTGCACCCCTCAGGTGAATGGGGGGATGCCCTGCTGTGGTGGGGCTGCCTTCACAATGGTGATGTGATCAGTCCTAGTCAGGAGAGGTAACAGGGGAAATGAGCACAGGATCTTTAGGAAAAATGTCAACAACCAGTCAGATCCAGCCATCCCCCATGCGACACCTGGTAGAATTTGGAGAGGAAAAGGGAAGCTGGAAGAATCCAGAGAGTCAAAATCAATTTTTTGGTGTTGAGACATTGAGAGTTAAATTTTCCATCCTGGAAAATCTGCTGTAATTCAGCTGTACCCACAGATCTGATTGGTCCCTTCTGTTTCTGAGACACTCACTCTGCACAGAGCTGGTGTTTCAAGTCGTAAACATTTATGAAGGCAAAACTCAGTTTGTAGCTGTAGAGGTTTCATCACGTGCTGTGTGCAAAGAGATGTTATCTGTGAAAGCATAAACTCCTGTACAAAAGCCTGTAATTATATGATTATAAAAATGCACGGAGCCACTTTATCATGGTTTATGTATAAAAGACACTTAAGCTGACAGAGTAGCATTATTCTGTAGGGTTGTGATCAGCTTAAGAGAAATAAAAGATAGTAAAGATACATCAACATCTGCTTAGGTCAGAATCACTGCGGGAGAGGCTGCTAAAGGTTTGGCGTGGTGTAGTGCTAGAAATCTGTTTTGCAGGTTTAGCACTTGAGTTGGCTCCATGTAGAGGCCTGTCAAATGTTACTACAGAGAGAAATACGTCGAGGAATTGTATCGCTTCCAAGCTTTAATTCCTCTGATATATTTTGGAGAACAAGTGTTACTGAAATAGTAGATATTCCTGCCAACAGATTACTGAAGCAGGAAAATACTATTTCAGATGTAGTATTGTAGGTAATGAAGATAGAATAAATGACCTGGACGTAGAAAATAACATCAGTCATTCATGAATTGCACAGCTATAAAACAAACATTCAAAACTAAGGAAATCCATTTGGAATGTGTTTTGGCTTGGAACACCCAGGAAATTTTGTATGATAAATACCCCAAAGTCCAGGTTCTAAGAAAACTGTCAGGAATCAGCAATTTAAGAGGCAGAAACTTGTAGCTGGAGACGTTAGAGCCATTTTCATGTTAGTTATCAAAAGGGAAGATAGTTGAAATAAGTAGAGTACAGATAAGTAGTAAGGAATAGAAAGAGGAACTGAACAGCAGACAAAACTATTTTGACTTAGAAGTCAAAATACATTAGGGATAAAGTGAAATCGGCCAAAAGTCAAGCTATGCCTATTAACAAAACTAGCAGCTGTGTGAGTAAAAAGAGACAAGAAAAGGATGGGGGAGTCCTGCTTTAGGGGACATGGATCAGGACAGTGGTGTCACCAAAACTAGACAGATGTTTCTGCAGCCTTCTGCAAGGATGATGAATGTGGGGTCAAAAAGATGATGAGTAAAGGGGAAAGAAACAACCATGACTGAGGCAGGAGCCCAATCTGAAGGCATTAATAAGCTCCTGGAAGAGAAGGCTGCAGGCTGTGCTCTGAAACAATGGCATAGGAAATGTGACCTGATAGCAGGGATTGGTTAACAAATCTTGCCAAGGTGGAAGGGGGACTTGTCAGAGCCCAGAATGTGCTGACCAGGTTCTTGCAAGTGTTGCACATGGAGGGGGTTAGTGCCTCATACCAAGTTTACTTATTTGAAGTTATTCAGGGTCGGAATTTAGCGGAGTTAGGCAGCAGCGCACATAAACTACATACAAATCACACTCAGCAGAGTGTAAACACAGTTACACAGCTGAATCACATGCATTTCACTCCTGCTCTCTGTAAATGTGTTCGCCATCCTGACACCCTGTGTCCCAGGTGCTGGGAGGGACCTGGTGGATTGAAACCCACTCAAGCCCACTGCTCTCTTCAAATTACCTTCTTTATCCATATTTTACATTCCATGTTGGGCTGAGGCAGGTTTACACTCCCCATGCTGGTCTAGAGAGCTCAGAAAAGCAGATATTCTTTTCTTGGTCGCAGTATTGTGTAGCTGAAGAAAATATAGTTGCTACATTTAACAGGGTGGGAAAATAATGTACATAGCTAGAGACCTGTTTTTCCAGTCCCAGTAATATAAACATCATGGAATACATTTTGAAGGAACTAAGAGAATCAATTGCCTAGAAGTAAATGAAAAATGGATTAAAATAGAACATATATTTATCTAAGGTAGATAGTACAAAAGGCAGCTAGTAGCTTTCTTTGGTAACATAACCAATTTTCCAGGCAAAGGAAACAGTGCAAAATGCTTTGTAAACATAAACAAGTGGAGGCAAATTGCTGGCTGATGGGTTCCCTGTAAACGTTGCCTTGCCAGGAGTTCTGTAGCTTGTGGGAAGTCAGGGAAAAAAGATGTGTGAAAATACCAACATGAAGCAGGTAACATTCACCTGGAATCCTGTGTGCTGTATCAGAGCTGCCTCCTCCTTGCCAAGTTTGGGATCCATGGCCAGCGTGGGGTCTACATCACTGCACCCCAGACACCAAGTGCCAGGGAGGAACCCTCATTCTTGCGCTGTGGGACTGGTACTGGAGTGAACCTGACCCCTCTCCCAGTATTCCATTGTCCAGCTTGGCTGCTCTGGAGTTAATGAACTGCAGGTGTCTGGTTGGGAGCTCTGGGGCAGGGCAGAGGTGCTGCTGGGGCGGGGGGCGGGGGGATGTGTGTATTTAACTGTGGAGAGCAGGACAAAGCCTTTAGTCTTCCTCAGAGGATATTGCAGAAGTTTGAAACGTGCCATTGGCACAGAATTTGTGAAAGAACATTTGTTTCCTGATGAAAGCCCCTATTTAGGAGTTCACAGTTACTTTCTAACCGTTAGGTCAGGCACAGAGTTGACCTCTCTGGGCAGTTTGAGAGCCTGCAGCTCACAGCCAGGAGGGCCCATTGAGAAACCTCTTCGCATGAATGTAAAGATTGTTTTCCTACTGGCTGCATCCAATATCTCATCTTGTTGACAGTTCACCAGTTGCCCTCATAGGCCTCCCTGTCAGACAACATTTCAGCTTAAAATCCTCTCCTGTTGACCCCTGTATGTTGGATAAAACAGTTTCCAGCTGGTGCAGGTAGAGAATGCTCTTTTATTAAAGCAGAAATGTATCTTTGTGTAAAATTGAATTTGTCTATTAGCCTTATAAAACATCTCATTATTATTTGTAGCTGGTGTCAGTGGGAGGGATGCTCCAGCAAGATAAGAACTGACTTTTGACAGCCATTTAGATATTTGGAGTGGCCCATGGAAGTGTCTGGATGCTCTAATCCTAATGTAAATACCTGACCAGAAGAACAAATTCCCGTGATTTTTTTAAGGATCCTGGGACCCTGAAATGTGGCATGATACACCTGTGGATGCCAAATTGGAGCATGGAATGGAACCAATGGAATCTCTGCCATCAGAGTTCATGTCTGACTTCAACGCTCCTCTGGTTTCCAGGCACTTTCCATCATTCTCCTTTGGTATTTTTTGCCTTGGAAAGAGTCTGAGCATTTCCTCCATTGAGCTCCCTTTGCTGACTCCATTTTTCACTCTTATTTAATAAGCAGCAGGAAAGGGATTACTTAACACACTGCATTAAAGAAAGGGTGACATTCTAGTCCTGGAAGGCAAAGGGAGCTTTGGAATTGACTTCAGTGGGGTTAGGATTTTATGCACAATATTAATTTCCTTTTTCAGGAATACTCACGTCTGCTCTAATGTAAATAAATATTACCATGGAAAGTTATCCAACTGCAATTACTTTTTGCATTACATCCTAAATATCTACTTGTACATGACATTTACTAAAGAAAAACACTTGCAAATTACATGTTTGATTAACATTACATCTTTCCCAGTTTAAAAAGGGTATGGTAATTGAAAGCTGCATTACTTAGAAACCATGAACTTTATTTGAGCTCTTCTCTAACTGCAAATCTTCCCTTTTTTATTGAATATTTCACTGAACATTTATAATAGGTGGAAGGAAAGTCCTGTTAAAGCAAACATCCCAGAACATGAAGGTAAAGAACAGTTCCTGCTTTGTCACTGAACAAACAAAGGTGCACATGAAAGGAGAGTTGTGTACAACAAGGGCTCAGGTTTTGCACTTTTGGTCCCTTCCACAACCTCCTTTGGCTCTCTTGGCTCTCTCCCCTGTGCCACTGAGAGAAGTTCCCAGCAGCTCCCACCAGTGTGCTGGGAGTGCACATTTTGGCATCTGCCCACTGTGAAAACAGATGTTGCCTTTGAGAACAGGCACTCTTGAAAGGAGGTAATGCTAAAATTCTCTCCTTGCGAAATTCTTCACAAGCAGAACAATGTCCTGTGGAGTTACTGCAAAATGCCATTTGGAATGTTCTTCTTCCAGCCCTGGTGTCCGGATCCCACACTGGTGCTGTTCCAAGGAGCTCAGCAATGTATTGTTGATCCCCTCTCAGAGTCAGTGGTGGTTTCTGTCGGTGCTGTTGGATGAACTCCGCTGTGTGAAGCTGAAAGGAGATGTCACATGTGGTGCATTTGAATTAGAAACAAGCTCCTCAGTTTTGGGGAGTGAATATTTTGGGACTGTAGCGGTGTTCCCGGGGTAATTTATTTGTGCTGTTTCCCACTTCTGTATCAACTCTAAGCCCAAAGTTAGTCAGACAGTTCCAGTGCAATTCCTGTTTTTCTTGATGGGAATGTCAGGTCCTTGGGCTGTTGGGAAGCAAAGCTGATGACTCTTAGGGGAAGAGGATTAGTGGGAAAATGAATATAAAGAACACCGGCTCTAAACCTAAATAAATTTTACCTGTGCTCTTTTGTTGCCTTTTTATGATGCATGTATGATATAAATTCTCAAAATCTATTTTTATGCTATTGCCAGCAGCCTACAAGTCAAGTAAATAAGAATTATGGCTGTCATAATGGCATCGCTTATGAGGAAATAAAGGAAAAGACAAACATGTCCATACAGTACTTATAAATCTGTTATAAACTGTGGTCTGTGCTTTGCTGCAACATTGTTAATTTAATCTCCGTCGCAGTGTACAGTTGATACAGTAAAGAAAATTTACTGTGTGTGGAACTTGAGAACCTATTAACTCGCCTAAATACCAGAGTCAATTCTTGTATGTGTGTGTGTGTGTGTATATACAAACCTCCGGGAGCTTTGGGATATGTGATGGTCTTGTAGGGATGAAATCAGTTGGCTGCTAATTTGAAAATGTTGTTCATCTCCAATTGCAGCTGTTGTTTAGAGATGTTCTTCCCCAGCAGGTGAGGCAGGGCCATGTTCCAGCACTGGTTATACATCACACCTTGAGACCAATGTTGGAGACAATCCCTGCCCTGGTGTGCACCTCATGGCAGGAACAATCACTTCTCCTGCTCAAGGCATGGTGTGGTCCTAAAATCAGTCATGCATGGGCAGGCACAGCCCAAGTTGTTTGCTTGTGAGTTAAATGTCCTGTCATGGGGTCATTTCACCACATGGGCCAGTTAAGTGCAGCCCCATGTGAGGGATTCATCCCATCTCATCCAGTTTGCTGCTCTGGGAATTGTAATTCCTTGCCAGCCCTCTCAGAGATAGAACTGGACAGTGCTTTGATGAGCCCGGAATTCCCTTTTTGGCTGTGCCTCCTCCCTGCATCTCATTTGGGAGGCTCTGGGGTTTTGCTTCCACCCTTCCCTCTGGCATATGGCATGTCCTGGGATGTTGCTCTAGAAAAGATCTAAGTAGAAGCCAAAACTGAATGAAATGAAAACAGGAGTTCTGTGAGAACGCCTTTAAAACATGAACACACCGTGAAGCCGATGCCATGAAGATTTTTTGCCTTTTCTTTTATACCCCTGTTACACCTTTTTTACAACTTCTGTATTCTTAGTGCTTTTTGCCTACATTCTTGGACTTGTTTGTCAAGCTGAGAGACTAAACATTTTAGAAGCTTCGTAGCTAGGGATCAGTGTGCCCCAGACCCCAAGGTCCTCTCCAGAATGCATTCTGTAAACTAAGATAGAACCATCCAGGGGAAGGTTCCTTGGGGAGGGGGGCTCATTCAAGCATCTCATTGAGGAATTTTTGATAGATATGCTAATTAGTAAAACCTATAATGTTATACCCATTCTTTTGGGTGGGGGCATTGTGGTGTACATTAAGGTGCATTCAACCTGGACGTAGGGCACCTAAGGATGCTTAAAATAAATACAAAGGTAAAATCCCTTTTTCCCTTCTAAGTGTGTTTGACTCTTGATTTTAAGACCAGGAAAAGGTATCAAAGTCCTGTGGAAGTTTCCCCTCTCAGCCAGGGGTTTATGTTTCTTTAACCCCTCAGGCCACCCAACTACATTCATTTTACCTTCTCATCTCATTATTCAGAGGTTGGCCACACTGCTCCCAGTGGCATTCCTAGAAATGTCATGACTTTTTTCCTTTCCTTGGGGCTTGGCCCTGTGCAGAATGCTCATTTTCAGTAAGCTGTGCTGATTAATAACTGTATTTCTCTCCATTTTATTTCTGAAATGCCCTTTGCATTCACTGGAGCAGCCAGGTCACCAAGCAGGAGAATGAAAACTGGAAGGAACCACAGTCTAAGCACTCAGTTGGAAAACAAATAAATAAATATCACACACCCTTTTAATGGAAAACATTAAATAAACTGAATGTAAGGAAGACACTGCACTTGCACTACTCAGACCTTTGAAGTACAGGTCTATAATGTATTATTTGTTGTGCATCTGCCACTGCTGCAATATCAGCTAATGGGGGAAAGATGCTTTAGATGTCACTTTAGAGTGTAAAAGCACAAGACTCAGTGAGTCATGGGCTGCAGGAGGGGCTGGTTTGCTGCTCCCTCTGTGGCTGCAGGTAGCAGAACTTCTTGCTTTTCCTGACAAATGGTGATGGAGTGCATCCTGTTCATGGAGGGAGGGCAGGACTGAAGCCAAGGGGCTTTCTGTAGGTGAGTTAACAGCTATGAGAAAGGGATCCACGCGTTGGTGGGGAAACACCCACCTCCCTCATCAACCATCCTGATGCATCCTGGGAAAGGCCAGCTGGGTGTCCACTCACAGCTGCTTTGAGGGGCTAGATAGATGGGCAGCTCTGGGACCCTGATCCACAGGGCACAGGCAAGAGTGTTATTCCCACTGAGATCCCTGGGAGGTGGACTTTGGCTGCTATTCCATCCCTCTTCCCAGCCTGCTCCACAAATGCCCCTTTGCAGGGACAGGAGGCATTGGCTGTATCACATTTGCATCTCCTGGTGTCTTCACTCATCAGAAAGTATCTGGTAGGGATCTTCAAGAGTTTTTCATTCCGATTGTTCCAACAGAGCTGTAACTGGGGAGTAGGTCAAAGAGAAAAATCCACCTTTTAGCTCTGCTTCTAATCAGCATCCCAAGAAGGAAGCAGACATGACTTTCCTGTGATGATCCGTGGCTGCTCTCCTTCATGTTTGATGGACAAAATGTGAGTCCTGAGGAACTTCCACACAGTGCCTTGGTTTGGGAGGGAATGTCTCTGGTAGTTGGAGCAAATGAATGACTCCCACAGCTGGGACAAAGCCCCTCCACTCCAGCAGCTCATTCCTGCCATGGACCTGGTGTGGGACCAGTGGCTGTTTAATACACTCAGTCTCCTCACTCAAATAATGGAGACAAAAAAAGTCCATGTAAGATTTAATCCTAAAGCAGCTCATGTTTTTCCAAAAGGAAGTCTGGTCTGAGGGGAAAGAACCACTGTATCTCTCCAACACATGGCTCAGCTGAAATTGGTTTAAATATCTGTAAAAAACATTTCCTTAGAAGTTGCGTAAGCTCCCACTTACTACTGTACATGAATTAGAGAGGATTCTGTTTCAGTGTTACTGTACTTCTCATATTTGCCACTGACAGCCTATCTACATCACATAAATAATCTCTAGAGCACCTAATTTAGTACTATTACAGTCCAGATGAAATGTTTATGTAATTTCCCTACTTTTGAGATAAACTTCAGATACACAGAGAAAATTGACTGTAAAAATGACATTGTAGGACTCTATATTTATCTTCTCTCAGTGATTTCCATAGCAAATTTACTCCATTTACCATTTGAAGGCTTTTTTTTTCCTGTTGCCTTATTGTAAGCATGGCAAACTGAGCATGAAATTGTGCCATCATGGTGTGTTTCTCCAAATCACACTTGTCACACTTGTAATCTCAGTAGAGGCAAAAGACAGACTTGGTGTCTGGGCTGCACTGATCAGCAATGATCCCTCTGTAACTACAAAAAGGCTGTTTTATTAAATACCACACCTCTGCTATTCCTAGGCTGGAGATAGAGAGGGACATGTTTGGATTAATATTTACAGTGGTGTTTTGCAGCCCCAGCCAGGAGCAGCATTTCGGTGTGATAGGCATTGTCAGGAGACGAAATTTAAAAGCCTTTGCCTCCAACTGATTAGTCCCATATGCATCCTTTGATGCTTAAAAAAAAGGGTTCTTTTCCTCAGGGCAGTAATAAAATCATCCTCTTTTGTCTCATTGTCTAACTGCACAACAGCCAGAGAACTGCAGTATTTTTGGATATTCTACCAGTCTGCCAAAGGCTGTTGGTGAGTTAAAACAAGTTCCTAGTGAGGAGGGGGAGACAGTCAGGCAGGAACAGACACACAGAGACAAGATAAATCTTATTTAAAGCAGGAAACAAAAGGGATCTTTTACACCAGATCTTTACTTTTTTTTTTTCTTTGCTTTTTCCTTTCCAGATCTTTTTACTTTTACATCTTGCATTAGTAGTGCCTTCAATCCAGTATCTTTTCAGCTCAGATTCTTGTCTGAATGCCCAGGGCCTTTAGTCAAACAAGGTAAAACTTGCTAGAATTGTAGAAAGTGAGTCAAACCTGTGATGTCAGTCAAAGTCAGGAAAACATCAGCAAATCCACTGAAACCAGAGAGCAAACTATCATAACTCCCGACCCCACAGGATCTAATATTGGAGTACACCTAAGGAAGTGGGTGTTTGTGTGGAGAGAGATCATGGAGCAAGGGATCTGATGGATAAGGAGTTGTGTAGTGTAGATGCATTTAAATATCACATAGATTTCATGAGGCTCAGAGTATGTGCTCGAGCTGAGATTAGGCAGCATATGGTCCTGGTAGCTGTGACTGTCAACACATCCCTTCTCCCTTCATCCAGAGAAAACTATCTTCAAGAGGTAACCTGCTGGTGGGAAAAAATCACTTATTTATTGGCAGTCTACTCAAAAAGCCAAACTTAAAAAGGAAGAGTGACATATTAGAAAATATTAAAAATCCAAGATTAATTCCAATTAAATATCCTTGTGAAATGTTTTGATAGAGGGCTATATTTAAAGGGAATGGCAGTCATTTTGGATAAAAACCAGTGCCCTTCAGTGGTTCTGTTTTGTCCACAGAGGCACAGGTGACTTTCAGTGAGAATCTAACTCCTAACCTTTGAACTGCTCCATCCACTATGGTCTTAGTGCCAAAGGAAATTCAGTGTTCGGCTTTCCCTTGCTTTGGATGGGGGAGGGAGTTTCTGACTAACATCCATTTTTGATGTGCAACAAAAATGCCATATGGAGTCAAATTGGTGATCACGGCTGCTTCAAATAGAGTGTTATTTCTTATTTGTGACATCTTAACAAAAAAAACCCTTCAAGCTTGTCTTTTAGTGCTGAGCTCTCACATGTTATTGGCCAAGTTCTTGATGAAAACAGGGAACGATCTGGAGAAGTCGATTTTACACAGGCATTTTTCTGTTTTATTTCAAAGGCTCCTATTATTAATAAATTGTAAAGAACATTCTTTTAATCTACTGCTGTACCTTCTCATTAACATGAATTCATTTCCTGTGATGATCATGGGAACACAAAGGGTGGCTCTGTAAATTCAGGGTTGTGCCGCAAGACCTGACAGTGCAGGGTCCCTGCAGCACAAGGCGTGGAGTGTTCCCAACTCCCAGTTTCGGGTGGCAATTAGCTCCCTAATGCTCCCAACCTTCCCACCTCCTCCCTCCTCTCACTGGGGATAATATTGACATTTAGAAGCTGCAGACAAATGCTGCAGTAAGGAAGGGAATGCTTTTTTAATGGAGGCTTCTGCCATAGCTGGGAGAGAGCAAATGTATGTACACAATTTGCATGCATTTCAATATGTATCTCCTGATGAATTTCAGGGCACTGTTTGTTTCAGGGAGGAAAATAGCTGATATAGTCACCATAATTGAATGAAGTCTATTTTAAATATTCTAATGTGGGAGAAAATTATTCTCTGCAGAAGGCCAAAGTGAGACTGTGTACCTATGAAATCACATTTCAGTCCTCAAAATAGTCCTGGAGTAATACATAGACCTTTTGTTTGCTCCTGGCATAGAGAAAAGGCCCTCAAAAAGCTTGATGACAGTGATGGATCCAGGACACTGCTAAGCCTGTCACTGACTGGGACATCTCCTTGGTCCCTTTTCTCCTTTGTCTTTAGCCATCATTGGCTCCTGCCTTAGCCAGAGCTCTGGCTGCCCTAGAGCCCATGGGTGACAGGTATGGACCTGCACCTCAGCACTTCTCACTGGACCTGCAGGCTTTTGGCACAAACTGCATGAACCCACCGAGGACTCTGGCTAAATATCAGGTGCAGCAGTGCTGTTGATACCTAAATTTTGGGACCTCACTTGTACAGATTAGGGCAGGTTGCCCTCACAGCTTGGGGCCACAACTTGGCTCCGTAGTCACCCCTGTCGCTCTCTGGTGCCGTGATCAGCCCAGTGATAGGAGAATACAACCAATGATGAGGTGAAATTCCTCTGACAAGCTGCTCCCCACCTTACCCTTTCCTTGGTTAGTGACTTGGACTCTCAGCATTTCTTTGACTTTGCATCTCAAGGCTTTGAACAAAGTCTTGTCTAGCCCAAGCCAAATATTCTCCCCATATTCTGTTACAAACCCAGCTTTAACTCTGTCTTTTCCTTCAGTAACTTTGTTTTCAGGGTAAAGAATATAGAAGAGGTTTAGGAAATTGAATACAGTCATGTTCCATCCCATGAATACAGCAGACACAGCTTCTAGTCTATACATGTGTTTAGTTACTCCTCATAGTCTTGGTTTGAAGACTTCCAGCAAAAATTATCCAGCATCTTCCAAATTTGACATTGGGGATGGTCCTGTGCAGTGCTAGGAGTTGGACTCGGCAGTCCTTGTGGGTCCCTGCCAACTCAGCATATTCTGTGATTCTATATACATCTATATCCATAATATATAATTTTATATATTCATAAGATTTTTAAAAAATTGTTCTTTGCCCTTTTTTTGGGGTATGAGGCGGGAAGTTTTCTGTGTAGTGGAACTTGATTTTTAGAGAACTCAAGACACCCAGGAAAATGGCAGAACTGGTGCAGTGTGGAGCAGAGGGAGGAAGGCAGCAGGGATTCCTAGAACACAGCAGCTGGAATAATAACACAGCAGATTTGGCACTGAGCTTCCCTCTATTTGTACCATGGCACTGATAACTCTTTGAGGTGAATTAGAGAATGATGGAAATAGGAACCCACATAAAACATGCATTATTATCCATCCTTTACCCATGACAAATTTTACAAAAGTGACAAATTCAATTTATTTTCATTAAATCTTTGAATTGCCTGGAATACCAGGAAACAATGTGATCCACCTGGATTTTTTGCCTTGTCTCAGACCTGAAAGGAAATCTCTAGTCCACAAATGATCAAGATTAGTATTTGCTTTGCTTTCATGAAAGGTTACCTGTAGAGTGCCTCACATTCATTGGGAAATTTATTTCCTGATGAATCCAATTTACATTAATGTGGGCTCATTAAAAGATAATTATTGTGCTGAGAAGAGGACCACAGCATCCATCAATAGAACATCTGTAATTGTTTTAGTCGTATGATAAAGAGATAATTCTGAGTTCAGCTTTTCATAATGCCACTCTTATAAATGTCAAAACTGGATCCTTATTGTAGCAGCTACGGCAAAACTTAATTACTCTGATAATTATTATCAAGAAGCAGATGTCTCGCACCAGCTCACCTTCTCTCCATTAGCGTAGTATAGAAACCTTTAATGTTTTAACAATCAGAACTTTGAAAGAGACTACAAGGGTCATAAATGTTAAAATATCTGGGTCAGCCAAGCTTGGCTTAGAGGAAATTAGCACTTTTGAAGGCAGCATTTGGAAAACTGTTAAACAGTGGTCCAGCTGCAAAACTCTTGTAAACAATTTCCCAACACTGGAATAGATTAGTGAAGATACTAAAGAGAAAATTTGGTTTTATCTGATGAATTTTGCTCCACGTGTGAAAGCACACACTAGAGTTTTGGTTATGTTAGCAGGCTCCACCTCTAATTTGCATTATATAATAATAAAAGATACTTGCATTTACAGAGCTCTGTATTTTTGTGTTCGAAGGATTTCATAAAGTAACTAATTAAGCATCAGAGCACCTGCATAAACTGGGAAGATGCCCTGTACAATAAAGTACATGTCTTTTAGCCTTGATAATTTCTTCTTGGTGTAGGCAAACACACACTTGATAACAGGGAGGAGAGAATAAAGGAAATGAAGAGTCAGGAAGAAGCAGAAGGGCAGATAAAGGATCCAGTCCAGTGCTGGAAATCAGTGAAATGATGTGTGAGGTGGTGGGGATGTCCATGTGTGCTACTGGTAGAACAGTCAATTCTCTTACCTGTCAGGAAGCATGTAACAGTCATCCAGTAGAAAATTCACTACTAAGGATGCCCTGGGGTCTGCAATTTCATAGCTGGGAGTGGAACTAAAGGGACCAACAGACCTTGTACTGTCCCTTCCACCAAGCCATCCTAGGATTCTGTGACGTCACATGAGTGCCTCAGTGGCAGCAGCAGCTCTGCCATTCCATGTGCATCTCTCTAGTGAGCATTGGGTAAAACACTTTTCTTTGCTGGAAAACTTATACAGGAAAAAAACCATTTACTGGTGCCTCTGACAGTCAGAAAACCCAAGTGGTCAAGAGTGAATTAATAAAAAAAACTGATTTGAGAGGCTCTAAATGTCCAGCAAAAACAGAGAACTAAAAAGAAGATAAAAAATTCAGCACCATTTGATTCAAAGAATATGCATTAAATTCTCATTCCTAAGGTTTCCTTTCTAGTTTGTACTTGCAGAAGGCACTTGCAATTGTAAGGACATTTTTCAGCCTGAAACTTTGCTCATCTGTTTGAAGAACACCCTCTCTAGGAACCGAGTCACGTGCCCAGGTTTGGAGTAGCAGCTGCAATCTACCACTTTGATTAAAAAGTCTCATTTAAAATTACAAATGTAGTTTTCAAACCATTCTTTCAGCTCTATAAATGCTGAGATTCTTTGTGAAGTGTAATACAGTTACTTTTATGTAGTAATACAGTTCTCAGTGTGTCTCAGATAACATCAGGCTCTTACATATTCTGACTAGGCAATGAATTTCAGTTAATAATGATGTTTGGGACATTAGCACCTTTCATCTGGAAATACTGAAGAAATACAAAAACAATACAGAAACCTCAGAGCAGGATTTCTGATGGGCTGACCAAGGCATGGAATGTGGGCTGTAATTCATGTCTCACAGTGGGTCAGGCTCTTCTCTTTCCACCCCAGGCTCTCAGATCATTCCCTGTACAATGGGCTCGGAGCCAGATCTAACATTGTATTTTTATGGCACTGCAAAGCACAAACCACCTCCCACTGCTTTTTACATTTCACAAAGGTGGGAATATGACTGTGATCTGGCTCCAACTCAGGAGTTCATCCATATTTAGAAAGGTATTTAGCACATCCCAGGCCAAGTTTACATATGCATATGCATGGTTGAAGCAAAGCAAACGCTGTAATACCAAACCCAGCTCGTATGAGGGAACATCCAGTGCTGTGACACGGCTGCAAGACTGAACAGGGTGAGTCTGGCATGAAACCCAGGCCTCTGGCTGCCCCAGCTGAGTGCTTTCACAGTTCCCTGCAGTTCTGCCCCACAGCCTCCCTGTACCACATGCTTTCCAGAAAAACTGCCTCCCAAAGATATTCCAAAGACACACAGCATCATTTTACTGGAATTACTACAGAGACCAAAGTTGTCATGAGTCCACCAGTGCAGATCACTGAGATAGTTTCTACATAAGGTTTTTTATCTTGAATCATCCCATGATTAGAAGAAAGTTCTGTATATCACAATGAAAAGCGGGGATTCTTGAGTTCCCTCCAATATTTTTAAAAGCTATCACTACCACAGACAGGGTAGAGGAAATGTACCTGTCTTTGGAAATTTAGATGGAAATAGATACAGACCGTACCTGCAGCTGAAATAATGACTGAAGGAGCTGTCTTCAGATGAAGAGCACACTTCTGAAATACCCCATCGCAGAGCATTTTTTTCTGAAGTTAAACATAGACAGAATCTCTCCTAGGAATAGGGAAAATTGATTTGCTTACTGAATTGCTCACAGGAAAAGCTGATCTTGAAAGTTAAAGTAATTACAAAGAATAGAAAACAATTGGGTCCAAATCAGAAGGTTTTTTTAAATCACTGCTCCTGCCTTTGACTTAGGCAGTAGTGAAGGGGTCGGCTTCCATCACAGTGAGGATTTGGAATGCATAAAGACATGAGCATTCATTGAGCATATGCAGTAATGTCTGAAAAACAGATCTATAATTTCTTTCTTCTCCCTCTTGCTTGGTTTACCAAGGTGTCCCTGGGGTGCTCATTGTTAAACATACTCATAAAAGTCCTCCAACTCCAAGAGAAGTGAAAGATACAGAGAAAAATCCTGTTTTGGGTTAGAGCTGAGCAGCGCCAGTAGAATTTGCCAGTGGCTGAGCTCCTCCCTCGGTGTAAATTAGCACTTACAACTCCAAATGGAGTTTTGTAGTTTACACCAGCTTGTTCTGCTTGCAGCATTGCAAGTGACAGCTGAGTTTGGCTTGTCCTGCTAGAACAAATAGGGAAGGGAGAGAACAAAATATCCTTTGCCAGCACTTGCCAGATGATCTTTCTTTGTGATAGAAGTGTTTCTATTTTAATAAGTGCCTTTTTCTCACAATCCAGCTGCTTTTTCTTGAGCCTACAGAGGGATGACACAAGCAGATCCTCAGTGGGGGCCAACTGATGGAGCCTCAGCAGTGCAATGGGCAAATTCTTACAGCACAAACTTGTAACTCCTCACCTGTAGCCAACAGTGTTGTTTCTGTGAGGTGAGGCTGGTGGAGCAGCTGTGAAAGGCACCTGAATTATGCAGTGATCTGACACAGACTGGAACTTTCCCACCGAGGAAGTCCCTACTTGCTGTAGTGGTGATTATGCAAAGCCAGCTCGGGTTTGTTGCTCTTTCCTTTCCCTGTGTTTGAAAATAATATGTGTACCCTGCAAATCTGCACTTTCCTGATGAAATCTCCATCTTATGCTTTTAAATCTGTATTATATGAAATGTCAATCTGTCCACCTTTGTGACTCTGAATACAGTAAGTATCAGGTTAGTAACAATGACTGGTAGAAAACCAGCTCCGTGGGAATTGGGTTGGGTTAGCTGAAAAACTCCATTGATTGAAAAAGAGTTAAAAGCCGTGTCATCCTGTCACCTTGCAGTGTGACAGTGCTCCCTGCTCAGCCTTCATTTCCCTTCCATCTCAACACCAACTGCTGCTCTGACAGTTCCCAATACTGATCCAAAGGCTGGAGAGGGCTTGGCTATTACTGTATCCCGCAGCCGTAGGGAGGAGAGGAGAGAAGATCCAGCAGGCAGGAATTGTGCAGCAAGATTGATTTATTTAATTATTTTACAAACTCTTTTATATACTTTTTTCTTCATAGTCTAATTGGACAAAGGATCATCCGCCCCCTGGGGTGATTGGCTAAAATCCTAAAACATCCATTGTCAAAATATTTTTCTACTATACCATAAACAAAGCTTTGCAAGGTCGCAGGTGTTCATAGTTTATAGAACTCTGCTACTATCTTCCGTGAGAGAGAAAAGTATCTCACGGCACTGGAAAGAAGCAAGAGAAATTCTTGCTAGCTGTATTTTTGTATCCACACTTGGCCAGACAGCTCATCTCTGTTCCTGGAGCTGCAGCACATGGGGGGCCAGCACATGCCCACTTTTGCTGATCTGGAACATTCTCCTTGGGAATCTCTGCCTGAAAGAGACTCACCAGACCCAAATAAGCAAGCAGAAACATCAGTGCTATTTTTAAAATGCCTCTAACCTTCTGTTGTCCTCATCATTGATTTGTGATTGGAAAAAAAAGAGAAGAGTAGGATTTGATAGGTGACCTCTGACATGAAAGAATACAGCTGTGCACAGCCAGAAAAGGAAAGAAAGAGGGGGAAAAAGATAAAGAAGAAAGTTTTAGGTACCTATAATGCATCACATGCACGTATATGACTGATAAAGTATAAGAAACCATATGTTTCTTATTCCAATTGTCCTCTGCACCCTTCTCTCCGAAGAAGGGATAGTAATGAAGTTTTATTACACATAAAATTAGCTTCTCTAAGTGCTACCATTAACTAGATAATAAAAAGAGTTGCCTGAATCTTGCAAAAGAATTGTTTTTTAAAATGTCAGTTAATTGCTAAATGACTCCAGCTCCTTTCCAACTACTTTATCTTTGCAACAGTGAAGACTTTAGCAACTGACTGAAAGGTTTTATGTCCCTCTTCATTCCCTGCAAGGAAAGGCAAGAGACAGAGGGAGCCTCTTACACACTGCAGCAACTTGATGTTGGAGCATCCATTCTGTCCCTGACCCCTTTGGTGTCGCCAGGACAGACTGACCCACCAAGTAACCACTCCTTGGGGTGTTCAGGGATTTCCCAGGCCCTGGCTCAGCCCTGGTGTCATCTGGGTGTTCCGGAAGGAAAAGTTACCGAAAAAATTATCACAAACATGCTTTCAAGCATAACTGAACATCAAAAGGAGTCTTCCTTGGATTGGTGGGGAAGGGTCTATAAGCCCTGAGCTGGGGTTTAAAGCTGTTTTGGATGAGGTCTTCTTTCCTGGAGCCAGGGATGAGCCATCAGTGAACAAACAAAGGAAGTGGGATAAGGCAGAGATGAGGGGAAGATTCACACCAACAGGAGCAAAGCCCTTTTTGGATCCCCTTTAAGGCATGTTCATTGCTTGTTATTGGGCACAGTCTGTGTTAAGCTGGGATCCCATTCCTGCGGTCCCCAGGACCTGACTCTGCTTGGCTTTGCCCGGTTCCAGCTCTGTGGATTCCTGTATATCTGCTCTCCTTGCTCGTGGTATCTTCTTATTTAAACCTAGTTCAACAAAGCTTTTGAGAATGGGTTTAAAATTAATCTCATGCTTTGTTGAATAGAAGTGGTTTCAGTTGAAGCCTATGGGTAAGTGTCTGGCTGTTGTGAGCAGCTTTGGAAAAGCCAATCAGTTGTGTGCCTAATGCCTGAGCATCCTCATGCAGGGCACTCTTATGTGGGAGCAAAAGATCCCAGAGACATAGGCAGAAGGCTTTCTGGGCTTTCTGGCTCTATCCACAGCCTAAATCATCATCAGTAATAGAGAACTGCATCACTGTCTCTTCCATGTCTCTTTATCCTTCAAGAGTTCTGTTTAGATTATTGTATAAATCAGTATGAATCAATTTTGACTTTGTTTTTATCCAAGCTCTTCTCATACCGTACAGAAAAAACACTCCTTGCCACCAAATCCTGTCATCTTTATCCAGTTCTTCTTGGATGAAATGTCTGTACGACTCAAATATCAAGGTTAGTTCCCGTTTTCTTAGAAACAGAATCTCATATCAAATAGGTGGTATTTTCTCCAGCAAAAAGGCCACCTCTAGGTGGTATTTTCTCCAGCAAAAAGGCCACCTCTAGGCTGCAGCCAAACTCTGCACCAAGTTTTAATAGGGAGCTCAGGAAATTAATTAGGTATGTAATAATTGTTGGCAGTAATGGGAATTCATGTCCATCACCAAAGCCATAACCTGTAGTTGAAGAAATGAATTGCTTGGGAACACATCCAGCACTGATTGTTTCATGTGAGGTCCCAGTGACTTCAGTGAGAATTCCTACATGGAAAGTCAGTGGAATATGGCACCCTGGTCATTGGTCCTTAAGAGACTCTAATGACTTCAATGATTTCTGTGACTTCAGCTGCCCCACAAGACAAGGGAGGTGGTCTGAAGGTTTTACGTGATGTGGTTCTGAGATGAATATGTGGGTGATGCAGGAAAGCCAGGTGAGAATTAAGTGGGTTATATGAAGTGCTTGTGAATAAACTCCTCACCCTACACTGTCAAATTGTCTCCTAGATAGATCCACAGAAAAAAAATATTTGACTCAAGTTTTCAGAGTTATATTCCTGAGACAATTTTCCATATCCTGGCACATAAAAATGTAAATTTTCTTTAGGTGTGCTGATGGTCCTGAAGAGAGATCAGAGGAATCTTAAATGTCTTAAAGCAAATTAGGCTCTCCAGATATGATTGTGCTTTTGCATATGCAAAATATCATGACTGGAAGGTCTTTTAGCCAGGAGTCTCTGAGCTGATGTTGTTCAGGCCGTTGACAATTCCAGTTTCTCTTCCCACAGTGCAGATGTTCACAGTTCTGAAATACTATTTATGAGTGAAGAAAGATGCTATTACAATACTCTGGTAATGAAGGGAGAGTTCTGTGGTTTCATTGCTTCTTTGTTAAATACAAAACCCAATAAAGGGATTTGGAAGATGTCTGGGAGGGATAACTAACAGAGAGTGAAAAAACAGGGAATAGGAGAGACTGGTTGAATGGTATGGATGAGAACACACACAGGCAATTCCCTCTAGTTTATATTCTGATCACACAACAATGTTACTCTGGAGTAACTCCTTGAAGCTAATAGTTTATAAAGCAAAATTAGTCTGGAGAGAAAAGCAGGTATTACAAGTTTGTAAAAGGGGAAGAGGAATTTGACCTCATCGAGAGACATTAGTGAGGAATAACTGGGGGGGGGGAGGTTCTCAAAAGTCTTACATTGCACTTTGAAAATGGATGGAGGATCTGTGTACCTGTGATCATAGAACATGCACAAGTACAAGGAGCTTTGTGAAGCTGCTCCTCGAGGGGCCTGGCAGCCAGGGCTGGGTTTGTCGATGCCCTGTGTGTGCTCCAGCAAAGCCAGAATGACCTCAGACAGCACAGAGAAATCTGATGCCACATCAATAGTTTACACACCTAAACCCAGTTACACTTCAGCTTTTAAACTTTCTATCACTTCTGAAAGTAAGATTTAGATTCCTGATATGAAGAGCTTTTAAAGATTTTCTTCTGCAGCAGAAGCAAGTCAGGGATTTCTGTTTCCTGGGTTATGTGGATGTCACCTTTGGCTGCTGAGGCCAGTTTAAAAAGTGGCAGTCTGGGTTTGCATGGCCAGGGTTTGCATGGCCAGGTTTGCACTGGGTTTGCATGGCCAGGTTTTGGTAGTGGGGGGCTGCAGGGGTGAGAAGATTCTGTGAGAAGCTGCCAGAAGTTCCTCCATGTCCCATGGAGCCAATGCCAGCCAGCTCCAAGATGGGCCCAGCACTGGCCAAGGCTGAACCTGTCAGGGGTTTACTGAAATAACAGAGTTAAGATGGGGAAAACCCCAAAAATGTGCATTTGCAGCTGGTGGGAGGAGTGAGAACGTGTGAGAGGAACAGCTCTGCAGACCCCAAGGCTGTATTTTCTGTCCCCCGTTCTTCTGAGGGGATGGAGGTTGGTACAGAGTGGCTTTTGAGGGCACCCAGTGCCACCGGGGACACCCCACACAGGCACTGCCAAGGAAGCATGTTTGGACTCTCTGTTTGCCAAGCTGTCGTGTTAGTGTGGGCTCTGGAATGATTGGTGATTTCAGGATGTTGTTTTCTAAAGAAATTAGAAATGCTGGGAAATGAACTCCTAAAATAACCTGTAACGTGTGTAACTCTTTTGAAAAGTGTTTTGGAGTATTCGCTCTTTGAGGAGGTGAGCACTGTGCATATTAAAATGATGCCTTTTCAAAGCTCTGAGCTGTTGCTAAAATGTTACAATAAAAAAGTCATTCCCTCCCAAACACATTACCCGTTAATGCAAACACAGAATTTTTTAAAAAGCCATTCCATTCCTTGGTGCTGAGAGCAAGGGAACAATCCAGAGGCAGCAGCCTCATGCCAGTGACCTATGTGATTCAGTGTTCCTCTGGAGAAGACCATCACGCTGGGCTTGTGACTCTAATTAGGGGACAATAGACAGGAAGAGCTCCAGAACTTTTGAATGGGGTCAAGAATACCTTTTGATTAACTAATAGAGGCATCTTAGGATGAAAGTCATGAATGTTGAAAGCCATTTCAAAACAGCATTGGAATAGGATAAGCAACACTTCAAGCACCTGAGATCAAATAAGCAATTGTTTTGTGGAAATTCTTGATCAAAGAGACAGCAGTTCCCTGCCTGGTGCATCACCAGGCTGTGAGAGGGGAAAATAAGCACCAAAATTCAGGTGTATCTCAGCTTAAAACACTGTACAGACCTGGGCAGCTGTGCTGTGCTGGAGCTGAGGATACGTCCCTACCTTCAGCACCACAGGAAACAACAGAAGTATTTTCCTACTTGAGTTCCAGATGTAGGGAGAAAAAAGGATGTTACCAAGGGGAAAATGCAATATGCTGACCATCTGGTGAGGCACTTGCAGGCAGGGTGAGATCTCAGCTACAGGAATGGATCCCCCACATCTCTCTTAGCCAGACTGCCAGGCAGCAGTCAAGATGCAGAAAAGATTTGGCTATTAAGAGGTGCTGTGAAATACCATGGTACTTGAGAGGATTAACATAACCAAGTACAGGCTTCAGTTGCTTGATTCTTTATATGTGTTGCACTTATGTAACATAATGTAGTAATAAATAATGTAGTATTGCATTAGACCACACGTTGAACATTAGCAGGAGTGATGTCACACACTAATTACCATGAACCAATGACCTATGATTTCAAATCCATTATTTCAGAAATGTGTAAATTTAACCCTGTTTTAAGTGAGAAGGACCAAGCAAGTCCTTGGTGAGGAGGCTGGTGTGAGGTCAGGCTGGGATCTCAGTCCATAGGATGAGGATCAGCAGGGTTCCTGGGCAGGCAGAGGCCTGGCTGGGACAGAGCTGGAGACAAACACAGCTCCAGCTTAACTCAGGCAGGGGCTGAGGGTCCAGGGCTGAGCTGAAATGCAGCCTCTGGGTCCTTGGGCTGTGAGTGGTGGTCCAAAGGGAGGCTGGGCAGGGCTGTCAAGGCCCACCAATGCACCCAGGACCCTGAGAGAACAGCCCAGTGTGTCCAGGAGTGGAATTGTTGCTGCCTGGTGGAATGGCACTTTCTCGGGGTTCCCTCCAGTGATGCACTTCCATGTTGTCCAGGAATAGCTTTGGAAGTCATTTCCGGCTGTGCTAACCCTCTTCAAAGGGTCTGGTGTGTCAGGTCATGCACAGAATCAGTGTTGGAAGAGACCCACGAGATCATCCAGTTCAACTGTGTAGCATTGTTTCAGTTTGACCAGATTTGACTTTTGCTTACCAAATGTAACATCCTTTCCAAGCTAACTTTTTAACTATCCCATCTTTGAGAACCTTCCTCAGAAGGATGGGTCGAATTTGGAACACACTGTTAGTGCCAAATTATCTCCTTTGTGCAATGCAGAGGTTACTTCAGTGTTCAGCCTTTAGATTCTGAAAGTTGTGTAGCAAGCCACTGTTTACAGACTATCATTCCTTATTTCTCTCCTTAGAATCAAGCACAGCATAGATATTCTTGATAAATTATTTAATATATCCACCAGGTAGTCTGGTTGAGCAGTGTTCATCCTAAAGGCTCAAAAAAACCACTTTGCAAGTGCAGTTTTTACTTATTATGCAAGACTTCTTCTGCAAGCAGAAGTGAAGAGTGGGAGAGGTGGAGATACAATCCCATGTGTTGATGGAGTGATTACTTCAGGAATTCATTTATGTTTGCTAAAAAACTTTATGCAGATTTGTCCAGGTCATTTGGAGCTCTGCTTCTCAACTGTGCACATGCTGAGGATTATGAAACCCCACTGAGTTCTCATCTTCTGAATTCCTTTTATCGTGTTTTCACTTTGGACTGCATCATACTGAAATTTAGTGGGAATATGTTACTTCCCTAACTGCAGAGTTACCATAATGCATTTAACATGGCCTGCATATCAATTACATTCCTATAATCATGGATTAAAGAGTCTGGAATGGCACATATAAAGAAATCAAGAATTTAGTTAGGTTTTATAGGTGTGGGCTCAGAGTCAGTGAGAAATAAAAATGCATGCAGACTTGGTTTTCCTTCTCTTCCCTTCCTTGGGCAGCTGCCCAAATGTTGCATCTCTGAGTTAGAAAAAGGAGTTGGGTTTGGCTCCTGTACAGATTCCACATTCACCGAGCTGCTTTCTTCATTTAGTGAGCGCTCTCTCTGAGCTACACTGGCCACATTCATCTTTATTAGGCTGTAATGGGAGTCACTGCATGGGAAGCCTTGGTCCTGAGCTCTGCATAAAACTGCAGCTTGCAGATGCTCTAATCCTACCAGCTATTAGCACAATAAATTTATAATTGATATATAGGTGTAAGTCTTCCACATCACCTACCTGAAAGCAAGAGTTATGAAATTTAATAAACTGCCTGTGTCCTTCTAGCTGTGATTTCCCTTCATTGAGTAGAACAAAATGTCCATCAGTGCTCCTGACAATTATTAGAATTGTTGTTAATGTACTATGTACTATCACCATCAGGGCAAGCTCTGAGACACAGTTGGCAAATTTAAAATATTTTATTGTGCTAATATTACAGTTACAAGTGATTTTTTAAAGCAATTTGCCATGATAATGTCAATGCAGTGCTAAGACAAGTAGTTCCTTGTAATGCTGCTCACTGAACAGATATCAGAAGCTGATATCCACACAGATGTAGCAAAGCTTCTGAAAGACTGGCTTAATAAAAGGGAAAAAGCAAAATCAGTGTGATACAGCACAGTTGTGAGGAGAAAGATGCTCGGTGGGTTTCTGGAAGGGTGTGAGTGCCTGAGATGAAGCAGTGTTGAGTAACAGATTGCAGCCAGGACACACCAGTGACTCCACCCTGGAACTGGTGCAGTGCAATTTACATCTTTTTCTTTCTAAGAGAAACAGAAACGCTATAAACATGTGCAAAAATAGTTGACTGTTACCTCCAAGGCACTATTTCACCACATTTCAGGGATATTAAGACAAACTAATCATGTCTATAATAAAGAAATGCTGGTTTTCCTCAGCAGTATACAAGGGAAGCCGCATCTTCCTTGAGGTGTATATTTGATGAACTGCAGCACTGATTATTTGATTGATTTAACTATCAGAGAGGTTATAATAATAATAAACCAATTCAAGACATCATTAACTAGCAGAGCATTTGAAATAATACAAATGAGACAATGATTCATGGGCATGTTCAGATTTATTTTTATGGACTCTTGGGGTCCTTAGGTGTTTAGCACCAGTTTACACATAATTCTGGACACTTACATAATGCTGTTTTCTAAGAGAATTTCTTGATTATAACCAGTTTGGAACCAAGCAGAAAACAAAAAGAGCATCTAGAACATCAAAAGGAAAGAAACAATATTGCCAGAAGGAGTTAGAATAATGCAAAAGTTTACAGAGAGCTCAGCATGGGTAGGAGTGGGAACTACCTTCAGCCACCAAATATTGGGCAATTAGTTACCTCAACTTTGGTTTGGAAGGCTTTGGAAAATAAATGATTCTTTGTTACGTTTCTGTTCTTGCTCCTTCACCTATGGATGTTTTTAATTATGCAAATGTATGCCTTAATGCAACTGTGCCTTTTGTGTAGACAAATATTGGTGATATTTGTGAGTGCTTTGGATGCCCAGGGTAAAGGCTGACTTTTGAGACACATGTGAGGCTGCCACAGGATTAAAGAAATGTAATTTATAAATGCATTTATTTGATTGGTGAAACATCTGAGTTTCCATTGCAGCCTCCTGTAGTCCGTATGAGTTTGTATCTGCACACTGAGGATTTGAGGATCTTTAGCATAAGCAAAGACTTTGTAATAATGGCTTCCCCATCTCTCCTTCCTTCTGACACTGTGCACATCCTTTACATCCAATGGGAAAAACTGATCTCCTGCAGAGACTTTGGAAGCCACAAAAGAGGCTCCTCTTCCTCTCCTGAGCCTCACCAGAGACCAGGTGGCCGTAATGTGGCTATTGGAGGTTTCATTCATATTTTCTACAGTTCCTCTTTTTGCTGCAACAAAGGACTTTCTTTAACTAGGCCACCCATTAATGATCAGATACTTTTATCCTTTCTTGCCAGACGCAAACTCTTTTCTCCTATCCATAATATTCTTTGCCTGTTTCTGCTTCATAATCAATGTAGGCAGTTTTATTAGTTTCAGGATCTAATTTAACATCAAAAGAATCAGACCACCTCTCTGGTGTGTGAATGACTGGCAGACCTGATTCAGAGAAGACATGAGACACGTTTAGTATTTTATAGAACTAGGTTTTCTGTCTGCCAGCACTGCTGCCTTAAATGCAGGGAGAGCTAAGGGAAACCATGGTGGGTACAAAAGCAGCAGTAAAGAGTTTTTTGTGCCAGATCCCCAAAGTGTGCCTGTAAAAATATTTCCTAAGGCAGCTCTCCATCACTGCTCGTGTTAAACCTTTTAAGTCCATGTGTAATCTGGTAAATCTTATTCATCCAGATAGATGGATTTGAATGAGAACTCACCCTGGGAGGAAAGACTGGCCTGGAGAAGATAACAGTTCTTATTTGTCATCCTCTGTTATTGTAACCATATTACAGGGGATAATGAAGTGCAAGGGACAGCAATTAGTCGGTGGCAGCGCAAATGATAAGCACAGCACCAGGACTTTCATATACTGTGGTGTGCAACGCAGCCTATTGATTTAACAGCAGCTTTTCTCCCTTTCACTCTCTAGTAAAAAACAGCACTGAGATTTATGTGAGCAGGACTGCTTTGGAATACAGATCAGGCTGGAGAAATGCTGGTGTGAATCTTTGGATGCTCACAGTTTAAAAAACCCCAGCCTAGGTTAATTCATAAAGTGCTTTCCAAACAGGCTGGATGCCGTGTGGTCCTCAATAGGGCTCCTTGGCTTTGTTCCTCACACCTGACTGCCAATTAATCTGCCTTTTAACTGTGCCTGTATGGAGCCCACATGCTTGGAGCCACCAGCAATGTGTCTCTCTCCAGGCCTCACCAAACTGGGTCACCCTTCAGCTATTGGTTAGTGGTAAATTATTCCCTTTGAGATTCCCAAGCCACTCCGTGGGGCTTATTGTCATGTTCTGGCACTGAGATTTTAGAACAGATTATGGGCAATCTGTCAGTTCAGGCTGTTGAAGGAGAGATGAAAAATCAGACACGTGTTGCTCTCACACACTGAGAAATTCGAACAAAGACAACAGAAAAACTATTTTTCTTCATTTATTATTCCATTATGAATTCCTATTACAATATGGCAAGTAAACCATGAAGTGCACCTTGAATAAAGGGCTCTAATGATGTATGGCACTTGGCATTATCAGAATGTTTGTGTGGATCTCAATGGAGAATAATTTCAGGTGTCTTGAGTTGGTTTTGATGTTCTGCAGCTTCTACAGATCCCAAAAATCACCTTTGTTTGGATCTAAGAACACACTTCACTTGTCAGGGTTGAGGCCAGTCGGCTACAGGGTGATGATGCATTTAGATTAGTTTGTAATTAATGTTTCCTGGTACAATTTTAAACTTGAAAACGGGAATCCAGAAGAATTTACTGTTGATCTTGGAGGGGATTTTAAGTTCAGGTAAATCATGGCCTTTGAATACAACCAGGCCACAAACATTGTAGGAATTCTTGTATGGACTTCCAGAAGTGTCCAAGGCCAGGTTGCACAGGGCTTGGAGCAACCTGGTCTAGTGGAAGGTGGAATGAGATGGTCTTGAAGGTCCCTTCCCATCCAAAGTGTTCTCTATTCCTCACTCTCCGATGCTGAATTATGTAACATAATGAGTTGCAGGCTCTGCCTTGAGTAGGGTATGGCTTTTTTTGGCTTTGTCTCTGATAAATAATCATCTGCCAGTGAACATGTTTAATATTTTCACCTAATATTGTAGGTTAAAAAGAGAATTGCGTTGGAAATTTCATTCTGATAAACAAGCAGTGAGATGATAAATGCCACGAAAAACAGCTCCAGTCACTGCAATGCTTAATGTTTTCTAGTCTTGGTTTTACATCAGCTTCCAATTACAGCTACAAAGGCAGAACCCCAATGTTGATGTAATTAGAAGACCTATAAGCAAATTAAGAATTGAACACATATTTCAGAGCTTAGAATAAACAATCCTAATAACCTTTTTAGCCATTAAAGACGCATCTTTTTTTGTTCTAAATAAAGGATGCCATTCTGGCAATGGCTGAACAAGGATGAGGAAGTTGTGGGGAGTTTGAGTTGGTGGGAGGATTTACTGTGGGGCAAGAATTCCCTCCCAGCCCTGGCCCTGGTTGAGATGGTTTCTCGTGCTGTCTGTTGGCCAGGTCATCCTCAGCTCTTGGATAAAAACAGAAAACAGCCCCATGGATGCTGCACCCCCTGTGCCCTCAGGCAAGTTGCAGGAGTAATGATCCAAAAGGGTTTAGGAGTTTTATTGCAGCAGGGAGGCAGCAGGGGTCAAACCTGCACCAGAAAACCTATAACTAAGTCTGTAATTCTTTTATGGGGAAAGCTGCAGGGATTTCTGCTTGATTAAGGATTGCATGATTGAGGCCAGTGACATTAACAGGCACAATGTCCCCTCTGCATCTAAAATAGTGATCAAACTGACAGGAAAAGCCATGTGATAGCAAAATCCCAACGCTTTCTTGCTGGTAAGAGTGGCTGCAAGCTTCCCATGCTTCCCAGGTCTATAAATGGGATTTGTTTCTCTGGATTTTTTTCTGCTATTAAAAGCAGTTTTTGGAACTTCCCTGTTGTATTTAATGCATATCTTTTGCCTCTCCAGGCTCTGCACCCCCCCAGTTTTGTTTTGAGGCTACATGATCAATAAATGTCACTGCTGAAATGCTTTGCCAGTTCAGGTATCAGAAATGAAAATAGAAGCTCCAGCTCTCTTTACTGGTCATGGCAAATTGATTCTTTTTGGTCTACCTTGCATTTCTCTCACTTCATGTGTTTGAAGAGAGGGGGATTTCTCAGAGCACCTGCTCCTGGGCCAGCCTGAATTACAAGACCCTTGAAAGATTTGTTATTAAATTTGTCTTGTGCTCATGTAAAATGGGAACTGGTGGGATTCTTCTAATTTGAAACCATTTGTGTTTTGGCAATTAAAAATAGTAAAACAGGGACTGTCCATGCAGAATGAACGTGCATTTGTAATTACAATTTGTCCAGGAGTACTCAAGGCTGTGCAATTAGGGAGGAATTATGTTCTTAAAGGACCACTTGGGCACTTTATGGCCAAATAAAAACATAACTATTCATAAGTACAGGTGCATATATGTTTGCTTAAAAAGAAACAAGAAACAATTATTAGATCCCCAGTGGAACCATTTATTCCCTTCCCCAGGAAATAAAAGGACTGACTTGTGCTGAAGGAAGAAGTTTTGTCCTTGCTGCACGAAACCTTACCAGGATTGTTTTCCAATTACTGTTTTGAGCAACAGCACAGGTTCAGGAATGGATTAATCTGAAACTTTACTTGTAGCTCCCTAAAATACATCCACAATTTACTCTATTTTGCAGCCAGTTTTTGCTGAGACACAGAAGTGCAGAGACCTTTGCCACTTGGTTTAGCTTTTTTCCCCCCAAAAGTCCATTAACAAACACTTACTGTTCTTAAGAGTTTGTGACATATATGAAATGTAGAACTTATATTTAGTCAGAGTCAGTTAATGAACTGAGTGTACATTGCTGTCTGCTGGAATCTGTCCCTGAGATTTCCAATTCCTTTCGCTTAATTTCTGCGTTCTGGAAGTTTTAAAACTGTCAGAAAAGATGTTTTACCAGTCTTCACATTATGGCAGGAGCTGAACCCTACTTTCATTAAGGGGTGGAAATGGACGTCAGTTGGACTTTTTTTTCCCTCAGATCCTGTAGGAGGAGGTATGGGTGAGCAAAAGCTACCACTGCAAAAAAAGAGAGCAGGTAAAATATGTACCCACTGGAAAAAAATTAGAAGAGTTTTAGTCATCTATGCAGAACACATACAACACCTAATTAAATCAGGTTTAATTGAAATTAAAATAAACGGCCTGAATTAAGGAATGCAGCTTGTGAGGAACATTCAGCTCCCATTGTGCAGGCAGACTTTACATGAGGCATTTTTGATAAGACATTTTGGGGAGCAGAAGCTGTCACTGCGTGTTTGTACCATGAAGAAGGGCAGAGGACAGGACAGAGGTCTCCGCTCTGGCACCTGGACACGTCCCAGCTCTTCTGCATCCCTGCTGGGTGACCTTTGGCAAGTCACATCTCGTTTCTGACAGTCTCTGAAAGCATTTTGTAGTCTCCTCAGGAGTAGCAATATTTAGGAACAAAGCATTATTGTCCCAGTAATGTGTGATTTGCATGCTGCTTTATTCCACAGGATGGGGCTTAAACAAAATTTATGGGAAATGCTGTTTTGTGCTGGATCTCTGCACAGGAGTGAATCTTACCCAAGATCAATAGAGTCATTCCCCAGTCCTGTGGGTTTTATGAGTGCCACAGAATAAAGGAATCAGGTCCTTCCCCAACAAAAGCACTATGCCTCTGCACAATTGCTAAGCTTGGGAATTGGATAAAAACTAAATTCTGTTTTTCCAGTGTTTTCCGCTTCTTTGTAACCATTAATGAAATTACAGCCCTGCTAATAACAATGTGGCATCCTGGCCATGGTAAAGGTATGTGGGAATTGTCAGCACATGCAAGTTTGAGTGAAAAAGGTGCAAGTCCTCACCTGTCGTTGTCCTGCTGACTTCATCAAGGTTATACAGTGTTTTCAGGAATGCACGGGAAGTGGTATTTTTCAAGTTATTATTTTGATTTTCCATAAGATTTGGCCACCTCTGATGGGCTGGGGGAGTCCAGCACCACTTCGGCAGAGACTGGTGGGAACAGCAACTACAACAGTGAGTGGTTTCCAACAAATCCAATGGCTCATGTAGGGTGGTGGGATCTGAGGGAGCTGCTTCCAGCCTGTCCCTGTGTATGGTTTCTCTCTTGAATGGCACATAATCCTTTGGACCCCAAACCTGAGGGATGCTGAGCCAGAAACTCAAGGGAATGAAGTAGTTTCATACAGTGTTTCAGTTATACTGGGTTGGATTTTTAAACTCATCCCAAACCTGTGCTTTAGGCAGCTGGATGGATGCAATTTATAGTTCCATGTCCTTAAATGCTGCGCAGGCCTGCCTGGTGCTCACCTGGGCTATTTGACACTTCCAAAACACTCACTGGAGACATGAAAATCCTTCTGCTTCTCCCTTAATGTGGTATTCCTGAGGTTAAAGAGATGTTCAAGCCTCTTCTGATCACTAAAGAGCTTGTGGAGTTTCACATAAACCAGATCTAGGTCTGTATCTCCTGGCCACATTTCAACCTGGGTAAACTACAGGGCACAGGATTGGATGTTCTCACTCATTTTCTGCTTCATCCCATTCATTCTGATGTTATCAGTAACACTCTGAGGACCAAATCTTCTGGTATCAGCTGCCTATGGTGGAACTGCATCCACTTCTACCCAGAACCAATTTGATCTCACTTCCTTATGCAAAACCTCTATTGAGAGCTCTCAATGCAGGCAAGGAAAAGAGAACCTCGACTGTGTCAGTATTTGCTCCTGTAATATATTTTGGGATGTGTGTGGGTTTATTTACAAAGCACGTGTAGTTAAATGTCATTGAAAAATATAATTAAAAATCAATTAAGAGACCATTTTAAAAATAAGAGGTTGTAAAAATGGAATTTACAATAATAACCAGACTAAGCATTTGGCATTTACATGTCTGCACCAAATAGCAATTCCCTTGTTAGTTGTGCTTGAGTGACAAGGTACTCACTTATCTACTGGATATAAATTCCAATATTCTTGTTATTGCTAGGAAAAATAAATACCTGCATAAAGACTTCTTGCATTGCCAAGTAACACCAACTGATTAAATTCAGACAATTGTTTTTTTGTTCTTGTCTGGGCCCAGTGCCAAAATTATCCCATTGTATGAACGGCCGGATTTTGCACTCAGCTTATGCTCAGTTAATGCAAGGTAAATACTGTGCTACCAATACAAATCTAAGCACAGAGAGACATTCTGAAATGTTTTAATTTCCTAAATAAAACCTGAACATGCAGAACACATAGAAGCAAAAATGGAGGAGTATTTAGCCTATAACACAACATGATGGTGAAGGCAATTGCTGTGACTAGACCTCTCTAAAGGGGAGGACATGAGCTGTCCTTGGACCCTGTGAGGTACAGAAGTCCCTGTGATACATTTTGGCTTTCAGAAAAATAACTGTCAATGTCTCCAAAAATCCATTGGGGTGCCTATATGTACCTGTGGAATTCATGCCCACACACTCTGGATCTGGCTTTAAATGGTAGGAATTCAAGGACTGTCTTGCTGTGGGATCAAATATCCCAGATTTATAACCAAGCCTGAAGTCTTTTTCTTCGTTAATACTCACCCCCTTCCTCTTCCGTCTTCCTTGTGAACAGTTCGGGGTATTCCTGAAGTTCTTGTAAAAGAAACTGAGATTAAATATATATAAAGCATTTTAAACACCATGAGCCCATAGGAAATGCTGGAATCAGTGATGATGTCTATCTGTGATGGTTCCATGTTGATGGGGATGGGGCAGGGTTACCCTCTGAAAGTTCTCTGCCTGTGCCTGTGTCCACATCCCTTCTCTTCCTGGAAATTCTGAAGTGAGTGATTGGCTCTTCCTGAGCTTTGGAGTCAGCCTGGAGAGCAGGAATTCATGGCAGAGGGCAATGTGCCTCTTCCTGGGGGGGGCTGGAAGGTCAGTGGTAGTTGCTTCATTGGGCCATTTCTCTCAGGTGATGGATTAAAGTGATCTATGAAACATCCTGCACCCTCCTGTTTGATTCTGTGCTGATTGGGTTCTCTCCTGTGCCTGGCTTTGGTTTCCACAATTTAGCTCTCATTCCTTGTTACATGCACAGACCAAAAAGAATCAAAGCCCTCTTGAAAGTCTGACATTGCAGCCCTTTAGGATTTGGATGATATGGAGAGTCTGTTTCCCCTATTTATGATTAATCAGGGGTCTCATATGTACCACCCTGTGCTCTCATCAGTTCAAGATGCAGAAATCAGCTCCTTTCTTTTACCATTGCATCCTTCTTTGTCTCTGAAGATCACCATTAAAATCTTACTGTAATACTCAATCTGCATTTTTCCCAGTTTTCAGATCCATGGATACACTGCAATAACACACTTACATTTGTTTTATGAGGAGAGCATACTGCAAGTATTTCATTCCATTAAGGATTTCTTCCCTCATTTTTTGGTCCCACGTTCAGCCCATTCGCAGGGGTCGTTGCCTGTGCCATCCCTGCACCCCTCCAAGCAGGCAGCACCCTGGTGTATCCCTCTCCAGATATCTTCCCTCTGATCCAGGCGATTTGTGCTCAGACTTGGAGGGAATATGGGTTTTTTGTGTTCGCATATGAACATCTGCTTTAAATTCCCAAGCCAAGAAAGACAAGAAGCAAATTAAACTATTTGTTCTTCTGTCTCTCTCTTTAATATCAAAGTCATTCCTTACATGCTCCTTAAGCTTCCACTTTTGATCAGGAGATATTAAAAATGGATCTAAACAACTCACATCTTAATCATATTCCTTTGTGAGCTGGGTAAGAGTGAAGGGAGCAGGGGAGAGAAGCCAAAGCTGCTTTGCTGCTCATGCTCAGTATCCAACCAGTATTCAACACTTAATTCCCTGCCCTGCCCTGGGAGGGGAATCCCTGTCCCTCCTGAGCTGCCCAGTGCAGAGCACGAGGCCTCTGGAACATCCTGCAGCTTGAAATCAATCTCTGCCTGCGCTGGAGCAGCCTGGGAACAATTCCCTGCTGCTCTCTAATTTTTTGCTGGAGATGTGGAAAAGGGAGTTTCGAGGATGATTCAGACATTCCTTTTCCCCCCGGGCTTTCTTGCTATGCCAGCCCAGAAGCCAAGTCACTCTTCTGGGTGCCTCGGTTGCAAGTTCTCAAAAATCTCTTTTAGAAAATTATATAAAATATCTTTTAGGTAAAACCAAAGAGAAACTTGCATGTTTTCACAATCCTGCAGAGATTTTGGAAAAGATGTCCTTCACTTCAGGAGGAAAACCAATATGTTATGGTGCTATTTGGATTCAATCAGTGAAAAAATCAAAAGGTAATAAAATAAGGTTTAGCATTTCACAAGAAATTGTTCATTCTACACAAACCTGATTTCATTCTGTGATGAGATCACAGATTTAGTTGCAAATTCTATTAGAGTAGCTGTGCAAATAAAATAAATTTTTGTGACATGTTTGATTCAGTACTGCAGGATATTCTGATTAAAAAATCAGCACTATACAATTATCAACAACATGCATTAATAATTGAATACAAACTAAATGGCAGATCTCAAAAAGCAGCTGTCAATGTGGAATAAACATAAAATGTATTTCTGGTGGGTTTCTGCTATTCCACTTACTCCTATCAATATTTACATTACTGATCTAGGAGTAAATATGGAATCACTGCAGCAAAAATTTGTGAATGACAGAAGAACTGGCAGAGTGGTGGGTGCTGATGGGCACAGAGTGTTCACATAGAGCCATCTAAACCAGCTGACAAATTATTTTAGCATTTCTAGAGGAAGGTTGAAATTTGTCTCCATATTATTGGCAGCCCTGCCCATGGCAGGGGGGTTGGAATGAGACGATGTTTAAGGTCCCTATGAACCCAAACCATTCTGTCCTTTCCAGCCCAAGGCTTTCTATAATTTCTGGGATTCTCTTATTCCCTGCAAGGAGTTGTGCTTGTTTTTGTAGGCAGTGAAGGCTCTGGGGACTGAAAGATCCACATGTCAGGCAGGAGATGACAGAGTTTGCCAAGCAAAGGGATCCAAGGAAATGGGAGCTTTGTCCTTGGGCCAGGTGATTTTCTGCCCCTGAGGTTAACTGGCACAGCCTGAGCCCTGCCCATGTCCCTGAAATCCAGTGCCCCCCACACTCCAGGCTGTGCCCAGTCTCCTGCTGGGATGAGCCCTGTGTGACACCAGAGTGCTTGGGGCAGTCCCAAGCTGACCCTGGCCCCGTTCCCCGGGAGTTTTCCCACTGTAGCTGGAACTAATGAGGCCGAGGAGGCAGGAGGAGGGATGATGAGAGCAGCACTCCACACACCTGCTGTCTCCCTGCTGCCAAGAGCCTCTGCTGCTGCAGCAGAGCAGATTTCTGAGGAGAGAAGAGAGGTAGAAAAAATGTGATCCCTTTTCTGCTGATGAGGTATCTCACAGGCGAGAGGGCAGCATGAGAGGAGACTCAAATGCTTGAAGACCCCAGAAGTGCAGAAAGGAGCCCTGGATGATTTCCAGAAAAAAAAAGAACTGGCACCTCATTTCCATGTATCTGAATTCAGTTCAGTGTTTCGGTTTTAACAGAGTCAGCTTAGGTCAGTGGGAAGATTTTGATTTATTTAGTGAGGTTTATAATGGGCTTTGCAATCCTGCTTGCCACAAACCCTTCCTTCTCCCTGTGGCTTAAGGACACTGAGGAATGGAGACCATCATCCTTCAGGGAGACACAATTCTGAGGATTTTTTATACTTCTCCTTGTGCCAGCTCAAACTTCATGGATAAGTTAAGAGCTGCTCTTCCTTGTGCTCTCAGTTGGCCATCTATCGCTTACACTAAAAACCCTTGGAACAGGAATATTACAAAGGCTTGGGAAAGATCTCACCATGCCCTTAAAGGGGTGTGAGGTTTAGTGGGCTGGAGGGGTTTTCAGCGGGCAGCCATAGAAATGGCTTTGCTTTATGGACTTCACACTCTATAAAAAGGCAACTTGCTACGCACAGTCTTAATTAGAGTGCTCTGGACTATTAAGAGGGATGTGGGAGCTTTGTCCAAGCCAGGCAGAAATCAGCCAGTGTGAATCTTACCTAGGATGCAGTTTTGGGAATAAAGTCTCTCTATTTGGACATTGTATCCAAAAAACATCTATTTGCAGTAAAGTATCAAAACAAGACATTTCAAGTCTCACACACAGCTCATACCTTTTCAGAATAGTGCAGATCTGGGAGCCTTTGAGCTCCCACAGGAGCTCAAATATCAAATAATGATATTTACGGTCATTTGTAAAGCCATTCCCTTGGATGTGTGACAGGAATGAGCCTCACATCTCTTACAGCACAAACTTCCTAAGTGAGGAACGAAGGAAGTTCACATCTTCTCATGATTTATACACTGATTTCTGATTCCAGAGTCACATTGCTGTAGCTTGCAAGCCAGGGCATCATGACAGCAGTTCAGGCCTCCTCTTTCTGAGGACTCTGTGGGCACCTAATGAATTCACTGTGAATTTCCTGCTGTCTGTTTAAGTTTTGACCCTATATGGCAAGATTAGTCTTTGTCTCTTCTTTTACTGAGGGAGCTTAAAGCAAAGTCCCCCTGACTACTGAGGACTAAAATAGCTGAACAGGGTAAAGAAACCTTCCTCAGTGAGCTCTCTGACATCCATCCCCTCTTCACAGGTACTCTGCAGGTCAATAAAACCTCCAGGAACCCAGAAACCAACCTGCCAGACAGCTTCATCCTTACATCACCTACATCCCACATTGCCTTTTGGTTTTTGATTGCTGTGGTTCCAGTCAGTCTCTCTCTAATAGGCAGACATGAAGTTGTCATCTAGAAAAAGAGGGGTTATGGGGAAAATCTGCAGCTTCAAGTCACACGAACCCATCCAAATCTTTCCAAGCTCATCCACTTCCAGTGTTAATGAGCTGCTGTGTGACACCTCACTGGCACTGTACAACATCCCATAATATGAGGAGAAAAACCTCCTTCAGCCCAGGAAAGGCCCCTGGGACCAGGCAGATAGGACCTGCTCAGCCTGTGAACCACAGCAGGGCTGCAGAGGCTGCAGTTCCACCTTGCCTTGTAATATTGTAAGATTTATTTTCAGATCTTACCAGCAATTCACTGGGGGCTGTTCTCTGCTGAGCAAAATTCATCCATCAATCTCCTGGTATGGCCACATTCCAGCCTACACCGAGGTGACAGTTCACTTGTGCTAATGATCAGCCTCACATCCACATCCGCATTCCCCCTTGGTCTGATTCTTCTTCTCTTATGATAATTTAATTGATTGAGCACACTGGCTTCTAGTCAAGAAGCTCTTCTCAGCTTAACTCTCGGTTTAAAAAAATCACTGCTCAACATCTCTATAATTAGAGTTGGTTGCTAAACCCTGTATCCAGGTGATTACTGGTATATGAGAGGGACATATCTTGAACTGATCAAATCAGGAATTTAAGCAAAATGCCCTTGATCCATGTTTCACAATTCATTGATATCTTCTACTTTGGGTATTTTCCCCCTTTTTTGGTGTTAAATATAGCTGGGTTAGGAAGGTTCATGTAGAATCAGGACAGTTAGGGGTAATTTTTTATTCATAACCCTGTTATTGTTTGGGGAAGCTCAGTAGGGTTCATTAATATTGCATTTCCAATGAAAAGGCACTCAAAAGCCAAACAGTTCAATTGTATTCTGAGGCTGCAATGCGATATAAAAATGAGCAGTGCAGTGATGCTGTCGTGGTTTAAACCAACTGCTTCTGTCCGTAGTCAACAGCACCACTCTCCCTTTTATTCCACAGGGCAGCTGCTCCACAGTACAAACCAAATCCAAATGACTTTTTTTGAGGGGTTCATCTGGGGTTTTGTACTTGAGTCAGGTTCACTGAGAGGCTCAAGAAACAAAAGAAATCCTGAGAGTGACAGAGTCTGAATGATCCTATGTGCTGACCCTACTTCTATAAAGGTGCTTATTTGCAGGAAAGTTCCCACTGCAGGGATGGAACTGCAGCCGCTGAAGTGGGGGAGGATGTGCCAAACTCCCTGTTCTGCTTTGCATTTGCTTAATCCAATAGGAGCATCCAGAATGTGATAATCTGCATCCAGAATATGACAATCTGCATCCAGAACTACACAGAATTATGAATTATCCCCTTCCAAATCTGACTGTTCCCCTTCAGCCTGGAGGGGAGAAGGTTCTGGGGAGATGACATTGCAGCCTTAAAGAGGGTTATAAAAAATAGGGAAAGTCAGTTTTTACACAGACAGATGGTGATAGGACAAGGGAGAATAGTTTTAAACTAAAAATAAGAGAGATTTAGATCAGGTGTTAAGGAATTGTTCCCTGTGAAGGTGGTGAGGCCCTGGCACAGAGAATATGTTGCTGCCCCTGGATCCCTGAAGTGTCCAAGGCCAGGTTGGACACTGAGGTTTGGAGCACCGTGGGATAGTGGAAGGTGTCCCTGCCCATGGCAGGGGGTGGAAAAAGATGAGCTTTAAGGTCCCTTCCAACCCAAACCATTTGTGATTCTGTGAGTATCCCCTACTTCTCTGAAAGAGAGTGAGAACTTGTGATTGATTCCAGTGAAAGTGAGATCATGCTTTATATGCAGAGGCCTCTGATTTTCATGATGCAATGGATCTGGTTGCTAGAAATGATGATATATAAAAATTTAATGTTTTGGAAGTTTTATTATTTTTCCTTATAGGAAACACTGAAGTAAAATTTGATTTTTCTGGATTTATGGCTTGATCACTCACCCTATTAAGGTAATGATTCCACTCTCTGACCTTGTAGGGCACCAGCTATGAAATTTGAGATGATGTCCCAAATATTTTTGCAATACAACTCTTGGCTAGTGCATGACAGGCTATTGACTGAAATACTGTCAATGCACAAATGAGATTATAACCAGAGAAGGTCTTGATTGCTTTGGTCTGTTATTCAATACCCTCCTCTCTTATAAGCAGCTGCTTGGCATTTTTTTCAGGCTAACGTAGACCTTCCTTCCCTGACAAATGACACATTACTTGATTGTATAGACAGAACTCTTTGCTGCAGTTTTTTTATCTTCAGAAGACTTATCTCTAACAGGACTCTTGCACTTGATGTTTGCACTGCTCGAGTCCTGTGCTCTGTAAGAGAGTCTGATCTGACCGTGATGGAAAGAGCAGGAGCAGCCTCACATCCTGCTGGGGCAGTGTTCCATGGCTGGAGAGGGAAAGGATGGCTGGAGATCTCAGCTTTCATTTCATTTAAATGAGCAGAATTGCTTTACTTCCCCCCTAGGTATAACAATTATTAAGAATTTATATTGCTATTCATGCTGTATAATAATGAACAGAAACTGGGTTTGCACTCTTAACCTTTGCTGTTAGGTCGAAATAGAGAAGCAGCAACAGTGACTCTTATGAGACCAGATATATCTGCACCATCACACTCACTGCCTCCTTTTACAATTTGGGAGACAGTGAGTTTGTGCTGTATCATCTTCAGATGTCCCCACTGTGCAAAATAACTAGTTAATGCATTTTTTACTTTCTTCCATATGTTTCCAAAATAAATCTATTCATCACTTAAACCGACCCACCCAGCATTCCTCATGTATTCTGATTTTTCAGTTAAATATTGTTTGTATTTAAATATAAATATTGCTCAAAATGTAGCATTAATATTTTGCCTACTGAAATGCAGTTCTGTATCTTATTAAGATTTAAACAGCCATTATGTACATTAAAGTTTTTTTGTTGTAGTTTGCAAGGTGCTATAACAATAATTACCTGAGTGCATCAATCATTTTTCATTGCCTCATTTGTATCACGGGGATAAGCAGCTCCAATTAAAATCCCATTTTACATAAATAGATATGGTTTGACTCAAACCACAGTCTGTTTCCACTTCTGAAATGCTGGCCATAGGATATCTTTTTCATTATTCAAAGTGTATGATGTGTACTGCTTATCTTTTTGAGCTTAAAAAGACATAAGTCTGCAGGCAGACATGCCTTAGTGCAGGTTTGGCAGGGAACAAATAGCTGTTACTGTAATTATCTATCAATTTTACTGTTCCAAATATTTTAGCCAAAAAGCTAACTAGTATAATCTCGTGTTTATTCCTGACACATTATAGTTGGAGTAAGCAGAACTGAAAATGTTAAATATGAATTAACAGCTTCAGGAAAAATTGTAATTTTTCTATTACTTGTGATTTCCCCTCCACCACAGCAGCTTTTCTGTTAAATGTGCTCGTATTGTCAGGTATTGTGGAAAACCAAACGAGGGGAAACTTGGGGAATTATCTTCTGCTCCACTGTGATTAACTCTGCAAGGAAACAAATCAGACTTTCCCTTTCACACCTCTCACAGGGGCTGGTTCTAATCCCAGGCTACACCTCAGGTAAAGGAATGCTTTGCTCTCTGTTCCCTCTGGGAATGGTGGCATGTCTCTGCCTTCCCAGACTGAGATAGTACCATTCACCTTGGATTTTCTTCTCCCCTCCATACTGGTGCTTGGCCCAGCCTTCAGATCTCATCATTTTTCCTTCTACACCTGGGAACATCTTGGTTCCAGAGGGTCAGTTCAAACCCACCTTTTGTTGCAAAGCCTTTGTACGCTTTGAAAGTCGGAGTGTTCAAATTGCAAATGGCTCAAAATTCTCGGTGCTGCTCCAAGGGGCTTTTAATATAATTTCTGCAGAATTTGGAACTCGATGAGCAGAAAATTGCAGGAATCTCAATGACTCCAGCAAAAGGGCTCAACAGTAGTTTGGGTCACACTGCACCTTCTCTGTAAATTGCCTTTCCTTTCTCAGCCCAGTGCTCTGCTTCTGGAGAAGCTGGGGACGGCAGTGACATTTGAGAGAGCTCAGGCTGTACCAGGTGTCAAGGGCATGGACATTCTACAGCCTCTGTGAGCACTGTCAGAGGGAAGCTATGGAGAAAAAATAGGGAAAAAACTGAAACAAGATTGGAAATTCAAACTGAGAGAAGGTTTAGATCAGATATTAGGAGGAAGTTGTTCCGTGGGAGAGTGGTGAGGCCCTGGCACAGGGTGCACAGAGAAGCCGTGGCTGCCCCTGAATCCCTGGAAGTGTCCAAGGGCAGGTTGGATGGGGCTCGGAGCACCCTGGGATAGTGGAGGGTGTCCCTGCCCATGGCAGGGGTGGTACAAGATGATCTTTAAGCTCCCTTCCTATCCCATTCTCCGATTCTGTGATTCTACAAAAAAATGTGAGACTCAGGCTCAAAAATATCTTGAAGTCTTTATCATGGATATTTAAGCATGTGCTTAAAGAGATGTTTTGGAGCTGTCCAAAATGAGGACAAATTAGGAATTTACACCAAATAACTTAGCTCAGTTTTACAAGGACTTTCCTAACTGCTGCCTTTTTGCCTCAGATCAGTGTCTCCCATCTTCACGTTCTTGCTGCTACTGCTATGACTAAACCTCTTATTTGTGCCATACCTTAATCATCAAATTCCTCCTCTGGAGTGCTGAAGCAGTAGATAATGTCTCTGTTTTTATTTGTCGGGTCAGGAGCACCAATTCATAGCTCAGGGATCATCAACACCGTGAGCTGACACCAGAGTCTGTCCAGCTGCTGTTTTCTTACAGTCACACAACAGAAAATCAATGGTGTCAGGAACACTGGGATAATTCTACTGTTACAATCAATACATGCTGATTAAACCAGTTGTGTCTGTTGGGTAAATTTGCTGCATCATAATTAGAATTATTAATTAAAAATAGGAAATCAATTGACACAAATTAAGCAAAAAAAGAAATTTGCTTTATTTCTTTGACACTCTCTCCAGAGGCCTCAATAACTGTGACAACAGGGACATGACCGAGTGGCATTTGTCAGTTTTTTAATGCTGTCCTGAGTTTTAAAAATTGACTTATAAACCCTGCTAATGCAGCTCCCAGGAAATCAGACAGGAGATGTCGTGTGTGCAAGAAGCAGCTATTTATGTTATTACAGTTAGTCATTATTCCCTGCCTATCCAGGAGTAAAAAGCAGGAGTCATGTGCGTGGCACCGGGGAGGGGAAGCAGCTGGGGAACGAAAGCCTTGGGGAGCAAGAGGAGCCCATCCTCTTCCCACTTTGTTTTCTGTTTTCAGATAACAAGGATAAACAAATAGATTGTTTCTGTGCTGGTTGTAATGGGCTTCTCATTGCTGGCTACTTCCTATGATGTGCTGGTGACCTTCATTATTTTCAGGGATATAATATGTGGGACACTAAGGCAGGGACAGCAGGAATGCACATGGTCTTTCATTCAGCTCTTTATTTTCCTCTCTGTTTTTTTTTGATTTTATGGAGTTGGGTTTTTTTTTTTCCTTCTTTTAACCTATCTCAGTGTTCTTTTCTTACACTTTCTCCTTGTTTCCTCCTACTCTTAGTGATTTTCCTTTTTCTGTCTAATACTTTCCATGCCTTGTTTTCTTCCCCCTTTTCTGTTTGTACACATGAAAGCAGGAAAGTGTGGGAATACTCTGGATTTTCATACTCCTGTGCTTTGCTCACCACAGCCAAATTTTTTCTCTGAGGTTTCACACTTACGAAAGATGTGAGGGCAGAAAGGACTGGTTTGGGTAAACGTGTGATTTGTCACTTCTGGTGCTGGTTAATACAATGTTCTTTTACTAATTCTTGGTGGTAACCTGGAGTTTGGGTTGTTCACCTGGAGAAGAGAAGGCTCCAAGGAGAGCTCAGAGCCCCTTCCAGGGCCTAAAGGGGCTCCAGGAGAGCTGGAGAGGGACTGGGGACAAGGCATGGAGGGACAGGACACAGGGAATGGCTTCCCACTGCCAGAGGGCAGGGATGGATGGGATGTTGGGAAGGAATTTTCCCCTGGGAGGATGGGGAGGCCTTGGCACAGGGTGCCCAGAGAAGCTGTGGCTGCCCCTGGATCCCTGCAAGTGTCCAAGGCCAGGTTGGCCGGGGCTTGGAGCAGCCTGGGATAGTGGAAGGGGTCCCTGCCCATGGCAGGGGGTGGGGCTGGATGATCTTTAAGGTCCCTTCCTACCCAAACCATTCCAGGATTTGATGATCTCATTCATAAAGAATTCTAGTCATTCTTTTCTAGTCCTAAACCTGTTCTTTAAGGTGTTTTACAATAACAGTATTTCATTGACGTGTATTTCCAAGACCAGTCAAAAGCAAGAGTAAATAAAAACGTCTTTAGTTTAAAAGCCAAGACAGATTGAGTGGTTTGCACAAGAATCAGGAAAAGCAGAGTTTTTAAAAGTCCCAATTCCAAAGACTTATGGCCATGTCTCAGGCGGGCTGAGCAAGCTGCCAGTTCGGACCTCCCTGACAATGGAGAACATATGGAAGCAGGAGGATCTATCCACTATATCTGAGCACAACTGTTGAGTACTTTAAAATTAAGCTGTAAAACCTGGGCATCAATAAAGAACTTTACAGCACTCGTGTAAATAGTGTAAAATAAGGTGGATGTACTCAAGCAGTCAGAACCTGCGAGGGGGAATTCTGGCAGCTATGCTCGGGGTGAGTTGTGCTCCCAATGGGAAGTAATAAAGAGCTCCCACGAGGAAAATAGTCCCATAATTGAGACTTGAGAAAACAAGGACTTGGATTGACAGCTTCAAATCTTTTTTACTAAGATTCCACCTGGCAGTATTTTGTGGGCAGCAGCTCGACACTCTGCTGCCAGAACAAATCTGAGGATAAATTGGGTTATAAGGCTACACTGGGAAAACAAGTGGTGTCTTTTGCTTTCCTTTCAGTGGGCAGTGGATCAGGGCTGTAATTAGAGTCTCTGCTTTATAAATCTTTGTCGCAGCATTTGTCACACGTCATGGCTGTGGCTCTGCTCCACCATGGGTCCTGTTGCCGTAAGTGAGATGTAAACAGTCATCAGTGGTTCCTCTGTAACTGGAGGGCAGGCAGGAGTAAGAAAAAGGTTATCTCTCGAGGTGTAGCCATGATGAGCTACAATTACTGTTTTTTCAGAAGCTTTGAAGATGGAATTAGTCAGCTTATGCATAAAAGTGCTTGTTGTTGCTTGGCAGTCAAGTGGTGTTTTGATTTTTAATGAAATTCACAGTATTTGCATTATGAGGTTATATTATTTTTAAGTCCACGGGTCTAAGAATTAGACTGAAGTCTTTTGGCTGATACAAGGAAAACTAACACCTAGAAATGTGTTCACCTCTGACATGCTTAAAAACTTGAAAAAAAATACTGTTATCACCTGTAAATTGTTGACTGTAGAGCCCTGCTTTTAAAAATGTACAGAAACTGATACCAAAGTTGGAAAAATTGAATCCTTTCCCAGACTGCTGTTAAAAAGTTGGCCTTAGCTCTTTACACAGCTCCTCTTGCATTCCTAGGAAAGAACAGGGAACAGGACATTGGCTTCAACAATGACTGCTGGTGGCCAGAGCCACCATGGCAGGGAATTGAGAGATTTTTTATCCAGTTGCTAAAAAACTGATGCTGTGTTGCTTCCAGCTCCATTCAGCTGCTGCACTGCTGCTGCCAAGAGTCATTCCATGATCCTCTGACCTGCTGGGTCCAGGAATCACAAAGTTGTGAGATAGACTCTGGAAGGAGCTGATTGAATTGCCATGTTTACTGCAGTTTCTCAACAACTTCCTTGCTTTGCAAGCAAATTTAAATGGTTAAAAATGCAGATTTTTTAAATTATGTGCACCTGTGTTCTCAAGGCTCAGTGGGAAGTCACCTTCTTCAGCTTTTAAGAGCACAGACCCAATAATTTGCACTACCTTGATCCTGATCCCCCAGTTTAATTTTCTGTGTGCCTTTCAAGAGTCGAGGATAATTTTTGGCCTCATAATGTTGCTTTCAAGTCTTCCTTCTCTCAGATCTGCCTAGGAATGAGTGAAATGAGTCAACAGTAGAGGTTTTTTTAAGCCTTCTTCAAGTTTTACACCAGCTCCCTGACAGAAAATGACAGAATTCTTTTAGTTTGACAGAAATTAAGGATGTGCCAAATGGAAGAGTCTGCATAGATGGGAGTTACAGAACAATAAAGAATTTACATTTGCTGGCTGTGAGGTCTCTATAAGGGCAAGTCCTTCTGGTGCAATATGAACTTAATTCATTTACTTGTAACAATTTTAATTTACAAATACTTGAAGAAGCTCCAGCAGTCTCTGTCTGTGGAGTTTTACTGCCTTTTGGATCACTTGCCTTGCAAAATTCCAATTGTGCAACCCTGGCAATCAGCAGGGAAACAAAACCTACCAGGTCCCAGCAGTCTGTGGAAAAATTGGCAGCAAATATTGTGTAACTTGGATTTGGTTTGTTAGAGGCCAAGTGAGGGGGAAGATCAGCACAGGTCTGTAAGAAACAATATCAGGGTTAACAGGGATGGAAGCAAATGGAGAGAAACAAACCTGGAGACTCCCAGCTTTCCTTAAAGAGAGTGGTGGAGCTGGGACCTGGAAAACCAGGAGGGAGAATTCCAGCAAGTGTCACTTGGTGTCACAGCACTGACTGAGCAGGGTGGAGGGGCTGTTCCTGACTGGGTCCCTTTCCCAGGATGTTCAAGTCCTGCCCCAGCCACATCCCACTGCTGTTTGGATCCCAGTGAGGCTGTTTGTACCAACTTTCCACTTTTTAAACACTGTTATTGATGAGAGACAGGAAAATATTTTATGAATTGATCTCTGTATACATTAAAGAGTCATTTCTTATTTATTTAATTCAGCACAGGATTATAAATGTAGGAAAAAATATACTATAAGGTACTTAGAGCATAAATTTACACTTTAGATCTTGGAGCTGTCCTATCTCAGTGCTATCACTTCCTTTCTGGGGAGTTTTGTAGTTTAATGTAATTTGACTCAGTTTCCCTTCTGTGAACTGGTGATTAAATACATTTTCCAGCTCATAGATGGATCCTGAGAATTAATCAGTGTTTGTATGGAACTCTGATGATGGGGGCAATTCTATTAAATGTGCAAAACCTTTTTTACATACCTACAGATCCTACACATTCTGTTCTTATTGCACAGTTTAGAATGCAAATTGTTGCATATTGTCACTTTTTTGTTATACTAGCATACTTTGAATTTCTTTTAGTACTGTACTCTGAATAATTAATCATTCAACTAATAATTATCCATTCCAAATAAAACAACTTGATTACTAAGCCTGATGAGGAAAATCCAGTCAGGAAAGAACCCTTTCAAAAACAACAACATTCTGCAGATATCCTTAATATTTAAAGAGTGAGCTATATTTAGTAAATTCTTCTGAAGCAGGGGGAGAGGAACGGATGCTAATTTCCTGTGTCATCAGATTTGTGCATGTGTGTCAGCAGCATTCCTAAATCACCACCTACCACACAATCACCATCCTCACAGGCATCAGGAATATCCAGCATTTCCCTGGGTGGTTCCTGTTGTGGGCTCGTGCCTCCTTCTGCTCATTGATTATTTAACATTTGGGGGGTTCGGTGTTTGCTCTGCTCAGATGTTCTGTAGGGAGCAGGGCACCTTTCTTAGTCATGGAAGCAGCAAAGTTGTGGAATCAGTGTCATTTTCCAGATGGCACTCACTTAACCCACGGAGGCCAGCTCTTATCAAAGATGATTACAGATGATGGAAAGAAATTCCCTGGCTGGAAAGGGCACTGGGGTGAGCCTGAGGTGATTCTGATGGCACTGTGCAGCATGGCCAGTGACAATTTAGGTGATGGTCTCATCAGACAACCTCTTTTTCCCTGTGATTTTTTAAAGATATATCTCTGCAGCCACTAGGAGCATGTAGTGATCTGAACCTTAAAGGGAATCTGGCATTTAAAACCTTTAATGCACAGGTGCTGTGCTCTCCTCCAGCAAAATCCTGTTCATTTCCCAGCTGCCATCCAGCCAGGAAGTCATGTATGTCTGTTTTGCTTTTTCCTTGTCAGTGGCAGTTGTCACTAAAAAAGAGAGAAATTAAATTAATCCAGCGGGAAGCTGTTCCACAGTTCCTTGGACTGAACCTCCAGGAACTGATACCCAGTGTCTGGGAAGTGGAGCTGCCGTGTGGATTTTCCTGGTTTCTGTGAGGCTGACCCATGGATAATGCTGGAGGCATGAACAGGTTGTTTGTAAACAATGAGGAAAAAACATGTGGAGTGATGATTTAGTGTTTCTGCCTGCCTGACACTTGATGGCTTAATGCAGGAATCTACAATGGGGAAACTGTTCCGAAAGTACCGGCTTCCATATGGCTGCGATTTTGTCAAAACATTTCAGCTCAGTACACCCATAACTGATTGTGAGCATGAACAGTTTTGATCAGCCTGTTTTTCAGAATGTAAAACAGTTTAAGAATTGTCTGTTTTTAACATCATAACAAAAAAGTTTCACTTCCCAGTTTAGAGCAACTTCTGCTTTAGAAATTGGCATTAATTTACGCTTCTGTGAACAACATTGGAACATGTTGGGAAGTCAAAATAAAATATCAAGGTTTAGACATCCAATCTCAATAATTTATGAGACGACTTTCTCCTCCTGCCTGGCTCTCCAGAAGGAAACCAAAGCCCCACTGGTGGGCAGAGGAAGCTGTAGGGACACAGGCAGAGATGCCTGAATGTTCTGCTGGCTTGGGGCTGGTGCTTTGCTTGCTGAGGCTGCTCTGCTCTCTCAGCATTTGCATCCTAAAGAAGTGGTGCAGGAGAGCTGCAGCAGTGGTGCAGTCTAAGGAGCTGCTCTAGGGACACTGGAATTTTTCTGGCATAAACCTCTCCTGATGCTGGGCTCTGTGTCCTCTGCCTTTCCCAGCACACCCAGGGACACCCAGGCTTTGGCTCCTGGTATTTTAGCTGTGCAGTATTTGTCTGCCTCATGTTTATCTCTTTATTAAAAGCACATTCTACATCTCCATGCCTGAGTGATGTGAGAAGAGAGTGTAATATTCTAGTATTTTTGTATTTTTGCTTTTTTTTGCCCCCAGTAGTTTCAGACTTGCTATTTTCTGTTGGTAAATACAAGAAAGGTTTTGCAGAGACTGTGCTGAGTCTTGCAATGTGTTTTGATGACTGAACGTTCTAGTTTTTACTGGGTCACACAGGGCAAGACTTTTTTACAAAACTGTTTCTTTTTCTGTGCCTGAAAGGGACATTACTATTAATGGTTTATAAGAGAAAGACAGCAGTATATTTAAGATATCTTGAAGACATTTGGTAACATTAAAGAGCCATGTGAAGGTTCAAGTATGCCTGGAAGAAAAGAGATCAAGTAGCTGGTGTGGATACCTGCACACCATTTTTGCAAGCCTTTGAACTGTTTTAGATATAAAAGACACCCCTTTTTCAAAGGCCACTGGGCTTTCTGCTGCTCTAATTCTCTCTGAATGTCTGTGAGTAACAGAATTCACACTGGTAAAGTTAAGATTTTTCCTGCATTCACTTGCTAGGGCAGAACATCCTTTAAGCTGATATTGTTTGGCTGCAGAGCAGTGCACAGGTGACCCAGTGACAGGACAAGGGGGAGAGATTTTAAACTAAAAGAGGAGAGATTTAGCTTAGATGATAGGAAGGAATTCTTGGCTGTGAGGGTGGGGAGGCCCTGGCACAGGGTGCCCAGAGAAGCTGTGGCTGCCCCTGGATCCCTGGAAGTGTCCAAGGCCAGGTTGGCCGGGGCTTGGAGCACCGTGGGATAGTGGAGGGTGTCCCTGCCCAGGGCAGGGGGTGGAACAGGATCTTTATGGTCCCTTCCTACCCAAACCATCCCAGGATTCTGTGATTAGGCATTAAGAGGGAATTGTAGCAAAAGAAATAAGTGGTTCTTTTTACTCTCCAGCTACACTGTTGGAAATAAAAGCAAATACCACAATCCACAGTGTTTACTTCGTTTTTCAGTATCAACACAATAAAATAAATTGCTTATTGACCATCTTAAAAATGACTGATGAGTCAGGACTACGAGTTATGTTATGCATGAAGGATGTGTTTATCCATCTCCTTGAAAGGGAAACTTTGTGGCACAATTTGAAGCTGGTGAGGTGGATACAGCATTTCTTCCATATGCATGTCTTGATTTTCCCCACTGCTCAGCCAATCCTGCTCCCTTTGCTCAGCAGCTATAGGAGAAGGGACACATCCCTGCATGGGAATGACAAGGAGAAGGAACATCCTCTACTCCTTGTTGTAGTGACAAGGAGCTGTTTCTCCTTTAAGCTTTATTTTTGCTTTAACTGCAAATAAAGGCATATTGCCTATCTGGCAAAACATCAGCAGAGTGACCTTCGACAAGGCCAGGTTTATGCGCTGTGAAAAACAAGGAGCTGAGCACATCTCTGAGAGCTTGGCCAGGCAGGGTGGGTCCTGCTCGATGCTCTGCAGTCATGGAGGGTGGAAAGGTGACTCCAGGGTTGGATCACGTTGCTTTCCACATGCTGGATTCCCCAGGTGAAGGATGAAGTTGTCCTGCCCGGCTCCAGGAGCTGGGTGAGGATGTGACTGAAGGGCAGCCAGCATGGGCAGCCTCCTGCAGCTCCCTGACTGGCCCTGTGGGTCTGCTCCAAACTGCATCAAAGTCAGATGGAATTACTGAACTGAGAGAGGATTTGTTTCTGCTCTCACAACTGCCTTGCTGAGCACTCAAATAAAGATTATTTAGAGTAGCAAGAAGTCCATGTGGATATTGCACACGGCTTTTTCACACGAAGCACAGCTGTGGGATCAGCAGCTCCAAATCTCCAGGGACAGAGGCCTCTCTGAGCAGCTCTGCTGCCAGCACTCCTGAGCCCCTCCAACACTGGTTTCTTGAAGGATGCATCTCCTTCCTGTCCTTGTCCTGCAGTGTTTTAGGCATATCCAGTGCATTTCTACCCCTTCTTGAAGGCAAATCTGATTTTACTTCTGTGCAGAGGCATTACCAGAAAATTTCATTACCTAGTCAATGAAAACATCTAAAGTCCATTACAGATGTTGAGAGAGAAAATGTTTTACCCAGTTGGAAGACAGAATTTGGAAGTAAGTTACTTGCAGATATTATTATTACAAGCCTGTCCTAGACAATAATAATGAAGTATTGATGGAAGTTCTGCGAGAGCAAAGACTGCTGGGTTTCATACAGAGGAAAGATAGTATCTTCATTTAGTTTTATTAGACTCTTGATACTCTGCCCATGTATTTTTTAATTCACCACAGTAAAATTCTAATTAAAGAACAGACTTTGCCTCCAATTAATATGACACTAAAAAAAAAAACATTTTAAAGGATGCAGCATCTTCTTCACAAAAATTATAATGAGAAGACAAGCTGCCAGTGTTGTATAGAATGTTGTCGCTCCCTTATGAAGCGTTTCATGGTTTAAAACTCCTTGTAAGATCCAGAGTGTCAGTAGAGTTAAAGGCTCATTAAACAGAGTGGTAATTTCTACAAAAAGAAATAGGAAATATTCTCAGGTTTTTTTAATGTTCTAATTTTCACTTCTTTTGAAGCGTCTGTCAAAATAGCTCATAGTAGAAATTCTGAAAGCACCACACTTTGATATCTGTCAGGAGTAGAAGTTGTTTCTTCCTTTTTGCTGCTTCCAAAATATATTGGGATTATTACAGGATTTGATGAGGCTGACATTCAAATACATAACTTTTCTTTGACTTGGAGTGATTTTGTTTTCATTTATCCAAAATACAAACCTGCAGCTAGGTAACTGTTGTGAGCATTCTACAGAATACCGTAGGAATGTTCTTTAAACAAGAATTACTTTGGAAAGAAAATGTTTCCTCACTGGATACTAAATAAACTGCAGGGCCTCTAGAGTGCTGGGACTGAGTGAGGTACCACATGTTGGAGAGTCAATGACTAATGAGATCATCATCCAAGATCAAATCAGGGCCCAAATCAGCCACATGTTCCATATCTGATTCAGAGAACTTCAGGAACTTCAGGGAGAATCAGCAAAATCTTTCTTGAAGGATGAAAATCTGTTTTCATGTCCTTAAGAAAGGAAAAAAAGCCAAACACAAAATGAGATTGATTACCTTCTGTGAGTAATAATTTATTCATTTTGGGAAAAATCAGCCGATGTTCCCTTCCCAACTTTCTATTTCTACCTGATGAAGCCTGATCCATAAACTGGGAGGATGAGACTGACGGCAAGTCCTGCCAGCCTCGGATTAACCCCAGGGGTTTTCCCCTTGGGTGGATACACAAATGCATATTTACATATGCAAAATATATTCTCTGGGCAGTCTTAGAGTTGTAAACATTGGGACTGGCATTTTCTTCATTCTAATTGTATGAGCTGTGACTGAAAGCCTGGCTTTGGAGATAAAGGGAATCCAGGTTTGGGAACCTTAAGGCTGCAAAGCTACAAGCTCAGAAGTCAGCAAGTGCCAGGGTACTCTGTGCTCACATAATTAAAGAAAATATCATAATTCATAGGCTCACATACTGAATTACTGCTGTATTTCCAACCTTTAATCTGACATTTTATTTTTGTGACACCAACTCCGTAAGTCAAATGTCTTATTTACATGGGTTGCTCCCTGTTTGGTTTGGTTTTCCTTAAAAAGCAAATAGAGAATAGCAAAAATCTCTCCAAGAGTGTCATCAGGCTGATGTTCAGGTGGTTCATCAGCAGGGACAGAGCAGACCCCTGGCATGTGAGTCACATGGACTGAGAGCACAGGGCTGTCACCCTCCCCAGGGGCCACTTACTGCATGGAGATTAAACAGCCAGTGGCCCATGGCTGCTCCCAGGAAAAATTGTAACAGGAATCCTGCTAAGGCCCTGAAGTCTTTAATTTCAGATTGCTTTTAATACGGTTGGAATCTTTGAGAAATGTAGGTAACGAGTTATTCAGGGGTGGCACTGAGTGTCTGCAAATTGCATTTTTATAGTTTGAGTACATGTGGATTTTCTCTGGGGACGCCTGAGCACACCCCTGGGTGTGGGACAGTGATCAGAACATGGAAGGTGTCCCAGCTGGTGAAATCATGGAATTATTATGTTGGTCTCTAAGCATTTGGAAGAACATTTTTGAAGGGCACTTCTGAAAATCTGGGTTATTTTGAGTGTTATTAACATGTGTTAGATGTTACAGGGGTGATCAGTCTTAAGAGACAGCATTTTTTTGGGTTAGAATCAAGCAGATCAGCGAGTGGCTTTTCAGTGACTTGGCTCATGCCTTTAGCAGTGTGTTGGTGTCAGTTGAGGGACTCAGCGCTGCTCAGAGCCAACACAAAGTGCTGGGACGTGTCATTGTAAGGGAATTCCCTCTTCAAGGACCTTGTTTCAAACCTATTGCTTGGCTTTTGTTTGCAAAGGCGTTGAACTGTCCCAAAAGGAGTCATGGTTGTGCAGGGAGCAGACACAGCTCAATGCAGGGCTGTAATTCTCCCACTGGATAAAGTGCAGGGAATAAATAGTTATTGATTATTTTAAATTTCCATTCATTACATTCAGGCACATGTTTTACCTTTTGCAGTTTCTTTGCCTGCTTTACATTAGCTAGGTCAACCATCTGGTTCCAAAACTGAATTAGACAAAAAAAAACTGCACTCAAAGTTACATCCACATTTCACCTCAATTTGTATGCATAGAATCATTCTACAACAGTACAGTTACATTAAGAGGAGAACCTAGTCCTAATTTCAAAGTAAATTCTAAAATAATCTCTCTTAAACCATGTCCTCCTAGATTTAATAAGTTAATTTTATTTCCTGTTTGCATTTTTTAAGGGCTAGTATCTCATTTAAACATTACAAACTGGATTTGGAAATATTCCAGAATATTGATTATTGAATATGAGCACATTCTGGGCTTTAGCAAATTTGTAGAAAGCTGCTTTAAAGTGTGGATTAATTGAAGCTCCCCATCAGCCCAATATGGTCCTGAGTCCCTGGGTCAGGGAAATCAGACACTGGGCTTTTTCCACTGTGCCTTGTGCAGGATGTTTGTGAATATCTCACTGACTTTTCAGACCTGGCATACAGAACTGGTCCCTGGCTACAAAAGAGACACAGGGAGGTTGATGCTCATGAGAACAGAATAAACTCAGACCTTGAGACCACAGGTTGTGCTGCTGTTGTGATAGAAGATGCTATTTTCATATTGATAGTGTGTCTGTGCAGGGATGGAAAAGCTCTGGAATAGCACTTTTGACTCTCTCTCATCCGGATAAGCCACTCCATAAATGTCACCCCTTCCTTGGGACTCCTTTTATTTATCTGTTACCTTTTCAGCTTCCTGTGTTTGCTTCATTGTGTCTGACTTGTGCTGCTGCGCTGAGTACGGGGTGTCTCTATTGACCCAGAACGCAGCAATTCCCTAATCATTCCTAGAGGGGTAAACAGCACTTGGGGAGTGAAACGGCACTTCCTGTGTGTCCTCGATGTGTATTTACCAGGACAGCACTGCTAACAGGATGCCATGCATGACCACAGCAGAAAAATTTCTTCACTGAAGGAGTGGTTAAGCACTGGAACAGGCTCTCCAGGGAAGTGGTGGAGTCACCATCCCTGGAAGGATTCAAAAACAAGCAGATGTGGCATTTCATGTTATGGTTTAGTGGGCATGGGGGTGTTTGTTTGAAGGTTGGACTTGATGATCTGGAGGTCTTTTCCAGCCTTAAGGATTCTATGATTTGATGATTCTACATTCAGAGCCTGCAGGAGCCCTCACTTCAGGAAGTAACTGAGGTTTTAGTGTGGGAGTGGGGATGGCACAAGGAGGAAAACTTTTGGTGCTGCTTTGAGCAGTCTCCACCGAGGGGTGAATCCCTCCCCTGTCACAGCACCCAGTGCACACCACTGTGATTGTGCTTAGGCACCCAGCCTCATCCCTTACAGAGCCACATTCATTTTTACTGGTGATGGTTAATCTCCAGCCATATTTCCAAAGGTGCAAAAGGGAGGAAGTTAGCACATTTTCCAGGGTATGTGTGCACATGACCTGAAATATGGCAGCTCACTTTAATGTAGCATCTCCCAAGAGAACAGTGGCTGTTTCAGACTCATCCCTCGTGGTATTGACATCCCCACATGCAGCTAAGGGGAGCATTTGTACCTCCCTGACATCACCTCTCTCAGGTTGCTTTCCTTATTGATGGTCTGGTTAAAGTCTCATCATTTTGACATTTTTAATGGCACCTGCATTTACAGCAGAGCGCTCGTGTGAGCTTTAATCAGCTCTCTGTTCACATGTTGTTGCTGTTATTATTTATTACAGTAACACACTGAGGCAATCAACAAGAGCAGGATCAGACTGTGCTGGGCTGGGATTGGAGTTTAAAATTGTCTCTCTTTGCCCATGGGAGGAGGGGTGCTGTCAATCCCAAAGTGCAGCCTGCTCTGCTCTCTGTCTCAGAACCTGGAGTCACTGTCACACACCAGCCAGGATTTGCCACACTGCTCTATAGAGACAAAATACCTTTTGGTTGCTGAAGTCTTTGGTTTCTTCTGTTTTATAATTTTCTAGAAGGAGCTACTAGACTCCAACATGTAGCCAGTTACACACTCGAGTAGTCTCACACCTGAGTGAGCCTGTTGATTTCAGTGAGGTTAATTGTAAGAATAAGTACTTGGATTTTAGCTTATCATCCCTGTATCTACCTTTGTAAAGGTAGTGAAGTTCCCACAGTGCAGATCTTGGAATTATCATTGTATCATTATATAAATGGCACATCATGTTCCAACAAAATGACTCTACAGTCTGCCACTGCAATATGGGACTTAGGGAAAGGGGCGTTAGGGACAGAGTCCGGAGAGCTGGCCGGATAAATGACACATACACCAATTTGATTAAGCATCGTTCTCCCTTTATTGTACAGCTATGCAAGCTTATATCTACTTTTGCAGAGATTCACGCCCAGTGCCTCTAGACGGCCTCTAATCAGCGGGGAAGACGACCAGTGTATAACTTTGCCAAGGACTCTGAGGGCTGCCTGCAGCCAGGTGCTTTCCAGGCCTGCCTGCAGCCAGGGGCCTGTTCAGGGGCTTTTCCTCAGCAACCCTCAGTTGTCCAATCTTTCCAGGGGTATCATATGCCCCTGTTCCATAAGGAATCCCTCTACAAAGGGGAAAAGAAAACCAACAGGAATTGATAAACTTTGAGCAGAAAAGATCTTATTTTCATGTGAGGTTACTGCAGTGTAAAATCAGGTGAGGATGAAATTCCTTTATCCCAGATTTTACACTAACACATGGCTAACAAATTTCACTCAATTCCCTTTGGTGAGATTGTGGGGTGAAATTTGCTACAGGAAGGAAGCAAGCATGCGACCAAATACTGATTGCAAATAACTGTTCAAACAAGATGGACTCAGAAAAGGAGCTGTGTTTGAGGCAGGCACTGTACAGGTAAAACAATATGCTTGAACTAATGAAGGGAAATTATTTTTCCTTCCTATAAATGGTTTTCTTTTCCCTTCACTTTCTTTCAAAGTGAAAAACACCAATCCAGCAGACAAATCAGATGCTTGGAGCACCCACCTGAGATGTGAAACAGCAAGGATAGAATCATATCTTCTAATGAGTGTTATTTATTCATATTAGGGAAATTAATTGCAACTGGAGCTGTATCAGCTCAGAACAAGCCACAGTCTGCAGCTGGGGCTCTGATGTGAGGTGTGGGAAGGCAGGAATCAATCCCCAGAGCAGGCAAGGTGCAGTTTGATCCCTGCACTCCACTTCCCTATGCAGAGGGACATCAGCTGTGCCTATGTGGTTTGGATTTGTATCCTTTGTGGAGGTGCAGAACTGCATCCCTTGATGTTCAAGTTCTGCAGCAAACAAATCAGTGTTTCTGGAATGGAAATTACTGGGGAACTCCAGCAGCTCCAGCAGCTTTGCTCCCTGCCCCAGAAGGCTCACAGAGCCTTAGCAAGGGTCTATGTGAAATAAAGATAGATCATCTCTTCCCACAGATTCTCAGTAATAATTTAAGTCTTATAAAGAGTAAGATTTTGTTTGTTTGGCTCCCAGTGGTGTTAGAGAGGAACTATCATCCCTGTTTACAGCTGTGCGAGAAGTGAGGCAAAGCAATAAATGATCTAGGGTGAGGCATGACCGGGATTGTGCACAGGGGTACATGGTGTGCTCTGCTCCCTGCAGGACATGAAACCTCTGCACCTGTGTCCTCTAAGACCCTGCAGATCTTTTGGAGACCTTGGAATTATTTTCTGTGTGTTTATTTCAGCTTTTAACACTTGCTCAAGAAACACAAGTTTGTAAACTGGTAATCCGCAGTGCAAATTATGTAAGAGCTGACTTCTTTTTCTGCTGGATATCCTCACACTGACCAGTCAGTATCTCCTTCTCAAAATGAAGGATAATAAATAGAAATATTGCCAAAATTAACTGATAGCTGCAGTTTTCCAGTGTGGGTTTATAGCCAAGCACTGTAGAAGGAGAGGGCTGTGAAATTTCTAGGACAAAAGCATCAAGCTTAAGTGAGCTTTACATTTACCTCGCTAATCCTGGAAACAGATCCGGGGCTGAGAGGCGGCGTGTATCACCTGGGATTAGTTTCCATGTTTGCAAATAAAAGAGTTTGTGAAAACAGCCCTGTTGCTGGGATTCCACTCTCCTCTCCTGCCTGGCAGTGGGATCTACACCACTCGCAGGAGGATTGTTGGTGAAATTGAAACCAGCTCCGAGCACAACCAGCTGTACCTGGAAAGTGATCAGGAGCTGTGCCCTTCCCAGTTGCCTGTTCTTAATAGGATGAGAATTTTCTTCACCCTTGCCATAGCTATGGTGAAAGGCTGCTAAGTGGAGGGTAGGACTGCTGAAGAAATCCTTGTTTTCCTGCTTTTTGCTGAGGAAACCTTGACCTCAGGTCAAGGTTTGCTTTGAGCTCTGTTCAGTGCATGCAGCTCAAAGAGGTGTTGTGCAGGTGCTGTTTCAATAGCAAATCAGGACAAACTGTTCCTGTAAGGCTGACTTCCCTCTCCCATCCTTCACATGGTCCTCAAAAGAGTAGAAGGGATCAGGCAGGATTGTCACATGAAGGGCTCTCACTGTGCCTTAATGCATTCCATAGGGAACCTCCTCTCTGTATCAGTGGCTAGAGGTTTTAGGGTCCTTCTGTGTTGCTGTTATTAGCACAGGAATTATCTGACATACTCATTCCACACCTTCATCCCTGAGTCTGGGCAGCCTCATGACATCCTGTCTCCAGTGTTATTTTCTTCCCTCTCACTATTTAGTCCAAGCAAAAATAAATAAATATACAGATTAATAAGAAAACAAACAAACAAACACCACCAAGGAGAAGGCCTTCTCTAGATTATCGTGTATGTTATCTTATGGGAACGTAGCAAAAAAACCCAATATTTGATGACATTATTAAATCAACAGGATTTGCTTGGCAACACCACCTGCCATTAAGTGCACTGCAGGCAGGATGTGACCCTCTGCATCTAATTCCTCTATAAATTCATTCCTTCCAGCAATCTAAAAGCACTAAGAAACAGGATATTAAAAGATTTCGGGCCTGATGCAATAAGTTGTTAAACAAGTCCTCAACTCTAGGTATGACAGTGGTGCCGTTGTATGCTTGCACCCTAAAGCTGGGTCGGGGGGCAGATGCGGAAGCTGGGGCGGGGTGGGGGCAGATGTTAAAGCCGGCTCGGGGGAGCAGTTTGGGAGCGGGGGTTTCTTTAGAAGACTCTGGCTGAGGTGCACGTGCGGCTGTGGGGTGAGGCAGCCCCGTGTCCCCGCGTGGGTAACTCGGTGTGTGTTCGCAGGCTGTGACAGCGAGCACTGGGGGCCCCACTGCAGCAACCGGTGCCAGTGCCAGAATGAAGCACTCTGCAACCCCATCACGGGCGCCTGCGTGTGCGCCGACGGCTTCCGCGGCTGGCGCTGCGAGGAGCTCTGCGAGCCGGGCACCTACGGCAAGGGCTGCCACTTCCAGTGCCAGTGCCAGCACGGGGCCACCTGTGACCACCAGACCGGCGAGTGCCACTGCGCGCCTGGATACACCGGGGTGTTGTAAGTGCAGCAAGAGCTGGGGACTCCCTTGAGCTGATTTGGTTCGGCCGCGTTTAACGCGACGAGTAATTGCTGAATTTACACGCTGTTGTACACTGGCCTTTGTAGAAATCAGGGAACGGGATTTCAGAGAGACTGAAGAAAGGGAACCTCTGTTCTTGCTGCTGATTATACCTGTGACCGTGAAGGGAGCCTTCAAGAGAGCTGGAGGGGGACTTAGGACAAGGGTATGTAGTGATAGAACAAAGGGGAATGGCTTTAAAGTGCCAGAGGACAGGGTTAGATGGGTTATTGGGAAGGAATTCTTCCCTGTGAGGGTGGGGAGGCCCTGGCACAGGGTGCCCAGAGAAGCTGGGGCTGCCCCTGGATCCCTGGAAGTGTCCAAGGCCAGGCTGGACGGGGCTTGGAGCAGCCTGGGATAGTGGAAGGTGTCCCTGCCCATGGCAGCAAGTTGGATCTGGCTTCAATGACTCTTCCAACCCAAACCATCCCGGAATTCTATGATTCTGTGCTATTAAAATAAAATATAGTGCTAAAATAAGCTTAAAAATAATTTATATTTTCCAACTTGTGCAACAACTTTACCTGTTCCTAATTTCAGAATGTGAATACAATCCAAATTACAGTGGAGTTTTGATAAGCAGTTGGACTCTCTCCTCATTAGCAGTCCAGTGCAGCATCAAATGGGACTTTTCCATCCCCAGTTTATTTGACTTTCAATCTAACTGAGAAAGCATCGTTGTTAACTATATCAGCTTAGTATCTAGGGGGTAAATTTTAAGCATAGAGAGCAGGGATTTAGCGGTGTGACTCCTATTAACTTTAACGAGAATCATGTAGCTAAATCTCTATCCACCACACGGAAAGTTTACCAGTAGGATTCACAAAATGTGCATATTAATTTTAGGACAGCAAGCAATAGTTTCTTGTTTAAAATTGCCCACAGTGTAACATCAGTTCTCATTAGAGATCTTTCAGTAGTTTCAGAAGTAATTATGTTTTTCAGAATTATTTAAGGGGAAAAGAGAATTTAGTCACTGAATTTGGTTGGAGATCTATTGCAGGTGAGTTAACACTTTTGCAGTCTATTATTATTTGTTGACCTGCATGAAGGGGAAAGTTAAAAATAAGGGCAGTGTTAACCCTCATAAATAAGTGATAGGTCTTTTGAATATTTTATTTAGTACCTGATTTCCTCCTAGACTTGTGACCTCAGTCGTGGAAGCACTCACTGCTAAGGACTCTGCTTTCTCTTGGGAGTGCTCCCCTTGACATCAGTGTGTCAGTTCTCAGCAGGGACGGCCCCTGATATGTTGTAGGAACATCCTCATCAGAGGACAGTCGGTTAGGGGGAGAACATCCTGTAGTTTCAAAACCTTGATGCTGGAAGCTCTGATGTGCAGGTGTAGGAGACACTGGGCTTTCCAGGGATTAGCCTCACATTGCCCCTCCACAAGTACTGAGAGGGACTCAATGAGCCTAAATAGCCTTTAAATGATGTTGAGTCCTTGCCAGTCCATTATACACCGCAAATGTTAACATTCGGTAGTGACTGGAGAAATTTCAAGCGTTTTAATCCCATCCTTTTATTCTGTTTTCAGCTTCTTTTATTGCCATGTCATATAATTCACATTGAGGGCTTCATCCTGCAACTCGTATTTTCCTGGGCTATTTTAATGGTTATGAGTTGTCCTGTTGAGATGGGTGGGATTTGGTACATGCATGAAGGTTACACACATGCGTCAGCCTTACAGGGCTGGATCCATGGCATGTAAACAACCCCAGCAGAAATTAAAGGAATCTCAGCTAATTGGCAATGCCAGCTGAGCCTGAGGTTTTGTCATTTGCATAAGGACTCCCATGATGACCTGTGTTGTGGGTTTTCCTCATTTACTGTTTCCTGTAGGTTCTTTAAAATGATCTCTTTGTTTTCTGTTGTTCTCTCTCCCCAAAGCTGTGAGGAGCTGTGTCCCCCTGGCAGCCACGGAGCCCAGTGTGAGCTGCGCTGCCCCTGCCAGAACGGGGGAGTTTGTCACCACATCACCGGGGAGTGCTCCTGTCCTGCTGGATGGATGGTGGGTACTGCTCATCCTCATTTAGGGCTTGGAATTGGATGGTAATTGTTCACTGTCTCAGCTGACGTGGATCTGCCAGGCTCTAACAATTCCCAATTTGGGACTGCCTTTGTTGGGTGTGCACAGCACCTACACAGACAGGCCACCAGTCTGGGACTTGCCACCATGCCTGGAAGCGTTCAAAAAACATGTGGATGTGGCACTTGGGGACACGGGTTAGTGGTGGGCTTGGCAGTGCAGGGAGAATGTTTGGACATGATCATCTTGGAGGGCTTTTCCAGCCTCGGTGGTTCTGTGATTCTGCCGTCACAGAGTTGAAAAAGAGCAGCATGCCAAGAGACAAAAGAGTTGTCTGTGAGTTCTAGTTACTTGGAATATTCCCTGCAGCCTTAGACATTGCCCTCACACAGGACAGAGAGCTCAAAGCCCAGCTTGACATTGTCAAAGGCACAAAGTGTCATGTTCCCCTCCAGGGGAGAGGGAGAAGCCAGGGGGAATCCAGTGGGTCAGGCAGGCAGCAAAGCAGGATGAGCCCAGGACACAGAGGCCAGTTCAGTGTCATGTCCTTGCTCAGGCACCACTGCCATTGATCGCCAGAGATTTGCTTATGTCAGGGCTTGCACTGCAAAGAGATAACTGCCCTAACCTTTAATCCTTTGTGTCAAGAAAGCAAGGCCAAGCATTTTAAAAGTCCTCAACTTTACCAATAATGTAATAATGAACTCTCTTGGGGTGTGCCAAGTCTCACAGGCTTTCATCCCATTTAGCTGTACTAAACTTCCTGGCATTTTTCCTGTGTCTGACAATTAGTCTCTTGGCAAAGTTGCTGGATTTTAAAGCATACAAGTACTCTGATTTTTTATTTTTACATGGAAGACCCTGCAGATCATCACACAGCTGTGACTGCTGATAGGGACCCTCTACCTGTTCAAACATATAAAAGCTGAGAACACTGTTTATGTTCCTTTGCATTTGTACATCAAATGCTTTGAGTTCAAAAGTACCAACCATGAGATGTTGCTGTATAGCGGCAAAATGGGAGAATATTGCTGTCCATAAGTTTTGGTGGAAAATCTCTCTCTAACTGGAGGACAGGAATCTCTAACACCACCAGTCATGGCAAAGGTGGTGATGAGGCTATTCCATTTCAAATGACAAAGGCAAAACTTGTCAGAAGTATGAATATGGCACCTTGCCCTCACCTGGCAATCAGTGGAGGCAAAGAAAAGGTTCTTTCTTTGAGTGCTGGAGCTAAAGCGTTAGGAAAGCAATTCACATATTTTTGAGGGCCTATCAGTCCATTCTGGCACTACCTCCTAAGAAGTGATCAATAAAGTGATTCACATGAAAATATTACTTTTTTCATCTCTCCTCTTGCATGCCAAGATTTCTCAGGATCTGAGTTGTTTTGCTGTATTCTTCCTTACTTGTATTTTATCAGGAGTTTTCTTTTCAAAGTTAAAACATCACTAAACAAATAAGGGTATCAGAATAGAACAGCAAGTTTTGGATGTCATTTAGAATGCAGCACAGACCCTAAGAAGAACCACAGCACTGGGGCTGCACAGCAGCTGTGGTTGTATTCTGGCCCAGTCCTACCCAATTCCTTACAGCCTGGAGTTCCTTTTACACATTTTTAGGAGCCCAGAGAGACTTTTCTGAAAAGTGTGTTGTTGGCTGCTCTGTCCCCAGAGGAACCCTAGAGTTAACAATTGATGTTTGAAACAAGCATAACTGAAAATTCTGAAGAGAGAGATCAAGTATTCTGCAGAAAGAAATGAAAATTATAAGTAAAAGTGCTCAGCTTGTAAATGTTGAGATTTTAAGTATAAAGGGTCTCTCCAGGGTTTTAATGAAAAGCTGGTAATTCAATGTACAGAGAGGGATAAAAGGTATGTTTTCATGCTATATTTTTAACTCTTGGTGGTTGGAATGGTTTGGGAAGTGAGACATGAGGGGGCTGTAAACAAGCAGGCGAGATGGGATTGCTAGACAGCATTCATTTTATTTCACACCACAGGTTTCTGTGACACCAGGAATTTTACTTGCTGATTTTGAGGCTTGAGACTGCACGTATATATTGAATATACCATCATTTTGGAAGGAGAGAATTCTCCCTAGATTTGTACAAGTGCAAATCCACTTGGACTTTATTGCTGCTGGATGAGCTGCAACTTTTATCCTTTCCTAGGCTGGCTTATTAACAGGAGCTCAGGTCCCTTCGGGGTTTGGTGGGATAGGGAAGGGGAGGCAGTGACTTTAAAAGGAGGACGTTCTGGGGTTCTGAGGTTTTTCGTTGGATCTACCATCTTCAGAGCCTGGTTCTTTCATGACTTGTAATTTCTTTCCTCCCACCAGTGCAGAATCTCCCAGCAGCACAAGTTCTATTGACAGAGTCCTGTGGGATTTTACTGCCCCGTGGGTTCTTCACCAGGAGAGTGGTGGCCAACAGCCTCTATTGTTGAACAGTCAACAGAACGTGGCTTCCAGCATCCCACAATGTTGGGCTTTTTCAACTTTTGTGTCTTTGTGGCTGTGGAGTTTAGTGGGTGGCTGCTTTAGGGCCTCATTAACAATTTACATGTTTAATTCCATACATCGTTCTCATTTGCAGTATTAAATTCTCCAAACACTCTCAGGAAGTGGGGAGAGAAGTTAGTTTAGCATTTACAACACTTCTCAGAAGCCGTTTTCAAGGACTAGATCTCTGTGCTTAGGAAAGCAGCAATATTTCCTGACATGATAGAACATTTGTCACTGGCAACGCCCCCTGTTTGGCCCCAGACCCCCTTCCCAAGGCATCATGGTGCCATGGTAATAGAACACATTCTGCTCATCACTTCTCTTTTATTGATTCTGGGCTTTGTGAAGCATCATTTGTATTTTTGTCTATTTTTCTTTCTGTTGTGGATTTTAAACATGGGGGTGTCTGAGAAAATGGAGCAGAAAAAAAATCTTTTCTGTCCTACAAAATACAGCAAACAATGTCAAAAGCAGAAGCTGATGAGATCAGGGCCTTTAAAAAGGTGCTGATGGGGTGAACTTTGCTGATTAGATGTATAAGCAGCAGGAAATGTTGGTCTGACATTTGATCCTCTAGAGAGGGATGTTTTGAATTCCCTTAGTACATATTAATGCAAAAAGTACAGCTAAAGATTCTCTTGGCTCCAGGGGGATGCATCCCAGAGTATTGCTTTCTCATCATTTGTTGATAGAAATCCTGTTCCTTTTGAGGCATGAAGGGAAAAAGTATTTATTATCAAGATAAATGGACACTTAGGTTTTCAGATATATAGTGTTGTGTATTACTCAAGCCCAGAGACACCAGTTTTTAACACTGTAATCTGAAAGTTCTTGAACTGAGGCCAACCTGTCTGTTTTACAGCCAAGGAGCCACATAGCCCTGGTTGGGAAAGGCTCAAAGTATCTGTTTTATGGTGACATTGAAGAGCAGCCTCTTCACTTTGGTTGTTGATACAGCTAAACTTCCCAAGCCCGGAGGAGTGAAAGCAGCTATTATATTCCTGGTTTATATTTTGAATAAGTTGTGTCTGATACGTGCTTTGTTCAAAACTCAGAGCCCCCTGGGCTTGGTTAGGGAAACAAGAGAAATTAAACCCAAATAATCCTGTGGCCAGGCACTGTTTCTGTTTCACACTGGGCACTGTGATGGCACTGGCAGCAGCACCATTTGCTGCAGATGCCAAACATTTTCCATTATAGGACCACAACTTCAGATCCCAGCACTGTCAGACTTGTTTTGGCTGAAGTTCCTCAGCTGGATGCCAGCCTCAGGCTTTGTATGTGCTCACAGGGAGAAAAACATTCATACAACTTCTAAGAAGTTCTGGGGAAATCCTTGTAAGGCCTTGATACTTGGTGGGGACATTGTGGGATACCTGGGGGGAAACCACCTGAGTTTGACAGGTAAATTCTCCAAAGACACGACCCCACATGAGGGTGAGCGTTCCCTGCCTTGGGGCTGAACAGCTGGAGCAGGGATTGCCTGGGAGCTGCTTTGCCTTGTGAGCAGTGCCAGGGTGCACAGCAGGGACTGTCTGGCTTTGCTTCACTCCCAAGGCTGATTAAGCAGGGACGGGAAGGAGGAAACATCTCAGAGATGAGGATTTGGGTCTGGATGAAGGAGAGGACTAAAGAGAGGCTGTAACAAGGATTCAGAATAGACTGGAATAAAGAGGCAGGAAAGCAGAGGGCTGGGAGCATAAAATAGGGAAGGGAGGTCACCACCAAGATGTGAAGTTGAGGCAGGTCAGGGACTGAGATGTGGCTCCAAGGTTGGGGATAAGAAGCTGGGAGGATGCTGGATGATGCATCCTGTCACTGTGTAGGGATTAGGCAGATCTTCCACTGCATAATTCCCTCTTCTGGCCAGAAGGCTGCTGTAGTGCTGATATGGGCAGTCATGTTGTTTCTCTGCCATCTCCGGGGGCTTTCTGCAGCTATCCTAATCCTCATTCCCATCCTGCCCCTCCATGGCTTACCCAAAGGTATGGCAGATCCATTCTGTGCTGCTTTGAAAGATGGATGTGGGGGTGGAGAGGGCAGAGGGAGTAAGTGAAGGATGTGAAGGGCAGTAGAGGACTTCTCCAGCAACTGTGGTTGGATGAATGAGACTGGCTGAACAGGAGAGATCATCACAGACCGTCAAAACCAGCACAGCTACACCCTCCCAGTGTAACCTTTTCAACAATCCCTTCCTTCCCAAACCTTCTCTGCGCAGGGTGTGTCCAACAACTTGTCAGACTCTCCATTTCACAAAAACCCCAGGAGCACACAAGCAGCTTTGTAGACTTCTCTGGTTGCCTTTAACTTCTCCCACATCTTCGTGTGGCTGTTCAAGGGGCAGTGAATATCCTGCCAGCCCAGCTGCAGTGTGTGGGGGAGATCCAAGGAAGAGAATTATCCATGAGTGTGCAGTGGTGAGAAAAATCTCTTCTGGAGTCAGGCCAGGCAGGCATTTACTGTGGTAGTGGAGTTTTCAGACTGTCTTTAGCACATCTTATGCAGATAAAATATTGCTGCTACACTTACATCTAGTTTTAGCAAGAGGGACAATAAAATTCCAAGCTGCATAGAGAAATTTATTGCATTATGAATGTTGACTGAAATATTGCTCTTTATGCAACCTTACCAGGGGCTGGTGTGTGCACAGCCATGTCCTCCTGGAACCTTTGGAATTAACTGCAGCCAGGACTGTCCATGCCACAACGGAGGACACTGTGACCCTGTGACAGGAAAATGCCTCTGTACAGCTGGCTATATAGGAGACAGGTAAAAATCAACCCCCAAAGCCTTTTATTTTAACCATGGACTGTCAATATTTATATCCCTTCTAGGACTTCTTTCCTGAAAAATGGTGTTATGTTTCTATTGCTCCAATTAGGTTCATCCTTCTGAAGCACTTCAAGCAATATAAATGTGGCAATGTTATTACTTTTTATTGGCAATGCTCTCCATTTACAGGGGGTTTTAATATAACTTTTAAAATTTAATGGATTAAATTTAATTTAGATATTTACAGTGATAAATTTAATAGAGAGCATTACATGTTTACAAGATATGTAAATGAACTATCTTTATACAAATTAATATCCTCAAGAGTAAGCAATGCAGCAGTTTAATGTCTCCTTCATTCCTCTGTACTGCTGTAGCACTGATCCATCTCAGCCACCAGCAAAAGGTGATAAATCCTCAAAATTTATAAACGAGAGCCTTCACCCATGAATCGATCAGAGCAGATGATAATATTGTTTTACCAAGGTGTCATGGATTCAGCAAAATGACTACACAGCAAAGTCAATGAGGGATTGCAACACGTGCTGGCTTAGCCTCCAGCTAATCCTGGCTAACAAAGGTTGGGAAGCGCAGTTAAAGCAGCTCTTGGGAGTGACTTTTCGCTGGGGCTGTGGCACCAGAGTTTGCAGAGATGCTAAAGCACTTTCTCCTCTATGTTCCCTTTTTTATTAGGTCTATACTGACATATGCTACAGTTATATTTTTATGCAACAAAGCTCATTGGAATTTCTCATTTCTGCCTTTACTGTATAATCAGCAGGTCGCTGTAGCACAAACATCCAACCATCAGCCTGGGGGAGGGTCAGAAGGCTGCTCCTTCCCGTTAAATGTGGAGCTTCCCTGTTTCCATTTTATGGACAGTTATAATTGGAGGGAGCTCTGGAGTTTATGTCAGGATTTGCATGAGGTTGAACATGGAGGAAATACTAATTATTTCCAAGTAATTTGGAGGAAAAACATCAGTGTGCCTCTCCTCCCCATTCTCCATCTGGAGACAGTGCTTCCACATATGTGATACCATATAATTCCTGTTTCTCTTTGTCTCCTTGTGGAGGCTTTTTCACTAAAGGAGGCAACTGTGCAGCCTGGACCTTTATACTCGTGACCACACGTGAATCTCAAGCTGTTTCCAGTGCTGGCCATGCTGGGGAAGGCTGACAGAGCCTCTCTTGCTCTCCTCATTTGGTTGTTGCACATCCTGATAGATTCCTGGCTGTAGATGAATCAATCTAATCAAATGTTGGAGCTGTTGGGAGCTCCCAGCCAGCAGCCTGCATCCCTGTTGGGGATGAGGAAAGGAGATGGGAAGAGGATTTTACTGCTGATTGCCTTTGGAGAGGGGCTGGAGAAGGCATCTCCGGGAAGACATAGCAGGAGCTCACAGGGATTGTCCTTGAGCAAAGGGAGTACGGACTCATGAGATCTGTACTTGGAGAAAAATGAGAGAGATTTGGACTCCAAAGAGAGATGTAACTTGGGAAGGGAGACAATAAAAAAATAAGGCAGAATTAGTTGGGAGAAGTGGAAAAGAAGAGAGGGAAGGTCACGTTCTGGACCTGCATCCAAGCAAAACCCTTGGGAATTACTCACCTTCCCCATCCTGGAGCAGGGAAGTAAAAGACACTGAGAGGAGAGGCAGGAGAGCAGAAATGCAAGTGTGTGAAAGGATGAATGGCAATAGGATTAAAAAGGTAAATGGGCAGTTAGGAAAGCTCTGCTGCTGAAGGGTAAAACTGAATTAGCCTAGAAATTCCCACCTTTCCAACGAGTTCCTGGAAGATTAAAACATGTTCGTCTATCAGCCTTTAATGCCCCTTCCATAAGGGAAGGGAAACCTTAGGCCTGTTGTATCCAGCTGCAGTTCTGCCACTCACTTGGCCTGGGCAGCACAGGTTTGTAGTGGCTGTACTGGTTTGTTCTGAGCACACACCTTCCCTTACCTGGCTGGGGGCCCATTGATTTCAGTGAGGGACGAGGTCTTCAAAGAGTCTGAATGGCTTTCCTTGGTTTTGTGTTCACACCACAGGGGCAGTGGGACAGACCAGGCAGCTCCAGTTTAGCTCAGAGTCTGTTTTACCCTCTGCATCTCCTGCAGCTGTTGCAGTGTCACAGCAAAAAGGAGAGCAGGAGAATCTGCTACACAACAAAACACTGTTTGCTTTAACATTTTACAAGGCATTGAAAAAAGTCTTCTTAATAATGACAGATACTGTGAATAACAGCAATAAAGAAATGAATACACTTTACCTACTATCATCTTAAAATTGTCAATAAGTACTATATAATGCTACAGTTCATCATCATGTGCAGAAGATAATAACATAGAGTTAGATAAATATCTGTGGAGATGAAATGGTCATAAAGGTCTGTGTGAGTGTAATTGCCACACTTTTGTTCCTTACCTGTTTTCCAAGAGTGGCACTGCGCTAAATCTCTGGGAAATTGGCAGCACTGTTAATAACTGCAGGATGCTTTGTGCTCACTGAAATGACTGGATCTGTCATGGAAATGTGTGTTTTACAAACTGGAAAGGAATAATAGCAGAGGCACAGTTAGAAGCTGAGAATGGAGTGTTTCAGAATTCAGTGGCTTACGGGAAAAGTGAACATGCTGGTTTAGCTTTGTTTTCCATATTGCCCTTAAATCTAAAGATTGAATCATAACAGAATAAATCTCACATTTATTAGAACTATATGGGCAGATTTATTCTCCTGTTGTTGTGTTCGTACCTGTATCTCTTATCTCCAGGTTAGTGCATTTTGGGTGGCTTTTCATATTTGTCTGTGCTACATAAATATGATCACTGTTTCAAAACAAAGAGAACAGCCTAAAAAACTTTGCAGCATTATACCTTAAGAAAAGGAAATTGTGGGAAAAAGTGTAGGTGCATGTACTAAGTTCATCTGTTAAGCAGGCTGTCTTCTGTTTAATATTTTGTGAAATTGCTTCCATTAATTCTACAGGTGACAGCCATATTACCCTATCCCAACCCAAATAATTATAGTACATATTAAAGTTCAGTGGATATTATAATACGAATCTCCCCAGATAGGCAGAAAGCAATGTAAATTAAACAAGAAACATAACTAGGGCTTAGCAGCTCATTTTGTAATTTAATTGAACAATGTATCTGGTTGTTAATGGTGCTATGGACACATTAGATTGATATGTTGCAAAGGAAAGATGTTTAAGTAGAAAGCTAATTCCTGCTGTGATTATTCTCGTGTTCCAGAGGAGTCATTATTAGTATTCTTTGTATAAAATTCATTAGCGGTAGCTGCTTGATCTCCAAATAAATAAGTTGGTTAAATTGTTAGTAGAAAAAGGCTAATTATGTAAATGGATTAGGTCGTCAATATTTCATTTCCAGATGCTTTTCTCCCTGCTAGGTAATGCTTCATCTTCTATAAATATAGAATGATACAGTGCACTGTTGACTAAGAATTCATCCCGTGGAGCACAGAGCTCTCCTGCTCACTCCAGGGTCTGTGCAGCAGTGGAGACATGAGGAGCTTCACTGTTCCTCCTTGCATTTCATTTGCTGTAAGTGTTCCAGCCCTACTGCTCCCATTCTTTGCTGGCTCTTTCATTTGCAGCTGAGCCCCTTGAGAGCAGCAGGGCTCTCTCTCCCTGGTGCTTCTCCAGACTCTTTCCCTCTTTGTCCCAAACTACTCTCACTTTGGGTCTTATATGAACTCCTCAACTCGGATTTGCAACCAGCGACTGTGTTGGTGCCTGCTGGAATTAAATCACCAGCCAGGCCCTTTGCTGTGTTCATTTATTTTTAGTAAAACATGATAATCTCAAGCTGCAAAAGTAATACCCTTCTTATATACTGCCTGTGTTCATTGCAGTTTTGCCTGGCTTGCATCACACATTAATCTTTTATTACTGATCATTATATTAACTCTCACCTGCCAGCTGTGAAATGACCTGCAGAAAGACATTTAACAATTGCCTCCATCCACTGAGTTTACAGTATACACTTTAATCAATGCTCAGGCTTAAATTAATGCTGATAGGCAATTTCCAATGTCTGGCATCCATGTGATAAGGGAATTGGGCTTTTCTGGGCTTCTTTTTCTGTTTTTATTAATGGAAAAGGCCTATCTGTATTTCACGGTGGATCATGTAAACTGTGGTACTATCTCATTGCAGAATTTTGAAACCACTGAATTGTGTCAAGCACAGAATCAGTTGCTTTCTTCAGGACCTTAGGTGAGCTTTTCCAAGTAGAAAATAGTCTCTTAAATTGCTTGTGTAGGACAAGAAAGCAGACTTTTTGGCAGATCTCAGAATGTACCCAAGTAGGGAGATATTTTTAACAGTGCATGGAAGGTGCAATTTAAAACAACCCATATGAAGTGTTTGCAGGTTCCAATTTTATGTGCATCAAATATTAAAAATGCTGGCAATTTTTAAGAAGATTTTCCACTAAGGAGCATGAAAGTGATTTTTTTTGAGATTTTATACTACTGAGCTACCCTGGAGTAGGAGAAGAAAAGCAAATTTAAGCTTTTAGTTACTCAGAACATACACAAAACACAAAAACACAAAGGGGTTTCTTTTCTCCTTGTTGATATAAAACTGGTGCAATGACAGCACTAAAACATTGCTGGAGAACATTTTGCTCAATATTCCTAAATACACTTTCCCTTTTAACCCTCCTCATCGCTGAAAGGGCCATGTGCTTTCAAGGGAGGTACACAGTCCTTCTGTGATAAAGAGAAGTCAAACAGGTGAGGAGTTCTATAGTAAAATATTTTATTGCCTATCAGAGTCTTACGATTGATGAACGCAATTGTCAAGGTCCAGGAAAGAAGAACACGCTTTTAAATGAAGGTAATATTAACTAATGCAAATTTAGCAGGATATAATTGGGCATGGATGAATGCAGTTTCTCTTAGCAGCAATTTGCAAGCCCAGGATATCCCATCACTCCGGTGATACCATCAGTTCACAGTACGTTACTTAAATAAATGAGCAATGATTTTGTATTTAATTCATTAACAAAAAGGTTCCTGTGTAAAAGCCATGTCCTGATGAGATTGTGCCTGTGACTGGATCCTATTTCCCCCATCCCATGGCAGGTGTCAGGAGGAGTGTCCCATCGGCACCTATGGCTTCCAGTGCACACAGACCTGCGACTGCCAGAACGGGGCCAAGTGCTACCACGTCAACGGAGCCTGCATATGTGACCCTGGATTCAAAGGCATTCACTGCCAGGAAAGAATGTGTCCAGAAGGGTTTTATGGCCTCAAATGCAACAAGAGATGCCCTTGCAATATTACCAACACCCTCAGGTAGGTACATCATGTAATATTCTAGTGCAGGGACTGGTCAAATTAAAGCATTGGGAAAAAAATCAGTTTAACTACAGCTGCTGTCCTTTTCTCTGTAGTTTTTAAGTACAATCACAGCGTGTTTCTCTGGATTGCAAAACTTTGATTTAAATGACCTCAGGTTTGGAACCATAAGCCTCAATGCAGCCAGATACTAAGCACATATCTGTTAACTCCGGTTACACCTGAAACAGCCTGACATAAAGCTTTATCCTGTAAGTCTTCTAGGCCTAAGAACCACCAGATGATGCCCATATGTGTGGATAATAACCCACTGAAGTTTAAAAAATAGATACATGTTTACGGAAGTCCATGACTTTGCCTCTTTTTATGACATGGGTTTTCTTATTAGATCTATAGACAGCAAGGGGACTTTCAACATGAAACCTAATTTGCTTCAGCTGATGTCTCATGGCAAATTACCTTGTTGGAAACACTTGAGGCAGATGTATAAATAGACTGAAATCAATATCCCTGAGCCAGGCTGTGGAACTATAACATGGTCGACATTGTCAAAACAGACTCCTCACGTGAGATTATTTTTGCTCTTCGTTCTCTATGCGTATGTGGGAAATATTCAGGAAAATAAATATCAGGGAATTATACCTACAGTGGAATGAGCCTCGCTTAAAAGGTCAGGGTTTGATGTTTTATTCCCTTTTTTGCTTTAAGATCTGATTCTTGAGGTTCTCTTTACTATGATACAGAGTCACAAACAGACTTGAGCACTTTGAATTTACTTTCCTGTTGCAGGTTTGAGTAAGTTTTCCAAACCTTGAAAAGAAGGAAGAATTTAAGATTCTTCTCTATTACCCTCTTTGTTACCTTTAGTAACTCCTTGCCTTGTTTACTGACTGCTGGAATTGCTGTTTGGAGAATCCTCACTCCCTGTCTTGCATTAAAGGAAGCCTGCACAGCCAAACCCCCTGGCCTGAGCTGTCTGATGTTCTGGGGCTACAATTCCTCACCTGCACGATGCTGAGCCACTCAGCTTCCACTGGATTCCCTCCTTTTTCTGCCCATTTCTGTTCAGCAGGCAGAGCCAATTTAGGGTTATGTAGTCTTCAGGGGGAGGTGGAGATAATTGATGCCCAAGCAAACATGCCCTTGATACAGACATTCTTCAATTTCCAACCAGACGGGTGGGGACCTGACTGTCCTGCTGATGATGACAAACCCACCTTGCCATGTTGCTGCTGCTAAAATATAAACACACTCAATTATGTATGCAAGAAATAGCACCTCATTTGTGTGCACACACAGACACACACAAACACTTCAGGCAAATCTGTCTGTGCACTTGAGATAGACCCTATTTGTCTCAGTCTTGGAAATAAACAGGTGATTTTCCTTGTAAATTCAGCTCTGAGTTGTGAGGCTTTGCTTAACTGAAAGTGAGAGCTCACAATGGATTATTTAAAAACTTGTAATTGTGGTGATACAACTCCTGTGCAGCAAGAGAGCTCCAGCACAACTGGGTTTGACAGCCAGCATCCAAACAGTTTGAGGCTTCCAGGGAGCTCTGTACAAGAGGCTCCCATCGCTTCTGATTATGTTTTGTATCATGAAATCATTGCAAAAAATACCATCCCTGAGGCATGAGCAGCACATTTTACACGAAAGATTAGTGCTGTGTTGTACTGAGGATGGGGGATGCCTCAGGAATTACTGCAGAGTGAGCTGAGGGATAAATTCCTATGTGTCACTCCTGCCAGCGAGTGTGGCTCCAGCCAATTCCACTGAATTGCTCCTCAGTGTAAACTCTTCAGGTGTACAGGAGGGTGAGAATATGCTCGTGCTCAGCAGCTGACACGTGTGTCTTCACCCCTCCTGAGCCTGCAGAAACCTGTTTTTTGTGTGCCCGTATTCCAGAAAGGTGGAAATTGAGTGGAGGGACTGCAGGCCACAGACAAGGCTGAGCTTGGCTGCTGTTTCTCAGCTCCATGCTCAATTCATTAAGAGTCTTTTAGGTGGAGTAAGACTGTGGGTTTGAGGGTGCAAGAATTCACCCTGTGTTACTCAGAACTACCTGTGAGGTGCTCTGAGAGTTTGCCGGAGGATCTTTTCTGAAAAGACAGGCTTGTATCATCCAGCTGTGAGGAAAGAAGAGGTCTCAGAGAGGTTTGAGAGAGCTCAGAAAGGGGGAGGATTGAATCCTCTCCCAGCTCTTTTCTGGGCGTGTGGTCATTCCCACACACCCTGCCTGTGCCTGGTTGCTGTCTGATGGGAACATTTTATTCCTTCTCTCTCAACACTGCTCCGTCAGCTTCCCTTGCAGCATCCTCTGCTGAGATGGTATCTCTGGTTCCTTAATAAATGAGTCTGGTCTTTCTATTGATAAAATCTCCCTTTTTCCTACATCTTATCGCTGCTGTTATGGAACAAAGAGATATCAGCAAGCTGTAGATGGGTAAATGTTCTTTCATTCATCCATGGGATTTCAGCTCTCCACTTTTCCACCAGCTCTGCAGAGTGCTGTCAATTGCTGAGCCAAGGAGCATCAGAGCTGATGGAAAATGACCTTTTCCAAAGGCACTCTGTATTCTGAACAAATCTTTGTGGTGATTGTTTAAGCAGTCCCATACAGTGCACTTCTCTTCCCACCCACCTCTTCCCATTCCTCCCTGAGTGTTTGTCCTTGCTGAAACAGGCCTCTTCCAAAGTGACTCATTTACCCACAGCCATCTATTTTCCCCAGGAGCAGTTTAAGCTCTTGTGGTCCCCAAGTTGTAGGATAATTATATAAACACTTGTAGAAGGGAACCTGTCCCGGGTTTTGTCTCATTTGATCTGGTTATTGGAGAGTTGACTGGAACAGAAAGTTCTGAGGGCTTTGAGGAGTAGCTGAGGAGGAACAGCAGGAAACACACAATCAGCTTTTCCATTTCCATAGATCTATCTATTTTAATGTCTGAAGAGATTGGTGTGATCATCTAGTCTAACCTCCAGCATGGTAATGACTGAAGGACACCATCCAATAATTTCTGCATCAAAGCACACTGAAAGGCACTTTGTACAGGACTTTGAACAACCCCACAATTAGGTGATTTAGAATGTGGTGGTGACTTGGACTGTCCTTCCACAGGAAAGGGTACACCTGTAAAAATCTCCCTTCTGCAAAAAGCCCATGTTGAGACAGCCTACAGTGGCTGGAAAGGAATAATGCTGGCTTGTTTTTTCTGTCAGGCAGGGAGGGAAATGAACAGCTGGAATAGTCCTGGCCACCCACCCTTCCTGAGCAATGGGGGGAAGGCAGCCTGGGGAGCCATATGCCCTTGGTAATGTCTTTCCTAGGTCAGAGACGTGAGAAGGGCAGGAAGACACTGGGACAAAGTCAAATGGAATGGACAGATCTCCAGAGGCTCCAGTTACTGCCTCAACACCGGCAAGTTGGGGAGGACCAAACCCCATGGAGCTTTCAGGAAGTTCTGCCTTGATCTGACTCAGTAATGTGCTGGACAAGGCCGGCTTTGAAGACGTGCTGAACTGAAGCAGTGGCCCTGCAGTCTCACTGTGGCCACTGCTTTAAAGCAAGAGGCATTTCAGCAAAGGAGACTGAATGTAGTGTGGACACCATAAAACAGGATGTTTTAACCTAATCCTAATAAGGATTAGGCTGTTGTTAATGAAAATGAGATGACTGGTGCTGCTGTACAAACAGAAAGTCAGGAAATTCAATGAGAAGGTGTTGCTTTGACTGAAAGATGTGTGGAGAACAAATTCAGAATTTGGCACAGGATGTGCTGTCTAAAACATTTCTTTTTCAAATTTGCCTTGAGAAATTTACCTGGTTTCCTCAGATTTCCTCATAATTAGATGCTTAAAAAATTTAAAGGTCAAAAATGCCTTTATGCTTTTCAGTTCAGCTAATAAAATTTTTAAAAATTAACCTTTTATTGCTGTTAATGTGGCTCAAAAGCCAGGGATTGTACAGTAGCTTTCAAAGTGCAGCAGGAGCCCTGGAACCCTTTCCTTTTCAGCGTTGTTATGTGCTGTGGACAGCTCTGTTCCACCTCTGCTTGGCCTGGAGCCACAGGAACACTTGGCTGCCTGCGTTCACTCCTGGTTTCTACCCTGCTTCTTCCTGTGATGCAGGAGAGTTGAAGAAATAAAAGTCGTTAAGATTCAATGCAAACTGCAAAGCATAACACTGCCAAAGTCTTTGGAGAGTGAAAGGTTCCCTTGCTGCTCCCAGCAAGGGTTGGAAAACAGATGGTGGTGGGTTTGCCTTTGGGTTCCATTTGGAACCCTCCCTTCTCTCTTCCATCCTTTCAGTGATCCTTCTGCAGAGGAATTGTTTGTGCTCATTAATTTCAGTTTATTGGGGGCTGGAGAAGTGCTTCACATGCACTGTGACCCCTGCTGGCAAAATCTTACATGGACATACAGAACAGGAAGGTGCGTTCAGAACAGGAGGGGAGGAATTATACAGGTATTTATACAAATTTCTAGCTGTATTTGCTATTCAAGCTTTATTCTACCTCAAACTTTTCAATATCAGTCCGAATATCATGTAACTCACTGGGCAGTCTGGGTGCATGGATGTTTGGATGGGTGATAGATGAATTTCCAGGCTCTGTTATATATCTAACTATGTAATTTGACCAGAATGTAGTCATACAAAATGCCAGCAGAAGAGAAACCTTCCTAACACACACATATATCCACACATGCACTATTTCTGCATCATGAGCTGCAATATATTTTGCATGTAACTCTGCTCACTTTAATTACTGGAATAGTTCATACAAACCAGAGAGAAAAAAGAATTAATATAAAAACTTTGTACTGTTTAGTGATATCAGCTGCAGATCTTGAAAGGGTTTCCAAAGAAAGAAAGGCATCACTTTAGAAATGGGAAAAATGAAGGCAGAAGAATCAGTTAGGTGGCCAAGATTCCCTGGCAGGATTGGAAGAGAACAGCTGCCTTCTGCAGTTTGGGAAACCATCTAAATCTCAACCCTCCTCAAGTTAATGCTGCATCAGGCACCTTGATTGTCAAACAAGTGCTTTTGAGTTAGGAGAAAAACAAAACCCTGATCTGCTCAGGCTGATAACAAAATTATCCTTTCTTCAATGGGAAGATTATACGGATGGAGGGACACAAACATCTGCATCAGATTTTCCTGGCTCACAGTCCCATGAAGCATGGACAAGGCTTTATTGGGGCAGAATATGCTCTCAGACTTCTTCTGGCCCTTGTTTTGGGTCCAAGTTCCCTGTCTTCAGGGAGGAGAAAGGAAAGCCTGTTTGGTTTTGATTCTTGTTTTAGTGCGTGTCAGGATGAGTTTTAGTCCTTAATCCATAGCTTGTATCCCACGTAAAAAAAGCTGTCCCTGCTGATGAAGGAGCCAACCTTGGAGTAAAAATTCTTAGTGAGTGTAGTATGTTCTGCTGAATTGTCATAGACTGATTCAAATTGCCCTGGTCATACATTACCTTTGAAAGATTTAATTTAGCTAACAGATGCAGTTCTCATGGAAGCACATGATACCTGTAGTAGTAGTGGAAACAGAGAAACACAAAATTCAGTTCAAAATCCCTCTTTAATGTTGAGCTTTCTGCTGCTGTTAGGTAATGATTAATAGACACAGGGGGGAAACCCGAGCTTTTATTATTTTCATCTAAATGTTAAGAGGGGCTTTGTGAAAAACCATAATTTCAGGGACTGCTTTGTCAGAAGAATTTCATGGATGGTAGTTTGTTAAGCTGATGAATTGTTTTAATTAGTCAGTAAAACACTATTTATGATGAAACATTTGACACTTAGAAAATTTGATCCTTTTTATTTGCAACACTAATATGACCAACCTCTCCTACCAGTAATTGCCTGAAACGTACTTGGAAATTACGTTTTATGAGGTTACCTTGAAAATTAACATATACAATATTAATTTTATAGGTGTAAAGAAACCTATTCAGTCATGTCTACAATCTTAAACTGTAGCAATAAATAATCATAAAGGAAAAGAATTGTTCCTGTGATGCAAAAAAACCAGGAGACAGGCCCAGAGAGAGATCCCACCTTGCAGAAGTCTATTCTTCTTGTTCTGAGAGTAAAGACCACTAGATTTCTGGCAATATTATTTCTCATCTCTCTCACTGAGGACTGAACAGTGCCATTACTGTGCAGTGCTGTGGTGCAGAGGCCCCAGAGCATCTTGAGCTCTCAGGTGCAGCCTCACACTCCCAGCTGGCCTCAGACAGCATCCCCCAGAAACCTCCATCCCTTCAAACCAGGAGTTAACACATCTTCAGCCTTCCCCTCCACTCCCAGCCCCAGCCCCAGCCTCCTGCTGTGGGAAGGTGGTGCCCTAAGGAAACCTCAAGGAGGAAAAATGCCAAATAAAGATTAACTGTTTCATGCAGGAGGAACAGAGGGGTGAGTGTTCCACCTACAGATGGAGAAGTACCAGGCATTGTCCAGTGTTCTGGGCTCGATTCTCCTTTCTCCTTTTCTCTCCATGTGCTCTCACTACAGTGTTGAATTGGCTGAATAGAAATGAAAGCCAGAGGATTAATGTTGTTCATTATCCAGCAAAAAGGAACTTGACTCATTTCCCTGCACAGCTGTGACTTAGTCCCAAGGCTCCTGTTAACTCCTGTCCCAAGTAAATCCCAAGGCTTCAGGTACTGATCAGTTCTGGTCACCACGGCTGAATATTCCCTGCAAAATTCTTCTTCCAAGGAGAGTTTTCCCTTCCAAAGCACTTTCCTTTCTACCTGTGCCTACAGGAAAGTTCTGCTGAGGTGGCACTTGCTTTTAAAACACAAATGGCAGTGGGATGGGATGGGATGGGATGGGATGGGATGGGATGGGATGGGATGGGATGGGATGGGATGGGATAGAATAGAGTAGAATAGGAATGTTGTGCCCCAGAACTAAGGTTCATCTTCACAGCTCTCTTGATTGCATTCCTCCACCCACTGGAATTTCTCCTATCCCTGAACATTCTTAGCTGGCTGTATATATGGCCAAATAGTACAGCACATACCTGCCCTATAGCTGTAAGGATTAATGGTGTGGTTGATGTCAGTAATCCAAGTCACATTGACTTGAATATGGAAGAGCATAGACTTCAAGGTGTAAACTACCCAGTGCTGTGGCAGTTCCCAGATGGTAAGAAATGCTGTGCTATTTAGCACCAGATGCCCTATTCACCACCTAAGTTATACAGCTGCTCATGTCCACAACCCTAAAGAGTTTCCAGGCTTGTGCTGTTCTTAGTGTGACATGTGAAATGTTCTGGGCTGTATTTTTCCTTCCTGCCCACATTTCATTAACATCTGTCTCTTCATTAGTTGCCATCCTCTGTCTGGGGAGTGCAGCTGCAAGGCTGGCTGGGCTGGGCTCTACTGCAATGAGACGTGTCCCGTGGGCTACTACGGCGAGGGCTGCCAGGTGCCCTGTCCCTGCCACAATGGGGCCGACTGCGACAGCATCACTGGCAGCTGCACCTGCGCCCCAGGGTTCATGGTGAGTGGGGCTGGCCATGGGGAGGGGGTTCATAAAATGGCTGCAAAAATAAAAGAGGTTTTTAACCTTGTTTGAAATAATATTTGCATAAAAGCGGCCAAATGCAGGTGATTTTCACCCATTTTGTGCTAAGTCCACATCACTGTCCTTTGAGCGGTGTCAATGTATGGCTGCTGGTTATTTACTTAACATCACTGTTCAAAGTTTATTACTGTTATAAAGATAAAGGTATGGTTTCCCATAGTATATTCTAAGTCAAGACATAACAGAAAAGGTGTCAGATTATTGTCTGCCTGGAAGAGCAGAGAAAGAATTCTCATGGCCTTTCAGCATGTTCCTTGTCAGTCACACTGTGATTTTAATAGATGAAGATATTTTAAAATGTTACAAATGATAGAGCAATTTATGTCTTTTCTGAGCCTGTGTGGCAGGTGTCTTTTACCTGAGCATCAGAAAGAGCTTCAAACATTCTGAGGTAAACAAGCATGACATTTTATAGGTGAGATATAAAATGGCTGAAGAAACCAGCGAAGATGAAAACATCAAGAATTCAGAGTTAAAAATTGCCAAGCTGCAACAGAAAGTATTGGGACATGGATCCCGGTGTCCAGTCCTGCTAGGGCTGAGCAGAATGGAATTCTTGCAAGCAAGTTCCCTGCTTATCTGTATATGAAGCCACTCCTCTTCAGGAACACACCGTGGAGGAGAAGTGCAGGCTGTGTTTAAGAAATGATACTTCCTAAAGGAAGAAAAATACTTTAAAGAGAGAATTCCACCAAACTTCATGAGCAGTTGGCTTTCTGTGTCTTTCATTTTACATGATCTGTCCCCACAGGCCTATCTATGTTTTCTATACTATTATAACAACTATGAGTTATAATACTAAGTTTACTAGAAATCAAGGGACAGGCTGCACAGCTGTGACAGATCTATAGTGTGGAGGTCCTGTATGAGATTAGTGAGATGCCAAAGACTTTTTAGCCTCCTTTCTTTCTAGTTCCACACCTGAGCTTGTGATCCCCAACTAGCATCTGCAGGGCTGTGCAGTTGGAGTTATGGCTTAAAGACACCTTTGTTCTCTGCCTCGTGTCAGCAACTGAACCTGAAAGTTGGAGCTTCCACTGATTTCCAAGGGTTGTTTCAATGCCAGATATTGCCAAGTTTATTTAGGTGTGAGGGGCTGTACTCAAACACATGCGTACAAGATAACAGTACTTAGAGATGGGGGAAAAAAAAGAAGATAAGGTCTATGAGGTTTGATTCCCAAGTCCACAAACAGAAAACAAGAATTTATCTTCTCTATACAGTACTTGATGCACAAGTGGAGGAAGGATGAAGGCAGCAGCATGTCAGTAACAACTGCAAAATAAAAAGATGCCAAGATCCTCCTTCTTAACAGGAATGCTGTCCAAATTTGCAGCACAAAAGCATTTAGGGACCCTTTACTGTACACATTTTTAAAAAGCATACATTGTCCAATATACATTGCCCTAAGGCAGCATTAGTGCAGGCAGAAAGCCTGGGAAGTTCCTATTGCATTGCTTCAAAATAATATTTAATTTCATAATAAAGAGCTTTCTTGCATTGACATTTAAACAGCTTGGTTATAGAGGATAGCTCTATAATCACTGAAGCATATTTAGGCATTAGTATCATTGCTCTCACATAATATACTATAATCTCTGGCAATTAGTCCATGAGGGGAAGTAAAGCCTTGAAATTGCTAATTTATTGCCTCTGAAGCATATTTGTCATTCGTGTGCATGCCAGATGAACTGCAATGGTTCTTTCAAGTGCTGCAGAACACAGGCTGTGCTGAAAAGTTGCTGGGAACCTTTTCCTCCCACCCCAGGGTGGTGTCCTGCTGGGATGCTGCGGGCAGGGAGGAGGTGAGCTGGAAAAGGCTGTGGGGCCAGAACCAGGCTGGAAGTGCCTTATCCCAATGACACACTCCAAGCCAGGCTTTCCCTTCAGATATTCCTGCCTGGCTCTTGCTGAGGCAGCAGGGGAGCTTTGCCTGGGGATAGAGTTTTGCCCTTGAATTGGGCGAGTCTGCGAGCACCTGTTCCGAGTTCAGGATGTGTCCTCTGGCAGAGCTGGCAGGGGAGTGGTGCTAATGCAGAGCTGGGCAGAGCTAATTATTCACAAAAGCCATAATGAATCCCTCTTGCTTTTTCAAGCATGAGGCTTGGCTGAGGCAGCCACACGGGCAGGAATTTTGCCATATAATTGTAAAGAATAAAACCAGGAGCAACATCTTATATTTTACAGCAATGTTTGATCTACACAAGATCCTAGGGCAGAGCAGGCTGAGGGGCTTCTAAGACAGGGAGAAGGAAGAGAATATTCTGGGAGATGGGATATAACTGCAGAATTTTATCTGCAAAGGCAGAGAGGTTGGACCCACAGGACTTTGGGATTACTGGCCACCCAGAATATGCAGTGCCCAACGTAGGACAGTGTTTTCCTGACAAAGCACTCCTCCAGCCCACTCCTCCAGCACAGATGGTGGGTTTTTAGCTCACCCTGTCTGTGTCAGGGCAGCTGGGCTGGGTTTCAGGATGAATCATCTGCTCTCGCAGCCAAAACAGGGACATTTTGTTGGGATGCAGAACAAGCCATTAAACACACAAAGCATCTGGTCACCTTTATTAAATGTATTAAGTGAAAAGGCAGCCATCCCATAGGCTGCCATGTACGTGAGCAGAGCACTTAATTTTTGGAAATTTAAGAAGATTTAAGTTGTAAAATAAAAATGTATATGGTAGCTTAAAGAAAATACATTATTTATTAGCTGTGACATTTCCAAAAATTAAAATGCCAAAGCTAAATAGTGGTGAGCTTGCAGTTTAGGGTAGAATTTCAAAACATTTTTTGTCTTATTTTTTCAATGAATATTTTGGGTCAGACTCAAGAGCCAGATTTGCACATGTCTGGCTCTAAACCCAAATGACAATGTTGTAAAGCTGTTACTGGGTACCAGTACAGGGTATTTGTATGAGGTGCTGCTGTGACTGTGCTCACACGAAGGGATGGGTCTGTTTTACCTCTGTGGGTTCTGAACCACAGTGCAGAACTGGGTGTGGATTTGACTGAGGGGTCCACAACCCAGACAGGCAGCATACAGGACAATAAAAACAGGATAATAGGAGCAGAGACACACTCAAATCATCTTCCCCAAAATCACAGAGCTGCTCCCCATTGTTCCACAGGCCTGTTGGGAATGCTTTGCTTCCTGCATCCCACTTGTAAAGGAGGAAATGGCTGTATCAGTTTAACTCAGATGATTGCAAGGAATCACCGTTACAAGCATGCCAAGAGGCCATTTCCCTGCATCTGGGACTTTTAACATATTTGAGGGTTTCCCCGTAGCACTGATGTGATGAATTGCCAGAATGCTCTTCTGAAGAATGGTTTTGTAAAGCTGTTCTGCTGCCATCTCGTTTCTGACCAGAAGGAACCTGGCAAACACATGCAGGGAGTGCACAGATTAGCCCTAAAAAGCACCCAGGGAGAGTCTTGACTGGTAGAAATTGGATCCTCACTCCCACATGGAAATGGTTGCTGCTTGCAATAAATTACCTGGATGCTATTATGGGGATGGCGAGAGGGGTTGTACTAACTTGTACCTCCCTTCCTTCCAAATTCTGCTCCAACATGTTCTCCTACAAGTCCACTAAATTCAGGTGTGCAGGAGAGACGTAAAAGAAATCAGGACTTGCTGTGTCCTCTCTATCTTCTTTTGGTTTTGGTTCATTGAATTTTATTCCTGTAATTCAATAAATATGGTAGAGAAGGCCAGAGGATATGAATTAAATATGACAGGAGACCACAGGAATCCTGACCTTGTGTCTCACAAGAAAATCTTGAAACCAACCCCCTGCACATACCTATCAGCATTTTAGCTGCTGAAATCATTATAAATGCTATTGAAATACAACTAAGTTCACCTTCTCCATTGCACAGCTAATTGCAGCTTCCCTGAAACCAGTGGCTATCTAGAGACCTCATCCCGGGCTATGCCTTTGTTTCTTCATGGATGCTTTGTTTTCTTCTTTTGAAAAATGAGTTTAACTTCAAATGCTTTCATTCTGTGTGTTGTGGCAAGGAGAGACGTAGTTAAAACATTTCTCAGCCCAAGACACTCTGAGAAAACTTTTAACACTTCTCTGTGGAATGTGTGGTCAGCTTTTACTTCAGCAGGCACTTAGGTCTATATTTCACATCCAGATGACAGAACTTATATTACTTTAAAGAATTCATCTATTTATGCTGCTATTTTTTGAAGACCTGTCTGCTTTTATTGAACCCTGCATGCTGGCAAGCAGAGCAAGCACTTCATCACCAAAATGAAAGAATCCATTTTGACATTTCTCTATTTCTTCACTGTATTGGTAGATCCCACACAAGCCAATCACATACAGCAAAGCATGGAAACTACAGCAGCGGTGATCTCTTACTAGAAGATTTTTCAGCTTTTGGAATGACTCTTGGATTCCCTAAAGCTTCCCAAGATTTATCCCAGTACTGTGCATCTATAGCTATTTGCATCTCCTGTTGGCATTGCATCAAAATTGCATTTTAAAAGCACAATTAATGCCTTTCAAATATATCCTGATAGAGGTGCTTATGTGTATGGATCTCTGGCTGGGCTCAGTGGGAATCTGGGCACTTAAGCACTGAAACACAGGCTTCATTTCGATCTGTAAGTCCATAATTTTGTCTGGCATGCCTGAATTTCTCAACATAATGCTTTCTCTACCACAGGGGTAAAAATTGCTCCCAGAGTTTACATCAGAGTAAAACTTTACAACCTACCTGCACATTGAGTAAGAATCAGCCCTTGTAACACACAAAAAACAGTAGCTCGAGCGCTTAGTAAAAATAAGTATAAATTATAGTGCTCTAAAGCTATTCAAATGCACAGCAAATGCACACCAAATTTTGTAATGGATAATCTCTTGGTCAGTACAAACACCCACACACAGACTCAGACCAGTCTTAGTCTGCTCTGTGCCTACTCAGTGCGTAAAATGACCAATTTACTTTTCCATAGAATGAGGAGGACCATGATTATGGTTTTTAGAGGTCATAAGGACTTAGAGGTCCAGTCCAGTATTCCAGCCATAACTGGCTTCCTTCTGGCACATACCACATCTCTTGTTCCCTGAAAAAAACATACAGGAGAGAAAAAAACACTCTTTATATTAAGAAAAGTGGAAGCCTGTCCTCCTGTCCTACATCTTTAAAATTCTCTCTGTTGTCTAAAAGAAAAAAACAGAATAAATAGAGAGGAGCACCTTATCTTATCTTCAATTGAATTTTCCCTGAAGGACCCAAGTCCCAGGTAGGTCTGGAGAAATTTGAAGCATCGTTGCCTGTAGGTGTTTTCTAAACACACAAGGTACAAATTTATCAGAGTATTCCCTCTCTTCTACATATTAACTTTCATCTTTATTCTAAATGTATCATTCTTCACCACTTCAGAAGGAACCAGGGAAAAAATGAATGAGACTTCTTTGTGTTATAAGCCCGTGGTTCGGTAGTAAAATTATTTTCTAAATTTCACAAAATTCTTAATATAAAAAATGAACGCAAGGTTGAAGATAGCAGATCTGGTTTGGGGGCTTTAACTCATTTAAATGATCCATTTCTCTTTGAGATAATTCCAAAAGTACTTCAGTGGAAGCTCATTGCAGAGCAACAGGGCATCTCATCAAAAGGTTTAAAAAGAAAAGACCAGGGGAAAAAATCTTCAATAGAGCCTGTGTCCTTTTATCCTTGATTTACCGAACATATCAGTTACCCCCCTTTGTTAAGAGCTCTTTTCATTTTTAGGTATAAAATAAATTCAACCATTTTATCAAGATGTTCTTGTTACCAGCCACCAGTATAAATTTTACTTGCTGTAGGTGGGGGAGAGGTTTTCTGGCACAGCAGTTGTCCAATTAACTGGAGTATCACAGGCAGCAGGAATGGTTTGCAGGGTCTCATTTCATGAATTACCTGGGTGCAGGGGGAGGATGCATTTTCTTCTCACTGGTTTCCCATTTGTGTCCATGACCCAATGTCTCAAACCCACGGAGAAGGGAGAGGAGCAGAGGCAGAGGGGATGAGGAGAGGCACCCTCACTGTGCAGGTGAGTCTGAGCGTGGGCTGCTGCTGGCAGGGCATGAATTATTCATTGATAATAAAAGTAAAACAAGTTGTCTTAGAAGCTGTGGAGCTACAAGAGTCTTGTTTCCCACAGATTTCTATCCTTAGTCCTCCAGCCTCTCCTGCCCAGCTGCAGTAACGCTTTCAGGTCTCCTTTGACACTTTACCGGGCAAGGGACGCTCAGGTGGGCTCATGGACCTCAGACTCACTTAATCTCTCTCTGCATAACCAGGTCAAAAGTACCATGGATCACATTCCCTAAAAAAAGGAAAGTGTTTTGCCTGAGCAAAGGCTGAGTATTAAGTCAAGACATAGAAGAAATTGATTCCCATTCTCCCAGCTTTTGAACTCTTTCCTGGTTATTGTTTTTTCCTTTGTTTCACCTCAGTTATCCAAAAGTTCTTAGTAGAGTTAATTTTAAGAAGTTTGGGAGTATCCCACTGTAGCCCTGAATAATTCCTCAGCTACCCCTGAAGTAAAGAGACATAGACAGAGGAAAGGCCAAGCCAGCCCAGGAGGACTGTCCTGGTGATCCCAGAAGCAGCTCAAGAGAGGAAATCCCTGCTTGGATACAGGGAACAGTGAGATGCAGCTGAAGAATCACCAAAAGATCTGGAAGATTCAAAGTGTTCAGAGCAGGTTTGAGAGACTCATTTTGTCGAAGCCAGCAAGAAGGAAATGCAGTCTCTGATAACAGATATCAGTATCAGTTTTAGGTCTGGAGGTGATGTGAAAGGCAGAGATACAGAAAATTCAACTAAAGTAACTTTAAAAAATGGAAGATGTAGCTGTGCCCTGGGAAACCATGATGGAAGTCAAAAATTACATTCACCTGGTGTTTAAAAAGTGGATAAAGATAAAAATCAGTCTGTCACAACGACACAACTAGGCCCCCTACACTCACTATGGCTGCATCCCAGATGCCTCTTTCGGGGTTTTGGTCTCTGAGGAATGCACTCTCCTTTGAACTTGCATTTTCTTGGTGTCTTCTAGATAGAGACAAGTCTGAAAGCTCAGCGGATAGTTTTTTGAAGCTTAGAAATTACTTCACAAGTGGATGTGGAACAAGAAGTGGATCTCAAGCAGGCAACAAAACCCTCTCTGTTCCATACAGCCCAAGACTGAGCTGGGAAAATGTTTTTGAAATGAAGGAATTGATATTTTCCCATTGGACAGAACTTTTCCTGTCAGCTGGGCTGCAAGTTGGAAGGTCTGAGTTTATAAACAGAAATCAAAAACACCTCACACCCAATGTTTTGGTACATTTTCCACATAAATAGAACTGATTGCAGATCATTTGCACTTATCAAGATTTTTGTGCAGTCATAGACCAGATGAAAACTGCCTCTGAATCACATCTTGATGTCCCTTTTTATTGTTGACATCTTGAGTTTTCTTACTCGCTTCTCAATGCATACAAAAGAACATATTTGAGTGTATGCAATGGCTGTGCTTTGATTTTTTTGTTGTCCATTGGGGCTAATAACAGTCTATAAATTTTTTCATCCCAAAGCTACTCGGTGTGATCAGTACAGACTGTGAATGATCTTCCCTTGTCTGTGCAGCACCCTGCATGGAATGACTTGGTCTCAGTCCAGCTCCCTGTGGATCAGTGTGTACATCACAATCCCTATTTCCATCAGGAGCCACCAGCAAATTTGCTGGCACATTGAGCCTTTTTACCATTTCCCTTCACAAACCATTGCTTCAGGTCAAGCCTGGTGACGTGGCTGTGTGATCCATCTCGAGGTCCCTGTAGGGCTTTTTTTGGACACACGGAACACAGGTACCGAGAGCTTTTGGAGCAGCACCCCTCGTGAGCACTGTGGGCCACCCAGCTTGTCCTTCACCCTTCCCAAATGGCAGGTGAAGCTGGAAAATCAGTCCAGCTGTGGGGTGACACTGCCACAAGTCATTCAGGAAACAATGGACATCACCTCAGTGCAACGGAGCTGGAGGTGAGCTAAGCCGGGATTTCAGAAACTCACAAATGGATTCTTCTGGCTCTGCTGAATTACAGGAGGAGATAATCTCCATTCCAGTGCCAACAGGGAAGATCATTATGGGGAGGCCACCTGTGTATTCCAGGCTTTCAGACCAAGCCGCTCCCCTATTGATTTTGATATCAGTGTTTTATATCAGTTTTATATAGGTTTTTTATATCAGTGCTGTCAGTCAGGCCTGGTGCTGTTCTCTCCCAAGCTTCTCTGGACCAATTAGAGATTTCTGCGGGAGCACCGGCGGCCGCAGAGCTCGGGAGCCTGTGTTTTCCCAAAGCCTGGCAGTGCCCCTGTCAGCACCCGGCTGCAGGAGCAGGAACAAAGGCTCTGCTCCCACCTCAGGGCATTTGGTGGATGCTTTTGAGCAGGTGAACTATTGTACCGCAGTGTTTAACAAGGTCACTGAATGCACAGGACACAGTGGCTCCTGCTCAGCTGTGCAAACTGCAGCCCTTTCTTTGAATTCAGTGGAACTTTTCAGAGCCTTTTATGAGCTATTCCATTTTATTTTCTCTCCTCACTCTCTTGTCAGTGCACAAGCTGCAGAAATTGTCTGTGACAGCTCAAATTCTACTTTGTCAGCCCAAGTTTACCTGAACACAACTGCTGCCTTCAGTGGGATTGTCCCAGATACACAAAAGGGGGGTTTGCCTCATTGTCTACTTCTACTAATGAGAACTTACTCACTCACACATGGAGTTTCTAATTTGATAAGAACTCTGAGCAAGTCCCAGGTCTTCCCTTTCTTCTCATATTTACTTTTACTGGGCTCTGCTGCAGTTTTATTTACCGAAATAACTCCAAAGTGTTTGTAAGTGGGTCCAAAGGAACCAACTTGGTAGAGAAAGCCTGAAAGCCCCTGCCTTTGTTGCTAGTTGACATATTTCATGTGTTTTATCCTTAATTGGCAATGTGGCTGTGTCAAATTGCATCTCCCTTCCTGTAGCCTCATTCAGAACCAGTGGAGCTCAATATTCTGCTCAGACTGAATATTTGATCTGAATTTTGCAGAGGGATGAACTGCTTGCCAATAGCAGTGTCTCCTGTCATCTATTAGGCTTCCAAATGTATATATCTTTATCCACACTATCTGTGGATCTATGCATGAAAGCATTGGTAGCTGACTTTCCTGGTAGTTCAAATTGCAAACTAACTTGATTAAAATCTCCTAAGGACAGGATTTAAATAATTTGCACTTTATTTTCTGTGCAACTGTAATGTCAAAGACTTTGTCCTTTACAATCACACATGTATAAATGAAAAATCCTGATTTTGTTTTCTTCAGCCAAAGAGCAACTGAAATTTTACCAGATCTCAAACTCTTTTGCCATGGGGTTTTGGATTTAGGAGTATCTGTGAGAGTTTGGAGGAGATATCTGTCTGTGTGTGGTCACCCAGTTATTTACCAGCTTTTCAGAATTACATCACAAAGCCCATTAGTTTAGAGTTGACATCTTTTCTTTTTTAGATGCTTCTTATTTGCTTTGATCCTCTCACCTGTGGATCCTGCAGCTCAGCACCAAGGTCCACCACAGCTGTTCACATCATCAACCCTGTTCCTTTGTGTTTTCCATCCACATTGCTGCTTCCATGGCTCCAGTGCTCATAGCAAGGGGCCAGCTGAGAATTTCTGCTGTGTCCAGCACTTTTGGCTCCTCCTGGACTCAGTTTTTTGGTGTGTGGACAAGAGTTCAAGTGTGCACTGATGGACTGATTTGAGACTGTGCTTGCACATTGTCCTTAATTTTACAGTGCAGCTGTGGAAGAATTCTAAAAGAAAGTTTGCAAATAATGCAAAACTATTGGGATTGTCAAGGCAGTAGCAAATCTGGGGAAAGGTTCCTATTCCTGAATGACTGGGTATGTTGAAATTCAGTGTTTAACAATGCAGAGTAATAGATGATAGAGAAATAATGTTAAGTAAATACACAAAAGATGAGTTCTAATTTAATTCCTGCTATTCAGGGAAAGAGATCAGGCAATCACTGTGGGTAGTTTTCTGAAAAACTCAACCCCTCAATGAGTCTGAAAAATTCAGATGAATCCAGAGTGCCTGATGGAATAGTTAGAATGATCAGGATGAGAATAAAACAGGATGGAAAAGCCATATTTTTGGTATTGTGTAAACCCATAATATATCCAATTCTCAAATTACTGCACACAGCTTGGCTGATTCCTGCTTACAAAGGATAGAATGGAAATGGGGACAAAGATCATCTTTTATATGGAATGATTTCTATAGAGTCACTTGATAAGCGGGAACTCGGCTCCAAAAACAGATGGCTGAGGAGGGATCCGATAGAGATCTGTGGAACTGGGGATGGTGCACAGAACATGAACAAGGAATGGTTATTTACTATTTCTAATAACACAGGAACAAGGGCCAACCAATTAAATGATTGCACAGCAGGTTAAAAACAAAGAGAGTGCTTTTCACTGAATGCGTAATTAAGTTGTGAAATGGCTCCCATAAAATGGGAATAACAGTAGGATGATTTTGCTTAGAGAAGGGGTCACCGAGGGTAGGGATGTGAGAGGTCTCACTCCATGGGGGAAGGGGAAGAAGGAATGCATTCTTGCTACTTATCACAGTATAAGAAGGTTCCCAATTAAAAATCAGGCAGTGGGTTTGAAGCAAGCAGATAAAGATGTTTCTTCTCCTTTGTATTTATAATTAAACTGTGGATCTTCTTGCCAGAAAACATCATGGAGGATGAAGGTATAAATGATACCTTTTATTTCCAGTTTTAGCTGATGTCCTTTTGCAGAACTGTTCAGACTCGACAGCCAGAGCCCACATTTATTATTGCAAAAACGTCAGGAGGCCACAGCTGTTTTACAAGGTGGATCTTGAACTGTGCCATTCAGGCTGTGTGGATAGAGCAGAAACCATCTCAAATATCCAGGCAAAGGTGCTTCCGTAAAACAGCTGGGGCAGAATTGTCACAGGCAGCTCTGGGTTCCCACTCTGAAGGTCACTGCCTGGCACTGAAATTCTAGTCTGTGTTTTCAAATGGCTCCTGTTAGCCACTGGTCTGTGCTGCCCAAATCTGGGAAAGGAAATGATGGAAGTGCACGGAGTGTGTCAAAATCTTCACTTTGCAACAGTGCCAATTTTGATGCCTCTGTTTAGAAAAGGCAAAAAAAAGAGCTTTTTTAAAAATCTTCACCCGTATATTCAAGGACTGTGGTTTGGTATTTTGACATTTAGCCACCTTCTATCCCCAGTTTGGACATGAGTGGCTTGTTGGGCACATCATGGAGAACACATGTGCCAGGGATATACTTCTCAGGGGTGTAAATAATTCCCACTGACTTGGAATAACTCATGTGATGACTGAGCTGTTTTACCTTTGGGGATATTTAATTGTGATCTGGCCATGGGTTTTGGAGCATTTTAAAACAGCAGCTGATCAAAGCTGGTTATAGTGACAGCAATGAGCCGCCCAGATGTCTGTGTCTTTACAGCTTCCCCAGGGTTAAGTTTAAAATATTCTGAGAGTTTGCTCCCTGCCTCACCTGTATAAATCTGCAGTGGCCCTATTCCAGGTTTAAATTCCAGGTTTCGATTGCTTTAACTAGAGGGGACTTGGTTTCCCAGCTTGGCCCCACATTGGACATGAGTAATCCCTCTGGAACTGACATGATTTATCTGCCTTGATAATCTACCTGGTTTACCCAGTCTAAATCCAATCTGCTGTTTTTGGAGAGGTCCCTCCTGGAGAAATGTGTTTTGTGATATTCTATTAGGTGAAAAGTGCTGACTGCATAAAAAAATATTCTTGTTCAGAGGTTGATGATCATCTTTTGTACTCTCCACACTACTTTCCTTCTGAATACATTTAATTATATGATGCTGTATTCATTGCCTCCCTGACACTAAAGGGCTCTGCAGTTAAGCCTAAATACCAAACCAGTACTGTAAAGTCAGTTTAGATTTTTTTTTGCCAGCAAGTGCTGCCCTGATTTACGGGATGCGGGAGGGAGGGCTCACTCCCTTACCTGCTTTCTTTATTGAATTCTCTTTCCTTTTTTTAATAACCATGTTTAGGTAACTGGCACTTTAGGAATGGATTTTTTTAATTGCAGATAACTGACTGGTATTGGGCATACTTTTAGTGCAAACTAGAAAACTGTTCCCTGGTGGTGAGGGAGATTATAATGCTCGCTGACAGAAATCCAGCTCAGGTTTGCTGACTTCTAGTATGCAAAATCCAATTTTTTTAATGAAGGTTTTAGTTGTGTTTGTTTTCACTGGATTTCATCCCCTCCCAAAGCTAGGATTTGCTGCCTTTATTCATCAGTTTTATAGGGCCAGACCATTGTTCCTTTTGGCTCTATGGAGCACGTTGGAGCCAAGCTGCTGGAGGGCAGGAGAGTGGTGAGATTCTGTGCACCCTCCACTTGAAAATATTAATTTCTAGTGAAGTCCCAGTGTGAAAGGACCCTGAGCCAGCATACAGTGCCTGACTCCTGAGATGCATAGATCCGTGCATCCTGCTCAATAAATCCCTTATGGCTGGGATTTGCTGGGCTGGAAACCATGAGCTCTGTCCAGTTAATTCCAGTTCTCCACATGCACGGTGTCCAGACTGGGGGGCTGCACAAGTTCTCCCATCTTGATAGGCACAAATTATTCCCCAGGCAGCCAAATCCTATCCAAAGGCTCTCCTAAGCTGTGACAAAGGATTCCCAAGGTGCCTGGGCAATGGGTTGGGAAAGGTTCCTTTTGGGAGGACGGATGGATAATTGTTGCTCTGAAACCCATTGTAACCCTGGAACCATAGGCTGAGTGCTGCCATTTATTCTTCTTTAATAAAAGTAACCCAAATATACTGTTAATGTATCTCAGATCAGTTTTGAGGCTGTGCAGTGGGAAACAGAACAACCCAGATGGAGAGTGAAAGGTTCTGGGGACCGAGACACCAGAAATGAGAACATGGTCCTGGTTCTTCTGTGGCCTTAACGAAGAAGTAATGTGAGTTATGACAGTAACAGGCCACAAATATATTTGGGTTTATGAAATAGGAATCCATGAAATTTAACCAGATTTTGTACAAAGAGTTTGGAAAATAACAACCACAGTTACTTTGTGGTAACTTTTACTCCCCTGTCACTCAGAGCTCACAGCTTTGCTAGCAAAGACTGTAATCAGTAAAATAAAATTAAATTGTATCTGATAAAGTACTCTGAGTTCTTAGACCTGACATTATTTATAATATTTTTCTTACTCTCTCTATAACAAATGAAGTTTCCATTTTGTTTGTGTGCATGTTCTGCTGAATGCTTCTGATCCATCATCAAATTTAAAAATTAATATCAGGCTGACTAATTCTGAACTTGGCATTTACTGTGAAATTTACTGTATGAATTAGCATATTAGCACAAATTCAGAGGTGAAATAAAATGCTGACATCCATTTGTAAAGGTTTGTAAATCCATGTAAGGTTATGGGAAGCAAAGGGGAAGTTCTGCTCATTCCCAAAGGGATCCGTGCTTGGCATGTCCATGTTTTGCTCAGAGAACTGTGGTGTCACTGAGGTGCAGATTGGGGACAGCTTTGCAGATGGCTCTTGGAGAGGTTGATGATTTCATGAAAGACTCTGGCATTCAGGCTGCCAATGGTTCTGTCTTTGGATGAGTCATGAGCTGTAAAGTCACTTTTTTAAGTGTAAGAAAACTCTTTCCCATCCTTTCCCTCTTACCCTGCCTTTCCGATGAAAAGGACACGGGGAAAGGCAGACTGAATAAGGTCATTGGTGGTTTCATTTTGTCCTTTTAGATCTGTATCAAACCCCAGCACAGCTACCTCTCATCATGTTACAAGGTGGGTAAAGGAACTTTTGTCAGTGCTCAGTCACAGCAATCACCTGCACACAGAACACTTGGCACGGGTGCCTTCCCCAGGCTTTTTACTGCATTTTATCATTAGCGCCAATAATAGCCTCTGCAGGGAGTAATTAGTAACACCCAGAGGGAAAAGGAATTCTGCCAGAGGACATCATTATGTCTGGAAAGCTAAAGATGCTGTGTAGTAAGGTCATGAATAAATTGTTTGAGTCCAGGGTGGAGGACAAGCCCCGTACAAGTACAAAGTTTCCCCCTGCTGCTGATCTGCTGATGAAGAGCACAGTAATTTCCACTGAACAACATTAAGGAAATCAGTTTGTTCTGACAGTTTGTGTTGCTGGATACCATATGTTTACCTTGAGGGAATGTTTGTGGAGAACCACTTCGGGTTAATTGTAAATGTCACAATTAAATAAGTAAATATACAGAAGTGTATCTGTGATGTGCATCAGTGCACAGACACCGTGTCCCAGCACACCGCTGTCCCGCATGCTGTGTGTACATAGAAATACACATTTGTAGGTGCTAAATCCATACTGATCAGCTTATCTGGACACACAGGCCTCAGCTACAAACAGCAGCAGCATTTGGTCTCCCTGATCTGTGGATCAGCACACACAGGAGGCTCTGCACTGTGCCCTCCTTTCCACTCAATGCTCTGGACACCGAGCGTGGAGCATCCCTGGGCTGGTGCCAGGGTCTGCCTGCACAACCTGACGAGGAGGGGGCAAGTGAGGGGATCAGATGCTGTGCTAGGAGTCTCTGATTAGTTGGAATCCCACTGCAGATTACCAAAGGTTCCAATATTTTGCCTTTCAGTGCTGTCAGTTGCCCCCAGTAACTTGTGGGAGTTGAGGAATTTCAACACCTCGGCAGATTAAACCTCAAGAGCAAAGCTGTCACCCAGGTCTTTGTCATGCAAACTTGAGGTCAGGTTCAATAACATCCTGTTACTCTTCTGCATTGCAGAAGCTTTGAAAAATTGATTTTCTGTTTTGCCACTGAGTTCAGTGGAACCAGACTTTAGCCCTCCAAGGGAATTGTATTCCTGTAGATGGTAGCTACTTCAAATAGCCTTAATTCCACATCCTTAAATAGTCAAACTTTGTGACAGACCAGGTGTGGGTGCAGACTTTGCTGGGTGTTGTTGACCACTGCTGGGTTATTAACTCCCTTTATGATCCCTTTATTTAACTCCCTTTTTTTTCCTTTCAAAATGCATTTCGCAGGCTTAAAGGCCTGATCCAAAATGCACAGGAAGAAATACAAATTTGTGTATTGATCACCAGAAAGGGATTTTTAAGGGAGTTAATTGCTGCTTATAGCAGGAATGTATTTTTAAAAGAAACAAGAAATGTAATCTGTTAGGGTAACATTAATCCAGGGAAAACACTTTCTGGAGCAGCCAGAGCTTGTTAACACAGACAACACCTAAGGCAGCACGGTGTCTTTAAGCTCTACTAATATTGAACAATAATAATTTTGGTGGAAGGAAATCTTCCCCTCTCCCTGAACAGAAACAAGACATATTATTGACTGCCATCCCAAAAGATGGATGCTGTGGCCCTCGGAGTCTATTAATATTTGATGCTGATGGATGTGAGCTGGCAGCCTGAGTTATTAATGGAGTTTGGTTCCTTGGACCTCACCCTCAATCCATTGGGGAGAATTAACCATAACAAGAACTGGATGCCCAAAGTTCTCGGGGTGCTGGGAAGAGCTGTCAGTTCCAGCAAAAATGGGTGTTTCTGAAGTACTTAGAGGTGTGGAAAGTCACAGGTGGGGCTACTTAGGTCGCTGCCACCATTCATTCTGATTTAAAGGGGACTTCTAGGGTCCCAGGCTCAGTGATGTTAACTTCTGAGCAGGGGTGGAGGTGTGCGACACCCCTTCCTTGGTGGTGCTGAGGTGGCCTCTCCTAGGTTGGGAGGGGGTGATGCAGAGTAGAGGGCAGGAATGTGCTGCTTCACACAGAGCAGGGCATTTCCCACAGCTGGCCCTGGCCCCACATCCCCTAAAGAGAGTTTTTCCATTGTTTATGTTAAGGTCAGATTTGACCTCTGAAATAGAAATATTCCAGTGGATAGATTTTGGAGGTATATTTTGATAAGCTGGGACTTCTAAGTGAAAATACTGAAAATGAAGCACTTTTGAAAGTTTGTGACGTCCATGTGGGTCATTCTGATTTGGAACATAGAGATGGAAAATACCAAGTTATTTATAGCCCAATTTCTTAATATAGCTTTAGCATTTCCAGGGGTATATGTTTGATGGAATTAGCTACTCCTTCCTAGCATGGATACCACATCCAGGCATTGCACTATCCTCATTAACCTCCCGATCTTAATAGAAAAAAAAGAATAATCAACATAAGGAGCACAGCTGTTGATTAATTTTACTTAATAGGCTAGAAATATAAAGTACCATATTGCAAGAGTGAAGATTCAATACACACAATTTGAAATGAGTTTATTAGAATATATAACTCATTAACAGCTGGATACATATACTGCAGCATTATCCACTCGGGCAGGTGGTGAGAGAGAGGTGGAATTTACATATCTTTAACAGTACCTGAATGCATTTAATTTCAGAGGTCATTCTCCCAAATCAAGTTCAAAATGTTAATAACAAGGTGTGCATTTATAATTAATAAAATCTTAGAGCCAGTGCTATAGTTCAAGTGCATTTTCCTCTTATGTAATTAAGAAGTTAAGTGTATTTGGCAGTTGTCACTCAGAAAGCTCTGAAGGTCTCGCTTGTCAAACCTGGGAATAGAAATCTCATTAAACCAGGGGGGTTTTTTTCGGTTAAGGTTTGTTTGCAAAGTACATGTGTGGATGGTGGGCAGCCAGAATGCCCAGCCTCTGTCAGTCCATAAAGCCAAGTACATTAAAGTAAATGCCAAAATTCAAAGGCTTGGAACAAACAGCCTGATGTTCAGCTTGTGAGAATCACAGAATCTTTAAGGTTGGAAAAGGCTTCTAAGACCACCAAGTCCAACCATTAACCAGCACCACCACTGTGTTCACCACTAAATCATGTCCTCAGGTGACACATCCACATTTTTTTTGAAGTTTTTTGAAGACTTCGGGAATGGTGATTCCACCACTTCCTTGGCAGCCTGTTCTAATTCTGGACAGCCCTTCCTGTGAAGAAAGTTTTCCTAATACCCAATCTAAACCTCCCCTGGAGCAACTTGAGACCATTTCCTCACCTTATTGTCCTGTTACTTGTTACCTGGGAGGAGAGACTGACATCCACCTCACCACAACCCCCTTTCAAGGTAGTTGTATCCCTTTTCTTTGGCATAATCCAAAGTGATTACAGAAAACCAGTGAATCCACGCCAGTTGAACCTAGCCAGGGAGCACTGACCCCCAACAGGAGCTGCTCTGTGGTCACAGAACGTTAACTGAGACATTGGAAATCCTCCTGCTGCCTCCAGCCCTGGCCCAGATGGTGTTTTAGAGGTGTCTGGAGGTGGTTGCCCCACTTGGGGATGTGGTTTTGGGGTGATTGAATGGTTGGACTGGATGATCTTGAAGGTCTCTCCTAACCCTGGTGATTCTGTGGTTCTGTGGTTGGTTAATGGGATTCCCAAAGGGGGATTTTAACTCCACATCACTGTATTCCCCTTTCCTTTTCAAAGGAATTTTCTTTTCCTTCTGGATCACTAGTTCAAATCCAGATAAGGTCAGTTGTCATAGAAATTATTAGCAGTACCAGCAGTTCTGTGTAGTACATGAAATGAGTTGGGAGTTTCATTCACACACGATAAGGGTTCCTAAGTGGCACTAATTGGCTGTCTAATTGTCACACATAGGAGAAAAGCAGAGGATTGATTAGGCGTGGAGACTGAATGCCCCTCTGCCAGCCCAAGTTCCTGGAGCTCATTCCGTAGGCATGCTGGCAGGGTAATGAGGGGCAGCGTGCTTTGGATTTTCTGGCTGTCAAGGCAGCATCTTTTCCTGCCAGGCCTTTTCAGGGGAACTTGTTTTACTCCACCAAGGTCAAAGATAGCATCTTTTACAAACAGTGCCTTCACTCAAAAATCAGGGACTTGCAGGATTTACTTGTGAGCAATATATTTTAACCATTTCCTTTCCTTCCCCCTGAAACAAAGTTTTTGGTCTAAAATAGGCTGAGTCACACTGGTGTGAGGCAGAACTGCTCCAGCAAAGCAGATGGGGGTTTATGGTGCTCAGAAATCTGTTCATATTTCCTTGTGCTGTCTGGGTGTCTGATGTGTGATATACAGGCTCCTGGAGGTACTTGTCACAGCATAGGGAGGCTGACATGGTGCACATTTCTCTCCTGATAGATGGATCCTCCTATCAAACAGTGAAGCCTCTCACCTGCAAAAATACATTTTGACCAGTATCTTTTCCCCTGAGCTATGGAACAGGTCACACCATGCAATGGAGTTACTTTTTAACTTGTAGTGAGTTCACTTTCCCTGGCATAGAGCTAAATTATTTAATTTTGACTTACTGAAGTAGTAAATTTAGGAGCTAATTTGCAATGTGAAAGTCAGGATTACACACAGAGGAAAAGGAAGCAGAAATACCTTGTATATGTTAATGTGTAGACCTAGCTATGGGACTCAGTAAGTTTACTGAGGCTTAAACTTCAATTACTGAGGTTAAACCATAACTGCTTTAAACCTTATTGTGCTCGCATTTTAATTCCCTTGTTGTATCAGATGAACAGTATTAGTAAGAACTGCATCTCTCCTTTCAACCACACAAGCTGATCAGTGCATACAGCACACCAGAATGTCGTGTTAGAGCATTCTATATTTCTGTAAAGTGTAAGTATTTATTCTCTTTTCCCTCCCTTTGCCCACACACCTAGAGCAGAAATAGGACAGAGACCATGTTTCCGTGTTCTGCTGTGTGCCTCCTGTCTCTGACATACACATCACTCCTGTTCTGCCTTCTTCCTAAAGTCACAATCTCATGCAAATTAATTGAAAACAAATGCAGGTACCAGCTACACATCAGAAAGGTCTGATGCACCTGCCATGTCATTTTCCTCTCTGCCAATCTGTGGAAGATGAGCACATACGAGATCCTTTAGGTTTTTAACAACCCTATTCTTAGAATATATTTTCCAAGAAACGCAGAGCGATCTCGGCACAATTTCAGACTGTATATTTTGTGATTAGTGTTTCGTAAGTGATGTTTTGCTTAATGATCTAACATCTGTTCTAGGAGGTTTGTTTTTGTAACTTCCCCACCTCCTGCTGAATGAATGCCAGAAACTTGTCCCTTTCCTCCAAGTCAATCAAAGCACTAATTGCATCATAATCATGGGAAGCAGCAGTGACTGCTCAAGTGCTGAAGACTCAGCAATCAACTCAGAACACTCCGCTCACTGTTCAGAGAGAGAAAGCCTCCCTATGCCTAGCTGGGAATTTCCTGTATGCCAGATTTCTTTAGCTGACTCTGACTTTTCTGGGTTGCAGGGAGACGACTGCACCATTCCCTGCATGGCAGGAACCTACGGAACCAATTGCTCGTCTGTTTGTAATTGCAAGAACGATGGCGCTTGTTCCCCTGTGGATGGGCTGTGCTACTGCAAAGAAGGTAAACAAAATTCACATTTAACAAGTTCCTGCCATTTGGCATCAATGCCTGTTCCCTTTTAAAGTGGCACAGCCGTGCAGTCAGGAACTCCACTATTTTCTTGTTCTCCTGAGTATCCCAACACAACAGGGGCTGGACTGTAAGTTCAGTCTTTGCCCAGAACAGAGGCCAGACTTCTCTGCTTTGCTGCAGAAACGTGTCACAGAACTAAGTATGGGGGCAGAGACACTACTCCTCTCCAGAGGAAATGCAACACAATCCCCGAGCTTCTGGGTTTTTATCCCTTTGCTGCCCTGTTTCTCCTGGATTCCAAGGCCACTGGGGATGGGAGTGGAGGCAGCTTCCTGCCTGTCTGTCCCGCAGCCCCTGGCACTGGGCTGTGCCTGGCCTTGGTCATCCCCACCAGCCCTGACCTGACTCTTGCCTGCCCATGTCCACCTTGGGCTGGTCTCATTCCTGCTGCTCTGGGCTCCTGGCTCATCCCAGCTGCCAGCCCTGCCCTGCCCTTGGGTTCTGTGAGGTAGGCCTTGCCTCTCTGCCCTTGCTGCCATCCTCAGCTGCCCATCCTCCTGTACCCTGATGCTGTGACACCCCAGCAGTGTGCAGGTGTCCTCTGTCTCCTGAGCCAGCATAGGATTGCAGGATGTGACTCTCATTTATTCGGGGAAATAAGAAATCTTGCCTGCTCCAGAGTGGCTGACATCTTTTCTTCCCACACACGTGTCCCTAATTCCCTCCTGTATGTGGTGGTGAGCACATCCCATGTATCCAGTAATCACCTGAGAATTCCTCCACTGCTCCATGGCACAGTGGCTCTTGTGTTCCCCCAAAATCCCAAAATGAGCTATGCCTGTATGACATACATAAGCCCTAAAACAGAAGGGAGGCAAATAACAATAAAATCTGGCATTTCAAACATGAATTAATGGATCACTGTAGAACCCCATTTAATGAGGGTGTATAAACCATGAGTTACTGCTCAACTCCATTACATAGAGCTGCAGTGTAATGAAAGTCATTGTGCTCCTGGTAGTTAAGATTTGAGCCTTAATGGCTAGAAATGATGGCCTTCATCTTTTTTTAGGTGTAATAGCTGCTTTATATTAAATAGCATTCTCAAAAAAAAAAAAAAAAAAAAAAAAGGGGGGTAAGAGACAGGCAGCATCAAATGAAAAGTTCTTGCAGTCCTGTGGGTCAAGTCTCCAGCCTTACAGACAGGGACTGTCTCAGAAGTTCCCAGAAAGGCATCAGACACCTAAATCTGCCTACAGCCAACACAGTGATACCTCCATCTGTGTGTGGAGATGCTGGGAGATGGAGGTGGGAGGTCACAATGAAAGGGTCAGTCTTCGACCCCAAGTTGGTCTTAATTTACACCAAGAAACTGGTCCTAGAAACAAAGAGCTGCAACTTGCCAGCCGCCTTTCTTGTTGTTTTCATGAAAACATCCCAGATGCTGTTTCTCTCCCCTGTTTCCTTAGGGTGGCAAGGAGTGGATTGTTCTATTCCGTGTTCTAGTGGAAGTTGGGGTCTCAACTGTAACCAGACGTGTTCCTGCAGCAATGGAGCGTCCTGCAGGCCAGCTGATGGCTTCTGCCTCTGCTCCCCGGGATGGCAGGGGGAGTTCTGTGACCAGCCTTGTCCTGTGAGTGCAAATAACAATTTGGGGTGGTCTTCCACCCCCTTTAAATCACAGTCCCCATAGCTCTGCTGAACAAGGAGCAGGGCAGTATCTCATTTTGTCTGTGATGTCGGAAGGAAATAATGTGTAAATAACAGATTGGGGTTCTAGCAGTCAACTGGATGTATTATACTTTGCATTGTATTTTATCAGAGCTATTGCTGTGTTATCTGGATTTTCTTGAACATCATTTTTTAAAGTGATTCCTCATTTGGTTCCATATAGAAACATGAGGCACTGAGTTTCTGTCTTCTCTGTATGTTAATTTAAAAAATGCAACTCAGCATTAAGAGGGACATGATAGATGATTTTGCACATTTCAGAATAAAAAGCTGATCACTTAGAGGTTTTTTTATTTATATTTTTGAAGGATGGAACATATGGCCTTAATTGCAGTGAGCGTTGTGACTGTAACCACGCAGATGGGTGTGATCCTGTCACTGGGTACTGCTGCTGCCTTGCAGGCTGGACAGGTAAAATCAGCAATTACCTTTGTAAACCTTGGGGTTTTGGTTGATTTGGGGGTTTGGGGGGGTTTTGTTGGTTTGTTTTGCTTTGCTATGGCATCAGTTATAGCCCTGGACTTGTGACTGCAAATGTCTAAATAATAGACTGGGACAAGATCAGCTGAACTTGCCCATATTTAAATCACTCTTGATGGTGACAATAATTGGCATTCATTAAATTTGTATTCAGATGAGTCAAAGATGGCTCCAAACCTGCAGCCAGATGTTAGCCTTCTGCATCTCAGGAGAGATGCAGATCATCCATAATCCTGCAGAGTTTTTCTCCTTGAAACGCCCTTTCCACAGGGGTGCAGTTGTGGGACAGTGGATCCCGGGACCGTCACACCTGGGATGCAGACTGGGCATTTCTGATGAGTCATTACAGCTGCTCCATCATACAAAACCCAGATTTTTCCCATTTTCCAATGGTTCTTGTCATAGGATAGTTGCAGAGAGCATATTAATGCTGGTTTGACAGAGCTCTTGTGATTACACAGTGACAGAGAGGAATATTCAGTGAAGTTGGAGAGTCCAGGCTGGAGTCCTCAGTACAATTAGACCTGCACTTGACTCCACACTGATGTTCTCTTTGCCAGCTTTTGACAGCAGTAGGGGGCAAGTTATTGACCCAACCATTTCACACTTTGTTGCCTAAAATGGTGGTTAATCTCTCTCTGCTCTCTGTCGAGGCCCTGGGTGGAAATAAAGTTATATCCCATATGCTGCAGGACCACCAGTGGCACTGACAGTCAAAATGCATTTATATTAACAGCAAGACATTTGGAAAATTTAGTTGTTTTTCAAACAAGTACAAGTTGGAAGGATGCATGGAGCAAGGCAGGGTGATCAGGCAGCCAACATTTGGGATACGGTCACCTTTCCCACTGATTTATGTCTTAAACCAGCACATGCCTTCTGTTTCTGATGGAGACGACATCCCACAGCAGCCCAGCTCCCAGGAGCATGAAGCAAAACCAATGAAATTATGCCTAAAATATACAATGGAAATAATCTTCAAAGAATTAAATAAAATGTAAAAATAGTAAGTTGTACACATTGTGTACAACAAAGCTACTTTTCAAAGATACTGGGCATGTATCCCAGGAAAGGACATTTTTCCCCCAAGAAAATCCATTTTATAAGCTCACTTGTGTCCCTTCCTTCATTCTCTTGCCTTCCTCACTGGTTGGGCTGCATTTTTCTTTCTCTGAGCCTCTTTGCCATCAATATATCCATCCATCTATCAGGCTTTAAAACTCCACTGTGCATTACTGATGATCAGCAGAGAAACAGCTGGTGGGTTTTCCTGTAGTCATTGTGAGCTTCTTCAAGGGAAAAAATGGCATTTAAAAGTACAGTAATTTGAAGAGAGATATTTATGCACACATATTCTAAAAGATTATTTCACATCTTCTGGATGTCGCATTCCAGAGAAAACTACAGGGACTGAACTTTGCAGGCAACACAGACTGAAGGTGTGGCTTTTTCTCAAAGGCATTTGCAACAAATACTTTGTGCTTACTCCCATGCACATCTGTAAATGGCCATCAAATGCAGATACTAATTAATTAAAGTTAAGAATAATTTCTGATTCCTTCTTTGATTTCTATATTGGGCAAGGTAAGTGCATATTAACTTGCATAGGACTTGCTGCAGCCTAAGCACTTTATCCTTCAATGAGTTCCTGCAGTTCTGGAATTCTTCTCTTCAGGATCACATTTCAGGGAGGAAAATATTATATCCATATTTGAGACCAGGTTGGAGTTGAGATGTTGACAGGGCCCTCTAAGGTGGAAATGTTGATAGACAGAACCAACATGTGTTTTGTCGATTCTGTTCCAATGTTTTTTCCACTTGGCTTGGCACCAGACACAAGGATAAATTCTGCTCATACCAGTTTGAAAGTATGTAATTTAAGAAACTCTTCAGCTAGATAATTATATTTTCATATTAAGGAGTATGGCATCAGTGAAAGATTAATCTTATCTGCAGTTGTTGTGAACTGGGCCATGATGTGTATTGCAGTGCATTTTATAAATATGAGGTGATAAATAATTCAGGCTGAAATTTTTGCTTTCTGATTTTGGTACTAATTAGACATGGCCTGAAAAAGATCAGAAAAGTTCAGGATCATGGAACTTCTGAAGGTTTTCCTGCCCACTCATACCAAGCAGAGAATTCACGTGGCTTTCTGATGCTAATAGCCACAAAACCTCATCTGAAACAGCTTATTCTCTATGTTCACCCCAGACGTGGGACTCCCTGTTGATGTCTGTGTTTTATGTAAAGATCAAGGGGAAGTTTGAACCCATTTTCTTTAAAGTGGTTTCAAGATGTTACTGATATAAACCTTCAGGGACTGATAGATGGTAAGAGTGCGGAGGAGGACTGGAAAAAGAAGGAAAAAGGCATGTCAAGAGTAGCATACAATGTAAGTTAATAGCACTCTGCCATCCTTTTATTATGTCATGACTGCCACCCATCAAGACTATTATTCAGGACAATGACCTGCTGGGGGAAGGTAATTTTCAGGAGCTGAGTGTTCCTGGCAGATGGGAAGATGATGAAGAGATCCCCACGTCTCAACCAGGAGATCACAAAGCTGTGCAAACCAGCTGGGTGCATAAATAAGCACACAGGCAACAAGCTGCTCCGAGACGTGCACGTTCCCTTCCCATCAGGTTCCGTAGGGAATTGCACATGTGCAGCCAAAGGCAGAAGTTAGATCAGGTCTGGAGATGTTTGTACCTGGTGTTACTGCTGCAAATCACCCAGCCAAGTACTTGGGCACGTGGTACCACCAATGGTTTTGGAGATAGCACAGCTAGCACAGAAGCCCAAAACCACACTGGCAAAATGCTCTCATGTGCTGCAAGCAAAGTGAAACTTGTTGAAATGTTGGCCAAAATCAGGTCTGTGACCTGCTGATGCCATGCAGAGCTGAATTTCCCTCCACAGGAAGGGAATGTTGGATGCAGTGACACTGAGGGCTCAGCCTTGCACTGGATGGAGTTCTCCAGGTTGCACATGTGTAACTTCATGTATACAGAGAGTACCCTGGAAACCCAAACAAGAGGTGCTCATATCTAGTGCTGGGTTAAAAAGGAAGTCTTACTCTTAGAGGATCAAATCTCGACTGCTCAGGCTGTTTTCTAAGGATTAATAAGGATCTCTTTCTCCACCTTTGCTGTGCATTTTAGGTGCAGACACTTCTGTGCTTGCAGCTCTGTGTGTGCACAGGTCCCTTAGAGCTCCCAACACACCAGGCATTTTATGTACATTCAGGTTGAAATGAAAATGCTCAGTGCTCATTACATTTGGTTAATTAGGGATCCTGCACACACTGAATTCACAGAGGGAATGGAAACACAGAAATGCTACGTCGTGGAGCAGCTCCTGGAAGTCCTTTGCAAGCAACCAGGTCCTCAAGAAGCACAGACTAGTCTCATCTGTGCCAGGTGCAACCTCCTCTCCTGAATGCTCAAGTGACAATGACAAAGTCATACATTTCAATTAGGCTCCTCTGACTTAATAAATACCCTGAACCTGAACAAGAAAGGACCAGCTGCCCTGGTGGCCTTGCTGGGTGAGCAGGGTGACAGTGCTCCTGTGCCAGGTGCAGTGCTGGGGTTCTGGGGATGACAGCTCCAGCCAAGCCCTGTGGGGATGCAGGATGAACTGCAAACCCCCTCAGCTTGGTCCCTGCTCAGGCAGCTGCTGGCAGCAGATTTTGTACCAGAAATGGCTTCCTCACAGATTCCAACTGGCTAAAACTACAGAGCCTTTAGCTGCTTCCCTCAGTAACCCCTCAATAATTAAATTAGAGCTGCTGGCCTGTCCTCTGATTTCTGGAGGTTCTTGACCAGAGCCAGGTTAGACTCCCTGGGGAAGCCAGGCCCAGGTATTGCCCATCCTGCCCCCAAGACCTGAGTCCATCCGTTTTCCCAGTCAGATATCCCTCTCCCAGACAGATCACAGAAGGAAAGCCACAGGCCTGACTGCTCCTCCTGCCAAGCTCTGCTCCTCCCTGTGATGAGCCAACATGCTCCAGGTTAATTGTGGCAGTGTGTGTTTTGTTACCCTTTCAGCCCTTACACTGGGATTAAATGGGAAGTGATCTGCAGGGGGATGTATTCCATTCCCCTAAATGCTAAGGTCATTTAAAATCCTGTTTGTCTGAATACCTTTAATCTGAAATACTGTCTTATCTGCATCTTGTTCTGCCTCTTTTTTGTGTGGTGCTCTGCTTTTGCAGGCTGCTGTGGTGATGGTATCTCGGTTCCCCACTGAGCTGGGGTACCCAGAGGCTTCTCTTGATATCCAAAGTTTATTCACTTTTTAACATCCCAAAGATATGTGGGGAAAATTAGACTGGTCCTGTAGATATGAGATGGAAAACATAAAAGTATGCATCCCACAGTTAATTATAAAAGAAGCCCATATATATTTTCCTTAATTAATCAGGATGGCAAACACAGGTATGCAAATGATGCATGCTGCTGAGGAACAAACATCTTGTTATTACCTTGGTGCTTTACACCTTCAGGCTTCGTTCCTGTCTCACAAGAGCAGCCTCCCTCTCTGCTGGTACAAAGGAAATCAAAATACACATTTCACTGTCCTTTACAACCTCAGTAACTTTCACCCATCGCCAGAAACACAAACCCTGATTGTCTCTCACTGTGTCCAGAGCTCCAGCACAGTGGCTGTGGGAGTCTGAAGCTGTAGGATTTCCACGTGTGGGGTCTGAGGGAGGGATGAGGTCAGGAGGTGTCGCTGGGCACAGACCAGGGGAGCTCCAAGGGATGAGGCTGCAGGGTCGGGAGCATTTGCAGACTGGCAGTGACATCTGCACTGTCACTCAAACACAGAAACATGTTTCTTGCCTCCTGTGGACACATTAATTCAGGAAAACTGATAGGCCCATTACTCAAGGGAAGGACCTTTTGAATTTTAAAGGAACAGTGACCACTTTGATGGGGAGCTCTAAGGTATTTTTAACTTCACTTTCTCTAAGTTATTTGCAAGAAGGTGAAAAATCCTTGAAGTAAAAAACCCACCCTTTCCATAAAAGGCATTTTCTTTTACTAGTATGACTTTTCTTCCATTGCAGCTGTACCCAATTTATAATCTTAGGGCCAGATCCTGTTCCCAGCTGTACTGGGTTGATGCCTAAATAATTCTCTTGTCATTAGTAGATCAACCCCACCTGTGTGATGATTAAATTGGGAGCTGGTTTTCCATGCCTGTTTAAAACCAGAAAAAAAAAAATCTAGGACTTGTTTCATGCACCTGCAGCTTTTTAGCTAAAGATCCAGAGTGTTTTAGAATTCACAATGTTGTGGGTTGACTTTTTTTTTCCATCAGGGTGTTTCATACCATTGGTTTGTAAGACAGAGCCTAAAATATCAGAATGGAGCAATAGTAAGTTCCTATTAAATATGCATTTTCTAGATGTCTAATCCCATTATCTACACCATATTTTGTATTTATCACTTCTGGCAGTCTTATCCCAGATTTTGAAATTAATAATTTATTTCTGTGATTATTCTGTATCCTTACATTAGCTTTAAACAGACAGGAAAACTATAAATTTCTAGAGTCAGTCTAAAATGGTGCATTTAGCCTCTCTCCTGGTCTCTGCCTTTCCAGTGTGAAAATCTTTTCCATATGAAAGGTGTGCTTATTCTCTGGAGTCGACAAGTGCCCTTTAGTCTATGAATGTAAGATAAGCTTATTAGAAATTAGCTTTAATTTTTCATTGACTTAATTTCAAGTGAGTTGATAAGATTTTAATGTCAGGCTGTGCTTAAAAATTCTCTCTTTGACAGAACCTTTAAGGATGGTTCCTGCTGATATAGGGCTAATTTTCAAAAATATGAATTATGAAGTTGTATCAAAGATTTCATTGATATCCTGACATTAATTATATCTGTATCTTCCTTGGCAGGTATGGGGGGACTGCTGATTTTCTTCTGAGTGTGGTGTAGTTGTGTTTGTCCTGTGACAGATTTTGTATATATTTCACCTTTTGTGAAATCAGTTGGATTTTTGCTACTCCTTCAGTGGGAGTTGGATCAGACCCTCAGACTATAATTAGCAGCTGCAGTAAGGCTACTGCTAAACTTCAGCATGTATGCAAATCATTGCAGTAGCAGACCTATAAACACAGAAGATACACAAGTTTGTTTATCTTTGTATTTGTTTGGGGGTTTAATTTTGCTTAATAAAGGACAGCTTTTAAATTTCTGAGAGAAGATGGAGCTTGGATGGCATCCTGGGTGATGCTAATTGAATGGGCTCTAAAAACATGAGACTTGAAGCTAGAGGTACCCAACCCTTTTCCATTTTAATATGGAGATATTCTATATTTAAGCTTGACTGTGTGTACAATAGTCACCTATAAATAAATGTGGGCGAGAAGCGGAGAAAAATTATCTGTGCACATTTCAGCAGACTAAATCCTGGCTGCTGGCATATGCTGGGTGTGAAAGGAGGAGAGGGAAAGAGTGCTCAGCAAACAGCCTGCAAGCTAAAATGGGGGTGGGGGGCATGTATAAATATGTATTTATGTAGTGGGGAGATACTATTTACAAGAGCCTATAGCGACAGGTCAAGGGGGAATGACTTCTACTGCCAGAAAATAGGGTTAGATTGGATATTAGAAAAAACAGAAATATTCTTTATACTCCCTTCCCTGTGAGGGTGGGGAGGCCCTGGCACAGGTTGCCCAGAGAAGCTGTGGCTGCCCCATCCCTGGGAGTGTCCAAGGCCAGGTTGGATGGGGTTTGGAGCAGCCTGGGATAATGGAAGGTGTCCCTGCCCACGGCAGGGGTGGAATGAGATGGGATTTAAGGTCCCTTCCTACTCAAACCACTCCATGGTTCTAGGATTCCATGATATGTGTGTTATTGGTGAAAGTATCTGCAGTGAAAAATGTTGTAAGCATATTCCTTCGCCTTCCACACCAAGGAGAAAAGGTGGAATTTCAACATCATTGACCACAAAAGGCTTTGGTTGTGACCCAGCTCTTGTTCAGCTGTTCCTCACTCATGGTTTAGTTCAGGGGTTTGAACATTTCCACCAGGAAAACAATCCAGGTTTTCCCAGTTACCAGTTCCTCCTGTTTGCCTGCTCATGGTCTGCTTGGATCTTTCCCAGGTTTCTCATCCCTCCTGGCCTGAAACTTCCCAGCATTTGAGAAATAGGAAAGCTCTGAAGATGAAGCAGGGCTGTGTAGGGCTTGACTCCTTTTAGCACCATTTTCTGCAAGTCTGCCCTGCCTGCTCAGGGCAACTCTTCCCCTGCAATAGTGCACTCTGGAGAATACCCTGGAGCAAAGGGAACCAGATCATCCTTAATTTTAGCAAACATTTTGACTTACTTCATTTCTTGTGAGGTAGGTCTCTTGCATCAAAAGCTTTTATTGCATAAATTCCCTGGGTTGGGTGATTCATACCTGGAGATTTCTCTAGATAATTAAAAATAGGGGTAGGATTAGAGCTCCACAGAGGTGCATTAGGCTCTAAGTGCATTACTTGCAGAAAAACAGTTACATTAATGTGTGCATAAATCGCCCCTGCACAGATGAGAGAAGGGACAATTTAGAATTTTTCACTGGCTGCAGGGAAGGGCTTATTCTTCATTATTTAGGACCGGATCATGGAGCTTTCATTTAGACTGATGGGCTGTTACACTCAGGAGTTGCCCCTCCAAATCCACAGGTGAACGATGCTCAGCAAGAGAAGAAAGGGCTCCATGGCTCCAATTTGGAAAAAAAGAAATCAGTGAAAAAAAGTATTTGAGAACACTACAGAAGTTCATAGATAATGTGAGTGTGGCTGCTGTTCTCTCTGCTGAGTAGTTTCACTATATAAAAACAAAAATAGCTTATTTGCAGACTAGATGAGCAGCCATCAATTCTTAATGTTTCCATTTAATTTTATGAGAGATCCCTTTATGTTTTCTTCTATCTGCTGCCCTCCCCACACTGATTTTCTCATTCTTCAGCATTCTTCTTAAATGCTGAGCTATCAGGAATTGTGCTGTGGTGCTTCTGACTGGCTCTGAGTCAAATACTTCAGGGTTTGCCTCAGGTAGGAATAAATATAAAGATGCAAAAAGTGATAGAAAAGCATCAAGAATTCTTTGTGAACTCTTGTTCGTGCTCTGTGATAGCCCTTCTGAGGAGCTGATCCACAGCTTGAGCAGTTCTTTCTTCTGTTCTTAGTGAATTGTCTTTTACCTTTTAGAGACTGAAGCAGTGAAAGAGTCTCTGCTTAGGAAAGCACATGGACCTAATCTCCAATACAATTGAAATAGAATTTATAGGGACAAGAGAAGTGTAACAGCAATAAGAGTAACAGGGAAAGAGAAGAGACTAGGGTTAAAGAAAACATGAATGTGTGATTATAGAAATCATTATCAGAAATAAATGTACAAATTAGGAGGTCAAGGCAGGATTCAGGGTGACCTTGGTGACCTCTGGCTCTGCCCCTGGGACAGCCACCTGGGCTGGGTGGGAGTTGGGATGCTGCCAATGGGATCACTGCAGGTGGGACAGTCCTGTGGGACAGAGACCAGAGGGAGGGTGTCCATGAGGGAGCAGCCCATTCCAGCAATCACATCCAGTGAGACATTCCCAGACCTGTTTCCAGTACCTTCAACTGCCTGCTGGCCTTCCTCATGCCCACCCACCCAAACCAGCCTTGCAGCATCACCTGGAGGGTATTTGCTCAGTTGTGGGGCACCCTGTCAGCAGATACAAACCACCACTAAGGATTTATCCTGCCAGAGACACAAGTCACCAGCATTCCACATCAAAGCCAAGCATGACTCACCGAACCTCAGGCCTCCATGGCATTGCCTGCATAAATCCAGTGCCTATTTTTGCATAAAAAGCAGTTCTTTCCAAAGCTATTCAAATGCCAGAAATAAGAGATTATTATGACTTCACGTCATGTTGAAAGACAGGTGGAGGAGAGCACAATGTTTGTGTTGGATTCAAATGTCTGCTGAAATCATTCCTGTCATTCCTAATTGATGTTGCATCTGTCTTTAGACTGGGACTATTGAGGGGGAAAAAAAAGCTGAAGATCTTATTCAGAGAAATAATTACAGTTATACACTGGTAGATGTAAAATTAAAGTACGTGGGGGGGAAGGGAACTACATCCTATAATTTATCAAATTCCCATGTCCCTGAAAAATAATTAGATGCTGGGCAGCATGCAGGCACTGCTGCAGAGGCTACTGTCAGGGGGATTGCAGTGGTCAAAACTAGGCCGCTGGTTCTCATTTATTCCATCCATTTTTGCACTTCTATTGTGTTTGGAGTATTAGTTTCCAACTATCCAGAGACACAGCAGAGAAACAATGGCAGCTTTATTAGGAGCCAGAGATGTAATCCCCAAGCATAAGTGCAATTGCAGAAGCTGGAGAGGGGAAAAAAGGGAATTCTACTTATGTCTGGCTTTTAGGAATTTCACCCTCCAAAGTCCTTCAGCGTGATGTAGTTACAGGCAGCACTAAATCTGCATTACTTTGACAAACTTTCTTGAAGCCAGTGAAGATTATTAATGGAAGCAGCCTGGGAAGGAGCTCTTCAATAGATGCCTCCCATCCCAGTTGTATGGCTTGGGGGGTTTTTTCCTCTACTTTTTCTTGCTCCTTTTCCTGATGCTTTTGTGGATGCTGGATTAATCCATCACAGTTTGATTTGTAAATTTGAATACAAAGAACTGACTTCATCTGGCAAAACTTGAAGCTGCTCCATGTAAGCCAGACACAGGTTTCTATCAACAGGTTCCCACTGACAGAGGGCAGGGTTAGATGGGATATTAGGAAGACATTTTTGGCTGTGAGGGTGGGGAGGCCCTGGCACAGGGTGCCCAGAGAAGCTGGGGCTGCCCTATCTGTGAAAGTGTCCAAGGCCGGGTTGGACAGGGCTTGGAGCAGCCTGGGATAGTGGAAGGTGTCCCTACTCATGGCAGGGGGTGCAACAAGATGGGCTTTAAGGTCCCTTCCCATCCAAGCCATTCTGGGATTCTGTGATTCTCTTCCTTCTCTACCTCTCTCCCTGCTGCTTTCCCTTATCAAGATTACCTGCAGTTCCATGTTGGAAGATCCCTGCCCAACCCAATGGCTTCACCCTTGGGAAGTCTGGGCTGAGTTTCCCCAGATATTCCCCATGTCCCAGGCAGCAGCTGCTTAGCCACTTGGTCCTGGAGGGGCCCATGAGGAGCGTGAATTTTGAGTAGCTCTCCTGTGTGGTTGTCCCTTAGAACAGTGCAGTTGTGACTGCTCTGGTGGGCTGAGTTCAGCCCAGTTTGTGTTTTCCGTAGCAATTCAGGCCCTTAGGGCTGGTTTTCCTCCCCAGTGTGTGTGCAAAGGAGGTTGGTGTGGGGAAAAGGGAGTGAAGCCGTTCCTGGGACTGTCAACTAAATGCCATGTACAGAGCAGTCCAAAGGGAATCCCACTGGAGAGCAGCCAGTGTTTGCAGAAATCCAATACCCCAAACCCGTGCTGCGCAATGGAGGTTTTGTGGCTGCTGTTTCACAGACTGAATTAAAGCCACAGTGGGCTCTGCATTTACCTGGGCTCTGCTTTACTGCAAGAGAGTGCAAATCTTTTGCCCACGTCCAGTGGATAACTACAATTTTATATAAGCTATGTGGATTTCGTTTACAATTCACCCCCAGAATATTGTTTAAAAAGGTCTTGGAAGTGTAATTTTATACCAGTGTCTGCAATTGTGAACCACAGCCTCGGGCTGGCAGATAATTCCCTGGTATCCGGGCAATAGAGTTTATGTATAGAACTGCTTCCTGCAGCTTCAAGGACTTCTTCTGATCGTTGTCTTTCTGATTTCTACACCATGCATGGGAAACCAGGACTTTGTTCATAAATTAAGAATCTGTGGTTGTAACACAAGGTAATACAGGGGTGTGTCAACTTCAGCAATTTTTGTAGTTCTGGAAATTGAAAACTAATTGCTTATCAGAAAGGTTCATCAGCAAGTTCCTAAATAAATATTAAAGTTTTACATTACAGAATCTTGCTGCTTTACTGTCTCAGACTGTAAAGTAGCTGGGAGGGATGGACTCCCCCTTCACACACCGTCAAGTTAGGGAATTGTAAATTTAAGGTGCTTTTTCCAGCACAATTCCATAAGACTTGCATGTCCAGATGCAATTTTGACTTCTCATTTATATTTGAAATTCAGTGTGTGTAGGAGCCTTCAAAAATGAAGTCTTCCATGAGAATTAACTTAGAGTAATAAGAAGTAGTAAAACCTGATTGCAGCACCATCTCAGTTGTCTTGTGGAAATGTATAAATAAATAAGGGCTGTAATGGGTGACAGTGGCTTCTGGAAAGTTTCCTTTTCTGCCTTTATATTTTGCTACAACAATCAGCTCCACAATGACTCATTGCCTTCGTTAGGAGAGGGAAGACATCCCTCATTACTCATTACCAAAGGAAGGACTTCGCTGCTGCAAGGAACAGCCCTGGCATTCTAATTCAGATACCTTCTACGGGAAAGGAGTCAGTGTCATTCTTACCCAAACTTTGTCAAAAGAGACAAGAAACAATGCTGTTTAATTGTCCCCGTTTGTAAATAGCCCCTCCACAATGACAGAATTGTGATTTGAATGCTGCAATCGGGAGGAAAAATGCATATTTTTCTGTATTTGTGTCTGAATTTCAGTTCAGGGAGCTCACACTGAGACTCAAAGCTATAAATGATCATATCTGTGTATTTATAAATACAAACCACATTTATTTACTTACAATTTATTGCCTGGCTTTTTAATTACAGAGCACTGCAGATATATTACATAAATGCACACACAAAGCACTTGTTGTTTAAGTAATCCAAGAATATATTTGATTTCAAAGGGAGTGGGGAAGACTGTTTAAAATAATTGTTTTTCTTGATTTTACTAATACAAATATTCCTTGTCTCTTTTCACAGTCCCTTTTTCCAGATTTATTTACTTGGATATGAAGGAATTGAGCTTGTATTAAGTTTTTACTGTATTTTAATGTGGTTTTTATTAAGCTGTACAGAATGGTCTGTGCCTCTTTATAAATAAAGCTAAGATCATGTATTACTAGAAATCACATTTCAAACTGTACTTTTGCCAGACTTGGTTAAGATTTTCTAGGAAGGGACATTATAATTGTGTGATTAATCTTCAGAAAAGGGAAATTTTGGCTCTGCAGTATTTCTTACAGTATTAACTTCGGAGATTTATAAAACCAACTTGAAACTGCACTGTAAGTGTGTTTATAATGACTTTTAGCTGATTTAATAATCCTCAAAGTTTGGTGACTGTACAGATCACAGTTCCCCAAATGCAGTGCATTACCTGCAGCATCCAGATGAAGTTATCAGAGTTGGAGGGAATTACTTGGGATTGTGTTTCTCCAGAGTGCTGCATTAATCCAACCCCTGGCTGCGGATGGGGCTCCCGGAGCCCTGGGCTGCTTTGATCCCATTGTGCAGTGGGACATGTGCATGGATGATAAAGAACATCTCAGGGTTGGAAGCCCAGCTGGGATGTGTGGGTATCCCCCAATCTCAGGGCGAGGCTCCCGCTGGGGTCACATTTTTAGGAAAATATCCAAACCAGTCTCTGATTCATTTTTCCTGTTGTTGTCAGTGCTCCTGCCAGTGCCACTCCCTGCAGCTGGCACTGCTTAATGCCCCTCTTAGTTCATGATTCTGCAAACCCATCCAAGAAGCCCTTGATCATGCAAATAGCCCTGCTAATTGCAGGTATTGGTACTGCCTTATCCCAGAGGAGTGAGAGCCTCTCGGACACGGACACGGTGTGCAGGATCAGCAACTTCAATCACATTCGTATGTGACAAGCCATGGCACAAGGTTGTTTTTAAAAGTCATCAGTTTAAACAAAACCAGTTGAAACCATGCCAGAAGCTCCATGTTAAGTTTCCTGGCTGAGTGCTTCTTTTGGTGTTTCCAAGCTTTGCTTTTCGTAATAATAAATATCAAACAACCACCCTGGGAACCACTGGGAGCTGGATTGGCAGGTCTCAGTCTCCATTTAATATGCAAATTCTCAGCCTGGGTTCACATATGGCCACTTGCTGGATCAGAACTCCATTCATTCACACAGAGCTGGGGAGCTCTGGGTGGATGTGGGGTTATGTGCACAAAACCCCAGAGCACGGTGCTTTAAGCCAGGAAGGGAACAGAACACAAAATAGAGCTGAATTTACTTGTGTTCAAGAATCCAAATACTGAACGTGTTTTTGCAAAATCCTGATTTTTCTTTTTATGGTCTTCCAATTCACAACAGGTAAGTAATCAGGCTTCAATCAACTGCCTATTTCCAGACCAGTTATTTGAGCTGTTTTGTGACTTTAAAGCAATTCCTGACCTTCATCTCTCAGATGACATGCAGAGTTTCTTTAGTGGTGCTGAGGACTGAACAGGCGTCCACTAACACCTACAGAATTCACCTCTCTGCCATTTTCTTAATTTTCACTTTATTAAGCAGATAAAAGAGGAGCTGTTTCCTTCCCAGACTCCCTCGCTGGCTCTGTGAGGCATCAGTCCAGCCAAGCATTTCTTTGATCAATGAGCAGAGTAAAAGTTGTGGGAAGCCTAACATGTGGCTTTATGTCCTTAGGCATCCACTGTGACAACATCTGCACCCAGGGCCGCTGGGGACCCAACTGCTCCATCTCCTGCAGCTGTGAGAACGGGGGATCCTGCTCCCCAGAGGATGGGACCTGTGACTGTGCACCCGGATACAGAGGACCCCTGTGCCAGAGAAGTAAGATTTTCCATAGCTGGCAGAAGCAAGGCAGGTAGAAATGCTCCTTTATGACACCAGACAGACAAACCAACAATTTCTGAGCTGCTTTAGCTCATGACTTCCTAAGAGTAAAAGAGCCTAAAAAATGTTCCTTCATCAAGAAGTCAAGGCTCTCCTGCACTGAGTTGTGCCTTGTGTTTCTTCTTCTGATCTTTCACTGCACCTGGACGTCACAGGTGACCTGAAAGGAGGAGCAACACCTTTACAAACCAAAGCTGGCAGGACAGAGGTTTGCAATGAAGTCAGACCTATTAAACAGAGTCAGCCACCACTCATCACATAATGACAAGTGGATGAGCTTTGGCATCAAAATAACAAGGCAATGTTTTCTTACATGCCAGAAAAAGAAACATAGCAGCCCAAAATAGCTCCTATTTGATGCTCTGCTGCTACATAATAAAATGTACCAAGCAGATAAAAATCCTCTCATTTACTTTATCTGGGAAGCTGCATTTTCCCCATAGGGACCCTAATTCTCTGATCCAAACTACACCAGCCATCTTCCCATGTAAACAAGAAGTGGATTTGTCTTTCTTTTCTTCCCAGCATTTCTTCTTCCTGTAAGACATTCTGCATGCCCAGTTCATATATCCCCTTTGATTTCACTGGTTACACTTGACACCAGAACACACTCATCTCTAAAAATAATTTGTAGCTGACAGCTTTTATTTAAAGCCATTATAACAATGACCTCCAGCACTGTTGTAGTTAATGGCCTATAAGTATTTCCATTATAAACCCCAATTTCCAGGTGCTTCAGCATATCTGTGTAGCTGTAAAACCTCTCTCCAAGGCTAAAATGTGGTGCTCAGAGCTTCAGGGAGTTGGGGAAGAAAATGTTTTACAAATCTGAAACCTTAAGAGTGCAAAACTTCCAGAAGTTAATAGTTTCTGACCTTTCTGAGATGAAAAAACCCAGCTTAGTTCTATCAGCTGTTGGCACAGAGGCTACAAGAGCAAGCCTTGTCCCCCAAGCCCAGGAATCAGGCTGCTTCCTGAGGGTGTTTGCTAAGGATCTCTCCCCATTGGGAGAAATTTTCCTCCCCACTGGGGTGACAGCAGAGGGGTCCTGTGGATGCTTCTGGCATTGCCTCTGTGAGCATATGGCCTGGGAATCCAGCTTGCTTCTACCTCTTCTGTGGGATTCAGGCTCAAGAATACCTGGTGAACAGGAGACCTTGCTAAGCTTGTTCTCAAAATCATCCGTATTTTTCTCTTGGAAATTCATTTAGAAACAGAATTTAGCTGTACAAGGCAGAGCTGAGGATGATACTGAGGATGATACTCAGCCAGCTTGTTCTGTCCATGTAATCAGGATTACATGAGACACTGGGATGGTTTAGTGCTTTTAAGTCTGCAGAAATGTCCCCAGGAATGATCCAGGTTGTTTTATAGCTACTGCATCATCAACCAACCTGTCAGCTAAGCTCCAGCTGGAAATGTGCAGTCGGGTAAGAGCCTGACACCCTCAGAGAACACACAATCCAAGAAAAAATTCTCATTTGCTGGAAAAACAGAACAGACATGATTTAGTAACCATTGAGCCAGAACTATAGAACAGAGAATCAAAATAAAAACACATAAAGTTATTTTTACTGCCACTTACTGCAATTTAACATTTCTTTGTGTTATCTATTGCAATGCATGTTTGGACAGTGGATGCTTTTTCACTCTACATGCTCTTAGAAGCAAAAATGTGCTTTTAGAAGAGATACTAAGCCGTAATCCTGACTCCATACCTGATGTACAAATTTTGTAATAATTTCAATCCAGATTTTAGGCAAAATAAGCACACAGCTCATGACAAGTTTACTCAGCTATCTGGGTTGATTACTGATGCAAATCAGATGATTTTGTGTGGTGTTACATAATTACAATTATTAGATTCTGTTCATCACTTGATGATTGTTGCTCCTGCCATGAAATGGATAAAATGACTGCCCTGGCTGAGCACAGGCATTGCACTAGATAGATTTGAAAATCAGCTTTTTTTGTTTTGACATAAAATCTTGTTTCCTAATACACCTTCTCTGATTTCTTGGCTCAGTTTCACAATAGAATGGTGTTCTGAGTTTCTTGTTGTACGTGTGTGTGAGTGTTCCTTTTCCTTCCTATCCTAAAAGCTTTGGAACGTGTGTTATTAACCATATCTGCTGTGAGGTCTCAAGCATCTTAAACTCCTGTTTTGTCAAAGAGTTCAGGTTAGAGAGACTCAAATGAGTGTCCTGAAAGAGAGAAGCTGCTGAGAACTCCGCTGTGGTTGTGATTAATTAACAATCCGATTGTGATTAAACAATCAAGGACTTCCATGAGGAAGGAAGGTGGGAATGTTTGAACACAGGAGCAGTTTTACCCAGAGCCTGCACTTTATTAGACATGGAACAACCCAACAGGCTTCATCATTTCAGCTGTCCACAAAACTGTGGTTGATAAATTAAGTAATACTGGTTTGGGATTAAGACAGAGAATTCTCAAGCTCTCAATGATGAGAAAATGTTGGAAAACCCATGACAGTTTGGTTTGTTCTGTTTTCAGTTTGCCCCCCTGGGTTTTATGGACACCACTGCAGCCAGCCCTGTCCCCAGTGCGTGCACAGCAATGGCCCCTGTCACCACGTGTCTGGACACTGCGACTGCCTGCCGGGATTCTCCGGCCCTCTCTGCAACCAAGGTACCACACCCAGTGCCACTTCCTTTCCTGAGTGTCTGTAACTCTGCAGTGAGTCCCATCCCAAGATTCCTGCCTTTTTCCCTTGTTTCAGCAGTTTAGATCCCAAGAAAATCTTTACTCCAGAGGGAAAATGCAAACAGGTACTCAGTCACCCTCTTGTAAATCCGATGTGCTCCTGGTTTCATAAATAAACCAGGTCTGCCACACTGGATTGAAATGACTGTGGAATGAGACACTTGCTGTAAATACATCAGCATCCAATGGGTATCCAGTCATTTTTCTGCTCAGCCTGTCCTCACCTGAATGTTGATGGCACCTTCATGTGATCTTTGCAGCAGGATGTGGAGGTACCGGTTATGGTAAAGGCCAGCTCAGGTGCACAATCCCAAACACCCAGTTGTGCCAGAACCTCATTTACACTGTTCAGGACCTGGCTGGGAATAGCTAAAGCCATGGACACAAGTGCAGGAGACAGGAAAGTTTGCAGTGAGGCAGAGAAGTGACTTCATTTTCACAGGTGAGGAGGAAATTCAGCTCCCCCAAACGCCCATCACCTTTCTGTACCTTTGAAAGTTAGTCCACATTTAACTACAGATTTCATTTTCATCCTAAAAATACACAAAAAATCATTCAGCCTTCTTCACTCTCAGTTGCTGCATACTGCAGTGGGTATTTTCTACACTTATTTAAAAGAGATGATTCGTAGTGGCCGCTGCCCCTGTGAAGTCACCATCCCTGCCAGAATTGAATGACACTTTCAATGACCTGCTTTTCAATACATTGGGATTGCAGGCAGCACTTACCCAAAATCATTAAGCAGAGATTAAGTATAACCATGTTTTCTTTTTCCTGTGCTGTACAGTCAACTAAACATTACACCAATTAATTTATTAAAATGAACATTTTTCAGTGAATTTGTCCATTTTATGTGAAACATTAGCCAGATTTCAAAGCGTAAGCAAGTCTAATTATCCTCTTAAGAAAACTATTTTATTTTTGCTCAGATGTTCAGCACTTCTGGTTTTACTTTGAAATGTTGTTCTATCCAGAAAATTAATTTTAAAATATTCATGTCCTAATTAAAATCAATTTGTGTTGCAGTTTGTCATAATGAGTTAACATGTAACTTTATTTTGTAGAAAGAAAAATGCTAATTAATGTTTTCCATTAGAAAAACGTGAAATGAAGATTTCACTTTGGAATTTTCATCTCCTTGTGCCATTGGCAGCAGGAACATTTTTCCACCAGCAATATGTGCATGTGAGGAGCTGTGTAACCCCCAAAACTGCACAGGTTGACATGGTTGTGCCAAGGATTCCAAGCTGCAAACAACTAAACAGCTGTTTCATGAATATCTTTCACAATCACAGAGCAAGATGGGTTGATAATAACTTGTTATCGCTGCTAGAACACACCTGACATCCCACAGGGACTTTGGGAGTCCCACTTCAGAGCTTTTCAAGCTAATTAACATCACAATCTGTGTTGTACAGTCAGGTTGCTCCTGAAGAAAGCAGCATTAAACCTTGTTTTACAGCTCTCTAAAAATGATTGAGACATTTAAAAAGTGCTTGGATTTGGATCTCACATCTTCACAAGAGTCACTCTGTCAGTCCACAACCAGGTAGTTTAAATTAGGGAGAACAACCATTTTGTCATCCCTCTGTGCTGACATTCCAGAGGGCATCATCCCATTTCCCAGAGACAAGAGGAGCTCCCAGGGGGGGATCCCCTCTGCCTGCTCTGCTTGTGTGCAACAAAGCACCAAAGTGTGACCTGGTTCCTTTGCCAGCAGCTCTGCTTGGATCACAAATCTCGCACTGATCCATCAGTATTCCATGTTGCAGTCCAAATCAGCTCCTCTTCTAAGGCCACCCTTCGAGAACTACATTTTTTGTACATACGAAACCCAGCCTTCATCAAGGTGATGTTGCCTATCTCCATCTCAAAGATGCCATAAAACAGTGCCTGGAGCTGCTTTGTACAGAGCGTTGGAAGGGAATACTGGTGTGGCCTGTCCAAGAGCTGGGCTGACAGATCAGTTTTTGCTCTGGCTGTGATAGGAGGGCTCTGCTTTCCTTCTCTCTTTTGTGTATTTCTTCCATCATGACTGTGTATTGTGTTTAGTTTTATCTCTTTTCACGTAGGAACTGTTCTGTTTAGCACACAGTGTGAAAGCCAAACCCAACTCTATCCACTCCTACAGATAAGTCCATAGTCTACAGAAAGGCAAGCAGAAAACAATGCTCTGCTGTAGTAAGAGCAGAGTATGGCATATTATATAAAAGCCAATGAATCACAGCTCAGTATTTCAATCTGTGGCTGAGTCACAGTCTGGATAGATTGAGGTCACCTGCAGAGAATACTTTTGAGAAAGTGAGAGAGGCTGAAGTGGTAGAAGAGCTGCATAATTCAGGGAAGTGCGTTAATCACTTTTTTGACATTGCTATTATTTACCAGGATACAAGTCCAGTTCCATTTGTTACACTCTTTGCAAAGATGGACTGTATGTTTTATCTTGTTTTGAAAATACATCTGTTTTTGTCAGGGAACACAGCCAATAAGAGCCCAGAAACGAAACATTTCATTTGTTACTGAGCAGAGCTTTCCATCAACTTTAACGTTAAAGATTTCCAATAATTTGGTGGGAGGTTGAAGATCTACATGTCTATTAGTTTTCTGTCACTGTGCTTAGAATGTTAGAAGATGACTCTGGAAAAAAATTTAGAGTTTCTTTTCTTCCAGCTTCAGTTAGGGATAGGTGTTGATTTTGTTAGGGTGCAGCACACCTGTTTAATAGCTCTCAGTCAAACATGTATGTAACATATATATATATAAAAATCCTCAGGAACCAGATCAATTTCTTCCAGCCACGCATTTGTGGGTGCTACTCCTTGAATTCTCCTCAGCTTTCCTGTTCTCTTCCTCTCCCAATGATCCCTTTTCTCTGTTTTGTCTCTCCTCTTTTTATCCTTCCATACTGCCCTTCAATTTTTGCAATCTTATTACTATATTAGCTCCATTTTCCAGCAGAAAAATGGATTTTGATATGACTTTTTCCTATTGTTTTTATGCCTGGGATGCAAGCAAAATGGTCTTGAATACTTTCTGCCTGTTCCTGCTTTCTGGAGGAATTTTGCTTCATCGAAGAAAAATTTTGTAATTAATTTTATCTCTAATTGCTAAATGTTGAGTCCTGTGATTTCCTCCCAGTCCTTTTGAAGAGCCTGCAGTAAACTGCCTTGTGTTTTCAGTGTGTCCTAGCGGGAAATACGGGAAGAACTGTGCCGAGGTCTGTCAGTGCACCGAGAACGGGACCTGCAATCCCATTGATGGATCATGCCAGTGTTTCCCAGGCTGGATAGGGATGGACTGCTCCCAGAGTAAGCAAAGGGGTTTTTTCCACCTCTGCTTTCAAAGATTGTATTTTTGTGTTTGTTTAGTGCTTTCTGAAAGTTAAAGACAGATTCTGGGGAAATCCCTGTTGTATTACAGCCAGTGCCTTACTCTCTTTAGAGCTGATTTCTTTTAATTAATCTAAGTTAGCTTTGGATTGAATTAGTTTCTGCATTTGGAGTTTGCAGAAGCCAGGAAAGGGAGGTCACAAGCTCTTATCAGAAAAGAAAGCTCCATGCTCCCTTTTAATTTCTAGCTGGATTCCTTTTTATTTATTTTTTTGAAATCGTTTTCTTTCAGCTATTACATTTAGACATTATTAACCAGTAAATGTTTTCCTGTACTAAATCCCCAGAACTCAGAAATTAGGTAGCTGAAATACTTCTATTAAATGTAATTTAATTGTAAAAGTCAATGTGGCCTTGTAGGGATGGAGGATTTCTTTCTGAAAATTGCCCAGGTAGAAGATTGGCATTTGCTGATCCCAAAGTGTCATTTCCTGCGAGCATCCCTTAATTGAAGCTAGATCACAGAGGGAGGCAATATCCGATCATTCAGAAATGTTACTTCATATTCAGGATACAACTAGCATATTAGACAGCATTCCAGAGTAAAATATATTAAACTCCAAGTGATAAAGCAGGAATCGGATAAAAACAGACGGCTGTAATTTTGCTTTTATTGTGTGTCTTCTGCAGACAGAATATTGCTGTCAGTCAAAAACAGAAAAAAAAGAAAAGAAAAGACAAGACAGAAAGCTGCACATATTCCTCATTATACTTGGCCATGTAATTGAGAAAGGGATGTTAGTGTCTGTTAACCTTGAAAAAAGATGGTTTTCCTTACAGAGCAAGGCAGGCCAGGTCAGCAGAACCAGTTCAGGAGGCAGGACCTGGCCGTGGCTCTGTGTTTTGGATGAGCAGAGGGGACGTGGCTGTTTGCTCAGTTACTCCTTGCACACAAAGTGAACCTCTCCCAAGGTGACCCCGTCCCACTCCAGGCTCCTGTGGGCACCTGGCCTCCCCTCCCAGGCTATTTCCATCCCTGGCTCTGGTTAACCTGGAATGACCCCAAGCCAGAGCTGCACAGGAGATAATTTTAGCTCTGACTCCAGACCAGTTCTGGATTCACTAACAGCCCCTGCAGCTCTGCCTTAGAAAGGCATTGGAAAAGTATTTCTGGTTGCTTATAGCACAAACACTTCAGGCCAAATCCTGCACAGCTTTACATTGTGTGAGTCCAGTGACCTTTTGTTTGATTTATGTCATGGCAGAGTTTCTTTGGCTGTTCATTCTGGCTTTAGAGGTGTCTGTCAAATGCCAGAAACTTCCATTTATCATCCATGAAGCCATTGGCATCCATGGAAATAGGCCTGGTATCTGTACTTTTAGGTTTCCTGGGAACTGTGCCTTATTAATTCATGTCTTTAGCAGGAAGCAATGGAAAGTGCTTTTTAAAGCAAAAATATAGTTGTTATATTGAAGGGCTATCATAATTTCAGATCTTTTAGTCTGGCACTAATAACTGTAACTTACTGCATTCCTTTTTGGAGGGAGGCTTAAAATAACTTTTTAAAATGTATTAATATTGTACTTGTTGAAATATAAAATAGACCCAGAGATTTTAATTTAATATTAGCCCCAACAACAAAAGCAATCTGAATTTGTGGATGGGAATTCATACTGGAAGAAGTTTTCTTTACATTTTTACGTGATTGGAGTAGCACTCTGTGCTTCAAATGAATGTGGTAATTTTAGTGGTTGATTGCATAGCAAAGTAAACCTGAATAGCTGGGCTTTATTATGCAAGAATCCCAGAATGTCAAAAAGAAAATTAAATTACCTTCATATATTGCAACCCTGCCTAAACTGGCTTCACATATAATGCCAGAGAGGCAGGGAGAGTGGCCAGAGAACAGAGTGGGGTCGTATCAAGGGTCACTGGTTCTCAGTGCAGCAAAGACCTGATCCTGCTTCCTGCCCTACAGAGGGGATCATGGAATCACAGAATCCTGGGATGGTTTGGGTGGGAAGGAACCTTAAAGATCATCCAGCCCCACCCCCTGCCATGGGCAGGGACCCCTTCCACTATCCCAGGCTGCTCCAAGCCCCGGCCTGTTGCAGCGGGGATTACTGCAACAAGTATATTTCAAACCAGGAGTCCCGTGGAAACCGAAGTAGATATGGACAGATTCGTGGTAGATGTTTCAGAGATGTTTATTTCTCCAGCCGCATGGCCGGGGCTCTCTCAGGAACTCCCCGGTCACGGGACCCCGAGGGTCCTTGGCCACACCGGGAAACACAAACCAACCAATGGGGAATGAGACTGACCAGGGACAGGGAGACCCTGTGCCTCCCCCCCAGGGCCCATCTCCCAGGGCTCCATGGCAGGGGAGGGACCCCAACATCTCACGGACCCCAACACCGGCCAACCTGGCCTTGGACAATTCCAGGGATCCAGGGGCAGCCACAGCTTCTCTGGGCACCCTGTGCCAGGGCCTCCCCACCCTCACAGTGAGGAATTTCTTCCCAATATCCCATCTAACCCTTCCCACAGCGGGAAGCCATTCCCCTCTGTCCTGTCCCTCCATCCCTTGTCCCCAGTCCCTCTCCAGCTCTCCTGGAGCCCCTTTAGGCCCTGGAAGGGGCTCTAAGGTCTCCTCGGAGCCTTCTCTTCTCCAGGTGAGCACCCCCAGCTCTCCCAGTCAGGTTCCAGAGCCAAGGGGCTCCAGCCCCGGGAGCATCTCTGTGGCTTCCTCTGGACTCACTCCAGCAGCTACAAATCCTTCTGATGTTGTTCCCCAGGGCTGGAGGCAGCTCTGCAGGTGGGGTGTCACCTGAGTGAGGCAGAGGGGCAGAATCCCTCCATCTACCTGCTGGGAGAAATCCCTGTGCCAGGGCTTGACAGCATGGGAGAGGTTACAGGGTGGCACCAGGGTTTGCAGAGCAATTGGTGGCTTGGAAGGACCAGCCACTGTCCGGGAAGGACTGGTCACTGTCTGTGAAGGACCTGTCACTGTCTAGAAGTCAGCAGTGCGAGGTTCTGCCTTTGCTGGTGTCTCACAGGTTCTCCCTTTATTGTTGCTCCTCCACAGCATTAAAACAGTATCATGGCTTTTTTTTTTTTATTGTCAGCTGAAAAATGTTTTCTATTTTCATAGCTTGTCCCACTGGGTTTTGGGGCCCTGATTGCTTTCATTCGTGCAACTGCCACAACGGAGCACTGTGCAGCCCCTACGATGGAGAATGTAGATGTACCCATGGTTGGACGGGGCTCTACTGCACTCAGCGTAAGCCTTTCAAAGACAGGGAATCTGTCAAAGTATGTGCTGCTACCTCGTGTCTCTTTCAAGTATTGCAGTTTTCCCTGGAAAACCACATGGTCTCTCCTCCTGATAACCTCACATCACCCCAAAGAAAATAGTCCTGAAGCTTTCCAAGGTTTTTTATGCCTTTGGCGCTCGGTAAAGGAGGGGGAAATAATTTAGATTATTGATTCATTGTTAGAATTTGCACAGTCAGTGTCCCTGCTCGTTAATGCCCCAGTATTTGTGGTCTGATTTAGGAAAATGTTAGAGGTTTCTCACCTTAGTGCCAAATTACCAGTATGAAAGAGGAGATCCGGTGAGCCTTTTAAGAAGGTTCTTTCACTTGCAAGTAATTGATTGATCCTTGATCTTCCAGAGAGTTTCTGTTTAGCATCTTCTTTCACTTCTGGAAAATGTGGTTTGTATAGATGGGTCAAGTTTTCATTCTTCTGAAACACTTAAGAGGCAATTCTGTAAAGATGAGAAACATTACTTCAAGAAAATTGGCTGTCACAGTATCTCTGCATTTAGACCATCAAATAAATGTCATGAAACATACAGAGGCTGAAAATCCATAGATTTATAAACCCCCATACTTCGTGCTGATAACACATCTGAGTTTGGGTTTCAACTTATTTCTTACTCTTTCCTTGTTCTAACTGCTGAAAGGTTGCCCAGCTGCTTTTTATGGAAAGAACTGTGCCAATGTGTGCCAGTGTCAGAACGGAGCTGACTGTGACCACATCACTGGGCAGTGCACATGCAGGACGGGATTTACAGGCAAACAGTGTGAGCAGAGTAAGTACCAGTGACCTCAGTTCTCTCTTTCTCCAGAAAGGGGGGTGTATTTCAGAATTCTTGCACAAACAGGCTCTTAGATGAGGTGTTGATGTCAGGAGGACGGTGACTCCAGGCACCTTATATAATCCATAGGGAAGAGAGGATGCCTCTGGAAAACTGGATGGTCTGAGCATAAAGAAATTCAGTGAATCCCTGCAAACTGGGCCTTTCATTCCCAGACTAAATTTAGGTGACAGAAGGCAAATCACTGCAGTCAGTGCTGATTGGATAGGGCCTTCCCAAACAATTTGTACCTAATTAATACAAAAGCAGCCCTAAAGCTGCCTCAGGCCTTGTTAATGCTGTTGAGAGCAACAGCTCCAGGTTTCCCAATGCATGAAGACAGCCAGAAGGGTTAAAAGAAATAAGTCATTTCTGCTCTCTGCCTTCCAAGGAATACTGGGGATATGGGGCTTTCCCACAGAAGTTATGATGTAGACATGGGCCAAATAAAGATTCATCTTTACAATGAAAGCAGATCAAGGAAATCAAGGTTGCTTGCCATTTTGGGAAGGGTCTGTGTGTAGCTTGAGCAGTGAGCAAGTGTTTCTCAATGAACTTCAGTTACCTTGCAAGGGTTCTGGAATTTCTTGCTGGAATTGTTGTCCATATCCCACTGGAATATTTAGCAGGCTGTGCCAAATACCTTCTTTAAAGAACATGGAATGAGGATCATGGAAACTGGATGTGCTGCAGCTGAACAATTACTTGTTTGTCCAGTGCAGTAATTCACAAGGAAAATTCTCACACACTTTCTGGGATTCTAAACAGAGGTGATATTCATCTCACCTTCCCAAGGCATTAAGTCCACAGGGTTCCCTTCTTTTTTTTTGGCAGTAAGGTAGTTCAGTAATATTCCTGCTAGATTTGCAAGAGAAGGCTTTTTAACTGTAGCTTGCTATGTGGCTCTTTATGGAAGTATTTGTGCATGTAACTCAGTTCATAAATATGTTTTTGCACACACTTGCATTTAGCAAAGTGAGTATCTCAGGGCCAAATTTCTGCGCTCTGGGGGGTATTGCACACAGTACCACTGTAAGTCTGTAAGTGGCAAAATTTCTGAAATTTGGGGACACCCTTTACTGCAGCCACAATCAAAATACGAAACTAAAGAGTCCCACGAAGAACTGCACAATAGCAGATTTTATTTGAGGACCTGCTTTATAATTTGACCTCTGTACAAAGCCTGAGGCTTTCTTTTCTATCCAAACTACAAATGGATTTATTTACTTATTCTTCTACTGTTTAATCTAAAAGAATCTCTTCATTAAGATTCCTTCCTTCTTCAAATCCTGCTGAATGGGCAGTCACACTGCATTGCAGATGAAATGCCTAATTGCAGGCATCATTTCTGTGGTGCAGTCCCAAAATTTAGGCCTTATTTATCTTAAGTAGGCTGCAGGCTAATATAAGAATAAGCATTAATTGTAATAATTTTGGTTTTTTCTTTGTTTGAGTACCAAGAGATTAAAGAAAGAGATAGAATTTTAACACAGGCTGCAAATCAAAAAACAGATACTGGCTATGGTTCTCTACTTAATATTAAATTTTGGCTCCCAGAAGCTACTTTGAGACTGACATTGGGGACATGTTGTCATGCAATGAAAAACATTTGCACTGACACACAAGGAGTCACATCTTGAACAATATATTCCACAGGATCATAGCAAGTGTGCATGTTTTCAGTAATGCAGCTTCTCCATGGAAATAAGTGGGATGTGACATTGTTTGTTTCAATTTGTTATTGAATAGTGCTTCCAGAAGTACAGTAAGCTGCCTACAGATTTATTGTAATAGCCCATCATGGTAATTGTATGAATAAATTTCTCAGCTGGACATTCAGTCATTTTGTCTTTGATAGAGACACAAAGACAGGATAGAAATTCCTGCTCTGTTAAGAACCTGACATGGAAGCAGAGCAAATCAAACCATTCAGATGCTCAGTTCTGAAATTCCACCTGCAGTGTTCTGTTCACCTCCTGGCACTAGTAGGGATGAGTAGGAAAGCATGTGGCATTTGTTTGGTAAAAGCCATTGGGTTCATATAAAGGTTCATTAAAACTTTTCTTTGCAATTCCCCCCATGAAAAAAAAACAGGTGGGTTGGTGAAAAATGCTGAGCTCTGTTGTCTACAGCTTCTGAGCTCAAGGTCTGTTAAACTCTGAACATTTGTAATATATATAAAGTCTTCTAAAGCCTTTGTCCCTATCACTGATTTAATTGTATGAATTTTCCAGAAAGTTACAGCTTAATAAGTAATAAACTGTACATGGAATACATTTAGCTTCTGCTTTCAAATAATAATAATTTCACATTAGGGTTTTATCCTAGAGATCCTAAAACCAGGGAGACTTCTCTACTGAATTTCCCATGGCAAGTGTTGTGCCCATTCCTGAAAACAGTAGAATTCTTTCCAGTGTTTTTCTTTGGCTCCCCAGAGTGCTCTCCAGGAACATTTGGTTATGGTTGCAAACAACTGTGTGAGTGCATGAACAATGCAACGTGTGACCATGTCACAGGCACTTGCTACTGCAGTCCAGGCTTCAAAGGAATCCGATGTGATCAAGGTACAGTGGATTCTAACTATAAAATCCCTCTCTCCCTCTCTCTCTCCCCTCTCCAATGATCTACTTGCCTTAAAAAAACAGTGTTTCAAAAATGAAATGCACGATTCAATTTACAGTGTGTTATGAATTACTTTTAACAGCGGCTCTTATGATGGAAGAATTAAACCCCTATACTAAAATTAGCCCTGCTCTTGGATCAGAGAGGCACTCAGTGGGAGCAATCATTGGAATTATTATTCTCCTTCTAATTATTATGGTCTTGCTGGCACTCTTTGTGTGGTATCGACGGAAACAGAAGGAGAAGGGCCATGACATGCCAAGTGTATCTTACACTCCAGCCATGAGGATGACTAATACAGATTACTCACTTTCTGGTAAGGGTCTTTTTATGTTAATCAAATCCAGACTGATATTCCTGTCTGTTGGGGAAATACAAGTTTCTGTGATGTGTAACGTGTATTATCAAGCCTCAAAAATAATGACACTTCCATTCTTCCCCAGAATACCGTGATCTTTAAACACATAAATGGGACAGGAAAGCAAATATAAAACTGATTTAAGCTGCTTTCTGTGTGGAAGTTGATATGGGATATACCTAGGCAGGAAATACGTTGCATGGAATTTTGAGTCATGTGCATTCCTGTTGCGGTGAAGAGATGTCTTCCCTTTGTGAAATCTTGGGAAGCCTTTATTTGTTTGAGGAATGGGATTGACTGGGTCAGTCATAAGGTTTTGGTTTTGTTTGTGTTGCAGTTTGTGATTTGAGGTGTCTATTTGTTGTCACTCTCTGCTGTGTGCGGACCAGTCCTTGTCATGTAGACAGCTGGTGGGAATCATCTTCCCAGGAACTGAGGAAAGCAGGACAGAGGAAGAAGAAGGGTCTTTAGCATCAAAGCATTATTTTCTGTCTATCCTCTGCTACTGCTGTGGAGGACGGCTTTTCTTGACAGATTGGCTAAATTTTGGAGGATGTGATCTCCTTTTCAACACTGTCATTCCTATTCATTCCTCTTTGGCCAATATCAGGGATGATGCCAGGCAGGAGATGGCTTTAATTCCTTCTGCTTTCCCCGCTGTCTCTAGCGGGGATCTTCTCAGGGTTTGCTGCCCTCTGACTTCTCTTCCCATTAAATGGCTGAAACTCCAAGTCCAAGTAAATACAAGCCCGTGGGACTGGCAGAGGTTGACCCAGCAGCTCTGCTTCCCCGGGCCCACAGTGCCTTTTTCTTTTTGCTTTCTACTCTAAATGCACAAGGCCCCTGGCTTCTCTGCTGTGTCAGGGGGGCATGGCTGGAAGCTTTTTATGGACTCCCCTGCCAAGGATGTGCCTGGAGGGAGCCTCTCCCATTAAGCCAATGATAGTAATGCCTGGCTACACCTAGAATTTAATCACGGAGCTTCTCATGGCATGGTGACTTCAGTCCTTGTGTTGGGGACGTTTTCCTGCCATGGTGTGTCCCACATCAGGGGCTCTCTGCTGAACACCATTGACTAAATTCATATTTAGACCACTCAGTAGAGCATTCCTTCTTCTGATGGCTACAAACCGGGGGGGGGGGGGGGGGGGGGGGGAGGGGGAAATTATCACAGATCTCCCCTCATTCCTTCTTATTTTTAATTTTAGCTTTGCTGGCTCTTGCTTAAGGTGCCTATTTGGGTAAGAAATACATGTTCTTCACTTTTGTCTCAGGTGCAGCCACCTTTCCCAGAGCTTGTGACGCCATATGATACTTAAGCATGTGAGAAACAAAAGTATTTTGGAGATGGCTGAATTCCTGGATACATGCTAAATAGCTGAGGGATCACATCCCTCATCTGCACCAAACCTGGGATCTCTTTTGGTACCTGGGCTGGGAGTTTAATTCTGGCCCTTATGGCATTCCTGCTCTGTGTCAGCTCAGTTTCTAAAAACCCTCAATACCAGGTCCTTACAATCCCAAACAGCACCAGGTCTGTGGGGTGTCATAGGCTTCTCTAGAAAGAAAGTGGATAATGGTTCTCTCCTGTTCATCTCAGTCAGTGATGGGGATGCAGAGACTGGGCCTTTTCTTTCTTCTTTCTTTCTTTGTTCAGTCCTTGTAGCAATAGAAATTGTATCACTCAGGAAGCTGCAGCAGAGTGGGGTCAGGCATCTCTTTCTGGAGGTCACAAGGACAGTTTCCTTCCTCCCCCCCTTGGAAAACTCTGCCATTTGAGCTTGCAGAGGAAGATTAAGAAGTTAGAAGCAAATTCAGCTCATTATAAATTGCCTGCAGGTACCAGCATTGTTTCAAATTTTTGTTTTTGCCCTTTTTAGAAGGGCATTTACAAATTCTAGACAAGACCTTCTGAAAACTCCCTGCCAAATCCTGACTGTCCTCCAGTACATTCCCCTACTGGGACTTTCAGTAACTGCCCAAACTTTGGCCTTACCAAGGCTGCTTCACTTCCAGAGACCAGAGAGGCAGGAAAAGGTGCTGATGTGCACCTTCCTCAGCAGAAAGTGGAGAGGTGGATACTGAGATAAGCTCACAGATAAGGAATATGTGGCTGGCAAGACAACACGGGTGTGTCTGAGGGCAGGTGTGCACGTGTGTGTTGTAGAGGATGCTGAAGGACAGCAGCAATATTGCAGAGAGGGAACAGGGATTCCAACCTTCACCTGGGTGTTTGCGTGTGGATTAAAGGCAGAATACCATGTAAAGGTACTTGTCCAATGAATATAATCCCATGTAAACCCATGTACTTTGGCAGGAATTCCACCTGGATGGCTGCAGCATCCAGCCCTCTGTGGGTTGTAACATTATGGCTCTCCTGAATCAACAGTTGTTATTTTGCCTGTTTACTCTTATTTGAGTAATGGTGGTGTTGTTTCTGAATAGAGTCACATACACAGATCCCAAACTCCTGGAGGCAGCAATTTCTTCCAGCACATTTATTTCTGGAGGATGTTTTTGGTCTTTACGCCCTCAGCTTTTGTGAGGCTGATAATCCGTGCATATGTGTGAGAGAGATTATGAGGAAGGAGAACCCCTTGGGCAGCCCTTGGACTCTTTTGCATTTGTGGATGAAGGTTGTGGCAGCAAAACACACACTTTGCCCAGCAGCCAGAGGACAAGAAAACCACCCGTGCTGGGAGAGCTTATCCACAGCATATGGATCTGAGAGCAAACTTTCCCAAATAATCCTGAAATCAAAACGGTGCTCCCCAGCATGAGAGCAGTGCACTACATCCAAAAAAGATTTTTAAGTGCAGGTTGTTTAGTTCAAGGAGATGGGGCCAGAAGGGAAAACTGTGTGGTGGTGCTGGAGAGCAGCAGAGATTTCTTAGTGGGACTTCCACAAGGACTTGCCATGGGCTGAAGTGATGTTTGAGGTCTTATCAAGGTCTTAGCAAACTTTCTGGTATGTGTGAATCCTCTGGTGAGAGCCAAGAGCCAAGCAAAGCTTGATACGAATAAAGCATTGTGGATCCTGAAGCCTAGACAAGACACTTCCAGAAATGATCTGCAGATGATGGGTGGTGGGAGGTGGCAGAATGAACCCTCCTGTTTGGAGCCTTCAGCCGTCTCACTGACACTGTGTGGGTGGAGAAGACCCACACAAAGAGAAGGAAGAAGTTCCATTTAGCAGTTAAGAACTCTGGGTCTATATTTACTGCAGAGTGCTCACTTAGTCCCTTTTCTGTGGCTGGGCTTGTGCCCAGTTTCCACAATACTGTCCTGAAGGATGGAGACTGATGCTCTCTGTGTCACCCCACAGCCCAGGCTCAGAGCAGGAGCTCAGTCTAATTCCCTTTCTTTTAGGCATTTAAGTGTTTCCTTATTGTTCAGACCAGAATAAAATTCTCACCTTTGAGAAGAGAGAGATTTTTTGTGGGTTGAGGGGTTTTTTTGGGTTTTCTGTTGTTGTTGTTGTTGGGTTTTTTTAAACAGGGACAGCATTAGATTTGAATTTGATGTATTTCCAGCCAGCAGTTACAAGAGCTTCATGAATAAATGCGTAGAAAATGGACTGTGCTATCAAGGTAAATCAGCCTGGGTGGCTACTCAAGTATCGACCAAAGGGAACTGTGTAGAAGGAGTAATTCTGAGTTCAGGGTGCTGCATGCAAGGTGGGGAAGAAAAGGATTTTGGGGATGTGTACAAGCTCAGGGTCATTAATTCAACATTAAGTAGTAGAGCAGTCTGGTAGAGTTTTACTTCAGCTCATTTTGGGTGCAAAAAACAAGCTACAGCCAGATAAGCTGGTTGAGAACTCGCATTGTCTCAGCTGGTTCCTGGTGGCACTGGTGTGTGCCTCGAATCCCACAGCAGAGCCAGAGGGTCCTGGCTCTTTCTTCCAGCTGGTCCTTGCCCACAGCCAACAGATAAGGGAAGGGGGAAAGCAGAGCTGACTCCACCAACACTCACTTTCAGAGCAGAAAGACACAGATCCAAGTGTCCATGTTTAACTGGGACCGTGGGTTGTGGGGAGGGCAGACGAGCCCTTGAGCCAAGCCCCCTGAGCAGGCTCAAGGCTGTGTGAGCAGCTGTGTGGGTGGTGGGCACACACTGACACGAGGGGTGAGTTCCAGCCCCAGCTCTCACTGGCAGACCCCAAGAGAAGTGTGTTTCCTGTTAATTTGATTGCAAATGTCACAGAGGTGTAGCTGGGGGAGATGGCAGAGCCCCGGAAGCCTGGCTGAAAGGTGTGCAATGCAAAGACTTTAGCTCTGGAATCACCTCCTGAGCTGAGCTAATTTGCTAGCAGCAACTCTGGAAAACAGCTGGGACTCAAAGGCTCTGCACTTACCACAAAATAGAGCTGACCTCGAAAATCCCTTCGCATGTTTCAGCAGAAAATAAGTGCCCGGACAGAGCTGCACATACAGGAGCAGCTTCTCCCGAGCCCTGAGCCACAGCCCTTATGTAAGAGACACCCTGCAGATAAACCCACTTCTTAGAAACAGGATATTCTGCAGTAAATTAAGCTCAATCTAGATCTCCACAAGATGTCAGCAAAGCAAAGTGCATGTTCAGAGTAAGGCAAATACAGAGGGCAAGGAGAGGTGGGTGATGGTGGCTGGGGACCCCCTGTCCTTCCTCACCCATCGCTGCCAGCCTTCAGTAAAGGTGGTGATGGGCTCAAGCAGCCACCCCAGCACTTCATAACGCTTTGACATGAAGGTGTTCCCCACAACCAACCTCTCTGCCTGCAGTTTGAGCCCATGCTTTATTAAAACCCATTCATTTGCTCCTTACAGGGCTTTGCTGTTTAAATGATGTTGCTCCAGTTGAAATTTTCCATCCCTTCTCTTGATGGTACTTTGAAATATGCATCAATTTGTTATGCAGCTGGAACCAGATTGGGATTGATGTTTTCATTAGAACTGCCAGTATAAATATGATGCCTTTCTTGGTAAATTATTCTGTTTGGTAAATGTGTTTATAACTTAAATTGAGGAAATAGATAAAATGTCACTGAGCATACAATATAACTGCCCAGGTTTGCCTTTCAGGGCTCCAGTTTTTGTTTTCAATAAGCCTTTGCACACAACGTAAAGCATTTTGGACTCCTTGGTACAGTTATAGCACCTTTGTTTCTAACATTACTCCGGATTATGTAACAAAAGGTTTCATTTGTTTCAACTGCAAGACTGCTCGGGAGCTCTTCCATAGGTTAAACTAAGGAGGCAGCTGTGTTGCAGCCCATCCATTTCCCAGGTTTTGCTTCCCTTCTCTCACCTGCAAAGCAGCTGGATTGTCAGGAATGACTTTATTAACATCTTCAAGAAGATAACACTGTATTATTTAAACATTTTGCTTTTTTCTCTTATGTTTAATGCTAATAGCCAAGAGCTTCACACTATAAAGCAGGATAGATTGCATCTGCAGATGTTTTAGAACACCCAGTACTCCAGTAAAGATTTCTAAACTAGATTGTCTCTACCATGTTTTCAGTTTCTTAAGAACTGTTGTGGCTTCCAAAGTATTTTGTGATGACTTGTTTTCTTCCCAGATATACCCCAAGGTAGCAGCAGTGTTCATTGTTTTTCCAATCCAAGCTACCACACTCTCTCATGTGGGGTGACTTCACGCTTCTTTCCCAGTAATCTGGATGGAAACAGCTCCTGTAAGGTAGATATTACCCCACCCCACTGTAGCAATGTTCTTATCAGTTCAAGGAAATCAACCAAAGCAATGTCTCTCCAGCCCTGTTGTCTGCCAGCATTATTTAAAACTCCAGGGTAGCATTCCTGACATCCCAGACACAGAAAGGTTGGCTTTCCCCTCCCTGTATCTTCCCAATCTCTGGGAATGGGAACTGGAGTCTCATGCCTGTCTGGCTTGGTGTCTTAGCAACTCTAAGGTATGTTTGCTTCTCAGAAGAGATAAATAACTCAATAAATATAATTATCCATTAACACAACACAAGTAAATCAATGAAGCATTAATCAGTAATCTCACTTTGCTGTTTCATTGTTTCCCACATCAGTAGACACGCAAATTCCCTGCTGACACAGACGATCAGAAAGATGCAAGAAGGTCCCTGGGGTGCTTTTGAGGACTGTCCTGACTGATCCAGGGACACTTCTGGGAGCTCTGCTGTCACTCCTGGCTCTCCAGCAGAGCTATTCCAACCCTTTCGCTGGAACATCCAGGAGCACCTTCCTTATCATTTGTTGCAATTGATTCCCTCAGACCATTCATGAACAACACTGTGACTTAATTCAGTACTTTTGCAGTAAATTTAGATATGGCAAATGGTAAAACAGCACTTCTTTGGAGCCTTAATAAGCCCAGGTGGGGCAAAGCAGAGGGAGCAGGGGAAAAAGGAAATGCAGTTGATTTCATCAAGGTCGTCAGCTTCAAAAATGATGGCACTTCAGGCTGTGTCACCTTAATCCAAATGTAACTATTGACTGGAATGCCATAAGAACAAGATTAATGCAAAAAAAGACAGTATTGTATAGGACAGGCAAAAATATCTCTACATGTGCTCTTGTAAGTCATTTCTGGTTATTAAAAGAAAATCTCATTAAAATGTAATAAAAAGGCTGGCTCCAGAGATTTCTGAGAAATGTTTAGACAGATGTGTAAATATGTTTTTTGATGTAGATGGTCCCCTTGCATCCTGAATTTTTGCTCCCCAAATTGAAAGTGCAAACGCTCATAAATGTCAAATTTAGGATGAGTGTCCATCTGGACCACTAATCCTTTTGCAGAAATTTAAATGAATTCTAAAAAGGTCAAAGCCAGCACCTATCCTGGATTCCCAGCCTGCAGTGCCATCTTCTCACTGAACTACTTCAAAAATTAAGCTGCTGGAAAGGTTTAATCCCCAAGTGGTGCTTTGGGACTCGCCCGAAAGCTGCTCCCCCTGCTGCAGCTCTGGCCATTGAAGTCAGTCAGGTTGTCCTGATAGGCACTGAAAGACCAATAGAACTGGTATTTTCAGGGCATTTATCAAAATATATGGCTTGATATTTCCTTTAGATCTCCCACCATCTCACTTATTAATGAGAATGCTTTGCAGTACTGAATAGCTGAGGATGGCCAAAAATACACTTTGTCTGTCTGCAGCTCTGCAGCCAAGTAAGACAAAGGAGCATATAAAGCCCTAATAGCTGCCTTAACGAGTTCATTTCCAAATCAGTTTGCCTGGTGCCATTCTCACTTTCTGCAGAGAAATGTGCACAAGTTGTACATGGAGGATTCATTTCTTATAGTGCCAGCTGGGGTCACAAAGGAGCCAGCACAGAAGCAAAATGAAAAAAAATGGCAGAGTCTCTGATGTGCTGAGCCAGAGCCCAGGATGTGTTATCCTCCCTGTGCTCCGAGGAGATCAGGCCTGGAGGCGATGGGCTGGAGCCACTCCTCCCCATCCAGTTTGAGGAGGGTTGAGAAGAGTTTTCTCTCCTGTGCTTCCCTGCCCTTCTCTCCTTCCTTTCTGTGGCTTTTGCCTTTTCTCCCCTCTTTTCTTGGTGATCTCTCCACTCTATTGTCTTTTTTTTTTCCTCGTGTCCCTTTTCCTAGTCTCCTTTTTCCCCCAACTCTACATATATAATTCCTATTTCCTTCCTTCTCTCCTCTCCCATCCCTCTCACATCTCCAGAATCCTAGGCCAGGGCTCCCAGCACTGTGTACTGACCCTGCTGCAGTTCTTAGGGTGGCACCTCTGGATGGAAGGGGGTGGGTGAGGATTTAGCAGGAGCTGGAGGGCCCAGCACTGCACTGGGGACAGTTTGTGACACGGGTCTGTCTGCACAGGACAGGAGCAGGGCCAAGCTTCAGCAGGGAGAAGGATCTCGCCTCCTCATTCCCCCTCTGCCAGACAGACATTAGGCCACTGCTCAGGATCCTGAAGGTGAATCATTGAAGCTGCTGAGAGACAAGTAGCAGTGGAGGCATTAAACCCCCCACAGTGTGTTTGGGGCTGGGTGGTTGTGCCAGCAGAGCACAGCAGTCTCTGTGGAACACGGGCAGGAGGAAAACAAGGAGGAGGATAAGGGGGAGCCTGTGAGGAGACTGAAAAAAGGCTTGGCTGCTTTTATCTGGCAAAATGAATGCTGAGGGGGAGCATGATTGCCATCTATAAATACAGCAAGGTAAACACGAGGAGGGAGGAGAGCTATTTAAGTGAGATGACAGAGCTGGCACAAGAACAAATGAGGATGAACTGGCCATGAATGCATTGAAGCTGGAAATTAGATTTCTACCATCAGGTCAGTGAGATTTTGGAATAGCTTTCCAGGAAGACTAATGGGACAAAGAAACCTGATTACTGTTAAAATGGAGCTTGATCGGCTCTCTGAGGGATCATGTGCCTGGGTGTTTGCAGTAAAAGGCAGCTGGACACAGGGACTGGGTGATCCAAGCCCTTCCAGTCCTGTCCCCAGGCCTGTGCCAGGTGCCAGCAGGAGCTTGTAGGGCTGAGCTTCATCTCTGTGCAAGGTCCCCAAGAATGATCTGCAGCTCTGAGGTTCAGGAGGAGGCTCCAGCAGCTCAGGACAGGTTTTTAACTCCCAGCACTTTGCCCTTCCCTTGGGATTGAGCTTGGCAAGTCACCTTGGGGGAAATGCTGGAGTCAAGAGATACCTTACTGTGAGTTTAAGTAAAGCCAAACATTGACCTTTCTTCTACAAGTAGGTTTGGCCTTTTTCTCATGACATGTGCAGCACCAACTAGTAATGATGCTGCAAGTTACCAAGGAGTATCAGACATGAACTCAGGTGAACTTTTGCCCCAGAATTACTGCACCAAAAATTTCCAAAGGACATAAACAGAGATTACTTACCTCCATACCCATGTCTTTACTTCAGAGCTCTCGTTGCTGGAGCTACAGACCAGATTTCAGGACCTATTTTGCTCAAAGGATGTTAGGCAGGACCACTCACAGAACCACTCTCGGGGCTTCAATGCCAGCTTTGTATTTGAGTTTTTGAGTTGTGCATGAAGTAAAAACATCTCACTTTTACCAAGTGCTGCAAAGTTTGCGAAGAATCCTCTGTGTAAAGGATGAGGCTGCTGCACTGGTCAAAAGCAAATGGAGGATTCTCACCTTGAGATTTTGCAAAGCACATAATTCCACCCTCACTCCCTTCCAGCATCGCAGCAAAAGTCCAGGTGTTGGTTTCTGCAGACATCATAAAAATCAATTGCTATTAGATGTCCTGAATTTTTAAAGCCAGCAGTTTCACATCTATTAAAGGAAGTTCTAAATTCTACCAAAGACTTCACATAAAATTAGAAACTGCAAAACAGAGGTCACTGGAAATGGTCTGACTGGATGTCACCCAGCTAATAAAAAGGAATTCAGTACAGAAAGCATCATTAAAGTACCTTTGACTAAAACTTGCCCAAGAAAAAGGAGGACTGAAAATACAGAATGGCTGCAGAATGTTCAGGATGGGCATCTAAAAGTGAGCAGCACAAGCTTGGACCAGGGAGATCTGAAGTCAGTAGTCAGGGAAATAAATGGCAAATTATTGATTGCTCTCCTGGAAGATAAAAGTATGATGGAATTCCTGCCAGCACTTCTTTGCCTAATCACCATGGACCTAAAAACCTGAGCAGTGACAAATGGCTGGTGGTGATCAAGTGGCCACTGTCATCTATCCAGCTATTTCAGACAGGCAGATAATGACTTTGCTTTATTCAGGCTGGTATCTCGTTGATCTTAAAGGAAAAGTTGCCAGATATGAGGTAGTTTTAACCAAATTGCTAAAATTACCAGCCTGGAATTTTAATGGATAAATTAACTATGAAGGATTTCTTCCTCCAGAAAAGCAATTTTGCTTCACAGTAAAAATTGAAGTATTTTCTATCTTAAAAAAAAAAAAAAAGTTAACAAATTACAGTGTGTTAAGAAATTATAGTAGCACAAAGAGACAGCTATAATCACATTTCTTCCTAATTGCTGCATTCAGAAAAACTTAGAAATGTCCCCAAATCATTTCATTTTAAAAAATCAATTCTAGCCCATAGGTCTTCATGCCAAATTTTAGGTTTGTGAGCTGATTTATAAATCCTGCAAACCCACAGCTTTTAATAGAAACCCCGACTTTAATAAATGTGCTCTAAGTGGTGCAGCTGGGTTGAAAAATCAGCATTTGTGTTCTGGCTGTAAGTTTTGAAGAGAAGACTGAAGCCATGGGCTCTGCTGAGGAGAACTGATGGTGCCAAGGGTTTAATTCCTCCCAGTGACCACATTCCAAACATATCTGCTCTTCATCCCCCTGCCACAGGGACAACATCGGGATGCTGCATCCCGAGATTGGGTGGCAGTGGCACTGAGGGCTGTTGGATAGGGCTGTGGAGGGGTGAAAATGCCCTTAGAATGTCACTGTAGGTGCTGAGTGCCAGCTGGGGTTTAATATCCCAATAGGCTTCAATACCTCAGTGGGTTTTTGGTTCCAGGTCTAAAAACCCATTGAGACAGCTAAGCAAAAATTAATGAGATATCATGAAAAATGAAATGTGGTAATTTTGAATGCTCTCTTTTAATTTTAACCTCATTTTTGTTAAGCATTTTCTTGTAAATACAGTAAAATAGCAGAGCTGAATGCTCCCAAACACAGCAGGAGGCTTCCCAGTCTGAAAGGGCAATGATGACATAAGGGGAATGATGGCTTCATAACTCTTCAGAAACAAGGTTGGGATTTGCTCTTGAATTGACACTTCCTAAGGACCAGCTGTATTCCAGCAGGTGTGGCTTTCAAGGGAATGATGCTAGGTGGAAAACTCAGCAGTTTTAACACCTACAGCAATTCCCAGACCCTCCCTGCAGGGCTCAGCTGGTGACCACTCAACTGTGGAGCATTTTTTGCTTGTCCCAGCCCAGTGGGGCCATGGACCCCCAAAGTAGAGGCCCCTCTCCTTCCACTGCATGCTCTGGGAGATGCTGTCCCAGCAGCAGCACCTGGAGGGCAGCCCTGGACTCTCCTCTTCGCTGGCAGATCCACACAGGCCTTTGTACTCCGTTATTGCCAAAGTTATTTTCCTTGAACTGAGAGAACTCATGTCCCCCTTGCATCTCTTGTCACTGAACCCACAGCTGTCTCAGCAGATCCTGTAGCTCCAAGCAGCCCCTGTCTGCATGCTGGTGTAGGGGGTTTGATCCATCCATCTCCATGGGTTATTTTGGAGCGTGTCACTCCATGTCCACAGGCATCCAGGTCATGGTTCCAAAGGAGATCCTGTGTTTTCCAGCATGTTTGTGTTCATGGCTTGGTGAAGTGACTTTCCTTTGTGATTTTCCCTAATGCTAGTGAACAACTGTCCAGCTCACACAGATAAAGGGCTGAGATGGTGAGGCCAAGGCAGGAGTCACCTCCCATTTTTATTCTGGACATCCTTGGGCTGTAGTCTGGGGTGGGAACTGTCTGTCTCTTCCAGTATTAACCCATTATCATACTTTTTGAACAGCTCAGTAACAAAATCCTTGACAGAGAAACTGCAGACTGGAGACCCTACAGCTATCTGAATGAACTAGGTCAGTAATTTTTAAACACTTTAATCACTTTAGTAGACTTTTGAGCAATTCCAAATCCAAATCAGCCCTTCATAAAGGCATTAACAATAATGAGGAATATTGGTGTTGTCTTTATTTCACAACCAGAATTGCCAGTAGTGAAAGATGGAGAATTAAAAATTGTTTCCTTTACCACAAACCACAGACTGGGAAAGCAGAGTCAATATTCATTTTAGTCTCCCATCCAAGGCTGCTCTGTCGAATCACTATCATCTAATCTATACATGTTTTTTTAAGGACTAACTCAGGACATTAAAAATTCAAAATTGGCATAATTTTTTTTTTCCTTTCATGCTTAATAAAGCTTAGCACTAAATACTGGCATCTTGATGAAGGTGTGTAGCCTTTGTGGGAGCTGGGGTGTGCAATGCTCTGTTATCGCTCAGTAAATCATTCCATGGCAATTCTGAACCACCAGCCAGTGCAACCAAGCCAAGAGTGAAGTTTAATTGCCTGTTCTGAGTTCATTCTCCCTGGCTTGAGTTTTAACAGGGTTTTTAGCAGCTCTTAGCTCAAATCCTGCCCAGATTTAGTGCTTTGGATGCTATTTGTTTTCCTATCTGAGCACTTGGAGTTTGGCTTGTCAGTGGCCGAAAGCATTTGCCCTGTCCTTTACTGAGATTAGTAATATCTCACTGAAAATATGCAGGAGGAAGGAAAGTGCAGCATTAAGGAGTATTACAGGATTTTTAAGGTCAACTATCTCACAGCTCACACGGCAAAGGAATGAACATAGGGCAGCACCAGGCATCACACCCTGCCACTGCCCCTGGTCCCACACCATGCCTCACTCCAAAGATAACTCTTCCTTGCATCAGGAAAATCACAAACCTGTCAAGCTTCAGTGCAAAATCTCTTCATCCTTAAAACCATCAATGTTTTCTGTGTAATAAGCTGCAGAACCACTGTTGCGCTTATCTGTATGTGACATGGAGGGGGCTGTGTGGGAGGGTTTCCAAATGCTTCTCAAACCAAGTTAATTTTCCTTTTACCATTTTGCTGCTTTTTGTACACACTATTTGCTTTATTTGTGTTTAAGTGTGCTGTCCTGAGCTCCCCATGTGCCACATCTGTCCTGCATTCATGCATTTTATTTTACCAGCAGAAACGATGCTAAATGCCTCTGCAGCAAGAATGATCTAGAAGTGATAAATACTTTAGCTAAGTGGCCTCCAGCAAAATACTCAATTTTTTCCTACAGCATTTTGCATCCAAGATAACTTTTACTTTCTTTTTTCAAACTAATTGATGAAATTAGATTTCTTTCTTTCTTTCTTTCTAGTTCCAGAATTAATGCCTGCTCATGCTAACTTTCATAATGTTGAATCCTTGCTCAGATCAAGGCCATTTTTACATGAAAATAAAAAGTTTTCATTTCTTGCTATTGCTGTTGTGCAATAAAAGCTGCAGGTTCCTCTTGTGCAAATTTCAGAAGAGAGTGAAAATTTTCAACTTGGAATTATAAACATAAAATAAAAGTTAAGATTAATAAAGCCACACAGGGAATCTTGACCTTCGAACTGCGTCACACATGGAAGTACTACAGTTAAAAACATGTTCCATCTTCTCATCCCATGATCAGCGTTAGTTTTATGACACAGATGCTCCAACTCGTGTTGGAAGAGCAGCCAAGCCTTGGGCAGGGCTAGATTCAATTAAAAAGTTAAAATAGCAGTGGACAACTGCCCAACTCCTCTTCTGTGACCCTGTGAAGAGTCATGGAGAGCAGATGTGTGAGTGAGACAAAGGTGGGGAAGAGAAAGGGAAATGGAGGAGAAATTGAGGAGAAATTTGGAAGGGATGGAAACTCTCCACTGGTTCCTCAGCCAGCGAGTACCCTGGCTGCAGCAGCAATCCCAAAGGACGGGACCCAGCAGATGAGGAGCACCAGGCTCCCAGAAATGCCTGTACCCTGTTAGAAACTGCAAGTGGCCTAAATATGAATTATAGCTGGGGAAAGGAAACTGTAAGAATATCCACATCAAAATTAACCCGAACACTCATCTCCTAAAACCTGCAGTGATAAGGATTTTCTTAATTGCAGTGGATCTCACCAGACTGCCGGTGTTTTACCTGTTTTGCAGAACTTTTTTTGCCAGGTTTGTGTTCTTTCCAAGCGGGAGATGCAAGGACAAAGCATGTATTTTTACTGCTGAACATTTGCTTGTGAGCTTCAAATAGCAGGCTTTATCAGAGAGCTGATTGTGTCTGTTCAGTGGAGTCTAGGGAGGAGTACAGGTTGTTCCCATGGATGTGGGCTTCGGACATCAGAGTCCGGGGACTCTGTGGTGCCAAGAAGAGGTGACTTTGTCACCCTTCTGTGTGTCACTGCCTGCCCAAGGCAGCCTAGTCCTTGTTTCAGGGAATGGCTTGTCCTTGCATTTTCTCTGTCTCGTGTTGCAGAACCGGAATTATTTGCCCTGTGAGTAATCCCTCTTGCTCTAGTCCAGTCTGCACTGAGCAGTGGCAGAGCCCAGCTTCCAGCTCCCATCCCAAGCAGGTCAAAGCTCCTAAACCACTGACCTGAGCTCAGGAAAGGTTCTTGTCTCATTAGCTGGAGCAGCTGCAAGCAGGGGTGGGTTTATCTGGAATGTTTTTTCAACAGCAGTCCTGGATGCAGAGACTAAAGTAGGATTTGCAGCACAACGGAGTGACTCAAAGCTGCATTTATTCCAGAGGACCAAAGGCTATAAGTTTGATTCACAGCTGACTTCACTTTTTTCTCAAAGCCAAAAGGTGTGGAAAACTATTTCCAGCTGAGATTCTGATTTCACCCCAGCAGATAATTTAGCTTCAAACTTAAACCTGGACTTCCCTGAAGTGCCAGATCCCTGGCCTGTTTAGGACTTTTTCACATTAACTACTACTGCAGTTTAAAAAATAACGTATCCACTATTCATTTCACCTCCCGAGGAACTCAGTGAATACAAAAAAATGGGTCATAAACCCGCAGTATTGTAACAGATAAAAGAGAAAACTAAAGGCAGAATTACAGGGAATAGGTTGGGAAAGGCTTTGAGGGGTTGTGTGTCCCTCCCAAGGGCAATGCACCTTCCCATGGGTCAGCCTGGGTCCCCTTTGTTCCCTGTCACTGCCTCTCCATGGGTACAGCCCCTTCCCCCTGGGACCCCAGCTGAGAGCTCTCCAGCTGCTCCTCCCAGCCTTGCTCCATGGGGTGAGCCCCAGAGACTGCTTGGACACTGCTGCCCTTGGAGATTTGCTCAGCCCTGGCAGGGGGAGGACGTGTGATCCCCAGGGATGGCCTTGGGGAGCTCCACTACTGGGACAGGGAGCCCCAGCCCTGTGGCTGTCGGCCAAGGAATGAATTCGCTCCATCCTCCTCGCTCCAACTCTGCCCAAGCAGAACACAGGAGGGAAAGAGCACAGAGCTAATCCTGCTCTGGTACAGAGCTGCCCAAACCTCCCAGTCTGCCTTGCCCTCTGCACCAGGGTGAGTCTGGGAATTGTCTCAGCACCAGGGCTGCAAAACAAAGCAGAAGGTGCTCAAATGGACTGGGGGGGGTCACTCGTGGCCAGAAGAGCCCCATCACAGAGAGCCAGTCAGGTCCCACCAGTCCCTTTCCTGTGCTCAGGGATGGGCATGGAGAACCAGAGCAAAGGCTTGGTTTGTCTTTGATGTGCCAGGAGCACATTTAATGTCTAATTTAGTCATTTCCCTTATTTAGCAAAAAAAAAATGAAGCTGTCATGAAAAAGGGGCTGGTACAGCATTGCCCATGGCCATGACAACTTTTCTGCATAGACCAGAGGACACACAAGGACAAATAACTTTGAGACGTCTGGGACACACTGTTTGTGGGGCTCTTTTCCCAGTGTAACTGAGTTGCTTGACTGGGAATCCCATAAGCCACAAAGACATTTCTCAGTAACCAAATTTGTATTGATTGTCCCAGTCAATAGGAAATACGAGACTCTATAGCTAAAAATATTTAAAGGCTTACATTAGATTTTCCTTTTGATTGATATCTAGGGTAATTTGCGGGAGTGAAAATGTAAAAAGGTCCCCATTCCCTTCTGTCTCAGCTTCTGTGAGGAACAGCAAGTTCCTCTGGAGCTACACAAAGCAGAATTGTTTGCTGTCAGCTCTGCTCCTGGGACTGTGCTGTCAGAGCACAGTGGTCACTTAGGGACTGTTGTCACATCAGTTACTGAACTGTGCAAATTCATGAGCAAAGTTAGAGTAGGTAATTTAAGAAGATTGTACACGCCTTAGAGTCTAAGGCTGCAAGTTAATAATACACTCTCCACAAACAAAACAAAGCCTAAAATTAGTCACAGAGTGCTGCAACGCAACCTGCAGACTCAGATTTGAAAGGGCATGTTTTAGGCTTCTTTCACACCATTCCAGTAATGAATGTCTCAGCAGATGGTTTTTATCCTGATCTCCTGATGGATGGCTGTTCTTGGTAACCCTGCTGCAGAGAGCTCTCCCTTCCAGGGAGGCTCTTAAGCACATGCATAATTCCAGGCGTGCACAGACTCCCCGCTGGAGCTGAGTGTGTGCTTACAGCTGAGGATGTGCTTAAGAGCCTCCCTAAATGACGGCCTTGATGTACAATTTAGAGGGAAGAATATATGCTGCTCAGTAGTCAAAGCAATCCAATTTACATAAATATTTATTTGTTTTCCATTATATATCATTTTTATGCAGGTGCTTGTGGGATGGATAGACGTCAGAACACATACATAATGGAAAAAAGCTTCAAAGGTATGGTATCCAGAGCTGCAGAACCCTGCCCAGGTGTGAGGAGGGTGTCCTAGAAGAGGTGAGATAGGAGCCCGGGAGAGGCGGTGCAGGCAGGGAGGGACAGAGCCAGCACCCACACGAGCTGCCTGCCTGGCTCCCAGCACTCCTGGGCCATGAATTATGGATGCAAAGCTTCCCAGGGCCACGGGCTTTGCAGCACAAGGCGAAAGGGAGGGCTCAGCTCAGGGCAGGAGGGGCAGGTGGAGCTGGCCAGAGCACATTCCTTTAGGACCCACCGACCACCGACAAGGGCTCTGGGGGCAGCTGCTGGTGGCAGACTGGTGTTTCCCTGGTCATGGCTCCTGGCCATCCTGAGCTTAAAGCAAGCCCCCAGGAAAGAAGCTGCCCCTGCTCGTGCCCTTTGCTGAGAGGGATTTAGAGCAGAGCTGGAGAAGAGCCCTCCTCGAGGTCGAGGTCCCCTCACTCTGGCATCAGCAGTTGTAGGCACTGACTCCAGGGCAGGTCTAAAACGGGATCTCAGATGAGTCACGAGCACAGGGCCAGTGGTTTTACATTTCACTTTCCCTCCGGGTTTACATTCAAAATACTCCAGTTACGTCTGGACCACGGGAGCACTTTGGCACAGCAGTTCCCAGAGCTCCTGGCAGATTGGGCTGGGGTTTAGCACGCTGAGCTTGTGCTCCAGAAGATGGAGCAAGGAATCTGTCTCCTGGGGAACAGGCAGCTTTCAGGCTGAGGTCCTTGATCTGAATCCAAGGCTGTTACGTCTGGGAATGTCCCTCAGTGAGCCGAGGAGGGAAATACCACACAGCCTCTTCCTGTAATGCGCTTGGGCTGGTGTTGGCTGAGTCACCGGGACAGTTGGTGCTGTTGCCAGACTCCCACTGCCCTGCCATGGCTGAGGTGCTCCAGAGCCAGACCTCTGTCTCAACTAGCAAGGAATATCGAAAGCTATTCCACATAAAAAGCATTAATCAGCTTATAGCCAGGCCTAGAGATCAATAATCACTTTGTAGCTGCTGTTTTCAAAATACAAAGATGCAATATTTGCTAAAACATCACCTTACCACACAGAATCACCGAAGGAAACCAAGAAGCCATGACCAATCCTTTGTTGATAAAGCTAAAATATTGAATGGATTATGCATGTATATGATATATATGTAATTCATGATATACAAAATACTCAATCCACTGGTTTCAGCTACTTCAATGACTCTCTTTTTCAAAAGAAAATTCTTACTGTAATAGAACTAGTTGTTCTCTTTACATGGAGCTATTAACTTCATTAGTTTAAACTAAATTACTGTGTTTACTAAGTTTAAAGGTGCTTTAAACACATGCAGCAGGAACTCCCATCCATAGGCACAATCACACAGAGGGGGACCAGTGGGGTCAGAGAAAAAGAATCACAATGACAGTGAACTGTGAAATGCATTTTCTGCTGCTACATATTTTGTTTAATTTTTAGGATCTGAACCATTTCCTTTACATGTTTATCTCCTTAAAAATTGAGAAATCAGGCTCAGAAGCCACAGCTGGAATTGTTTGTGGCTGCTCAGCTGTCTCAGACAGGCAGGGTTGGCACTGGCAGGGGCAGGGTGCCGGGACACAGGGACACACCTGCCTTCCCAGGGATGTTTGGGAGCTCACCTGCAGGCACTTAGGAGCTGAGGTCTCTCAGAAGCAGCTGCCTTTGGCTGGCTGAAGGTTCTCAAGGCCCCTCTGAAGGTCAGTTCCTGGGCTCAGGCAGCCCTGGGGCTCTGTAGCAGTGTGGGCACTGCCAGTCCCAGGGGAGTCTCCTCTCATGAGGAGCTGGGAATGTGCCCAACGCTCAGAGTGAGCTCTCCTTGCTCTGCCAGGCCGTGATTCACCACATTCCTTGGAAAAATGGAAAGAAAGAAACTCCCAGTCCCAAACAATTGGATTCTGTCAGCAAAAAGACTTGGCAGACGGGTGCTTGGTTTTTATGTACTTTCATCCACTTTAAAACCATGTCTTCTCCCACCAGTGTGGTCTAACTGGGGACAGCCTGTCCTGCAGTTGGAAGTGGTCTCTAGTACTCCTGGAGCAGACAGAACCCTGCAGGGAGAGGGCACAGGGGTCTTGAGGCTAAGGCCAGGCTGTAGTGAACCTGGGCCACCTCCTGCTTCCCCAGGTCTCTAAGACTGGAGCTGGGGGCTGTGCCCAGAGCAGGGCACCAGCAGAGGGGGGTCCCCTATGCAGCCCAACACCAGGGGTGTGGTGGCTGAGCTGCTGTGGAGCTCCAGGGAGTCAGGCACAGAGGTGTGGGATTGCCAGGTGTCAAGCCCAGTGTCTGACAGCAGCAGAGAGCAGCTGGATGTCACAGTGCCAGCCCTGAGCCCTGGGGCACCCGGTGACAGGGGCTCAACAGGCATGAGGGCTTTCAGAGCAGGTTTCTGAGCAGTTTCTTTCCTGTGCATGGTGCTCAGTGATACCATTCCCAAACTTTTCCTTTCAGCTGAGTCCTTTGGTTTTAGAGGTTTGTTTTTTAAATGAATACTGCTGCACTGATGGAATGATACGACCTCAGGCACTACCATTTTAAGGGAAAAATACCCTATGCTTTGTGGAAGAGCCAGGAAAATCCCAGCAGAGAGAAGCACTGATCCCAGGGATGCAGGGCTCAGAGTGGTTCCCCTGGCTGTTGTACAGGATGTGCCCCCACTCCTGTGTCACTCTGAAAAGCAGTAATGGGTCCTTGCTGTGTCACTGTCCCTGCAGCAGCCAGGGCTGGCCTGGTTAGGGACAGCAGCCAGCACAGGCACTTCATCCCTAATGGGGTTAAATAGCAGGAGAGCACCTTGTACCTGTATGCAGCACCTCTTCTCATCACTTCCATCTCGGCTGTGGGTTCCAAGGCTGATCATCAAGATGCCAGGGGAAATTCAGGGCAGAAGAGAGGAACCCAGTTCATGGGAGGGACATTTCTAGTCCCTGCTAACAAAAATAAACCCTCCAAAGGTCTGGTGATCGGTATCCAGGCAACACAGAAGGCAGGGACTTCAAAATCAGAGCGTATTCCCAAAATTTCTCTGGAAGTCCAGCTGACTGAGTGCTTCCAGTGAGCCCCAGCACTGTGGGGCAGAGCTTGCAGCACCATGGGCTGGGATCTCTAAATACGCTTGTTCTGCTTAAATTAATTCATGAAACAAAATTTGACAATTGATGCCAGACTTCTTAATTATCCCCAAATGACCTTAATAACAAAGTAACTCAGCAGTTCTACAGCCTTTAGAGTTAAATCCTCCCTGATCTTGCACATAATGTTTCTTGAGGGCTAATGACTCCCTGGTGCACCCAGAATCCCAAACATCCACTGGTGCTCCATAAAATATATTGCATCCAAAGCAAAGGTCTGATCCCAGCTAGACACAGAGCTCATGTTTCCGTCAGCAGGAATGGGCTCTCGGGCACGTTGTTTCTCAGTATCTCCTGGGAAAAGGCAATTCCTGGGAGAGGCCAAAGAAGTCTGGGCAGCCCGAGTGGTGTTCGCTGGTCTCTTCCAACTGGTCCTGGGAAGGGAAGGGCTGAGGGACACCTTTCTGGGAGGTAATGTCAGTACAGGTGAATTTTAGCTTAGGGAGATAAAAGCAGCTGAGCTGGATGAAATAAAACAGCTGATGTGCTGGGATTTTTGCCTTTGCCAGCTCCAATGTGCCCAATTCCATAAACAAACCACACAGCTATTTACCTGCAGCTGCAGCTCTGCAGGAGCAGAAATTGTCACTCTGCCCTTCTTTGCTGTAGTAGCAGCAGTCCTTTATAATCAACATTTCCTGACTCTACACCCAGCTCTGGTTTGATTTGTTTGCTCCCAGCTGTGGTGCCGACAGAGAATGCTTTGCAGTGGGCTCTTGCGGCACACAGGGAATCCTGACTTTCACCCTGTGAGCATCTGCTCAGCAGCACTGCTTGAAATGGAGAAGCAAGTTGGTGATAATCTTCATGTCCCCTCACCCCAAAATGCAGAGCTGGCTGATTAAAGGCTGCCCGGGCTCTCCTGATAAGCCCTATGTACCTGCAGTAGCCTTCAGGAGCTGCAACTTGCTGGCAGGTGGAGCTGAGCCTTTTGTTTGTTTGTCTGTGGTTTCCTCACCTCTAACACCAACTAATCCCAGACTCTGGCACCTGGATTTAAGTCACATACACAGCAAAAGCCAACACTGAGCTCACTCATGTGCAGAAGCCTTTGGTCTCACACGGTTGCTCCATCTCTCCGTAGAAGGATGGGATGGGGCAGTTTTCCACTGATCTGTACCGGGATGGGGTTGGTGACACTGGAGGGACAAACCCTGCAGCCAACAGCCAAGGGATGTCGGTGTTGCCTTGGTTCCCATCTCCTGTCATGTGCTAAACCAGGCATGTCTCACTTGGAAGCAAAGGCACTGCTCATCTCACCGACGCTGATGTCAGACGAGGAGTTTCTAAGTTTTATAACTAAATAAACATTGCACTGGTGCCAGGCCTCTCTCTGCCAGTCTCCCCATCCCTGATGGTCCCAGCTGGTATGTGTGCAATGGAGCTTCCCAGCAAGCTGCTTTCACTGACCCTGGGAGCTGAGGGCTCTCCAGACTTGCTGAAATCAGAACCCAGAAAGGCAACCCGTGGCTGCAGGTGGCAGGCACGACCTGGCACCTCCCTCAGGGCTGAACCAGGACCAAGGGCACCAGGCCAGGGGTGATGGATACAGACACACATACAGACACAACCCCAGAGCTGAAGGAGGGACAATCACACACAGTGGAGAAAACCTGGCACGTGAGGGAGCAGGATGGGGCTGGCAGGCTCAGAGCTGAGGTTTGGAGCGGAGAAGCGATATCGTGTTGTCTGTCTATTTCTTAACCTGAATTTCTCTTTTTGTCTCCCATACTAGACAGCGGGGGCAGCTGGGATTGCAGCTATTTTGCAAGTCCCCCTATTTCACCGGGAGTATTTCATATATACCAGGATCTGCCTTTGTACTGTAACCCAGCACAAGAAAATGCCTCATCTTTCATTGCATCGCTCTAATTCTAAATTACTGGCACTGCCCAGCAGGATGCACACAGCAGCAATGGCACGTTCTTGAATGTCAATGTTAAGACCTATTTATTCTCTATTGTTTTTTATTTTTGAAGCAAGACTGGCACTGTACCTTGCAGCAGGCTGGCCTATCCCAGCCAGGATCACTGACCAGGCAGGCCAGTGGTCACAGCTCTCATGCCAACCTTGTTGTCCCCATGTAGTGCCTCTGTCACCTCCTCTCCAGTCCAGGGAAGAGGAGCAGGAGATGTCTACAGCAAAGGGGGGAAAAAAAGCAGAGCAAAAGTGAGGCTCAGATGGAGGCTTGTCCCCCTCTGTGGAAACCCAAGCATTCCCTGTTTGTAGGATGCTGGATAACCCCAAAACCGGCAGGGACTGCACATGCAGAGGCTGTACTGGTGCAGTTCTGAGCCTGTGGTAATGTTGTGCACTCCAGCACAGGGCACTAGATGTGACCAAGGCCCCAGGACTCACCTTGCAGCTGGCTGAGCACCCCAGGTCCCAGCAGAAGATCTGACTGCCCATGGCCATGCCTGGGTCTGCAGGGCAGGTGGAGTGGGATGAACATGGCTCTGTAGGAATTAGGGGGAGGGAGGGAAAGGATTGCCACCTCAAATTAAGTATCACAATAAACGACAACTAGAACCTTTCACAGGAAAACCTTCAGTACTGAGCAGGTTTTCATTTCTTTCCTGCTAGTGAGTGGTGGATGCAATGGTCTGGAACACCCAGAGTACAAGCGCCGGGTGTCTGTGCTGGAGGCTTCAAGGATCTTCCTTATCCCCTGCCCCCTTGTCCCCCTCAGCCTTCCTGCAGAGGCTCAGTTGTAATTAACCTAATTGTGCTAACGACCCTAACAATCCCACTCCACTCTTGTTTTGCAGATTATATGAAAGAATCTGTGTGCAGCTCCAGCACTTGTTCCCTGAACAGCAGTGAAAACCCATACGCCACCATTAAAGACCCCCCCATTTTAACCTGCAAACACTCCGAGAGCAGCTACGTGGAAATGAAATCGCCTGGTCACAGGGAGTCCCCATATTCCGAAATGCCAACTTCATCAACAGCCAATAAAAATATCTACGAAGTTGGTAAGCAGTGGGTGGCACAGCAGGGTTGGTGGAAATGCTGTTTTTCCCCTGTCCTGGCACAAGGAGCCTGGACTTGGCATGGAGCAGGGAGGCACTGGCGGGGGGGAAGGCCTGAGCATTGGTGTGTTGGTTTGGGGAGCTAAGAGCCACAGTGGTAGATGTCCTGAGCTGGAAGAGACCCACAAGGATCAGGAGTTTTGGGACCACTGCTGGTCACCACAACCCAGTTTTCCTTGCTCCCCCAGAGCCCACTGTCAGCATAGTCCAAGACACCCGCAGTCGGAGTGCCAGTTACCTCCAGAATCCATACGACCTGCCTAGGAACAGTCACATTCCTGGTCACTACGACCTGCTCCCCGTCCGGCACAGCCCGACACATGGGCCTTCTTGGGACAAGCAGTCTTAGAGGGATGGACTTCACTGGGCACTATGCTCCCAACACAGACTGTGAGGAAGCAGAGGAGAAGCCGATCCTTCCTTTCCTATGCTGCTGAGGGACTGCGGACTGGCAAGGACCTAACATGACATCAGCTTGGGCCAACTGCTGCTGCATGATGTTATTTATAGACATTTTTATATGGGTACCTGGAACTAACGAGAGCCTCCTCCACGTGGGACTGGAGTACATCACCCCAGGAAGGTGTCTTCATGCTCCGTGGTGTGTGTTCTAACCCTGGCTTTGCTGTAAAATAAAACCACAAAAACATGCTAAGTAGAAGGACTTCAAGATGTACATTTTTACCAACTGAATCAAGAAACCTTTTACTGTTAGGAACAAGGTGACTAGGAATACGCTGGAATTTATTTTCATCTTTGTCATGGGAATGGACATTTTTCTGAACGCGAGCAGGGAAATTTGTCATTCCACTGTCTGGAAAGCTCATTTACTGCCATCACCAAGTGCAACCTGTGCAGATCACACTTGGTAATCAGCACTGAGATTGTCATCTCTATATTCAGCACCAGAGAATTTGAGTTGAGGATTATTAACACAGACACTTTCTGTGCAGTTCTTAAAATCTTTCCAAATGTCCCGATCTCTGCTAATGAATGGAGTTTCCACAATGAGTCTAACACCCATCTTACCACACTTCTAACTTTGATTGGCACAGGTAGGCTTTGATTTTCCTTACGCAGCTTCTCTTTTGGTAGCTAAATCCAGCAGATCTATCAGGCAGTTTAAACTGCTGCCCCTTCAATTCCTGCCCGGGACACTGCAGGTTTGCACAGACCAGCCCTGGTTTCATTTCCTTTCCCAAAGCTGAGCCACATCGGCTTCTCTCTCCCATCTTTCCAAACCATCTCTTCATGATTCACTGTCAGCATGCCACTGATGACACCGCTGAATCTGATGTGCATTACCATGTAGTGCAACTTTATCCATTGATGATTCTACCTGAAATGTCATTAAATGGAGCTGAAGCTGGGTTTTCTTTTTCAGCAGCTGTTTGTGAAGTAATTATTAAGGGTCTGACCCATGGTAAAATTTTGGACTGAGCCACCATGATACTTGTTTTTTTAATTTATAACCTCTATTGACCTAGAAAAGTAGAGTACTTGCCGTTAGTTCCTTGTAGATTTTGAGCATGAAGTAGTATTGACTCTAAGTATGTAATTTTATTAGGCAAACGTGGAAATAGCAAGTTGATTGCCTTTTAAATATAAAAAATATTCTGTTGCGCATTCACCAGTGTGATGGAAGCAGAAGAGGACAACACCAGCCCCGTGGGTTTGCTCACAGCACGATCCCAGGTGTGACCTGCTGGGCTCTGGGACTGGCAAGAGGACCCCTCCAGCTCGGGGGCAGTGGCTGGATCCTGGCTCCAGGAATACTCCTGGATCACTCAGAGTACTATGGTGGGGCCCAGCCGTGTCCCCACATAGAGGCTCAGCCTCACACCTGGGATCAAAGCCCCTGGCCCTGGGCATCCTGCCCCAGGAGCTTTGTCCCTTGGAGCCAGGACTCTCCAGGTGGTCAGGCTGGCTCTGAACCCCCAACCTGAGCCTGGAAAGCCCCAGGCTCCCAGAGCAGCCACTGACCGAGCCACAAGATCCTGCCCACGAGGTTTCCCAAATGCTGCATGCATGCATGGGGGCCGTGCCCAATCAGCAATAGCAATTTTGTTTTCCAGGAAAGCCTCATTTGAGATGTAAGGAAAGAATTATTTTGTAGGCCTAGTAGGAATATATTTTAAGTACATGAATGGAAAGACTTACCTCAAAAATATCAAGAGAAAGGCAGTTGGATAAGGAATACTCTCATTAAGACCCACCTCGGCACCCAGCACAAGCAGCCTCAGCTGCTGGCCTGACCCATGTTTGTGTGTTGCTGTAGTTTGCAATGAGACTTCAGAGAGCAGAGATGTGCTCAGCTGTTTGGTTTGGTTTTTTTTCAAAGCAGGATTTTGAAACCAAATGCAACGATGTGCATAGAGCTTCACAGGAAAAAAAACAAACAATAAAACCAACAAAAAAAAAAAAAAGTACCTTCTTGTATATCAGCATTAGCTTAGGAAACAGGCACCAAAATGGCAATACTTTTTTAAGGCAAGACAGATTTGTAATATATTTGTTCACTGTGCAAAGGTATCCTACCTTGTACAAAATAAACTGAATTTCTCTCAATGTGTAGTTCTCCAACGTACTCATTTGCAGAGCAAAACTTCCTGCCCTGCACAGATCCAAGCTCTCCAGGCAATGTGGCTGCTCCCCTCAGCCAAACCCCCCCCAGGCATCAGACTGGGATAGAACTGGCAGGATTGCTCAGAAAACCCAGTGCTGTCATTCCAAGTTGGAGTAAACCAAAGGTAAGTGGCTCTGCACACCCTTCTCCCAGTTCCTCGGCAGTTTGACCTCAGTGCTACTCCTGGGAACGCACAATCCCAGCTGGAACAGCCCCTGCACACCCACTGTGTACTGACAGTGCCCTGGGCCACTCGCAGGTTCCCAGGCCTTCAGGTGGATGCCAGAGGACCCATGGTCACCCAGCAATGATGGGACAGGACACAAGGCAGCCCAGCAGCTCCCAGGGAGCCCAATCAATAAATCACAAGCACAGATTTGCAGCAGAAACACCTTCAGAATTAATGCATCCCAGGCAATGCAGCCCCTGCTACGTGCTGAAGCTTTTCAATATTTGTGCTTCATATTTCTAAAAATCTTGTTAACTAAAGCCCAGCATGTAATCTTCTTATTTGACAAGCCACACTCAATAAGCTATTTAAGGCTGGAAATTCATCAGGTCTGAACTGATAGAATAATTCCAGCTTAATAAAAATGTCTTTAAATTAGAACAATTCCATGTCTTTTCTACTTAAGTCAGAAGCTCAACTCCCATCAAAGACAGGAACCACTGATGCTCGCTGAATAATTGTTAAAAGTTGAGGCTTTCAAATATGTAAATGACAGCAAAAGCTTTTAGCAAGCAAAGTCCATTTTGAAGCATTATATGGAATATCCAGAATCTCAGAAAGCTCCTTCCAGGACCCAAAGCAGTGTCTGTTACCATCAGTTGTCTCCCATTAGCAGGGAGGAGACACTTCAGTACACAAGTAGTGCCAATTATGGAACAGAATGATTAATCAGCAGCTGAACAGGACAATCCCCCATTGGAAAGCATTCAGATGGAATAATGACTTGCATTGTCTCTCCCAAAACACCTTGGGAAGCACCTTCCTGTCCCAGGAGTGTCACCCAGCCCAGGCCAGGAGCTGCTGCCAGGGCCCTGCAGTCCTTAGGAAAACACAGCACAGACCCCAGAACAGGAGGCAAAGGATTTCCCACGTAAGAAGTTCTCTCTCTGTACGGACCCCACTGGATTTTGCTTTAGAAGTCCTCAGCCTCCCACAGCGGTTTGTGCTCCCACCATCTGCACTGAAATTCCATCTGCTGCAGGAGGAAGAGTTTTGCCTAAAACCACACAAAATCCAGACTGATGTGAAGTCAAGTCACCTGCTTATAGAAATGAGAAAAGGAAGCAGAGTGAAACTCATCCTGCATTTCCAGCTGACAAATTTAGAAGTTGGCTGCCACAGGAAATTGATTAATTCCAAAATCTGCTCCAGTCTAGGCAGAAAATGTACTGCAAGAACAGCTCCTGCAGTAAGCAAGGGCCTGGGCTCACACCCCACCCTCAGACCCATCCCCAGGGCTACCAGTGCTGCCCCGTTGGTGCTCATGGGCACCTCTTCATCAGGACACAGCAGAGGGATCCAAAGCTTGCATCATTTGCTGCAGAAGGCAGGAGTTTGTCACCCACTGGATTTTCTTCCTGGTGGCAACATGGGGAAAAAAAACAGGTTTGTAAAAGTTATTCAGACATTTGAGTGGAATGAACCCCCAGAATTTTCTAAGCTTCAAAGCTTCCTGAAGCTGCCAAAGTGCCCTGGCTATAAACTGCAGCAGCCCCAGGAAGCTCAGAGCTGCTCTCAGGGAAGGCAACTGTGCTACACAACCTTTTCAGTTCCTTTTGCAGGGGCACTTCCACTTCAGTGCCTTCTCATTGCCTGTTCCAAGAAGCTCATAGGTAAAAACCTTCCGGTCAAATCCCAGTTCTCCCAAAAAGCGCACCCAACACCACAGTGAGTTGTCCCCTGTAATTCTTTATTAGAATCGTGGATTAATATATTTTAAATCAATCTAAAAAAATAATGAATCAAAGTACAGTACATGCATAAAATACAAAGTAATTTACAAACAGATCAAAATAGCATCTTCAGAACTAATACCAGGAGGAGAAATGGAGTAAAAAACAAGAAGTGACCGACTACAGCAATGCCTTCCGTGTGCCTCACACATCATGAGCACCGCGAGACAGAAAAGTTGGGAACAGAACGCAGCTGAAAGTGCCAACCACATCTGGATGTTCCAAGTGGGTCATATCAGAGTTTGAGAAACATCCTCTACAATCAATTGCTTCCCTGTAATTGCATAAATAACTGCAAGCATTTGCACAACAGAGAGTTCCTTTGAATCCTGTGGGAATGCAGTGGCTGTGGCCCCCAATGCCAGTGTCAGGTGTGTTTAGGAACAGCACAGAGTGAGTGACGTGCAGTGACAGAAGGCACAGTTCATGTATCCCTGAACAAGCAGATTGGACTGATTGGTATGGAGCAACAGACCACAGGAGGAACATCCAGTAAGAAAACTACTCCAGAGGGTTTTGTTGAAGAACAAACAGCAAATCACTGGAATAATTTAAAAATACTGGATCAACCGGAACTGAAAACTAAGGCCAGATAGTGGAAGTTATTTATTCATCAACTCAAGCACTTGAATATATTAATATATGTGGCATGCATGAATAGATGTGATATGTAATATGTGACAACACCCTTCAAGTCTGTGTCCCATGAAAGAAAAAAAGGCATCCTCAAATCCTGATACCACCAGCACTGTGGAGGCCAAGCCTCATGCAGCACAAAGATGCTGCAAGTTCCAGAGCTGGAGTGACCCTTCCTCAGGGACGCAGCTCCTACGTTCACTTCCTTCAAAAGGGGCACCTCCACGGAGTCCCAGCAGCTCTGCCTCACATCAACCTCCTCTGCAGCAGGTGCCAAACCACAGCACCTCACTCACAGGTAGCCAGAACCTGCTGCTTGTTTGCAAGAAATTCTCTTTTCTCCCCCGTAATATCCTATAAAACTTCACTTGACAATCTGAAGATGTAGCCAAAAACATTTAACTTACAATAAAATTGCACTTCTGAGCTTCACCGAGCTTTAGATGCAGAATGCAACACCTTAAGACAAGGAAAGATTATCCTGCCCAGAGAGATTTTCCTCTGACAATAATTGCTTTGTGAGGAGCAGGATAACGTCTTCAAGTGCTCTCCAAAGGTGTCAGTGCTCTGACTAGCGGGCATCATGTTGGGAAGGGATCAGTTGAGTTCCAAACAATTTACTGAGCCCAAACCGACAGGTCGGTGTTGGGAAAATACTGCAGCCACATCCAAGTAAGAGATTGATAAACACTGAAAACAAAGTGTTTAAGACATGGAGAACTTCATGGAGAAGGAGTAAGTAGTAACTAAACACAAGAATGTAACCACGAGAATTACAAATATATTTAAATCTTGGACCTGGGGAATATACACAGCCTTTTAGGAAAGAATGGACAATTTATATATTCTGACAGCACTGCATCTTTGGTTTGTTTTCAGTGGTTGGAGGGACGTGGATGGGAACCACGTTGTTGCTTGGGGACATGTCATTCTCACGTCTGTCAGACATCTGCTTCTGGGAAACAATCCGATAGATCTCTGGAAGAGGAGAAAGAGCTGATCAATATGTGCACACCAGCAAAATGCCATCAAAGAGTTAAACCTAGGGGAAACCAGGCATAGCTTTGGAATTACATAAGTAATGCAATGAAGCTTCCACACTAAGTTCAATTGTGGTGGTTTCTAGATACAGAAAATAAAATATATTTTTGAAACAGAAATTACTTTTTTAACAACTGTTTTACTTCCCTTGAGATAAGAGTCAGTAAATGGACAGAATTCATGAATCTCTATGCTATGAATGAGAAACTATGTGCCCCATCCATTCCTTCTGAAGGTTAAGGACAGTTGTCACATGTTTGCTGATGTATCCACAAACAACACCAGGATTAAAAGGAACCATTCCAGATTTCTCTCCCTGATAGGAATGCAAGGACAATTTCTTCTTGCTGAGCACACCCATCATGTCTATCATCCAAGCAGTGTTAAATCTTCAGAAAAGATTGATTTGGGCCCAAAAGGGGAGACTCCGCCCCTTCAGCAGCACAGAAATCCCTTACAAAATGTGCTGTGTGAGAAATATGGGCTCCAGATGAAGAGATTCCAAACAAAGAGGAATTAGAGAGCATGGGATAAACACCTGCACCGAGAGCCTTGCCCTGTTCCTGGGGCTTCTCATGGCTGATGGTGCTGCACGTAAACTCAGAGCAGCTACAGCAGCACTTCAGCTGCACAGAGAGAGTAGAGCATGTGTAACACTTCACCCCCAGAAAGGAAATACAGGACGCCAAAAATAGAACATGGGGAACTCACTTGCAAATCTGAATTTGAAAAACATTAGAAAAATAAAAGCTTACTAAAGCTCAGTTTTACAAAAAGCCCCTGCTCAGACTCAGACAGGACAAACTGTACATTAAAATGGGTTTTTCATATGCAGTAAGGTACAGATCAAGTCATTGAGGCAACCAAACAAGAGCTGAACAGGTAAAAGGATTTTCTGATTTCACCCTTTCTTGAGCTTGCTCTTCTTTCCAACCACCTTATACATAAACAACGTCACAAGTTACATGAAAACCATGAAACCAGACCTTTAAAGCCACCTGCAGCCCGGTGTGGGAATGTGCAGACTTGGCCCCGTGGCAGTGCTCAGCAGAGCCTGTGTGTGGGGTGGGAGGAGCAGAGAGGAGAGATCTGCTCTGCACCTTCAGGACAAGCTTTGTGCTCAGGGCTGACAGCCAGTTCACTTCCAGTGCAGAGCAATGCCTGTTCCCATCAACACGCAAAGGCTCTGGCCACCTTTGTTACTGGGAATTCTCTGGTAACACCTTCAGCAGTAGCAATTCTCAGTTTCCCAGAGAATTTCCTGAACAAGTTCATACAAGTCCCTGACATATCACATACCTCCTCCACCCCATCAGCCAGGACTCACACAGGGTGCCCTCTGTGTAACAGCCTCATCTGACAGCAAAGATCCTCAGCAAACAGCTCCAAAGCCTTAAAAATAATCTTAACAGCACCAATTCCCTTACTGATAATGAATCTACCCCTTCTGACTCTGGGAACATCTTCCCATGATTCCCATTTCCACGGCCTCCCCAGCAGTCCTGCAAGTGAATCCACTATCAGCAGTCCCAAGTTTGCTGCTCCCTGCTGCTTCTCCCCCCTTTGCAGAGTAAAGCTCAGTGCAGCCACAGCCTAAATGCTAAAACCTGCCCTTCCCTGGTGAGCTGCACACTCAGCACACAGGGCTGTGCTGCTGTGGCAGGGGAGGGAGAACAGCCTAAACCTGCTCTCACTGGGGCAAAATGCCCAGCAGCCAAGCCTGCACTGGAAGGGCTGTGCCCAGAGAACGCTGGGCTAATGAAGATGTACCCTTTTTAATGAAGACACAGCACTTTGGGCTCTGCTCAGGAGCTGAATGAGACCTTATTAAGGGCACATTCAGCAGAATGCATCACTACATAATGGGGAACTGTGCGAGACAGGCCTTGCACTGTGAGAGCTGGGAAAAAGTGACACTGCTGCCCAGGAGGAGCTGGGCCAGGCCTTGGCTGCTCAGCCTGCACTGGGGTTCCATTCATTTTCAGGTGTACAGAGACAAAAGAGGAAATCCCTCGATTTTTTGATGTTAATTCTCTGATGTTGTTTCCTTGGTGATGGGATTCCTTAGAGATGAAACCACAGCAGAATGCGGTGTGGGAACAGAGACAGCACAGAGCCAGGCAGGGAATGGAGGCAGACTCCAGTTTACTTTAGGATGCTTCATCCTGCTGTGAATGCTCAGGGTGGCTGGGATCATAATACCAGTCTCTCTTATTTGCCAGATGATACAAAGCAGCTTTGTGTGCACAACAATCAGCCCCGGCAGTCTAGACATCTTAGAACAGAAGGATTTGGATAGGGACCATTACTCTAAGTCACAGATGGGAAAGGTCCTCAAAACCTCATCTGGAATCCACGGCAGGACAGGAAGCCCACCACATTTATGATACACCCCCTCTAAAAGTCCTCTGTAATATGGGAGAAGAAAGAAGAGCTTTTATCCCTTTTATCCCTTATTCCACCTGTAGCAACAGATCACAGGCTGTGCTAACTACACTGGATTCACATTTCCCACGGCCAAAGCCATCTATTCAAAGTGCTTACTCTGAGAACCCAGGTGTGGATAAGCTTAACAGGGACCTGGCCACACCTCCAAGGGAAGCACCTTCACAAACTTCCAACACTGTCCCAACTAGATCAGCTTCAGAAGGGCTGGAAAGAAAGGGGGGCTGCTACAGACCTTGGTCCCAACACCCTGTTCAGGAGAGATCCCAGCAGCTAGGGGAAAGGCTCTGGAGCAGCCTGGGGTGTCTGGTGCAGTTCCCAGCACTGCAAATACCAGAAAGGCTGGTGCAGCAGCTCATCCTGCCCCTTCTGTCAGCCAGCTCTGCTCGCAGCTGCTGGCAACACCTGCTGGTTTCCCCAGCTTCCTGCTCCCAAGGACAGCCAGCATTCCATCCACAGGCACTGAGCTTGGAAGCAGCCTTGCCAAACACACACCAGCCAGGATTCTGCAGGGTGACTCCAAAAACCACATTCCTCAGATGACTGCTCTCCTCCTTCCTCCAAAGCAAGTCATCAAGAGAAAAAGCCAGCTGTGAAGTGAGCTCCAGAACAGCCCTCCTTAGCATGCCAGTCACAGCCCAGATGGAGCCAACCTGCTGCTCAGGCACTGTTTACCGCACCTTTATCTCCCCCGAACAGGAGCTCCTGTCTGGAGAGAGCACATGCCCACTAAGCACAAGTGTTTCTTCCAGCACAGTTGAACTGACCCCTTCTGAACAAGGATCACAAGGATCCTGTCCAAGAGCTCTTCACCCTAAACACTGTCGCAGCAACATGCAGGCAACACTGACATCCATGGAAAAGCAACAGCCTTGAGAATCTGTCAGAGCCCACCAAGAGCAAGTTTTAATGGGCTGTTCACCCATTACAGACAGCTCTGCTTACAGACATATTAAACCAGAAAAAAAATCAAACCTCCATGGATTAGAATACAAACTCACTTCTGGAATAAAAGGTACTGTGGGAAGCTTGTGAGGAGAGATAAAGAAAGCCCAGCCTGTGTCCAAGAGGTGAAGCGCTTCCCATGGCAACAGTGTGTCACACAGCTCTGAAGGAAGACAAGTGCACCCAGGAAACGTCCCACCTCTCCAGTGTCACTTAGAGAACACAGTGGGCCAGCAGGAGATGGGGACTGGGAGGTCACCAGTCTATACTGGCTATGACAGCCTGACAGCCACCTTGGGAGGGAATAAACACTGCCTGATATATTTGATGTTGTTTTATTAGTGCTGGTGTATGAAAGTGAATTAACTAACCTGCATCTGAGAGCCCTGAGCCCTCTGCAAACAGAGAGTGAGAGCAGCAAGGCTGCTTGTTCTACATGACACAAAGCACATCTGGCCAAATCTGACCTCAAAGTCAAGGTGTTCCTGAGAGAAGGGCTACCAAGGACATGGGCATAAAGGAAGAAGTCTCAGGTTTTAGCAGTAACAGGTCAGCAGTGTCTTTCTCCTGAAAAATCCATGCCCAAACTCCTGTGCATTTTTACAGGACTGCCTTCAGGTATGTGAAGAAAACAGGAAATGCAGCAAGCATCCCAACACCTCTGCCTTCAGCCACTCCTTAGTCATCCACGCTCTGATGGCAGAGGCAGTTTGTCATGTAGGGAATAAATGTGTAAGCTAACAGAACTTCTTTCTTTTTGAAAGAAATTTGTGCAGTATTGGAATTACAACCAAATGAATACATGCAAGTTAAATGGAAACCACATGGTTTAATTAAAAAAGAAAAAAAGGTTTTTATTCACCTAGCACAAACACGCTTTTAGCTGGTATCACACAGGAGCACTACTGCTTAGGAACCCACTGTAAAAACACAGTCAGAACTGTCAAGAGGCCTCTTACAACTAAAGATGAAACAAGAAACAGATGGACACAGGCAGCTAATATCCCAGCAGCCTAACACCTCTCTCCACTGCCAGGCTGTCCATAAAGCATTTCAAACAACTGAAGAAATGCTACGGGATTTATACTTTTACTACAGTAAATAACCTCCTAGTTCTATCCTTACCTACATGTTCCACTATGGCTACCAGCACCTTTTTGGTGTGTTTTTAAAAGAATGTCTAAATTAGGTGGCAAAGAGGAAAACAAAATTCAGAACCAACTAGGTGTCAAGGTCACAGCAACAAGATCTGATTTACAGACAGTTTAGTAGTAGGGTCACTGCTTATACCAAGCACATCATGTAGCCTGGCACATGCTACAACTGGGAAGGAGGGACTTTAAATTTGCAACTGCAAAACACGTTGGAGGCAGTTGGAGAAAACAAGAGACTGCCTGGCACACCTAGAACAGAGACACAGCAAACAGAGGAGTGTCTCAGATATCTGTTTTGAAAACTCAGACTAGAGCACTTGCCAAAGCTGGGAATGATGAAAGCTCCAAAACCAGAGGCCACAGTGTCCCATTGTACCCTGACTACAGCTAACAGGGCACACAGAAATACAAAAGCCTCGTGACAGTGAGTGATTTCCACACCAATCTGTGAACTCCTACTCCACCTTTATAAGCCAGGGTTAAGTTAAGGTTCCCCAAATTGTTGTAGTCGAGTGTCTCAGCCTTAACAAGTTTTGCCTACCTAAACAAGGCTTTAAACAAACAGGAGGTACTTTATCCACAGAACATAAAAATGCAGCACTGACTGCTGTCACAGGCCAAAAGTCCAGGCTACCAAATGCAATAGCAACTCCTGCAGCTCAGGAGTCACTGTGTCTCAAAGGAAGGATCTCTGCTCTTTCATCCCTTTTTCCTTGGCAACTGCTACGGTCACCATTCAAGATGGAAACAAACTGGACTGACTTCTCCTCTGATAAACAATGGCTGCTGTCACTTGATGCCAGCATGAGACAATTCCCTGCCTGGGCACTCCCTGTAATGGAAGACGGAAACTGAAACACAAACCAGGCTGACTACAGTCCTGGGGCAGATCAAAGTGAACAAGGATTCATTCCCCAGTTCAAGGCTGGCCTTTCAACTGTGACACTTTGACACTGGACTCCAAATCTTATTGCTAATGAAGAATGATTAAATAGCAACATTTTGAACACTTTATAGGCAAAGAGATGCCTATTTGCATCATATCTGAGCAGCCTTCTGCCCTTCCCCCTTGAAGCACAAAGCCCTGGATGACTCACCTGTCAGAATAGTCTGGAAAGCTGCTTCCACATTTGTAGAGTCTAAAGCAGATGTCTCAATAAATGACAAACCATTCTTCTCTGTGTGGACAGAAATACTATAATTAGAGAGGTACAGTACATATCTGTTTCCCATCTGGAAAAGCTTCTGTACCAGATAATATTTGTAGCGTTCCTGATGAGACACCCAGGTATCAAGAGAAAGGAAAACAAAGTTGTGGGGTTTTCCCCCTTACGTGATCTGAAAGTGACACCACCCAACACCAACATTAGAATTTACACCCACTCCCAAGCACAGGGATCGGCCCAGTGCTGTGTTACTTTACTGCACAGGTTCGTGCATCACTGAAAGGGATAATCTGTTGCAGTTTCAAGAACTGCATGAGAAAGTTTCCTAGATTTTCTTTAACCTCATCAAGTTTCTCCACCTCCCACCTGCTAATACATTACAGAAGCTTATTTAATGGGGATGGAGCAGCAGGGGGAATGACACTCCTCCAGCTGCAGGCAGGGATCCTCACTGGCCATAAACTCTGCCAGTGGAGCTATGGCAAACTTTAACGCAAGGAACCCAGCTCCACTCCTGGATTAAAGAAACTGGGCCTAAAACAAGGCTTACAGAAACTAGAACTACTGTTCACAGATCTTAATTACATAACAAAAGTCAGAAAGCCAGTTTAATGAAAGTGTTCAGCCACAGGCACCTGTGTAGGGCTGCAGATTAGTTGGGATACAGAAGGCAAAGCTACCACCACACAAGAAACTCAAACCTAAAGCCAGAGGCAGTTTCTGCAACACAAACAGTGCCCAGGCAAGAGAATAAATCTGGGTTAAAATGTTCAGGTGCCTCTGGCTGGTTCTTGAAATAACATGTATGTTCTACAAGGTCTCCTTTCTGACTGAATGTGACATGTGACACTGAGGGGACATGAGCAGCAGCAGGTTTCTTCCTCCTACCCACACCCTCTCCAAGCAAGGTAGGCAAATCCCCGACAGCAGCAGGAAATTCCTCTGAGTTGCCCAACCTGCGAAAGCTCTGGCCTCGTCTGTGGGGACAGCTCTGAGGTGGCGCAGGTCGCTCTTGTTGCCCACGAGCATGATGACGATGTTGCTGTCGGCATGGTCCCGGAGCTCCTTCAGCCACCGCTCCACGTTCTCGTATGTGAGGTGCTTGGCAATGTCGTACACCAGCAGTGCCCCCACGGCTCCACGGTAGTACCTGGGGACAAGGGGACAGGCAGCCAGACACAGTGAGGATACAGGAGACTGTGCAATAGTCACCTTCCACCTCTGATCCACTCTTGAAAATTCTCCCCCACCCATCACTGTGGGTGCAGCACGGGCACAGCCCAGAGTGATAAGGAAACTGTAGAGTGACTCACTGGGTCATAAAAATGTCAGCGTGATCTACTCCCTTTACAAAAGGCCCCAGCTGGTCTCCTTTCGAGTGAGAGCCACAGTAATGCATTCAAAAGGAAACAGGCTGTGTTCTCCCACCCCACAACTCCCTCCAGCTCCAGCTTTTGCTATGCTGGTTTTTAACAATTAAACAAGCACACAAGTGCGCAGTCTTTCCTGGCTGCTACAGGAAGGCTTCTGCTCTTAGGTTACCGCTGATAAAATGACCAGGAACACTGATATTCCTTTGTCATTCGCTTCCATGGAAATGAGTCTCTCAAAGTTCTTGCATTCTAAACTTGAAATGCCCCCAGTTACATGTCACAAGAGCACTGCAAAGTAAATAGGTCTGTGCAGGAACACATCAGATTGAGTTTCTGGGCTGAATAATATTTAACCTTCCCACCACCACATTATTGTGGGTATTACCTGACAAAACACAAACACCCCTGTTTGCAGTTGGTAAGGAATTGAAGGGGCCAAAACTGCCCTCCTCAGCCCAAGCTGCTCCTCAGCCACCCAGGCTCCACTTACGCTGAGGTTATGGCTCGGTATCGCTCCTGCCCCGCTGTATCCCAGATTTGAGCTTTTATTGTCTTCCCATCGACCTGGATGCTCCTTGTTGCAAACTCCACACCAATGGTGCTCTTGCTTTCCAAGTTAAACTCATTGCGAGTGAATCGAGACAGAAGGTTGCTCTTCCCTACTCCAGAGTCTCCAATAAGTACAACTACAAGACAAAAATCATATCAGAATCAGACTCCAGAGGTAAATGACACACTGAAAATCACACACAAGAAATATTTCTTTGAAAGAATGAAGCATGAAGGAAAAAATGGCAACACCACCATCCTTGTCATGCATTTGCTGTCCAAGTCTCAATATTTCTGGAAAACCAGAGCTGCCACATTCACCAGTATTTTGAACATATGTTAAGACTTGACTTTTATTGGTTATATTCCAATCTCCTTTGCCCAGTGTGGAAGAATATACATGGCTGTCACTGCAAACATTGGTGACCAGTTACATTTCCTTAAACAATACTAGAACTATAAACAAAAATAAAACCCTACAACCACATAACTGAAATCTGCTTTGCTGAAGAAGTGCAAAACACAGGGCAAGCAGCACATTCTGCTTTCACTTTACACTCCTCATGCCTTTGCAGAAGAGAGGTTCCCCACTGGGGCAGAAAAATTTGTGAATGAAAAGAGAACCAAACCAAAGAACCCCCAAGACCACCATCACCCCACCAGCCAGTTTGAAACATTTGCTGAGCCACAGCTCTCTGCCCTTCCACAGTTCCCCACTGCTGCTGTGGCACCTGGACACATCAGGCCAGAGCTTGAAACTGCTTAAAAATGCTGCCAGGGGATCGCTGTGCCTCAGAATTGGATCCACCATTCCCTGGCTCAGCTTGACTCATACGAGCACCAGTGGCAAGCAAACTAATTGGAAGGATTCAGCTATTCTTGACGAGAGAGTGATAGAAGGTTCAAAGTCCAGTTCCTGCAGGAAAAACAGCATCACAAGGATTCCCTGCAATATCCTGTAATGCTGAGTTGAAAAGTGCAAGTTTAAGTGTTACTTAACAACTCAGTACCAAGAGGCAGAAATGTGTTCACAACCTGACTCACATGAACAGGAGCCTCTTGGGGTCATCCTATGGCCTTAATGATGATAAGGCTCCAAACCAGTAATGAAGGAAAGGGAAGAAAAATACGATACAATCTTTGAGAAGAAAGGCCAATAATGAAGTTCAGCGGTGAATCAACACCAGTCCAAGCAAAAAAGTGCACACTCAGGTGACAAAAAACATTGTGTCTTTGTTTTTTTAGAGAAAAACAATTACTTGCTTAACACACATCACTAACAATTAAGACACCAAAACACAGCATTAAAGATTCTGTGTGGTACAACAAAGCAATGAGAGCACCAAACACAGTCAGTGACACAAACCCCCCGTGGAGCTCAGTCTAGCAGCAGAAACATTCCCATCTGCTGCTGCAGCCCTCTGCAGCTTCTGTTTAAATAATGCAGAGCAATTCTGGCAGATGGGACTTTGCTCTGACTGGAAGGGCAGAGCAGCACCTTTTAAACTCCCTCCATAAATGAAAATTGCAGAAAACGTTGGCTTCAAACACAGCCTTGTGCAGAATACTTCATCAAAATAAACATCTTCCCAGCTGCCCGTGCCAGCTGACTCAGCACGCAGCTGGCCAAGCACACAAGTTGCAGAAAGCACCCTCTGTTAACCTCTTCTGTGTAGGAAGATTACAAGTGCAGGTAGGTGGCAAGGCCCCATGCTGACTGCAAACAGGAGTCTGCTTTACTACGTGCTAGGTCACTGCTGAACAGCTCTTCTGGCACAGAGATGCTACATCATGGTAAACCCAGTGCAGGGGACAGGGCACCAATTGCATCACCACCCCTGGCAAATGGCCACAGCTTTCCTCTGCTACTGGCAAGTCTCTTCTTCAACACTGTTTTGGCAGGCTTAGCCCATGGGTTTAGATGACATCATGTTTGTATTCACTGGGACACACAACAAGTTCCTAGGAGGGAAAAGCTGACAGCCCCCTTTGTATTGCTCAGTCCTGCTATCACCCAGCACTAACTCTGGCAGGGGCCAGAAGTTGCTCTAAGCAAGAAAAGCAATCCACATTCACCATTTCCTTTTCCCAACAGGATGCATCATATTAAGTATTGTCTCAAACCTACCTTTGTAGTTAGTGCAAAGCCCACCTTCAAGTCATTTAACAACAGAGGGGTCCCTTTAATTCCTCTGCCAGGTTTTTTTCCTTACCTTGCCTGAATCCCACACTCCTTATGTTCTGAATGGTTTCCAGAACCAGAATAATGTGTCCCAATTATAAGGGGAAAATAATACCTTCCTCCTTGAAATCAGCTATTTCCTCTACTTAATTGGGCCACTGCAGCTCCTCTTGGACACAAGAACAGCTTGGAATGTCAGCAGGCACCTGAGACTCCTCACACCTTCGGCATTTCTGCCAGTCTGGGCAAGTATCACTCTTAAAATACAATTATGAACTGAAACAGCTTTAACAGCCACTCAGATTGTGGTTTTAATTTCCGTTTTGCTTTCCTTATCAAGCCACCATATTTTGATATTTTATACTACACAGTGCTCCCATGTATTACATTCTTAGCATAGAAATGTAGTAGGAATGACCCTGGATGGCCAAGTCCCATACTAAATATCCAAGGCAAACAGTTTCTGGGAAGGAAATGACGTTATCTAGGCCATGATAAAGCTAAGTGTTCCTGCACATTGTCCCTTTCATTGGGCTTTTCTTCCAGAAATTCATTCCTAATGGTTAGAAATTGCCTTCTGATTTTCAGAAGGAATTAGTGGTCAGCTGATGGTGGTGTCCATGTGCCAGCATCCTCCATTAGCTTATTAGTGTCTTCTCCCAGCAGTGTTTACACTGGGGTATTTACAGAAAGCAACCACATCTTCTCTGGGCTTTGCTGTATTTGCCAAATACGCCAACTTGTCAAATGGTTCCGTATAAACACGTTCACTTCCCCAAACACCTTCCCTACAAGTTTTTCAATTTCTTTTCAGCACAGTGAGAACCGCATACATCATTCTAAGGGAGATCCCCCTGTGATGCAGACAAGAATTTTAGTATTTCCATCTCTACTAGGCACACCTGGAGCTGGAATTATTTCTCCTGACAATTTCACCTTGACGGCTCCATCTGCCTGTCATCAGACCTAATTGTTCAGCTTCATGTTGGCAAACTTTTACTCTACCAGAGTCCAAGTCCCCAGGGATAAACCCTTACATCCCAAATACCAGCTCATCTGGAGGACCACAGTCCTCATCAGCACACAGCTCATTCAGTGCCATACTCCCACTTCCCCTGTCCCACCCAACTTGCATCATCCATAAATTCCATTTCTACATTAGCACTGGAAGGAGGAACGTCTGGAGGAAACATTTTAGCAAGTTCAGCCACAAGACTCAGTCCTGAAATCCATCAGTAACCAGCTTTGGAGCAGGACCTCCCTCACAGGAGCAGCACCTTAGGAAGCTGCACAACCAAGGAAAATTGTACTGACACACCTGAAAGTCATGGAAATGATCTCCCAGCCCCAAGTGACTGATTCAGTGGTGGGACAGTTCAATACTTGCAACCACATGCTTTAAATTGATTCATTTGACTTTCTACAGCATTTACTACCCCAAACATTTAAGACAAGCATACAAGCATCTGGTGGAGAGAAAAAAAAAATTTAAAGAGAGAATGAAGTCCACAGTACTGTAAAAATTTCCCTCTCTAATTCCAGTTTTATTTCTGTAGAAGACCAAAATAAGAATTCAATTTCCTACGATGCACGAGAAGCAATTTAGAGAACTATGTCAAGAAAGGGTTATTAATTTTTCACCAACATTCCAGCTCACTCACACAATTTTTGTTTCTGTAAAACCTCTTAGTTTAAATTTTCAGAAAATATTTTAATTATCTCATTAAATATGTTATTGGCAACCCAAACAGGTTGAAAATAAGAGTCCAGCAGCACTAGATTGTGTTGTCTATGGTAAAAGTTATTGCACAAGTCACATATTACATGATTTAGGACCAGTACACCAGCACAAGAAAATCACAATGTCTAAAACTTGTTTCTGCACTGAATTCTGCTGTTAAGAGACATATCAATAAAAAGCTTGGACACGTCTTCATGACCCCCAGAAGAACCTGCTGACAAACACCTCTCCCTGCCCACTTCAGCTGGAATTTGAAGGGCATGTGAAAAAAATTACTCGATCCTATACCTTGTAGGTAGCTGGTCATAAACCCAACATGGTCATGACTTGTGTTAACCTCCCTCCTCAGCTGTGCCCTGTTTTATTCACCCATTTTCTGTCACAAAAAGAACTGGCACTCCAAAGGCCCTCTGGGGCAGGGGTTGCCTGTCCATACAATCAGTAACACCTCCCAACACCTCTACAGTAAATGGCTGCACCAGCCAGTTTGTTGCAGCACCAAAGTGCCTCCACATCTGAGGCAATGAAAGCCAAGGGCTTCTACCAATGTCAAATCAATAGATGTCATACAACCACACATTTATCTAAACACGCAAGTAAAAATGTGTCTTCTAAACCCCAAACGAGCAAGCTGGTTCAGTTTCAGAGCATTTCCTCAATATCAGAGGGAGAAGTTGGAGAAATGAATATGATGCAAAGAAACAGAGAGCTGAAACTGGAGTTTTTCCTAACAAGAAGCTGAATGTCACCACAAGTCAGGTCCATGACATGAGTCAGAGATCCAGAGTTCCAGATGGCCAAGGTGCAGACATAATCTTCCTGAGCTTTGTCCATAGAAAACATCTTCTGCAAGTGAGGGTTCCTTTGATAACTGCTCATCTACTGCAAGCACATTAATCAAAAAGAGCAAAAAGGCTCCTGTACTAAAGCCAGGCTTAATTTATTAAATAATAAAGTAATATCCTTATATCACCATTATATTTTCCTCCTATTAAAATGAGAGCAAGACTTCTACAAACTGGACTTCATAGGCCTTATGTTTCCTCAGGAGCCATTCTGGGAACCGCAGGCACTGCTCTCAGCCAGACCCCAAAACTATGGAAGAATACAAAGACTGGAATCTGGATAAGAAGAATTTAACAGAAACTGTTTTTTTCCAAGCGAGGCTGTGTCTTTCCTATATGCTGAAGTGTTGCAACATAGTCAGGGGAAGGGTATTTTGTAACAGGTCCCTGGATTTTATTGTCCAGAAGCACAGGTGGGCTCAGTTTACACCCAGCAGCAGAGTCAGCCAGATTTCAACACACATCTGCTGTCAGGGGCTGACAGGACAAAACCAGAAGTCTCACAAACAGAAACGTGACAGTTCAACCCAGGAGCAGTAAAAGACAGCCAGACTAGAGAACATCACATGATTGTTTTAACCAGGTTAAATTCTGAACTCAGTCCTGCCAACCTACCATGTCCCTTCATAAACCCAGAAATGTCCTGCTGGATAAAGTGTCCTGACAGACGAACACCCAGAGTCTGACTACAAACAACTGGCATCCAAAAACCATGGTGTGTATAACAAACAGGCTAATCTCTGTCCTAGCCAGCCCCTGCATCTTCAAATAAGCAATGCCTTCAGACTTGCCATTGTAACCATCACACGGACATGCCCCAAAACAAGATTTTTTTTGCTTCTATGAATTCATGAAGGCTTTCAAACCCATTTATAATATGCATGGCAATGCACCACTCCAAAATTTGCATACCCACCTGAGGGACTTTGTCCTTTTGATTTCACCGGCTGCCCAATAAAAGAAGCATTACAGATATCCACAGAAATGATGACAGACAGGAGATACTTTCCCTATTTGCCCTTATCACTCACTGTTTAAATTTTGATCAAGTTGTACATCAATTCAGTATAAGGGCTATGAATCCATTAAGTCTCTTTTCTGATTATTTTGATGCCCTTCTCCATCTTTTTAATTCTACAATCCCTTTCAAAATGGATATGTCTGTCATGCCTACATTTCCCCTCAATTCCCAAGATGCTCATGTCTCAAACTCAAACACTGACTTAACGTTTCCCCCGAGTCCCCGTTTCCTTTTCCAAAAGATTTACCTACCCCTTGCCTTTTTGGCCAGTGCCTGGCAAGGAGACTTTCGGTTCAGAGACCTACTTGCAATAATTTCCAGATCATTCCAGAGTGGTGACAGCTTGTTTAGAACCACCATCATCTCTGGGAAGTTACAAAAGTTTCCACAATTTGTACTACTCTGCATTTTTATGTTATTTCAGCTGCCACATTTACCCCACTTAAGTGACATTGCATCAACTTCCTGCAGTCCACTTTAGCCTGGCAAAACCCAAATCATTCATCTTCACAACAGCATTTTCACAGCATTCCCTGCAATCCCAACAGTTTCTATAAACCAAGCTAAACAGAAAAAGCTTTAGCAAAGGCAATCTCAATTAAACCAGCTTTAGACTTCTCCCTATAAGTGGATCCCAACTTTATTTTTTCCCAATTATAAAAGGAAGCAGGTCTAATGAAAGATAGCAGCTCTCCCAACAAACTCCATGTCCCTGATAGTCCCAGGCCTTCACAGCTAAAACATTAATTACAAGCCCACTCACAGAACTGCATGAACAAGGGTAATTCAATGGCTTTGATAACCTGTACACAAGTTCCTACAATAACATTGCCTAATGCCATTAAACCAGTGGTCAGCAAGGTCCTTGCCAGTGCTGCAAGCTGAGAAAAGATCCCATTCTGGAACTTCCTGATTTGATTTCCACAGCAGCACAGATTACTGATTTATAGGTAGAAATAATGCCACTTTCCACACACAATTGGATAAAACAGCCAACAATAAAAATAATGTAATTCCTCAAAGTTATTACAGGAGCTTAAGGATACAGGAAAAAACATCGATGTTTACCTTCGAGATGACAAGCACAGGGTCTCTTAACCCTTACAACATAACAAGCAATGCTCTAAATCCTAAATTCAAATTTATAATACCACATCACAACAAACAACTACTTTTTTACACTACTTTGCTTGCTTTTTCAGTGGGGTTTATTTTAATATCACATTACGGGACAGTGAACTTTCAAAACATCAGCACTTCTGTACACATTTCACAGCGGGCTACACGAACCTTTCCAGCAGGCTGGTATTTTACGCTGCAGGGAGTGAAAATTGAGGATTTAACCACAACCTAGAACGTTTTAACTCAACTTGCTGCTGTATTGCAGACTGGACGGGCATCAGCCCTGGAAAACGAGGTATTCTTGCCCTTCCCTGTGGGAGCCAGGACAGATCAAGGCCAGGCTGGATGGGGCTTGGAGCAGCCTGGTCGAGTGGAAGGTGTCCCTGCCCATGGCAGGGGGTGGAATGCGATGATCTTTAAGGTCCCTTCCCACCCAAACCATTCCATGATTCTATGAGGATTTTATGATCTCTGGGTGTGGAACAGCAGGGACATTCCACTCCTCGCCAAGGGCTCTGAACACAGAAGGCAGCAAGTCGTACTACTTTATTAATTAGTGCATCATCTACCAATGCTGAGCATATCTCACCCACTCTATAGCTCTATTTAACAGCTGGAGAGGGTTGTTATCAACCTTGACGAGTCCTTATCAGCCCTGGGCATCCTTCCTGGCGATCTTTGCTCGCCACCCCGCAGACCGGCCGCCGCCTCAGCCTGTGCTCGGGGCAGCCTCGGACCAGCCCTGAGACGAAATGCCCAAATCCCCGCTGCCAAACCCTGCCCAAAGCTGACACTGTGGGGTGAGGGAGGGACACCCGAGCGGGGCCCGGCGATGCCCGGGGCGCTCCCCCCGCCCGCCGGGCCCCGCGTCAGGGAGCGGCCCCGGCCGCGCCCGCGGGTCCCGCTGCTCTCCCGCCCGCCCGCAGGGCCCTGCCCGCCTCACCTTTGAAGAGATAATCGTACTCGTCGTCGCGGGTGCCCATGGCGGGTGGCGGAGGAACGGGACCGGGAGCGGAGCGGAGCCGAACCCTCCCTGCAGCCGCCGCAGCGCTTCCGCCCTCCACGCTCCGCCTGCCCGCCCACAGGCGCTTCCGGGGCAGCGGCGCCGCCGCACGACCGCGCCCGGGGCAGCGCTGCGGCCGCGCCCTCGCCGGGGTTAAAGCGAGAGGGGGTCCCGCCCGCCCCTCAGGGCCCCCGAGCACCGACACCCCCCGGCACCCCCTGGAGGGGGTGGTGCGCTGCGGCGGGAGTGCTGTGAACGGGACTAGGGGTGGCCGGGAGAGGTTGGTGACAGAGTGGTTCCATGGTGTAATGGTTAGCACTCTGGACTCTGAATCCAGCGATCCGAGTTCAAATCTCGGTGGAACCTGCATATTTTCTTTCCTTCTTTCGTTTTTTATCTTTTCGACTTTTTGTGTCCAAACGATCCCCGGGCATTCTCTGAGCTGCCTGAGTCCCTGTGCCTAAATGGTGAATGGACACACTCAGCTCCCCGGACTCCTGTACCCAAACAATATCCAGGCATGTACCATCCAAGCTCCCCAAGCCTCCTTTCCCAAGTGATGGATGGGCACACTGAGCTCTTTGGGCCTCTTCACACACAGTGAACCTCACCTCACCTTTTGCCTGGTGCCCACCAACCTTAACCTTTGGCATGATGTGGGTGCCCTTCTCCTGCCTCCATGGGCAGGCACTGGCCTCACCCCAAAGGCACCCACAAGCACAGGAGAGCTCGGGGTGGGTTGGTGGGAAGCCCCCCCAAGGTCTCACAGATCCCTCCTGTGAACTGAGCTGAGAGGGGCATGTGAAACCAATGGAGCTTGTGGTGGAGGTATCAGAGATGCCAACAAGCCCTTTCAGCTCATGAGGTTCAGAGGCCATGAGCACAGACCCCTTTCCCACTGCCATCCTTGCCCACCCTGCTTCTCTCTTCCCAAAAGATGGTCCAGTTCCCCTTGTCTGCTCCTGTGCCATGGGAGACACCAACTTTGTAGTCAGCTTCTCCTGGTGCAGGCTTGACATCTAAACAACTGAGGATAAAAATAGCACTTGTGTCCAGATGATTAAACCGAATCCCTTAAAACCTCTCTTTTCCCACCAGCCTGCCTTCAGCAGCAGTGTGTTTGCCATCACTGCAGTCAGTGGCTGTGTCATCATTCCTGTGTGTGAAAGTAACCCCCAGGCATCAACAGCAGTGCTGTGCATCAGTTACCGTCTGCTGGAACCGTAACGAGCCAGAACGTGATCCTCTGCGTTTAAAAATAAATAGTTCACGCTGCCTCAGAGCTTCTGAGTGAGGAAAACAAAACATTAATAACAAAGACACCTGATGTGTGACCACAGTGTGTCACGCCACAGGAGTACAGTGCTGCCGGCAGAGGCTCTCCAGGAGCATCGGGTGAGACTGGAGCATTGAGAGCATCATGGTCTGGGCTCACCCATATCCTGCTGCCAGCCTCTTATATGCCCTGCACCTCCAGCTCCTCACAGGGGGTAGCTTAGTAGCAGGAGGTCTGTAGGAGTCTGTGTTGTCTTTGGATTCATTCTTTTTATCTCCAGAAAAACCCAGAACCCACAAAACCTTGAGCCTGAAAATGCTCATCCTGCTCCTGCCACCTTTCTTAATCCTCTGGCATTGACTAGTACATCAAATGGATAGCAGATACTTGTCTGTGTAGAGGCTGGGTATATTTATAATTCAGGAGCTCAGGTTTCCATCTCATGTCCTATTTGCACTTGCCCATTGAACTTTGTTGTTAAAAAGCTATTAATTTTCACTTGATGTTTCTCAGACCTGGTTTCATCCTCCAGAATTGCTATTAGCGCTAAAACATCTTAAAAGAACACAGATGAAGTATTTTTAGTTATCCTCCTGTAGGACCTGTTCTCCTTTTCACACTTTGGATTTTGTTTGTGAGCCTAGAAACACCCTTTATTTACATTTTTCATGTATGCAAGCTTTACTTCCTCTTGCACCTAATTGCAGACGTTCCTCATCTAGAACTGGCTTACCTTATGCAAGACTTTAGGGTACAGGGTGAGGACAGTGGCTCTTCTGACTGAGGTAAAAATCACAGTTCCCATATTGCTGCACCACTGTCACTTCTTGAACTTCAGCCATTATAAAGCAGAGGCATTTTTACCAATGATTTTTACCAAAACATAAAAATTTGTGCAGATTGCCATGGAGTTGAGCAGCAGCAGGGACTACTTCTATCTAAGCCTGTTTAAATGCAATTGATCATTTTAAAACAGATTCTTCATGGTGAAAACTGAAACAGCAGAAAGAGGTCTGTGTCTAAACAGGAATCAACAGAGCAGGACATGAGGAGACCGTTGAACTAGCAAGGAGCTCCAGAAATTAAAGTCTTATATCCTGTTCAGTCCTGGGTTAATTTTGTTGCTGTTCAAGCCCCAAATGAGAATATCCAAACCCTCAGGAAATTTCACCGTCAGCACAGTCTGGTTTGGGCTGCTCTGCTCTTTCTCTGTGTCCCCTCCCAGAGCGAGTTGCTGCAGTGATGGGATGGCCTGGGACACCGGCCGTGCACAGGAAACACGGCCAGAAAGCAGAGGTCAGGCCTGGAATAACAGAGACCGTGCGCTCTCCAAGTGACAGCTTTTAATGTGAGAACAGTCACTCGGCACTGGCATTTCTGCTGTGTTAATTGCCATTAGTGTCATCCTTGCGGGAACACTAAATTCATGGCAAACCTTGAATTAGAGCGCTCTCATAATTCCTAACTTAGGCAGAACCATTTGCAGAGGCAGCACGTCCCAAGCAACTGGAGCAGAGACAAGGAATGATACTCAGCTGGGCCTTGGATGTTCAATTTAGCGAAGAAAAGAAGCAGAGGTCACACTCATAACTGCGTATTTATGGGTCTGTTCTGGAAAATCATAGAGCAGCTACCAAAAAGGGCCCAGCACCATTAACGTGCAGATGTGTGTCAGGGCTCCCAGCTCTCAGCTGCCCAGCCCCAGGCAATGTGCATCAAGCTCTCCCTGCACCCAATCCTCATTTCATTCTCCACTTCCCTCCTTCCACCATTTCCTGAGATCCCCAAGAGTAATCCTGGCCTAATAAAGTAGAAAATTTACCACCATCTTTGAAGGTTGTGGCATTCCCACAACAAGGTCAAGGTGTCTTTGCAGAGTACACCGGTGGTATTTGACATGGGAATGGCAGAATGTGAAACAGGGATGGCCATTATTTGCTGCTGGTCCCAGCTTTTCTGGCTCTGAAATTCCTGTTCACACTTTGCCAAGCCCATCTCTTTGCAAAGCTCAGAGAAGATTTGGAATTGGAAATCACAATAATTCAAAATTGTCCTTGAAGGGCCGTTGACCCAAATTCCTATTTCCCAGATAAAAGCAGGCCCTGGCTTCCCCAGGGCAGAAAGCAGGAAGGACAAAAGCAGAGCCCCAGAACTCTGTTTTATCAGAGGAGAAATATTTCCTAAGGGGAAAACTCAATCAATACTTTGCAATTTCCTAACAATCCATGAATCATTGCAATTATGCCGAGATAATTCAAGCTTTCCAACCTAGCTGCTAAATTAGAGAAAAGCGTACTCCTAGCACGCACTACCCCCAGTTTGACATGTCAGCAGAAAAAAACCCTTCAAATATAAAATCCATCCACTGAAATTAAAAAAAAACAACCGCTTTTTTAAAACCCTAGACCAATTTAAAGGGTCTACAATGTACAAGGATTCTATTTTTCAGGTAATTCTATGCCACAGGTAGGAATAATGGAAATACATGGAGTCAATAGGAATTTTTCTGTTGATGACTTATTTGCATTCCATCACTTTCTATGTCCTTTCTGATTTCTACAGCTCTAAGAAGAAAAGGTATAAGAAGAAATAGACCAAATCAAAATTAATTTCTAAATTAGCCTTTCCTTTCCTAACCTTGAAGTTGAAATAAAAAAAGGCCTGAATCTGAACACATTTTATATCCAAAAATGAATCTCAGTCTGGTTTTGCTGTTCTTCAGGGATCCCTGCAGCACTGCAGAAAGAGTGGGAAGGGAACAGAAAAATTAACCATCTTCTGGAGACATTTTTCACTAGGACAATATTATGGTAAGCAGAAAGGAAGGAAAGTTTTCAGTGTGTTTTGGGAACAGGAATTGAGTGCAAGACTCAATGACTTCGTGTTCCTTGTGATGACTGTCAAAATGAAGTCATCAGTTTCCTGAATGCATTTTGGACTCAACACTCATCTCTTTGTCTCTGCTGCCTCCAGAGACACACTAGCAAGATAACCGTGGCAGCCCCAGGACAATTGCTGCCGAAGATATATAGAATCATCGTTCAAAATCTTCTTCCTCTTACACACTCTGCCAGAGGGGTTTATTTCCTATCTAGGGTCAAAATTTGCTTGATGTTGGAGTTGGTACCAGGCAAATGCAGAGACATCAGCGCAGGCGTTATCACGTGGCCCATCATCTTCTAATTTGGATTCAAAAGATCAGCCCTGGGGAATGAGGAAGCAGTTTGGGTTCTGTGGCCAAGTCATTCTCTGCTGAAACAACTGGCGGGGCTGGCTGGCTGTGCTCAGCATGGCCACGTTGTTGGGGAGATGCACGGTGGTACTGGGAGCCAAGCTGAGACTGTAAAACTTTTCTCATTAAGATCATTAGAGAGCTGTCAGATGGAACAACTGGGATGGCTTTGATCTGGCAGAATACCCTTCCTCCTGTTCCCAGACCTTGGGAACTATCCAGTTTTCCATAATTTTTTTTTTCAAGTCATTCAAACATACTCTTTGGGTTTTCTATAGGTTGCAATAACTTCTTCAGGCAAACTGGAGGCTGTAACAGCTATTACAATATTAATTTATTAAATAGAAACCCTGATATTTCAGCGATTCCTCTATAAATATATGCACAGTTGGTTTTGCCAAGAAAATGACAAAATGTTGCTGACTGTCCCAAAGATATTCCCTATAAATCCACTAGGTGTCCTACTGTTTTCAAGCAATTAGGATCAAGGTGTGCTTGGGTTTTTCCCTAGTTTTGCCAGTGAGGAATTAGTTTGAGGCTTTAGTGGAATTAGGTCTGGGTTTGCAGGTTGAAAAGATGTGTACGTGTGGTTTGTGTGACACAGCAGGACATCCGGCTCACAGCAGCAGCACTTTTGGCAAATGCCATTAATGTTCCCCCCAGAGACCAACTCAAGGTTACACGCTGGAAGAGAAAAAGGGAAAAGAATCTGCCTTCCTCTCTTGGGAATGCTAAACAAGATCCAGCCGAGCCAAATCCTCTTTTCAGTCAACCTTGGGCATCTATTTATAGGACTGCTAAAGCGAGGCCAATGCTGACCTCAAAGGTGGTGGCAACACACGTTAACCTTCATCAGAGCTGCTCTGCACAGGCTGCAGTTGTGACATTCCTGGTCACTGTCCCCATCCCTGACGGGTGTCCCGCTGCTTGCCAGATCCTGTCACAGCACATGCTCACAAGGTGTCCTGTCACTCCCAACAGGGAGGGCATGTAAATACATACCAAGAAAAGCAAGCTGAAAAGCAACCAAAGGATAATTTTCTCATCTCAGAAAATACTTAGGGTGGAGTGTGGCCATTGGACAGTCTCCAGCTGCTTGGCTGCTCTTCCGTGGCGTGACCTGGAGCACACACACCATATCAATTGTGCTATCCAGGACATCCCTCATCTGCCTCTTTGTTACTTGCACTGAGCCTCAGATATCTCCTAGGTATTGAAAAAGCATCTTTCATTATTCCAGTGGTTTTCAGTGCTCAGAAATGCAGTATTTCAGTGAGGGACAACTGCAGGTTGATTTTTATGGTCTTGTCACTGAAGCCCAAATCACATTCTGTGTAATCCTCCCAGCCTTGCCCTCCCAAACAGGGGCTGCTGCATTTGCAAATATTCCTCCTGTTCACTCTCATTTCACTGGGCTGCCCTATCTATGCAAGGCAAGTGAGGAGAAAATCAGTTTTGTTTTCTATTTAACAAATGCCAGAGGCAGAGATGCTCTCAAACAATGAGATTGTCTCCTCTTCCAGTAGGTGCTTCATGGCCAGAAGTCCTGCCTGGGGCTATTGGCTGTGCAAATAGGCACTGGGCAAGGTGTCAGCACCAGTTTAATCACAAACTGCAAGGGGAAATCAGAGGGGAAACAAGAGCCTCCTGTCCTTGGCCCACCAGGACTCCTTGCCATCAGGCATTGCGCATCATGGGAAGTGCTGAGCATCTGTCCTCTGCCATGTGTTACTGCACTGCCTTTCTTCCCTGCTATCTGTGCTCAAGGTATGGCAGTCCTTTTCCTGACTACCTGCAGGAAGAAAAGGATACTCGGATCTTCCAAGAGTGTATCTGTAGGTACCTGCTCCAGTCCCACCCCTGTGCAGGGTGTACCATATGCTGGCTGTGAGGGAATTTAACCTGGTCCGGCGCTTGTGTTTGCTGTGACACCCAACAAACACCTCAAGCCTTGCCATGATTCAGAGCATAATGTGTGGGAGCCATCTGGTCCCGTAGCTGAAGGAGCAAATGGAAAATCTGATGAAAACACAAACAGTCACAATGAGAGACTGAAAAGATGTGTTGATATTACAAGGAGAAGTCTCCTTTTGTGGGGGGTAATCTCATCACCCATTGCCTCTTTCCTGCTCCCTCCTCTGGAAACCTGCTGATAGCCAGGTTGCACTCAGCTCTGGGAGTACTCACACCTTTGGGATGCTAAAAATATGATTCGTGTGCTTGAGCAAACCACCCGAGACAAGAATTTGCTCAGCAGCCAGCTGCGCAGTGAGCAAGATGTGCAAGATGCTTGCAGAACAGCATATTTTACGGAACTTGGATTGATCCAGAACTTTGGCTGGTTTAAGATGTGTTCTCGATTGGGATTAGTCACTAATATTGTCTCACTACTGTGCAGAATTAAAGCTTGTGGCTGTGACAGACTGGAATTTCACCTCAGCTTCCCTAGATATTCTCAGCCCTGGAATGGAGGTGTATTTGGGAGGGACTGGAGCATTAGGGGAGAAACAAGGAACTCAGTGCAGTGGATGGGGTAGAGCTTGGGATGGCTTGGATTTGGCAGAGTTTTTGTGTAACTTGTCCAGGACACTGGGTTAATAGAAGTTGTTTCATTGTATTTTGGAGTCAGTCTGGGTTTCCCTCATTCTAACCCTGATTTCTGATGTTTGGAGGACACAGGGAAGGCAGGGACACAGAAGATGCCTATTTTAGTACTTCTCTTCAGGGAATGCACATTTCAGACAGGTACACATTTGTTTCCTCTAACACCAAATTAATGGGAATTGATGTATTGACTCTACAATTCTTCTAAAAATTGCTTCAAGATTTGGCCTGCTTCCAGGCTGGTTAAATGCAATGTGCACACAGTTCAAGACAGATATTTAATTATTCTAGTATTAATATAGTTTAAAAAATTCAGTTCCCTGTGAAATGCAGAAGGCAATAGTGTAGAGAGCAGCCCAGAAAGGCACCATATCCTGGTTTCATCCCACAGCAAGGGCAGCAGGTGAGGGGGAGATTCTGCCTCTCTGCCTCACTCAGGTGACACCCCACCTGCAGAGCTGCCTCCAGCCCTGGGGAACAACATCAGAAGGATTTGGAGCTGCTGGAGCAAGTCCAGAGGAAGCCATGGAGATGCTCTGAGGATTGGAGCCCCTCTGCTCTGGAGCCAGGCTGGAAGAGCTGGGGGTATTCAGCCTGGAGAAGAGAAGGCTCTGGGGAGACCTTAGAGCCCCTTCTAGTGCCTAAAAGAGCTCCAACAGAGTTGGAGAAGGACTTTGTACAAGGGCCTGGAGGGACAAGACAAGGAGGAATGGCTTCCCACTGACAGAGGGCAGGGTTAAATGGGATATTGGGAAGGAATTCTTCCCTGTGAGGGGAGTGAGACCCTGGCACAAGTTGTCCAGAGAAGCTGTGGCTGCCCCATCCCTGGAAGTGTCCAAGGCCAGGCTGGAGGGGCTTGGAGTAACATGATCTACCCTCTGTAAGGTGTCCCTGCCCATGGCAGGGGGTTGGATCTGGATGATCTTTAAAGTCTCTTCCAACCCAAACTATTCTGGGATTCTATGATTCCATTATACAATAATAACCTGAGTCAGTCATTTGTCAGTCTCAAGGCTTAAATCCACTGTCTCTATGACTATTCCTATATTTAACTAAATAAATACTGGCAAAGTACTCACCTCAGGTACTCAGCTACTGTATTTGTAGACTATTACAGCTGGTGATGGGGTCAGTAGCTCTGACCCAGGAGGAGGTGACCGGTCTGGGGGGATTGTCCCAAAAGGAATCGCCTTCCTGAGGCCCGGTGTCTTCCCTCAGCTGCTGGCCAGGAGGGCCTGTGCAGAGACTGTCAGCTCTTTAGTGATATCAGCTCGTGATTTCAGCACAGCTCTGCAGGGCAGCCTTCAGGCCAAGCCAGATCAGAGAGAGATGAGAGGCTCGTGTGGCTGGTTCCGCATGAAGGGAGCTTTATTGTTGGTCCCCTCCGGGGAAGGGGAAAGCCAGGGACGAGAGCTCTCTGTCACAGGGGCAGAGGCCTAGCTTTTATAGGGATACAGGGGATGGGTGAAGGCCAATGGGTTACAAAGGATCTGCATAGGGTCTCCTAAAGGTTTGTGGGTCTGTCTTTTCTCGCCGTGACCACAGAAGTGGTTGCCTTTCCAGGGAGTCCTGCTGGGCGATTACAAAATCTCTTATCTCAGCAGAGATCCCTCCAGGGCAGGGGCTGGGCATATCCCACAGTAGACTATGGGAACATCTCTGTGCCAGGTAGGCTCCTGGTCCTAAAAAGAGAAATAACTTGTATTAGGAATGGAGTTAAGAGTCCTGTATTTGATTCTTTGATCACTGTGTCTCTGCTTTTATGATCTCACTAGGACAGTTACTTGATGCTTCTGTATTTTGAGTGTCAACATGACTCCTCCAAATATTTGAAGTCATCTTTGTGTTTAATTTCTTTTCTGGCAAAACAGCATCCACTGCAGTTTAAGAATAGAATACATTTTTAAAAAGTATACAACTCCAAAGCATAGAACATAGAATTTCTGGGCAAAATTCTCCTCTCAGTTACACTTATATAACTCTGGAGTAGTGTCTTCCTCTTTCTTGTTACTCTGAACCTCCTTTTCATCTCATTGGGTGAGAGCCATAGGATCTACCACACATGGCTAAATCCTATTTCATCACAACTGTTGCAATCTCCTAGACAAAATTACAATCTCAGAGGAAGTACATAAAGATGCATGGGCCTCAATATCCTAAAAATATGCTGCTGTCAGTTGTTCTCTGTTAGTAGTTTTCCATGCAAATGAAAATACTGTGGTGGTGGAGAACTGCTGAGCTATCTGGAGCAGATATTTTCTCCACACACGCAAGCAGAGAATCTGCACTATTTGGCTGAGCTCCTTTATAAAACATGTTCAACAGCTCTTTCTTTAAACAAAGAAAGGGTTTGCTCTAAATCATTTGATATTTATTTTGTATAACTTGGCTGTCCATGCTATAGAAATGCTGTTATGGTCCAAGAAGACAGATTGCCTGGGCTGGAAGCCCCAGCCCTGTTCCAGGGAAGCACATGGCTTCCTTACAATGATTATGATTAATATAATTACTATTCAGTATATGGTGCAATTGTTTTTGGTGTTTAAAACAGAACAAAACAAAACAAAGCAGGTTTGGAAAGGAAAACAGAGCATCAGAAAAAAAAATTGTTAAATAGGAAGTGGTTGACTTTCAGGAAGTAACTCCATATCCAGATTCTGCTATCCAGTGCTTCCAGTCATCAGAGAATGGGGGAAAAAAACCCCATTAAATATCCCAATGGTCCTTTAGAAAATAATGCACCTCCCTTTCTGTAGGTACAACATTTTACATCTCCTGTCCAACAGCTGGTGGTGTCAAAGGCCAAGCGAGCAGGACGTGGAATGCAGAGCCTGACATTTTTCAGCGGTTGCTGAAGGCAAAACCATCTAAAACTGTAGCAGATGTTCACTTGCTTCCTGTCTGCTTATCAGCCTTGCAAAGGCACTTGGGTTTTGTGCTTGTTGTGCCAAGGGTAGCTATGGAGATCTCATACAAGCTGTGCAATAGTGATACGCTGAAGAGTTCTTTATGTATTTGGTTATGAATGATCAAGAAAATATTATGGTTTCCAAGAACTCGGTCAAAATTTTCCATATGTACATTAGATGTTCCCCTCGCATGACAAGAAAATGACAGTGTATAAAATAACTTAAGAAATACACTTCTGCAGTGAAGATGTTTGTTTGGCCTCAGTGTGCTCATGTTTTATACATTGTTTCTAGTACACCATGAAATAAAGAATAGTATCTGCAACCAACTGTATTTCTCCAAGGCCTTGAAAATGCTCAAGAAGAGTTTTTAACTGTCAATTTAAATATCACTGCCACAAATCCTTTTTTCTTGCACCTCAGCTGTTTTAACTCCTGTTTTTATTCATTATGAGCTCCTGTAAATTAAAACTTTAATATGAATGACTATAGGTAAGTGTTAAAGCAGAGCTCCATCTATTCTAGAGCTTTGAGATAGCTTAATGAGACTGATTTTTACACTGATGCATTTATATTATTATGCATTCCCAATACAGTCAAGATGCAGGGCAATTAAGTTCATTGCTTAATAGATGGAAGTTCTTTTCCTCCATGAAATAGAAGAAATAAAGGAATTTACTTTATGTAAATTCTAGCCCAGATGTTTTGCTTTAAGGGTAGCAGAAAAGGATGGATTTGGAAAGGTTCCTTTGCCCATGTTGAAACTGGGAACCAAAAGTTACAGCTTTGACTTATCACTGGTAGACATGGTTATAGATATTCCCATGGGAAACAAAAGGTTTCAGAGGAACAGTGGCTCTGTTGGTGTTTGCCACATTTCACGTAACACTATCCAGGAAAAAGAGCACTAGGTAACCATTATTGCACTTTTAAATTGTCAATACCATTGCAAATCCATGTTAACCTGGAAATGCAAACAATGGGCACAGAGTATTCCTTCTAGGGGTGATATTCTCTGCATTGCAACATCATGACGCATGGCCCAGGAGGAACTGAAGCCCTTTGGGACAGTTGGTTCCAGGGGAAGTAGGTGTGGACATTCTTTTGAGAATATGAGCTCCCATACGAAAGCTGGAGGCCTAAAATTCAGTCACCTTCCTGTCCCCAAAGGCAAGGAACAACAAAGCAATGCATGAAACAAAAGAGAAAAGTTGTTGAAATTAAGATATGAGGACTTCATGCAAAGGGCAGACTTGCAGGCAAAGGATGATCTGAAGAATGCGGCAATAGAAACTGCCTGAAGCATCTGGGAAAACACCATAAGAAGTACAAAGATGAAAGAGGAAAAGAGGGAAAAGGGGGACCCAGAGATCAAATTTGTATGAGCTGGGAATGTAGAGAAGGTGAGCACAATTCTGTTGGTGAGTTCCTGGAAGAGATGCAGTAAATATATTAAAAAAAAACAATGTACTGGTACTGTGACTGGGTAGGAGAGTTTTTGTCTGAAGAGTTTGAAAATTGAGGTCACAGTATTTAGACTTCAACCGTACACGGTAGCACAGTTGGAAGCAGGATGGATGAGATGGTTTAACAGGGCTTCATTGTAGTCACATTAATTCAGTTTAAATAATTAATTCTCTTTTAAATTGACTCTACTCTGCACACTTGACATTTTGGAAAAGCTGCCATTGCCTGGCCTTCTGGTAAACGCTTTTGCATCTGTTTTCCATTGTTTTGTTCTTGAAAAAAATCCTTGTCACTAACAGGAACCATCAGCAGCATGGAACAAATTGACTTGCCAAGGACATTTCCTCCCATCTCATTATTTATACTGGAAGTACTCTCTTTTTTTTGTATCAAGAGTCAGTCTGTGATTTTTTTAAATTGCCATTTATTAAGGTAGTTTTGTACTGTATTATAAGTCAAATTCTAGCTTGGTTACATAAATTACTTTCTGTGCATCAACATTTGATCATACATTTTCCAAGGAGGTGATCAAGCAGTTTAATTAATAATCAATTCACAACTTCTCTCTGCCTACCTCATTTATGAAGAGCCCCTGACTGTTGAAAGAGAGGGTCTCCCCCAGGTACAAATCAGCAGATACATCACTATCCCCCTTCTGCTCTTAGCACATTGATTTTGAGCCTCAAGTGGCTGAGATTGAGTGGATCTATAATATTATTTGACACAAATTGGGTTAAACAAACAGGTTTTGTCTTTTACTCTCAAGGTGATTTGGTTTGTGTTTTCTCTTATATCCTTTCTCAGCTCTTGGTTGTGGATCAGTTGCTAAGAAAGTGTTCATCTCCTGTAAACTCCCCCATGGAAGTGTCAGTGCTGTATGGCAAAGGAACACAAACACAATTTGGGGGGGGGGGGTCCGTTGGAGTTGGGGCTCCTTCAGGTAGCCTGGAGCCAACCCTCTGAGAGCTCAGCAAAGGGCAGAGCCTGGGCTGACCTACATTCCCAGTGACTCACCATGAGATTTAATGTTGTTGCTCTGTTTTGCTGGTTTCTCAGCAGTTGCTCGCTCAGGCTTTAAACAAGGGCACTCTTACCTAACCAAATCGATGGATGAGCAGTTAGGACTCAATCTAATAGAGCCAGTATTTGTAATAATAGAAGGGCACATTCCAGAGCAGTTACAGAAGAAAGGAATTTCAGATAATTAGGAGAGGAGTTGAGCAGTGATACAGATTTTAAAAGTACCAAAGATAAAATAACAGATACTAAAAATATCTGTATTGAGATTAAATCCTCATGACTCAGTACTCAAGCCAACTTCCATTCTCTAGGAATTAGTAAGGAAATAATCCAAACAGGGTAGGTCGTGGTGTGTTGCCTTACTCTGGACTTACACTTACACTTCAAAGATGTATCTCACACTGAAAAAGGGCAGACTCAGGTCTGACTTTTCAGGGCAATTGAAAATTTTAAAAAGTATGTTCTGTAGTTGCAGCTTTTTTAAAAAAATGGTGAGTTTATTTCTATCTAGAAAAAAATTGAATAGTGAGCACCCTGGATCTTGAAAGGCAAAAGCACTGACAGCAGGGCCAGAGATGCATTCTTTGTGACAAGAACATAATTTTAAATACCTGTAACTTTCTAGCAAATAACTGGGGAGTGATGAATACAGCTTGCAAATAGAAACACAATTTCTTTTCTTTTTTTCTGCATGAAGTGTTCTCTGACTAGATGCAAGACTTTGAAAGTATTGAAGATACTGTAAGCATTGAAAGTACTTTGAAAAAAATTAGTATTTTGAAAAGTATTTTGACATGCTGTAGAATCTCAGAAAAGCAGAAATCTGTGTTAGGAGAACTTCAGCTACAATCTGGGTCAGATTTTCAGTGCAGATGTGTCAGATGCATTTCCTTGGAAGCTCTCCATGACAGTTAGTGAGAAGAGTGACCCAACATTTTCTCACCGTACAAAATAACCGTTCTGTTTGATGATGTAATGTGCATGAAGCACTGCTTGGATTTCCACAGCAGAGTCCTGTTTAAGCTTGTTTGGGAGAAGAGATTTTGTCTCAGAAGAGTTTCAAACATAGTCTAGCAAATCTCTTTGGTACATCTTGACTGATCTCAATCAGTTTTCGGAATTTTAATGATCTGGTTTTATTTCCAGATAATGACTATTTATGTAAATGAGATGCCTTATAAATAAATATGGAAAATATTCCATAATATTAATTACAGGCTTTATGGTTCAAACACTTATTATATAAAGGCAAATGGTGCTGGGGATTGTCTTTCAGTTTATTAATTTAGTTACTTTGTTAGTTTTATTTTAACTTGACTTACATATGTTGGGCAGTATTTCCTGAACTAAAACAAGGTGTATTGTGTGCCTGGATATATCAAAGGATATAGAAGGACAGTAAAAATCAAAGTGCATCATACAGTGGTAGTAGTAAATGGAACCCAGACTTCAGAAAGTTTTTGTCTAAGAATCAAATAAATGAGTTTTACTTGGAGAATCTCAGCTTAAGTGTTGTTAGCCATTTACTCAAAAATTAGTTTTAAATTAATTATAATCCTTTGCACTTCTATAGCTGCTTCTCTTGAGAATCTCAGTAGTGTTCTACAAACATTAATTAAGCCTAATAGTACTCCTGAGAAGTGGTTAAGTGATAGACATACTTCACCCACCATGATATAAGCAATCTCTAGAACAAAATACAAAAACCTTAAACAGTAGGACTACACAAGAGTTTAGAGTCTGAAGTATCCCAGTCAGGTAAAATGGTGGTGAAGGTTTAGCTATGTGGAATACAATTGCAAAGCCTGGACATGATTCAAAGATGAATAAAAGTGCAAATAATAAGGAACTCTTCACTAGAGATCTCTAGTGAAGGAAAGTTGGTTTTTACCTGATGCGAGAGGAGATACCCACAGTATCACGTGGTGTGGCTCTGGTGATGAATTGGATACTGATTCAGAGGAAAACCGCTGTTTGCAGAAATCACCCCCAGATGGGCCAAAGAGCAGGCATCCACATGGAACATTTAAGGCTGATGCATGAACAGCAGGGATAGCAGTTAAGTCCTTCTCTCACCCCTGAGGGAACAGGAGCTGCTGAAAATAGCAACAAACCAGCAGTATCAGTGTGTACATTTACAGCCCCAGACTGTTATTTTTGCTGGCGAATCTGCATGCACAATTTCCTTCCTGATATTACTCCACAAAGAGAAGCTTTTGTTATCTGGCTTTACTGATGACAGCAATACTTAAACCAGGTTAGTGTTGGCACAGACAGCCAGCTGGCTTTGGTAGATGCATTAGGATTTGGGCCATCCTCAAGCAACACTTCTGCTGTCCCATGCTCACAAAATGAGCTGCAAATATTTGTCCAAACTGTACACGCTGATTGCTGACTAATGACAGAAGAGGTATGGATGGCATCATTGCTTGACACACCAACCCGCAGCAACACAGCCAAGCACAACTTAACTGTTTTCTTTCTCCCTAACACCAAAGGCCATCCCCTGAGTCTCTTACCATTCGAAAGCTGATAGCTGCTGCCATGCTGCAGTGCCTTGTGAATAATTTTAGCAGTTGCTGAGGGAAACTTTACGATGCGCAGCCTAAGTCCTTAGATGCACACTCTGAAATCTTGAGGAAGCAAATCAGCACTGGAAAGGGAAATTGTAATAAGTTTGCACCAGATTTTTATTTATAAAAATGACTTGGAAGCAGCTGGATCTCCTCCTTGGGTACATTCTCTTTCCTTTTTGTTTCCCAGCATTTCTGTGCTTTTGGGACCAGAAACTCTCCCATAAATATTGGCAATACATGCTTGCCGAGAAACTCTACCTGCTGGAGAAAAAATCTGCTCATTTTATCCAAGTGGAATGCCTAGATACTGCAATTAGACAATTAGACTTTATCCTTACACATATACAGTAACATTCTTTATTTGCATTTGTGAATTGTAATTCAGGACACACATGACTCCAGTGCTTCTGCTGAGTTCAGTGGCCTGTGGATCAGGGCTCGTATTTGCTTCATTTCCCCATATTTTTAGCTGCTTTTAATTACTTTACCTAGAGAAGGGGCTAAAAAATATTTTCTTTTTTTGTTTTTAATATATATATGCTATTCTATTTCCTTTTATAATTTATAGTCAGTAGTTTCCCTGGAGTGTAAAAGCTTTTCAGAAATACTATATTTGAATCAGTAAAAGGAAGAGTTGACTGCACTGTTGTACGGCTGCACCATAATATTTAAATACTTTATTTATTTCAAAATCTCTCCTAGAATTTAATCATTCCAAGCAGGGACAGTCTCTTTATGTCAAAAGGGATAAGTTCCAGATTTTCAAATATGCATATACGAAAAAATCCATGAAGACGTTACTTCGTTTCCAGTGTGATTCCAGCTTGCCAAAGGCTCCATTTCACTGCATAACCCTCCGGATGCAGATCCATTACTGCACCGTAAAGTGGGTTACTGGACAGGGTAAGGCAATTCATCTTCTGAAATGCAGAGTCTTGTTTTGCCAGTTACGGAGTTTATAATTATCCATTATCTTCCTAGTTATTTTCACCAAGGTTACAGATAGGTCTATTTGAAAGGTATTCTGTTGGGTTCTCTTGGAGGCTCATCCTTCCCCTCGTAGAGGTAGATGAGCAGCGCACACAGCACAGCCAAGCGAGTTCAAAAGGCATAAAACTGGTGAGAAACCGAACAGATTAAGTCCCAAACTGCACACTTAAGAAACTGAACTAAAATTGTTTTGCCTATGGAAGCCAGTCTCTGCCAGGAAAAACTGGGAATAGTGATAGCTGCCTTTTTTTTTTTTTTTTTTAAAGCACTGCTGAAGCCCCATGAATTATAAATCGTCAAAGCTCACAATCCTGGGACAAAGTCTCTTAAAATCATGTCCTGGGACAGCAAAGTTCTCCATTTTATTCCTGGCTCTGTCACTGACCATCTGCCACTTGTCTTCTGCCTTGCTTGAGTTCACCCATGTGTAAAATGCACTTAAAATAAGCTAAACCAGACTTTGAAAATTACTTCAGTGCCACAAGCTAGAAATTTGGGGTTGTAACATGGAAAAAAATTATTCTGTGGTTGCTGGTCCATAGAAAGCCTGCGTGTCTCTCTGGCTGCACTCCGGGGGAGGCTAAATCTGGCTGCCAGGGCTCCGCCCTGCACTTGAGAGGCAGCAGAATCCCACATTAAGCGTGCTTGGTGCCTGCCCACTGCACTACATGCAATTGTTAATTTGTGTAATTAGCTTACTATGCACAACAAGAATCTGATCCAACACTAACTGGAATTAATAAGTAGACTTCAGTGACTTAATGATCTTGGGCTGGGGTCTTCAGGTGCAAGTAGAGCTCCTTGCTCAGAGATCCCAAAAATCCCTGGGAAGGGAAAGGCTTTGTCTGACTGACACATAGACACATCTCTGTGCAATGAGCCTGGCAGGAGCTGGGCACACAGTAAATCTGTCTCTGACTGTACAGTAGCACTATTCACTGATGCTGCTCTTTATTCACAAATAAATACAGCACTATAGTCACAATTTTTCATAGGCCCTTTCACACGTGGCTTTAGAAGAGTCTTAAAGTGGAAAATTGATGACAAGCTATGCAGGAAAGCTTCGTGGCGAGATTTGTTAGGAAAGGTGACTTGATAAAAGTGGTGACAAGCTAATAATGAAATGGAACATTGCAATTAAATGTGCTGGTGGGGAAGAAAGTATGCCACAGCCAAGAGCATGAGCAGCAGGTAGGTCAGGGAGAGAAAGCAGCAGAGGCTTGATGGAACAGGGTGGGAAGGGGGGGAGATGTAGGAACAAGAAAGACAAGACAGAGATAAGCACTGTTAGCTGTGATGGCAGGATTGGGCAGAAACTACTTTGGTGTTTGCATCAAGCCTTGCAGAGAGAGATCCCTGTCCCTGACCGCAATTTGTTGACATTGACACAATATGTAATTAAATGCAGATAGTCCTAGAAGGACAGAAATGGTGGAGGGAAACAAATTGACAGCAAAACAAAGACATCTACACAAAGTTTTACTTATAAAAGAGCTGAAAAGTATGAAAAATGCCAGAGTATTTGTTTCTCTAAAATGAGTTTCTTTTAGAAATAGTCTAGAATATTTTAATGGCTATGAACTTAAACCCTGCAAAGAGAGCTATTCATACATCAGTGCAGGGATTTTGCTCAGTATACAGGCAGCTGTAACAATACTCTTAGAAACAGGAACAGACCCATTAATCTTGGATGTTAACGCTGAAGCCTACATGAAATTTATGCCTACATGAAAAATGAGCAAGGGCAGAGAACACAGAACAGTTTGCATATCAAAAATTACTAACACTAGCCAGAAGATGGACTTCATTATTGCTATTTATTTGAAAAGCATTTCCAAGATTAAAATATATCGGAAATTGATTTAGAAAAGTTTCTACCAGCACACAAAATAATTTAAAGACATGCTACAGGACACAGAGCATCTTGCTGCAGTGACTAGTGAGATTCTGGGTTCTTGGTCTCTCACTTACCCCACTGTGTACTGTCGGGAGAACCACGTTCTTTATGGGTGTGGCTAGAAATACATTTCAGGTGGAAACACAAGGAATGAGCAATATTCTTGTACTCCCTGACACATTCCTTACTCGGTTTGCTGCCTGTTGAGAAAAAAAACCAGACAGACTCAGCTTCCAAATATCAACCCTGGCAGTGCAGAGCTGTGCCTGCATGTCCAGGCTTGCATATGAGTGCTCCTGTCCAGGTAGACACCAGCTTGTGTCAGCCACCACATTTCCTATATGAGGGCACGAGGAGCAGCATTTCTGCTGTAAGCAATCTAAATAATAAAGGCATGTGGGGACAAACAGTGTTATTTTATACTTTTTTGGTTTTATATTCTCCTATTTGGTCAGATTTTCAGAGGGATGAGGCAAACCAAGAGAGTAGCTTTGAACATAATCTGAGTATTTACAGTTCAGTTTTTATAAATGCACAGCATTTACAAATTCAGAACTTCATATGAATTTTATGGCTTTTATAACAAGCCACATCTAAACCCTCCAGCCAAACATCCAAAACTGAGGTAAGCCTGAATTCAAACTCAAAATTGTATGGTTGGAGCCTATCCCTAAACAGTACTTCGGTATAAAATTTGGAGACTCAGGGTTGCAGTAGACAAGGTGCCAGAAAAGTAGTATTTATTTCTGTGTCGGTACAGGCAAGAGGACTCGTTCTGTTGCGCTCAGCAACATCTTGACACGCTGCACTAATCTTAGCTGCACGCTCTTAAAAGATTATTTTTGTCTCGGGTTCTTTTTCTAGTCTTTGATGCAACAGCCTGCTGCGGGTTACATCAAGCCTGCAGAAAATCCCTCGATTTTCTCATCTCTTGTTTTCCAGACAGCCGGCACTTCCTCCGGGTCCAGGCGACGGGCGCCGCAGGTGAGCCAAATCCCGGCCTATTTGAGCCGGAGATTAATTTCTGTTTAAATTAAAGATGCTGTCTGGATTAAAAGGCTGAGGTGGGGGGGAGGCAGAGTCGAGCCCATGGTCTGTGCACTGTTTTACGCGCTTTCACTGAGGGCGCCCCGCTCCCCCCCTTCACGGCTCGGAGCTGCGTTCCGTGAGGGGGAAGGCAGGAGCGGCGGACCCGCGGTGCGAAGGGGAACGCTCCGAACGGACCCGATGGGCGGCGGGGCACGGCCGCCTCCCCCTCAGGAGCAGCGGGACCCGGCGGGCACCGTCCCGCGCGCCCGCCCCGCCGCGATCACGGGTCGCCGCCCACCTCCCCCGCCCCGTGACAGCCAAGATGGCGGCGGAGGGGAGGGGGGATCCCGCTTGAGCCGCCCACACGGCGGGAGGCGGCGGGGGCGAGCTGGGCTCCGCTGGGATGAGATAAGGGCGCGGGCACCGAGTGCGCTGCCTCCCGAACCCCCTTCACTGCCCGCTCCTCGCCCCGGGGAGTGCGGCTCCCGCTTGAGGTGAGGGCGGCGGGGCTGTCACCGCTGCGGGGCGCGGACCGGGGGGTTCTCCAAGGCGATGCCGCGGGTCGGGTACTGCCGCGTTCCGGGGCCGGCGGGGAAGGGGCGCGGGACTGTCAGCGGGGGCGGGGAGGCCGGCGCTCGCGGGCCGGGGGCTGAGGCGGTGCGGGGGCGGCGGTAACTTTCTGCTGGGCCGCGGTGGGAGGGGGGAAAACTTTCTCCTTTCTCCTTGTGCTCGTCGGCTCGAGGCTCCCGCCAGCCCCGGCCGGGCCCAAGGGGCTCCCCGGGCTGCGGGGCCCGGGGCTGGCCGAGCCCTCGCCGCCGACCTGCCATGTTGTACTGGCTGCACGCCGGCGGGCCGGGGTGTGTGCGTGTTCCCGAATTCGCGTGTGTGTGCGCTCCCCAAATCCCCGAGCGTGCGCGTTTCCCCGATCCGCGTGTGTGAGCGTGTCCCCCAAATCCGTGTGCGGTTTTTCCGCGCAGCACCGCTGCGTCAGCCGGAATTGCCCAGTGGTGCTCAGCCCCACGGTGCGCGTTTCTGTCCCGACTTTCCCTTCGGTGGCCTGGCTTACCCTATACCTGGATTAATGTGGCGCGCTGGACACAGTGGTAAAAATTAGCCTTGGCATTTTTATCGTCGCTCTGTCATGAGGTCTGCGTGTAGCACAAGTTGCTGGCCAGGGGATGATGGTATTCAATAACTTCCCAATGATGGTTGTTATTTTGAAGTTATTTCAAACAGGCTGCATTTAAAAATGTGCCGCTTCTCCTTTGCTAAAAACGGGGTCTTGACTTGCTGCCTAGTCCTGAAACATCTTTTTTTTTTTTTTAATTAACTGAGTGGAAGTGTGGTGTTCTGGACAGCTTTTTACTTCATTTCACAATTTTTTCTGGAACTGTTGCTCAACTGGAGGTTTCCGAAAAAGCGTTACATTACAGTACATAGTATTTCACTTTTTGAATGATTACACGCAAATATTTAATCTTGGCAAGTGTCTGGTGGTTTAGGGAAACTAATTGAGTTAGTCTAGCCAAGGAAGGTCGAGGGGGAGTAAATGGATTATTTCTGGTTTGTGTGTCTAGCATGCAAGTCTTACTTTGTAAGGGTCCCTTGCTTTTCTCTTTTTTTTTTTTTAAGTCATATATTTAGAGTACTGGTGAAACTTCATCTTGCCTTTAGAGTATTGAGGAATCTATAAGTTTTTTTAAAACTAATATTAAAGTGTAACTCTGGTAAAGGGAGCTCTTTTTTAGGTGCTATCATGACTTGGCATTGAAATAGTTTAATTATCAAAAATAGAGCATTAGAGTTTCTGTGGTTAGCTTTTGAAGAAGGGGAAAACTGCATGGAGCCTTCAAGACAGAACAGAAATGATTAGGCTTCTCTACAGCCTTAAGAGCTTCTGTGATGTACATGTTTTACTTCTGGAAATGTTGGGCTCCAGCTGGATGAGTACTTTCCTCGGGTTTGAGTGGCTTCTGCTTCTTTGTACAGGCTTTACCCAATGGCCTCTTCTAAAAAGTGCATTTGTTAGAAAGTAGCATAAAATATAAGATCTGCTTCTGCAAGCAGTAAGACAAAAAGCACCAGGACTATTTTCTTTAAACAGGGACTTACTTAGAAATGTTTTCCCAGTATTTGAGATTTTCATAGAGCTGAGTATTCATATTTTTTGTAGCCGTGTGGTTGCAGGTTTGTGTTTCTGGTGAGCAGCTTGGTCTATATGACTTAACACCAGTATGGTGCTTAATGGAATTACTATATGTGTTAATGGCAATATTAGCAGTTGTCTAGTTAATACAGCCAGAGTTAATTATTAGTTAGAAAAAGCACAAATATTGACATAGCCTGGCACACACTATAGGGCTCAGGTGAACAGAGCTGATGCAGGTCAAGCCTTAGAAACAGTGTAAATAACCTGCTTCTATTTAAAATATGTGCTTGAAAGGGAAAGTAGAAAGGTGGAGAGTAAAGCCAGCTGATCCCTTAAGGGAGTGAGGTTGTAACTAATATAACTCTTCTGTGTGACAAAAAAGAATTGTGGGCACCACCACTGCCAGAGGCCAGTCTGTCAGTTTTTAATCTGCAAGATTTTGCATTGAGGGTTTACTAATTTCTAGGTTAATTCCTGCTGTAGTGTGTGATAGCTGGAGAAAACTGTCTTGTGACTCTTCTGAGAGGAAGACAATTCCTAGACCAAGCTGAATGATAATGGGATTTGATGACCTTGAGGTTTTAATAGGGGAAAAAGAAATTTGCAGCATCACTTAAATATTCAACATCCTTTTTTATTTCCATCATGCTCCCTAGCAGATGAGTTGCAGTTAGTTTTGCAAGTCATAGTAGCCTAAAGTGCTTTCTATAACAGTGGCTGCAGAAACATTTGTGCTTCCTGGCCAAACACAGGCAGGTTGTGGAATGGAATAGTACAGGAGGTACTTAGTCAAAAGCTTTCTCAATCTTAAATTTATCTCCTGAAATGAAGACTTGCAGAAAGACATTTCTTGTCCTTTCTTCCTCTATGACCTGAGTATTTAAATATGGTGTTAGCATGACCAGAAATTTGGAGGCCAAATGTTGCCCAATTTATGTTGGATTAAATAAGAAGTGAGTATAGCCTTGCAGTGTTGTTCAAATGTATGTTGATTTCCAACTATGTTGCTATCTGACAGAGCATTTCAGTAGTGAAGGTTTTGATACACATGTGGCTGTAAAACTGAGGTATATTTCTGAAGTTTCCTGGAAAGAACTGTAATACTGAATAATGCTAATAATGAAAGAACCAAAAAAAGACACCAAAATAATTCCTGTACAAGTGCCTTAAGAAAGCATGATGCAATTTATGGTGATTGGTGTATTTCCAGTATGTTTATCTTGCTTGTTACAGTATTTTAATCAGGCTTCTCTGGGATGTATTCAAATTTCAAACTTTTGTTAAACTGACTCATAAAAAACCCAAACAAAAAAAGCTCAAAATCCAAATCAAGCTATTCCATCCCCCACGTTGCAATCCCCCTCCAAAAGCAAACCTGTAAAAATGTAGGACCTTTGAAGAAAGTTTAGGTTGAGCTTGCCCTTGTGCAAGGGTGCAGGTGTGGTTTGGGGGACTGAGATTACCTGTCCCTTGTCCTTCTGCTGTAGCTTCACTGGATGGTGACAAGAGCACAGAAAAGGCCCTTGGTCTCTGCACTTATATATCAATTCTGAATGTAAATAATATTTGCTACTGCAGATACAAATCATGGTATAGTTTTCTGCCATACTAAGAGCAGCTTACATCTATCCTGTGGAGTTAAAGCCAGCTGTGCCTTATTTTAATTGAGGAATAGCCAGCAGGTAGGGGATGAAGATGTGTAAGCTGTGAATGCATCACCACTGTTCAACTATTGTTAAAAATCAGCTGTTTCTAACACTGGTACTGACCAATAAATTATTTGAAGTGATTGAAGTTCTTTGCTATATGGCATAATAATCCTTGGATATTTTCTGCTGCCCTTCAGTTCAGGTTTAGTCTATGCCTAGTCTGAAAGTTTGGTGGGTGCCTGCTCTGGAAATAGGCTGCTGATGCTTATTAAGTGCTCCCACAGACTCCAGAGTCAAAATTAAACCATGCAGGGAAGGCTGTGTGGGGCAGTGATGCCAAGAGGTTTGATCTATAACACTCATTTCAGTAGCAGTCTGTGATGCAGAACTAGTCACTGGTAGTTCCCTAAAGAGCTCAGAAACAGTACCAGGAGGAAATTGAGAAGTGGAAATGAAAGACTTCAGAAAGTGTTGGCTGGCCCAACTATTTTAAATGGTGTATTTTTACCTTTTCAATATATTAGATGTAAGATACATTGCATTATCTAATATATAGATGAAAAATGTATATATATCTAATGGATATATTAGATAATGGTTACTGTAGAGGCTGAAATAGAATGAACTAAGTAATAATGGGAAGGGAGTGAAAGGAGGAGGAGCTATGGTCTAAAAATAGGATGAGAAGAGTAAGGAGTGTGTTAGAGGTAAGTTAGCCAGTTATATCCTCCCTGTTTAATACTTACTGTAAATCTGAACTTTTAAAAATCTGGGTCAGGAAAATCATTAATGCTAATTAATAAAATTATTTCAGTGTGGCCATCTGAAATGAAAGTGAACAGGCAGTAAGTGTGATGTATAAGTCCCTGTATGTAAATAAAAATGTCCCAAGAGAAAACCCTCACCTTGTGCGCAGGCTTTATGCAAACACAGAGGAGGGCTTTGTGGGCTGGACTCTTGAGTTTTGGTTTTGTCTTGAGCTTCAGAAGAAACTTGTGGGCCTAAGGAATTATTCTCAGAGTTCCTAACTTGCCAAGATCAGGATCAGCAGTAGTTACCTTGGCATATCATTGCTCGTCAGCTAATTTACGGTGATTTTTGGGAGGAGACCCTAATGTTGTTGTCTATTGCTTTGCTGGCTGGGATACTGTCCCACCAGTGCATGGTAGTTGATCAATATATTTGTAGCTGAGCTGGTAGTGGTACTTGCACACTTATTTTTCTGTGGAATAGATGCTGAACATTTTGGTAACTGGATGTAGAGATTTGCTGGATGAGGGAGGTATAAGTGAGTGTTATCCCTCCATTAAACCTTTCCAGTGGGGTGTAGATGATCTGCAGGCAGTGGTTACAGCCCTGCAGATGCAGTCTGTGCATGGCTGTCCCTGTCTATAATTTGCAGTGTGGTTGAGTCCAGTTTTCTCATCTTACAAAACATTTTTCTGGTCAAAGGGAAAAAAATTGTATAAAACATTGTAAGTCTCAGAGTGTGTTTTTAAATGTAGCAAAATGCATTAGAAACAGTCCCCACCTGTCTTTCCTTCCATCACACCATGAATTCAAAATTTAATTTGGGTAGAGAATGGTTTCAAAGCAAAGCTGAGGTTGGCATGTGTGTCCCAATGTGGCAGAGTGAAAACACTTCTGTCACTCTTGGTTGATGCACTTTGACATTTTCAGTGACAGCTTTTGGGTTTGAAGCTCAATATTGGAAGATTTTCTATTTTCATTTGCCTTTATCTGCTGTGCCAAGAAAAATAGAACATTCTGTTTGGGGGACTTTGCCTTTTAAAAAGTTGTTGTATAGTAAATAGTTGTACAAAAAACATGGATGAGCAATGAGCCACCCTGCTGAACTGTGCTTTGGATGAAGTAATATTTTTATAGTGCTTATTTTGGCTTTTGTCCCCCTGATTTGCTACAATTTGTTTTCTGCATCCCTCCCTACAAACACAGTTGTATTTCAGAAATCCTTTCCATTCTTTGGTGGTGCCTTTTGGCCATAAATACTGTAATCTAGAAAGAAAAGTGGAAGTTTTAAAACTGGCCCTGTTGAGATTTGTCTCTGTTGTGAATCTTGTGGGATACTAGAACATCCTTGTCCTGAATTTTTTGTAGGCAGGGTTGAATTTCATGGGATTTTGCTGTGGCACAACTGGAATGATCACCGAAGGAGCCTGTGCCTTGTTACACCCTCTTAGTAAATGCTTTGATTTTATTGAGACTACAAACAGCACTGTTTGTTGTATTGAGAAACAAACAAATAGAACACTTGGTGAGTGAGGGGAAAATGTGTAGAAGATGTGGGATATGCCTGATTCTCCCTCAGGGTGAATGAAGTCTATTCCTTCCTGCCTTCTCTCTGCCACTTACTGTGCTTCCTCCTCTAAGCTTTGATGCTGTAGATGACCAGTTCCTGCTCACTTTACTGTAGTCATCCTGCTGAATCTAGATTAGCCTTTGAATTTAGGCCTAATCTTTCTTTCTTTCTTGGCATTTCTGAACAAGTCTCCTTGTCCCTCAGTTCTTGGCTACATTCCTATTTTCTTCTCCCAAATTCATGGTCTTTTGTTTTGTCCCTCTTCTTTTATCCAGCACTTTTCTGTTTCCCAGCACCTCTTAGACATCCTTTGTTGCCAAGTTTTCTGAGCTCTCTTGATTATCTCCTCAGCTGTTTGGATCAGAGATGTAAACCATGACTTGGTACAGATGATTGTGCATGGGCCTGCAAAACACTTGGTAGCATTTCCAGTCCTGTGATGCAGGGCAGAAAAATCTTAGATTTTCTCCTAGGTTTTTTGTGGATTTTTTTTCTTTTTTAATAAAAATTGATGCCGTGTCAAAGGGAGCCTAGTGGAGGCTGGTGGCTTCCTGTGAATTATTGTGTTGTCTAACACAATAGTGCAGATGTGTGCAGTAGGGTCTGAAAAATAATGCAACTGATCACTTTAGCCCTGTTCTCACTGTTGCTGTCATTTGTGTAACTGTAGTAGGAAATGGGAAGAAAAAGTACAGGCGATGTCCTACTAAAAATAAAAATGCTATGAGGTTATGCTATTTGGGTTTTAATGTAAGTCCTCTGCATCTTGTTTCTTGAAGAAGTAGATCCTTTACTTAGAGGACCAAAAACTATTTGCAAATAAGTTCTGCAAGTAATACAAAATACAGCTGCAAGTACATTGGCAGCAGTGCTGGCTGTGTTCCTTGTGATGCCTAAATCTATACTTTTTTCTTTCATTTAAGTCTCCTCATTGGTTTTCCAGAGAGTTGACTAGAAAAGAATCTATTTGTAGTGTCCATGGGGAGATTAGTCATGTGTCAATGCTGTGGAATTCTTGGACTTTTTTCAGCTGTACTTGAGGTCTGCAGGTGATCCCAAAATTTATAATTTCTGGCACTCTTGGAAACTTGATATTAATGATTGTATAGTTGGAGAAAATTACTTTGTACTACTGCTGCATGCTCTCTTTTTAGTCTTGTATGAAAATGTTCCAGGTCAGATACTGGAAAGTACCTGGCTGTAACTGGTGTGGGTCCATGGTGCTGTGTGGGTTAGAGAGACCTGCACCAGGGCTGGATTCACTCTCTGGGCTGTCAGAGTAATGAACTAACAGTGCTGATTGCTCCTGTGTGATCTTGAAGAAATGGTCTTGTACATTGGGGTTATGAACAGAACCTTGAACTTTGTGATCCCAAAAATATAATTCTGATAATCTAATTCCCCAGATTTTTCCGCTTCAGGAATGGAAGCAAATATTTCATGGTTTGCATCACCCCTCCTGGGATGTGTTTCTTCCCAGCCTCTCTTATGTTACACTTTGTTTGCTGCAGTCTTCTCATGGTAATCTTCTGAGAGTGTTTCCCAGTCTTGGGGAATAGAAGCTTCCTTTAAACAGAGTTCATTTTTGACTACAGCCTTGCTGATGCTAATGAGTTGTTCTGGGAGCCCAGAGTCTGAGTGTCTCCAGTGAGGCGCTGTCCTCAGTCCTGTGGTGCAAAACTGCTGCTTCAAAATGCTCAGATGTAGCATGGGCTCCTGGGCTTGCAAGTGCCTCAGTGTAAAACACAAGCTCAAGCTGTCTGTAGTGATACCAATGTTTAAAAGTGGCCGTGCTGGTGTTCACCATATCTAAAGAAAAATTATGTATTGTGGCAGTAAGGGGCAAGATGACTGTATCACCCACTGCAAGAGGAATTGGGGTAAGGTGGCCAAATGGAAGAGTATGTGTTTTTTGCTGATTGTGGAATAAGAAGGATCTGCTTAAATGTCCGAATCTTGCAAAGAAAAATGGTTTCAAGTAGACTTTGAAAGGTTCTTGGGCTGAGAGAGCACTTTGATAGCTGGCTAACACCTAGGATTGGACACAGAAAGTATTGATTGTCAGAAAATAATGGAAGAGTTGAAGTAATTTGAGTGGCTGGCTCATCTTTGATTTATTTTGGTTTAAAGCATTAGGCGTTGTTTGCATTCTTAAAATATCCATGCAGCATAAAACTTGATATTTTGTTTCTTAGCTTTAAAGTCTGGTTTAATTTATTTTTTTAGTGAAGTGATATGTAACCTTATCTTAGCAAGGAGTCCTACAGCAATCCACAGTGTTCATTTCGTGTGACCGGTGCAGTGAAGTGTGCAGAAAGTAAGTTTCAACAAATGTGTACATTGTTTGATTCTTATTTTTACTGTTTCTATAGGGAATGAAACTTTAACAAGAAGTCTATGTTAAAGCCTGGCTGACAGCAAGAGAAGCAAAGTGTAGAAGCAATGCCCTGATGAAAAGGTAGGGAGCACATTGGTAGAGTTGGCAAAAAGCTTGTGTTCTGCCTTGGGAATTCCTGTGAAATTAGAGGGCTTCTGCTTTGTTCCCAGGATTGTTCGCTTGCTATGAAGAAAATACAGGGGGGAAAAGGCTTATCTGACAATTTTGCCATGCAATTTTGGCAGTACAGAGATGGGGTGAAGTTTTTTCCTTGTGCAACTGCAGTTACTCACATGCCTTGAGACTGTTGAACTCCCATGGGTTTTGTGTGGTGTTATGTCTGAGAAATGGTTCTGAGTAGCTGTAGCAGGACTGACTTATCCAGTTAACTTTGCTTTGCTCTTGTATGCCCAGCTGACACTCTGTGGGGAGGTTACTTCAACAGGCTAATGTAGCAATGCACATATGAGATGCTGGGGGCTGTTAGAACTTTACTGACAATATTTAATAATTAGCCTCTGATTTGTGTCTCTGTTAATCTGTTCTTTGTGTTCCTTCAAAGGAAATAACTTCTTAGAATGTTATTGTATGATGAATATTTAAAAAAAATAAATCTCCAGCTTTGAACTGCTTTAAAAAAGGTTGCAGAGCCCTGCACTGGTTTCCAGCCCCCTGTAGGAGATATTTGTTCCTTGTTTATACATGACACATCTTTGGGGCATGCTAACAAAGTGAAATATCACCTGGTTTAGACAGCAAATGGATCTAATAAGGAACTCAAATTAATAAGCAATTTAATATTCTCAAAGAAAAATGCAGGAAGGAATGAGAATGACAACAGGGCAGATTAAAAGATTACAAGGCAGTTGTTGTATTTGTCTGCCAGATGTGGACTGGCAGAAACTTCTAATGGAGTCAGATGGTCCTTACTGCTGTCTGGGAAAGTTGGCTCCTGGAAAGAAACTGGCATGGCTGGAGCAGTTCTTCTGGTCTGGAGCCACTTAAAAGTTACCTCTACAAAATTCTGTGGGTAGGAGCAGGTTGTAGGAATTGGAGCAGGTTGTAGGAATTGGATCAGTATTTTTTTCCTTGCAAATGTTGTAGTGCATTTGTAGTAAACTGTACTTTGGGAAGCATCGTGCCTGTTCCCGCTGCACAGATGGAATATATGGCACATCCACATCAGTTCTGGTCATGTGGTGGAGAAAAGCTGATGTGTGCTTTCCTCTTCTAGTATTTGAATGAGGAATGTGATCTGTTTAAAAAAGCTTGGACACTGAATAAATTATAACAGTGGTGACAAGCAGCAAAAATCTTTAATTAGTATTTCCTAAATGTTTATGAAAAACTAGGATGTTAGAAAATTACATTGAATAAACAGTAAAACTGTGTTACCCTTTGTCTTTCAGCAGAGCAATCAAGCTAATAGTTTGTGGATCTGAGAGATGATCTGATTGTTTCCCCTGTTCCCATATTTTTAGAAATTACAAAAAGCCCTCTCATCTATGTAGTCATAATTTGCAAAGTGTGTTTAATTTTTTTACATGTGACTTTGCTATTTGCAAGGATATTTTGGTTCTCTCTGATCTTTATGGTGTTCAATTTAATGGCTGTCATATGATTAATACCACTATAAAAATAATTATCATGAGATGGCTCAAAGACCATATATTGCACTTATTTCCGGGGACTTTTGTAAGAGGTTATGGTTATGATCCCATGGTACTGTCTTCAAAGTGCAGCCTTTTGTCCCCAGATTACTGAAGTGTAGAGAGGCAATGGAAGCTTCTCAGTGTGGCACTCTTAATTGTTGAATTTCATCTGGAACCAGCTGCTTCAAGCAACCCTCTTGTGCAGTGTGACTTTTTCTGCAGTGTTTTTCATGTTTGTTTGGTTTGGGGTTTTTTTTTTCTCCTCAAAGTTTACTTGCAGTATGGTGCGATGATGTAGGCAGCATTCCTGACCTCCCACATTACAATCCAAGGGGTGGAGTGGAGACCCCATGGCCAGGCTCTGTTGAAACCGTTGCAGAGGAGGGAACTCTGGGACTTTCTAGCTGATAGAGCCTCACAGCAGCTGAAGACCAAGGGAGATAAGGAAAGCTATCCTGCTGTGGAATCAGCAGCTGTGGAAAAATCTTTCTCCTTGGACTGACACATGTCCCCATCCCAAGGTTATCTCAGGTACTATCCTGAGATTCGCACCTGCAAGGGACAACCACTTACTGAGTAAGATGTATGACTAAAGTCACTGTGGAATAGCTTCATGGTAAGAGTTTCTACAGAAATTCTTCATCAGTTTATGTGAAATGCTCTTCACAGAATGATTATTTGTCACTGAGTTAGCTTGAAATTTATGCCTTGTTTCTGGGGTCTGTTAACATAAAATTTGCATAAATCTGCTCTCCCAGTAACCAGATGCTGAAAATTTGAGTATCACAGTAGCTCTAGTAAAGTCTAAGTCAGCCTTAGACTAAAATACCACTGAAGTTTATCTTCTGCATTTTATTGCATTTTTAGCTGCAAGTTTTTGTATCAAAAGACAAAGATCATAACATCCTCATAGAATCCCTGAATGGTTTGGGTTGGAAGGGACCTTAAATCCTGTCTCATTCCACCCCTGCCATGGGCAGGGACACCTTCCACTATCCCAGGCTGCTCCAAGCCCTGTCCAGCCTGGCCTTGGACACTTGCAGGTATGGAGCAAATATGAAAGGATAATACATCATCAGCCAGGCCTTTTTTTTTCCTCTCTTCTGTAAAATCTGCATTAAATTATGAAAGTCTTGCTGACTTGTGTATTATGTGCTATAACCTTAGGAAGCAAATCTGTGTGATAGCAGGTGTTTGTATGTAGGGGATTCTAATTTTAACTGCCTCTAAATGAGGAGAGCTCGTCCCAGTTTTTCTTGAAAGTGCTTTTGGGAATAAATGAATGTTTGAATTTAAGACTTTGGGTATAAACTTTATATGGAATAATGGTGAGGTTTAAATGGTGTAAAGGTATGGTTCTTCAGTATTATATATATACACATTATTCTGTTTATTTGTAATGCTGTCTTGGCTGATTAAACTGGGGTAGTGCGGTTAATACACTGGAGTTATAAGTCTTGCTTGCAGTTTTAACAGCCGTCATTTGTATAGGTTTTGATTAGTAAAGTGTTAGTTTCATTTCATCCTAACAGGCATCATGAATCACTCCAGAAATCAGTGTAGTTTTGTGAAATGGTGCTGGTGAGAAAAGGAAAAAAACCTTAATGTTACAATAACTATAATGCAGTCTTACAGAGAGTTGTTAATGTAACAAAATACTTAGAACTTCAGTCATATTAGCTGAAAGATGTCGTTGTCTGGTCTTATGCCAGAGTTCAAGGATACTTTGTTAAACATCTCCTCTCCATGCATTTGTTCCCAGCCTGCCTGGGTTTACTGGAGCCAGATGGACAGTGAGATAATAGGCAGCACATGCAGAGGTTGAGTTTGTGTGTCTTTGAATATATCACTCAGGGAGGAGTTTGAATTTGTAGTCATTACTTTCATATATATGCTGAATAACATATTCCAGATGTTTTTGAAATAACTGAATTTAGGTTAAACTAAGCTCAGTTTTGTAACTGCATGCTCTCTTCAAACACAAGCTGAATAGTTATTTTCAAGTTGTTACTCTCCTATATATTGATGATTGTTTCATGTAACATGTAATCATGTTTGCTGAAGTGTCCCATAGGGCTTATTAACCATATAGAAAAAATAAAAGCTAAATAATTTGGGGTTTCTTCTTGGCATTTTCTAGAACAATGTAAATAAGCATAAAATAAAAATCTTCACTCACTTCCTTGCAGCTTTAGAAGCTTGTCAAGCCAGTCCAGCAAAACATAACCAACCTAGAAAATAAGAGCAGGAAGAGGGAATTGTCTCTCTTGTGCTGGTGGATGAGGTTGGTAGAGGTGATCAGGCACAGCCTGACTTTCTTCTTGCTTGAGCAGGGGCTGGTGCTGGAAATCTGAGACCAGCTTGGAACAATTTGATTAAATGCACGTTATCAACTTGGGATATAATTTTCCAAATTACCAGTAAGAAATGTCTGAATTTATTATGTTTTAACAAAAATTCTTGGTCAAATCCAAGAATCATGATGGCATTAAGTTTGAGAAGTCTTAATCCTTGCTGCTTAGAGCAAAAAATAAAGGGAGATAAAGCAAAGGGAATAAAAGTTACATGAAAACTGAAGTCTTGTACCAGCCATTCAAACTGTTTTAAATTCTGGTTGTTCAGTTTCGTAATGTCAGCAAGCTCTTGCAACTCCTGTGTGGTAACAGCTTCTCTTGCAATAAAATTTTGCACCCAAACAAAATTAATTCAACAAAAGGGAGTCTTAAATAGCTTGTCTGGTTTAAAAAGTCTGTAACTTGATGACAGTAAACTTCCTGAAGCTACTCTAGCAAGATTCCAGCACATATGGGTGACTTGGATAAACATTTTTAGCCCATTTCTCAATGTTCCATGAGAGAGCAGAAAGAATTTTCTTTTTTGCAGGCTATGATGTTCTGTTTTTAAAAATAGCCATAATTTTATCATTTCTGATTGGTATTTCTTTCTTAGCAGTTGTAACACCTTGTAATGGAAGATGGAAGACAAAGGGGCTCGTGTTGCTGACTACTTTGTTGTCGCAGGATTAACGGATATCTCAAAACCACTGGAGGAGGAGATCCACTTCAACGATGCCTGCCATAAAATCGCCAAACCAAAAGAACCCATCACAGATGTAACAGTCCTTAATAAATCCCTGGGGGAGGAGGTTCCTCAGGGCTATAAATGCATAGATGTCACTCCCTCGGGCCTGTCCGCAGATCTCAATAACGGCAGCCTTGTAGGACCGCAGATATACCTTTGTTATCGCCGAGGAAGGGATAAGCCTCCACTTACTGATTTGGGGTGAGTGCTTTCCCTGTTCCAGTGGGTGATTTTCACAGGTTTATTTAACTAAAGAGCAAATAAGGCAGATTTAGGGAAATGCCATACTGTTTAAATACAAGGGAAAACTCTAAACAGGAAGATACTTGTTGACTTGAGCATACTGTAACCCAGTATGGAAAGGAAAATGCATGCTGAGTGGATTTTAATGACAAGTGTAATCCTTCCCATTTTGGAGTTTTCAAATCCATTTATAATTTTTAATGTATATATTTGGATGGGGATAAGATGCTTAACCTATTTAATACAAATTGAAAAGAGGTAAATTATATGACATTCTTAGGACCAAACAATGAATCTTTAACAGAACTGAAAATAACACTATTTTGCAGTAAACAAAATGCTTAAAAGCAATTATGTATGAGGAAAACCAGTATAGTTTCGTCATGAAGCTTTTCTGTTAGAATACAGTTGGAGATAATGTGACCTGAACTTGTCAGTAAAAATGTTTTGCTCAGAGATGAGACAAGAGCTGTGATTAAAACTCAAAGTGTTTTAAAAATGTGCCTTCTGAATTTTTTGCATCCCCTTTTAACTAGGGTTTTATATGATGGGAAAGAAAGAGTGAAGCAAGACTGTGAAATCATTCAGACCACCCCGTATGGGCGGCCTGCCAACATCAGTGGCAGTGCCTCATCACAGCGGGTGTACATCACCTACCGCAGGGCCTCCGAGAACATGACCCAGAACACCCTGGCTGTCACAGACATCTGCATCATCATACCGAGCAAAGGAGAGACCCCTCCACATACCTTCTGCAAGGTGGACAAGAATCTTAATAATAGTATGGTAAGATTCAAAATCTGGGCTTTGAACACTTGATACTCACTGATGTGATGTTTGTGAAGTATTTGTGGCAGTTCTTGGAGTACCTGGTGAAAAATTTTGATAAGCGCTCTCCAAAGATAAATCAAATATTGGAAGAGTTGGAGGATTGCATTCCTTTGTTCCTACTTGGAACAAAGTCTTTCTGGAAGCCTTAGAGCAAATGTTTGGGTTTTTTTAGTGCTGACTCCAGCATCTTTGGATTGATCCTTTAGAAACTGTTGTGTACCATGTGTGTAACCGGAGGCTTAACAGGTGTGGCTGTTTCTGACACTGCTTTTACTTTTGTGGTGGGAATTCCATATCTAGCAACCAGTTGCTGTTTTGTTTTCCAGCTCTTCACCTACAATGCTATTTTATAAGTGTTATTCTCCCCAGTAGTTTCACAAGCTTCTTATTTAAAGAAAGTTGTATGTGAGTGATATTGGAAGCTGTTGACTGTAAGCACATTTGAGTAATTAATGTAACATTTGAGTAATAAGTCTGGCCTGCTAAAATACACAGGTTTCACAGCACTTTGATTTTCAGAACTGAGTATTTTGGTGTCTCCTGGTTAAATCTGCAGCCCCAGGTGCTGGCTCTTGCAGGGTCCTCAGAAGTCAGTGTGCTGGGGAGGATGCTGACTGCTCTGCAAGTGGGATTATGTGAAAAAGATGATGGGAATTGATTTGTGCTTGTTTTTAAATAAATGCCTGTAGGCATTAACCAATGGATTTTTCAGTTCTTCTAGTCCCTGCATTGACTGGGTTATGGGAGTGCTGTCTTAGGGAAGTTGTTACACCTTTCTCCCTTCTATAAAAGCTCTGGGTTTGTTCTATGGGTGCTGGTCTTTTCTGTTCCATGCCTTTCCCCGTTCTTTATTCTCATGTCCAGAACTTGAGAATTTAAATACTTTAAATTATCAACTTTATTATTAATTATATTCTGTTATGTCCCTTTGTTATACTTCATCACTTAATCCAGTAACTTCTTTTGCTTTACAGTGGGGCTCAGCAGTATACTTATGTTATAAAAAGTCTGTGGCAAAAACCAACACCATATCATATAAAGCTGGTATGTAACTACTATTTAGCTTTTTTTATCTTCAATTCAGGATTTGCAGGCTCATTTGTAATGTATTTTGTATGAAAGAATTGACTCTATCTTGCCATTATCCAACAAGAAATCTTTCCCTAAACAATTATTTTAAAATCATGTCCAAAAAGAAGCCTTAGAACTGGGTATCATGACCATGCTGTTTTAAAATTGGCATTTAATTGGGAAGCTCAGCTGTGTTTTGATACGTTTCTGCAAACCTGTGTGTCTCCCACCTGGGTTTGTGTTACTGGTAACTGTCTCTTAAGGATGTGTGTATGTGTATATGCAGAAGAAAATACCGCAAAAATTATTTGATACATTTTCATGATCACTTTCTTTACAAACATTTTAAAGAATCCTGCAGATTTCTACACTGCCTTGAGCATCACTGGCACTGAGCTCTTTAAGTATTTTTGGATTGTGTATCATCTTTATTGTTTTATTTATAAGACAGAATTAGATTTGCTATGACTGATTAAACGTGTTGGGTTTGCGTTTGTCGTGTGGGGGTTTTTTTAAAGGCTGATTTTGTTTGGCATACAAGTCATGAGCATGATTCACACTTAAGCTTTAATCCACTTACATCCCTTTTAGATGCTGCTCTCTGTAAACAGGAGTTCAGGACGTACTAAAAGGTGGACAGTACATTTGTAAACAAATAAAAATTTTAAAAGGCCCCACATCTGGTGGTGACTTGCACAAAATTTTGATTCTTGGCAGGAGGGGGAGCCACTGCCCTTTTTGGTTACAAGTTTTTCTTGCTTAATATTCCACTTTCTATTAGAAAAGTGCATAGTGATTGTGCTGTCTAATGGAGAGAAATCCTAAATCCCTTCATGCAGTACCCATTCTCAGTGTGGAGTCCCCTGGGCTGGCAATCAGACAGGATGGATTGCTACAGCCTCTGATGTAACTGAGGACCTGTGTGCTAAAAGCCTCTGATTCAGATCTTCATGTTCTACATCTGTGTTTTAAATTAAGTCTAAACACATTGGTCTGACAGCACAGTAGCTGAATCCTCAGCTGAGGTGGATCAGCATATTTTATTTGATTCTATTGATATTTAAAAACTATCCTAATATCTAACATATACATATTTTTCAGGGGACGTTTGTTGGCAAGAATTAATTGGTGTCATATTGAAATCATCAGTCTTATTTCTCAATTATTCACATTACCTTTTTTAAACTAGATTTTCAATCTTTACTCATACTCGTGGTGAGTGTGGACTGTTATAATATAACAGTTGAGATGCACACAGCCTGAAAAGAGGAAAAGATAATCAGTTATGAATAGTTTCTAGAATGGAAAGTAAAATTTCAGTGTAATGCTTTAGTCAGGTGATTTCCCCTTCGGCCATGGGAGCATCTACCGCTTCCAGCTATTCCTGTGCCTGATTATTTACACCTTCACTGATCTTCTGAAGTTACTGTGTGCTCATATATGAATTTTCTGGCAATTATTTTATGGAATGAGCTATTGCAAACCTGTTTCTGCTGGCTCTTCTATAACTGCCTCTTTGCACATTCTATTTATAGGTTTAATATGCAGATATCCCGAAGAAGATTATGAATCATTCCCATTACCAGAATCTGTGCCTCTTTTTTGTCTCCCTATGGGTGCAACAATTGAATGTTGGCCATCTAACAGTAAATACCCTCTCCCAGTTTTTTCTACATTTGTACTAACTGGAGCTTCTGCAGAAAAGGTATTTTGAAACCTTAAAAAAACATTATTCATTTAACTGAAAAAATTCAGTTGTTTATTTCTTCAGGATGATGATAATGAATGTTTTCATAGATAAGCTTGAATCTGTTCTCTTGGGCTTGATTCCAAGACTGCTTTGAAGAGTGACTTGCAGTAGTTTCAGTGCTGGACTGCTGATCTGTGCTCCTTTGCTTTCTTGTTAGCCTGTAAAACTGGAGAGTTGTAAAATTGCACTGCATATACATGCAAGTAATGCTATTTTTATTGCAAGCATGGAAACGACCTTGCATGTACATACTTGTTCTAGAAAGTATATTGGATGTCAGGGGATATGGCTTTGAGTTGTGTATAAAGGATTCCTAAAATAGCTCTAAAGGCAATTGGAGGAGCAATTGACTGGAGTTGTACTCTTTATAATCATTATTTTTCTCTCAAATAGATAATTCTGTAAATTACTTTTTCTCATATGACATTGAGTGTTTTAAATAAATAATAGTCTGGATTTTCACAGCCATAAGAATATTCTGGAATGGAATGCTTCAAAAGATGATGCATTAATGTATCTTTTCAAACAGTAACACAGACTTGATTTTCTGTGTGTTTGGGGTTTCTTAGATTGCTTTGAAGATCAAGGAAAAGTTATTGACTTCAAATCCATGATGTGTTTGCAGGTATATGGTGCTGCTATTCAGTTTTATGAACTGTATCCTGAAGAGAACCTCACAGAGAAACAAAAATCTCAGCTGGGATTAGCAGCTGCTGTCGAGGGAAAAGACATGTGCAGAACAGTGCAGACAAATAAATGCATCTGTCTGCTCTCTCACTGGCCTTTCTTTGATGCTTTCAAGAAATTTCTTACCTTTCTGTATCGTTACTCCATTTCTGGGCCACATGTCCTTCCCATTGAGAAGTAAGTAATTTCCAAAATTCATAACAGTAATTTCAGTTGGTAAGAGGGGGTTTTTGTTCTAAGCGTCCTGTAATACCCTTTTTACTTGGGTCATCAAACATTAAATATAATGGCTGCACTTTGCTCCTCTGATAAACATATCTTTTCCAACTTCCTGAAAAAGTCTAGATTTTTATTTGTGATTTAAGTGCCTGCAAAGGTCTCTGAAAGCTGTTTTAATTAGCTTTGCACCCTTTAGCCATAGTGATTAGAAAGAGCAAGATTATAAATCCTTTCTTAATCTTGGACACATCAGGTTAGGAGAATTAAATGTGTAGATTTGCATTTTTTCAAACACCTATTTGCAGTGTAAGGAGAGATGATAAAGCAGATTGAATATTTTGCACTAGTAATTATCTTCTATTTGTGATAAATAAACTTAATTTCTTTCTCACATAAAGGATTTCACATTGTAAAATGCAGAGGAAATCCTTACACCAAGAAATGGTCGATAGCTGTAATTGATATGTCATGCCACGTAACATTTCTTGGATCATGTAATGTTTTAATGCAACAGATTTCAGATACACCATTTACTTCTATTACACATCAGTGTTTTTTCTGCTTCAGCTTAAATACTAACTTGTAGGAGACTTCGACTTTGTGGATTAAGTATTTTTTGTGATTGTTTATCCCCTTGATTATTCCACTTCCCATCACTGTACTTATTTGAAGATTCTGACTGTGTAAACTTCCAATGATGAAAACTTTTTTTTTTAAAGCTTAGGGGTTTGGTGTTTTGGGAATGAATAAAATAAGTTAATATGAGAAATGCTTTATCAACTTGGATTTTATGGATTTATTCTAATTTCTCTGATTTGTAAACTGGTCAGTTTACTGTGGATAACTTAAATATGGGATTCTAATGTAGTATCCAGCCTACTTTCTTTGGCTGTTTTAATGATGATGAAAGTTGTGTGTGCCATACATGTACCTGAACATTTTCAGTCAGCCCAGCTGCTGCAAACAGCCAGCTTCCCTTGTTGTGTGACATGTTCCATGTTTTGGCCACTGTCTTCATACACCGGTAATAAAGAAAAACCCAAAGTGATGCTTATTTGTGGTTTGTCTTAATTTCTTCAAAATGCAGTTGCCTGTGTCATAATACTGGTAACATTTGTAGAAATCCTGATAAAATATGTGCTGTAGGAAGGAGTTTAGGATGGAATACCTGTTTCTCATGAGTTTTTACTGACCCCATGTTGCTTCTTTTAATCTGACAGTGTCTATTGTGTAAAACTGCACTTTTAGAACTTGTGTAAGTTTAATCAATTCATAAAACTGAGAACTTTGTCAAATTATAAAAACATTTTTCTGTATTTGTAGTATGTGGAAAAACTTTAATGTTTTTTCATCAGCAATTTTATATAACATTTTGTATTTAGAACTGAAGAAAATGGATAAGCTTAAGGATTCTCCTTGATACTCAGCCATAAATATTTTTTTGCAAATAACCAGTTCTAGTCTCTGAGGTTTAGTGCTATTTCAAGCTCTCTCAGAAGCAGGATTTTAAAATGGGACTGTGATACTCAAACATCAATGTTTCTACTTTACAAATGAAAAAAAAACTTTGTAACAGTCTCACAAACCAAGTTTGTATTCTGAAAGAGAATCTGCCCTCCCATTTTCTTGTGACCAGTAGAAAAATAGGTTTCCAAGGTCAGAATACCCCAGTAGGATTCAGGCGCTGGGTTTTTTGCTCTGTTTTCTGAATAAGTATGTGCTATTTTAATATCATAATTGCTCTTAGTGTAAAAAATTTTGTCTTGAGGTAAAGTAGTTTAAGCGTGCTTTCTACTAAATAAGTATTTTTCTTTTCCTCTAGACACATTTCCCATTTCATGCATAAAGTACCTTTTCCATCCCCTCAGAGGCCAAGAATTCTAGTTCAGGTAGGTGTAATTTTCTCCAATAACTGTGTCTAAGGTGAAGATAAAGCAGGTTAATAAATGGAAAATGTAATTTTTGTGCTCAAACTATTTTTGTTCAGGATTTCTTTTTCCTAAGTTCATGTATGTGATGTGAGAAATCTGTAAAAATTCTATTTCCAGTTTAGTTAGTGACCTTAGTGAGTTATTACACGAAGCTGTTTAGTGAGCTTTGAACTTAATTTTTTTTCAGAGTATATGGAAATTAATGAAAAACTACTCCAAGTCAGCGTGTGGTCTGACTTTTACACTGTTTGCTTTTGAACTGTTTTCTTCTTGCTACTGTATGAAGGCTGAGTGTAAAATAAATAAATAAAACTAAAACCAGATGTGAAATGTATAACTGTGATTGCCCCTCTTCCCAAAGGGCTCTGTGCTCTCCTCTCCATGATGGACGGCTCTCAGTGAGAACTGCAAGAGCCACACTGAGTAACAGCCCCTTTGTCAAACATGGGCCTTGCTCTGTCCTCCCTGCAGGACTGTGTGGGAGTGAAATAATTACAAGAATTGCTGCCTGTTCTTTGAAATTTCAGTGTGTCACTGTTGGTAGGACAGAAAAAATCCTTGTCATGAAGACTTCTGAAGTGTTATTAAATCTTTTTCTTTTCTCCTAAAGAGGCAAAATAGTTAGAGACATGTTAAAATTTTTATTGCAGAGAAAAGAGAGCTCTCTTGCAGTCATAGTATTCTATGAATCGTGGTTTTGATTAAATACTTAAAAAATGATGCTCTTCTCTGTTATTACTTGTATAACATAAAATATGGAGAGCCCTGTGCAGTTCTGAGCCTTAATTGTGTAGCCCATATGGTAGCGAAGTCTTTCAGGGCAAATACAATCCTGGATTATGTCTTTATAGCATGTACTGAATATTGAAGATACTCTTTAGTGTATTCTAAAGGAGTGATATTTATTAAAGGTACTGGAAAGGGATTAGAGAACATTTATACTGAAACTATGTCTGGCACTTTTGTCCCTTTTCTTATGACTTTAAACTTCAATTCAAAACCCAGCATTTTTACATCTTGTTTTAGGCTTTTTGTATTCAAATTCAATAAAATATTTGTGCTAGGATACTCTAAACACCTATTTAGAGAGATTGTAATTGAGTTCAGAGAAAATAGTTTAATGCTTTTAGTCTGAAATGTTAGGGAATTTTGTTGAAGTATGTATGGTTTATATCCTGGAACAAAGTCTGAAGATCTAGATATAAGTGATGTGAAAATTATGTCTGTTATACCTTATTTTCAAAACGTTTTCTGCATTAAATTAGTACAACTTTAGAAGCTGATAGTACAGATGGAGAAAACACTGCTTTTACAGTAGGCAATGGTAATTGAGGTCTGTGAAAAAATTCTTCTTTCCAGCTGCTTCCAGGGACTTAAGTTGTGTTTGAAACTGCACTGAATAAAATCACAGGTGATTGTACCAAAGACTTTTCCCCAAAATTAGTGGCGGAAATGCATGTGTTGAAAATGGCAAGCTTTTAGGATTCCATTTCTCTCTGAAGCCTCTTAATGGAAAATGTGTTAGTCTTTTGCTAAGCAATTAAACTTTTAAGTTTCAAAGACATTATAGCCATTAGTAAAACACTCCAGAATGTTCCTGTTTGCCAGCTTCCAGCTGCCATAGTTGAGAGGTTCCTTCTGACCTGAGATCTGCTGGGCTCTGTTCTGTGTCCTACATCCCCTTACTGCACAGAGGTTGCTGTGCTAATGTATCACAACCTGCAAACTTCAAGAGCATGTGGAGTAATGTTTCTCCCTCTGGGGACTGGGGGTAATTACTGCCCCTTCTGCCTGAGGGAGATGTGCTCCTTGAAGAGATGCTTAATTGTGTTTATGTGCTTTTGCTGAAGCACAAGTCAGAGGACATCAGGCTGATGCTTCCTTTCAGAGGGTAGTTTATGAAGGTTTGCCTCAGGCTGAAAAAATGAATCCTGTGAATTCTTCCACTGAACAAGCTAATGGTGCTGGTGGTCCCAAGGTGACTTACTTGACAAATCCAGCATGTGGTGTGGCCATCCTCATTTGTCAGGGAAGTGGGATGTGAAACGTGCAGGAAACAGCATTACAGACACTCCTTAATTCCCTGGGTTTGGTGGGTCTCCAGACACAGCGTTAGGTGACTTTGTGCTTCTAAGTCATCAGTCTTGTCTTCTGGCTTCTATTACCTGGTCTCCTGCAGTGGGTCTAAGGTCAAACATACTCAAAACTGACATGTTACTAAAAATGGTCCACACTTACAGGTTAGTTATACAAGTTGCTGTGACTGAGTTACTACTGCTTTTATACAACAGAAAATGCAGGCAGGATTAAGCCAGCTGGTATCTTGTTACCGTGGATTTACTATGGCTGAAAACATCAGCTGAGCTTTGATAAACTGATTGTGTATTGCTAGTCTTGTACTGACAAGAGTCTTCCTATTTGTGCTGAATATGTGAATGATTTGCTCAATGCCATGTCACTGTAAGAAAGAAATGTGATTTAATAGGATCTTCTCCTTGCATCTTCAACTAATGCAAAATTTAAAGATTCTATCAGAGCTGAGCAGTTTCTACCAACCAAGAGCTTAACTCTCATATGTCTTCTGAAGAAAATATAGCTTTACATTATGACCTGCCATCTCTCCCCTTCATGATTTTTTATCCCTCTCTTTATCCCTAAATCCAGAAAGAATTCCCCCCCAGTCCCTGAAAGCTGTATATGAACTATGGGTCCTCACAGCCCTTTAACTACAGAAGGCTTCATTTTTCAGCAGTTAATGTATTCAAATTTTTGCAGCATTAACTAGTTTAAAGTCCTCTTTATGAATATGCAGTATATTCAGTTCTGGCCAAGAAAGGAAGATGGTGCTTTGCCCAGTTTTTACTAAAAGATTCTGATGCATATCATTGCACAGCACTTCTTACAGTGCTATACTACTGGGGTATACAAGATTCAGCTTAATTTGAGTTGTTTTTAAGTATTCTTTGTTATAGTTGTTGTTTCTAATAAATTAGTGTAATTTCTAATACATACTTCTAAAGTTCAGAATAAGAATAATGTATTTTAAAATCTTTTCCCAGCTGTCTCCACACGATAACCTGATTCTTAGCCAGCCTGTGTCATCACCCCTCCCACTGAGGCAAGTAACAGTATCTTGTTCATTGTGAAATGTATTTCGATTTATGTTGTGGAAAAGATTTGGTATTTTGAGTTGCAATTGTGTAGTTAACTTACTTTGTCTGGTACCTTTGGAAGCTGGTGGATCTGAAGTTTATTTATGTGATTAGACCTGCACGCTGACAAGCATACACATTTAATTAACAATGTATTTGGGTTTCTTTTTAAAAATTTTAGTGGGTCTTGAGGAGGAATATAGACTATTAGATCCCCTTTCTATGAGTTGATACCTCCCAGGGGTCCCACGATAGTTCAGTTTTTTGTTTTGGAAGGGAGTTGAAGGAGTTCTGTCACTGTCTTAACTTCCATGTTTCTGTGCAGGAGGCTGATGAAAAGAACGTATGTTGTCTCCCTGTAAATTGCTTCTCAAAAAGAAAAATGGTCATGCCTGTGTCCTGAAAATAGTCTAGACTGAGTCAAGTCTCAAGGAATCAGGGTTACTCTTGGGAAGTAACCATTCCTCACTGGCCAGTGAAGTGTGTCAAGTATTCTACCAAGTAATCTTCTCTAAAAGAAAGATTTGCAGATTTCCATTTATTTTATTATTGAACATTTCTTTTTTTATTGTCCCTTGTAACTCACCGGTGTGTTTATGTCCTGTAACAGTGGTGGCAAGTTTTCTACACTACTTCAGAATTTAGGACCTGAAAATGCAGTAACTCTGCTGGTGTTTGCTGTGACGGAACATAAAATCCTCATCCACTCATTGCGACCTTCTGTCCTCACGAGTGTGACAGAGGCATTGGTCTCTGTAAGTACCAGCTTTTAGTCATACACCTGTAAAAGGAATAAAAGAATGCATCTCAGATAAAATCTAAAGTTAGTAGTAGTACTGCTAGGCTTAAAGGCTACTTAAAAATAAGAATTAAAGATCACTAGAGAGAAAAATTACTGTTGCTGATGATATCCTGTGAAGACAGAAGAGAGTAACTGTTGCTTATTTTTTGTGTGTAAATGTTGTAAATACGTTTTTGATTATCACAGCGCACTAAAGAGTTCCTGATTTTCCCAACTAGCACTGCATCTGTTCCTGTGGAATTTTAAATGCATGATTTTCCCTGCCTGTCATCACTAAGCACTGTTTGCTGCCTCTGCTATGTTGAGTCTGTGATTCTGAAGAGCTTTTTCCTGTGGAATTTTAGAGAAATTAGTGCAGTTTTTAATTAATAATCTACATCTAGATTTTCAGTAATAACTATCTGCCATGTTAAATAATTTTGGAGTTAGTGAAGTGTGGTTTGTTCTTGCATAGACTGTATTGCACATGTTTAACCTGTGTTTTTGTCTCTGCATGTTTTCCAAGATGATATTTCCCTTCCATTGGCCTTGCCCATATATTCCTCTCTGTCCCTTGGCACTGGCAGATGTGTTGAGTGCCCCGTGCCCATTCATAGTGGGAATTGATTCCAGATACTTTGATCTCTATGACCCCCCACCTGATGTCAGCTGTGTTGACCTGGATACCAACACAATTTCTCAGTAAGTATTTATCAACAATTTTTCTTCCCTGTTAATTTTTTTTGCTTCCTATTTTCAGAGGCAAAACCTGGCTTTTTGGCAAAACTTGGAGGGGTATTTCTTTTAATTTTTCTTTTATTTTCTTTTCCTTCTGTCCATGCCAGTTTAAGTAATCAGAGCTCAAAACATGGCATGAGTGGTGGTTGCTAGTGCAATGACAGGTGTTTAAGACCATTAATCTATCTCTGGTGAGTTGTAACAGGATTGATTTCAGTGCTGATGAGTGTGGCAGTATAATCATCAGCCTGAAATATAGAGCATTGGTTGGATGGCTCTGATCAGATCTCCACACAGTAAATCAAATTTGACTTTGTTAGTTGGTTTGCAATCCTTTTCAGTCCAGTTTTAATGGAGTGAAACCTCTTCCTCTGGTGGGAGGGAACATCCTCTGAACACATTTGAGTGCATGCTTATACTTATTTTTTTCCCTTTCCAGAACTGGAGACAAGAAAGCTATTGCATGGAAGATCTTACCAAAGAAACCTTGTAAAAATCTGATGAACACTTTAAATACTTTGTATCAGCAACTGGCAGAATGTGAGTGGGAAAAAACATAGTAAGACTTACACCAGGCACAGTGTGCCACAAAAACAGATAAATGTAGCTAATTAAATGTGTTCCAAAGTTACCAGTTCCACTAAACATTTATTTTTACAGAATGGGAAAATCTGTGCTCTAAGTCTGGAGATTAGAGAAACTATGTGGGGACTTTTGGGACAGAGGAGCCAGGACCTAATAAAGACCTTTTTTTTTCATCTTCAAAGTCTGCTCAAAGTTTGCTGATGTCTTGGCAATTGAAATTGAAATAACTTCGACACTTAAGCTAATAGTACCTCATTTAAAAATTTAAGATGGAAATAACAAGTGTTTTGTAAACATTAGGGGTTTAAATGTAAGGCACAATTACTGAACATCTCTAAGTAAAAATTTGTGGTTGATAGAATCCTCAAATATTGCTGAGCAAGGTATACTGCACCTTGATGTGAGAAGCAGAAAAATGGATAAGGGGTGGTTTTAGTGAAATTCATTTTAACAAAGCACTTGTTTTTTAAAGGCTTTTTACACATTCCTGGCTATTGAGGTCACAAGAATTTGTGTCCTGATTAGAATGTACAGAAACAGAAGTTTATTGGGGTGTGATGCACAAAGAAGCGTATAGCTGATGAAAATTATCTGATGCTTCAGAATTTTGATATATTTTAGTGTGAGGGCTTTTTTAGAAGAAACTCTAAACCTTATATTCTGTATGTAAAAATAGAGTGGTAATGATCTTAAATCTTATTACAGAGTAGGTTGCTTAAAAATGATATCGAGGTAAAGTTGACTATAATTATATTATGTGGAAAGACAGTGATGAAACCATCCTTTCACTTTCCTGAGACATTATTAGAATGTATCCAAACTCTGGGTCTAGCAGTGAAGTCTTAGCTAGAGTTCTGATAGCTTTAAAATGTTGATCTAAGTGCATAATTAAAGAATACAGGTTTTGCTAGATCTTAAAAAAAACCCACCAGCTTTTTGTCTGTAGCAGCATTTTGCAGTGCTGTGTTTTAATGGCTCCACTTTGCCTCTAAGTGGTGTTTTTCTGTGTATGTAGGTACTTAATGTGCATTGTCCACTTTTTGAGAGCACTTTGAAATAAAAGGCACAATCAAAAAAAATACATCCCATCTATGTGTTTGTCCTGAAAGTATGCTTCTTTAGTCAGCTCTTGTCTGAATTTTCACATGGTTTTACAAAAACTTTCTTTGAGGGCTTTTTAAAGCTCTGTTCACACTGGTTCTCTGTTGCTGTAGTAACATGTGCTGACAAGACCAGTACATCTTTCTTTTGGTGTTATCCCCAGATACATGAGGTACAGAAGGTCAAGCTGAATCCATTGTCACATGTCATGATTGAATCTCTGTATATTTTAATCTATTCCAAATGTAATGGAGTTCAGTAATCACTGAATCTAGGAAGATAAACAGAGTATTTTTGACCAATATTGAGGGGGGAAAAAAGTAAAACCGTATAATGTTGTTTTGTTCACAGTGCAACAGCGACCAAGAGAAGATGCATTCATGGAATTGGCAATGAATGATTATGATTTTAATTCTGGGAAGAAATTGCATCTCTTAGATTTGGAGATCCAGGAAGCATTTCTCTGTTTCATGGCTTCAATCCTAAAAGGTTACAGGTCTTATCTCAGGCCAATAACAGAGGCACCCTCCGAAACAGCCACAGATGCAAGTTCTCTGTTTGAACTACAAGGTGAAAAGTTATAAACTTGTTTTGTTTGTATTATTTACTATTTTTAATTCTCTTCTATCTACAGAATAAAAACATTTGCATGTTAGTGTTGCAAATTATGGGGGAAATATAAATGCAGACAAATTTGCACAGTAGTGGCAAAGATTGCAGAAAGCTTTTTGCACATAAGTAGAACCTACACTGAGTTCTGGTGAGGGCTTTTCCGTTCTAGGCATTCTGACAATGCTGCTGATTGCACTTTGCAGGGTTCCTCAAAAGCAGAGACCGTTCCCATCAGAAGTTCTACACCCTGATGACCAAAACCCAGATGTTCATTCGCTTCATTGAGGAATGTTCTTTTGTCAGTGACAAGGATGCCAGCCTTGCCTTCTTTGATGACTGTGTGGATAAAGTAAGCAAGTCTTGGTGTGCATACAGTGTTGAACTTCTGGTGTTGTCCACCTTATCTGATAATGTACTACCAGAATGTATTTGAAATGCAAGTTTGTTTTTCCTTTTATTTTCCTATTTTCTCATCATCATAGCCTTCCATTTTCCTTTTTTGTGGGGCTTCATTCCATTTTTTGCTTCAAATTTCTGAATGTAAGTAAAACATCGGGAGAACAAATTAGAGGTCCTAATTTTCACATGTGTGTAAATTTCTGTAATACTGGCCTGTTGTAAGAAGTGCAAGAAGGAGGACTGAACCGAAACCCAGAATCTTATATCCCTATTTCTATGAATATGATAAGAAATTCCACACCTAGTTGTCACTGGCTACCTGTACCAGTATATTCTGGGACACTGCTGTTTAAGCAGGGTGCAGTTGTCTGAGATTTCCTGGAAAGTAGGTCACCTGCTGTTTGTTCCATGGGAATTAATATTGAAGACCAATAACTGCTGTTTACAGTTCCTATTTGTGGCTCATTTTCTCGTGGAAGTGCAGATGAGCTAAAAGGAGCTGTTTTGAGAAGAAATCTGAAAACAGTGAAGTTTGAGAGAAATATAAAAGGATGGTATAATGATATTTAATGCTCTTTATAGCTTTTGCTAGTCTCAATATTTTAGTAGTAGCAGTTTTCAAAACTCTGCTTCCCAGTTCTATAGCATGACTTGCAGGTATTCATGTGTTGTAAATCGAGTTAATTACAAACATTTTTGTAATGCTGAGTCAGTCCTACAGCTCTGTTAGAAACCCTTCAATGTGTAGTGCTTGCTTTGCCATGTGCCAGTTTGTGCATAAAACAGGAGCTCTCCTACTCAGAAAGAGACCCCAGTGACTGAACTGCTGAGCAGCACTTGGTTTCCTTTGTGCTGCAGTTTAGTTCTCTGGCTGATGTTAAATAGGATGTTTATTCAGAACGCAGTGACTGTGTAAGTGTCAAATTCTATCTGTTGCATTTCATTTTATAGAATGGTTTATGAGGGTGCTGAAGTTGATGCCATAAGCTAAAGTTATCTTGTCTGGGAACTCAGACATCTCTTTAAAAAAGTCATGCTTAGATTGCTGATGTCACTGTGAGACTGCACATAATCTGTGGAGCTGTTGGAGCTTTCACCTTTTCGGAAAGGTTAAGTAGCCATTTATACAGCTGAAACAGAGACTTGTCTGTTCTAGTGCCAGGTATTTTGCTGCTTGATGCCCTGGACAGCTTCTTTCCACTATAAAAAATGCTCATGACAGTTCGGTGAGAATAAATTTTCCAGAATGCACTTAGACTTCTCCAACTTCCATTCCTGGCAGGGAGGATTTTATTCAAGCTTATTATTGGGACAGCTGCTTCTGTGCCAGGGATAACTATGGGGAAACTGAGGCACTGGCATTGCTATGTTTTCAGGATTTGCCATGGCTTTAGAATTGCTTGTGAAGCTGGATATTCACTGACATGAGGGAGCAGGTTCCCATGTAGGATTTCTTTGAACAATGATGTATTTGCCTCATCTTTTCTTTCCTGCTTCTCCTTCCTGATTTCTCTTTATTTCTGATACTGTTCTTACCAGTAACATACAAAGTCAATATATTGAAGTATACCAAGGAATGCTGTACCAACTAGAGCTGTAGCCAAGACCAGATATCAAAATTGAATTGTTCCAATAAAGCCAATATTTATATTTTAACCTTTTATAAGGTGAACCAGTACCTGACAGGATATGTATGAAAGTGATGTCATGAGTTGAAAGGTGCTTTCTTATGGGTAGTTATAGACTACTGGCTTGAGACCAATTTTATGTACTGTGAAATTAGTTATCTATAAAATATCAACTTAGCCCAGCCTTGAATAATTTGTAAGAGTAGTTTAAGCTGTAGAGTAATCTCTTCTATGTTATTTGGTCCTAGACAGCAGCAGCAGATTGTAATTGATTACCCATTTTGTCAACTGAAAGATACAGTGTAGTTGTTTCACAAGTTTTCATTTTTCCAGGAGTTCAAAAATTACCTCAATTCGACACACATTTAAGCTACTGGCTTTATTATATTTCACTGGTAAAACTTATAGCTGTGGGGTTTTTACATCCTTAGAAGTATTTAAATTGCAAGTAAGGTTTCGTTTACTGCTGCTTCTCAGGAGCCATATGTTCTTGCTACTTGGCTGGTTCAATTTGCTAATGCTTTCCATCTGTCTCATGCAGCAAAATGTGTAATTAAGGACACCTCTTTGTATGTTTATCAAACTTTAAATATTCAAGAATTTTACTGAAACTACTTGATATATTTGCACCTCACTGAAGGCAGAGAACTGTTTTATGCAGTCTTTTTATACATTAACTCTCTGTCGCCAAACTCTTAATGCATGAAAAACATGCATTCTTGGGTTCCACAGGTTGTTATTCCTTTCCTTGAAGTATTCTGCCATTTGGCTGTCATTTGGTTGCCACTTAAACCATTTAAGTAATTTAAATTAGAAAAACAAAGCTGTGCCTGTCCCCCTTTAACTTCACTAAGATCACACATTTATATTCCATTCTCTTGGAGTGCATGTGTATTTCTGCAGTCTCTGCAAACTATCAAGACATTAAGTGCTGTGTAAGTCACTGCAATTGTGGATGGTGCTGGTAGTACCTTCTGTATGCACCAGACAATTTGATAAAGCTTGGTATTGTTTTCAGTGATTAAAAGAGGGGGAAATAGCTCTTATTTTTATATTTAAAAATAAATTTCAAGCTACTGCTGCAGTTGGAAGCATAGTTCTAGAAATGGTTGTGTTCAGAAGGATTAATCTCTTCATACTACTTAAAATATTTACCTGAAAACAGACAGTTCAGACTATACCATTAAACACTGATTATTGGATTGGGGTAAAGTTCACAAAACCAATGCAACACTTATTATTGTCATTACAACTTGGCAAGGTGTCATGTCCTTGCTTTTAAGATGCTGTTCTTTGATGCTGATGCAGACTTTGTCCTGTTGATCATACAGCTGTAAACAGAAAACACAATGCCCCTGGTAACTACTTTTCCTTTTAACTTCCTTCTCCAGGTAGATATGGACAAAACTGGGGAAACACGACTTATAGAGCTGGATGAGTCCTACAAGAGTGAGCACACAGTTTTCATAACACCACCTGAGATCCCTCATCTGCCAAATGGGGAAGAGCACCCTCTACAATACAGGTAGCTTAAGGACACAACAGGATGCCAGCCAAAATCCTAACAGCTGCCCTTGTAGAGTTTAATTTCTAGGTTCTTGTGAGAGTCAGGAAGTACAGATTTTTCGTGTCCCTTCATGTTGCTCAAGTAAAATGTGTGTGTAAAACGGCTGTCGTGACAGTTCTTTTGAAGCTTTAATTCTGTGTGTGTACACAGAAGCAATAATACTTAATAAAGCTTGCAGTGATCACATTACATTGTGCTGGCTATTGTCACCTTTTAAGCTTAAAGTTGAAATTAATGGACCCCGTCTGTTGTCCTCTGCTATTACTGATAACAATACAAACTGCAGATATTCTTTGGAAAGAGAGTACATATAAAGAATCACTGAAAACTAGTGTTACTAATTTATTAATTATGTCAGATGAGTTTGTTGGTTTCCTCATTAATTCTGAGAAATATTTTTATTTCTAATCTGATTTAATCTTTTAGATTGCTGTTTTTCCTATTGATTTTCATAAACCTCAGTCATGTGATGCTCACTGGGGACTAAGCCACACATTATTTTCTTTTATTAAATAGAATCAATACTAATGCATTTGACACATTAATTAAAGAAAATGCTATGACAGTAAATACATTTATCAATTTAAGTTGCTTACACTGAATAACAGGTTAAGAGACTGTTTGTGCAGGCATATGAAACCATGCTGAGGGATTAGTGAGCCACTTTGTCAGTGGTGTCTTTAAAGGTTTGCTTTTGTGTTTATTTCCTGGGAAGCCTCTGGTGCAGGTGTAGCTGATTTCCTTTGCCATTATGTGATGCATTTGCTTTGGAGCTGACTTACAGGACTGACATTTCTCTTACAGCTATAATGGATTTCCAGTATTAAAACTAGAATTGTTTGAACGGCCTGAAGGATTTCTCACAGCACCAAATAACAAACTGTCCTCAAAAGCCAGTAGCCCCAACAGCCCATCACCAATGTTCAGAAGAACTAAACAGGTACTTGCAGGTTATTCTTGGAGTGTGAGGTGCTTTGGAAGGGGACAGCTTGAGTTTGACTGTAAAGCAGTCTGATGGTTCTTCAGTTCTTCACTGACCTGGTCACTGTGTTAATAATTGTTCTCTGGATGTGCTTCTTGCCTGCACCATGTGCTACAAGGGCCCCTGTACAGGTTGTTACTTGCTGTGCTGTCCCTATCCCTTCCCCTTTCTTCACACTCTTCTCCATGAGTTTTCCAAATCCTCTTCTTGATTGCTTTTAACTTTGAGGGACTCTAACTTCAAAGTGATAGAGATTTAAAGAAATGCAAGGTTTTAGCACTGGAATATTGCACAGTGACTGTTTTTGGTGTAACTCTCACTGCTTTTATATTTCTTCCCACTTTACTATATTGTTAATATTACTGTTGCAGTTTACATGGATATGATGGTACATGTTCAGTTTTTAACATATAGCTTTGTGTGATGTAGATGCAAACACACACACAAATAATCTCCATGTTTCTTTCCAGGAAATTAAATCTGCCCACAAAATTGCTAAGAAGTACTCCTCCATCCCCCAGATGTGGTCCAGGTGTTTGCTCCGTCACTGCTACGGCCTTTGGTTCATCTGCCTCCCTGCCTATGTGAAAGTCTGCCACTCCAAAGTCAGGGCTCTGAGAACTGCCTATGATGTGCTACAGAAAATGCACACCAAAAAAATAGATCCACCTGATGAGGTAAAATAACCCCGAATTCCTGAAGGAGTGCGTGGGTTTGAGGTGTTGGGAGCTCAGGGCTCACTGGTGTGTGTTTGCAGGTGTGCTATAGAGTCCTTATGCAGCTGTGTGGGCAGTATGGGCAGCCTGTGCTGGCAGTCAGGGTGCTCTTTGAAATGCAGAAGGCTGGCATCGACCCCAATGCCATCACCTATGGCTACTACAACAAGGTGAGTATGTTTTAGAGAGTATGGGGGGGACAAAAATTCATTTTTGTCCAGGCAAATAGAAGGGAGAAAAATAACAAAGCACTTCAGGTGTGATTCTGTAATTTCATGTAAGTTGAAGTAACACAAGACAGAATCATTTTGTGGGTTTTGGTTTTGTAGGTTTAGAAATCTACTGTATTGCTGCCAGTGTAACTCAGTTTGAAATTTTAACAGTTTTCACACCCGACTCTTCCTGAAGATGACTTTACTTGATTTTGATATTTCCAAAATAGGCTGTTTTGGAAAGCACCTGGCCTTCAAGCAATCGAGGTGGCTATTTCCTCTGGATGAAAATACGAAATGTTGTCTTAGGAATAGCACAGTTTAAAAAAGCATTGAAAAAGCTACCAGCAAGCACTGCACATACGTCTGTTCCTGGTAGAGTATTCACATCCTACTGGTTTTTTATGTTCATGCTGATAAGAAAATTCTTTGAAAAAATCTTTCTTTTGTGATTTTGATAAAACTGTTTTAGAAGAAGAAAAAACAGTAGTTACTGCATAATTTTTAAAAAGCAGTATCTTTTATTGCCTTTGAATCTGAAATACTCTGCTATTCATTTGTTGTATCAGCTATTCACAAGACAAGTGGAGACAAAATATGGACCTGAAATTTGTGATAATTATCCTAGTTCATCCAATAACCAGTCTTATAACTGGCAGAAACTTTTGTCCAGCCTTGCTTTTTTTTTATTTGCCCCTTTTTTTTTGATGTTAGCTAAGAGGCAACTAGAACTAGTCCTTGAGTTTGCAGTACTGATTGCAGGTTCTGCATACCCACCTGCAGTGATCATGTTTATTTTTATCTAGAATATAAGTAAAACATGTGAGGCTGTAAATTGTGGGGTTTCTTTCTTTTTCTTTTCAGTAGAGACTTACATAATGTGAACATCAAATGGTCATATGGCCATGCCTGTAATTGATATTTTTTAAAGTACTGATTTCCATGGTACTTAGAACTTCCTGGTAGTAAAGCACGATAGTACATCGTAAAGTAGCAGCAATGTAGTTAGTTTAGTTCATGTGGACCTTGGAAGACCTTTACAACATACTTTTATAAATGTATGTAGGTCATCTGACTCAACTTTCAAAGCCCTTCCCACCAGGGCTGTTCTGTGATTCTAAATGTGTACAAATAAATCTTTGCCCTGACAAACAGAACAGATATGATGGCCTTATGGCTAGATGACTTCTCCTAGACCCCAGAGACTCCAGTCCTACTTCTGGCTCTATCATTAACCTTATGGATGACCTTGAACACTTTTGCTTTATTTCTGCCTGTTCTTCATGAAGCTGAACTTCCTGATAAACCACTTTATTGAAAACCAGTTATGCAAAGCACTGTACAAGAGCAAAATGCTGTTTGCAACTCAGACCATGTAAACTAAGGAAGTGTAATTAGATCTTAATGAAATAACTGTCACTTATATAATTAATAGTATTTGCTTTTGACATCATCTGATTTTTCAAGATTAGTTTGCATGAAATCTCATAGCTAGAATGTGTGCTGACTCCTCAGGAAATCAAAAAAACTCTCCCATAAATTCCAGATTATTTTCTTATCTTTACCATAGCAGCAAGGTTTTTACCCTGTCTGTAGCTGTTCAGTGCAGCATCTGTAGGGAAAAGAGGGAAAACTTTGAATTATTTTGGACTCTGTTGATTCTGGAGAGAGACTCTATTAATTACACCTGGGCAGTGTTTTGGCTTGAGAATGACCAGATAAGTGGCTTGAATGTTTGCAGGGGTTTTTGGGATGATGTTGGTTATTTCTATTTTAATCTAATTTTGCAGACAAACTCATGCTTGCTACTGCCTTGTTTCAATTTTTTTTACTTTCTAGAGTGAAGCCACGAGAATCACATGCATTACCTCTGAGAAACATATGACACTAAAATGAAACCATGTTTACATGCCTCTTAGAGCTCTTGAAAAGATGTGACATTTTGATCAAATAAACCAGGCAGCAGAATCAAACAGTGCTTTAGTTCAATATTTTAAAAGAAATGTTGCTCATTACCCGTTTAATTTCATCCTCTAAAACATGACTTCAGTGTTTATGCTATAAGAAGCCAATCCTTTTTCTCTTTTTTTTTTTTTGGTGGTAAAATGTTCACTGTTAATTGGAATGTTCTTGATAAGAGGCCTTTGAATTACTGTTGGTATTCAATTTATTCCCCTGAACAATGTCACACTATTAAACACCATAATTGTCTTTATTCTGATGTTGCCCTGCAGTGATAGGGGGACTTTCAGACACTGGCAATAACACATCACTCAAAGAAGAAGCCAAGCAAGGCAAAACTTGTCTTCAAGACATCCAAGAACAAAAGGAGGACAAGAGAGAGAGTGACTCCAGTTCTCGTATGTATCTTGTGAATACAGATATCTGGTTCATTTGGGATAAATAAGGATTTCAGCAAAAGCTAAGTGGGACAGCTGATTCCTCACAGTGAGTGTGTGTGATAATGCCAGTTTATGCCACTGCCTAAAGTTCTTTTTCTAAATGAAATTTTCTGGATGTCTGATGGTTTCACTTTGAAAATTACAGTCCTTTTTTCTCTCCTGTTTCAAATAAGTGATAATGGTAGCATAAAGACTTAATGATAATTATAGCCTAATGTTTTTGTCTTTTGAAAAAATGAAATTGCCTCATAGGCATAATCTACAGAAAAGCCTTTTCTACCAGTCTGGTTTCTTTATAAATCCTGTAAGAGGAGAACAGCTGAAATTATGCAAGTCTGAGAGGTTTAAATTACCCAGCTCCTTGGAATTCTCAAAGTTTGGGAGATGCATCAAAATGGGAAGGCTTTTTTTTTCTTCAGGTTTTGCATCTGCTGCTCTTGATTCCCTCAAGTGCAGTCAAGCAGCATCGACTTCATGCAAGAACATAGAAGATCAGATTGTGTAGTAAAATTGGTGAAGTACTACAGATTCCCATGTATATTCATGGAAAATACCCTTCTTAGTAAATGTTCCCCTAGTAATATAATTGTTTAAATTTTTCAGTGGGCTTTCTCCTACTATATGAGTTAACTATCCCTTTGTCAAGTAACATAAAAGTCTGAGAAAATATGCAATTAGGTAAGTTGCTTCAGTGTTTTCCCCACGATCTTCCTTCTAGCACTAATATTTTTTTCTTCAATTTGCTTGAAAAGTTGTCTTATCTGTGATCATAAGAACATATATGTAAGATTACAGACAAGTTATTTAGGTTTAATAAAACTTTTAAGGATGCAGAAAACGTGAATTCTGCCTAATTTATTAATTCTGACATTTGTGGCTCTCTATAATAATATGATGTGCTAAAACATTTTGCAGTTTTGAAAACAACTTGATAATATGAAAGTTGCCTGAAATCCCTTAGAGAAGTAATTCTCTATTTTGGGTACTCACCTGCAATGGAATTTTTATTTCATATCTGAAAGAGTTGAATGTGAATATTCACATTTACTTCATTTCTCCTGTGTAGTCCTGGGGGAAGTGAGATTGATGTGAAGCTGAGCTCTTGCAAGGGCAGGAGAAAATGCTCTTACACCTCTTCTATGCAAGTGAACAAGGATGGTCTTAATCTTCACAACCACCACGTATTTTGGAATCATTTTTGGGCTCTGTGTAGAGAAGCTTATGGAACTTCCAGTTCCAAAAGTAATGCTGGGAGTTAAATATCCATAGTGAAAACCTCTGCCCAGGCAGATGTCAGCCTGTGTAGCCTGGGGTAGGTACTACATGATGTCACTTAATCCTGTGTGAGGTGTCCAGTAGGTAATGGGGACTTGAGATTTAAGGGGAGTTCCTCAGATTCTACAAAACTCTCTTCTTCTGTCTGCAGTGTCCGAAGTGGAGAGCACAAAAGGGAGTGGGGACTGCCTGCCTAAACTGAATTACCAGAACTCCAGGAATGACAAAGCCACTTCCAGCATTGTGCGGCTCAATGGCACTGTTGACAGTACTGTGGCAGAAGGGAGCAGGGGTGAGTGGAGGGAAAATATATATATAGTTACTAATGCACTCTAAGTAGTGTTCCTAAGTTCTGTTGTCCACTAAACTTACAGTATTTTATTTCTGTAATAGCAGTGGCTGATGAAATGCGGGGGAGGGCATTTAGGTTGGAGTCAGCATATGCTGTGTCAGGAAGATGCATGGGAATATTCTGCATTTCCAGATTTTTTCTTGTTTGTTCTATTTTTTTGCTGTAGTTAACATCTGCTTACAAAACACCAAAATCTTGGGTTTTTTCTTATAATCTCCAGCAACTAATTAATTCCTTCAGGATGGACAAGGGGTTTCTATGCAGTGGAATTTAAAAGACACTTTCAGACATTTTCATGCGTCTTTAATAATTTCAGATCTGGTTATTATAATACTGTTAGCTATGCTTGAAGTATTGTCGTGTACTTTAAAGTCTGCATACAATGGAGATTTCTCTGACAATAATCCCCCTTATTAGCTCTGTTTTTAATTCATTAAGTTAGAAAGTGGTGGGGTTTTTCCATTTCCTGGATACTTGTGCTATGCTTTGCTTTCAAACCTTGTAAAAAGAGGAAAGTAAATACAGCTGAGACTTTTCTTGATGGTGTCTCTCAAAGTGCTCTGGAGGTGTATGATTTTACTCCCTTTTAAGTGTTTTATTGTCTGTCCCTTCCTAAAAGTTATGACCGTGGTCAGCTCAACATTTCAGCCTCTAGCAGAACACAGTGAATTCCATCTGTGTTGTAAAATGCTTGAAAGATGAGACAAATTTGCATTCTTTTGTACTTTTGTTTAGTTTACTTGTATAGCAACAAATAAAGCACCTTGTTCCATCTGTTTTTCAGAGAGTTCTGTAGGATTACTGTTTACATCATCTTTTGAGGATGCCAATGAAGCAGAAGTTATAAAAAATAAATCCTTAAGAAGGAGACATAAAAGTGCAGTGGAAGCTGACTTAAGGGAGATTCCGTGGGAAAGCAGGAACCGGAATCTGAGTGGAGATGGCTTAGTGGGACTCATGATAAACAGAATCAACCAGGAAGCAAACCCTGGAGAAATTGTTGAAAAACTGGGAGCTGATGCCAAAATTCTATCTAGTGCATTACAGAAAAGCATACGGCCAAAAACTCTTAATATCAGAACTTCCTCTTTAGGGTCTAAGAGAGAAAGCCTGGAGAAAGAATCCAGTGATGAAGATGCAGCTTTTGATTGCAGTTTTACAGATAAAACAGAGTCTCCTGTTATCTTTGATCTGGAAGACCTGGATGCAGAACCTGAAACACCTACAGCAGTGAAAACTTCCAGTGAAAAATCAAAAAGGTTGCAAAGAAAGAGCAGCTTTCCGGTAAAGCCAGTTGAAAAGACAGATGTTGAAACTGGATTTGATCCATTGTCTCTGCTGGTTGCTGAGACAGAACAGCAGAAAGAGGATGAGGAGGATGATGATGATAGAAGTGTTTCTACTCCATCTGCAAGAAGAGACTTAGCTGAAGAGATAGTCATGTACATGAACAACATGAGCAGCCCTTTGTCCAGTCGTGCCCCGAGCATTGAGTTGCAAAAACCCTTTGATGACAGAAATGCTAATAAAAGGAGCCCAACCATTATCCAGCCTTGTAGGAGGTCCAGCCTTCCCCCAAACTCCCCAAGGCCACCCAGTCTTACCAAATCTAAGAGCTACCATGCAAAAAATGAAGAAAGGCCAAGGGACAGGCTTTGGTCTTCCCCAGCTTATTCCCCAAACAGCCCAGCCAAGGAACAGCCCCAGGACACAACCAGTGCATTGACACTTGTGTCATCACCATCGTTCAACTTGGACACACTGTTAACTCCCAAGTTTGATGTTCTGAAAAGCAGCATGTTCTCTGCTGGAAAAGGGGTTGCAGAGAAAGCAAGCAAGTGGTACTCCAAATTTGCAATGTATGCTGCATCTGCAAAGGTAAATGTTTATTAAGATCCTATCAATTAAGGAAGAACTTCATAAAGGTTTAATTACTGACCCTCATGTGATGAATCCCTTGCATGACCTATGTCATTGTAGACTATGTACATTAAGTTGTTTTAATCATGTTTGATATACCAGAATCCTAATTTTAATGTCCTGAATAAAATTTGTCTAGCTTAGGTTCTGAATATATTTAATGGGAGAACAGAAGTGTCCTGACAGAACAAAGACTGCTCTGGCTTCCCTTTTTAACCTAAAGAAGAAACATTTAAATAAGCAAATACTGGGTTTAAGTCTTTATTGCTTTTATGAGTAAGGGGAAATCTGGTTGTATTGTTTGCCAAAGTAATTTAAAGCTAGTTTTGATCTGAGGTCATTTGTTAGAACGTTCTATACTGCTACCAATTCAAATCAAAACTACTTTTGTTCCCACTCCTTGGTAATGCAGAGAGACACTTGCCTTGTCTATCCTAATGTATTCCTACAGCTGCTGATAATTCTTGTAGCAATGGGGTGAAAAAGTTATAGGATTAAAATGGTTATGATTTCACTTAATTATTTTTATTAGGAGAATCTTTAAAAAGGAATCCTGGTGTAGCTGTTTAACCCAGAGTGGGACTTCCCTTGTCTTGCATCAGTTCTGAGCACAGGTCTGTGATCTTCCAAGGAGGGAGGGTCATGCCTTGAATTTACTGAGACAAAGAAGGCTTCCCCTTTTTGTCAGAAATATTTTTGCTTTCCTTTCATTTTTTTACTGGAACTTCTTTTCTTCTCTCAGGATCAAAATTCAGACAGAGCAAGTGTTTCATCTCTTGGAGCTCTGGACTCAGAATCTACTTCTCTCACTGATGAAGATGTCTGCAATGATTTTGAAAGTGCTTCTCCTCAGGAGAACACCACATCAGAAATTAAGGGAATTAGCATCAGCAAGACAAGCCTGGAAAGCTCAGCTTCCCATGATAGCTCAGCTAAACAATTTGACCAGTGTGGTAAGAGACAGCTTTTGCATGGTATTCATCACTCTGAACAAAAACATTCTAGTTTGAAAAGTTGTTCTTTCATAATTATCAGCTTAGGATCATCCTAGTCATTAGTCCTTTTTGTGGAAGAAGTAAATTCCTTTTACTACCTGAAAACTCTTACTCAAATAGGAAACCCTTTGAGTCCTTGAGTATTCATGTAAACACCTTATTTGTGTAAGTTGTACAGCTCCAGAAAACATCTATAGAAACATTGTAATGGTAACTTCATTGGTCCGGTTCTATTTTCTAAAAGTAGTAAAAATACTTTTTTAAAATCTGTTACGATTTTCTATAAGCCACTGTTGAAGCTGATTATCAGACAGACTTCATAGGGTTTTTTTCCTAATGTGTGCTGGATAATTGGTCATGACTGTTGTATCAGTTTCTGATGTCATTGTGGGGTACAAACAGCACCTCTTGTCCTTCCCTAGTTTTTGTCCACACAGAAAATGTGGCTATGAATTGCTTAAAATTTGTTTTCAAGCTACCAACTGTTGTTAACAAAGAAAACTGAACATATGGAAATTGTTTGTTGGTAGCTTTTATTTTTGCCTTGGTTGGTGCTGGGCAGATGGCAGCCTCACACTCCACAGTTCTGAACCAGTGTATCTCATTTGTTGCACCTTCCATCACACATTTTATAACTGCAGTATTGTTTGAGCAGAAAGACAGAGTGCTAAAAATGCATTTTTGGAATAACTAGTACTTTGGGTTTCTTCTGTTAACAGGTTCACTTTCCAAGTTCCCTTTACCTGACAAATCAGAGTTGGTATCTTCCTGCAGCACAAGCAGTACCAGCGTGTTCCAGAACTATGCCATGGAGGTACAGGATGATTTACTGATTTTAATCAGTGGACTAGGAGCACATGTCTTTAAATATGAATATTATCTGTATCTCTGGTAAAGTTGAAAGCTTAAAACTAATACACTGAAAGATAGAGATTTCTGTCACAAAGTAGATTTAATTTCAAATCCTGCTCTAGAAAGGTCTTTATTTCAGTCACATCTTTTGGTCCTTAAAGCTTCAGTTCTCAAGAGTTTACTATTGGATGCAATTGAATTCAGGCATCTAAATCCCTTGTGGAGATAAATTTGTTCAAAGTGAAAATATCAAGTCTTAAGCAGCACTGTATGTTTAAAAACACAGAAAAGAGAACTACCTATTTCTTGGTGTAACTTCTAGTAAGATCATTTTTCTTTTCACTGTTAGGCTGGTTTGGGTGGCTCTTCATTATTTTCTTTGCTTTTCTCCCTCCCCTTACCCCCCACCCTGGATTTAGGTTAATGACTGTTCATTTGCATCTTTTTTTCCCATTTCTACAATACTGACAGTCACCACAGAAGTGTGTTTAAATTCTAATCATAGTTTATGCAGCTGCATAAATAGTCTTGTACTTTTATGCTTGCAGATTACAAATAACGTGTTACTGTTCATAGAAATGTTATTTAATAACTGACTGGTTTTAATCTGATAAGCAATAACAGGATGAACTTGTATGCAAGGGGGGAGGAATATTCATCAAAGGGCAAAGATTTTAGCTGCAGTTTTAAGTGCTCTGTGAAAGAAAAGTAGCTTTGAGAACATGTTCTAGTGGATTCTGTTCCTGCTCTGTGCAGGTCCTCATCTCGAGCTGTTCTCGGTGTCGGACTTGTGACTGTTTGGTTCATGATGAAGAAATCATGGCAGGCTGGACAGCAGACGATTCAAATCTCAATACCACGTGTCCCTTCTGTGGCAATTTATTTCTGCCTTTTTTAAGCATAGAAATCCGAGATCTGCGGCGGCCTGGGCGGTAATAACAATATTGGAATTTTCCTCAATTTTGAATGCTCGTCATTGGGAAGTGCTTTTTGTTTGGGATTTGGGGTTTTTTTGGGGTTTGTTTTTTTTTTTCGGATAATGTTAAGCTTCTGCTTTCCCTGCAGGTATTTTCTGAAGTCCAGCCCTTCTACAGAAAATATGCAGTTCCCATCCCTTTTTTCCAATCAGAGCGGGAAGTCCTGTAACACCACAGGCACTGTTGGCCTTACTACATCCCTGATGTCTGTCCAAGAGGATATCAATTCAAATAGGTAGATGTGCATTTCCTGCCTAGAAATTCCTTAGCTTCTCCATGGATATGCCTGTATTTTAATCAACTGAAATAAATTTAAATTTTTTGAAGAGGATAAATTGATTTGAGAGAGGATCTCTCTGCTGCCTCTCCCTCATCTCTCAGCTGGCCACATCATGCTTTCTCTGCCTGATATGCACCATTTCATCCCTAATATACAAATTCATGTTGGCATTTGTAATTCTGCAAGTTTTATGAACTCTTTTGAGGACGTTTGTGTTCATCAGTGCAAGGGGGAATAAAACTTGCACTGTAACGTGAATGAGTGTGGTGGCTGACAAGGCAGAATTCAAACTGTCAGGTCCATTATTTCCAGTTTATTTCTGTCTGTCTGTGTACATGTTGGAGCACTCAGAGTAAAACAAAAAGCTGAGATTCTTTTTTCTTCTTTTTTCCCTCTCCTCTAGCAAATCTAAGCCGCATGACAATGTTTATGCCAGAAGTATCCAGATCCCCTCAGGACGAAGACAAAATACTTCTGGGTCAGAATGTACAAGTCACCCTGTAGCAAGGAGCATCAGTACTTTTGGTCCTTTGGAAGAAGATGAGAAGGAAAACCAGAAGATCAGCCATATCATTCCTACTGGTAGCCTGCCTGCTACTTTGCAAGGACCAACAGTGTGTAGTTTTTCTACCTTAAAAGTCATTTTTTCATGTGTGCCATAGATTAGAGAAATGTGTAACAGCATTAACCTTCCTAAATTACAGTAAATGCTAGGTTGTGTTATTTAAACTAATGCTAGTTGCAGCTTTTAGATGTTAGTGTGTTGTAGAGAAGAAAAGCATTTATAAGACCTTGTAAAGACAGTTACATTCATTACATTAGTTACAACTAATGGCATTTTTTCTTTCTTACTGCAGGATTCCTTGGGCCTGGAATGGCGCTTGCCTAGTCCTGATCCTATCACAGTTCCTTACCTCAGTCCTCTTGTGGTATGGAAGGAGCTTGAAAGCTTACTTGAAAATGAAGGGGATCATGCAATAACGGTGGCAGACTTTGTAGATCATCATCCCATTGTGTTCTGGAATTTGGTGTGGTATTTCAGGCGCTTGGACTTGCCCAGCAACTTACCAGGATTAATACTTTCTTCTGAGCACTGCAATAAGAACTCCAAGGTATGGAATCAGATAGGAAACACTGACATAGGAGAAATGGTTGTTTTCCCATATAGGAAATCATTAGATGGTTCAGTAGCTCTTAGAAATGTGTCTTGCACTATGCTGAGCCCAGTCCTGAATTGATAAAGAATGTGTCAGCTGAAGGAAAATATTCAAAACTCTGGAATGTGTGCTCAGCAGTGCTTGTGGGGGGCTGGTGTTTAGCTCTTACTTGTCACACTGTAATTTGTGATCCTCAGTTTCAAGGAGGATAAGCTTCTAGTTAGTTTTGTTGCTATTTGAGTAGCTACGCAGTAGAAGGAGGAAGTTTAGATTTTAGGACTGTAGAAAATAGGCAAAACACTTATTTGCCGTGTCACTGGCAATCCCGTTCAGATTTAGCTTTCTGTGGTTTTAATAGCAAAGCTTTTTACCATGAGGCCTAGAGATGTGAAGATATATGTTAAATACAGAACTCCTTTGTCATGACTTCATAATAAAATATCTTTGTGTGCTTTCCGCTGTTCAGATTCCACGGAACTGTATGTCAGAGGACAGTAAATATGTTCTTATTCAGATGCTATGGGACAATATGAAATTGCATCAGGATCCGAGGCAGCCTCTGTATATTTTGTGGAATGCTCAGAGTAAGTTTTGTTTCTTGTGGATTTTGGTGGCATTTTTTAAGAACAATTTTCATTTTGAGCAACTGAAGCATGTATGTTGAGAAAAGATGTCTTTGTGGATAGTTCACACAAGCTACAATACTGATTTTTTGATCATACTGCTTTTTGTCTTGCAGGTCAAAATCGCACTCTTTTGTTTGAGAGTGAGTGTTAAGTTTGGTGTTGCTATTCTCAGTTTGGGTGACTTGTTTTGGGGGGGAGGTTGGTTCTGTGCCTAGCAGTAAACTGCTTGAACAATTTTTAGTTTTCCAGCATTTCTGTATCAAATCACTGACTGGCATTGCCAGTGGCGGCTTCTTCTTTGGGAAGGGAGGAATGAAAGGGCAATACATTTCATTGATGCCATTCATCCACTTGGCTCATGTTCTTATTTTTAGAATTTGCTTACTCAGAGTTTTGTTGCTGGTGTTGGATCACACACCTGAAAATAGCTCATGGCCCATTGCATCTGTTGAGTTTTCTTATGTGCTTTTTGTGTTCTACATTGAAAATTTTTTTACTTGATGTTTTGTTCACTACATACATGTCAATATTTTTGGTTTCTGTAGCCTTCCACCTTTTTTTAATAACTCTGTACTTGCTACACAGAGAATCTATTTATTCTTACAGCCTTTCTAATGTTTTTCAGCCCAGAAGTACCCAATGGTCCAGTTATTGCAAAAAGATGATGACTCCTTTAACCAGGAGCTCTTGAGGAGTATGGTGAAAAGCATTAAGATGAATGATGTGTATGGACCAATGAGTCAGATATTGGAGAGGCTCAACAAGTGGCCACATGTTAAAAGACAGAGGTAAGACCACCAATGTGCCTAACTGGAGCAGTGTTGGGCAATAATCAGGTTATTTGTGAATTATATTTTCCTAGTGTGTTTTATAAAGAAAAAAGCACTGTTTTCCACCAGTGTTCTCAAATTTATCACTCTGGTAAGTTGGGTTTTTTTTCTGGTAACTTTCACAAACTTAGTTTGTCCATTTTTTTCCTTTTTACTTTTTCCCTTTCCCCTCTCCTTTACAGCCACCTCTTTTTCTTACCTCTGAACCATGGGAAGCAGGGAGTGGGGTATATGTGTGTATATTTTGTTGTTAAATGTTGTTTATATATTACTAGGTGTTTTAAAATAAAACCCTACACTTGTTTCTAGGGTGTATGGGTATATTTGGGGTTTATTTTTAAGTCTTCAGTAGAGGACAGAAAAGAACCAAAGAAAGGTTGTCTCATATTTAGGAAGGAGATTTTTTCCATTAGCAGTGGAATTAGTGAACATTAATTCCTATGAATTTTCATTTCTTGCCTGGATTTACTGATTAATACTAGGATATACAACAGTCTTGTCAACAGCTGGAGCATTGACGAGGTGTTTATTTGCTTGTCTGCCTGCTTTTTCAAGCTAATGTGAAAATGCAGAATAGCAAATTCCTTGCCTGGTTAAATCTGGTGGAATTTGGTTGAGTGCTTAAGTGCATGTTTCTCTCTGCGTGCACTTGGTGCAACTTCCAGGGGACCTACCATGGGTGATGTCCATATATGGGGAATCCAGGGCATTCTCCAGAGCTCAGAAATGACAATATTTTGGAGGTACAATCAGGAATTATATTCAAATTGCATCTTTTTAATAATAAGTTATCTTTAAATGCTTCAATCCTTTTTTTAATAGAGGTTGTTTTGTGGTGCATCAGTGCAGTATATAAACTGATTGAGCTTCTTACCATTTCAGGAGCCTTTACAGAGAAATACTGTTTCTTTCTCTTGTTGCCCTGGGAAGAGATAACATTGATATAGGTGAGTTCTGCCAACTATTTAAATGAGCACAGATGATGAATTCATGCAAACTTAGTTGTTCAGCTTCCATAAAAAAAAATTCTGTAGATTAGATGTGTGCCACTCTGGTAAGTGCCAAATAAAAAGGACTTTACAGATATTTTCTGCTGATAAATGCAGCTGTCCTGGCATTTGGGTGGTGGTTTTGAGCTCGATATCTAAAGTTGTTTTTTCCCTTCCTGCAGATGCTTTTGACAGAGAGTACAAAATGGCCTATGATCGTCTCACCGCTAATCAAGTGAAGAACACTCATAACTGCGATAGACCACCAAGCACTGGAGTGATGGAATGCAGAAAGATTTTTGGAGAACCATATCTTTAAATATACCTGGCTACAGAGGTGGTATCTATGGCGTATCCCTGTGTAAAATAACCACTTCAGTCACAAGGAACATCTCAGTCTTCAGTGCTCAGGAACGTGCGTAGGATGGACTGTGGCAGGAGGCCTCGGGAAATTCGGCCGGGCTACGGTTGTGGAGATGGACAGAGGGCAAAATGGGCCAAATATTATTTCCCTGTCCCTTGTCCTTTCTGCAAATCGGTGTGTGGAGAGGCAGGTTCTAAACAAAATCAGTTCTCTGACTTGGGACAACATATTACAGCTCCCTTAAAAAAAATTAAGTAACAGGTGGACAGAAACAATGCACTGAAACTAATGTGAGCGAAGGAAATTCTTCAGAATCTATTGTTTACATAGAATATTCATGATGTTATGAAGAGCATACAAAATTGTATTATACATATTTTAAATTGTTTATAGTAAGTTGATATTTTTTTAATTTTTTTAAATTACTGGAGTGAATTTTAAATGAACTTGCTGCAGAAGCAATACAGTGCTTATTTTTTTTTTGCAGTATACTGCTATTTATAGTAACTTGTCCAGTTACTTTTTGGAGAGTGATTTGTTTTTAAAGCAGAATAGAAAACGTTAACCTTCACCTAGACAGTACTCGAGATCCAGGATTTCTCTCATGCACACTTGGAAAACGTGTTACCACAGCAATCAGAAGGAAGGTATGGTAAATTTTGCAGAACTCTAATGAACACACTGATGTCTCTGTGAAACACTTCTGTAGAAATCTCCTCTTCCTCTCGTGTTCCCTTCCCTCCCCACTCCCTAGGAAAGGGAAAGCATATTGAAGAGTCCTATGGATTATGTTATGGAATCAGCCCATCTCAGCTGTTGGCATTTGTTAGTGTGGCCTCATTCCAGATGGGACATGGAGCAAATGCCAGTCTGCATTGAGTTCTTCATAAACACACAGTGCTCAGAGTCTCTGTGGTTTTGTTTGAAACACTCTCAGTACAATACCACATAATGCCAATCCAAAGCTTCTAACTCAAGTACATCCAGCAAACTTGCTACAGGGAATTATAGGGAATGTAACTTATTGGGGAATACTGTGCTTAGCTAAATATACTTGGAATGTTCAGTCTGTATTTCACAGTTGTTTGCAAAACAACTTTTTTTTTTCTCTGAAGAAAACTGCTACATGTCCTTGTGGTGGAGTCATGGCTTTTGCCTCATGTTTTCTTGTTCTAGACATATGAAAAATGTTCTGTGCTCTCAGTCACATAGCAACTCCTCACCAGAAGGTAGGCTACAGGGAAAATATCAGAAGTCTTGCATGGAGGTGGGAAAACAGACATCGAACTGTATAAAACACCCTAAACAAATTAAATCATGCTTTAACAGATAGCTTTAAGTAATCTTAATGATTTTCCAATTCTAATTTCTTTTAGTTGTTGCTGTTATAATACTTCCAAATATTCAACTGTTACATTATATTTTGTATTGCAGTCTGCCTACCAGTAGGTGTTTTTAAAACATCTTTAGTTTGCAAGTATAATAAATCAGCAATATATTTAGTTAGGCAGAAAGGTGATAAACTTTAAAGCTCACATTTACTTTATTAAGTGAAATAGAATGAGCCTTAGAGGCTTAAATGAAAAGTAATGCTGCTATGAAGCTCTGTAACCTCCTCCCAGACCTCTGTAAAGCTGTAAGCAGATGCTGCCCTAAGAAGGAAGAATTTAAAATGTGTAGAGCTGCAGGTATGTGCTAACAATAATTGCAGGATGTAGTCTTGGATACAGCTTCCATCGGGTAATGCCTCTTCTCTAACGTGCTGCTAATTATGTAGCTGACCTTTTTGAAAGTATCCCCCCCACCTGAGGTGGAGCTAGCAATGCTACACTTACAACATCTTTCACATTTAATTTATTTAATGATTTGTGATGCTCTTTTGTACTGCCACACTTGTACAGTATCCCTTGTGCATGAAATGGCGCTCCTTTTCTCACCCAGGTACATGGTAGACATACCCTCTTCATTCCTCCAAACCATTGTGAAGTAAACAGGCTATTTTTGAGCACATTCCCTGTAAGTACCCCTTAGTGTGCATCGCTGCTCTGCTCTGTACAGTAGGAATGCTGCATTACCATGGAAATCTTGCCTCCAGTAGTTGCTGTATTTAAGCTCACAGCTGGGTGTGCCATGGGGAGGGTCACGTTCCCAACTCCCTGCAGTTCTGTTTCCCATTTGCTACTGGGGCAGCCACTGTCTATAGGACCTTCAAGCCATGAAAGGAGAGAGAGCAAGTGCTTTTTCCAGAGCTGCTGTGGGGCATTAGGGGGGCTGAGCTATGACCCAGCTTCCCACTCTGATTCTGGGGTGGCCGAAGCACCGAGCCCAGTCCCCAGTCCAGGACACGGCGCGTGTTAGTGCTGATGTGGGGGCAGCACTGTCACACGTGGCCCTCCCTCCATCTAGTCCCAGCCTCCTTGTAAGGACTTCCAACTGCCTCCAGACTTATAAACCCAATAAGTTTTACTTCTTTCCAATATCCCCCAGTACTATCAGGTAGTGGATACTGCACTGGGAACAGGATTGTCTGTGCAGCCTTCACACAATCCCTCTGTTCTTGCATCCCCAGTGTGGCACTCCTGAAGCGTTGCTGATGTTAATTTGGGTGTGCTTTTAAATTACTATATCATGTAATAGCTCATCAAGTGAAATCATTATACTTAATGAATTGTTTTATAAAGTCTGTTGCAAGTCAGTCCACTGTAGAAATATATAAAAATAGAGTTGGAATAACAACATACTATAAGTGAGAAATTTTCCTCATTCAAGTCATAATGTTCCAAATGTATCCTGAGGTCATAATTTTTAAGCGTCATACAATTCAGTGTTGAAACAGTTTTCAAATCTCCCTGTCCTTTATTAGAAAAGCAATTGGACTATATTTTCCAATATCACAAAGATGAATAAATAAAATATTTGAGACATATTTTCAATTTAAAATTTTGTATGAACTGAATTTCCTCCTTTTGTGTACTAAATAGTGCTTATGTCCAAAACCTTAAACAAAGGTTTTAGATTTGCAGTGCAATATATATTTTGCTTTACTTATGGTTCCACTGGAATAATTATTGGAGATGAAATACTGAAATGTGAATAGAAACTGTGCTGTTTCTCTGACACTGCTGTGTCCCATTTGAGAAGGTTTGCTGTTGGTACAGTTACAGCCTGATGAATTTGACTTCCACTGGCAAATTAAATGATTTGTATCCCAAGAAAGAGAAAATTCCTGCATGTAAAATCTTTGTGTAACAAATGGGAGGTGCAAATAATAATAATAATAGAGAGGGGTATTTCTGGATATTATCTCACTGGGATTTAAAAATGGTACTTTGTTAGTCTGCAAGCAGCACTTTTTAAATGAATGGTTGTAGATTTGTAAATATGTAATGTTTAAATTTTATTTACCAAAAACCAGTATGTTGGATGTTTGCTTTGGTTTGTAGTTCCTTTAAAATATGCAAAGTCAATGTTCACAATGTTAAGGTTTTTTTCTGTCTCATCCAAAAAAAGAAGTTTTACAGTGAGTCAATAAAAAGCTTAAAATCTTTCTGGTTATTTTCATTATTAGATGGATTAGAGTGACAGAAATGTCTGCAACTCTTAACCATGTTGTGTGCTCCCATGAGGTGTTAACAATAAACCTCTCGGGTTTGTTGTCAGTGGCATTTTTTCATCTTGTCTATGTAGAAGTCAGTGCTAACAAGAGGAACTAGTGCTGGTTAAATAATCTGTAACTGTCAGAGATTAGTGTCAGGATAAAAACAAACTCCCAGCAGTTCAATTCCTTGTAGTATTTGATTCCTGGCTTTAGTTTTGATTAGAGGTGATGTGCTATTCTAACCCCTGAGCCTTTTAGTCTCATTGCAGGAAGAGGTAAACCCAGATGACATCACACTTGTACTGGTGGCACTTCGCATGAATTTTAGGCACTGAACTGCAAGATCAGGTACAGATTTGAAAGGAGCTCAGTGCAGTTTGAGGGAGTTCATTGCTGAGCTGCAGCCTGTGTGTCCACACAGGGATTTTAAACAGAGCAGTTCCATAAAGGCCCAGCTACATCAGTCTGATTCTCTTCCACTGAAGTAAAAGTCACTTATTTCAGGGAGTTTGAGCAGTTCACTGGGTAATTTAGAGTGTGTTCCTGAAAATTTCCTATAATGAGTAAATATTCTGTGCTGAAAATCAGCTCTTGTAAGTTCAGGGGATCAGCCCTAGTGAAAATTTGATGCATCTAAATTGTATCAGCCTTTCCACAAGTGCCTAAACGTGTGTTACTTGTTCCTGTCAAAACTGTCCTTTCAGTATCTGTTCTGATCCTAATGAAAAACATTAGAGGCTGACACACCACTTGAGACTGATTTATTTTTTAGCGTGTTAAAGATACCTTATTTTCAGTAAGTTTGTTACAATTCTGGTTGCTTTTCTCAGCAGAACAACTGCTACTTCAACCATCTTTTGATGTTGCTGGATCCTCCCCTAGATCTTGAAGTGTCCACATGTCATACAGATACTGGGCAGGATATTATCTTGTCCTCTAACATCACACTGATGATCAGAAACACAAAGTAGAGAGCAAACATGGTGAGCCCCAGTAATTTGTTCATTTTCCATTTACAGAGAGAGATGGAGATAATCACAAACAGGAGCATGAGGAAAAGGAGAACAATTGCACAAAACAAACCATTGCTGCTGACTGCCACGGGGCTGAGGCCATTGAAGATAGAAAAAAGGAACCAGGGAACTGGCAGGCTGCAAGGAAAGGAAAAGTAATTGAAATAAATGTTTTAAGGCAGTTCATTTTCTGCATCATAACTAAGCAATTTTTCCAAACTGTTACAGGGAAAAAAAACCATGATTGTATTCACTATAGCTCAGCATAAATCTAAACTGGATGTTGTTCCTGTCAAAACTGCATTTGGATAATGCTTGCACTATCATAATCCAATCCAAGAGTAAAAGGGGTTTGAAAATAATGCCTAAGAATTAAGTGCCTTGATGTGCTATAATAAAGAAATGTCCTGATGGTTTAGGATGGGAGATCAAGGCACTGATACTGACCTTCCCCAGGAGCTGAGTGTCTGAGTGATCAGATAAGGTTCCTGCCTGTATATCTTTGACATTAGCCAAAGATCTCTTGCATTTTTGTCTTGAAAAATTGGTAATTTTGTGTTGATTTAGAATTGGGTGAGGATAATGGGCTGAGTTATGACAGTTTGTCTTTCCTGGCTGGGTTTGGGTTGGGTTTCTTCAAAAGGAACTGGTTGCTCAGCTGCCCTTCATTTTAACTACAGCTAAAATGAAATTAACTGAGGTGTGGCTGGTTTCAAACCAGGTAACTTTGTGGTTCAGAAATGCATCTCTTAGCATTGACCTGCTACTCACCCAACAGTGATGTCAAAGATGTTGCTGCCCACAGAACTGGACACAGCCATGTCCCCTAAGCCCTTCCGTGCCACGATGACACTGGTGATGAGGTCAGGAATGGATGTGCCTGCTGCCAGTATGGTTAACCCCATAATTTCCTCTGATATCCCAATCGTTTCACCAACCTAATCAACACAAAGTTGGGTAGTGCAGTTAGCAATGGAACATGAGTATACCTGCTCTGTGCAGTGTTAGTGTTTGTGCCATGTTTGCATTAAAATATTCTGAGTCCCATAAATGTGGCAGCATTTTCCCGCTTTGTAGAATTAAAAATTCAATTTTACAGTGTCTGTTGATTCTGGATTTGCTCTATAGGGAATCTGACCACAGTGGTGCCAGCACCGAGCCAAGGTCAAGTCAGCTACAGCACAATTTTCCTGTCCTCAGTTCTCCTCTTCTAGATGTTGTTGGCCTTTCCAAATTTAACATCAGCTCCGCAAGATCCAAGGGTCTTTGGAGATGACAGTCCTTGGATTTACAGCATGATCAGATTTACTGGGCATGTGCAATATATCACTCAATACAGACTGGGGGGCTGATCCTACAAGATGGAAGTATTAGTTCCCAGAATACCAGGTGAACATTAAGACTGGGGGAGTGAAGATCATTTAGCAGCCTCCAGAATCAGAACCTATATTTTCCTAGAATTTTAATTAGGTAATGGATAATTATGTTCTGCACAGAAACATTAATCAATGAAAAGTCAGAATTAAGATAAATCTTGATAGTACTTTTCCTTTCACTGATGCACAAACTCCCTTGGAAGTTCTCAGAAAAGAATGAATCTTTGTCAAATCAAAAATTCCCATTTGGGTTTTAACAAAACAAAGTTTCTACTGTTGTGATAGATGACTGCAGCTGTAATTCATCAGATAAAATGCCACAGTAACACTGTCCCCTCTCTCCATCTACTTGTTCTGAAATGGTGATTTGCAGAAAGAACATAAGCCTCTTACCTGGTGAGCCCACCACACCATGAGGTAAGAGAATGCAGCAATCCAGAGGATGGATCCAAAAAATGTGATGACAAAGAATTTTTTTGACTCCTGTTGAAATCAAGTTTGAAAAGAAAAAAGAGACGTTTCAGGGAACTTAATAGTCCCCACTGAAAACTATTCACCTGAAACACTTCACTGCAATTGATTGCTTTAACTTGGACCCTGGTCTTTGTTTGCTCTGTTTTTCAGCTTGATTAGGTGACCTGTAGTTGCTAGAGTTTGTGGTTTACTAAATAAAGTCTCTGGGATGACATTACACTGCAGCTGGGGCTCTTGTCCCACTCCCTGCAGCACTAACAGTATTTCAACTATGCAGACTCCAGACATGGAAAAATGGACCCAGGGACTCTTGCCTGGAGAAAGTCTATAGCTTAGTTAATTATTCCAGTAGCAGAAGGAAGATAGATTCTTACCGAGTTTCTGACATCAGGCAGAGTACTCCAGAGAGGAAAGACAATGGGAAAGAGGAAAAGGTAAATTGCTTGTTTCTTCCTTGATTCTGGCCATTCCAGAGATAAGGGCTCATCGTTTTCATCACCCTCTGTGCTGTCACCATCGCTGTCCTCCTGGCTCTCAGAGCTGCTGTCTGAGGTGTCGCTGCTTGACGGGGGCTGTACGTCAGGATAAAAAAATCAAAAAGCCAATATGTTTTCACACTAACAAGGAGCAGCAGTTACTCACCATGGCCTCACCTGAGCAGAGCTCACATTTGTAACCTGCTGAGGGAAGCCACAGCTCTTGTGGGACAGAATCCAGGCACACCTCCACCCCAGTACCTGTGTATTGTTAACTAATCGGCATCCATTAATTCTAACTACCTTCTAGACACAAATTAAACATTTTATGTCCTTGAAAAACCTTTTCTCATCAGAACTGCCAAATTACATCACCTGAAAGGGATTTGGGGAGCAAAACAGAACAGTCTGCTGGTGAGCACGGGGCAGGGACGTGCTCTTATTTTCCCTTACCCTGGAGTGCCCTCTGACCACAGAAGTCATTTGAGGGGACAATACTACCCAGTCTCAGTTGGTGTCATAATTTGGACCCAATTTGTGTTTGTAAGACAAAATGTTTCAGCCAGCATCTTAATAAATCACTACACACAGAGCCTATTTATAGATGCCAGTGACATGGGTTGGGTCCTGCCCCAACAGCTCTGGAGAGGGAAGAAAGAAAGTACACGTGAAGATCAGCCTGGATGGGCACTTAGTGCCTGTGCTCCTGATTTTGATACCTGTCCATCCTGTGGCACATCTGCCTTCTGTGTGTCTTTGCTGGGCTCTGAGTCACTGGCAGGAGTTACCTGGACGCTGCTCGGTGCTTTCTTTTCCTCTTCTACAAAAAGCAATAAGAAGGAGTTCTGGTTTCAGTCATCTTGGATGGGTGGTCACCATATCAGGTGGTCACCTTCCCTGTGACCAGCAGGAGCTCTGAGCTCCCTACCACAATGGTGGCATTTCAGGTTAAACACCCTGAGATTGCTTAGGTTTGTTGTGTGTCCTCCCTGACTCCTGTGATTGTGTTTTTGGTAAATCTGGGCAGAATTTGGCCCACCTGGAGTAGAATGACATCTTGATGCTCCCCTGACCTTCCATCCAGAACTGCTGTAAGGGGCACATGTGTAACAGGGAAATGCGAATTACCTCATCTGCAGCTGACTAACATTTCTTGGTTTTTTTCCGGATTCTGAAGATTATATTAAAACCATCCATAAAACCCAGAAAGGATGTAAAGCTTTGCTTTTCAGATCCCCGCTGACACCCCCTTCCCAGCAGAGCACAGCATTCTTCAGGGACCTGATATTCTTCAAGGCTTCTGAGAAATGACCAGGATGTGCTGCCAGACTTTAATCCCTGATCATTTGGTGGGTATTCAAAAGCAAATAGGAGGAAAGTGCTGACACATACAAGGAAGTAACTGCAATGTCCTGCTGTTCCTGAATTAACCTGCATAGCCAAGAGGAACACGGAAACCTCTGTGGAAATAGAGTAGAAATATGGATAACACAGAGCAGAGGTGAGGGAGTGGAGTCAGTGTGGTGCTTATAGCATGCACCAAAAATTTACTTGGGTTTTAAACAGTGTGTTTCTCAAGTTTGGGATTCATTCACCTGTGTGAGGCCGTGTTGGGAGGTGCTCGGGTGCCTATGTTGTGTGGAGCTGGGATCTTCCACACAAAAGTTTCTTGTTATTCAAAATCTGCAGCCTTGCTGGCAGCACAAACCTGTGTTGTAGCACAGGCCAGTTCTGGCTCCAAGGCAGCTCACAAAGCCTGTGTGTCAGCAGTGACAGAGAAAGCCCAAAAAAAACATTAAACTGACAGAGGGCAGATCTAGGTTAAATGTTAGGAAAAAATTCTTCCCTGTGAGGGTGGGAAGCCTTGGCACAGGTTACCCAGAGAAGCTGTGGCTGCCCCTGGATCCCTAGAAGTGTCCAAGGCCAGGCTGGATGGGGTTTAGGGTACCCTGGGATAATGGAAGGTGTCCCTGCCCATGGGAGGGGGTGGGGCTGGATGGTCTTTAAGGTCCCTTCCAACCCAAACCATTACGTGATTCTGTGATTCTATTAAAGGAAGGGTGCACAGGTCCTTGGAATTGCTATAGATGGGAGTCAGTGCAGCTTATTTCCTCTGGAGCAACCTTCTGTGCCCTTCTGCAAGTGTGTGAAGGTACTTTGTTTTAACAAACACCTCATTTGCACGGTCTACCAAAGACCAGCAGCACCCAAGTGCTATCTGCAATGGTCTGATTTCCCTCCTGCACTGTTCCCTGGCCATTTCCAGTGCATCCTTGTAGCTCTCCCTGCCCGGACGCTGCCTCACTAACGGCTCCGCTGGGGATGGCTGTTCCTGCCTGCATGCATCGATTGATTTCTGCTGCATTGTTACAGCAGTCATCTGTAACCAGTAATAGCACAAAATTTGTGGTAGACCCCAGTGTTTCTTTGCCAGCCCTCGGGCTTTGTGTGCTGGGAAGGTGAGGGCTTGCTGTGCAAAACAAAGCAAACGGCACTGGCTCTTCCTGCACTCACCTGGCTGGGAGCCTTGTCCTTCCAGGGTCTCAGCCTTGGCCATGTTCCTCAGGATGTCAACCCTGTCTTTAAATTTTGCTGTGGGTGAGAGAAGGACACAGTCATCAGGGGCTGTCACTGCAAAGCCCCCCTTGACCTGCCTCCCCGACACACACATGCTCTTGCCCCCTTCCTCTTGCAGGGGCTGCAGCCAGCACTTCCCCAGGAGTTGCTCTGGCTGTGACCCCAGTTTTTGGCTGCTGCTAGTTGGTCATAGCTGTTGTATTTAACTGCCTAGTGCTACAGCAATTACACCAGCAATTTGACATGGTACTAACACCATCCTATTTAAAGACAATCTAGAGGAATGAGAAATCCTTTCTGGGTCAGTAATACAGAGGATATCTGTATTTCATAGGAAGAAAATGCAGAAAGAACAGAGGAGGAGTTTTGGTGCAATATCATCTTTTTCCCAATGGACTATTGATTTTTTTCCGCGCTAGATCATGTGCAAACTAAAAATGACACCTTCCTCCTGCCATGTGACTGCTGAAGAGGCTTTAGGGTGCTGCTTACAGCCTGGGGACCTGATGGGAATGGAAAATAAATACCTTTTATGTTCCAGTTCCCTGAAAAATTACTGCTTTTTCTAAGTATACACAAGTGTCTCCTGCTCCTGGTATCCAGGTTCAGCATGGTCCAGGCTGTCTGAGAGATGATCTTCACCAGCACAGGTCTGCTGCTCTATTTCTGGGACTGCCGAGGGCTTCTTCCACTATAAACCAAGTTCTGCTCTACTCTGCTGAGCTGCTTTTTTAGTGGTTTACAGTGAACTGTGAAACTGTGTGTCTCCATAGTTGTTTTTTGCTCAAATATCTTACTGCTGATTCTCAGAGAAAGTGAACAAGAATGGGTTCAAAGAAAAGTCCCATTTTGCTCTAATCTATGTCCTTTGTTGAGCTGCACACCCAATGACTGAGGGTCACTGGATTTGCTCATGGACAGTAGCCACAAGGAATTGGCCAATGCTGTGCTTGGCTTGTGTGCAGGGCTGTAAATTAATTTCCTCTGAAAGTTATCACACTGATTTAATCTACTGTGCTGTTGACTATGCACCCAGAAGGTGCTGTTGTCATTTGCCTCAAGGGCAGGGCCCTGCCACTTTATTAATCAGAGTGACATTGAGATAATAGAAATAGCAGGTCCAGCCATTTGAGCAGAATTACTGTTCTGAACTGAACCTTCTGAAAAACAGTAAATTCTGGTGTATGCCCAATAACGGGGCCCAGCTCAGACATTAACACCTCAGGGGACAAGTCCTACTCTGGTGAGATTCCTGCTTCTGTCTGACAGAAACATTTTTCACCAACCAGGATTTCCACTGAGCAGTGGAATGGCTGGAGCTGGAAGGGACCTTAAAGGTCATCCAGCACCCCCCCTCCCATGGGCAGGGACATCTTCCATTATCCCAGGGTGCTCTAAGCCCCGTCCAACCTGGCCTTGAACACTTCCAGGGATCCAGGGGCTGCCACAGCTTCTCTAGGTAACCTGTGCCAGGGCCTCCCCACCATCACAGGTAAGAATTTCTAATTTAAATGGTAATTTATTCTCCTTTGAAAGGCTGGCTGGGACTCAAGAGCCGGACTCTTCCATCCTCCTTGTCAACTGAAGTTCACTGGAGGGGATGTGAAGTGTTTCACTTCCTTCTCCCTGTGCTTGTGCACAAGCACATCCCTCAGTGCAGGGGCGACCTTTTGCTCCCAGTCTCCTCTAAGTAGTGGGTAATGCATCCTTCTGTTTGACTTTTCCCAGAAGCTGCTGCAAAAGCTCCTGTCAGCAGGGTCAGGGCAGTCAGGCTCAGGCTGAGATTATGGAAATTCAAGCTGCTGGCTCGCTGCCCTCAGCCAGGCCACAGGCTGGGAGTGCCAAGTGGAACCTGGGAGCATCTCTCTGTCAGGATAAACAGATTAGGCCCAGACCACTGTCCAGTTCTCATGAGATCAGCCTCATTTAAAAGGGTGTTAATTCCTTTGACACACAATTCCTGCAGGAGGGACTGAGACTGGAGGCAGAACTGGCTCTAAGCTGGCCAGATCTGCATGTCAGCATGGGGAGGAAGGATGTCCGTGAGCTCAGTCCATGCTGTTCTGGATTAGCTGTGCAGGGCAATGTCCCTCTCAGTCACCTGGGGCATTCACTGCTGGCAACTCTGTCCCCTGGGTGGAGAATGCATGACACAGGGCATGTCTGTGTCCAGTGGCCCTGAGACGTTCTCCAGGAGAATTCTTGTTCTGTGAATTGACAGCATCCAGGATGGACTTCAGGTAGCAGTTGAGCTTCTACCTTGAATTTGGCTCTTACATTTAATTCACTCTTTGGCACTAGTATTCAATCCAACAGGATTCACAACACAATCAGCAGGGAGGATTTTTTCTTTACAATTTGGCATGAACCTGAAAGATTTGGAGATTCTGCTGTCTAAAAGTGGAAATATAAAATAAAGGTCTTTAATTCCTTTTGCCCCTTTGTATCATGATTCTCTTACAACAAATGATGGAATGCTAATGAAGCAAGGAGAAGCTGTAGCTGCCTTCAGCCTTGTCTGGCCTGCAACAGTGCCCAATGCTCTGGGTCTAATTTCCAAAATCATTACCTTGTTAACTGGGGCATAGTGAGGGCAGGCAGCTCTGAGAACCTCTCTGCTGGAGCCTTTTGCTTCATTCAAAAAGAAATGTAGGCTTCTGCCTTTTTCTCTGTGTGACTAGAGTTTGAATAGTCTGATGGTAAGGCTAGAGGTTCAGAAATGAGAGGGTTCCTGAGCATTTCCAAAATCCTCGCTCCCTTTAACTCCCCAGCAGTTCCCTCTGGTGTGTAATGGGATGATCTTGAAAAGATCTCATGCTCTTCTTCTACTCACGTTCACAGAAAGTGGGGAAAAGGACAAAACAAAAAACTTGCTAGAAATTCCTAATTTAAAAAAAGGCACATTGAAAATAAAAAGTTCTGTCAAAAATATAATTCAGGATGAAATGTGAATATTGGAATTTCTAAAGTAAACATGTAGTCTCCCTGGAGGCAGAGAAAAAGACTTAAGTAATGATACCTTCCTAACACAAAAAGGAAAAAAACACATTCTGAACTCAATCCACTCTTCAACTGAGAAATTTTGTTTCACACAAGGGGTGTTGCAAGTTTGTGTTTCAGACTTATTCTGTATTTCCAAGACCTCTGCCGCTGAAATTTGGTTTTGGAGGCCCAGCTTTTCTATGTTTCGTACCTTGCTGCCCTGAAACCACTTCTGTGCTGCCTAAATAAAAAGCGAGGGCAGCAGAAAGAAGGAAACCCTACAGAATCATAATTGCAGTAGGTTCAGTGAGGAACTGCTGAGCAACTGCTGGCAACCTTTTCCTTCTGTCGAGTGTTCATTACCACAGCCTCTAAGTGCTGATGCTACAGGCCTTGGCAAGAAGGAACAAGGGCCCTTGAGGAAAGATAAATTGCTTTGGGATCATCTTTTATGTGGCAGCCTAATTACAGAAATGTGCCTGGTACAGACAGTGCTGCACACACAGCAAAGGGAGGGACTGTGTTGGTGATCCATGGGAACCAGGCATAGCTGTCCCCAGGGTCCCACAGGGCTGCAGAGCTGTTAACACAGGACTGGGAACTATTAACATATCAGAACACAAGTCCTGATATGCCTTGGCAAGTTCAAATCCTTTTTCAGAGCCATCCTCAGGATGTCATTTCATTTCTTTGGCCAAGCTCCTCAAGACACTTAGGTTTTTTAGTCCATGCATAAATTCCTTTTCTCCAGACTTTCTTTTCTTCAGGTAGGAATTTATCAGGGTCAGGAGTATCTCCTGCAAGACACACTGGCTCCTTGATTTTGAGTGCTGAGCTGTTGTAATACAGTAATTTTATTGTTATATTTTATAAGGCGCTGTCTTTGTTCTCACAGTCTTGAGTGGAGCAGGCACGTACGTGGGACAGAGGTTTTGCCATTAACTCAGTGGCGTTAGTAAAGTAAAGGGTCTAGGAAATAAAAACCTTCTGGAGAGGCTGTTGGCAGCCCATCCCGGCACAGTCCCTGCGGTATCAGACCCAAATACACACGGCTACACTCCCATCTAGTGGCTGCCGCACACACAGGAACTCACACCCTGCCGGGCCGCCGGCAGAGGCTTAGGTTGGATATCAGGAAAAATTTCAAACCCAAAGGGTTCTCAAGCCCTGGCACAGGGAGTCACCAACCCCAGAGAGATTTAAAGGATGTGTAGATGGGGCACTTGGGGACATGTGGCCTTGGCAGTGCTGGACTTGATGGTCATAAAGGTCTTTTCCAACCTAAATGATTCTGTGATTCTATGTAATGGGTAGGGAAGGTCTCTGAGAGAAGATCCAAGCTGGTCCCCCAGACCTGTTTATTCAGTATTCACAAGGCCTGGGAACAACAGCCTCGTTAGCAAGGACAGTGACTCGCAACTGCATGGAAACTCCCAGCAGCCTAGTCTGGGCTGAACTGGCTGGGGCTTTCCTTGGCCTGGGCTGCCAAACTCAGCCCCCACAACTCTCCTGCTGACAGGCCCCAGGGTTTCCACCAGGGCACCAGCCTGGACTAGAAAGCCAAGCTTGTGGTGGCCTGGGGTGGGGAGATACTGCACAGAGACATTTAGAGGTGTGGGAAGGATGAGAAGGTGCTGGGAGGTCTCTGAGTGGCATCAGCCCCTCAATTCTGGCACTTCCGGATGCTCAAGGCAATGGCATATCCTCTTGGAAGGTTTTGGGTCGATCCTGGTGCTGTTGATACAACCTTTCGGGGGCACAGGAGGCAAGGAGCAAACCCTGATGCGTCTGGCTCTTGTTAGGCTACTGTTCGTAACACATTGGGTGCCTTCACTGGAATCTGTCAAAGCAGCCACTGATCTGCTTTGCTGTCCTCATCCAACCTCCTTTGTTCCCTCGATCAGTTTGTGCAGCTGGGATTCTGATCTGGAGAGTCCTCTTTGTAACCTCTGTGAGGGACACTAGAGGTGTTGATCTGCTTAGCTTCAATCTCTCTTTGAATGGGCAGCAGATAATCTCTTTAGAACAAGTAGGGCAGTGGAGGGGTGGGGCGTGTGCTGAGCTAGGAAAGAAAACCTTAAAAATGTCTTTTTTTAATGTGCTTCTCTATTTCTTGGAAAAGGAACCTCCATGGTGTGATTGGATTAAAGTTAATATAAAGCAGTCTGTTAAAAGGCTGTGTACAAAGACCCTGGTCTGTCTGGAGATGAGGCTTCTCTGCACCCTGAGCAGTTTAAAAGAGGTCTTGGACCTGAGCTGGTCCCTCCCTGGCCCTGGGGAGCTGCCCACTGCCTGCACAGTGCTGTGGGCATGCTTTGCCATGGTAGTGATGATACCATAGCAGTGCAGGTGGGCTTTTAGAGGTGTTGATCTGAATCACATAGAATTGGCCTCACCATCATGATTAGAATCTCAGCTGGGATTTTAACTATTTCAAAAAGACAATTCTTCAAGGGTTTTAACCTCTTTTTCTGCTGACGTTTCAAGGCTGGGATTAGGTCTGAGCTAAGAAGAGGAAGATGGGACATGCTGCGGAACAGAGGAAGCCTGTAACTCAATGTTTGATGACCCTGCAGTCGGAGAGACAGCAGAGATGAGGGACAGGACTGACTGTCACCACTTTCAGGGACCCCAGCAGCAGCAGCTGCCACCATAGCAGTAACTAGCTTGGCACAGGAAAAGTAGATATGGCAGGACCAAAACATGAAGTGTTTGTCCTTGCCAGCCATGTGATCAGAAGGGACACATCCCACCACCATAGAGCTCCCCTCACCAGACACTATCTGTGATGCTCAGCTGCATACCAAGGGTGAGTTGCTGACCCTAAAATACTGATTGTATTCCCAGTTAAACCACTCAGGGCTGTGAACCCAAGGCCCTCTGGTGTGGAACATCCACTCACCTTCTGCCAGGGGGTCCAGGGTGTAGATCATGAGCTGGAAGATGGTGCCGCGCATCTGAGAGTTATGCAGGGAGGCCGAGCTGCTGCCCCGCTGCAAGGCTGGCCCAGGCTGTGGGAAGGCACAAAGCCAGTCAATTCCAGCTTCCTTGTCCACTACATCAGACAGGGCCTCTCCAGGCCATAGGGCAGCAATTCAACAGCAGCAGAGGAATGAGCTGTTCAGTGTTTGCTATGAGGATCCTGCCAGCCTCTGCTATGAGAGCCCAGGAGGAAATTTGGCCACGAAACCAGGTAAGAAGACTCACTTTCTGAATTTCTGTATGCCTGTTTATAGCACAGAATGAACAGCACTCTTCTAGTTAAATCCACCCGGGAAGCCTGAGCTGTCTCCTAAATTTTATAAAAATTCCTTTAAGGACAGGCCTCAGCCAGGTGTCCTCTTAAGCAAACTGTGACCATTGTGCCTGATATGATACAGGCTTTGGTCCAGGTTTCTTGACACAGGAGTTGACACCTTTACTCATGACCTGACATGGGGAGAGATTCAAAATACAATGACTTCAGATCCCTGTAAAGTTGCTTAGACCTACCTGCAGCTTCCTCACATCTGTTGGCTTCATTGTTCCATCATCTGCAACTGCCCCAGTGCTTGTCTGCAAGCAACGAAGAACAGAAATGACCAATCACCTCTGCTGCTTCAGGATCTAATGATCCTTCAGGCTGCTGCCTGTGAGGAAGGGGGACAGCTGACACAAATGCCCATGGATGCTACCGAAAGAGCCAAAGCCATGGGCCTCCTTAAAACCATTGGCTTCTGAGAAAAACAGGATTCTACCTACAGCTCCCCAGTGAGGATGCGGGCACCTGGGGGCAGAGTCACAACTGATTCCTGTAGCTACAGACAGACCCAGACTTCATCCCCAAACATCTGTATCCTTACTCATTTTCCAGCAGAGTGAAGGTGCAAAGGGGGATTTTCTACAGTAATTAGCATTACTTTCCATCACTTATAATTTCTGTGATTTAATTTTCCCAAGGGATAGGTTCAGCAGCTCTCTGTCATGCTACTAAACGTTAATAAGAGTTCTCTGTAAACTTCAAGTGCAGGGCTGGATTCAATTTGTGGTGCTTGGTGATGTCCACAGTGATGTGAGTGTGTCACTGCCGTATTCTTGCACATGTATCCCACTGGAATGTAACACAGGAGCTTTCAGGACTCCCAGCCGTGAGCACTGGCTGAACAACAAACCAGAAGCAGGAAAGAGAAGTAGTTTCTTGATTCTGCACCACTTCAACTATCCTCACTTTCCTCATCTGCTTCCTTCCTTTCCTTAAATGATGTGGAGTGCCAGGATCAGAAGGCAAAGCAAGCTTGAGGGCCAGGGACACATCCAACTAGCAGAGCATGCAATGCCAGGGGACAGTTTGAAATCTGGTGGCATGGAATTGGGTTTGGGCACTTCAATCTGATTGCCAAATGCTGCCCGGGAGAGCTGGCAGTGGTTGCTAAAGGCTGCCAGATGCCTCTCTGTGCTGCTGATCAGGTAACGAGTGATACCACCAGCATCCCAGCAACCCATATGGCTTCAGAAAGGGAAAAGAGATTTTCCTCCAACATCTCTCAGTTGCAAGAGGCTGGGACAGAAGCCTTTCCCCCCGTATTTACCAGAATTGTCCAACCTTATTCCCAGACCAAGAATGTGTTCCTGCAAGTGTTCATTCTGAAACTTCTTTACAACAACCAAGTAAGCAAAATTCCACACGTCTTTGAAAGCACATAAGCAACCACAACTGAGACCTTTAGTAATTGCACAAGTAGAACTCCCTTTTAGTGAGTTCTCCAATCCCTTAGAATCTCTGTCTAGTTTGCATTTCCCTCATTTTAAAACCATAATTATTGACCAGTACCTGTATTCTGAGGTTCAAATATGTGCTTTGTGAAGGAGATGCAGTTTTTCTTTGTGGTTTACCTTAGAAAAAGTTACTTCCAACTTGCCCTCTGAACTCTAATGACACCAACCTTCTGCATATGCTCTGCTGATGCTGCCTGCACAGCATTTGACTTCTTGTTGAGCTCCTGCTTCACCCATTGCTCTAGGAACACGTTCTGTTTCATGGTGTACACGTATGTGGCATAGGCAGTCAGTAAAAGGAGGCTTTCCCACCAATCAATGACACTGTCTAGGAAAAACAGGATGAGCATCAGTAAGTCTACAATGTAGAATGAGATGTCTCTAAATAAGGGCCACCATGTCAGGTGGAGTATCTCCCTTGAGAAGAGGGCACAGGTGCCAACAACAAAGAGGATATTAAACACTGCTGAGCCCACAATGGTACCGATGCCGACATTGCTGTGTGAGATGAAGACACCTATGAGGGAGGTGAAGAGTTCCGGTGCTGATCCACCTGCTGCCATGAAGGTGGCTCCAGCCACATCTTCAGAGATCTCCAACTTCTCAGTGATCACTCCCAAAGCAGGGACAAAATACTCATCACACACTATGGCCAAGGCCACAAAAACATACATTATGCCAAAGATGTGAAGTACAACCCACCCTTGCCTGCGTTCTTCCACACTGAATAGGTCCTGGGGATATTCTCCTTTGGACTCATAGGGTGGTTTTTCATCTTGGGAGCTTTCACTGGCATTTTCTTGCTGTGGTGTTGTACCCACTGATGTAGTGACTGGCACAGCTGGCTCAGGATCCACATAGATACAGTGCCTTATTTTGGGTGCTGTGGCATTGCCTCTTACAGCAGTCTTGTTGCTGGGGAGGTCCCTGGAGGTCACTTTGACAGGGTCTGTGGGTTGGGGGACTCTTTGTGATGCTGGAAGGGCAGAGGGGCTGAACTGGAGCTGGCAGAAAGAGAGGACCAACACTATGGCAAGCAAGAAAAGGATTCGGTTCCTCTGTAGCCGCCTCCTCTGTGGTAAATGCATTTCCTAAAGGTTCAAAACTCAGAACTCAGTGTCCAGAAGCCACTGAAGACTTCACTTGGTCACCAGTTTGCTGATCTGGAGCATCAGGATTGGAACTGCACAGCACAATTTCTAGCTGATCTGGAGCATCAGGACTGGAACTGCATGGCACAAAATGAGGAATCCTGCAAAAGAAAATCTGGTGTGAAAAACAAAGTACTGCAACTTTCCACCATTTGGGCAGCAAGACTTCACTGACTGCTTTTCTATTATTCATTAAAAAGAAATTAACTTAAATGAGTAACAAGACATCTAGATCCAGGTTTCAGTCTATTTTTTTATATATGACTGTAGGCTATGCTGATTAATAGTCATAGGTTTGGCTTAATAGAGAGGAGTTGGCTGAGACAGTCCAATCCAAGCTGAATTCTGATCCCAACAAATGCCTATATCCAGGAGCTGTTAAGGATTGTGCTTTTACTGCAGTCCAGTTGTTATTCTGTAATATTATAAACTGGGTCAGTGTTCTGCAGGAGGAGAAGATACGGCTTCTGTCAAGGAACCAAATTGCTAGAAATGATGCTCTGAAGACAAGACCAAGCTGTATAAAACTCCCTCCTAAACCAGTTATTCACCAAAATAACCTCAGCAGGAGGATTGAAACTGGTTTAGAGTTCCCAGTGATGCTGCTCTGTGGCTTTCCAGCCTTTCAGTCCCCAGGAAACCATCCAAGGAAGGGTAAGTTTTTTCCTTCCGTTTGAGCAGAGCACGAGGAAGATGTGGTTCTAGTAAAACTGGGGGTGCTGAGCAACCATTTGTTTCTATGACCACATCTTTTCAGGACTTTCTGTAGAAATCAGAACTGGCAAAGTGGAATTGTAATCATACCTTTTATTGGGGGGTAATTAGCATATCTTGCATAATTATGTGAGCAGCATTTAGAAAGGGAGAGAAATTGTAAATGCCAGAGTGACAGTGCCTGCAGCTGTGACAGCATGGATACAGGGGTTTGGGCCTGGACAAAATTTACCTTTCAGTACTGCTTGAATGTTTTACCTTAAATGGACATTCTTCATGGATTATTTTTTTCCTCAGAGTGGGCATGTTACATTATTCTTTAGCTGGATGTGAATCATAGTTTTCTAAATCATTCTCAGGTAAGCTCTTCATGCAAGTTATCACACACTTACCCTCTTGCATAACACCCAGGGAAGTTATCAGCCTAAATTTCTTGCAAAACAGGCAACATTAATTTAAACAGTTGGGAGGATCACTAAGGCAACAGTAATAGAGGGTCATGGGAGTACCAAATAAACAGATGAAACAAGCTTTGCTTTTCATACGTAAAAAGAACATAAACATGCATGTGGCAGAACATCGCAATAGGTATAACAAATTGCACATTATGAGAAAATCACTCTCCCTAACAAAGATAGGAGAGTTAAAAGGATGGCACAGAGAGGACACAGACGTATGCACACAATCCTATTTAAACACTGGTTTTACTTCTCCTCTCCAAAATGAGCTGCTGAAAAGCCTTTTTGCAAACAGAAAGACATCCGAAGCTAGGATCAGTTCTAAGAGCTCTCCAACCTTTCACAGTTCCTGACCAGAGGAATTGTTTCTCTAGTTTTGTAAGTCTAGGTCAGCTCCTGATAAACTCCTGTCTCAGTCACACGAGATCCAATGCAATCAAACAAACCTCCCCAGCCTACCTTCCAAAGGTTTGTCCAGGAGAAAGGGGAGTTCCAGGGGTTGGGTGTAGTGCTGGAAACTTCTTTGGTACTGAACAGCCAGATGGGAGATGCTGTTGCAGAGAGACGCAGGTGAAAATTTTCACAATGTCTCCTCTGCTGGTAGAGTCCTAAAACAAGAGCGGGTCAGGTGTGAAGGACATGTTAGTGGGGGAATAGCCAATCCCATTTAATATGCACAGCCCCTAAGAAGATTAAATAGTATTGTGTAGATTTGGGTCTATCTCTGAAGCCAACACCTTTGTCTGCTATCACAGGTTATTCTCAATGTGAGGGCAGGTGATTATCTCCTTCACAAACTACTGGATTGAAGCAGTAGCTGTGGACAAGGATCACCCTCACGGCACTGGCAGGGGGTAAATCACACATAGAAACACTTTTAAACAAGGCACATGGAGCTGCATTTTGAAGCATCTCCTGTGGCTGACAGGCCAGATACCAGACAAGCAGCTCTGCTGGCCTTTGCCACAGTATGTATCTACTTTGCAACGCCAGAGAGAGGTTTAAAACTCGTTGTCTCCTGGAAGAATTCCTCAGGCCCTGTACCAGGGGCACCAAGGAAGAGGGAGAGAGCAGGGACCTGCTGGGCACAGCAACCTGGGGATGGTTCTTGTGACTCTTCTGTGGCACTGATATGGTGCAGCTCCACACGGTAGGAATTAACAACATCCCTGGCCAAGGATTTAACAGCCACAACAATCTAATCATCAGATTTTTCACAGGTGAATTAGAAAATTATGATTTGATTTTGGGTCCTTCATGCCAAGAAGGACACTGAGGGGCTGGAGCATGTCCAGGGAAGGGAACGGATCTGAGGAAGCAGCTGGAGCACCAGGAGCAGCTGAGGGAGCTGGGGGGGGGCTTCAGCCTGGAGAAAAGGAGGCTCAGGGGGAACCTTCTGGCTCTGCACAACTCCCTGACAGGAGGGGGCAGCCGGGGCGGGGTCAGGCTCTGCTCCCAGGGAACAGGGACAGAACAAAAGCAGATGGCTGCAAGTTGCACCAGAGGAGGTTTAGGTTGGATATTAGGGAAAATTTCTTCACTGAAAGGGTTGTCCAGCATTGGAACAGGCTGCCCAGGGCAGTGGTGGAGTCCCCATCCCTGTAGGGGTTTAAAAGCTGTATGGATGTGGCACCTGGGGACATGGCTTATGGTGGCCTTGGCAGTGCTGGGGGAATAGTAGGATTTGATGATCTTGGAGGGCTTTTCCAGCTCAACTATTCCGTGACTCTATGATAATTTTAAAGCAAACTGTTGTCTGAACACACTATTTCGGGAATACATCACTTTTGCACTGGAGTTTATTGCCTCTCGCCCCACCTCACTCCCACACGTATAGAACTGGGAGAAGGAGCCGCACTGCCCAGCCGGGATGCTTATCCATAAACCCCTCTCCACGCATAGCGGTTTATTTTATGTGGGCACCACATTCCCACATCGTGGACATCCAACTTTCCCGCTTCCCGTGCGGTCTCAGCCCTCATGGGCTTAGTGAGGCGCGGCCCTTCCCGCCCGGGTCGCGCGTTCCGGGGGGACGCTTGCCATGACGGACGCATGGCGGCGCGGCGGCCGGGGGTGTGCAACAGCATTTCCCTTCCGCTGCCCTCCTCCCAGCCCGCTGCCGCCGCACAGCCCGGGCCATCCCGGGAGCGCTCCGGGGAGAGGCCCCGCTGAGGGCGAAGGGTTGTAGGGAGGGCTGGATCCCTGCCGGACCGCCCTCGGAGCGGCGGGGCTGCGCCCTTTCCCCAGCGAGGCTCAGCTCCTGCCGTCTCCAGGCCTTGCTCTGTACCCGGCTGGAAATGCTGTGTGGGGTTCACCGTGCATTCACTTAATCTGTGCTCAGTCCCACGTTTTGAGGGGGAAAAGGGTAATTGTCGCTTCTCCACGGGGTGAGCGTGAAGTGGCTCCACAACTACAGCTTTGGTAATGATTTCTGCCTTTTCCTCCCGCTGCAGGCAGGTGATCCCGGCTGATCCCGTCCGTGAGGGCGGCGGAGGAGCAGCTCGCCATGCCCACGGTGGTGGTGATGGACGTGTCGCTGTCCATGACACGGCCGGTGTCGGTGGAGGGCTCCGAGGAGTACCAGCGCAAGCACCTTGCTGCCCACGGGCTCACCATGCTTTTCGAGCACATGGCCACCAACTACAAGCTGGAGTTCACGGCCTTGGTCGTGTTTTCATCCCTCTGGGAGCTGATGGTGCCCTTCACAAGAGACTACAACACGCTCCAGGTAGGGAGTGTGAACACGAAAGTAATAAACCGTCAACGTCTTAAAATAATCAGCCAATTGCACCACCAAAGCACGGTGGAATTGTGTGATTTGGTATCGTCTTGTGCACACGTCTTGAATTGAGTGGGTTTCCCTTATTTTAAGGGTAGGTGAAATCAGTGTGTTTGAAACATTTTGCTGTTTTGCAAATTGTACTTCTGCAGGTGAGCACTGGAGTGTGACTCGTTGACTTTAAAATGGGATGGAGGAAAGGGCTGTCTGATGAAGCTCTACAAGTGATTGGTTCTTTGATGGCCCTGTTTTTATGTGTAGGTGTTGGTTTGCTCCTGATAAACGATGCAGCTGACAGGACCATTTAGAAAGGCTTTGAGTCAAGTGATTTGGTGGAAGGAAGGTGCTGATGAGAGTGTGTAGCAGCGAAAACAGTGCAAGTGTGAGAGTAAGTGATTTTAGGCCTCACAGATGTGGTAGAAAGTTGGGAGGAGGAAATGGAAAGGAAAAAGTCCAAGAGGGAAATTTCACGTGAATGCAGTAAGGCACTGGAGCCTCTGAATCCAGCAAAAATTGTACATTTATATCTGACCCTCATATTTAGGAGGAAATGACACATTGCTGTCACAGGGCACCATGGTTTAGATTTGTCCATTGGACAAAGAGATTTTAAAGGCTATTTTCTGTTATGTTTGCAGTTTAGCAGCTGAGTGCCAGTGCATCTTCTCTGATTTATTTTCACTTCCCTAAGAGCTCACTGGAGGAATTTTGCAAGCTGAGAGCCCAACCAGGCTCCTTTAGCAAGTTCATCTCACAGCTGCACGCTGGTGATGCTGTGTTAAATGTGAGGTTTTCACTTTAGGAGAAAAGCTGGTTTATGGATCCAGATGCGAGTTTTGGGTTTGTTACTCTGCCAAAGAGTTTTTGTGAGACAAACTCCTTGTGGTCTCTGAATCTCTGAGGAGTTTGCTCTTGCACCTGCGAGGATTTTCTCAGCTAAATGTTTCCCGTTAGATATTGCCACAGGTTTTCACTTTTTTAAGACATGGGAAGGTGTTTTTTCATTCTTAAAGAGCTGTGTTTATACTACAGTTCCTTCCACATCAGCTGTCATTGCCTCATGATCTCATTCATCATTTCTTACACCTTTCTCCCTTTTTATTTCTTTGTGTCACAATGGAGCTGTGTTACCCTGCAGAGCAAAGGTGCTGCCTTAGCACAGAGCCATGAGTGACTGTTGGGTGTCTTCTGGCAGGGATATTCCCCCAGCAATGACTGTGGTGTTTGTCTTTGCAGGAAGCCCTGAGTAACATGGATGATTATGACAAGACCTGTTTGGAGTCGGCACTGTTGGGGGTTTGCAATATTGTCCAGCAGGAATGGGGGGCAGCAATTCCTTGCCAGGTATGGCTGATTTCACTGTTTTAAGTTGACTGCATATTTAGTTATCCCTGGCAGGGAGATTGGAACTTGGTGATCTTCAAGGCCCCTTCCAACCCAAACCATTCTGTGATTGATTGATTCTATGCCTGTGAGTTGCAGATAGAAATGTAAATGTAATTTGGAAGCTTGGAATACTCTCAGGCATGCTGGTGCTGCAAAAACACAAAGAATTAGTATTTTGGCTAAATCTGGAATATGAACAGAAGGTGTTCTTTATAAAAATATTCAGCAGCAGGAAAAAATGAGGCTGTTTCCTGCCCAACATGTTATTGTGGTGCAGTGGATTATAAAATGTGGCTCAGGAGCACTGTTGTGCAGGCCTGGTGTTTGATGTGGATGCAATCTGCTGTCCCGGGAGCCCCACTTCATTTGGAAGGGGTGTAGTCACACGTGCATGAACCTCTCCCCTCCAGTCCTTGATGGTTTCCAGGGCTTGTAACAATTCCAGCTCTCAACCAACAGCATGGGGCTGCACTGAGTGTGTTTTGATCTGACTTCTTTCCCAAATGAGTCATTTGCCATGCAGCTGCTCACACACTCCATTCAGCCCTCAAAGCTCTCAGCCTTCCAAATCTGCTGCCTCTTATGGCAGAGTTTGCTTTTAACCCTCGGTTTTCTGAGACACTTTATTTAAGTTCAGTAATTTTGCAGCTCAGTGAGCTGGGAAGATGCCTGAAGCAATATTCCTTAAGGAGAAAAAGGAGAGAGGCTTATTGGTTAGGCAGTGCTTCATCATCTAACACAGATAAAAGGCACCTTGGGACAGCAAAAAACATTCAAAGCAAAGAACAAGAAAGGTACGAAAACCAAGCAGAGATAGACCTCAACAATTTGGTCTCTCATTTGTGTCATGGCTCATTTTACTGGCACTTCAGGTGCTGGGGTGGTGAAGAGCACTGGGGAATGTACTGTGCAGTCTTGGAGTAGTGGAAAACATCACTGGTGAGCAACAGTTCTGAGGAGACTGCGAGAGCGACTGAGGATGAAGAGCGAATACAAATCTGGATGTAGCAATTACACATGGAGGTCCAATTGGATTTGATTTTCCTTACCTAGCAGCCAGAAATTCTGCTTGCAGTTGCCATGCAGCATTGAAGGAGCAGCTCTTTTACTCCTCTGGAAGTGATTGGGTCACAGCTGAGTGTAAATAATCCCATTATTCAGTGTAACCTATTAGGTTTCCACAAGGATTGACTCTGGATGTGCAATTGAACGGAAAAGTGTGTATTCTTGCTGTAGTAGTTCTGCTGCAAAATGTGAGCATACTGCAGCTGTATTTGCAGCAGAACAAAGATCATTAATACTACACTTTTTAAGGTTTCTGTGGCTTGTAGTGGAAGTTGAGTTGCTCTCCAGATTCCGCAGAAGAAATAGCTTTATCTTCCATCTGAAAATTGACCTGGGATTCTTGAGTCCAACAGCAGCAGGCTGGTTTTTGGCTGTGTAGTCACTGTGCTTCTAGTGTACACTTAAAAATGAAATGTATGAAGTCCAAATTTTAGTGCAACTGCCTGATGCCAAGAAAATGTTTATTTGCCGTGCACACTTGTGTAAATCACAAGGGTTCAATCTTCAATTTCTCATTTATATGGGTTTTTTTCTGGAAGTTTTACTCAAAGTTCTTTCACCAGGTCAGTGGAGGAAATCCGGTGGGAGCAGGGATTTTCAGTAGGAGCACATGCTGCAGGAAGGCTCCTACAGTGTGTGGGTGTTCACGTGCCCCTTGCAGCTGGAAGTGTCTCACCTGTCCCCTGTCACTGCAGATTGTCCTGGTCACCGACGGCTGCCTGGGCATCGGCAGAGGCTCCCTGCGCCACTCCCTGGCCACTCACAGCCAGCGCAGCGAAAGCAACAGGTTCCCACTGCCTTTTCCGTTCCCATCCAAGCTCTATGTCATGTGCATGGCCAATCTGGAAGAGGTGATGTCTTATTATGATGTCTTTGTTGCATTGGATAATTGTTGGTCTTTTTGTTGCATTGGATAATTGTTGGTCTTCTCTGAACTAACGACCAGGTCAGCACAAAACATGTGTTGATGTTCTTGTGCTTAAGGTTTAGTTGACATTCTCGTGCTTAGTTATTGGTGAAAGATAATTTAAGGTTTATTATTGCACTATTATTATCTACTGCTCATGCGTTATTATCATAATCTTTATAAATCATGTCAGTTTTTCCCTGGGGAATATTATGGAATTTTAATTTCTCCATTTATATTATTACTGCATTAATTACGTTGAATGCTTTTGGGGCTCTTCTTAATCTACAGTTAAATTCTTGAATAAATGACTTGTTGCAAAGATGCCCAGCACTTAAAACACAGTAGCTGTATGTAGAAATGTGAGAGGGCAAAACTAAAGTCTCTAAGCCAGTGTTCAAACCAGCTTCCCTTAGTTTTGAAGGAAAGGTGTCAATTTTCTTCCTCCTTTCTTTCTCTTGCAAATTTCAATCCCGGCTTTAAAAACATTCACAGGAGTTAGAATTCTGCTGCATAAGCACTCTTTAAAAAGAAGTCTATTTGGCTAATATTCCTTAGATTAGGTTTCATTAACAGCATTGCTTTTGTTTTGACTCCGCTATTCTCATGTCCTTCACAGAAGGGTTTTCTGCTTAGGTATCAATTAGATATCTCAACTTCATGGTCTCTGTCAAAGATGATCCTTTTGATTAAGCTGGTGGATTGAAGCACTGTTTATATATCAAAATAACTGGGAAAATATTTAAAATAAATCTTCTATTTCTGATAAGTAATAAGAGAACATTGCCTGGGAGACAAAGAATGTTGGTTTATTTGGAAAGGAGAGAGATAACAAAAAATCATGGGAGCATCCAGTCAGATGCTTTTTGCTGTGTTGTGCATATTTTCATTAAAAATACTGGTTAGTACAAAAGAGGATAAAAAGATCACTCAACAAAAATATTTCCCTTTATTTTTTTGTAGCTTCAAAGCACAGATTCCTTAGACTGCCTGGAACGGCTCATTGATTTAAACAATGGGGAAGGACAGATTTTCACCATTGATGGCCCCCTGTGTCTGAAGAATGTGCAGTCCATGTTTGGGTGAGTACACTTGTAGATAACAGGCCTTTGGGAATGTTCCAAGTTAGTATCTTGAAAGGAAAACAAATATAATAAGAAATCTGGTGATAGGAGATGTTCTGATTAAACTCTTTTTAAAAATTATTTTATGATCTTGTTAACTGTAATTTCATCTTGGCCTTCACTGGTTATGGTCAATACTTATTTTAGTCATTGTAACCAAACCATAGCATCTGTTTAGGCTTGGCAGATAGAACACAGTAATTTCCGTAATTATTGTTCATTTGCCATCAGTGGGATAATGCTGCTTTGTTTCATAATTTAGCAACACTAGAACTATTGAATTAACTGTAATTATAAAAGGTTTGGGAGCTAAGTTAGTGTGCTTTAGACAAACTATTTTCATTTTATATGTATTATGTTTTCCTTAATAACTGTGTTTTAGAAAGCTAATAGACCTGGCTTATACACCATTCCATGCTGTCCTCAAGTGTGGCCACTTAACATCTGATGTGCAAGTATTTCCCAGACCAGAGCCTTTCATTATAGATGAGGAAATAGACCCCATTCCTAAAGCAATTAATACAGGTAACAAATCTTTGATTGCTTTTTTACTAAAATCAATTTGATTTCTGCCCTTTCACTACCACCTCTCATCCTGTGTAGTTTTGCTTCATCCACTTTGTCTCTGCAAGGATCAGTCACTGGCTGTGTAATTTTTTGGTGTATGCGTGACACCAGGGGACAAAAATATCATCCTACTTCATCCTTGTGTGCCTGGAAAAAGGACTGGAGTAGCACAGAGGCACTTTCAGAGCTCAGGGTGCAAATTTCTAGGGGTAGAGTCTGGAAGACAGCCACAGGCTGCTTTCCATGAACACCCTCATAAGCTTCAGGGAGGAGGAATTATTTTTAAAAACAACTGTGCAAAGAAAAACCTTCCCAGCCCTCCCATTAGTGGACATAGCTCCCATGAGCAGCAGGCATTTGGTTTTTCTCCTTTGGAATTTAGAAGACAGCAATGGATTGTGTACAGGGTAAATATCAAGGTGCCCAATTCTGTAATTGTTCATCAGCACAGCTTGTGGGCAGCAGTATGTGTATGCTGAAAGTCATGTTCTCATCTTCAAAAGTTGTGTGTTTTATGTATTTCTAACTTACTAACACCTTTACACCAGTTGAGTTTGGGTTCTCCTGTGCTACCTGTTGTCATTGCTTCAGAGAACCTCATGGTGCAAGAAGTGGTTATGTTAAATTGACTCTGAATGCACTTCAGCTATTTCCAAATATGACTTAAACTGTCTTAAATATGATTAAAAATCTGTTGTTTCCCTGCAGATCTAGAAATTGTTGGGTTTGTAGATATTGCTGACATTTCCAGCCCTCCTGTCTTGTCCAGACACTTGGTACTGCCCATTGCACTTAACAGAGGTGAGCAATATGGGTTTATTTCAGCAAAAACTACTGTAAGCTTTCCTTGTAATGTGGTTTAGACTGGAAGCACAGGTCTTCTGCTTTATCAAAATACCAGATGTCATATTTGTGTGAATGCATTAAAATTAAAACCTTGACCACAAGCTCTCTTATTTTGCATACTGTGTTCTTTGGGAAGTTCATAGAGGGACCAGGGTGCTAACAGCATCATTATTAATAGAACATGCTAAACTTACAGTTTGGAATAATAACGAGCCATGAAATATGTGGTGCAAGATGAATATTTAATGTCCTTGAGTACAATGCAGTGGAATATTTATGTATCATTATTGTGCCACTTTGCCCAAGCAGTTCATTCTGCAGCTGTTTGTTCTACGAAAGTATTAATTAACTCTTGCAGGCGGACAGTAAAGGGTGGTGTCATGGAAACAGAGCTCGTGTGTTTGAATTTATTCTCTTGTTCTCTCTTTGTTTGCTTTTATTCTTCCCCAGAAGGGGATGAGGTGGGACCTGGGATCACAGATGACACTGAAGATGAGAATTCAGCTAATCAGATTGCTGGGAAAATCCCCAACTTCTGTGTTTTATTACATGGCAGCCTGAAAGTGGAAGGCATGGTGGCTCTCGTCCAATTGGGGTATGGAGCTGGATGTCTGCCTGAAAAATCTCTTACTTTGCTCATTTAGGCTTTATTTATAAATTAAGCTTATTTATATCTGTATTCTGTGCAGAACTCTGCACTGCTAGACAAAGCTGTGCATTTTTAATTGCAGATTTGTTTCTGTCAGTACAAATTGCAAACATTGAGCCTCCACATAGGGAGAGGGAGGCACATTCTAGGCAGAGAGGTGGAAGTTTTTAAGCCTTTGTGGATTTGCTCTTTCCCCCAGGCCAGAGTGGTATGGGATGCTTTATTCACAAGCTGATAGCAAGAAGAAGTCAAACCTCATGATGTCACTCTTTGAACCTGGTCCTGAGCCCCTCCCATGGCTGGGGAAGATGGCACAGCTTGGCCCCATTTCAGGTACTGGTCACTCCTCTGAATAACTCTTACACTCAGTGTTGTGTGAATGATCTTGCCAATTCTTAGTTGCTAAGTCTGTATTTTCTTTTTTCTCCCAGATGCAAAAGAAAATCCTTATGGGGAGGATGACAATAAGAGCCCTTTCCCTTTGCAGCCCAAGAACAAGCGCAGCTACGCTCAGAATGTCACTGTCTGGATCAAACCCAGTGGCCTCCAGGTAATGATCCAGGTTCTGCTGCTTTACCTGGAGCAGCAGGAACCATCTTAGCAGGAATTGCAGTCTGTGCATGTCTTGCCCATTTAATGTAATTGCTTTATTGCTTTTCTTTCAATTTTATAAACACTGCCTCTTTACAATGTCATGATTAAAATGCAATCAGAAAGCATAGCTTGTTTAATGAGAGCTGTGTCTCCAGTGGAGCATCTGGCTTGGTTTATTGGATTTAGTATAATTACCAGTTATGTTTCAGCCTTTGTGAGCTGCAGTCTTGTCAATGGTCAGGATAATTTATCCATAAAGAGTTGGGGGTTGTTCTGCAGCTTCCTCCAGAAGCTGCCACGGCTTTTGTATTTTTTTTTCCTCTTTTCTGCAGACAGATGTACAGAAGATCTTGAGAAATGCAAGGAAACTCCCTGAAAAAACACAAACCTTCTATAAAGTGAGTAACATTCCAGGCGGGCCTAAGTTTGATCCATAGTGATGGTGGTGCATTTGACAGAGGAACCACCCTGTGTGTTCTGTGTAGGCTTGTGGTGCTCTGCAAAAGCTTAGACTGGTTTGGTGAGACAAGGGGGCTGATTTCCATGCTCTGCCACCACATTTTCTGGCGGGGTGGCAGAGATGTGTCATGTTTACAAGTGCCCCTCATGACCCCTGCTATTTCTGTGCTGTTGTCCAGGCAGAAATAAACTGAGGGATCAGAGAGCAATAGGAACGCAGATGTCATTCTGAGTCTGAAAATGTCTCTTCCATTTTATCTACAAATGAAGCAGAGAAACACAAAACTCCAGGCACATTTGGCCACACCATTATAATCCATAACCAGACTATAGCTGGAGGTAATTATTCCTCTTGCAAGCTTAGTGCTGAAGCAGTTTGGTATTGCAGCCTCCAGAGACTTGAAGAATGAATACCCTGCCTAAGTGCACATAAGCACTGTTCAGTTCAGAGGGAAGAAAAATCAATGTATCTGCATTTTACTGGACACTGCAGTTAAAGACAGCAGTCAGTCAGTGAAGCCTGAGCTGGAGCCCTGCTGGGACACAGACAAAGCAGGCAGGTACAATAGCCGAATGCACAAAAGGAAGAAGTGGAGATTTATAGGAAAGGATCAAGGGAAAACCACTGTTTAGTTGTGTCACTATCATCGTCAGCCCTGAAGCATTTTCTGTCTGTGAGCAGCAGTGAGTAACGTCACCTTTACAAACAGATATAAGAAACCCAGGTTTGATGTCAAGGCTTGAAGTGGCTTTAAAAGGGGTTTTGCGTCTTTGCAGGAGCTGAATCGTTTACGCAAGGCAGCTCTGGCCTTTGGCTTCCTGGAGCTGCTGAAGGGCGTGGCAGACATGCTAGAGCGGGAGTGCACCCTGCTCCCTGACACGGCACACCCTGACGCCGCCTTCCAGCTCACACATGCAGCTCAGCAGCTCAAAGTGGCAAGTACTGGAGCCTCAGAATATGCTGCCTATGATCATAACATTGCTCCTCTGCAGACAGATTTTTCCAGTAGCAGCACTGAGAGAATGTGAAGTCTCCATTTTGGGAGCTTCTCTAGATTAGGGCTCAAGTGGTTCAAATTTTCTTCTGTTTACTTTTTAGGGCCTGTTCAATCACTGTTTTAAGAACTTCCTATCCAAACAGGGAAGTTTTGCATCAGTGCTCTCTAAACAAACGTAGCTCGTTTGTGGTGGCTTTAGTCAGACCTGGAAACTGTGGAAAGTGTCCCAAAGCCAATGATGGTGTTGGATGATGGGTGGAAGTTATTTGGTATGTGTGACGAGAAAAAAAAATGCCGTTGTAGGCAGCTCTTGGCTTTTGGCCCCCCCAAAATGCAGTTACTATGTAACTGAACTCACTGGTGAAAGTATCCTAAAAGGCAGCTACTATATTTTAAACATCAACTTGATTAGTCCAAAGAAAAGGTGTGAGAAGCACCCTGCAAGATCACATACAGAGCTGATTTTGGGGTGTTGGCCCTGACTTTATGCCCAACTTGACAGTCTGTACTGAGCGTTATCACTTGCATTGCAGTGCTTATGCTTGTGAAAGTAACTTAATCTTGGGACACGTGGTTGTTTGCATAATACAAATAAAGAGTAATTCTTCATAAAAATTTAAGTTGGATTTGTTCCATTTTCATAGCAACGAGGCTGTGTGACCCAAAACACTGACCTGGTGAAGGCTCAGCTCCCAGCTGTTTATCACAAGTGAAATACCAAATCATACAAAGTCTCAGAAAGTTGTATAATTTGAAGGAACAAATAACTGAAGCAAAATTTGGTTGTAAATCTTTATTAATAGAAACACATTCTTTCTGAAGGACTAAAATTCAGTAGTGTAAGATCCATGACAACTTGCACTAGGTACCACAATTTCACTGATGAATACATACGGATTTCATAACAGAAGTTTAAATGCCCAGCAGAGAAATTAAAATATGAAAGTGATCCTTGCTGTTCTGTTACTCAGCTAATTCAACATTTTCACATACTTCAAACATAGGTACAGTGTGTGCTAACTGAAATATTGTGTAAATAGTGCTCAACTCTCCTGAGTAAAGTAGGCTGTGCTTCTCCCAAAGAGGAGTTGTATCACGGCTCTTGTTGACAGAACACAATTTGTGAAATGCAGTGTGGAGCTTGTACTGCTTCTTTGTTAAAGTCTCCTTTTAACACTTACTTCCTTTCCTCTGCAGTAACAAGCACTGAGTCCATATCACAAACCTTCTGGTGTTTGTTACTTATAATATATATAAAATAATTTTTTGGAGGGTTCATATTGTTTTACAGTAGAAAAAGATAAATAGTAACATGGCACTAAGCTAATCTCAGCTTCAGTGTCTGTTCCGGATTGCTGGCATTGCTCTGCAGTGCCCTGGGGCAGTGGCAGTTGGAAAACAACCTGTTCACAACCACAGTACAGTTTAGAGTCAACTTTCTGTACATTTCAAAACTGGATTAAAGAGGCCAGAGGAATCTGGGATAAGCTACGGGAGGCTCGGTGTGAAGAAGGACATGCTGAAATAAAGTCAGCTGAGCCAAAGGGTTCCAGGTGAGACAGCAGATGACCTGAAATGTGGGGGGAGCTTCTCTTTGTTGTTGTTGGTGGTGGTAGTTAAAGCAAGCAAACAGAAAAGGGTCCTTCAAACCCTGTGTGGGATCTCCCTTACTAAGACTTGATATGTGCTATCTAAATAATACAGTTTATTTGCCCCACTGTTCCATCCCACCAGGGGCCAGTCAAACCATACACACCAACTTCTCTGCTGGACCCCTAAATGCAGGTAGAAAAGCAATTTTGCTGCCTTGCTGAAGGCTATAAATACAGGAGCCACAGCCCTGCCAGGATGGATCAGAGGGGCCCCATCTCCCATGAGAGTTCCATATTCTCCCTTTGCATGGGTCGGATGGAGTTCTGTTGGGGTTCACATGCCAGGGGAAAGCTGGTACCTACGCTCCCTTGTTATGTTTCAGTGCTTGCTCTACCAACCAGGAAAGCATTTCTGTCCTCAGTGGCAGTTTCCTTTCCCTAATGAGTGGATAGATGTGTTGCTACAGGAATACACATTGCTATGGTCCACACAGAGCTCCTATTCTATTAAGGCTCAACTAGAAACAGACTAAGTTGGTAGCATTTAAATCAGCATTAGCTACTTCCAGTTTTAATTCTGCACCATTAATAATGCTGCAGAAGAAAAGGGGGGGTATGTGCTGCGCAAGTTTATCCCAGTGGTTGATAAACACCCAAACACTGCACAGTGGTCTCCAACTGTGCCTCCTCCTGCCATCAAGACGCATCCCAGGAACAGCACAGGCCAGCTAAGAGCATATCCCAACATCAGAAGCCCTATCTGCATGCAATATTGAAAGAGCAAATCTCCAATTAAAAGATAAAACACTATTTCTAGTTAGTGCTGCTCCACTGATTATAAGCATATCATATGCAGATAATAGAATTTCTTTCTCATATGCTGGTTGACAGGATACAAGTTTAAATGTCCAATGGTAAATGCCATGCATAGATGATGGAAAGGGAACAAAATCCAGTATAAGGGAATGTTACCTGAATTCACTATGAAATCATGAAATCTAGCGTGGTCATTTCATTTTACAAAATTCTTTGCATTACAGTGGGTAAAACCGTAAGAATTAGAGGCTTGTCTTGTCCTTAAGTGAGATAAGAAAGCATTGCAGTCCTCCTTCACTTCATCTTTCTCTTCTTTGGTCCAAGGTGCTGTTTCCTTTGCTTGTAGAGGTGACGGAAGTTTACAAATATCCCTGGAAAAGAATGAAGTGTTTAGGTAGGATGTCATTTCATCTCTTTAATGCTAAATGGCTGTACTGGATTTAAAAAGCAATAACAGAACCCAACCAACCCACCACACAACAAATTATTTAGGGGCGTGTATAGCAGTGAAAGCTCATGCAAGTGTTTTCTTGCTGGGTGAGGCAGGAGTTGCTGCACAGGCTGTTTGGTAAAGGGCTGCTCAGAAGGTTGGTTTGTCGCCTTTAAGAAGTTGTGACACCAGCTGTGCAGAGCTAAGGAGGATGAACCATGTATTTCAGGGTGAAACTCGATTGAAGGGTGGCTTTAAGCAATGTCTGTGAGCAGGAGAAATCTAGTGAAAGCTCAGTTTAAAATTCCAGGTTAGATTGCGATGAGCTGTGGTTACCCAGAGTACTGGGTGTGGGTACAAGGAAGTTAAATTTTGTTTACAAATGTAACACCAAAAACCACATATGTATGAAGCAGCTGTTCATCTTTAAATATACTATTTAAAGAGACTTCTATATTGTTTCCTGGAAAAACATGACTTCATGTTGCATTTGTGATTATACTTCAATGTTTAACTAAATTGCTTTAATTTGAAATTTTATTTAGATTGCCACTAAATCATTCCAAAGCTCAAATACCCCATAAAAGGTGAAACTAAGTATGCTATGGTTATAAATGCATGTAAAAATTATTCTTTTAACCCAAGTTTATGCTACTAATTTGTTACCAAGATCACCTTTTTGGAGGGCTAATCAGAGCTCATTGGAGGTGTGTTCCCCTCCATCACTGACAAATTTACATGAACAATCCACAAGGATAATGCTTAACCTCAAGCAATTTTGTGTTGCCATGGTCCCCAAGATGCAGGAATTTAATTTTCTCTGAAAAATCAAGTTATGCAGGGGAAACTGGCCTTTTTATTTCAATACTGAAAAATACAATTAAAGACTTACCTAAAAACAAGGCTATAAGATATATTTGAAGCACAAATGGAAACTGGATTGTGACGTTCAGTGGATTTGGCAATCCCAGACTAAATTTCCCTGTTTCACTGAAGATTGGAATGGATTGAACAATACAGACAGCTGAAAGCAGAAGGTCACCATTATTACCAAGCACAGATAAAATATACAATCACCCAGCCCACACCAACTATTTCAGCACAGTCCCTTCTTATTTGCCAGTGCTGATTAATGACAGCAATTTTGAAGGTGTTGAACATGCAATAATAGGGTGAGAAGCACCTGGCTGAGGGGGTGCAGCAGTGAGCCTGCCTGGTGAGACACTGTTCTCACACACAGCTGCAGCCCCAGGGCCTGTGCCAGGAGGATTTGCCATCCAGAAATACCCCCACCAATGAAACAGGCACAGTCCTCCCCCTACTTGGCATTGGGCAATGCCCAAAGCTCCTCCTGGCTCACAGACATGGGTTTGCAACACAGGAATAAGCTCCTGCCTGTCCTCTGCAGTGATTTACAAGATAATATCAAGACCTGGGAGCTGGTGTGAACCCAGGCCAGGCTGAGCAAGTCAGGCCCCGCAGACAAAGGTTTGGGTCAGTAGAGGGAAGTGAGCACTGGCATCCTGTGCAGCTTGTTCTTGTTCCACTTGTTCCTGCAACCTTTTGTTGCCTTTACTCCCCCCTCCAGAAAGAGTCTTTCCTCCATAACAAAGACTTCTTTTCACATCAAATTGAAAATAATATTTGATTCAGCGTGAAAGACAAAATGCTTACATTTGGTTCACCTCAAAGCAAATCTATTTATCTGTTGTTCTGTTTTACTATTTTAAGTCCAGTTACCAAAAAAGAGATTGAGTTATTTGTCCAGCCTCGAATTCATTATTTAGTAAACTGTGTTTTAAGGAGATACCTTCTGCCAAGCCCCCTAAGGGGTAGAGGGGGATCCAGATAGTGTAACGAAGCCAGGTGAGCGGTTTCCATTCAATTCCAATGCAGGAAAGCATGTAATAGGGGTACCTACAGCCAGTGCAGTGTAAAGAGAAACAAACAGTTTAAAATGGAAACTACTACTAGAATTAGTCTTGTGTATATACACTCTGTGGCCAGCACAATTCCCAGATGACACAAGAATATTCAAGGCATTGTCCCTGTGGATGACGATGGACACACGGTTGTTGGGCAGTTTACAGAGCTCAGGCCATTATTCTGAACACGGGGATGAAGGCAACTGCCTGGCTGCCTAATAAACCTTTCAAAATAACTTCTTTTCAAAGATAAAGACCTCATTTAACAATGGAAATTCAAAGCAACAAACCCCTCAAGGAATCAAGCAACAGGGCAGTATTACTTTAAGACTCCAGCCCTGCCTCAGCCTTTGGCAGATCAAGGAAGGCTGTGACAGTCCATGACTTAAGGAGCTTTTACCCTCTGGGGCCAATGCACTGGTGCCACTCTTCCAAAAAATATGAAGATCAAAATCTTCTTCACAGAGTTCTTGGGAACAACCACTTTGTTCTGTGCACACCTGGTGGAAAGGAGGAAAATCCCACCTACCTGAACAGCTCAGTGATACTCCAGAAATAAAATATGAAGAACACCACAGGTTTGCTCTGCATTTCCTCCAAGCTTCCAAGGATAACAAACAAAACGAAGTTTCTTCCAAATACCTGTTAAAGAAAAACATATTAAGGAATGTTCACGCTTCATCAAAAGAAAGGGCAAGTCCTTGCTGTCAGAAACATATCTACTCTTCACACATTTGAGCACACAACTAACTCACAGCTGAGCTGTGACCTGCTTCTTACAAGTAGGCATCTTGCTCTGTATTTAGGTACAATCCAAGGGACCCAGTCTTAAATCATCCACCCTCATTTTTATGCACAACAACCACAACCAGAATAAAAAGGGCACTGGCACCAAATCAAAATCATGTTCTTTTCATCAACTTCTTGCTTTTGTTGTCCTGCACTCTCTTACCCAGGTGATGGAAGGAGACAGACAGCCTGACACAGCCAAGACTAGGAAGCATGGATTCCTGCCTCTTGAATAAGAAATCCTCTAGTCCAGTGCCAGTGAGGTTGCATCACTTATTTTAGGACAATCTCAACATTTGTGCAAAATAAACATTTACTTTAAACTTAAGAGCAAGGAGAAGAATTTAAAAATATTACCTGCACTACAGCAGGTATCAGCGGTGATCTGACCAGTCCTATTAGTGAATTCATGATCTCCATTAATGCTAGGGTCTGACAGAAATACATCATATCAGAAATCGTGTGAAATGTGTCATAGAAGGAATCTGTAAGACACAAGAAACCAACCATTTTAGAGAAAAAATGAATTTCCATGCTCAGGAAGCTGGTGCAGTAGCACAGCTTATGATAACAGGATTCTAGCTGTATTTGAGAAAAACATGATGCATAATTATGTAAATTCTTTATAGGCCTTATCTTGAACTCACAGCAGTTGGGCCAGAAACACTGCTCCATTTCACACACAGAAGGATCAAGGGCTATTTCAGTAATTGCTTTACCAAAAAAAGCAATAGTGCTGTACCTCAACAGAATGGATTGTTCTTGCTTCAAAACCAAAATATTCTGTCCAGATCATTTTCAAAAACATTAACATTGCAGTGAACAAGACATTTTGCTTCAGCTGATTTTGTTAGAAGTGATCCTGGCAGAGCACAAGTATCATTCACTGAGTGCACAGCTGTGATTACAAGGGGACAGTATTTTCCTGCCCTTGACACTTTGATGACCTTTGAAAGGCTTTCACTGTGCTCTTTGGCAATGCATTCATGGTTTTGTTCCTAAATATGTCTCCCTTTAGATTTTGCTATTTAAAAAGTCTTAAAAACAACACTGAAAATCAACTCGAACCCTCCAATATAAATAAAATAGTGCTCATTACTTGCCTTTTCCTAAGATGAACAGTCGTACTGTCATGTTCACAAAAATCCAAGAGAATCCCAAAAACTGTACAAGGTTATACATGATTAAGTATCCCTTCTTCAGGTGTTTGAAAGCTAAAAATCAAGAATAAACACATCAGGTGAGCAGAGTACAATGGTAATAGAGCTGCAAACCAGGCTTTCTGAGAATAAAGCTTACAAGGAAAAGGGAAGTTATTGATTGTGATAAAAGCATTGTCGCGTGCACTGGGGGGTTCTGCTTTTGCCATTATCTGCCAGAACTCAATTCCTGCTAGTCAGATTTTTGACATTCCTTGGAAACTTCATTCCATTTTTATTAAATTTCTAATAGCTCACAATACAAAGATCCCCCTCCAAGACGCACCAAGTCACTCAAAACTGCTGATTAAGAGTTGAGGTTCACAAAGAGTGAACAAACTTTCTAAATCCCACTTTACCCACTAAAAAGATGCAGTTACTTACGGTCCTTTGGGACTCTGGATTCTATTTTCATTTTGTTAATCTTTTCTTCTTCCTTAAGATGAAGGATAAGGTTTTAAAGACTTACTGTAATTAGCAAGTGATTTGTTAACTATACTACTGCAAAGCTAGTGGGTTTAAAACTCAGCCAAGCAGCCAGCAGCTGGAAGGTTTAAATTTTCACCAGCATAAAACAGCACATTCATCATCTAGAAATTATAGTACAGTAAAAGCCAGAGGGTGTTAACCAGTTATCCTGCCCTCACCATGTATTTTGTTGTAGTAATTAGATGATTTTGCTGAAAAGGCCTCTGCTTTCTGTGTCAATTCTCAGTTATTACTGTGCTGTTTCTTACATGACCCACCAGCGACCTGAATGGAACAGAGAACATCCAGCCCAGGCTCTCTGCCTGCCCTTCCCACTGCTCATGGCTCCTGGCACTGCAGTGCCCCTCTCTGCTCTGTGCTAAGCTCATGGCTGCAGAGGGGAACAGGGCACTGTTTGTTGTAAAAGGGATTTGCAGGAATGTGGTCTGTTCAAGTCTTTTCCAAGTCAGTCTTGTACCTCCCCACCGCAGTAAGCTGCTCAAGCTCACCAGATGGTGTTGGGGTGGAATCCATTCCTTCCAGACAGACAATGCCCAGGACTCAACCCTTTGGGCTCCACATCACAGAGTGACATGATCCTCTGTGGATCACGACACAAGGGGTACATGCAAGGAGCCAGCACAGAGCCTCCAGTTCCAATTCTAACCAGAAATGTCCCAATTTCCAAATTCTTGCTCACAATTTGTACCACTTAAACCAACTCCACATAGAACAGCAATAACAATCAGCCTTCCAGGCAACTGCTCGTAAATGAAGAATGCAGGTTCAGGCACAGGAGAACAGCTGTCCTTGCTTTGCTGTCCTTGCACAAGCCACAGGTGCCCACAGGACTGACCTTCTCCTTCAGCTCCATTTCAGCATCTGATTCGTCCAACCAGCGGTCGAAGTCGGGCGCCAGGAAGAGTGGGCGCTTTTCTTGTTTGGTGAGCCTCTCCCACCAGTTACTCTCTTTCTTCTGCACAGTGATGTTCAGCTGCCTTTGGGTCACCCTGCACACAGGCTGGAGGCAGACACAGGAGCACACATCAGCAAAAGTCCTAAGAAACAAGCTCTGAGACCCAAGTTGATACCCAAGTTCCCCTTATCAAGGAGGCAGGGATGACACAACTGCTGCAGCACAAACATCTCTCTGCCACCCAAGGCACAGAAACAAAGGGCAGTCCAGTTGAAGATGGCAGCTGTGATGGTTGCAGGATTTGATGAGCACCCTGCCTATATCCACTGCATCCCACCACAGAGCTAGCAAAGATCTCAGCACCAGCCTTCCCAGGCAGAATTCCTGATCTTGGCTTTAGACCTTTTGCACTTAGTACTGTGAGCCACCCACCTCCTCTAACGAGCAGTAAAAATAACACTGCCAGCAGCCATACGCACATGTCTAAACAGGGGACCCCATGTGACACCTGCTGCAGTGAGAGGAGGAGCTAAGAGCCTTAGGAAACACCTAGAGACAAGGTGAGCTGATGGACCGGGCAGTGTGGTCACTGCCACCCCAAAAGGCCTCTCTACCTGCAGAGTGACAGCCCAGAACCTCTCCATCCTTCCAGCCCACAACATTGTCACCTTGGAGCCCACCCTTCTGCCACCACCGCGGCTGCTCCGCATGGCACTGCCTCTCAGACCAGCTGAAATTGCTGCATGAGCTGCACTCTTAACTGAGCACGTTACTCCAGCTCTGCTCTGTCAAGGCTGGCTGGATGCTCCTCAGACATCTGAAGGCTGCAGCTGTAATTTACAGCTACTACACCTCGTCCTTGCCTGCCAGAGGCTCTCTCTCTCACTGCTGGCCAGCCTGGCACCAGCAAGGGGAACTCATGGTGCACATCAAAATTGTGATACTTCCTGGTCCTGAACATCTGTAGTTACACAGAGTTCAGTCTGTTCTCCAGTCCCTCCACAGTGACTCAGATTGATGACTTTTGGAAGGAGGCTGTTCTGCAGAGGCAAGGACTTGCTTTCCAGGCCTGGCTCACAGCAGAGCCCGTGTCTGCCAGCACAGGAGACAGGAACAGGCAGAGACAGGCACCTCTCCCACACTGTGGGCTGGGCAGATGACAAGGCAGTCACCAGACCCTGGAACCAAGAGCTGTTCACTGTCTGCCACTCCACACCTGGCAGGAGCCACACCAGAAATGTGCCTGCAGACAGAGCCTTGAAATTTGCCCTCCGATGGTCTCGTTCCCTGTTCAAAGAGCAGATGTGAAGGGTGGCTCCTGGTCTGACTGTAGCTATCCCAAATTCGGCCAGGAATAAGCAGCACAAATCCTGCCCCAGGAGCAAAGCCCAAGTTCTCCTGTGCTCCTAACAGCTCTGAGAGGGAGGGACAGACCTCACAGCCACCTGTGAGTAACACAGAGGGACAGCTCTTTGAGCCAAACTCTTTCAGCTCAGACTGCAACAGGAATTAAGGACAGATTTCTCCAACAGGAGCCACAACATATCACAACCTAAGAAATCTGCACATGCCAGAAACATGAACTCTCCTGACTCTCTTCTTTTGTCCAGCTACAGAAGAAGCCAGCAAACATCACACTTGAGTGCACAATGTTCCCCTGATCTCCAGTCAAGACTGCATCAGACAATGCGTTGTCAGATTCTCTCATTATTTTGCTGCTTTAAATCCTTTAAAAATTTACAACTGCTGTGTAACAAGTGATACAAGCATCTACCAAAGCTAGTCCATGCGGGCACCAGCTCCAGTGAAGTGATTTGCATGAAGACAAGACAATGGCACAGAGGACTGCCACAGAGCTGGCTGTTACAGAGTTACCAGGAAAATTTAAACAGTATATTGGGAACTTTATGCACAGCTATTTTCCTTTTGAGTTTTTCAAACATTACTTTTTCTTTGCAAGAATGAGAAAAGTAAAAATACCTACTTTAGGCTCGACCGGCTCGAGGAACTCAATCTCAAATTCATAGATGTTGTCTCCTTTGGCACCATGACCCTGGGCTAAAAGACAAGACTTGACAGTCAGTGTGAGGTTCCACACACTCCACCTGCAAAGGATGTTTTGTACACAGAAATATTCAGCACTTATTCACAGCACTTTCTTCCTGCCTTCCTGGGAGGCAAGACGAAACCACACAGTAACAGGGAAGACACCAAAACGTTGCTTGGAGGACCAGATGCAGGAGTCAGCAGCTAAAGCTGCTGCCAAGTCTGCACCATGCTGGAAAAGGGTCCCTGCTGCACGAAGGCCGCGTGTGAAATTCCCAAAAGAGGGGCTCAAAAGGCTGCTCATGGATAATTCAAATCCAGCTGAAAATCTCCTGCCTTTGGAGGATCCAGCCTCTGCATGATGGAGCACCCAGGGAGATGGGTGCTGCTGGGTGTGTAGGAGGGTGATGTGGTGATGTTGGCTGTGCCAACAGCAGGAGGGCACTTATCAGGGTTCATTTATCATCTCCCACATTGATCCTGTCCCCGGAAGGACTCCAAAACCATGCACACTGTGTTTAATTTCCAGCCTTCCACACCGTAAACTGATCCCAATCGAGAACACAATGCGCAACACCCTCCTATCAAATGGCCTGGCTGCAGCTCACCAGGGAGGCAGCAGCTCCTAATGAGGCATCTTTTAAAAATCCACCAAATAAAGGAGAAAACCCTATAAAACCAGTGACAGCAGATACTCAGTACTACCCAGCCATGCTAACCAGCACCAGCTCCATGGTGCTGGAATGTGCAGCTGTCCAGCTGCAAAAAACCCATCTTTCAGGGTGAGTTCTGCTTTAGTTTCCAAATGGAGCACTAGTTCCTGATGTGGAGGCTTGATAACAAGTGCACACAAGGTCTTTGTGACAGGAAAAATTTCTGTGAGTTATCTCCAGGGTTTGGCTGGCCCGGGATGGGAAGGATGTATGGAAATACCACTGGTATTTAAATATGGGGAGGTTGGGGTTTTCTTGTTAGATAAGACAGGGCCTGTTGTGGTTACCAGGGCTGGAACACAGAGGGCTGTGGGTGGGAGTGTGGCGGATCTGAACATGCCCAGCACGGTGGCTCCTGCCACTGACGGGAACCAGGCACCCCACGGTGGGGACAACTGGGACAGCGGCAGCCCCGGGTGGGGGCCAGGCTGAGACCCCCTCCCGATGGAGCCCCTACCTCTGAAGTGCAGGACATTGTCGGTGATGGTGATGTCCGGGTTCTGCGGAGGGAGAACATGCATTTAGTTGGCAGCTCACACACCCGCGGGGGTCAGCGCACCCACCTGGGGGCTCCCGCCGGCCCAACGCCTGCACAGCTTTCCCCGGACCCCCGCGCCCCGCTGCGAGACCCTCTCGGCTGCCGCTGCCCCCGAGGGGATCCGCGGGTGACTTCCCCTCGGGGGTCCCGCAGGTGAGTCTTTCCAGGGGTCCTGCAGGTGATTTCCCTCCGGGGGTCCCCCAGGTGAGTCTCCCCCCACACCCAATCCCCCACGGGTGTCCCCGCCCGGCGTCCCCCAGGTATCACTCCCCGAGTGTCCGCAGGAGTCCCCTCCCAGGTGTCCCCAGGTCAGTATGCCCCCCGCCCCCTGCAGGTGAGTCCCCCCGGGTGTCCCCACATGTCCCCGCCGTGTCGCGGCCGTACCCGGACGTCGCTGAGGTCCACGCGCAGGAAGAGCTCGCGGTGCCGCTGTGCCCAGTGCACGTGCGGCCGCAGGCTGGGCCCCGCCATCGTCCCGGCCCGCACCGGCCCGCGGCGGCCCCGCGCCTGCGCACACCGACCCCCGCTGGGCGGGGCTCCCGCGCCTGCGCGGGCCGCTGGGGGTGGGTGGGGTGGCTATAGCCGAGCCCCCTCAGCGCCTGTGTCGGCCTTGTCGCTGACAGTCGTTGAATCACAGCGTTGTCTGGGGTGGGAAAGCCCTTCAGGATCCATTTTAACTATTTCTCGGCACTGCCGAGGCCACCACTAAGCCATGCCCTCGCATCCACGCGGCTTTGAAATCCCTCCAGTATGGGGACTCCACCATTGCCGCGGGCAGCCTGTTCCAATGTTTCACAACCCTTTCTGTGAAGAAGTTTTCGCTAATATCCAAACTAAACCTTTCCTGGCACAACTTAAGGCCGTTTCCCTTGTCCTGTGACCTGTTACCTGGTGGAAGAGACCAGCCACATCTCAGCCATGACAGGAGAAGCTGATAAGAGGAGCTGTGTCTGCCTCATCCCTGGAAGTGTCCAAGGCCAGGTTTGATGGGGCTTGGAGCAACCTGATTTAGGTGGCCCTGCCCATGGTTGGAACTGGATGAGCTTTAAGGTCCTTTCCAACCCACACTATTCCATGATTCTATGATAGTAAGGCTAAAAAAGGATAGCATTTTTTACTTCAGTGTTGTTTCCAAAAAAGCTGCCCCTCACTCCCTCAGGAGCTTACACAAGGGCCCCTCACCCATGGCCATCCTCATTCCAACAGCAAATCTATCCTCCCTCCAACCCATCTTGGCACGACCTCTCTCTCCCAGCCTCAGGGTCTTCCATGTGAATCTCTGGTGTGGAGACACCAGGTCCATGCCCCAGCCTGCCCCTGGATGGAGGATTTCCAACCTCTGCCAGCTCCTAGTGCTGTGACGCTACCACAGAAGGTCGGGTGAGCTGTAGCAATGGTCCCCAGGAGGCTTTATTTCAGAACACAAACCCCACGGGCCCTTTGGGGAAGCGTGTGGGGAAAACCAGCCTCAGGTCCCAGTGTGACCTGGAGCTGCCACCTGCACGTGTGGAAGGGAGGGAGCACCTGCAGAAAAGTTATTTTTTCTGGGTTTTAGGGAGTCAAAAAAGATTTTCCTTTGAAAAAAGGGACTGTGCTTTGCAAAAGGAAATTCAGGGGTATAGAAACATTTGGTTGGGGGCACACAGCTCTGGAGCCTGGGGGTGTTTTGGGGGTTCACTGCACTGGAGCCTGGGTGTGCCCTGGGTTTAACACTCATTATGCCAGCTGGGAATTTCTTTCCGCTGTGGGAAGCATATCATTGTGGAGGTGGTAGCAGTTTTTGGAGAGGAAAGAAAAAGCGATTTTTGAAACTGCAGGGTCCTTGTGCACTGGGGGTTTGCGTGACCTGACTCCCGTCCATGGTGTAGTGTGTGTGTGTTTGTCCCGGTCCCTGTGCAAGGCCTTGGTCCCTGTGTCCCGTGTCCCGGTCCTCGTGCCCGGGTGGATGTCGCACCCTCGCCTCGGTCCTCCCGGCCGGCAGGTGGCGCTATCGCCGGTACGGCTCGGTGCCCGTGGCCGCTCCTGGAAGCGGAAGCTGTAGCAGCGGCCCGGCGGGGCGGTTCGGCAGCAGCGCCGCCGCGGAGCTCCGTGAGTACCGGGAAAACGCCGGGGGTCGGGCAGGGGGCTCCGTTCCGGGGAGGACCCCTGGGGGCCTTGGGACTCCTGAGGTGGGCGGGAGGAGGGGGCTTGACCCGGGGCGGCCGGGCCTTCCGCCCCCGGCCAGGCCTGGCCGCCGCCCCGGCCGTAGAGGGATCCCCGGGATCTGCCTGCCGCCACCCCGGGATCTGCCCCTGGCCGTGGAGGCTCCCCCAGGATCTGCCTCTGGCCGTGGAGGCTCTCCTGGGATCTACCCCTGTCCGGGGAGAGCCTATCGCGATCTGCTCCCGGCCGTGGAGGGACCCCCCCGATGTCCTCTCCCGGCTGTGGAGGGTCCCCCGGGATCTGTCCCCGGTCGTGGAGGAACCCCCGAGATCTGACCGGCCGTGGAGGGACCCCCGGGATCTGTCCCCGGCCGTGGAGGAATCCCTGGGACTATCACCCTGGGCTGACATTCCCGTCCGTACCGGGTGGCCGTTCCCACTGCTATTGGCTCGTTAACGTCTGCTGCTTTTCGGTTTTTATCTCTTTTCCTGCGAGAAGTAGGTCGGGTTAAGAAATAGCAGCATCTGGGGGTAGGTGGGGAGAGGAGGTTTTTTCTTTGTTGGAATTCTGCAGATTAAACGAGATTTGCGGTTCAGGTTTGAAGGTTCATTGTCAGTTCCTGACGCTGTCTCGAGCACAGCACTGCTCGGTGCATGCCTTGGACCCTCCTTCCAGTTGGACAGGGCTCTTTTGTTCTGGATTTTTGTGCTGTGGATAGTATGGGCAGAAGAAGGATCTGTGTTTACTTGGTTTGTGTTGCCAAAGGTGAAACTAAACTATTTGTGTTAAGATGGGTTTGTATCAAGGTGCAGATCATATCTTTTTCACTCCTCTGGGGACATGTATCAGCTGCTCTGTAGAGCCATGGGAGAGCCAGTCCATCAGAGAGCTCTGCCAGCTGTCCAAGCCTGTGCCTTGAGCTCCAGTGATCCTTCAGTGCCTGTTTGCTCGAGGGAAATGCTTTATTTAGGCTGTATTAGTGTTTGTCAGGCTTAGGTCAACATGCTCTGCCCTAGCAGCGTACACAACACTTGTGCAGTCTTTCCATGCTTTATATAGATACCCCCTCCCTCCCTTTGAGGTTTGACAACCCTACACCTTGGGCTCTCCAGGAATGAACTATGTGACAGGAATTTATAGCTTGGATCCTTTTGGAGCTGCCCTCAGCTCTGGGATTTACAGTGGGAGGACTTGGTTTCCTCTTGCCAGACGTCCGGGCTGATAATTTCAGCTCAGATACACTTTGTAAAGCACGGCTGACTGCAGGAAGAGATATCTGCTGAATTAACAACCTGTTGGGCAGATAAGACTTGTGTTGCAGATAAATCTGTTTGGGAAATGCTTTTTTCACTGTGTCCCCTTCTGGTACTTGTAATTGGGACAATATAATAGTGTTGATCACTGCTAGACCCTTCTGGGCTTAGTTTGAAAGGAGATACAAACAAACCCAAGAAGTTATGGGAGAATAATGGGAATAAGGACATGAGGTGCCTAAGCCTGTTGTGTGGCCTGATGGTTCCAGATCAGCTACCAGTGTTATTTCTGCTAAGCAGTTGTTCGTCCCAGCTCTTCCTCCACTCCTAATTATCCCCTGTTCGGATATCAGTGTAGTGAGGTGATATTTGTGCAGGTCTTGTGGGCAAAGAAGCAGGTAGGAGCTTAAAAGGGAAGAATTTATTCACTTCATGAACTAAAATGAGTGGCTGGTATGTGTGGACATGGGAAACACAACAATAAATCTGTGGCTTCATGAAGTCTTTAGTCCCATTCTGAAAGGCTGAGTGGTGCCAGCCTGTTTTCCAGAGTGGAAATATCTTTCCTAATCCTCTTCCTTCTGCCGTGGGTTTTATTCACCACATGAAATTAATGGTTTTCTTAAAGCAGTTTTGCTGTGGGGTGTGTTCGGAGTGTGCAGTGAGGGTTTGCTGGAGCTGTTCTGTTTTTTCCAGAAACATGCAACATGGCAGCAGCCATGGAAACTGAACAGCCGGGCCTGGAAATCTTTGAGACTGCAGGTCGTGAGGAGCAGGTCCCGAGAGAGGAGCAGCCAAAACTGGAACCTTTCTATGTAGAGAGGCATTCCTGGAGCCAGCTTCGGAAACTACTCACAGATACACGGAAGTATCATGGATACATGATGGCAAAAGCCCCTCATGACTTCACATTTGTGAAGAAAAATGATCCTGAAGGACCTCATTCCGATAGGATCTACTATCTGGGTAAGCTGGCTGTGACAGTAGCACTACAGGGCTGTTTGGGATTGACTGTTCCTGACAGCTGGGTGTTCCTGGTAGTTAAATCAAAAGGGATTCCAGGCCACACTGGCTGGTCAAAAGTCATGATTGTGATTGTAATATCTCATTAAAACTTATGATGTAATCTCCCATGGGAGTAGCATGATTGGAGGTGACCCATTAGGCCTGGAAAGAACTCGGAAGTATCCTTTGGGGCATGTTCCCAAGCTGGAAGTCTGTTCAGTCCCTTTTCTCTCACCCAAGTATACACTCTCTCCAAAAGCTATGCAGGTTCATCTCCTTTCTCTTATTACAGCTGTTGAGTAGAACCTTGTTCTCCTTCGAAGTTTCCTTCCAAAGCAGAGATTTTAACTGTAATTTTGGAAGTCCTTTGTGCTTCAGCTACCAATGGAGCAGGTTTTCCAGGAACCCTGGGGAATAAATAGCAGTGTAGGTCAGGGGCAGCTCAGAGAGTAAATACTTTTCTTAACATTTTTGGTCTTAATAATAAAAAACTTTATGTAGTTTGTTGTTCTTGGATTCAGTGCCTCACTTGTGCATTGTTTCACTAATTAATGTTCATTTGATAGAAGTGATTTGGCATCATAAGCAGTACCGTGAGCAACCCTCTGAGTGGCTTTTTGGAGCAGGCCTTGTGGTAGAGAAATGCTTTTGTCAAGAGCTGTGGTAGCTGAACATAAATCCATGAAAACCTGGATTAGGGAGAGAAGCAATGGCTGAACCAGTGCCATGTTAATGGCCCCACTGCTTGCCACTTAGGCTACTTGCTTAAGCTCAGGTTTGTGATTCACAGAGTGCGTGTGCCGTGCAGTGACATAGTCAGAAAACTGCTGCTCTTTTTCCCCTTTTCAGAGGATGGGGGTCATAATCCTTGGATGATGCTGAGTTCAAGCACATCATGGGTGTGTTGACATTGATTCCCCTGGGATGAGCTCTGGTTTCCCAAGTGCCACTTCCTGAGCTATAGACCAGGCTTGGCCTTCCCTGGAGCACACCTGGCTCCCTCTAGGCTGATCCCCATATGCCTGGGCAGAAGCCTTCAGAAACCTGAATGATGTTTCATTGACTGAGGAGAGACTTTCAATGACTGAGGGAGAGGAGCAGGAAAGGGGTGTCCAAACCTCCCTAAAGGTCTGTTACTTTTGAAACACAGGCCATGTATCCCAGACAGGGGAACTGGCACAAAAGCCCTCCTTGATTTATAAAGCTTATGGAATAAAAGGGCAATAAGAAAACACAGAGTGCTTCAGACAGCATGGGGTAAGCCTGGGTGTCATTGTTCTCTGCCTTCTCTGTGACTTGCATTTCTGCAAAGCAGGGAACTCCCAGAGCAAGGCTGCAGTGCAGAGACCATCAGTCCTTCCTCTGGTAGGAAGGGCCTGGGAAATTGTTCTTGGGCATCCTTTGAGAGTGTTTGGATTATTAACAGAAAGCTAATACTTTTTTTTTTTTTCCTCACTTTCTCTGTAGCAATGTCTGGGGAGAACAGGGAGAACACACTCTTCTATTCTGAAATTCCCAAAACCATAAACAAAGCTGCTGTCCTGCTGCTTTCCTGGAAGCCTCTTCTGGATCTTTTTCCAGTGGGTCCTGATTTTTTTCTTACTTCAAGCACGTGGGATTTGGGGTTTTCATCCTGAAAATTTGAAGTTTATTGTCTTAAAAATTTTAAGAGTCTTCTTGTACATGCCAGCCCTGCAGCCATCCCGAAATGAAGCACAGCTTTCTCCTCAGTGTTTGGAGTTTCATCCCCTCTGTGTGCTGGATGATTCCTTTGCTGGCAGAGATTGCAAGTGCTAATTTGCATCAAGTTCTGTGCTGTGAGATCCTGGGGATTGCTGAAGGAGCCTGTAGTCTCCAGTCACTTCCCTGCTGTCTTGCAGGGGAAGGGATGATTCCCCCGAGGATCAGTCAGTGGCTCCATGACTCATGCTAGAGCAGAGGATCCCTTTCCTACTCACTGGAATGTGGATTCCCTTTTCCCTGCTGCACATAGCAAGCCTGCACCATCCCATCCTATGCACCATGGCAGGTTGGAGGAGGTGGGACAAACCCCACATGGAATGAAGTGTATTTTTCCCCGTGTTATTTACCAGGGCTGTCAGCCAGACATAAAGCTCCGGCTGGGCTCTCCTCCCACCAGACCAGTCACTGCATGTCTGGGAAAGTGAGCAAAGCCTCTCGGGCTCATTCTAGAAATAACAGACCCTCAGTCTGAGCTTTCTTATACCAGGGAATATTGGGAATAATGCTGGCCTTGCAATGGGTGGAGTGGCTGTCAGTTTACAGTTGTGTGGGATCTGATCATGGCCTGCACCTACGAGTGCTGATGGCAGAGGCAAAACCGGAGCTGGCTTCCAGCCGGCAGCAGGATTCCGGAGGAGGAGGATGTCTGCTCAGCCATCTGCTCCTGGAAACAGAGTAAGCATGCAGAGCAGAGGTGTTGATTGGGCTTCTCTGCCTGTTTTCAGGCCATCCTGGACTATGGGATGTACTCACGGGAAGAGGAGTTGCTGCGGGAGAGGAAGCGGATCGGCACTGTTGGAATTGCCTCCTATGATTACCACCGAGAGAGCGGCACCTTCCTGTTCCAGGCGGGGAGTGGGATTTATCATGTGAAAGATGGAGGCCCCCATGGATTCACCGTGAGTTTACTCATCTCCTGTCTCTCTGCAGGACTTTGCTCTGGCAAGAACCTCCTTTGGCTTGGAGTGAGAGCAAAGAGCTGATTATCAGTAGTTATTGCATTAGCACAGGAAGTGACCTTGATAACAGTGGAAACAGGGTTATCCACAGGGGTGTGTTTCCATGATTGTAGAAACTCAGATGCAGGTCTACAAGAAATGGTAAAATGATGGCAGCAAGGCAGGATGCCAGATTTGTTTGGTTTTTCATGACTAGCAGTGTCCATAAAAAACAACAAAAGGCTCCATGCTCTTCCACAGAGTCAGACGTCACATCAGAGACAACTTTTATCCCCAGGCTGCAGTTTCCTGGTCACTGTTCTGTGGTCAGTGCTGGATGTGTTACACCATTTTTACACCATTTGACTGTACAACTTGCAGAACAAGCAGCCTTCACTCTGCTGGTGCTGAAGCTGGCCTTCAAAGCTGAAAAAATTTACTATTATTATAGTAAATGCCTGGTGTTTGTCTAACCCTGTTGTCAGAGGTAATTTACTGTATTTTGAGTTGCTTTTGGAGGACAAGGTTGCATGTTCTGCCAGCCCCTTTCAGGGTGCTGTTTTTAAGAGTGTGCCAGGCTTCTCTACACAAGCTGCCCTTTGATTTGGGGCTGATCCTCAGCTCTGGGGAAAGAGGCCTGGTGGGACCTTGGTAGAGGCACAACTTTCCCTATAAAATATCTGCATGGTATTTTTCTGTGTGTGGAATAGATTCCTCTCTAAACATGTATTTGAAGTCAGTGTCCACACTGCTGCGGTCTTCTGAAAATCCAGGTTACTTGGTGGATGTGTTCTTGTGTTATATCTTACTGTGCTTTTTTTTTTTTTTTAATTCCAAACAGCAACAGCCTTTAAGACCCATTCTAGTAGAGACCAGTTGTCCAAATATCCGTATGGATCCCAAGCTTTGTCCAGCTGATCCAAATTGGATGGCATTTATCCATTGCAATGACATCTGGATATCTAATATAGAATCCAGGGAAGAAAGGAGGCTGACGTTTGTGCACAATGGTAATGCATCCTGACTTAAATTCCTGTACCTCCTCTGCACTTGTTCTTGCTAGACTGCATTAAGCAATGGCACTAAAGGTTCTCCTGAAATGAGGGTAATGGCCACTGTTTATTCCACCTTGTTTGTCACGTTCCGTGTGCATCCTGTAGTGCAGATATGGGATGATTCTTCTCCCTGCACTGTGCAATCTGGCAGGATGCGTTGTTTGTTGGATACATATGGAAGGGCTCTTCTGAAACACAGCACAGTGCTTTTCTATGGAACAGCCTTTTTTGTGTGGAGGAGCTGTGGGTGGAATAGAGCTAGAGGAAAGTTTCTTCCAGTGAAATCAGGTTGCAGAGACTTTTAGAAACAATTTAGGCAGTTTCTGAATAGCACTGGGGCTTCTGCTGTACCCTTATACTCAATAACTTAGGTTCTCACTGCTTACCCTCTCCAACTCTTAGGCATTTATCCTGGAAGAAAGAAAATGGGAAATTGTGGATAAAACACTTTAAAAATCAATTGCATTTTGTATTTAAACTATATCATCTGAATTTTAGTCAATTGAAATTTTTGACACTTTATAATAATGCTTTAGACTATTTAAATGCTAAATATTAAAATATTATGTAAGTACAGTAAAAATAAACTGTAGCAATGACTCCTTCTCAGATGATAATTATTTATGGAGCGCTGCTAAGTTACCTCCAGGGTAACAGGAAAAATATTGAAGCCCTATGGATATGTCATCATGTTGAGATGTTATGTAAGTCTGTTACTTTTGGTTCGTACAGTGAATGAAATACTGATGCTTTCATTTTTCTGAATGTTCATGTTTTCAGTTTCCGTTGTTCAGAAAGGTTTTGGGTTTTGATTTTCTTAAAAGTTGTAGTTCCAATTCACTGGACTCAGGTAGAGAGAACATTTTCTTTCTTTGACTAATTGAGAGCCTGATTAGGTACAAGTAAGAAGAGAGAATGGCTTTCCTTTCCTAAAAGAAGCTGCCATGTCAGAGAGGATTAAATCCTCCCTAATATATGAACAGAGAAGGCTGGAAGCAGAAAACAAATCTGCTGAGAAGTCAGATTTATTATCATGTAATGGTTCCCTGGGGGTGAACTTGGGCTGTGTTTGGGATAATGCAGAACTGGTTTGGTTCTGCAGCACATAACAAACTAATTCTTTGGTGTCTTTTTTTAGAACTGGCCAATGTTGAGGAGGATCCAAAATCTGCTGGCGTGGCTACTTTTGTGCTGCAGGAGGAGTTTGACAGATACACTGGCTACTGGTGGTGCCCAAAGGCACAGCCAAGTAAGTGTGGGGATCCAGCGTGTCTGACAGGCCCTGTCCAGTGCAGAGCTCTCTCTTCCTCCTACATTATGCAAATTGGGAATGGCGTCCTTTGGAGCTGTCTGCAGCGGGGACCGGTTACAGGGGCCTTGTGAGCACTGGGGGGAGAGACTTCCCTTCTCACAACAGTGGTGGGAGTTGTAAGAGTCTCAGTGTTTTATTTTAATGAAACATGAATCACAGGCTTTGTTGGATTTTTCTTCATCCTTCCAATCTGCTTGTGCTCCTGAGAGAATACTGATGCCTGCAATAACTGATAATTCTGTTCTGTAATTTGGTAATGTTAATTCATTTACAGCACTGGATGGGGGTAAAGTTCTTCAAATTCTTTATGAAGAAAATGATGAGTCAGAGGTAGAAATTATCCATGTCACGTCACCCATGCTGGAGACAAGAAGAACAGATTCCTTCCGGTACCCCAAAACTGGTGAGATCCTGAAACTTTACATCCATGTTTCTGGAAGACACCTATTTTATTCCATGTGCCTGGCAGCAGTGACTCTCCAAGCTTAGAGCAGAGAGGTGTTGAGTCGTCTTTGAATTGGTGTCCAGGTGGTGCAAATGTGTTTGGGGAAGCTGCTCTGGAGGCTGGATGAGTCACTGGTGACTGTGCTGATACTGCAGCCATGTGGTTACTGGGGGTTCTGGGGTCAGGAGTTGGCAGAAACCTTCTCTCACTGTCACTGTTTGAGCCACTCTCTGGGATCCTGGCAGACCTGAGTTGCTGGGGAGTTGATTCTCATTACAATCCTGTGTTTTTGAGGGAACAGCTCCAGAATTACAGCCTTTTGGGGTTTTAGGAGGGTTTCTGTTTAGCTGCTGGCACTGCCCTGACAGTTCAAGTTCTGGAGGACTCTGATCTCCAGGATTGCTCTTGGACTTTGAACAGCAAACCTGTCCTGCTGTGGCCTGCCAGGAAAACTACCTGTGGTCACATTTGCAGACAGTGGATGATCCGGAGGCTACAGCAGTGAAGGGCTGAGGGCAGGCTTGGAGTGCCACTGGAAGCAGGGAAGTGGGATTTAAGCAGACCTGCTGAGGGCTGATTCACTCTCAGGTGTGGGGCAAGTTTGAACAGTTCTACCCTTCTGAGATGTCCCTGCTGTCACAGTGGAACACATTGCTCCGGTAACAGTGGTTTGCTCTCTTTCCTCACTCCTGAAATCTTCATTTTTTGGAGAAATACCTTCTGTTTGGCTGACATTCTCAAGCTGCAGAATTCATTCAGATCTTGTAGATTTCCCAGTTCACTGGAAAAGATTTCTGCTTTTCCTGATTTACTGCTTGTGTCTAGGAGAGACAAGGGCTCAATGTGAGGTTGGGAAGAAAGAGGTGACACCTTGTGGTTTTTTGGTGCTTGTGAACACTCGGATTTCTGAGAGTGTTTTGCCGTGGCTCTATTCAGTGCAAAGGAAACAAGCTAACGAATGCTCAAATCCCTTAAACAATATATAGCTTTATTATCATAATGGCACTAGTGATGGCAGTAGGTTTTTAGGTGTTTGATATTCACTGATGCTCTTTAGCACTGGATCAGTTTCTATGTACCACCTTGGAATAAAGCCAAACAGTGAACCAAAGCTTGCTTTGCTATTCCATTCACTCCTGAGCATTTACTTTCACCCTGTGAATGCATCCACTGATTGTGGGAGAGAAGACTGACTGTTACAGTAGTGTGGTTCTTGGTCTGTTTGCAGGATTACATCCTCTAATTCTCCTCACGTTTGCAGTTTCTTGGTTCTGTGGTGTCTCTCACACATGCAGGGAGGCTATTTGATCAAAGAGCATTCTGCTGTTTGCCTTTTCCAGTCCTGTATGAATAACACCACAATAATGCACAGCAAACAATTGGTGCTTGACTGCTAACATCTGTTTTTATAGGTACAGCAAATCCAAAGGTCACTTTCAAGATCTCTGAAGTGACAATCAATGCAGAAGGCAGAGTAAGTCTATGTTCTGTTTGTTTGCCAAATACGTATAATTGCTATGATTTTTTTTTTTTTTTTTTGTAAAATTCATTTTCCAGTTCTGTACAAAGAAACTTTCCTGGTTGCAGTGGCTTCCTGGCCTCTCTGGAGGCAGTGCCCTTGGCTCATTCCTGTGCAGATACTCAGTGTGCAGCAGTATTTCTCAAGGCTGTGCTTTCCTTCGCTACCACTGGTGTGTGAACTCAGCTGCAGAGCAGAGTGTTGTAGGTGTGGATGGTTACACCTTCTTATGTGACTGATCTCTTGATTGGCTGCAGATATTGGGAAAACTGTACTGCAAATACAGTATATCACCTTACTAAAGTATGAACATATGGAAAGAGATGAACTTTGCTTTTGCCCTGGGATTTTTAAACAGATGGAGAAATTTCCACAGCCCAGTCCAAGATTTTTGGACAGATGGGAAATTAATCTTATCAAACAGATTCATTACAGCCATAAATTATTGGAATTCTCCCAACTCTTGAGCTACTTCAGCCATCAGCAGTCACCTGCTGGGATAGTGATGCTGGTGTCAGCCAGGAAAGGCAGGCTTCAGCCATCAGCAGTCACCTGCTGGGATAGTGATGCTGGTGTCAGCCAGGAAAGGCAGGGAAAGCCTTCAGGACACTTTGGGTACCACTGGGACTTGTTCCCAGTCCCAGCAGCAGCAGACTGCAGCACTGCATATCATGAATTAGAACCACATTGGTAACTGGGTGTCATGCAGGATGTTCAGCACCTATCCATGAAAATCCTACAAAACAGCTCGGTACAAATTACCTCCCCTTTACAGGGGGGAACTGAGAGTTCAAATGAGTTGTGCGAGATGGATGATGGGTTTGTGAGCAGCATCCAGATTTCTCTGGTCCCAGCCCTGGCTGTACTGGCAGTGTGCAGCTCTCCTGCTGTGCTGGGGTCTGGCTGCAGATGGGGTTCAGTCCCCTGTGTTGCAAAGGCTGAACAATCTAAATTGCATGAGCTGCACAGAAAAAGTCTTCTGTGTCCAGGCTCTCATCGTGCATGAAAAACTGGTTGTGGGGGTTCATCTCAGTGTCACTGAATTGCTGCTTTGTCAACAGATTGCAGATGTTGTGGATAAAGAGCTAGTTCAGCCCTTCGAGATCCTCTTTGAAGGAGTAGAGTACATTGCTAGAGCTGGGTGGACGCCAGAAGGAAAATAGTGCGTATGTTAATCCTGTCTCTGCTCAGAGGGTTTGGGGTCATACAGTCAGAAGCAGATTGTAGTGGTCTCTGTCTTCTTCCAGCTTAAGCCTGCTTTCACTTTTACATTGCTACCAACTTGTTTGTGCAAAGGGGACCATTTTTCCAAAAGCCAAACCAGAGCCCTCCTTGTGTCTTTCTCTGCTCCCTGGCCCTACTGCTTTGGGTTTGGGCACTCGCAGCCTTTGATGTGTGTGTCCTCTCAGCATCCCTGTGAGAGAGAGTGCAGTGCTATTATCCCCATTTTACAGATGGGGAACTGAAGCCCAGAGAGGTTAAGTGCCTTGCCATGGTCACGCAGGAAGTCTGTGGCTGAGGAGAGAAATGAGCCCAGGTCCCCCAGGCCCTAGGCTAGCGCCCTAACCACTGGACCATCCTTGCTGACCAGACTTACTGATCAGAAAACCTGCTGTAAGTGCTACTTACATTTGCATGTCATTTTAACCCTGTAGATGATGTAGTACAGTGTTTCTAACTCACCAGAAGCTTCTCCGAAAGGGTATTTCACTGAAAGGGTTGTCCAGCCCTGGCACAGGCTGCCCAGGGCGGTGGTGGAATCACCATCCCTGGAGGGACTTTAAAGCTGTGTAGATGTGGCACTTGGGGACATGATTAGTGGTGGGCTTGGCAGTGCTGGAGGAATGGTTGGACTCGATGATCTTAAGGGTCTTTTCCAACCCAAATGATTCCATGGTTTTCCAGAATTGCACTCCTCCAGTTTTTGAATCTAAAGATGGCTTTCACCTTTTAAATTTCTTTCCCATCCAAATGTGGAAGAAATCCAGGGACACATTTGCTACTTTATCCTGTTTTTTGCAGGATTATTGTTGGAGCTACATGTAAAGCCATCAGAATATGGCAGGGGCTGCTGCTGGTCTCTTTAGGTGCCAGTGTTACTCTCTGCCAGGTGTAGATCTAAAAGTGGTATTTTCACAAGCATCCTGAAATTTCAATTGAAATTTTTCTGCTTCATTATTCCCTCTGATTTTTCTCTTCTTTTTCTCCCTTGAAGCACAATTCAAATCAGGGAGAACAGAATGAGTTAAACTTTTGAACTTGCAGTGCTTATGCAATATTAAAATGAAGCGAAATAGGTTCTTGTGTTATGGAAGAAATTTGTTTCTGTGGGTGAAATTTTGCACGTGACTTAATCTGCAATTGAATATTCTTGACTCCTTCAAAATGCCTAGTGCTACCGAGTGTCTGCTTAGATTTTTAGACTTGTGTCATACTCATGGTTGCATGTTATTTTCTCTAATATCTGTGTCCTCAACAGCATCTGGTCCATCTTGCTTGATCGCTCCCAAACTCGGCTTCAGATAGTCCTGATCCCTCCTGCATTATTCATCCCCACAGAAGATGATGCAATGGAAAGACAGAAACTTATTGATGCTGTACCAGATTCCGTTACACCTTTCATTATTTATGAAGAAACAACAGACATCTGGATAAATGTAAGAATTTGAATTTCGGCCTTCTCCAACAGTTTGTAGCAATTGAGCAACATTGGTCTTACTGTGCTGTCAAGGACAGTGATCCCATAGTGCAAGTTCTGTGCATATTCAGGGCTTCCTGCTGTGAAAAACAGGATGTAGAGAACAGATTTGGGATGTGAAAACAGAGCTGCTTTGCCTGAGTCTATGCAGTGCTCAGAGCCAGGCGCAGAGCCCAGGGCTCTGGTGTTCCCAGACAGCCCCTTGCCCACAGTGTCACTGGCACTCTCCAGCTTCTTGGCAATTGTTATCACCAGCAGTGCCACCAGATGAAGTATTTTCTAGGCAACAAAGATCTGTCAAGATGACACGGTGAACAAGTCCTGAGAGTCAGCTAACATGCATTGAACCTCTCCTGAACTACATTTGGTCTCGTGAAACAGGTTAAGGGTGTGATGTTCTGGGAGGTGAAATGCAGGGCCTGTGCTGAGAGCAGTCACGGGTGTGCCTGGTCACTGCTGTAAACTGTGCCTCTCCTCACACTGCTGCACATAAAGATCCATGACTCTGCAGTGACATCCCGTTGGAGGTGTGCCTGGGAGCATCAATCACCGGCACATAGTTGGATCTTTCAGCAGAGAACATTTGCACAGAAGCTTCCAGTGAACAGTCCCTATACAGCAAGTGCTCTCTATGATACCACATTCCTTAGTAAATGTTTGGTTTCAGGATGGTGCAGTGAGTTTCGCTTTCTCCATTATTTTTACTGGCTGAAGTGATTTTTGACTGGCAGCTCATACTGTGAAGATAAGTACTCCCAAGTCCTTCAAAGATTGTCCCTTGAAGCAAGAGCTGACATTTGATGAGTGGGAAGATGATGTCAGCTCATCCTTCTTTAAATAATCCTTCACTTGCAGGCAGCACAGGACAGAGGTCTGCAGAGGTGGACCCACCTCTGTGTCTAAGCTAGAAGGGCAGGTGCAGAAAAACTTAATTAGTTTGGCGACCAGGATATAGAGTTAGACTGGCAGAAAGCTGGAGCTGTGGGGATGTGGCACTGGCTGCAGACCCCCCTGGCTCCAAGTGTAACTGGTTCTCCCAGTAAGGGACAGTGCTGCACCCAGTTAGCCTGGACTGTGTGGTCTGTGTTAAGCAGCAAGAGGAACATATTTTGTGTGACTGCAGTGCCAGAGTCCTACTGATGACAATAATCCACTGCTCTGTCTTCTCAGATCCATGATATCTTCCATGTCTTCCCTCAAACCCATGAAGATGAGATAGAGTTCATTTTTGCCTCCGAGTGCAAAACAGGCTTCCGACACCTGTACAAGGTCACCTCGGTTCTGAAGGAGAGCAAGTACAAACGGTCCTGTGGAGGCCTCCCTGCTCCGAGTAAGGGGAATAATTCTTGTGCTTTAATTGGGCATTTGTTGCTGACCAGTGAGGAAATAAATGTCCTTCCAGCTGGCAGGAATTATTGTCTCATTGGAAGCTTCTGCTGTTGTCCAGGGAAGCACTTCAGTGTACTGTCATTGCTCTGGAAATTGTACAGGGGTTATTCTGTTTTCAGCATGCCTTAGTTTTAGCCCCGATCCTTCCTTATGGACTAAAGGGAAAAGTTTCCAAAAACCAGATGGGAAACAAGCTCCCTGTGATACTGTGAGACATATTTGGCTTTTCCTCCTCACTGCTGGAACTTGCTGTTGCTCAGATGCAAGAAATCACTGTGTGCAATGCTCCCAGAGTGGTTTTTTCCACAGTATGTGTTCTTTAATTCACAATTTCATGCTGTGATACTTAATTTACTTAGCTTGTGTTGAAGGCACCTACTGAACTCTGTATGCACAAAAAATACACCTAATTTTACTAGTTCCTTGCAACTGTTGTAGGTCTTTTTTCCACATAGCATTATATCTGGGGTTGATTAGATTTCTCTAAATGCATCTGACTTCTTTTTCATGCTAAATCTCCCTCATTCTAAGGGAAATGAAATCATCTTATAAAAGCAAAATTCTTGCAAAATTTTCCATTTCTGACACCTCGTATTTCCATTGCCTGCCTATTGTTCAGTATAAAACCTTTATTTCTAGGCAAGTGACAAAATATTTTTAGAAATAAAAATCTCTGTACACTGGCTATTTACAGGTGACTTCAAGTGCCTCATCAAAGAGGAGATAGCAATTACCAGTGGGGAATGGGAAGTGCTTGGCAGACATGGATCCAATGTAAGTCTTGCTCTTGCGTCATGGATATCCTGCCACACACACAGGGAGATGGTCCCTTGGAGGGATCAGCATAAACCAATTAATCCAGTATGGTTTTAGCCAAAATACACAGTATTTCTGTTCTGTGTAACTTGTGAGCTTGCACAAGGAGGGAAGGAATGGTCCCCAAACTGCTGCTCTTGTAGCTCTCAGCTGTATGAATTCTTTGATCATTTGAATTAAACTGACAGAGTTGTGGACAGTAAGAATAGTTGTTTGGTTTATACCTTGCAGATTGCTGGGCTCCAACTCAGCCATATGGAAGTGGGGCGGGAGGGATGTGGGGGAGACTTTGAGGTGGTAGAACTGGATATTGAGGGATATGCTGTTTGTTTTGTTCCTGACAGATCTATGTGGATGAAACCAAAAAACTGGTGTACTTTCAAGGCACAAAAGACTCACCTCTGGAGCATCACTTGTATGTTGTTAACTACGAGAACCCCGGGGAAGTGAAGCGCCTGACAGAACGCGGTTACTCACACGCCTGCTGTGTCAGCCAGGTACCTGTGCTGCCAGGGCTGGCTGGGCTGCTCTGCCTTAGCCCAGGCTTATCCTGTCACTCAGCAGACAGGGCAGTATTTATATATAACAAAAGCAGGTTTTAGGCTGTGTTGTGCCCTCCTGTATGTTGTACAGTCAGTGTGTAAAACTACCCTGGAAATCAGACTTGACGTCCTGGTTCCATTGCTCTCCAACTCACTTCAGGCAAAAGGAGCTGGGATGAATTGTTTGAAACTCTGTGAGCCTGACTCTCTGCCTGCAGTGGACTAGAAACCAATCACCAGATGAGATGAGCCTGGGCAGCATTGGGTGCAGTTCCAGGAATCCAGCTGGGAATTCATGACCCAGAAGAGGGTGTGTGACAAGCTCCTCATGCCACTCTTGGATTTGCAGGTGTATCTTTGGGTTCGGAGTGTTAAGGACTGTAGTGTTTCAGAAGCAAAAGTGTTCAGATTTCTGGTTTAATTTGGTCCATAAGCATCTTCTGAAAGATCTAAATGCAAAAAGAAATGATCACTTGCTTGTGCCTCTGCACTGAGGAGTTCAAGGCATGTTCTTTTTCTCCCCAGGACTGTGACATGTTCATCAGCAAGTACAGTAACCAGAAGAACCCCCACTGTGTGTCACTGTACAGGCTGACAGGATCGGAAAATGATGCAGCTCATAGGACTAAGGAATTCTGGGCTACCATTTTAGATTCAGCAGGTAATGGCATGGATGAGGAACAGGAAAAGGACAAGTAAGATCAATGGATGAAAGATATCCCAGTGTATGCTTGCTCGAGATTTGCTGTTTTGACTGACCAGTCTTGTTTCTGAAACTCAGGCTTTTGTGAGAAGTTCTGTGAAGTACAGGAGGGACATTTTCAGCTCAGCAACAAATGGATATAAACAGACCATGAAGGAATTTAAAGTGGAAATTACCAAGTTTCTCCTGCCAGTTTTAGCTCAGGGAGGGATTTAAGTGCTCTCACTTGCTCTGTATGATGTGCTTGCTAAAGAGTGTGTTCATGGGGAGGGAGGTGCACTTCTTAAATAGTGTGTGCTGCTGCCTACTCATGTCTTTGTGAGACAGCTCTTGGGCTATAATCTTCCACTGGATTTCTGTTCCCTTTGATTTCTCCTTACCTGAGGCATACTCCATGTCCTGTGCTTTCTATGTGTTAATGTAGCGAGTCCTAAGTGGGATTAGGAAGCAATGGGACATCTGTAATGGCTCTGTCAGGGGAGATTTACTGTTGTTCACAGGAGAACTGTTGTGATAGGGCTCAGAAAGCTTACCTAGGGCTGGGCCATTTACAGTCTCTGCCTGGATCCAGCCACATCCACTGGAAAGCATGGGAGACCTCCACTGGGATTGCAGTGAGACTGGTGACAGGGCAGTGGTCAAGCAGAGCTGTGTTACTCATCCATTCCTGTTTAAACCAGGCTCTCCTCCCATGGCAGGTCCTCTTCCCGATTACATTCCCCCTGAAGTGTTCTCCTTTGAGAGCTCCACGGGGTTCACGCTGTATGGAATGATGTACAAACCCCACAACCTGGAGCCTGGGAAGAAGTACCCCACAGTGCTCTTCATCTATGGAGGCCCTCAGGTGAGTTGGTGAGCAGTGGGGTGGGCTGGCAGGGATCACTCCATGGCTCTCCTGCAGGAACAGTTCCTGCTCTGTGCTGGGGGCAGCAGGTGGCATTTTGCCTGTTCGGTGAGTATGTGCTTGGCCAAAGGTGCTGTAAGGGTTCATGATCTCCAGGTCATGGATCCAGGCACTGCCACTTGTCTGAGGACAGATATGGAGTAGCAGAGTTGGAACTGAGAGAAAAGGGAATCAGGTAATCCTTGTTCCCAGTTCTGTCTCCTTCTCCTCTCCAGTTGCCTCACTGGACCTCAGCTCTTCATGTCCATGACACAGAATGGCTTGTTTTACTGGGGGAAGAATTTATTGCATAGTAGGGAGAGGGAATCTTACAGCAGGGAGTAGGGATCTTGAAAACTTCACATTATAAAATTGTGTAAAGCATTTAAAGATAAATATAAATAAAATCTGAAATTGGATTAAGAGGTGACCTCTGGATTCTGTGCTGCTCTTGTATTCCAGGTACAGCTGGTGAACAACCGGTTTAAAGGAATCAAGTATTTCCGACTGAACACTTTGGCCTCTTTAGGCTATGTTGTCGTTGTCATTGACAATAGGGGCTCCTGCCACCGAGGGTTGAAGTTTGAAGGAGCCTTTAAATACAAAATGGTAAGTGGACTCTGAGTCTGGCTCTGTTCTCAGCCAGAGATGGGTTTGAGTCCCAGTGTTAGCAGCGCTGAAGCACTATTTTGGCACAGGTGCCCAGCACTGCCTGTGTGACATTTCTGGGATTTGGGGACAGGAAGTGTGTATAGGTGAGAGTTGAGGGAGGAAAGATGCTTGATGTGGGAAAGATAAAATGTCATGGTTTCAGGCTGTAACCCAGCTCCAGCCTGACACAGGGTACTTCATAATGAGGCTGTGACTCCTCAAAGATACAATTTGCAGCTCACATGAAGCAGGACAGTTGCATTCTGAGCATGGATCACTCTTGAGCACCAAAGCTCTGAAGGTTGTTACCTCGGGCAATCCTGAGAACGTAACACTGGCCTGTAACTAACAGAACTTACCTTTGTCTCTGCCCTCCCAGGGACAGATAGAAATCGATGACCAGGTGGAAGGGCTGCAGTATTTGGCATCGCAGTACGACTTCATCGACTTGGAGCGTGTTGGCATTCATGGCTGGTCCTATGGAGGCTATCTCTCCCTAATGGCTTTAACACAGAGGTCAGATATCTTCAGGGTATGTTCATGCATTGAATACTTACTCTAGTGGTACAGACAGAATTTTTCCTTTAATAGTGTGACTTCCATGGGTGATCATAGCACAAAGACCTCAGAGCTTGCTCTAGACAAGTTAGGACACAGTGCAGTGGCTGTTTTCTTCAAGACTATTCTGTTTGGCTGACTTCAGAGAGAAGTTGCTTTTCTAGCAACTGTTGGACTATTGAGCTTGCAATGGCAACTGTGCTGGTGTAGCTCTACCTATCTCAGGTCACCTGTGCTGAAGGTACCTTAGGTAATGTCAGCTGCTGCCCACTTTGTGCCAGCTGAGCTCTTTGTGTTGTGAACCAGGTAAGGGAAACAATCCTGGTGAAAAACAACACCTCCTTCTCATTCTCCCTCTTTTTGGCCCCGAGAGAGTAGTTCCCTTTGCAGACTGATCTATTCCCAGATCAAATTGCCCATGCTGCTGCATAGGAGCATGTTCTAAAGCAGCCAGAAGGACAGTCTGGGGATGGGAAGAGGTACTGGAAAGAGGTTCTTGTGCCTGCCTGACTTTAGACCACTGTAATAAACAGCCAGACTTTCTTTGGGTAGAGATGTGGGAAGAGCTGGCTATTGCCCTTGAGATGTGTTTTGTTCTTTGTGACTACTCTTGCTTTCTTGAAGTCCAACCTTAATATTACTGGGAGGTTTAATAATTATTTGTCTCAATCCTTCAAAATTGTTGTATTTTTACCTTTACAAACACCTGCCTTGCAAAGGGGTTTTGGGTGGTTTTGTGGTTGTTTTATTTCTTATGGGTCTTTTTTTCCACAAGCCTCTGCAAGCTGGTGGTAGCTATGCAGGGTAGTTTGCTGAGTCCTAGGGAGCTGTTTCTGTTAGGCATGCAAATGGACCCAAACCCACAGAACCCCACAGAATGCACTTCAGTCGGCAGCCCTTGCAAGTGGTATGTTTAAAGTTGCTTCCAATTTGCCTGTAGGCTCTTCCTGGTTTCCAGTGCATGTGGGTCATAGCTGAGCTGTGCTGTCTGTGAGCTGGGGCAGGGACAGCAAGGATTGCTTTGCTTGTTCCACAGTTACAGTGGGATGAAGCTGTGGGAGGGAGGGACGTGGCCAGGTCTGGGGGCAGTGTTGTCACTCCCCTCTCTGTGGCACTGGCAGGTGGCCATAGCTGGAGCCCCTGTCACGCTGTGGATTTTCTATGACACGGGATACACGGAGCGCTACATGGGCCACCCAGAGCACAACGAGCAGGGCTACTACCTGGGATCCGTGGCCATGCAGGCTGAGAAGTTTCCTTCTGAGTAAGTTTGCTTCTGGCTCTTGTCTTCTGTTTTTCCTACCGGGAAAGTTCAAGCCCCATAGACACGTTTTTATCTCCCTGTTCTTGGTATTTCTGGAATCACAAATGCTAGCATTAAATAATAATTTTAAAAACCCCAATACCCAACACTAATAAACTTAATACTCAAATGAACATTTGCATAATTACAGACCATTTCATGTAAGCCCTTTTATAGTAGCTGTAATTAAAGACTATCTTTTATGTCTAAGAAATTACAAACATATCTTCAATTTGATTAGCACTTTAGAGCCACATTAAGCTAAACAAAAATTAGTTGATTGGGATGTTTTTGTATGTTCTGAGGCTCTCTCAACACAGCAGAGCAAGCTGGGGCCATGGGCTTTCTTGCCAAAGAGCTGACAGTCAGCAAGGTTTAAGGCCTTGTATTGTCCAAGCTAGGAAGCATTGATGAGAATAACTAAGATATTCAGGTAAAAGGTTTGACTGTAATATGCATGTGCAGGAAGAACTTTCAGAGGAGCAAGGAACAGGTTTGAGAAATGTGTCTATCCAGAGCAGTTTACAACTGAAATCACTGCCTTCAATGCAAATATTTTTTTCTGAGGAGTGTTTTTGTAGGGATGCGTGTGGACTGTGAAACGAGTGGGATTCTGTCTAGAACTTTTGTCTCTTGCATTTCCCAGACCAAACCGTTTGCTGCTGCTACATGGATTCCTGGATGAGAATGTTCACTTTGCACACACCAGTATTTTGCTCAGCTTTTTGGTGAGAGCTGGGAAACCCTATGACCTACAGGTAAGGCCAGAACCAGAGCATAAAGGTGATGTGTCTGTCTTGGAGGAGTCCAGAACTGGAACTTGTACCATGGTTGTGCTGGACAGCTTGGAATTCTAGGATAAAATTGTAGCATTTGAGCCAATAATTTTTAAAATGTTATTATTTTAATATTATTTAAATGAATTAACAAAAAGAAAAATTGGGCAAATAAGCAGTTAAGGCTGTTTCTGAGGAGATCTGCAGCTGGAAGGCAGTGCAGCAGCATTCATATAGCATGAAACAGGGTTCTTCATTTAATTAAACCCTGCTGGCTCAGTGCAGGTGGAGCCCAGGGATCCCACACCACACTGCAGAACTGGGAATGTGCTCTGGCCAGGAGCTGCCTCTGCTCAGCCAGGCTGATCCCCTCCAGCACAGCTGGATCACAGTGGGTTCTCCTGGGTTCAGGCAATGGAGGATGAGGAGTGTTAGTTCAGGTGCAGAGTTAATGCAGGGACATTCCATGGACATTTGGAACGTGGCTCTGGGACTGGTTTAAATGTTGGCGCCTGCAGCTCCTCTGGATATTTACGACTTTATTTTACATTTCAGATCTACCCTCAGGAGAGACACAGCATCAGAGTCCCTGAGTCAGGAGAGCACTATGAACTGCACCTGCTGTATTACCTGCAGGAGAACCTGGGCTCTCGCATTGCTGCCATGAAGGCCATGTGACTGACCTCAGAACTCTGCTCCACGGCTGCTCTCCGGACAGGGAGGTGTAGGAAACTAGAGAAAATAGGATGGAACATTGCTTTCTGGTGCCTGCCACATGTACACACCCGTACACACCCTCACAGACACTTTTTTAAAAGTAAATTTGGTGCCATACAGGAAATTTAAGTACAGTGATCTAATAACTTTAAGCTGTAAATAAAATCCAATGTCTGTGGTATAATACAGTACCATGGGTGTTCTCTTGGGGGACGAGCTGAAACTGAAAATAACGTACTTCTACAGCACCAGATCTTCACTTTTTAAAAGCATTATGGCATAATTGATGTATTTTTACAGTGTGTTCCTTGGTATCTTATTACATAATACTGGGTGATTTACTCACTACACAGCAAGAGTTTACCTGAATGGTTACAACTTTTATTAATTTTAAATGCTATCATATAGCTTTTATGCTTCATGAAAGGGATGTATCTCACTCCTTAGAAGCTGGTCACAAGTTGGACACATCCCTCATCTAGATGTTAATTGTTTTTTAAGAAGAAAGACTTTTAAGCTGCCTCTTAATATATTTAAAGTTTGGATTCAGATCAGTCGATGCCAGGTTCTTTGATTCCTTCTCCCCTAGGATAAATCATTGTCTTTTCTTCCAGCAGCTTGAGAACCTATCCTGATTGTACTTGATTTCAGTGGAGAAGTGAATTGATACTTTACTGTGATATGGGCTTAACAATCTTTTATTCCGAGGTGCAAACTAACTTAAGTTAAAAAGCTGAAACTGTAAATTTTCAAACAAGCTTCAAAGTGCATCCTGTTGAGATTTTTCCCTGATGTTCACTCTGGAGCTGGGTTTGCAATACTCCTTCCTTACCCTCACATCAGCATGATACGGGCATATGCATCCTGTTACAATTTAGAAGTTCAATACTCTAATTCCAAGGTCTGCAGAGGATGTGTGGGGAGACCTTATATGCGAGGCAATATGAACTGTTCTGTTGAATTTCCTCATGTATGAGGGGCTATTTCCCAGGCTTGTGTCCCTATTCCTGGATCCTTTCTAGCACTACTGTGCATGTTGATGATGCTGATGCTGATGATGCTGTCTTTGAGAACCCTTTTCTGTACAGCTTCAGGTAACCCTCAAGGAATTGCAGTCCCAGTTGTGTTTTTGCTACTGAGGTTGGTTTTAACTAAGCAGCAGGCTTGGCTGAAAAGCATAAGTGTGTGAAGGCACTTTTAACTGGCAACAGGTAATTTAGGATAGAAATCCATCGAAAATTATTCTCTTTAATCCAGATTCTCCCCTTGGGACTTGCCTCTGACACTCTGATAAGTTTTAACGGTTTTCTTAGAAACCCAAAAACTTCCTTTTCTTTCTGTTTTGGTGCTAGAGAGAAGCAGAGCATGATTTTCTTTTCATCTGCAGAAAATCTGGAATCACTCTCAGTGTTTACGCTCTTAGAACTCCACATGTTGTAACCTTGTACTTTTCTTGATTTTGTACTGTTCAGCTTGATCCCAGAACTCTGGGATTTAACAGACTCTGGCTGTATCTGATCAAACCGCATCGTTTTTCAGTTAAACTGCTGGGCATGTGCACTAAAGGGAGGGGAGCTGGGGCAGTTACACGGTTGTAAAAGCCGTGTGTGAAAACAGGATCTGGTTTTTGGGATACACAAAGGAGCCAAAGCCAACCGGCGTGCAGGGAGTGTTTCCTCCGCAGTGGGGAGCCTTGGTTCGGGCTGTTTGTTGGTTTTCAGACCGCAGTGATTACAAGTGGATCAGTTAAAAGACCATTAGCAGGTCAATAACGGGTTGATTTTGGGAAGGGCGTGGCACGGAAGGAGCCCAGCTCCAGGAATGTCTTCTCTTAGCGGTTAATTGTGGCTGAAGCAAAGGCAGCATCCCTGGGGACTGTGTTACAGTCGGCACCGAGAGAGCAGCACATGTGCAACACAACAGTGGGGAGAGACAAAAATAAGCTGTTCCTCTGGAATTTCATTGTGTTCCCAACGTGTTTATGCTGTATTATATATACATATATCTATATCTGTTCATATATACATATATGTATAAAATTACCCATGGATAGTATTCACCTTCTCCAAGGTTGTTTATATTTTGTTCAATATTAAATTAACTTGCTTTTTTGGTTTTTTTTTTTGTTCTTTTTCTGGAGGTGATTACCCTTGAATGTAAATGTATATGATTTTTAAGACAAAATTGATCGTTTTGTTTAACAAACAGAGCAAAAATGGCCTTCATCAAACACTGCATTTTTTGGGAATTGAAGAACTAAACATTGCGTGAGTAAGCCAGGCTGGGTTTGGATTTGAGGCAGGATGTGATTATAAGTGTTGACATATAATTCTTAATAATGCATCCTTCTACTGTTTTAAATATATACATCAAAAAGCTATTAAAGTACAACATACTGTAACTGCTCTGTTTTGCAACATAAATTATGGATTCTTTCTTTCCTACCATTTTCTTTTCTTTTTACTGTAGTTAAGCACTTTAAGACCCCGTGCTCTGTTATCCTGTGGAAGTGCTGGAAGGATTTATCACCAGAGTTTTGTAGTTCTTGCAAAAGAGATGCCTTAGATGAAGTCTGATTCCAGCTAATTTCCCAGTGAAGAAAGGAAAAACCCCGTTGTGATCGAGACTGCAGAGGTAGGAAGGTGTTAGTGCTGAGGGACTTTGCATCGTTATTTTTTGGGGGTAGCGGTATTCCTGCACCCTGTATGGTGAAGTGTTGGTCTGGCCAAGGGCCAGGACAAGGCTGTACATTACAGTCCTGGAGATGGGAATGTCACTTGAGGAGGTTTCCAGCCTGTTTGATATTTGGGATTGTACTTCATCACTTCCTGCATGTTAAAAAATCTCTTGGTTATTGTGAGTTTTAAACAGAACTAGTGAGATCCTGGGGAGGCAGGGGAGGTTGTGGAGCAAAAAAGGTATGAGGAGGAGCCTTTGCTGTGGCTCCCAAACCAGGGGTTGGTATGTTCCTGTGGAGGCCCATCTGCCTTCTAGGGGTGTTGTGCCCAGCAGGAGCCCTGCTCTGAACAGGAGCAGGACTGAGCCTTCCTTGTGTGGTGGATATTTAGTTGCACAGGTGTCTTTGAGATGAATGTTTTCGTGTGTTTAAGAATATATATGAAATATGGGGATCTGAGTGCTGAGATACTGAAGTTGTGTGTTGGTGCCAGCAGTTTCCTCTCTTTCGAGGTGGTTGGGATTGGTTGTGCTTGTTGCTGGTGAAAGCCCATTCTTTCACCCCGTTTTAATGCAGCTTCCAGTGATGCCTCGTGAGTGTGGGATGTGCAAAGCTGTTGGGTTTCACCCGCACCTCCCTTTGTTCTCGGTGATCTCTTTTTACTCAGAACACAGTAAAATTAGTATCTACCCAGAAATGCTTAATTTTTACAAACTCAATGGAAAAATGAGCTCAAAGCACCAAGCAAAGCTTTGAAAATAACTAACCTCATTATATTAGAATGGAAAATGCATTCCCTACTTACTGGTGGCATTTGGAAATAGGCTATGGAAAAAATTTCCGAGTGGGATGGTGTAGTAATGCTTTAACCCTGGAGCACCTGCATCTGAACCTGGGTAGGAAATTATGGAGAATTCTCATACTCCGAGTTCCAACCCATATTCCCTGCCAGGAGAAGTGGGTTGTGTTCCTACCGTGTGTGTCCGTGTGTCCGGCTGTTCCACTGCTGCCATGACACCCAACCCCTGCCGAGGCAATAACAGAGTCTAAGTCAGTGAAACATCGGCCAGGAGTTCCCTGCCTTGGGCTGCCTATTCACTTGAGTGTCAGAACCCTGCAGAGATTTTGTGTGTGCCCCTTCAGAAGGGGGAGAGAGCTCTTGCTGCAGTTTTTACTTGGCTCTTCTGCGGAGTAGAAGTTCAGGTGTTTAATTCGAGAACATGAAGTGCCTGCTGTTTGCGTTAACAAAATTGCATGTCTCACTCCAGTGGGTTTATTGGGCTCCCTCCCTCCCCCCTCCCGAGCTCCATGGCTTTTAATCATGTAAAGTGGAGACATTAGTTTTGCTGCGTTTTATTACAAAACCTTTGTTGCAATAAAGATGCTGCTAAATAAATTGAATTAAATGTTGGGTTTTCTTCCACCCTATTTTCAACTGTCTCTCTCCCTGATTTAGGAGAGCTTGTGTGTAATTAAATCTCTGCCCTCGTTGCGCTGTGGAAAGCAGCAGTGATGTGTGTTTGATGCATGTCGGGTGTTCCGCAAAAGCATCTGCCATGTTTCCTGTCCCTTGTGGTTTGGGAGATGGATACCATCAGGAAAATCAGGCATTTCCTTGGCACAGCGATGTTCCCTCTCCAGAGTGTTTCCATGTGAATGCTGTTAGCAGCTCTTGGCAGCCACCAGCCGGAGCTGTCGCACCGGGGACTGCAGGACACAGCCTCGCCTAGGTGGGACAAGTGCCACAGGGGAGGAGGTGGCCCTGGTGCCCCAGCAGAGGAACCTGTGTGAGTGGAATGGGCAATGCAAGGGAAGAGATGTCTCTTCATACAGTCACCTTGTTCTCAGCCTCCTGTTTGTCTCTCTGAGCAGAATGGGCCTTGCAGGCACCCCAGTCCCATGTAGTGCTGTCCCAGAAGGTCTGGGGGGGCTCAAGGCAGATGCAATTAATGTTTTTACTCATTTCTGATTTTTCATCCATGGAGAAGCACCCCCTGTTCAGGAGGGGGGGAAATGCTAGCCTGTGCTCTGCCCTCTTCCTATACAATGTTCCCAGTTTGCAGTCCTTTGTGTGCATCCATGGAGGCTTCTGAGATCTGAGAGAAAGGAGCAAAGATTTAGCAAAGTCCTTTCAGGCTAAAGTCATGGTATACTTTTAGTGTTTGGGGTCACAGTACTGGTCAGGGACAGGATAACAGGAAAATCTTTCCTGGAAGAACTTACAGCCTGGGCACAATTAACCCTCTCGTCTTCTTACGGGATTAATAACAAAACTGCAAATGGCAGCTGGGATTAAAGGCCTGTGTTTTCCTCCCCAGCATCAAGTCCTTTCTCAGTATAATCATTTTGCAGACTGCTCCTGCCAACAGACCTATGGAGAACCAGTGCTGGTTCACTCAAGCTCCTCAGCACAGGCACGCAACACCACCGGGCTGGCCCTACGGGGCTGCACATTTCCCAGGGAATTCCCAAGATCAGGATTTCCTCTCTTAAAAGCAAACAGCAACAGACTGCTCCAAGGCAAAAACCAGCAGCAAGGAAATGATGACCCAAAAGCAGCAAGGTAGGAACCTGTTGGGAGGAAGGAGTGGTGGTACAGGGCTGGGACTGCATCCCCTCCCTCAGCTCTTGGAGCCATGCTGTTTGCTTCCTGCTGGAAGAAAAGCCCCTTTGCTTTTCCAACAAAGACAGTTTGAACAATTTGCTTTCACCATTGCCCTCCCTCTTCTCCTTTCTATTCTACTTGCAATTTTGTTAGAAATAGATGAGTAAATACCATGTACGTTTGTGTGGGAGCTGTGGTGGCTTGTGGTTTTATGATTTTCCCCCCAGCTGTGATTCATTGCTTTTTACATTTTTTAATCTATTCCCCCACACCCCCTCCTGCTCTCCCTGTCTCCGTGCAGCCCAGCAGCTGTCATTATCAGTGAAATGACTTGACATTATTTTGCTGTACTTTGTTTCTATTCATTGATTTGTTGAATGAAAACTATTTATCTGGCACTGACATGCGAGATTGGAGCCTTTCAAGAAGAGGCAACTCTGCAGTACAATTTTGCTCCAAAATGAGCAGAGCAAGAGCTCTGTGTTAAACCAGCCCTGCTGAAATCCCTGGCCCCATGACGGAGCAGAAGCAGCGGCTGCACAGGCTACGGAGGTGGTGTATAGGAAAAGCATCTTTCCTTATCCTGCCTGCCCCGTGGGAAGCCCTGCTGGGCTCTTGCCAGAGGCAAATGAGGGATTTCTCTAAGGCTGGGGATGCAGGGAGGTGCAGGAGGGGAGGCAGGTGCTGGCAGCAGGTATGCAGTGTCTGAATGGGGCTCCCAACATCAGAAGGATGTGGAGCAAGTCCAGAGGAGGCCATGGAGATGCCCAGAGAAGCTGTGGCTGCACCATCCCCATCTTGAACACTGGAAGTGTTCAAGGCCAGATTGGATGGGCTTGGAGCAACCTGGGATAGTGGAAGGTGTCCCTGTCCAAGGCAGGGGAATGGAATGAGATGATGTCTGCAGTTCCTTCCAAGTGAAACAGTGTCTGATTCTGTGATTCCTTGATTTTGTCTGGGTGCAGGTGAGTTGTTCCCCTCAGCATGATGAGCAAGGCAGTGCTGGAGCAAAATCCAGACTTGCTCCTTTGCCTCCTGTCTTCTCCATCCCCTGTGAGTTCACCCCCATTTCAATATCGGGCATCCAGCAAAAACCACATTCTGGATCTCTCCTGTGATCCAGTAAGCCTGGAGAGAGGGTTGCACATCTCCAAAAACAGGTGCCAGTGGCCGCTGTGATTTTAGTTTAAAAAAGCCCTGGGCATTGTCACCTCAAATGCCAGAAGCTGGTTCCCTGCCAGCGCTGCTCAGAAAAATCCCACCTCCTTGCCTCCATCAATACCATCCCACAGCTTGAAGGACAGGTTTTGCCAAGGAAATACACTCTTGTTTGAGGGATTCAGGATCCCTTTTTCCCACAGAGCCCGGGCTCTTTTCTTTCGGCACAATCAGCCCTCTTGCCGCTTTTCTTGCCTTTTCTTCCATCGCTTTCCCACATTCTGTTCACACCTTCATGAATATTCAGAGGCCATTGGCCATATGAAGCTATTGAGAGCTCTTGTTAACACTCCTCCTAATGACATGCACCTTCAATAGAAAACAAAAACACAGATAAGAGCTTGTTAGCGCAGACCCTTGTTCCCCACCTAACAAGGTTTCCATTGACTCGGACACTTGTGGTGACACATTGCTAGCTCTCACTGTTGCCTCTTTTGATTTGCGACTGGCTTTTACGGAGGGGTTTTTTTCCTTTTATTTTTTTTCCTTCCTTTTTTCCCCTTTTTAGATTTTTTTTATTGTGCGGTTTTAAGCTAATTAAGAAAAAGGTCAAGCTCCCCGAACAATGAGGAGCGGTGGTGCAATGTGCCCTGGGAGCGGCGTGCGCACAGCCCCAAGCAGCAGGCGAGGACCGGCCTCCGGCGCCGCGCGCCTGGGAAAGTTGTGCCACGAGTGGCACAGGAAGAGCCGAGCTTGGGTCAAGAGGTGATTAAAGCTCGGCGAGAGGCTCTGAAAAGGGGCTGAGACCACCCGCCGCGGTTCCCAAGGACTCCCCGGGTCCCAGCCTAGCTGGACATCCGCGGTGGCCAAAACATTGTCCCCAAGGCCCAGGCCACGGGGTGACTTACAAAACATGACCAGGCTTCTGTGAGATGCTCCCAGTGATGCTGCTCCCAATTTATGGCCGATGTTCACGGAGGGCAGAGCCCCATAGCCACATCCCCAGTGGCACATCTGCCGCGGGGCTTTTCCCTGGGACTGGAATCCCATCCGGCTTTGGCAACTCTTTTTTTCCCTCCTCCAGTTGTGCTTCACCTCCCTCCCGCCGTCACGGAGATCTGCCAGGCTTTCATTAGCTGGGCCCACCCATTCGATACCATGAGATGCCTGGCTTCTTGTTGGGTTTTTTGGCCACACCTCATTATTCTTGCTATTATTAGGCTCTCGAGGCGTTATTTGTCATCTTGTCAAGGCCCTGGAGTTTCTATGGATACTGGTCCCCTAAGTGGCCATGCTATCAATTAAGACAGCTCCATGTCTGAACTCTTCCAGGGGACTTTGTGAAGATCCACAGATAATTTCCCTGATTTCCCTGCAGTTGTCTGTTCCTTATGTAGCTGCCTTTTCCGTAAGGACTGCTCGGTCAGAGCTCAGCGTAGTCGGGTGTTTCAAGCATCAAAAGGCAGGATTACCTACTTGGCTAATAGAATTAGCTGGAGGGTGATGGGGTTAATGATAAACCACCAGATTATATATATATGTATATTATATGCATATATATATACACACACACATATATATAGATATATTTATGACAGGCTGTAATAAATAAACAATAATGAGATAACCATCACAGTGATGTAAGTAAAAGCACCAGCAGCAAAAGCTGCTATGGAATAAAAATATGTATGCTTTATTATGCTTTTTTTGGACTCTCTGGGAAGAGGAAAAAGCCTCTTTTTTTTCCTCTTCATGCTCAGCTTAAGGACAGACAACTGTGCAAAGCTCAGAGGATGCTGAGTATTTATTCTGAAAATAAGACTGCTGAAAGTTTCCAAATAGAGCAACTTAAATTTGTTTTCCTTATGAAAAGCAGCATAAGCAAGCAAAATGAAAAGCATAGCATTTCCAGTGGGAAAATTAGACAGAGGAAGATGGTGCTGGGTTGATCAGGACTTTACTGGGAACAGGCTGAGCACAGGAGCAGCTTTGCTGAGCACCTGGCAGTTTCTCACTCTCCTCTCGCTGTTTCTTGAACACCCAGTATGTTTCCTTGGATAAATTTGCTTCACCTACTGATTTTTCTTTCATGGGCATTCTGTCTCCATGCCTGTACCAGCTCATTTTTTGCTCTCCCAATGCAGGTGAGCAGGACAGGGGCGTGTTTCTGGAGCTCCCCCGCTCTCAGCCAGGCACTTCATTTTTCTGTGTCTGTAACCATAAAATGTAGATATTTAATGATTTCTCAGAAGTATCAGGAGGTTTTCAGCCAGAGAGGGGCCGAGCACTGTTTGCATTTACTCTCTGGTGAGAATTAGTATCTGGGGGTAGGAGGCAGCAGGGAAAAAGGCTTTGATTTGGATTTGAGTTTTGGCTGGTGATTACGATTCTTTATATGCTCTAAACCAGTTTATCTCTCCCTAGGTGGATGTGTGCTGCCAGCAGTGCGATAATATCCATCGAGGGCTGCCCAGAGGTACAAGGAATAAACTCATCCGTTATTAGCTAATACAGGAAAGTGATTCGATATGGGTCTCAGAAGCTGGAGTAGATAAATAGGATGATAAATGTTGGCATTAGCAGACGTGACTGACTTCTCTGTCTCTGTGATTTGGTAGTGCCCAGTAATTAAATAGTTGGAGTTTAATGTATTTTAAAGTAGAGCTGCAGCCTGTAAATCACGGAGATTATGCTCTTCCCTGCTGTGCACTCTCTGGGTCGGGAGGAATTCCCATTCCTGTGCCGCAGCTGTCCACGGCTCTGGCTGGGTATTGCATCAGTTGGGACTGGGAAAGGCAGCACCAGCCCTGCTGCTGGCCTGGGGCAGTAAACACATTCCCAGAGCCTTTCCATCCCAGCAGGGCACGTTCTCCAGCCCTGGAAGGATCCCAGCCTGTGTCCTCTCCATTTTGGATTGTCTCTTCTGTTCTGGCGGGAGCAGCTTCATGCCCACGTACACATGCAAACACACCCCAGGCCACTGCAGAGCCTAAATTCCAGGGGGCAAAGCATCCCAGGGGGGTGATTTCCTCCCCAAACCTCTGCTGTGTCACTGTGGGGGCATCAGCCCCTTGGGCTGGTTTTGCTTTCAGACATGATTTTCAGGTTTATTGTTTTCAATGATCCCAATTTCATCATTGTATTTCACAGGAAGATTTACTTTTCTTTGCACCCATACTATGACCTTGTACTAAATTAAAATGGTTGTCTTTTTTTATATACAAGTTGTCCAAGAAGGAAACCCAACCCATTCCAATGCAGCTTGAAACTGTACTGAACTAAAAGTTACTTTTTCTCTATATACAGAACTATTTTTGTTTCTCAGCCATTATTGGCCAGACCTGACTCTTCTGCTGGAGGTTGGTTGTATTACGCAGAGTTTCCCCATTAACAAAGGACAAATTTAAACATTTCCATGAAATTCAGCCATTTTATACCTTTTAAAACCATTTCTGGATTAGTTCAGGCTTTTACTCAGAAATTTCTCTGTGATAACTGGCCACACATTCAGACAGGACTTTACCAGAGCCCTGCCATGATGACCCGGAAATGCTGTCTGGAACTACAGCTGGAAAAAACCTGTCCCTGCTCTTCCTGCATATAATTATTTTTAATAAAATCTATTTGTACCTCAAATTATTTCCTCTTCCAAGCATTTTATAATTGAACAATTAATTTTGCTGTACTGTTGCAAGTTACAGTCTCTGAGGTCTGCCTGCTGCTCTGCACAGAGTGACGGTGAGGAACTTTCCTCTGGGGGAAGGATAAAAATGAGTTCTGTTTTAGCTAAAATAGATGTTTCTTTACTCTCTTGATGAGCAGAAGCTGATGATTGTCAACCCACAACCTGAAGCAACAACTAATATTGCTTTCAGAAAGATCAGCAGCAGCTTAATGACCGATGAGCAGGAGAGGAGTTGTGTTTTGGAAAGCATAAGGTATAACCTTCCCCACTGGGCTTTGCAGGGAGTTGGATCATCTGTTAATCATCTCTTGTTTTTTCCATACACGGTTGCTGTTTTCCTTCCAGACTACTTTTAGCCTGCCTGTTCCAGGTACAACTGTGATGCACAACCCGCACAAACCCAGGGGACTTCACCCTGTGAAGGGTGGCGTGGGAGCTGCCATCGGAAGCTGCAGGACATGGGGACCTTCAGACTCTCCTGGCTCCATTGTGGACTGTGGTAGGGCTAAGGATCAACCGCCTTTTCCAGGTCCCAGTGTAACTCCCTTCTTTCCACGCTGTTGTGCCTCCCTGTGCCCCATCCTTTGAACAGAGGCTGTTCTTTAGTTGCACAAGGGGCCATGTGGGTGGGATACACTGCAGGTTGCCCATGGACCAAAGGAATAAACTTTTACAAGCTCTTGCTGAGATTTAGAATGAAGCTTTAGAATGAAATATGTGAGCTTGTAGCTGTTGGACCAGAGAGGCTGTTTGGATATGAACATGGAGCCATGGAAAAAAGATATTGGTAAGAGTTGGTATAGAGCTGGCAGAGCTGTCCAACAGCAGCTGGAAGATTTTCTCATGATGAAACATCTCTGGAAGAATGAATTCCTAGCCCTGGGTGACCTACAGTCTTAAGTGTTGAGGAAGAATGAAAATGCCCAAATCCTCTCATCCTTGCAGCTGGAAGTTAATTTTCCTCCTGTCTGGTCCTCTGCTAAGCAGAGTCCCTGCCCTTGCAGCTAATGGCACCTTTGGTTGCTAAAGTTATTTTAGCATGAATAGAAGTGACTCAAAGGAGAGTAGTGTGTGGAAAGCAGTAGAAGCCACCTGGTCTGATACAAAAGGGATTTTTTTAGCTAAGTTAAGTGGTAAATGGAAAATACAGCTGGATATAGACAAATGCAAAATGATAATTGTGGGCAACGAATGGAAAGAGGGTGGAAAACAGCAGTAGCACATCAAAACTGGAACAGCCAGAGGGGAGGCAAGAGGTAATGCAAAAATCCTTCAGAGTGATCCAGATAACCCTGGATGAAATGGAACAAAGTGCCCCCATACACTGTACACGAGCAAAGGAGTCAGGGGGGCTGCAGAGGTTTCCCATGTTGACAGCTAGCCCATGGCTTAGCAGCAGGGACAGTGAATATGGCTGTGTCTGAGGAACAGGTCCACACAGTACCTTTGCTCTGGCGCCTCTTTTAAAATAGAAATGATGGGTCATTACTGCAAATTTGCTGAGTTAATTTGTTGGGTTTGTGTGTGTGGAGTGGCAAAAAGGAAAGCAAAGGGGTCCAGGTTTGCCTGCAGCCATCTTTTATAGTCCAAGCAGCCAATTTTCTGTGTAACTGTAATAAATCACAGCGACAGACACACAGGATGGCTCGGTCTTTATATAATTATTCCATAAATCGCCCCATTTTCTCCCCCAGAAAGGCCTCTCAGTCCCTTCTCTTTGCTGCAGCAGGTTGTTATCCTGAACACAATTTGACAAATGCATTTGAAGAACTTACTTTGTAAGCAAAGGGTAAAGAGAGGGAGCCTGCTCCTGTTTCCATCACATGGCTGTTTGCTCCAAGGGGATTTGCAAAGCAAGAGAAACAACGTTACAGCTCAGGAAATCGAGCGTGAACTCCAGGACTGAAGGGAAAGCATGGCTGAAAAGCTAATCAACACAGCTGAGCTGCCAAGGGAGCAGCGGGCAAGGGCATGGCCAAGCAGGGCCCTGCTCGTCCTTTACTCCACTCTTCCTTCCACTGGGTTGCAGCTTGCAGGTGCCTCCTGCATTCCCTGGAATTAGCTTCCGTGATGAATTTTGAAGTCCCTCGCAGCGGTGACAAAGGGAAGCTTTGGCATCTCTGAGCTGTCACTGTGCAAGTGGCATTTTAGTCGCTGCTGTGGACAGGGCAAACTCAGTCCAGCAAAGTCACCTTGATGAGCAGTGCTTTCCAAACCATCCCAGCTCCTTCCTGCTCAGATTTGCTTCTGAGAAGCTTTTAATTCTCTTCTTATTCCTTTTCCATCCTGATCCCCTGACTAACTCCAGATTCAAGCTGCTTAGCTGGAAAGCACAGACCAGGGCAGGCTCTGCCTGCAAGAAGTCAGATAAACTGTTCTCCTGTGGGCACCCAGTTTTAAAACCCCCACAATTTGTGTACAGCGGGACTTTGGGGACCTCTTGGCTTGGCTGGTGTTTTGATAACTGAGCTTGTGTTGTTTCTCTCTCCTTCTGCCCTGTAGAAGATACTTTTTAAAAATGCAGCAAGTGGGAAGGAAAAAAAAAATAAGACCTTTTTCCAACAGGGATATAAAACTTCCATCAAATCGGCTGTGTCACTAGAGACCCAAAGCTAATAAGTTGATCTTACAGATGTATAATAAACTCATTTATTAGGTTTTTATTTTAGGAGTTGGTGGTATTAATTAGATTGATATGGCCCATAAATCACTTGATCTGGCTGAGCCCTCAGATACTTGTAATTTAAATTAATACAAGTACAGCTTAATTAATCTGATTAAATCCTGGGACAAGCAAGGCAGTGTTTGCAGCATCCAGGAATACATCACAAGAAAAAGGAGTATTTTAAGGTAAAGCAGCTTCTTCTCTGGAGGGTCAGTTTTGTTCAGCTGGTGATTTAGGGGACAAGAATGGAACTACAGAAGATGCAACCAAAAACCAGACACTCTGGCTCTGCCCTGAGACCTAGCAGCTGGGCAGAGCTCATTGCAGCTTCTGAGCCCAGCAAGGGGCTGAACTTCACAAATTCATGGCAACCGCTCTAGTTTTGGGGAGTCCTGATCTTTCTTCATCCTTTGGCAGCAATAAATGAATTCTCAGAAGGTGAGTTTAAGACACTGGTGAGCATAAGCCACAGTGTGGTCTCTGTTGTGGTCACAATCTTGATTTTTTACTCCCTTCAGTGCTACTGAGAAGAGATAACATTTCTTTCCAGGAGGGAATAATCCATTAATTGGTTCTTGCTCAAGAGACAGACCTTTCCAGGCACGAGTTGCCATGTTCCCGAGGCCAGGAGCAGACCTGGACAGGAAACAGAGGAGGCAGAGGTGGAGGTGAGCTGACATATCCCACCTGAGACTTACCTACTCTGCTATTCCCTTCCCATCCCAAGTATTCCTCCTCAGGGATGTTTCCGAGTAGTGGATGGTGATTTTATTGTGACTTGCCTCTAGAGAAGATGGAATGCACCCTCCTGTGGGACACACTTTGCAGGGTGCTCTCGCAGGGGGGCACCCGTCTGCTTCCCAGCATTGATGGTTCCTAAACCTTTTCCAGGTGGATAACACCTGACACTCAAACAGTGTTTCCATCTATTTTTTTTCCAGAATGCTCTGTACTTACAGCTCTCAAGATTGATGTTCCAAGTCTGTACAGTTCAGGCAGTTGCTGAGTAGCCTTTTCCCTACACTCCTGCTAATTTGCCTTAGTCTAAGTGAGCTCCCCTATGGATAGGAGTGGAATTCAGACCCTGTGGTCCGCCCTAGCGTTGGTTCCTCTGTTGTCCACAAGCTGTCCATGCAGGGTGTAGGTACATGTCTGGTATTTACAGCAGCTCCCTAGAATCTGAATGAAAACCCCTTTCAAGGCTCCCATGGTATGCTTAGCAGCAAAGCACCAGCCCAGGGCTCCTGCAGCCACAGGTTGTTTCCGTTAGTGTGGACGCCATAAAATACGTTTTCTTTAAAAGCAGGAGATAATGCTGTTACAGCAGTTGGATTAATCCAATATTCTCCTTCATCTTCAAAAGAGAATTGCCTAAATAGCCAGAGAGAGGCACATTTTATGAGTCCTTCTTAAGGGCTATCAATCAAACCTTCCAAGAAAGGCACTGATGCCCTTTTGCTCACGAGAGGGAAATTGGATTCCCCACGGCTTTGCTTTCCGTCTGCTGTAGCCTTGCCGTGTAATCGCTGCATCGCAAAGGGTCTGGCCATCATTTTCTTCTACTGGTCTGAAGAAAAAACCCACATGGAGGAAACCTGTAAGAAGAGAGGGAAAACAGCCCAATTAAAGGCAATGATCTCTTAGCTCTCTGCCCTCTCTCCCGCCTGGATGAGGCAGATGTAAAACAATAGCTTTATTTGTGCAAGTTTTAATTGGGTAGTTCAAAGGAAGGAGCGGAGGCTCTTTTGATCTCTTGGTGTGTTTGAATGCCACGTTGCAACGGTGTCTGCTGGCCACGGAAGTGACCTCTTGTGTTAATTAGTGTTTATCTGAAATCGAATTAGCTCACAATTGGGAGAAAACAGAGTGAAAAGCAGGGGATAAGCAGAGATTTGTGCAGTTTTCAGAGGTAAAAGCATATCTGCTGAAGTTGATGTTAAAATAACTCAGAGAACATTACATTTTTGCTTTGTTTTTCTAACACTCTTGGTCAGATGGTCCCATTTCTCTTCCTAATACCCTGTGCTGGCTTCATCTTTGCTGAGTCTGCTGGTCCACGCCGCTCATTGGAACTTAAACCATAAACCAACACCGAACAATGATGCATTATTTATAGCAGACCGAAGGCTGTGAGGTTGACAATAGTGCAAAGCTTCTCTTTCTTGTGGTCAGTAATCCATAAATAAATACACCATCTATTTAGGTTTGCAGACTTGTCTGATGGATGGGAATAGCCTGCATTATACAACAAGGGCAACAAGGACCTTGTGAAAGCCACCACCTGCTTTTGGGACAAATTGGCTGTTTCTGAATAAATTCTTGATGGAAACAGGGGGTGTGAGAGCTGCCCAGTCACCTTTCTGGTGCTCATCTGGGAACTCTCTTGAAAGTAAAGGGAAAGGGGCTTAGAAATGCATAAAACCACCAGGTTCTCTGAGTGAAGCATTAGCAAGGACAGAATTTTATAGCTAAAAGTATCTCGCTGGACAGGTATATAATCCTAGTTTCTGAGCAGAGAGTAGCCAGGGTTGTGAAAATCAAACATCTGTCCAAACATCTATGAACATCTGCAGGCCTTCAGAGTGTTGGACTGGCTGAAATCCCATCCTCAGAACAGGTCTGGATCCTAAGGTTTTTCAAGTGCAGGAAGGAATGGTTTTATTCCAACCTTGCTTTTCACTCCTAAGCTGGCTTCAAGTGTCAGCAGGCTGGACTTCGCTGCTTGCCCCCGCAATGATCTCATCACTGTGGGGGAAGGCACCCCAAAAATGCCATGGTGGCACTTACTCTGTGTCCTTGGGCGTACAGCACTATATTTTCTGCGATTAGCCACAAGAGGGTGGCATGAGGATGTGCACCAGGCAGCCTCCCTGCTTTGCCGCATGGCATTTTATAGCCAGCTCTGTAGATCCAATAAAACTTTGGAACAGATACTTATTTTTGGCACATGAACACATTTCCCACTACAAACGAGCCTGCCGGGTGTTTCTGATGGCAGCCCTGACAGAGCGTATTCCTTGATGTTACACGTGTTCTTTATGCCTAAACCCAGCCTTAGTTAGTGGGTACCATAGCAGCATATAAAATTTAGACTATTTAGGATCAAAACTTTTATTGGTCCTTGGTAACTGCTGTAGGGAGAAGTCCACAGGTGTTGTTTACGAGAAAATATTATTTTTCCTAGTCCTGTGTGTTTACAAGACAGTGATGTTCCACATGACTGCTTTATAACACACTGGGATGGTTCCAGTAGGTTTTTATTTGGTTGTAGCTGACAGTGAATGAGCTGGTTAACAAACATGCACAAAAATGCCTCAATGACAGCAAGGGACAATAACTGAAATGAAACAGATTCATTTCATCCAAAATCTCAGCCTGGATTGTCTTGATGTGTTTTTTTTCTGGATTGGACTGTCAGCAACCCAACCCAATTCACTTGTCTCAAATGATCACAGAATCCCAGAATGGTTTGGGTTGGAAAGGACCTTATAGATCATCTCATTCCAACCCCTGCTATGGGCAGGAACACCTTCCTCTAGACCAGGTTGCTCAAAGCTCCATCCACCCCCCCTGGTCTTGGACACTTCCAGGGATGGAGCAGCCACAGCCTCTCTGGATAACCTACGTCAGGGCCTCACCACCCTCACAGGGAAAAATGTTTTCCAAATATCTAATCTAAACCTACTCTCTTTTAGTATGAAGCTACTCTCCCTCGTCCTGTCATTCCATGTTCTTGTTAAAAGTTCCTCCCTACCTTTCTTTCACACCTTCAAAATCAATCGATGTGTCTCTGTGTAAGGCAAATTCGCATTTGGTTTTGCAAAGCTTCACCTCACCTGTCTGACAAGTCCCAGAAAGAGCAAGAACCAGGGCACCAGGACATCCAGGCAGCAATATAAATCAAAAAGACATAAAAACCCATGCCAAGTTTGATGTTCAAAGCTTTGTAAATGCTGGAGGTTTTGTACCTTACTTTAACATGATAGTTTTCCATGTGCAGGCAGAGGGATGATGTTGGTACTTAGAATCCACCCTACCCTCATTCCTGCTCCATAGCCTGGCACTGTCTGTATCATAACTCCCCCATCCTGGATCTGTGCAGGTTTCTTCAGGGTGTGAGTCTCTGCTCACCTGTGGCTCTGGCTGTAGGACCAAGGCCCTTGCACACAGAAATCCCTTTTGCCATGAACATATTTTAAATACAAGCTTCCGAATCTCATTATGTGCTGCCTTTTCCATTCGTTTTCCTCCTAACAATGCACCTGCCAATATCTGCCCCTGAGCTCCATTTTAAGCAGCGTTTTCCATAGTTAATGTCACACTCTTGCTCCCAATCTATCTTTGGCAACTGCTGACTGCCTGCAGCACGACCACGGGAAGAAGGAAGGCCCTCCCTGGGTATAACAATAACACAACACCCATTCCTGGAAGAATGATGAGATAAGCTGTGTAATAAATATTTATAAGAGCAAGCGTAATGAAATGGATGTGTAGGATGCTGAGTCTCCCTTAGGGTTTGGTCATCACATGTTTTTTTCCTCTTTTTTCTTCCCTGTGATACAGAATTGTCCTGATGTCCCTGGGTTGTTGAGCAAATTGCTCATTGTGTTGCTCACTTGCACAATGCATGTTATTATGTACAACCAGCTGCTCCTGTTTGGCATTGCTCATGCATACGGAACAGGAGGCTACCATCACTTTCCTTGTCTGGAAGTCAGCATTCCCTCCAGCATTGAAGTTGCTGCCAGACCAGAAGAAGTCTGGGAACAAAGTGAGTCCTGGTGGTAAAGGTCCCCGAGAGACTGTTTCTGGGAAGACCAAGGTTTAAGTCTTGCAGTGAGTTTGAGCTGATCCAGCTTTGTACTGCTGTTGAAAACTTCCTCATGTCTCTGTCTATCCCCGTTGCTTTCCTTGTGCTGGCACTAACTCCTGAGTGATTGCACAGGGAGCTGGAGCAGGGCCCTGATTTTGTTGTTAATGTTGTCACCAATTAAGTTTTCAGCACCATCCTTCCCTCTGTCCAGCTCCAGGCTCATTCAGACACTAATGCCGTCACCAAGGGAAGAGCAGCCAACTCTTCTGGTAATTAGAGCTGCTTAAATCCATCATAAAATGTCAACCTCAGCACTGCAGACACGTCTGGAGTCAGGGATGGTTAGAAAACAGAGCAAGGCTGTATTTGAGACTGGGAAGTTTAATCCTGCTTGGGAGAGAAAGAACCTAAGATGTCAATCTTCTTGCTCCTCACTGCTTTCTCTCTGAAATAGCTTCCCCCTGTTGCCCAGGTTTCTTTTATTTTAGGGTGGTTTTTTTGGAGCAAGTGTTGTTCTTTACCTGAATTTGTTTAGTAACTTGTACAACTAGATCCTGGTAGTCTAAATCCCACAGCTGCCAGTTGGAAGTATACATGGGCTGCTTCGTGTGGGTTTGGACCTAGAGCTGGAGAAGTTCGGGTCCACATCCCTCTGTAATGTGTTGTTGTGCTCTGAGGTCTCTTGCATGACACCAGCCTTTCAAGAAGCATGGATCCTCCCTTGGCTACAGGCTGCCTGCATGGGAAAAACCCTGAAAAAATGAGGCTTTTAACCCTTAAAATGGGACTTTGTGCCCTAAAAATGTGTCTTTGGATGTTCAAAATGACTGCTGAGCTACATAAATTTATAGCAGCTTTTGCTGAATTTCCCTAGTGGGCTAGTATTCCTTGGATCTTATACAAACCAAGACCTGTGTATGATACACTGTCCATACACCTGACTCACCAAAAAAACTTTTGTAGCACAGAAATAATGTCTCTCGAAGGGGGAACGAAAAGCTGAACTACAAACACCTGCCATTTACTGCTGCTGCTCTGCCCGTCACACTTTCTTCTCTCAGAGTAGCAGAGGTTTGCAGCTATTGAAAGGCAGAAATGCCTCATTGACAGGAATAGGAACGCTGGGGAGTCTACAGCACATAAATGGGGGTTTTGCTGCCCTAAGTATTGGGGCAGAAACACCATTGTCTGGGGAGGGAATGTCCCTTCTGTTGGCATGGCCGTTGTCACTTTGTTCTTTATGGACTGACAGCCAGAGAGTTATCTGATCCTTCCCAAATATTCTAAGTGGCTCTTTAGCCAGGCTCTCCCTCTGTAAGTGCCACAGGGAATCATTTCACCTCTGTGAGCAGACACTGGGACTTGGTGTTGCTCCTGCAGAGCACAGGTGTTGTCAGTGTGATGGAGCTGGTGCTCCAGGTGATGTTTCTGCCACCTTCTTAGTTTGGGGGCTGTTTGCCAAGTCATCTTTTTTTCTTTTCCCCAGGGACAGATATTAAAGGAATATGTGTTGCAAGCTTGGGTTTGTCAAAATATTGGTTTAATTCCTTGGTTTAATTCCATGCAGGAAGACAGAGAGGTGCCATGGAGGAATCAAGTAACAGTAAGATCAGGTAGAGAGCTAAGACAGGGATGAGACCTCAGTTTTTCAAAGCCTGGTCTAACCCTGGTCTGCTGACATGGAGCTTGGTCAACACCTTAACACAGGCAGGTGCTCTTAGCCAAAGTGTGCAGTGTTTTGCAGACCACTAGCAATTTTCCTTATTTATATTATGCTAGACTTGCCTGACTGCAGGGTAAAGTTTTTCCTTGCTTAAAGGGAGGGAGAAATGTCTGGGATTTGAAGAAAAAAGGGCAGGAGTGTGTCTGAAAGAAACCACTGGCAGACACAAGTAGATATTCCTTTACAGACTAGTTAAAGCATTTTGACAGCACCCTTAAAACCACCTCACACATAAAGGAGCAAGTGGGAAGTACTCAGAGAGAAAGAAGGGTTTGTTGATGACGTTAATCTTTACCTCCATGTTGGACTAGTGCAGAAGAGAAGGTGGATATTACTACCCCTTTTTCTTTCCATAGGGAGGTGAGATGGTGCAGGAATGGGGTCAGTGGAATGCTGTGGCCTTATTACACACTCCTCAGCAAGGTGCACAGTGAGTGCCCACCTGATGCTGGGCAAAGCCCCCCTGCACATCTGTCCAGAGGGGGGGGGGCTGCTGCTTCCCAGGGCTTGTCTGTACTGGCAAGTGCCAAGTATGAACTTAGAGTTGCATAACTCACACTCCTGGGAAACCTTCTTCCCACCACACAGCCTTTCTGGTTTCATTTAAAATTTTATAGTTCATTATACAAGCTAATAAATAGGAGGGTCTGGATTAAAAAGGTTTCTCTTTTCATATTCTGCGTAGCTGAAGCTCTCTCCGCATTCCACACTGCTGTGATGAAACATCGCTGTGTGCTGGGCAGCTTCGTATCCTTTTGGAGTGCAAAGCAGACCCACTCTAAATAAGGCTGACCTTGTGTTTGGTGCCAGGTACCACTGCCGAAAGAAGGACTTGGTGTCACTTGCCCTTGGGACTAAACCTGCACCTGTGGCTTTATGCACAGACATGTGGTGCGAGTTTGTGTCTGGGACCCAGCCAAGCCAAACTGGGAGTCAGCAACTCTGGACTCCCATCTCTCATCTCCTTGCCTCATTTCCACTGCTTGGCTCAGCTGGTGGATAGGTCCTGCCGCTCTCCGCAGGGATGGGGTGCAGACATGCCACACGATGTATTTTATTTGCTTTATTTTTTCAGATGGCTGAGAAGCACAGGCTAGCCTTTGACGACCACTGAACGATATACACTTGAAGGAGCTGTGCCTCGAAACTAAACCCCAACAAAGCTATGGCGATGCGGGAACTGTGACGATGCGGTCACTGGTGTCCGTTTGCCTCCGCTGCCCAGCCGGGCTCGACTCGGTGAGCTCCGGCAGCCCCGACGGGCAGCGGGGCCGGCGAGGCGTCGCCGGCAGCACCGTGAAGGGAGCGCGGCGGCGGGAGAGGCGCAGCGGTGGGAACGGCGCGGCGCCCTCCGCGCTCACCCGTGGCAAATCGGGAAAAAACGCTAAAGAGAATGGGGGGGGGGGGGGCGTAGAATTTTGATTTTAAAAGCCACATAAAATGTTATAAATGTTTGTGGCTTGCGGAGCTGCTGGCGGGCGGAGGAGCCCCGCACCTGCCCTGTCCACCCCCTCAGGGAGCGAGGCCGCTCCCGGGGCCGGCTGAGGCGTCGCCGGGCAGCATCGTGAGGGGAGCGCGGCGGCTGGAGGCGGCCCTCCACGATCACCCGTAGGAAACCCGGAAAAAAATACTAAAGTGATTGAAGAAAAAATTATTTTAAAAACCCCACATAAAATGTTATAAATGTTTGTGGGTTGTGGAACCGCCGGCGGGCGGATGAGTTCCGCACCTGCCGTCCCCCACCCTGAGGGAGCGCGTACGCCCCCCCGCCGCGGGCTGGCAGCAACCTGTTGGTGCGGGCGCTGCCGGGCGGCGGGAGGAGCCCCTCGGAGGGGCGGCCGGGCCGCTGACAAAGGCGGAGCAGCGGCAGCCCAGGGCCGCCCCCGGCAGCGGGGCCCGGCGGGCAGTGCGGGGCTGGGGCTGGGGCGCTCGCACAAGATGGCGGTGGGGCGGCGGGAGAGTGCGCTCCCCTCGTAGATGCGGCCGCGGCGGCCCCTGCTCCCGGCGCCCGGCAGGGCTTACATGGCGCTGGAGGACCTGCTGCTTTGTCTCTGCTTCTCCGCCCTCGCCGTCCTGGCTGTGCAAGGTGGGTGAGGAGGGAGAGGAGGGAGGGAAGGTGTCGGTGACCCCCCAGCCCGCGGGCGGCCGCGGTGCCACCTGCCTTCACATGGGTAGCGGGCGGCTCCGCGGGGATGCGCTCCGTGGTCGGTCACCCGCTGTACCAGCCTTCCTTCCACTTTAGTGGCCATTTACTCCCGTCGTCCTTTTCCCCCCTTAGTGGCCGTCCCGTCCTTCCGTGGCCATTCCCCCCCTCTCCCCATCCCTTTTTTCCCTCCGAGGCGGACGACAGCTGTGCTCACGGCGGGTGCCTAGATGGTGTTTCCTTTGGGGTCATCATTTGAGGGGTGACACCGTCACACTTTGAGGGGGACACTCCCCAAAGGAACTCCCCTCGGTGTCCGGGCTGGGTGGGCAGCAGACCAGCAGCAGCAGCAGCATTCCACGGTGTCTGCCTGGACAGTGGCAAGTTTCTGCCAGAGGGACGGTGGCTGTGCCAGGCTGGCAGGAAACGAAGCGTTTTTCCGGCACAGGGTGGCCCAGAGCAGGCCCAGGTGTCCGGCAGGGCCATGGAGGGAACCCTTGGCTTCCTTGCCCTGCTCTCGCCGGCATGGGACACACGGGTGGGCAGATGTCCCATTGGTCAAGGAAATGACCCAGGAATAGCCATGCTCCTCGCTCTCGTGTTTTGCAATGGTTACACAAACGGCACCGTGCGAGGGCACACGTACGCGGCCGCCGGGCGTGTTGGTGGCTTTCTGTGGTTGCCGTCGAAGTTTGCATTGGGGGTCGGCTGAGCAGTGGACCTTAGGTTGTGGGGTTCCTTCCCTGTGTGTGCACAACACACTAAAGGTTTTGTTCTCATTTCCTAGAAGGGCTTGGAAAGGTATAGGCTGGCAGAACTGCACCAAAAAATGTGAGCGTGTGCCACGGACTTGCTCTCATCTAAAATCCCCCTTAAACGGGGTATTGTGGTGGAGGAGCCATCCTTATGTCATTGTACATTTTTATTTCTTATAAGATGCATTCCGGTTCAGCAGAGCATAATAATAGTACATGGATGGCTGCAGGGTTGTTTTTATTTTCTTTCTTTTTTCTTAGAACATTATGAGCTCCTGTTAGGGGTACATTATGATTTGACATAGGTGCAGCTTTTCAGTGGCTGTTGTAGAAGTGAATAACGGTCCATGTAAATGGCCCATTGCCACCAGTGAGTGTGGATTTTCCTAGATGGATGGCAGGCTGTGACCCCACCAGCAGCTGAGTGGGTAGGCTGGACTGGGTGGGAGCTGTGCCTCCTGTGTGTTTGGACAAACAGCTAAGTGGATCCCAAGGCTTGTAATGGACAACAGTGATTTTAAAAGAAAAAAAAAAAACACAACAACAACAAAAAAAGCCAAAACAAAAAAGCGAACAGAAAAATGGGGGTGGTGGAGTGGATGTTGTTTTTCCAAACACACTTCAATAAGAAAAGTTCACATGCTTTTCGAGAACTTGCAGTTGTGACTTCTTGGTGTTTCTTGCAAGCAATTAGGCAACTAGTGAAAATTGTTGCTGTTTGTTTTCTAACAATGGGCCACATCTTGTATAGGGAGTCAGTGAGTACATTTGTACAGTCCCAGTCCCTGGATGTGCCGCTGGGTACATGTGGATGTGCTTTTCAACAGGTGGGTTTGATTCTGAAAAGAAAAACACGGACTTGTTTCAATCTGAAAGTAATCTGGCAGAGGGTTGAAATGGTTTTGGGAAAGTCTGCGTTTGATCCCAAAGCTGCCTGTATTTTGATCCAAAGTTCAAGCCTCGCTGAGTATGAAGTACCTGGGAGAGGAGTGGAAAACCTACCCCCCTCTGGGCTTGATGGAAGTAGTGCCAGTGTACACTTGCTGGGGGTGTGATCCAGTGTTTTTGAAAGCCTTCTGCTGTCTGACTTTGAGCCTGTTTTCCCTGCAGTAGCAGGAAAGGGTTTAAGGAAAAAAAACAAGCACTAAACAACTTTCAGTTGACTCCAACAAGGGGGTTGTGCTGGTTCCTTTCCTTGGGGCTCTCTATTGGGGACGTGTTGGTGGGAAGTGGGCTGAGCTTTCCATTCGAGGGATCAGCTGAAATCCATCTGGGTTTGTATAGTTTGGTTTTGTGGTTGAGTTCTCTTGCTTTAGAACAGATTTCCTTTTTCGACATCACCTCACTTGAGTTGTGATTTGTTTTATCCTTCCTGTCGCGTTCGTCTTGGCGGCGTGACCTCGCAGCCGCTGCCTGCCGTGAGAGCCTGTGCCGGGGAAATCGTTCTTCCCATTGTTAGGGATCGAGTGTCCCCGCTGCTGCGGCCGCCTCTGCTTCGCAGGATGTCACCTGCCTGCGGATCCGCCGGCCCTGTGACTGTGGCGTTGCAATGTCACCGGGATGGGCGGTGCAGGGAAGCGGTGTTTCCTACAGCCCCCAAGAAACTGGGGGGGCACTGACAGTGCCAAACACTGTGCGCACAGCGCTGGCGAGACTTCACCTGTATCCCCTTTCCAGAGGCAGGGTTCTCGTGCCAGAGGTTGGAGCTTGCTGCCGTTGTGCCGTGGCTGTTGTGACAGCCAGTCTCTCCAAGGCAGTCAGGGGCTGCTCCAGCGTGGGGAATGCTTTTTGCTGGCATTTGTCTGTTTCTCTTCTGGTCTGTAAAGCTGAAGGAGAAACTGCTCAGGTTTGGTTCTGGTTTTGTCTCTCCTATTTTCCCTAGCTTTTCTTTTTTTTTTTTTTTTGGTGCCTTCACTGCCTTGAAGTCCAAAGTGAAGCAGAACAGGCTCATTTTTAGGCACATCCCTCTTTTGCAGCAGACTTTCTCCTGGCAGCTGTAGCAGGTTTGATCTGCTGTGGAGGCCCTATGGGGGAGGGTGACTGCTGGTGGTACATGAGAAACTTTGGAGTGGTGCAAATAAGAATTGGAAAAGAAAATATTTGACAATCTGCCTCTCCCTGGGGATGAAGGGAGATGATTTTCCCTGTGTGAAGCCTCATTTGGAGATGGAGGCAGCTTCTGTGGGACAACATAAGTGTCTCTGCACTGGAAGCACCAGGCCCTCCTGAGTTTGCGAAGCACTGGGGTGGGCTGTGGCATACACGGCATCTCTTCTGAGTGCACACTGTGATCCCAGGCCAGTGACTTCATCTGCTCTAGCAACCTCATGGCCCATCTTTAGCCAATGTAGCAATGCTTCTCTATGTCAAAGATGAGGATGAAATCCATCAATAAGTATTCAGTACATACATGGTCTTTGTCACTCTAGTGCACAGCTATCTTGAGAGCAGAGTGCTGTGTTGTCCCATGGGTTTGTGACTCCTGATACCATATTGCTTGCCAGATGATTTGAATTCTTACCTCCCCTGGAGCTGTTTTTCCAAAGGCTGGCTGTTCTCCCAGGGAAAAAATCCAGGTGCTTGTGAACCATTCTGGGCATTTGCAGTGTAAGAGATGCTGCTTGCACTATTTACATGCTCCTCTCCTGGTTAAATGGCTTCAAGGCCATTAAGCCTAGTCATGGTTATATAATTAAGATGGAAATTAATATTTAATCTGATTGTAATTTGTTGCTGGAATCCATCCCAAACTGTATCCCTGTGTGAGGTGAGTGGGTACCTGAGGGAAAATTGAGGCCAGTGTTACATGCAGGGTATTTTTTGCATGGACACTGGGAATTACAGGTCTGCCTTGGGTGACAGAGAAACCCTAACCTTTACAAACCCCGAGTGATCATAGTCATTTTGTTATCAGTAGGAAGCAAATGTTTGTTTTATAGTCAGCTGTAATACTAGAGGGGATATGGTAAATCATTGTTATCAGTGTTTGCCAAGTGCACGTTGGGCCAAAATCAACTCTGGTGCAATTTTGTTACTTTCTGGAGAAGAACTGGCTCCACTTGACTGCAGTATTTTTAGCTGGTTTTTGAAGGTGAAGAGGTGTAATTATCCCATCCAGTTATCTGTCCATCTCCCTTTTCTTTTTCCCAATGATTCCTGGACCTGCTGGTCAGTCATAACTAGTTTGGACATGGACAATTCAGAGTTTTTGAAAATAAGTGACCAAGTAGAGGAGGGAGATGCAGTTTCTGCATGGACTGAAGGAGAAGCACTGGAAAACCCACCTGTGGAGGAACCTGAAGTGCCTCAATGGCAGGAAGAGCTTTGAGCAGATCATGAACCTTGTTTGGGTAGAACTGGGCAATCCACTCACAAGACACAAAACTGCAGGAAATCACAGTCTCAAGTCCTTGTATTCATTTGCTTATTTTTGAAGTATTTTCTGCTGTAAAACATTACTTATGATTACACCAGCATTCACGTTATGGGGCTTGGTGTCTGCTTTGCTTTCCTTTTTTTGGGAAAGCACTTCAAAACACAGGATTTGGAGCTGCTGTGACTTTGGCTGTTTTAATTGTCTTTGTGTTGGTCACTTGCTGTCTCTGCCTCAGTTTCCCCACTTGTTTCCACTGATCAGAGGATGCTTTTACACGCTGTAAACATGAAGAACACCATCACTCTTAAGCGCTCTTCTTGCATTTATTAAATCCCTTGAGTAAGTGACCGCCAAGTGCTGCTTGTGCTTTTCTGACTTAACAGCTTGTTGGTGAGAGGATCCACAGCTGCTAAAACTGAATTTGCCACCTTCATAGAAAGCAGCATTGAGCCATGTTTTTACAAGCCCTTCTAGAGCTGCCAAACCCTCCACCAGATGTGGGGGGAAGTCTGAAGAGCTTCTAATTTGTCTGACTAGCACTAGTATGCTGAAGTCACCCTTGAAACACCGTTGTATTTCCTAATTCTGAAGTATCATGGAGGCTTCAAGGAAGAGGAAGAGCTGGTCAGTGTTTCCTTGCAGGAGGGTAAAATTCTGCTGGAGCTGCAGCTGCTGAGAAGGGAAATTCGTGGGGGAGCCAAACCAGGTGTCTGAGCCTGTCTAACATTGTCCTGTTTGCAGGTGTCAGGACACTTTGTGAGTGTGTAGGTCATGGAGCTTCTCCCTTGGACGTGTTTTTGTTCGTGTCACTGATGCCCTTTGGTGCCTCTGAGTCAGATCCTCTCCGGCTCCTAATCCATGTAATCCTGCTGTTGTGATATGGGCTGGCTTTATCTGAGAAGTCCAGCAGCTGCTGTGTCTTATCTCCGTGGGTAATAAACATACTTTTTGGTGGTTATGATAAGCAATTACTGTGTTCCGGGGAAACTTTCATATCAGATGTTCTGAAATTATTTAAAAATATTTATCAACATTTTAAACACAATTGCCTGTTATTGCCATATTAAATTCAGCTGAGGTATTGAATAGCCTGGTTTATTCTATCCTTTCTTGTTTTCTGTGTTTTAATTTTTTTTGAGATCTTTCATGAAGTTGTTGAGGACAGGTCATCAGTATTAAAGGTGTGTTAATAAAATGTGAGCATCCCCAAGGTTTGCTCCCAGCCTAAATTGGTGGGAGAATTAAAATCTAGCATGTGAAGTATTGCATTTGTTCTCAGTCTGCTGTGGGCTCTTTCCCTTGTTCTGACTGACTTCTCTGGTCTCATTTCCTGCTTGGGTCTTTGAACCACATTGAACCCACATCCCTTTGGAGTTGGGATGGCTTAGCACTTTGTTAAATGTAAGACTTTGGGAAGTTAAACAGTTAAAATGGTGCTAGGATGGCAGAACTTGGTGGAGCAAACCTGGGATGCAGAAGCAATGCCAGGCTGGCAGCAGGGATGTGATAAAGTCCTAGTTCTGTTTTACTGTGTGCTGGGAAATGTGCATCCTTGATGGTTTCTATTTACTGTCAATAGATGATCAAGGTAATTGGTGTGACCAAAAGGTCATTACTTAAAGAAATGGATTTCCCATGCCCTGTCAATACACTGAGAGTTTTGGCAAAATCTGTTCGTGCCCTCAGGGCTTTGATAAATCATCTTTTTTCAGAAGCATCATCAGTGCTTGCAGGTTCCAGAATTGCCTTAAGTTTTGCACCTAAGGTAAGGCTGTCCTCTCTGTGGCTGTTGGCTGGCTGTTGGATACAGCTGCAGAATGGGTGCATGTATTTTCCAGACAAAACTTGAATTTTCCCTGATATTAAAACTAGTCAAGAGTTCACTGATTTTTTTTTTTTTTTCTGTGCATGTGAGAAGGATTTTCTTTTGGAAAGAAGGATGTTCTTTTGGAAATCTTTGTCCCTTTTTTGTCTCTTTTTAGCTGATGGTCTAGTGAAAATGTGCTCTTACCTTTCTGCAGTTATCTGTGCTGCTTTAAAGGAATGATGAGCATAGTCCTCCTAATTAGATACGCCCAGAAGGGACAGAGCCAAGTTTGAACCCATTTTTGTGCCCTGCCGGTCCCACCTGTCTGTCTGACTTGTGGCAAAGCCTTGAAAGAGCTTGTAAGAAAGAGACAGGGAGCTTTTCATGGAAAGAAAAACCAAACTAAGGACTGGGGAGGACAGAGAATTAGCAGGTGTTCAGGCTGATGTCGGGGGGGACACAGGGGGACGGGGATCAGCATGTGGTTTAGGGGTGGGAGCTGCCCCTGTGTGGGAGATAAGGGGCTCCTCGTTGAAGGTTATCTTCAGCAAAGGGGTACAGAGTGTGGCATGGGGTGGAGGAGCTGGGGCTGCTGGCTTGGCTTCATGGTTTTCTTGCTTGATAGGTATTTCCCCCTGTCACAGAGGCTAGGGCAGCCCTGCTGTTGGAGAATTCAGGCTTTCACAAGAGGGTGATCCTGTCTGTGGGTGACAGGTCTGTGTGGTTTGCAAAGACACTTCTGAAGGCACGTTGCATTGTTCCATAGCAAGGCATCTTGGCAAAATACACTCAGATAGGATAAAAAGGGAAAAATAATCCCAGGATTTGATCCAACACCAGCTCCTTTGCTGGCTTGGCAAAAATTGTTTAGATTCTCCCTCCCAAGAATGGTTTTGTAAACATAATACTGCCTATTAGCCATGTAAATTACTGTCATTGGTGGCAATTGTTGTGATGGAAAGATAAGTATCTTGAAACTCTAGTTTGATTTACCCCCCTTGCCCACCCAGCTTGCTAACCAATTGTTTGTGTCAGTGCTGATTGTGGTTTTTGTCAGAGAAATCAAAATATTGATCAAATTTATTTAGCCCTGTGTTCCCTAGGTCACAGTAAAGGCAACTTTTCTTTCTTTTCCTTTGTACTCTTTTTCTCTGTACTGAAAACAAAGGAAACCTTCCCTCAAGAAGATGAGCCATACGTTCCCAAAGTCAAAAGTCATCTGCTTAAAGAGGATCCTTGGGAGCAGTCTTCCTATCTGGAGGCTTTTCTCAAGAGTCTGTTAGTGGAAAATCTGGCGAGCAGCATTGCCACAAGTACTATTGTGGGGTTTTCTTTATGTGCACAGTGGGGAGAGATGGACGTTTCTCCCAGCTGCTGGCAGAGAAGAGCTTCCCATTTACTTCGTACTTGTGGCTGCTGCCAGGATTTGCTGTTTAGCAGCAGAGGAGTTAAGTGAGGGGTGAAAGGCTTCAGCAACACTTCAGCAACCAGGCACGAGACTGAGCTGTCAGATCATTCTCTGTTTTTTACACCAGTGAAGGCACTTGGGATAGTTCTGTATGTTTAAGGCAAGCAGTATATTGTGCTGCCTTCTTGTGTACTGTGGGAAGCTGAGACATTTCTTATTCCAGGTTTAATGGTTGTGCTTGAGAAAGAGCATCTCTTAAAAAGCAACACCCACTTCTGACTTAAACATTTTACTGTGGGTGCTTGTCCATCACAGCCCCTCAGGAGGCTGGTTTGATGTCCTTGCTCAGTGATGTGCACCTTCAGTTTGAGTTTATCCAGCTGGGGTTTATAGGGGTATGTGAAGACAGGTCCTGGTATGAAGAGCCTCCCTGTGAGGATGGGTACACTCACTGAATTTCCTGGTAACCTGCTCTTCATTAAGCCAAGTATAGGCAGGTACTTTCTTCACCTATTTTCCGTCCGTAATCTCAGCCTTCTGTAGTAACAGTACTAAGTAAGCCCTGCTTTTCTCAGTCAGGTGTTTGCTCAGCTGGGGAAATCTCTTACTGCTTCAGATCAGAGCCTGACTTCTTGGATCTGGACCGTGAAAATCCCTAGGGCACCAGTTCCCTCCAGCTCAGTGCAGAGCTGCCATTCAGCCAAGACAGCCAGTGCTGGATGTGGCTTTCCAGATGTGATGGGATCAGAGCCAGCAGAGGGAAAAGTAAAGAAACCTTCAGCTCCAAGAGCGTCTCTTTGTGGAGCAGCCGAGCTGTTGCTGAGGCAGATTTGGCATGTTGCAGGAGGATGCTCACATGCAGGAAACCAGAGGAAGCATCAGGATGGGGGCACATCTGTGTAACTTCCATATAGATTTTTAAACAGAAAGGCTAAGTTGGTATGTGGTATGGGCAGGGCTGTAAATGAAAATTCCTGAATACTTGTTTGGTATTTTAAAGTTTGTGAGGTTTAAAAACATGCTGCCCTCATAGGGAGTATTTTCTTCTCACCAGAAAATTGCTAGACTACAAATTTGACAGAACTAATTTTTATAGCATTTTCTAAGATGAACTAATTGTGTATTTTGGACAGAGGAAGACAACAGTGTGGATGTGTGGTTTTTTTTAGATTTCATTTAAAATGTGACTTGGATTATCCTGCAATTTATCTGACCGATGTAAAGGTTTCTGCTGGAAAACGCAAGTGATTATAGGCTGGTGACTAACAAATAATCCTTGGCTAATATAGGTTGGGATTAATTAACGTTAATCCCTTCTCAACAGTAGTAAAAGTTGGATAAAGGAGATTTTGCAAGGCTGTTGCTGACCTGAACGTGAGAACGATCACACAGCATTCCCTGAAATGAAATTGGCTCTCAGGAAGAGACATCATTCTCATAATTTGTTTCTAACAGCAGAGAAGGAGCTATTCAAAGTGGCCCAAAATTGTCTGGTTATGAAGATGAGGATTTCTCCTGTGCTGGTGTTATGTGCTGAGGCACAAGAGACCTCATTAAAGGAGGAGCAGGAGTAATTAGTCTAGATTAATGGAAATAAATATGGTTTTAGTAAAAAATGAGGTTGGATTCCTTGGTCCAGAGCAGCCACCATCTATAGTGCTCATCTTGCAGTCAGATGCACAGAGGCAAAACTCTCCTTACTGTCGAGAAAAGTGGACGATCTGGGGTGTTTTTGTTGAAATCTCAGCGTAAATCCAGGAGTGGTTTTTAGATGTGTTTTGGTGAAATAAGCAGAAGCCCAGAGACAGCCAGGGAGAAGCATCATATCCAAGCCTGGACCCCCATTGATCCAGGACGGCCCCATAGTGGTGTGACAGTCCCCGCAGGAATTCTGCTGCTGGGATACTGTGTGTTGAAAGCATGTCCTTCACCAATTGGAAGCAGACACAGGCCTTTTACTGCTTTGTCCTCAAACTGTCATGTTTCAGCTGGCTGCAGCTTTGGAAAACAGAAAGATTTATGTGTTCTGAAGAGAAACTTGGGCTAACAGTGGGTAAATGCACTGTAGATGCTGGAAAGTTAAACAGCCAAGTAGGTGTGACGCATTTTTGAAATAGGTTATGAAATATATTATCCTCCTGTTGTTATGATAGATGTATGTTTAAGTTTGGAAGTGGGAGGGCAGATTTCCACCCATTCGACCCTTGGTCCTAACCATGTTCAAAAGTTTGTACTGCTCCTTGTTTCCTTCCACCTTCACGTTCATCCCTGTAGCCACAGATATGGCTGTTACGTTGCAGTTTCTCATAACACAATCCCTGAGCTGTAAGAGGTCACTTTGGACTTTCAATGATAACTAAGTTTCCAGATCACGACCAGATACTGTCCTTTCAAACAGGACTAGGTAAGAAGTTAAGCCAGGAGGATTGAAGTCCCAAGGTGGTCAGGTCCTTGGTAAGATCACTGCATGTCTAGCTGTGGGCACCCCTTTGATTTAACAGTTTATCATCTCCCATTTTATTATTTTCTGTGTCAAACCCGCCCTCTTATCTGCTATTGTCCCAGCAAGGCTGGCTGGCTGTGCTGATAACATACCGGTGGGGTTAGGTGATAACAGAAAGAAGCAGAGCAGGTCTAGATAAAGCCAGGATGGTCCACGCCTGTGGAGTGAGCTGGTGTCAGACACTGCAGCTGTAGCCAGGCAGTGAAGCCCAGATGGGTTTTGTGACTTCCCGAAGGCCATGCGGTGGGTGGTGACAGGGCTGTCCCTGGACAGGCTGGTGCTTTGTCAGGACTGCCCACACTGTCTGTTCTCTGCAAAATTAACTCTTGGCCTAAGCCCCCCTCACCTTTGCCTTGTGTTTGTGTGCTGTGTGGGTGGCCTGTATGTCCTTGTGTCCTCCAAGGGAAGTGACACCTCTCTTGGGGCAATGTGGGCTTGCAGTGACAGTTGTCTGCACTGAGCTGTTAAAAAATACTTTTCCTTTAGTTCTCTTTGTTGCTGATCTGAATTGTCTTCTCTTCCCCTGTGTGCTGGCTTATTATTTCTTATTAATTCATAGTTTGTGCAATTACCTGGGAAATGCAGGAGAGTTGGCAGGAATTTGACAAGCCCGACTTCTCTTCTTGGCAGTAGATGACTTTGTTCCAATGCAGCCTGGGAGGGTTGGTTCTTGTCCTCTCTGAGTGACAAGTTGCACACCCAGGCCTTTCTGCAGGACAGATTGGCTGTTTGGGAGAGAGATAGAAAGCACAAGGAGCAGGGAGAGGGTCTATGTGTATTTGCTTGTGTACCTTGTAGGACTGAAACCAGAGCTGTTTTTTGACATTCTGTATCTTTGCATTATGGCACTTTACACCCTGCCCTGAAGACACGCTCCAGATTTGAACCCCAGCCTATCAAGAGCAAACAAGGGAGGCTCTTTGTTTAACTTGAAAAGACAGAATTGTACAATAAATAGTTCTAAACACGTGCCAGGGGATTTTGTTTATTGTGAAAGCTTTCAGCTCAGTCTGAGTAGTGCATGTGTCTTGGGGTTGTCACCGAAGTGACACCCCTGCAGAAGGGTTCTTTGCCCCTTTTCTCTGAAGACAGTATTTCAGGTAAGAACAGAGATGTGATCTGGTCTCCTTTTGAAAGGAGAAAGCCAGCACACAGCAAGATAAAAGGGCTGTCACTGGTTAAAATGTGGCAGTTTGGCTGCTTGTACCTTATGTTTTACTGGCAAATCTGTTGTGCCCCTGGTTTTCCCGTATGAGTGCTCCTCTTTTTAAAAACTGTTGAATTCATACATTGACTTCCCAGCTGCCAGGAAGGACCTCTTCTTGGTGGAGCTGGACTAAGCTGTTTGCTGGATGGCTTCACAGCTAGACTTCAGGCTGTTGGTAGAGAAAGAGCTTTACCTGCCCTTCTCCTTGCAATTTTATTTTCAAGTGAACTGCAGAATTTCATTACCCATGGCAGTGGCAGGGCATTGAAGATTTCTGACCTAATTATCTCATTTGCACTGCAAGTAGCAGTAAAATTCATGTGCTGTCAAGGGGACTTCGCTGTGGCAGCTGTAGAGCGGTGGGAGAAAAAGCCTTCATGAAAGGGCTCGTGCAGAGGATTTGGTTCCCACAGTGCAGGCTGGCTCGGGATGTCTGCATGTTCCCAGCTGTACAGGTGCTTTCCTGCAAGACCTGGATGGCTTGAATGAGGTGTAAGTGAGAAGTTACCACGTTCTGGACTCCACTGAGGCCCTTCAAATGCCATTTTTGGGTAATGTTTGTGAAGGTCCAGCTTGGAAGTGGAGTTATTTCTTTGTCAGGACTGTCAAAGATTAATGTTATGTAGAATCTGCCATTTGACTAAGCCTTGTCTACAGAGGCTGTTCAGTTGTGGTGGGTTAAATATAGCAAGTTTCAGTGGTGAGAGCTGCGATAGAGCCAGGTATTTGCACATCATTTCTGAGTCTCTCATAGATTCAGGTCTCTGTATTTATGCCTGGATGTAAGGAATCTTCTGCTGTTTGAGTGAAACAGATCAAAATATTAACTCTAGCTATTCCTACCCTGAAACTTCAGTGAAGTGTTGCTACATCTCTCCTAGGCAAGGAACTTGTGAGGCAGATGTGGTCTAAGTAACACTAAACTGTGTGTAGCAAGAAGGCAAGAAAAAGGAATGTGGGAGTATTTGGTGCCTTGATCATCAGTTGAAGGCAGAGGGATGAGAAAGATCTTTGATGATTAATATCTTTGATCTTGAAGATGATGAAAAATTCAGAAACATTAGCGTGTGCTCCATCCTGGTATAATTTCTTGTGTATTTTTGGGTCTGTATCTCTGTGCTTCCTCTACCTTATGGAAACAGTAACAACCATGGCTAAAAAAGGTTCCCAGGGGTAGTTTGTTTTCAGGTGCTACAGGTGGCTGTCCTTGGGGGGTCTGTAAGAGCTGTTTTTTCTGACCTCCTCTCTAAGCTGTTGTTCAGAGTCATCTTCCAGGTTTCTGTGTGGTTGTGGCTCAGTGGAAGGCAGCGGATTGGTTCCTGTGGCAAAATTGTGACCAGTCACAAAAGCTTGGCAAAATGCTGGCTCCCCCTGGCATGGCGTGAGGGTCTGAGTGTACCTTCCCAGTACTGATGTGTTGTGAAGCCAGCCGGTCTCTCCAAGGCTACTGCTTATTCCTAGCAACCCTCCCTGTGGCTTGTGTATCCAGGCCACTGATTGCTGAGTAAAACAAGTGTGCAAAGTTAAGTAATCCTTGTACATCTTGAGTATTGCTTTCCCTTTCTGTGGTTCCAGATAGCAGCTGGGAGAAAGTTGGTTTGGAAAACAAAGCTGTTAGGAGCTGTTTGTTTAGACACAAGGCAAAATGAAAGTGGAAAACATAATCTGTCTGTCCCCCTCCGCCTCCCACCTTCTTTTTGTTTAAAATGTCCACATGCTATTTACTTTCAATAAACAAAAGATGTTTCTTATAAGCTGGTGTTTACTAGTAGGGGTATGTGATTTATTAGGAAACAGAAATCCCTGCTCGTGCCTATGTTTTCAAACTGAAGCAAGAGTTCATAATTTTATAGACCTTTCAAGAACAGATTTTCTAAAGCAAACAGTGAGGAACTGTTAAATTATAGCCATGTAAAACAACAGTGTAATAGTGTGATTGCTCAGTAGTAATGGCTTTATTGTTCCATCACGAATAGGAGTGGTTTGGGCTGCTGGGAGATAATGTGGCTTTTCTGAGATAGCTTTGGAGCTGATTCAGAGGAGAAGCCCATTTTAGATTATTTTCCTCATGTTAAGGAGATAAGGAGTGCATGGGTATTCCCTTACCCCAGCTTTCTTCCAGGATCAGGGAAGGTGCAGCTTCCAGAAAAGCGACGCAGAGTTCCTCTCTAGAGCCTGAGAGCCACCAGTCTCCCACTGTCCCTCTGAGTTAGACAGGGTGTCACTCCCCCAGCATTTGCTTGGGGTGTTTTTGTGACTTGTTTTCTCTTTAAAGGGAATAGGAGAGCGCTGCATTCTCCCCAGAACCATGAGTAGTGGGGGCTGTGTCTGTGCCTCTTCTCAGTCCTGTCTGAGCTCACAAGCCCTGCAGGACTCCCAGGCAGTGCAGTGTGCAGGCCAGGGGCTTTGGGAATGAGCTGCTGTGGGTGCTGCTGAATTCTTCAAACCCTTGAGCATGAGCAGAAATGTCCTCGGAGTACCTGCCACTGTCATGTCTGGATCCTGTGGAGCCCCAGATTTGTACCTCCTCTACTCCTTGCTTTCCACAGTTTCTCCATGAAGCTTAAGCAAGTTGAGGTGCCAGATGCCTGACCTTACCTCTGTCTTCCACGTGTCTGTCACCTGTGGATGTTGTTGATGGTGAAAATGGCTGTTGGAGGATGGTCTATGCTCCCTCGTGCAGCTCTGACAGCCAGGTGCTGGCACTTTGACACTGCAGGTAGCGAGTGTGAGGCACGAGAGGCTGGGTGGTCTCAGCTGGAGCTCCTGCTTTCTCTAGCCTTGCAGTTCCCGTGTGTGAGGATGCCTCCCTGGAGCCTGAGTGGGATCCCTGACAGATGCATGCATGGTGCCCTGGCCCTCCTCCAGTTCCGAGTAATTGCAGTGACCTCTGCTGAGACACTGTGTGTTGAAAGGGACCCATCTCCTGTGTTTATTCCTTTCTTTCTCCTGGTTCCCAACTTTTGCCTGGTATATCAGGCTCTTTTCTGGCTGCCCTACACATGTGCCTGCTGGAAAACCTTGTAACAGCTTAGTTGGGCTCTTGGAGGAAATTATCTGCGCAAAGAGAGCTGTGATTTGTAATGAAGTGGCTTTACAGTGACATAGTTTTAGTGCTGCAGTGTGTCTCTGCTCATTTTCAGGTTATTCCTGGGCTAAAAATACGGCTCATTAAGACTTCTGAAACAGGATGCAACCATATTTTAAAGGTATTCCTGGGTATTATTACAAAGTGATTTAATTGATACTGCATTTGGAGACCTACTTTATAGGATCTTTTATCTGAAGTGGAAGTTGAGGAAAGAATTAAGTGTGTACGTCTGTGTTTCTGATAGTGAGGATGTGGTGCTGGCATGGAAGGCTGGGAGGGCTTGGGAGCTGGAAGACAGCTTGGGAGCTGCACTGGTGCCTGGTGCTGACTGATCAAAGCCACTGGACTAGCTATTTCCATTTCTGGTCTTCCCTGCCCTCAGACAACAAGAGAGTCAAAACTGCATGGAAAAGAGTTTTACCACCTATTTCATTTGAAGCTGGATGCACTAGAGATGTGTTGAACAAATGGACAGTAGCCTTTCTTCTCCCTGGGGACAGCTTTTACATGGATGGGAAGCTACAGATGGGGCCCAAGGCAGAAATGCAAATAGGCAGGGCTGTGATACGAAGCATTTGGCAGCATCGCAGGCTTAAAAGCTTCGTCCCCACGGCTGCTTGATCCTCCTTTCTCAGTTGTGCTGACACAGCTGGTTGTGGGCTGTACTGTGAACTGTGCAAGTGGAGCTTTGACCTCAAAACTGTGGGATTAGGGCCTTTGCTGCTGGCACTGCGAATCTGGCCCAGCCTGGGCCATCCCAGAGCTGCTTGTGAGAAGCCCTCAGAGATGTACTTGCTGTGGTTACAGCTTTGCAGAGAAGAGCAGCAGTGAGCACAAACAGCTAATTAGTTTTTATAGCCCTCTTTTGTTTGCTTTTGAAGACACGAGTCCTTTGCTTGCTTGCCTGGCTCAGCATGGTGACATTGTCAGCGCGGGTGTGTGAAGCTCCGGTTACATGGGGAGAGTTCAGACAGGTTTGGTTTCAGCACAGATCTTGTCCCCGAGCTGTTCCAGCGCTTTCCTGACAGGAGGCAATAGGTGTCAGAACAGGTTTGGCCCTGTGACTGTGAAAAAAACCAGTGTTGAGGGGCAGATCTCCAGCGGTAATGAGTTCAGTGGTGGGCTGTCTGTTTTTTGTAGATGAAAAGGTCAGATCTGCTGCCTGGGTTATGTAGGAAGGTTTTGTTCTGGAACAGCCTGCTCCTCATGAGCTCCTGTCTCTGCTGAGCTGCCGGGCACTGTTCTAAACGGTGGTTTTCCTACATTTTCCTCATCAGTGAGTGTTGGAGAGGTCACTTTTCCCTACATTTTCCATTGTTGGGTGTTGAAGAACTTGTTTTTTAGGTATGCTCATTTAAGGATGTGAAGTTTTGAGTTTAGATCAGCAACTTGGACAGCTTTAAAACCTCCATGGTTTTGAGCCTGCCCTACTTGGAGTTTGGTTTTAATCACAAGTTTTAACTGAGTCTGTTGAAAACATTCTCAGTGAAACACCCTCTTTTTTTTTCCTCAGAAGCCATTAGCTGTCTTCAAGAAACAATATTTTAATTGAAGCCATGATAAAAGCAGAGCGGCAGCAGTTGTTGTAAAGCTTAATTTATTAAACAGCCTTGTTTTTAATGCAAAAAAAATCTGTAAAGAAAAAAAAGCTATGCGCTTTAAAACTGTCAAAATAAAACCTACAACTTTGAAGTCTTAAAATACTTTGGGAAATGCTGAATGTTTTTGACTGGTTATATGGAACAGCTGAACTGACTTAACTGGAACAAAATTAGAGGCACAAAGAGGTTTTGTTTCCAGAGTGTATTCTTTGCCCTTTGACAGCACTGTCTGGCTGACACTCTTGAGTTAGATATACGGAGCAGGTCACTGTCAGCTTCCCCCCCTTTGGTTAGACTTGCCACATAGCCAACCCCACTGGAACAACAATAGTATGCTTATAAAAGAGCAAAAAATGCAGGATTCAGGGGCAAGAGCAGAATATGAACCTCCCATAACTGCTGGGTTGGTTTTTTTTGAAGGAGTCTGAGTCTCATATTGATGGTGCCACGTGTCAGTGCTGAGTTTGGGGATACCTCAAGCTAGCAGGGCTTTTCCTGGCTGGTGGTTGATGTTGTTTCCCACACAACTAGACCTTCTCAGCATGCTCTTGAAGTAAGAGACTTTTTTCCATGGAAGATGCTCTGAAAGTCTCCCAGTGAACTCTTCCCATATACCCAGCACCTTTCATCACCAAAAGGGTGAGAGGATTTCTGTGCACATGGGGTGTCCCTGGCTTGGTATTGGCACCCTGGCTCTGGGAGGTGCTCACTGTTCTTCTGTCATTCCCGGCTATTTGCATGAAAACAGCCTCTCTGAAAAGTCTGTCTTCTTTTGGGGAAGGGCAGACAGCAGGATGAGATGAGCAGCTGAGAAATGGGGCTCTTGTTTCCATGCAAATATCGTATAAAGAACAAAAGCGGGGGAGAAGCGTGCACGGAGATGGAGTCTGCCAGCAGAAAGGCTCCAGAGTTGTTTTCCATGAGTAGCATCAAGTCCATGTGAATGTAATTTTTACACTGTTGTGGCTGTGGGTCTCGTGGGTGAGTCACAGATGCTGCTTTTGTTTTGGACTTCTTGAGGGCTAAATCCTCCTCTCTGTGGGAATTTTGCTGCTGAATTCACTACCAGAGAATTAGGGCTTTTAGGATCTGCTGCTGGAATGAGTTACTTCTTGTTCCTGAACCTCAGCTTGTACAAGAGGTAGGATGCAAATGAACACAAGAGGTGCCTTGTGTGTCCCTGGCTGTACCACTGTGTCTGGCTCTGAGGATGCTGAGGGCACATTTCACTGGCTGTAGGACTGCACTGTGGTTTCTTTCCCACTGCATGGGAAAGTGCTTACTTCACTTTTCATGGCACCTGAACAGGCTGGGAAGGTGTCAGAGGGTGGGAAGCCCTGCATATCCAATAAGACCACTAGGAAAACAATGTTGTGAGCAGCAGCCTTGCTGGAGTTGACTTTGAAGGTCTTGGGGAGGAGGTGGGACTGGAGATAGGGACAGCCCTGTGATGCGCTTGAATTGATGTGTCAGTGGCAAAGAGGACTTGGGGGCTTGCTGCTATTCACTGCCGCAGGAGCTGGGGTGGTTTAAGACTTGGCTGCTCAGAGCTGCCTGTAGTAGAGGGAACCGGCTTGATAATAAAGGCAACAGGAGTAAATGTACATCTCCCTCCTCCATCACTGCCCCCAGAAAGGCAGAAACCTTCCTTTATTAGCATTCGTGTCCTTTTCACCTACCGGTATTGAGTTGAGTTGCAAGCCAGTTCAATGCTGGAGCAGATGCGCACTGAATTTAGTAACTTGCTTAGAAATAAGTATCAGCAAGATGTCAGAGAGGTTAGGCTCATTATGAGATCTCATTAATTCTGTGAAATACCCTGTAGAGAATATATTAATATTCTGTTGACATATATTAACATATATAATAGTTGTATAATTGTTACTAATAATTATGATAATAATAAGCTTCTTCTCGTAGGCAAGTCAAAATGGATATTCAGAAGTCCCTGTAGGTACTTTTAACTCACAGTTGATGGACAGAGGTGCTGGTGCCTACAGTGTGGTGAGAAGTGCCAGTTCTTGTACCTGCTCCTGCCGGGGAGTAGCGTGAGCCTGGAGGCCAGATTTCACGGGTACAGTTGCTAGTGTTCATCTGTGCTGCTGGGTTGGGTCAGGCGGTTTGGGTCAGGAAGTTCCTATGCTGTTGACTGGAAATTACTGTTTCCTACCCTGGCATTTGCTGCCATTCAGCAGAAGCACCTTAGTTTGCTGTGTGCCTGCTCTTGTGCCATTGCAGTGGTGCAAAAATAAAAGTCACCTTCGGCCTAAAGCATTGGTTTGGAGAAGCCCATTCTGCTTTGCCTTGCAAAGAGATCACTGTCAGTGACAGTCTCATCGGTGGGTCTCCTTTCTTACCAACTCCAGGCTTTTCAGATCCCTACCCTAGACAAGATAAAGGTCTTGGTTATGTGTGTTTTGTGTGCGTAGTTGCCATCGTACTAGGCCAAATCTTGCCATTAGTTCTAACAGAAAACCAGAGGGTGCTCTGATTTTTAAATCATTAAAAGATCTCAAAGACACGTGGAGCTTGAAAGGTTCTGGATTAAAATGTGTTCTCCTGTTTTCTTAAATATAAGACCTGCTAACAAGCACACGGAGACCCACAGCGATTACAATTCAAAGCTTGGTTCAAAGGGTAAAGCTCTTCTTGATTTATTGGAGAACATTACTCTGTGGCATTACTCTGAAAGCCAGATACAGGGTGATGAACCAGCAGGATTATGGCAAAGCAGTAGTATTAAGGATTGTCCAAAGAAAGATTAACTTTTCCAGCCGTCTTTTACTGATGCAAATTGCCACCCTCTGCGTTGCAATAAAGAGCAGAAATAACTAAATATGAAATGCTGACTCGTAAAGGGGAGTAATCTAAAGTGCTTTGTGTTGCAAGATTTCATGAAAATGGTTTTGAAATGTTCTGCTGCGTTTATCTTACAGAGGCCAGTTGTGCCAGCTGGCAGGTGCTCTCGGCAGTGCATCATCCTGGAGTTGTTCGGGGTGGAGCCTGAGCACTGAAACATCCCATCCGGCTCAAAGGGGTCAAAACAGGATTGTTCCCTGTAGTGCCTTTTTCTTCTTTTTCTTCTTCTTTTTTTTTTCAATAAATAAATTTTAAAAGGCTTTGTCCAGTGCAGGTATAAAAGTCTCCAGCTTGGTTTCAGTCTCTTTTTTCTGGGCAACAGTTCCAAATCACTCCCTTCCCTAGCAGGGGGATGGCTCTCTAAAGTACATCTTAGGGTTCCTGGTCTTTAGGATCAATGCAAGTTGTGTTCAGTGAAGGTCTCTTTCATTAAGTCCATATTATACAATGTAAAGGACATTTTTCTTCCTAGTGTGAGCCCATTGCTCTGTGTTGTAGGTAACTTGTATCCTGGTGCCCAGTGTTACAGTTCCTGTTTCCTTTATGAATTGCTCTTTTGCTGCTTCCATTGTTAATCCTTACCTGGTTTATGTTTTTGTGGTATGTTGGGTATTTCTTCTTTTTTTCTTTTTTTTTTTTTTTCAGTAGCCTGCATTAAAGTTATGTGTTCTTTATAGCGGACATCTTGGGCTTGATTTTTTGTTTGTGGTTGTGAAGCATCCGGTACAGTTTTGCAAGACCACCCCGAGCTAAACACTACTGCCTGTAGACCTTGTCCTGCTAAAGCTTAGAGGTTTTGATTTCCCTGAGTTTTGCCAAGACCCTGTTGGGCTAGGTCCAAAAGGTGAATTCAGACACCACCCAGCTTCTCTAGAACTTTGTTTCCAGCTTCAATCCTTGCATCCCCTCCCCTCAGTCTAATTAAACCCTGCTGTAACGAATGCTGTGAAGCCAGCTGCCATGCTTTGGCAGGTAGCAAGCACAGGGCAGCAAAACCTCCAGCTAATCCATCCATGCTATGAAGTCATAAGAATCTTGTTAATTTTTAAAAAGCCCTTGATGCCCACTAATCCAAATCAATTTTCATTTCTTTCATAAAGTCGTGCTTCCATTTAAGCTTCAGCTAAGAATTACAGCTAATTTGTTCGATTTTATAACAGTATAATTGAAAAAGTGATTTTAATGTCCTGGCAACCATATTCCCTTTCTTTGGTTGTTAATGAAAGAATCCATTAAAGTTAAATGATTTGGGCACAGATTCAAGTTGAATCGCCTGAATATTCTAGGGGAGTGTTTCTGACCATCTGCTGCTCTGTCATTGGCATTTGTGTTGTAAATGGGACCGAGAGAAGGACTTCACAGGTCTTGTTCGAACCATTAAGCATAAAATATCATTTTAATTTTCTGATCTCAGTATAAATAGTGGAAATACTCAGGAGAGTTGGGACTGCGCTGGTCTGTGGGATCCTGCACTCATAAATACCGCTGCTGAGCAGTGCTCCCACATCCTTTCCAGGGGATCTTGTGGCTATTTGTATTGATTACAGTACATCATTCAGCAGCGGGTTGTGAGTTCCTTTTAATGACAGGCAAGACAACTCGAAGTGGAGCCTGTGAAGGGTAAAGCACACATGATGGAGAAGTGTTTTTTCCGCTGCCTCGAGTCACATTCTCCGTTTCTGTCTGGCTGTGATTGGAGTGGTGCATCCTAGGGAGGGTTGGTGATCATGAACAGACACAACTAATAAATTAGAGCAGCTGTTGTCAGTGCCTGCCTCCTTTGCAGAGAGCTGTGGTGGGCGAGTTGGGGCTCTGGGGCCAAGCTGGCACTCCAAGCACAAGCCTTGTGTGCCCAAGCAAGGGCAGAGTCAAGGGGCTCATGTCCTTTCTCTGTAACATGCTCTTCCTCTTTCCTTTGCTGCCAAGCTTTCTTGCTGTCCTTGGTGACATGCAACATGCCTGACATGCTGGGAAGCAAAATGGACCATGAACCAGGTCATGAAATTCACTGGACGTGCCTCTGACTCTCACTGGAGGTGGATGAGTCTTTGGGCACACCATTAAAGCTGGAAGCATGCCTGTCTTGCAGTGTGAAAAAAAGAAAATAAGATTACAGGTGGTGTGTTTCTTTTGAAATTGTAAAGTGTAGCCCAAGTTTCTGGAGGTCTTTAAAATGAGGGAGGAGCAGGATGGGCTCTGATAAAGCTTGCTCCACAGCTTTACACTGCATTTTGTGGATAAAATTTTGAGTTACAAAGGCTAAAGAATTATCAGGTAGAGAGGACAGGATGTATTAGCTGGGAAGTTTGGCTGCTAGATTCAGACTTGGAGTGGGGACACTGTTTCAATCCTCTTTGGCTTTTCCCAAGGTTTAGCATTGGGTATACTGCCTTTTCTTTTCTTTTTTTTTTTTTTTTTTTAGATACTGTAGGGTGATGAGAACTTGACTGATAAAATATTTGCTGTTGGAACTGAACATTTTTCAATTTAACGTATTCATATTTGTATCTTTGGAATATGCAAAGTCCATGACCCAGGGGAAAAGAGCTCCAAAACACTCTTAAACTGTAGCCCACAGGTGAAGGATTTTTGTGTTTTTATTTGGCAGTATTAATTTCTGGTTAAGTGACTATTCTCAAGAGGGATGATACTGAAGCTTGTATCATACTGCATACTTTTAGCTTTCTCAGGCATGAAGAGATGAAAGTATATCCTAAAAATATGCTAAACTGAAACAGTTGAAGTATAAAAATAGGTAATGTTGTAACAGATGTTGTTTCAGACTCCTCTGTGTCATTTGCAGATAAAGTGTATGTATGATGAAGTAAAATCAGGAACTTGTGCATCTCACAAAAGCAAAATAACTGGTTTTCCTTTCCAACATCAGTGAAAAATGCAGGAAGTCAGTATGTGTTTAAATGGGTGTCGGTGAGATCATGCAAATCCAAGGCAGTCGTTTTAGTCTGCAAATCTCAAGCTTATTCAGCCCAGACCCTCAGCAGCACAATTACAGTCACTGCAGCAAAAGGGCCTTCTGATGTTAACACCAGCAGATAACAAAAATAGCATTTAATAACTTTCATTAGAGTTAGTGTTTCTAGGGCTTTGGGGCTTTGCTCTTTCAAATAATTTAAATAATTTGCAGGTACAAGCTGCTGTGCCAGACTGTCCATCTGATTCTCTCTCTGATCAGAGCATATTAATGCACTTGTTTGATGGTCTGTTACCAATAATTACCTTGGATTGCATTAGGAGCATTTCCAGCGTTGCAGCTGGTCTGTATTTTTCACTAAGTGTATTTCAGGGCCCAATTACAGGACTCTGATGTGTTATTGTTCCAGTGCGCTTGTTCAGGCTTGTAATTTTAATGTGCCTCCACACTGTAAATCTCTGAATGCAAACCCAAGGCTGTCCTGAGTTTCCTATGCATCCCGTGCCTGTGGCAGCTTCTGCAGGGATCGTCTCAGCTGTTCCTGTTTGGCTTTTTAGGAAGGGAAGGATGAGGGCTGGGAGATGGACACTGCTTTGGAGATGTTTACAGAGTGAAGCCTGAGGTTTGGTGCATCATGTGCTTGGCATGGAGCAGCTGGGAAAGGCACAGGAACAGCTCAATCCTCCCTGGGTTGGGCAGTGTGGGGATTGTGGAGAGGTTTTCAGGGATTTTAGTGTTTAAGGCACTTCGGCACCTTGAGCATCCTTCAGTGCAAGGGAGGCTGACCTTTATATTGCTATACACAGGGACACCTCTCCCTGTTCTGCTGTGAGACACCTTGAGGAGAAGACCTGGAAAAGGCTGAGTTTAGCAAATCTGGATTTTGAAGTTCTAGACTTCATCTGCCTTCAGAAACCTTTCTGGGGTCAGAGAGGAGAAATACAAAAGCTTAACCTTTGCAGAAGTCAAGCACTTTACTGTTATAATTGCCATTGACAGTTCAACATGATGAATAGATTATTACTGCTATTGATTTGTTTCATCTTTCTGGACCATTTGTTGCACGGGATACATCAGAATAACACACATCTCAATGAGAATGAGCTTGATCTTGAGAGCTGATATGGTGTTTGTCCCTGTCTGTTAGGCATCATCTGTAGACAGATATTTGGGCAAATCTGATGCTTCTGTGGAAGCATGAGAGCACATAGCCCTTTCTAGAAATTGATTGGCATTTTACTTAGGTTAGAGTTTCCAGGGCTGCGTGGGTTAGTGGCTTTGATGGTCTTGGGTGGCTGAAATGAGCAGCTTCAGTTGACTTCAGTGTTAGGAGCATCTTCAAAAATACTTCCATGGGGACCTTTTCAGCTGTTTTATTTCCTTGGTGTTTTCCTTGGTGTATATTTATACACAAAGGTATTCACTTCCCCATGTGAAGAAAATTAATTCAATCCCATCCCAAACCAGCACATCTATTTATTGTAATTACGGCTTTAGATTATATCATTCTTTCCTGCTATGGCCCATAAACAGTGATGCAGTGTTGCACGTGTTTTAGATGTTTCTTTCATGCCATCCCTTTTGCTTTCTTATTTTGAACTGGGAATTTGAACAGGACAAAGGCCAGAGGCTCATGCCCAGCATTGTTCTTCAGGGAGAATTGCATGCTCCAGCTTTCCCTGCCAGTACTCCATCCTGGGTCCAGATGTGTGCTAGGACTTGAGGAGCACCACCAGGCCAAAGCTGGGGAGTGACCAGGACACTGTACATACACCATGACTGCAGCTGGATCTATGCAGGGTGAGAGGGGATTGCTCCTGGCATGGCCTCTTACCCAGCCCGTTGACATGGGGACAATGTGACACTCTCCACATGCTGCCTCTTGCTGCCTGCAGTGCTGGGCTGGCACCCAGCTGCTCATGAATGGCAGGGATCAGCTTAGTGACAGGGGATGATCTGAGAGTCCCTTGCTGCCAGCTGGATAGATACTCCTGCAGCAGTGGGACATGCTGCATTATTAAATAAACCGTCTAGGTTGTTTACATGCAGAATTAGGATAAGGTTGGCTTCCCACTGGTGAACACTGCTCAGCACTGGAACTGCTCCATTGTGCCTGGATATCGAGTCTTAATGAAATGGTCTTTTCAGCAGCTCTGGAGATTAGTTTTAGGAGCCTTCTGTTCCAGAGAGGCTTAATGGGTGTTGAATGTGTAACTTTCTTATTCGTGTTGCTGTTACAAGGTAGAAAGTTCCAGTAACATCTGGTAACTGAATAGGGAATGTAGGGATCTTGACCCTTCTGTCTCACAGGCCTCCTTTACGGTTGAGTGGAAGAATGTTTTCTGTTTTATTGTGCCATGGGGAGGCTGAACAAGTGATGCACAAGGGGATTTAGGTGCCCAGCTCCTCTTTCAGCCTCCCATTCTGCAGAGATCATGGGAGTGGGGTGCTCCAAGCCCAGAGCTCCTCCGGTTCTCCTTTCAGTGCTGATGTTGCCGAGCACCCAGCATGCAGACTGTCAGAGACCTTCATCCAGATTTCTTTCTGGGTCACCACTTGCCAAGTGCAATTGCCCTAAAAACAGACTGAGACCAAGCTATTGACTTGTAATTGTCAATGCATAAAGTTTCCAAGAAGAAAGAGAGCTTTGTGTTGCTTTAATGGGGACACACTGAAGTATAGTCACTCTTTGAATTAGACAATGGGAACGTAAAGATTTTCTACAGCTCTAAGAGCCTCTGAAGAGCATCGGCAGAAGGTTACATTAAACAGAACAATGGCACAGTAGTTGGCTTGCTGAGAGGTAGGAAGACCCTTTGGAAGGAGTAACTTCACTTTTCTTCAGTGCTGTTCACTCCCAATTAAATAAGATTAATTGTGCTGTTGAGTTCCACGGGTTCAACATCCAAAATAAATACATAAATTAAGGCAGGCGACAGTGCAGAGGCTCAAATGCAGTTTGAATTCCTGCCACCTCCTGTGGGATGTGAAGGGGAGAGCGGAGCCCTTTCCTCTTACGGCCTGATATCCCACAGAACACACACGACGACTGAGCGCTCTGCTTGCCTTGCCTGAGCCACTTGCCTTGCTCCTGGGAAGGTTTTCTTTGGCTGGATCTCTGCAAGGTGCACAAGCCAGTTTCAAAGTGCCAGATGTGTGTGGAATAGGAAACGTGCTGGCCAGGCTCCAGGCTGTGGGACCTGCAGCACAACAGCGGCTCCCCAGGAAAATCTCTGGCTGCCAAGAATTAGAAGTGATGTCAGCTCTGGAAGTGTGTCAGATTAGAAACCCTTGTACTTTGCTCCCTGTGAAGTATTAATCTCCCAAGGCCTGTGCTGTAATGGGTCTTGTCTGGCTTGGCTCAGCTCTCTTTGTTTTGGGCTGGGACTGTTTGAGGGGTTTCACAGGAAGGCACTGGAGGCTGTCAGTGGTTTGGCTGCTTTGGGCTGGGTGTCCTTGAGCTGCTCCTGGGGCCTCTCTCAGCTATGCTAAAGATGGGCCTCCCCTGCCTTGAATTGAAGGTCTGAGCCTTGGAATTGTTGAGTGGGCTGGGGTTTGTAGGCGTGGTTGTGCCTTGGGATCTTGTGTGTGCCTAAATGTCTTCGGCTTTCCACAGCTGAATGAGTTTCTTGAAGAGAAGATAGAATTGATGGAGATGTGCTGTCAGTCTCTTATGGACCTTACTTGGGGATTGTGGATCAGGTGATTTCAGCTGTGCTAGAAAAGAAGCATAGATATGCCAGTGCACTGAATCCGTTTTGGTTTATGCCTGAATGTTTTGTTTCCACGGTAATTACTAAACCACGACTTGTTCTCCTCCACACAAAGCCATTTGTCTCCTGTTGAACAGTAACCTTTTATTTGCTCGTGGTGTGTAGCAGAGCTCAAGGACATGTTTACTGCTGATAGCCAAAATTTCACCAGAGCAAGCATCTCCCTTGTCTAGGTTTTTCCACCTTGATTTAAGTGGTTAAACCTCAGAAAAGGGGAGGGAAATAGCCCTGTGTGCAAGGATACAGGTGGGGGTTTGTGCTGTTTTTAGTCATGGAGTGAAGGCTCCCAACTCTGTGGGCTTGGAGTATTGCATGTCCTGGATGTAAAATCACTGCTGTGAGGGTCTCACCTCTGTCCAAGTAATTGCATTGTCAGGAATCTTATCGACCTCGCTGTGTTGCTCGCTCACACTTCACCTGCTTAGTTATAGATTTGAAATTAAAACCCAACAGAATCCATTCTTTTTCCTCTTTACTCAGTGGTGCATTGGGCTATTCCTGCCTCCCTTTGATGTTGGGGAGAGGAGATGATAGGAGTGTGGTTTGGCTGGACGCTGAGATGTGTGATTTGGGAAGGGCTGTTGGCTGGTTTAATGTGGATTTTCAGATGCCTGCCTTGGATCTGAACTCAGGCTGGCAGGGGCTATGCACCTATGGAGGGCAGAGGACAGCTTTGTGCCTTGAAGATTTGACAACCTTTATTCATTTGAAACGCCCTGGTTTTTTATGCCACTCAACAGGAGACTTTTAAATTTACTTCACTGGGCCTGGATGCCGGAGGTGGATGGATGGCTGATGGAAATGAGGAAATAGATGGGAGAAAAGGAACATTTTCTCCTGGGCTGTTGTTATGCACAATGTAGCCTAGGGGTTAGCAACATGGGGGAGGGTGAAAAAACCCTGCAGAACCTGGGTCAGAAATTTTCATGGGAACAAAATGCTTTTAACTTGCTACATAGAAGACCCTTCGTTCCAGGTCATGCTCTGTGTTTGAATACATCTGCTTTCCCCCAGAACTCTGTGTATGTGAATGTACAAGCATGTCATGTGTATCTACAAGTGAGTGTGTGAATGTGCACATACATTTATGATCTTAGAGCCATTACTGCCCACCTTGGAATAGCTCAGCAGTTGAAACTACTTCCAGGAGGAGTCAAAAGCAAAAAGCTGTCTGGCTCCAAAGCAGAGGTCTGTAGCTGGAACACCTGCCTGGGACGGATGTGTAAAAAGCTCTTCTGGCTCCTGCCTTGGAAGCCCACCTTGACTACATTCATTACAGCATCACCTCCAGCAGGTAAGAGGGTGGAGGTTAACAGGAGGCTGTATGAGCACGTGGCTCTGTGCTTAAACAGGGTCCTATCCATTTCTGTCACTATAGGATGAAGAGTGGAGGTTGGAAATAGTCAGCAGCTTCTGTAAGCACTTAACATTCCTGATTTCATTTGTCTTTGATCTCACTTGGACTAATTTTACTCTCTTCTGATCCCTTCCCTTGAAGGGGCTTTTATCTCGTTGTCAGGCTTGCTAATTTAGTGCGGTGTTTTGAACCAGACCTCCTCCTACATTTCCAGAGCCTGGAAGGTATTTTTTCCTTAATCAGGAAGTGTTTATGCAGTTCTTTGAACATCTTGGGACAAAAGTCATACTGGGGCTTTTTGCAATGCCAGGTCTGCACCCTGGACCCTGCTGCTCAACCTCTGTATGTGCAAATGGCTTGTCACCAAAAGCCTGCAGTATTTTGGGGGCCGAAAGGGCAAGAAGGAGGACTGGATGATTCGGGACAGGTCAGAGCAGTCTGGTGTTGGGTGGGAGCTTCATTTGCCCAGCTCAAGACCTTCCCAGGCTGTGTTAAATAACAAACAAGAAGGGGTGGTCACATGTGTTTGACCAACCAAGCAGAAGCTTGGATCCAGGTAGGTTTTGACTTTGGGGAGAAGAGCTGGGTGATTTAGGGCTGTAGAAACATCACCACATGTTTTTGAAAAGAAATACTTCTTTTTGCCCTGATGGAAAGTATGTTCTGTTCTTATTCTGCTGCAAGTAGGTTGAGCTGACTTTTTAAGGAATTGAAGTTTGAGAGGCTGATAATTGCTTCTTACTATGGGAAGCTGTGCTGCAGATCTCTTCTCTCTTCCTGGCTGTCCCCTCGCACTTCACCTTTGGAAAAGGAATAGTATTTTCAGCAAAGTGCCATTCTAATTGCTGTCTGAAGAAGCTAGAAAATAGGACAGATACACAGGCTGTGTTTCCCTAAGAGATGAGCAGGAACTTCTAAAAATTACAAGTGTAAGGAAAGGCAAATAATGAAGACTTTACTCAACAAAGTTTCAAGTATTTTGGAATAAGCTCTGTGTCACATATCACAGCCTTTGCTGTAGCAGCCCTGCCTCCACAGAGGTGGTGTGTACACACAGGCTGGCTGAGCCCTCAAGACATTCTGCCGGCAGCAGCTGCTATAGGGACATCCCTCTGGAGAAGTATCTGTGTCCCTGCTTTTCCATGGATGAGGATTCTCACGTGAATGGGGGTTCTCGTGACAGCATCTGAGTGTGCCTCCTGTCCCGAGCTCAGCTGAATTTTCTCCAGCTGTTAACCCTCTCCTGTGCTTGTCTATGTCACCTGTACAGGTATTTAGTGTGCTAAATTTCTCACTACTTCATACAGTTTTTTGGTACCAGCTGTCTTGCATGAAAGGTTTCCAGAGGCAATGTCTTTCCAGTACATCTGGGGCAGCCTTTCAACTCAGCTTCATGTTCCCCTGCTTCTATCCTCCTGGGGAGCCACTGAGTTCTGTAGCTTGCTGTGATCCTCAAAGGACCAATCTACCCTAGGAGGCATGAATGGGCAGAATTGCCCTTACCTCAGGAGGACACTTGGTGGCATTTGCCTGACCTGGACCTGCCACGGCAGTGCTGGCTGACAAATCCAGAAATTCCATTGTGGTGTGTGCACAGTGGGAGCTCGGTGATGCCTGCTGCTTCTGGCTGTGCTTTCTCTGTGCAGAGTGTGAGATAGCAGCATGCGGGAAAACGCTAAATCCAGGGACTTGCAGATAGCTCTGTGCTGGCAGTGGCTGCCTCCTTGTCACGGAGTACAGTAGCTGGCTGTTGTGCTGACTGTGACATGGACATCTCTGCATCTTGCTGGAATTTGGGGACTGGGAGATTGCCCCCTGGATGTCCTAGTGAAGGTGACAGAAGAGGGTCTGTTCTGTCCCATAACAATGGCAATCAACAGGCAGGGTTTTTGTAAGGCCTCCTTGTCACTAAAGGGACAGAGCTGGCCAAAACCAAGTTCTCAGTGGTCATTGTACAGCAGAGGTGTCAAACCTCACAAGTTCCCATCCCCACAGGCACCAAATCAGCCACACGTGGGGATGGAATTAAGCCCTTCCTTCCAGGGACACCTGCGGTTTCCAGCACACGCCATGAAATAATTCCATCTCCCTGCATATGTAATTTTGCGTGTCATTGCCCCTAATTGCATGCTTAACACACACTCTTTTAAAGTGCAGCCCTTTTATCAGCAGTAGGTAGTAGCAGGTTTAATAGGGTGTTTGAATTCCTATAAAATTAATCTGTAGCCTTCTGTGATAGGAGACAGGCAAGGAGCCATGTGGTTCATATCCAGTGTTGATAAACTTGTTATAGAGGCAGGAAACATTTCTGATTGGAGCAGTGACAAAATAATTTGGAGCGGAGCCATAAAAAGAGTGGATGGTGATGGTTTGAGCGCAGCAGAGATTGAAATTGCTGGTGTGTGGAAGCAGTGCTGCCAGCTAACATTGACTTAGTGTCTCTGGAGAACTCTAACGGCAAATGCATTTTATTAATGGTAATATTCTTTTAGGAAATGCTGAGCATTGTTTCAGAGGTGGAGCTCCCCTCGAGTACGTGGGTTTGGAAGTCAGCCAGACTGAGATGTTCAGCTGAGCTTGTTGCTGGTCACTGCTCTGGCCTCTGGCTGCAGCAGCAAGGTTGCCTAAGGGCATGTGCTGGGTACTGTCTGCAAACAATTGGAATATCCTTTTTTTAGTGGGGAAAATGCATCCATCTATTCTCACTCTGGATTCACCTGTATGGGATAAAATGCTCAGAGACATCAGGTCATGTTTTTAACCGTTCTTTTGTTGTCTTTCCTTTGAAATGTGTTTCCCAGAACATGAACATCAGTGGGAGTTGCTGCTTTCCCAGCTGGACTTGAGCTCTTACTGCCAGTAAGAGGGGGAACTGCTCTAATTAGGTTGTGGTCATTGGCATTGACGTGCCACATGGGGCTTGGATACTTTTCTTTGCACTTAATTGTCTTGTGGGGGTTGATGAGCCTTGGAGGAGGCTCTGATGTGCAGATGAGAGGGGAGCCTGCCAGGGCAGCCGTGGCAGATTGGGGTCCTTACTGCATCTTTGGTGCTTGCTCTTACTGTTACCACGTCTTCACCTCCTTCCAGCTGCTTTCTGCTTGAATCCAGTGTGGAAACAAGTGTGGACAACAGGGGTGGCTGCTTGGCCCATTGGGGCAGAAATGGTGCAGGTTGTACAGCCGTAGGGATGGGGGATGGAGAATGCAGAGCAGAGAATGCAGAGGAGTCACGGGCAGTGCTGGTCACCCAACAGGGCTGGTTTTCACCTGGTACCTCCAGCCACAGTTCCTTCGCTGTGTAAAACTGGGATGTGATTCATCAAGGAAAGCAACCCCCACTGCACACTGTCTTTTCTTTGCAGGGAGGCTGTCGGAAGGGGGTTCTCTGGAGCTGAGCTGTAGTGCTGGTCCTGCAAAGGTGATACTGGAGCCAAACCAGGTGGTGATTTTGGACTGTAACCTGACCCCTGTTGAGCAAGTGATCAATATCACATGGAAGAAGAATGGGTTTCCATTAGTGGAGCAGGAACATCTCCACGTGCTTCCAAATGGATCGCTCTTCATCTCATCCCAGGCTGTGGCAAAGGACAGTAAATATCCCGAGAGGGCTGTTGCTGAGGGTAATTACTCCTGTGTGTCTCACAGCTCCCTAGGGACTGTCACCAGTCAAACAGCTGCAGTCAGATTTTCAAGTAAGTATTCTGGGGGTTTTGTTGATTTTCTTTCTTTCTTTTTCCTCCTGGTATTTATACAGAAATCTGCTTCCCCAGGAGCTTGAAATAAAATGTCTGGGAAATAAAACCGTAATAATGGTGTATAGGTGGGATTGGGCATAGTCCACAAATAAGCAGTGGTGTCTTCCTGTTATCCCAGTGTTAACATCCTGTGTAACTCTCCCAGGTAAGTGACATCAACTATGAATTAAAAACAGGACCCTCCTCTCTCCAAAAGATAGTGCTTGTTTTTGCAGAGAACTTCAGAGCCCTGAGTGCAGCACCCCGTGCTTGGCGAGGTGGCTGTTGGGGGGTCTGGCTATGACAGCCTGTGAGGTGAATATCTCTTTGTATGGAAGAGGTGAAAGAAAGGGTTCTTCAGGGCAGTTTTTGTTTGGATCGAGAAGGACACTCCAAGATCTGAACTGCTGAATATCCACACAGAGTTTGAGAATAAAATTCCTTTGTATTCAGGGTTGACTCCTGGGGCTATTTTAAGTGAGTGCAAATAAATGATTCCTTGACCTACCAAATAGCTGAGGCTAGAAAATAGTACAAATACAGTAACACTTTTCTCTAGTACAGTGACTTGTGTAAATGTTGCTGAAAACAGCTGCACAGCACACCATGGGAGCTGTGGGGGGTGAAGGTGCAGAGAGAATGTCCTGGCAGTCCCTTTGCAATGGGACGTTTTTAGGCTCTGGTACCCCAGACGGGGCCATCTAGGTTTGGCCAAGTGAGTGTTTCAGTCTGTGAGCACTGTGCTATAAAACCAGAACTGCTGGTGAAGCTTTGCCGGATCAGGGGAAAATCTTTGACCTTTGCAGCATGTCCTCCTTTTCTGCTCAGAAAATGTTTAGCATGCAGTCAGACATCCTGCACACAGGTATTGCTTTGGAGGAGGTGGAAGTCCTGCAGTAGAAAAGCTGTCATTAGTCCAGCTGGATTTATTTAGCTGCTTCTGCCTCAGTGCCAGACAGCCTGAGTTAGGATATATTTATTCCCTTTTAGGGGTGACTTATGTTGAAGTTTGTGCTGTGTCTCTTACACAGTGGCAATGGACTGTGTCTCTTTTATGGTCCTGGGTTTATTGTTTGATGTCTTACAAGTTAAAACAGTGGAGACATCTCAAAACGGGGAGGCTGACTTAAATTGCCCTTCTCTCCTCCTGGATTTTTCCAGAGGGGCATACATGGGTGATGCCTCTCTCCATCCCCTTCTGTGTTTCTCCCAGAAACAGGAAATTTCAAGTGAACTCTTTTCTTGTGTGTACTCATATGTCTCCTTTTATTACCATCTTCACGGGGAAAATGCTGCTTCCATGGCACACACATGCACCTGACATAATATACCCATTTCTGAGCGGGGAGCAGCAAGGGAATTGATTAATGAAATGCATCTCTTGCTTCGATTTGTTCCGAGGGTTGGGCAAAAGTGCTTGCTCCATTAGCATTCAGCAGAAGCAAGTGAGGATTTTAAAGGCTTGGGTTTTTTCCCCTGCCACTCAACACAGTCCATCCAAAGCTGGATGGAGTGGATGGACTTACTCTTTGTGCTGATTGCCCTGGGGACTGCTGATCAGGATGGGGCAGTAGAAGAAAACCTGTTCAGCAGGTGGGATGTGTTATTCCTGCCCTAAGCTTGTCCTTCTGACCTGCAGGGTCTTTCCTTCCCTGGGATGAGGTTCCCATGCAGGGCTGTGGGGCTCTCTGTGTGCCACTGAGTCTTGCAGTAACAAGTAGGAGCATTGGGGATTCATAGCACCTGCCTTGCTCAACACTGCTTTGGTGCTGGTGGTGTCATCTGCCATGTTTCAGGCTTGTGGGAGTTCACTTCTCCCCCCTGAGAACCCCAAGAGCAGCTCTGGCTCCTCTGTGTAAGGGCTGCTGGCTTCCCAGTGGAGGGAGGGGATGCTCCAGGCAGCAGGGAGCCCGGAGGCTGGAGGAGGCCTTTTGAAGGTGGGAGTGGTGGAGGTTGGGTGGCGTGTAAAGGCTGTGACAATGTGATGACTTCCATCCTTCCACTGTGGTCCAGGAGTTCAGCTTCTTGGCATTTTGCTGGATAAACATATGGCTCACTGCCCAGTGATCCCTGGTGCTCTGTGTGCCACCAAGGGACCCATGCCATGGTCCCCATCCACACCTTGTGGCAGTGGTGGCCATGGCAAACGAGGAGGCACGAGTCTGGTCCCAGCCTCGTGTGTGAGTACTCCTGTTGAATGAGCAGCTGCTCAGGGTGTTGAATTGGGTTTGCAGGTTTTCCTGAGCCCCACATGCTCCCACATGGAAGTACCAGGGGCGTTACTGTAGTTGTGGGAAGGTGTAGCTTTCTACCTGTTAATAACTACATTGATGAAGATTTGTTAAAGCTTTTAATTTAGCTTAAACATTTTGTGCAAGGGAGGTTGGAGAAAATTACAGTAATTTTGACTGTCAGATGAAGATGTTTGCTGTGCCTGAAGGGAATGGGCCAGTGTCACGTGGCTGCTGGCAGGGAGCAGCAGGGAGAGATTTGGAGTGTTTCTGCACCTGGAGGGACAGGCCACAGCAGGAATCAACACACAGGATCTCTCATCATCCTCTCTCCACACGGACAGTGTCTCTTCTCTGTGGCGCCCTGCGTGTTTGGGATTTGAGGAACGGCAGACCAGGATTTGTTTTTACTTTAAGGATTTATTTTATAGATTTTAACCTATTTATTTTGTGAATTAGGGGAATAGGTGAGTGAAGGCCAGGGACTGTAGGCAGAGCCAGACTGGGCAGTAATACCTCCTGCACATGAATGCACAAGCTCTGTACCATCCGTGACTTTAGATGTGGCTTTAGATACTGTTTTGGGTAGGTGGGGAGCTGGCTTCTGTGGAGAGCAGGAGCAATCCTGTGCTGCCATATGGCCCTGCAGACAGCACTGCGCTGGCTCTGCCTGCGCCGTGCTGGGGGACCGTGGCAAATTGCTCCCACGACTTTCTTTGCGTGTTCCTCTTCTGCCCCTGGCCTGTTCAGAGGTGAGTCATTCATAGAGGGGTGGCCTGGGTGGTGTATGTGATCTCGGTGGGGGCTGAAGTTGCCCCCACCTTGGAAATACCTCCTAATAATTATAAAAGGTACAAAGAGGATGATCACGAAGAGAGTCTGGGGGCAAAGCACTGTGGGAGAGAGCAGTGAGCCCCTTTCAGAAGGCTGAATTCCTTGCATAGACTGCATTTTCTGCCTGGGGTGTAGTGTTGCTGGCTGGCAGCCTTTCCAAGCCTGCAGCCTCCTGCACGGATCACGCTGCTGGGAGAGGGGGGAGGGTGCTGTGTTCCACCATCCTGCAGTCACCCCTGGGCTCAGGGCTAAAAGCCTTGGCACACACGGCTTGGCTCCAGCTGGGTTTAACATGTCATCACGGAGGGAGCTGCCTGCCCCACTGCTGGTGGTGCAGAGCTTGGTGCTTCGGCTGTCGCTGAGGGCAATTTGCTGTAATGCTCTTCACCTCCTCACCTGCAGTAGGTAATTTTTACTGAGTGGCCTATTATGGTGTTCAGGATAATCAGTGCAGCGGGGCTGGGAGGTGTTTTGTGGCTCAGGATGGCTTTGCAAGCTAAACCTTAGTTGAGGAGTTAAAAATAATGTTGAGTATGTGTCATCTTTGTTTGCCTTTTCCCCTCAAGCATCTCCTTTCGCTGCCTCCCTATGGGAAAACCTCTCACTTAGCAGCACTTCTGGAGCAGCCCCTTCCATCAGAACGTGTTTGTGGGAAGAGAACAGCCCCTCCAAGGATCCTGTGGCCCCAGGGTGCGCAGTGTTTTGGAGCCTGTCCTGCACTCGCTGTGACCTGCACACACATCCATGCAGCGTGTCCAAGTGGCAGGACCTGCTCTCCAGTCCTCTCCTCCCCTGCCTGCTTCTTTTTCCTCCCAGCACCAGCTGTTTGCAGCACAGCTCTGAGTGTGCTAGAGGTGCTGCACATGTCCTGCCTCATCTATTCCACCCTGGTACTTCTGGGGATGAGACAGGTGGAACGCAAGGGATCAGAGCGTGCTGTGGTGTTGGCCCAAGCTGATGCAGATGCTTACGGAGTAGCAATGAGCCCAGCCAGCAAGTCTGTCTCTGCCTGACCCTTTCAGAGCCGACATCCAGGGGTCTTGTTCAGTCCTGCATCAAAGAAACTTTTTCACTTCTCTTGCTTTGATTTGGTGTTGCTTTCTGTGCTCAAGAGATCCCAGTTGAAGTTCCCTGTCCTCTCCTTCATGGAGGAGGCTGCAGGCTGCTTCTTTCAGAGCTTGCAGAGGTGTTTTTTTCCAGCCTATCCCTATCCCCACTATCCCTATCCTCTTGCTGTAAAAGGAATATGATGGAGCTGCTCAGCCTCTGAAGTCCACCCCAGGAATTCTGAGACGGCACTAACAGACAAACCTGTTTGCTGGGCATTGCCAGAGTTGAACCCCTGGCACCCACGGAGCTCTCGGCCTGTCGTGGCTCTGCCAGGAGCTGTGATTCGTCTTGAGAAGTGTGGCTGTTCCTGTGTGCTGCTCCAAGCGAGAGGAACACTGCACTCACTAATCAGGATCGCTGTTTGGTCACACTCCTCTGCATCCCAATGAGGCTCTGTCAGGGGTGCATTTCTTGGCTCTTTGCTTGAGCCGTTCCAGCACGGTGGGTAGATGGGGCTGGCTTAAGGTGAAGGGCAGGATTTGGTTCTCAACTGGGAATTTCAAGCTTGCAGGACCAGGTCTGGCAAGTGAAAGCCAGGAATAACCAGGATAGGTTATTGCCAGGGAGCCTAGGAGGCTCTGTCACTTTTTGTACACCAAGATGATGCCACTTAATAATGAACAGCAGAGAGACAGGTGACCCAACATGAAGTGGAGGAAGCAGAAATGCCAACAGATTTCATCTTTTCAGAAGGATTCCTGCCTCCCATCATGATCTTCCTGGGTACATGACCCTCCACAGCCTGCCAAAATATTCTCATTTTCACCTGTAGGATGAGAAGAGAATAATGGGAAAGACGATTAAGGGTATCTGCTGCCAGGAGAACATTGTTTTGATGGTGCCATCCTGAATATGCACTGGCATTTGATGGATTTTCTTTTAAACTCTTGGGTTCAGCAAGTTTTATTAACGTGAACTTAAAAGGTTTTGTAATCTGTAGAAATTACTGTGTTAAAGTGGTCTGCAGTGTGTATTTGAGAATACTAAAGCAGTTGGCTGAATTAAGGTCTTACATATTAATGTATTTTTCAAATTTTTCCAGGAAAACATTTTTCATTCCATTTGTATTGAATTGGAAAACTAAACGTGGCGGACAGCTGGTGGGAGAATTTGGTCTGTAGCTGCTGCGGAGAGCAATGAGTTGCTTGAAACATGTGATAACTATTTAAATTAAAGAAAAACACTAATGACAGCTGAGAATATGCCGAGGTTAAAATGGGTCATGCAAAAGCATTTCATTTTCCAAACTGTACATACTTTCTCAAGCTCACACTGCAATAAAGCATGTATGTGTGTGCATGGATGTTTGTGTGTGTGAGAGATGGAAAGAAAACTTCAAGTCTGTAGTCCTACAAAATCCAAAGCTATGATGGATGTTCTTGGAAAGCGGTGGTGAAACAAGCACATATTGTGTTGGAGGGCCAGGAGGTCACTTGGGGTCTTTCTGAGCACAGTGCTGTGCTCGGCCCAGCATTCAAGTGTGTTTTTTGGCTGTAATTTATGTTCATTGTGCCACGTTTGGGGTTTCTGGCACTTGTGTTACAGCATTGTTAGATGGATTTGTCCGGCAGCAAAGGCAGTTTAACAGAGATGGATAAAGCAGAAGCCAGTTTTTCTGGTGGAAAAGAGTACAGGCTTTCTGCCCCCGTCCAGGAGCCTGCATGAATATTCAAGACTCCACTGTGTGGCTGAGATGCCTTCCGGTTATGCTGTTGATAGGACAGATGCTGACAGCCCCGGGGGAGGATTTCTGCTGCCGGGTTTTGCTGTGTGCGTGGAAGGGGAGGAAGATGAGGCAGCTGTGCATTGCGGTCCAAGAGTGATTCCAAACCTTAGTGTTTTATCTCCAGAACAAGTTCAGCCTCTTTACTATGGAAGGACACATATAGAGAGAGGTGACCGTTGGAAAGCAAACAAGTGTCCTGGCATGTATGAAATCCATCCTCCTCTTAGCAAGGTGTCTGGATCCCCTTGGCTGCCTCCCATCTGGTTGAGTAGGATGAAGTTGGTTTTTGCAGGTAGGAGAGGGTGGGTCAAAACTCTTACGGGCTCTGCCTCTGGTCTCCAGCACTGCCAGCCTGTGGGCAGTTGATTTGTGTAAGGAGCTTGACATCCGGCTCTTGCCTTGTTTTAATTTCCTGTGGCTGCAGGAATGCTGTGAGGCAAGGGGGAAACTCTCATCTCTGGGGTTGTGGCATTTTCACTCTGTTTCTCATTCTGTGTCCTTCCCAAATGGCAAGTGAACAGACAAGGAAGCAATTTAGGAAGGTAACTGGTGAAACCACCTAATTGCCTGTCTTTCTCTCACACTGTTGCCTTAAGGGAGAAAATGAGGCAAGAAGCAAATTTGCACATTGAAACCTTTCAGTTACTGTTGTTAGGGCTGCTGAGGGTCTGTAGGGGCACAGGAAAGGGAGGAGTTACATTTCAGGCTATATTCAGGAGAGAAAAGCCTTTCTCTTAGCTCATACATCGTAACAGGTTTGCATTTCTCAGCAGAAACACTGAGTTACTAACTTTTCTTCCCTTCTTCTTTCCCCAGCATTATCACGCTTTTTCCAGCAGCCGGAGTCGCAGACAGTGGAAGAAAATGGCATGGCCCGGTTTGAGTGCCGGATCGAGGGGCTGCCCTCCCCTGTCATCACCTGGGAGAAGGACCATGAAGCTGTTCCAGCAGAATCCAGGTGATTCCCAGATTGCTTTCCTGGGCCAGCTTGAAAAAGAGCAAAGCAAAACCTGACCATTTAGGATGTGGAAGTCATTCTATAAAATGGTAGAATGACAAGAGAGGTGATAGACCAGGTTTGGACCTGATAACTAAGTCATATAAGAGGAGGTATTCAAGAGGCCCAGGAAAAAAAGTCCATAAACACCTAAATAAAATATCTTTCCCCCAGATATCCAAACCACAAAGGAAGAACAACCCTTGATATTGTGCCAGTTATTACAGCACAGAACCTGCACTCTGCAAGGGCTTGTATGTGCCTGGGATGGGGCATGGCAAGGCATGGACTGCTTTGGCTTGTCCTCTTGTGTGAAATGACACAGAATTCTATGGGGGATTGGGGCCTGGGGTGAGGATTCTTGACCTGGGCATACCCGACTGTACTCCATGATGTGGTTTTTCTTTGATTTTGGTTATGGTTTTAGTGGGAGGTCTGTAGACATCACTTCTGCAGGGGATCAGTGACTGAATTGTCCTTTAGTTCTTAAAAACTCCTCTTCTGTTCTGCAGAAGGAGCTGTTTCCCACCTGGGGAAGTTAATCCAAGTGGCAGAAGAGGAAAAAAAGAGGGTGGGGTGGGGGGATGTTTAGGAATACTTTTGCAGCAGTGACTGTTCTATAAGACTACCCACTTATATCCTTGAGTCTGGAGTGTGGCATCTAAAGGTTCATAGGACTCTGTTGCTTCGTAATGAAAAGAAAATTAATAAAAAAGGAAGGAAAAAAACAAAAAAAAAGGGATCGTAGGGAGAAGTGTGCCATAGATACAATGGCTTTTTAAATGAGACAGCTCGATGGATATTGTGAAATTACTTGCTCAGAGATTGCTTTCATCACAGGCAGCCTGAAAATTGTTTTCCTTGTAAAAGCCAGGCCATAATCTCTGGCTGCAGATCTTGCTTTTTAAATCATGTTCTAGCTAATATGCTTTTTCAGAAGGATTTGCTTTTTTTTGTTGTTGTCTAGTTGTTGTTGGATTTAATATAACCGGCTTTCAAAGGAATTAAGTGAATTCCAGGAAATGTTGGCTGCCAACCAGAGCTTTCTGTTATCCTCCCTGCATCATGCCTAAGGATAGGATCTCAGGCTGGCCTGATTACTGTGGGCTGCCTCTTGTGCACACTTCGGATGAGCCTGTGAAAATGCAACCCTTTGGCTGGGCAGGTGTCAGGGTGATGATTTCATATTCCAGAATAGCCGGGCTTGGGAGGGTGTGCAAAATCAGGCTTGGGGACTGGAGATACAGTCTTGGAGTAATGTTACTAACATCAGTGTTTGTGATTTAAGAAGGCTAGAATAATTGTGTGGAACTCACATTGCTTTTCCCTTTCCTTGCTTTCCCTTTTCCCCCCTCTTTTTTTCCTTTCCCCCCCTCTTTTCCCCTCCCTTTTCCTCTTTCCCCTCTGCTTTTCTTTGTTGTTCTTAGCTTTGGGTACTCTTTTCAGTCTTTGCCCCTGGGTGCAGGTTCTAGAATGGTGCCACCTCAAAGGTACTGAAAGCTAAGCTTAAAGAAGTACTTAAACCACCCAAAGGGTACCAAAGTGCTGATTGGTATTTTTAGAATACCTTTCCTGTCCCTCTTCAGTACAAAAATCTAAATTCCATGTGTGAGTAAGGCACAGAGTATTTTGCAGTTCTGGCTCTGGAGTACATTGAATAAATACAGTCTTAAATCTGCAGCAGCTGCTGAAAGGTGGCTCACAGGATTTCTCTAGATTGCAGTTGCTTTGAGGTGTGTGCAACATCTCTTGGCATAATCTGTGATTTAGGTGCCGGCTGAGTTTCACATCAGGTTCCAAATTGCTGTTTATTTTCTCTAGAGACAAGATGAGCTCTTGCTGGGAACTGGAGGTCTTTGGACGTCTTCACAGCAAATCCATAACCTACAGACCACGTGCTCTGCGGTCATTTTTCCACATTTTGGCTAAGTGAGGGTTTTATCTGTGTGTAGCATTTATTTCTGTGCTGTGTCAGGAGTGCCTTGATGTGTCTCATGTTCATGTACAGGACTCTGGAGCTGTGAGCAAAATGGTTTCCAAACTGAGCCTACAACAGGGCTGCAGATTCCTCACTGTGCTCAGGACTGGTGCTTTGGGCTGTCCTAGGCACCTTCAAAAGGCTGCAGGGAGGGTGTACTGGCAATTTACTGGGGAGAAGGTAAGAAAGGGGATAGAGCTGTTAATGCTGGAATATCCTCTGAGCTGTAGGGTTGCAGGGTTTGGACACGAGGCAGTGGCTCTTGATTTCAGTTCTTGAACACTGCCCTGGTGAGCAGCCCTGAGCCCCTCAGTGCTCTCAGGGAGGAGAAAAGCTCCGTGGGTGTGCCCTGTTCTTCTTGCTGCCTTTGAGGCTGTGGTAGTTGGCCCTGCTCTGAGTGTGCTGTCCTTCAGTGTAATCCAGGGGGGTTTGCCTTTCGCCCCCGTCGAGGCAGTCTTCTCTGAGGTCCTGACAGTGCAGCTATCAACAGCAAAACTCCTGGGAGTGCCAAGGTTCCAGCGCTTCTGTTGCTTCCAGGGCCTTTGTCTGTCTGTCCTTTAGGTTTTGTTTCCTGCTTAATCCTTGGTGAAGGTGAGCAGACAAAAAGATTTGCCCTTTGTGTGGAAGAAAAGCTCTGCCAACTGTCTGCTCTGAGTCATCAGGCAAATTTCCTTGTAGGGAGCCTGGGGATGGAGCAAATGCCCTTGAAGGCTGCATGAAGGCTTCTGGTTCAGGGCTGCTGGGACCCTGAAGAGCTGGAGGCTTTGTGAGCAGCTGGGAGAAATGGTGGATAGAGAAATTCTACTTTTCTTCCCTCCTTGCTTCCCCAGCAGAGCCGTCCTCGCTGCTGCCATGTTTTCTCAACAGGATGTACTGCACTGAGTAGATCTCTACCAGTGGTGCTGAAGGGACTGTCTCAAGCTCTTTTGATGAAGTTTCCCCACTCAACCCCCTTTTTTCCAGCTCCTGCTCTCTTTTGAGACACAGTGGTTTGTTTTGTGCCCTCAAGAGAAGCTGGGTCCTGAACGCCCTGGTCTAGTGACCCTGCTCTGAGAGGACAAAAGCCACAGACCAGAGGTCCATCCCAGCCCCAGTGAATCTGTGATACATCACTGACGCATCTTTTTGTGGCTGGGAGATGCCTTGCCTGGTGTTTGAAATATGTTGATATTAATTACAGACTCAAATAGCAGATGCACGACAAAAATAAATATTATCCCAGTGGGAGGCTTTCCCTCCGCGGAGCTGAGAGGATGCAAATATTTGTCATCTTTCTCCTGAGTTCTGATGAGGCATCCTGATGAGGGCTTTTGTGTGCCACCTCCTCTGAGGTCTTTTGGAGCTTGATTCTGAGCAAAATCTCTTTGTAAGTAGCAGGAACATGGCTTTAGGTATGTAAAGCCATTTGTTTGTGTGCGTGGGAAGCTTCAGCCAGTCTGTGTCTGTGAATCAGGCTGTAGGATTGTTCCAGTGGAGACAGAATGGTCACTGGAGGAGCTCTGGTAGCTCTTCTTTCTTCATCAGCTGTGAAGAGGACAAGACATGATGAGCTCAACTGTAGTAGCTGCGGTCCAGGATCGATGCAAGATTCACAGCAGGGATATTTGTCTCTGGAACAGACCGCTTGGGGCAAGGGAGGTGTTTCCATGAGTGCAGATTTAGGATAAATGTTTGCAGGAGCAGGCATGCTGTTGATGACCATGGCTTGAACACAGGATGAGTGATCCGTTAAAGTCTTCCTGGCTCCATGATCCTCGTTCGTGGCACTCCAGCAGTCTCAGTACCTGGAGAACCACAGTTTGACTTACTGTGATCTTTGTGGATGGCGGGACTGGCATTAATGGTTATAACTTGTCTTTGTGCTGTTCCTGTGGAATAGCTGCTATCCCTCCCCTTAGCAATTGCCTTTGAATGTGTCCTCTTCATAATGAAGACTGATAACCCAGAGCTGCCTGTCAAACCTCAGCAGCTCTGTTTATAGAGGCTTGCAATTAAAAATGGATCTCATATATAATTAAAAAGGATCACGTAGGCTTTGCGCCTTTCGTTCAAGAATAAAGAGGCTGCCATCTAGGAATCCAGGCAGAAAATGGAGATACTGACAGCCTGCTCCTACTTTTATTCTAATTGCTAATCATGTGCTTTGTTCAGTGTAATGCAGCAAGGATTGTGTTCATGTGTGAGCAGTGTAGCCATTTCATTCCGTGGAAGTGTTTCCCAGTAGCATCCCATGGGCAAATCAGGGGATACTGAATGCCCAGCTGTGAGTTTGTCACCTTGCGAAAGCCAGAAACTTGTGGAAGAAGGAAAGGAATCACTACAACCCAGAAATGGTGCAGGTTCAGGTGGCTGTGTCGTGGCTGCTTTGGCCCATGAAGGTGCAGCTGTGTATCATTTGGTCCCCCTTGCTGCACCCTGAGGTGCAGCAAGAAAAAGATGATGTTCAGACTTCTTTGCAATGTGTTTTTTGTGTGGCAACCAAACCTTTGCAAAAAGCAAGTGCTGAAAATGGCTGTAGTGTGTGCTCAAGCACCTGTATGCCTGGGGACATGTACAAATGTGTATGTAGAAGCGTGTGTGTATGGAGTTGGTTTGTACTGTCTAGTTGGTTTGTGTCAGCAAAGTCCTGTTAGTGTGGTCTCCCAAAAGCACCTTTTGCATTGTGAAGACTCCAAGGTGATGGATAGGTCTGTACCTGCTGCTTTTTGAGAACCACCAGTTGGGTTGCTCAGAGGTTCCCTGATCCCATTCTGCTGTCATTACCAGGACCTGCACATGAGAAAAGAAAGGGATAAAAGGGCTTTGGGATGATGAATAGGTGGGGCAATGCATAGCCTGTCTCACACTCTTCCTTTTGGTCACTCAGGTTTATAACTCTTCCCAATGGTGTCCTCCAAATCGTGGATGTGCAGGAGAGCGATGCCGGGATTTACCACTGCGTGGCAACCAACACCGCCCGAAAGCGCTACAGCAGTGATGCCACTCTCAGCGTGGTGAAAGGTGAGGTGCTGGCAGCAGCCTCTTGGGCTGGGCACAGGTCTGCCATATAATCATCTTGTGTGGTGGAGAGCTGTGCTCAAATACCAGTGGCCTTCTCTCCTCCTGGTGTGGCTCTGCACGTGGCCAGCTTTGGTTAAAACTTGTAGAGAAGGTGTTTATGAAAGATTTCTCTTCGCTGTGATGGGATAAGGAGGCTGAGTTGGGAGGACTCCTTTGTGCTCTGGAGTTGTTAGAAGGGATGAGGCACCCTGTTTGCTCCTTGGGGACAGCAGCATTGTTAGTGGTGTTCTCTGCAGCTGCCTTGGATGGCAAGACAGGCAAGGTTTGGCATGTGCAGACAAATGTGCTTCCCAAGCAAACAAGAGAACTAGCTGGAGACTGGAGTATCTGGCAGGACTGTGCCTACCCCAGGTTGCCTGGCACAGTCCAGAAGAGGTTGAGCACAGTGATATCTGACTTGTGTTCTGAGTCCATATTGGTGGTGCTCTGCTGAGCTCCAGAGATCACCAGCTGGGATTTATCCTGGTGATACAGGCCTTTGGAGCAAGGCTTTGGGTGTGAGCTGTCTTACGCTTCCTGATCTGGGCCTCAGCCTCTGCGTGCATTTTCCTGTGTAAGCCAAGAGTGCAGTGGGCAGGTCTGGACATGAGAATGTAGCTGAGAGCATAAGTGCAGTGGGGGTCTCCAGACTCCAGCATCCTTCCCAGCACGCCTGGCTGCCTCCCCGGCTTTGTATAATCCCTGTCCTGCAAGTGGACAGACTCACCAGGGCTGGGAGTCTGGCTGAGCTGTCCATTCTCTCAGGACCCCCTGCCACATCTGTCTCCTGTTTGTGCTGACCCCAGTGTATCTTACAGGGAGCTTTAACCTTGAAAGCTCTGAAATCCTTCCCAGACCCTTTCGTCTTTGTTTAGGATTGCGTTGCTTGACATTCTGCTCCCGATGTATTTTCCCAGCGATGGCTTTGCTGTTCATCCATCAGCAGGGAGTGTAATTAACTGTGGAGCCTGAGAACACACCTCTGATCAATGGATTATGTCGCGGAGGTAATCTGGGTGGAATCTGCAGAGAATTCGTGAGTGGTTGAATGCTCTGTATATAATTGCCAGCCCCTGCCAGATCCTCCGTGTGTTTAATGAAGCACGGAGCCGAGGGGAGCACTTCCTATGGGCAGTTCCACGCTCCAGAGACAGCTCCCATGTTGGGTCTGGTGTGCTATTGATAACTAATATCGATCAAGCTGCAAAGGTGAATTTGATGTCCTTGGCATCATAACTGATTCTGCATAATTGCATCTTGTAGCTCTGCAATGTTTAATCTGCTTTGCAAATGGAGGCACTGGAAGAGGTTAAATGGGAAGAGTTCCTTCTGGAGCACCAGCCGGCCTGAGCAGATTTCTGCCTGGAGTTCTCACCCAAATCTCTCTTCTGCAGCACCACACCACCCGCTGGCTGCTAAAACAAATATGTGAGGTTGAGTTTTTCACCAGATTGAGCTGATAGTGATGAAAAACATGCCTGTTAAATCTCTGGGGTTTTTTATAATTGGGGAGAATATCTCTGAGACAGATGGGAAACTGCAGTGACCTGTGCAGGCTGCAAACTCCTCCACGAGTGACTGGCATGGTCTTGATCCTTTTTTGTTTCAGCACTTCACCATCAGGGCACATTTTCTGATGCCTGGACTGGCTTGAGGAGTCTTTTCCTCCCTGTTCAGAAGCAGCTGATAATAGTTGGAGTGAACTGGTCAGGCAGAAATCCTTTCCTAATTATGAGAAATAAAACCAAACTAAACCAAAACAAAGAATTCTAGGAAAAAAAAACCCAAACCAAACTGAAAAACAGATGACAAAAGAACAATAGTCTGAAATACAGTTATTTAGTGTTGCTTATTTGGAAATTTTCTGGGACCAAACTCCTATGTGTCTGCAGACAGAAGCAACTAAACTGCTTCTTCCCTCCCTGCTCCTGGCTAGGGACTCCTTTGTGCCAAGATAAGGTGACAGTCCAGCTTTTCAGTCCCACTGTACTTCCAGGACCCCTGGAAAAGATTTGTGCAGTGGGACCTCGTGTCTCCTTACCCACTGTCCCACTGGCAGTGCTGTGTCATGATGGTAGAGGCTGTGCTCCTGGCAGATTTTGGGGTCTTGCTGGTGATAATGCAAATGCTTCCAAGGATCAGGCCTGGGAACTTTTCATGTTCATGCCTCTGCCTTCCAGACAGGGCTGGATTTGAATGGGCTGTGCATAGCAGAAGAATCTGTTTCCCTATAGCTCTTCTGCCCAGTTGTCCTGTTCCTCCCCCCTCTCTCCCCTGTTCCTGATACCATGGCTGGGAATAGTTCCATCTCCCTTATTAAAGGCCTTTTCCAAGTAAAACCAACGATTAATGTGACCCCTTTCTGTCATATCTGCACGACCTAAAAACCCCAGAAGTGTTGTTTCCCTGGACAGTGTGACTTCCCCATCCTGGGGGGAATTCCAGCTGTGCTGTGTGTCTGTGGCTGAGCACATGCTGGCCATCTCAGGCAGGGCAGGGAGCAGCGGGGCTGCAGATGTTTTGGCTGTGCAGACTTCATTGTGCAAATTTCCAGGCCTTCCCTGGGGAAGTGGCATTTGGAGCTGGAAGGGAAAAGAGCAGATGGGACAGCAGGATACAGTCACGCAGCCCTGAAACAGAGCCTTCTGCTGAAATAGGGGTGGTTTGGATTTTCCCATTGGATCTCCGCTGCTCCCCAGCGGACAGAGTGCCAAACACATCTGGCAGCACTGTCCCTTCAGCCCTCACCTGGACAGGTGATGAATGAACACTGCGGCTCTCTCTGCCAAAAAGATCATTAGGAGCTGTCTGTGGGATGCTTTTCCTAGGCTCCAGCTGTGCGTGCTGCCTTTCCTTGGGGTCAGCTGTGTCTTGTTTCTTGTCACTTCTTCTTCTGGGAGCAGGCTCTGGAGCCCTACCCTGAACTTGTAGATAGAGAACGAATTCCTTATGTGTCCTGGTCATGTTCCCAGGTTCTTGACATATACATGGGCACGTTGCCATACTTCATAAAGCAGCTCTTAAAATAGAGTAGCAGAAGGGTTTGGGGAACATGACGTGTGGTCTCAGCAGGTCACTTTGCCTGTCACTTCGCTTTCCCCCTCCATGTCATGCGCCTGCTTGCTCTTTGTGTGTTTTCATGGGAATAGGGACTCCCTCTTGCTGTGTGTTTGCCCCTCAACTGGCACAATGTAGCACAAATAGCAGTCAGAAGCTGTGCTGCTGCAAGAACAGTAAACTTTTGCAAGGATTTGATCTATTCTGTTTTTAAATGTCACAAGGAGGGTGGCTCCCCCTAATTTCCACTGCATCTTCCCCATTGAATGAATGCTGGGATATCTCTTCTCCACAGCTAACCCAAATTTCACTTCCCTGCAATTCATCCTATTAGTTTTACTTGCAAAGCATTGGCAATCTTGAAAAAGTTTACATTCCTCCTTATTTTTTAATCCCTTTGACTATGTATAAGCAGTGTGGTGTCCCCTAAGTGACCTAAAGAAAGTTAGACATCTTGGCAATTTTAGAATAAAATAGAGTTTTCTTCCACTGGAGTGGGAGAAACAAGTTTGAGATCCTGACCCCAGAGCTCCTTCGTGTAGATCTGTGTTTGTGTCTATTCATATTTAGTGGGTATTGCAGAAGAATTGTCAAAGCACAGTCCTGGGAGCCAGGACTCCTGGGTTCTCTCTCCCTCTCTGTTGTTGGGCTGCTGAGGAGAATCAGTTCCTCAAAGTTTTAATTTCTGTAAATAGGGATAATGCAATAAATAACATTGGAGTTGCCCTTTGGAAGGGATGGGTCAGTCTGGAGAGTGATTATGGGCATTTGGTGCTGGAGGTCGTGGAGGGGCACATACAGAGAGAGGTGTGGACATGTATCTCAGTGTGGGTGTGAGATTCCTCTTCCTTGTGCCCTCTGCACCCTGTTCCTGGTCTGTGCATGTGAGGTGGCCGTGACTGCTGTAACATGTATGGGAAAAACCCTTGCCTCAAACCAGGCTGGCAAGAATCAGAATCTCACTGTGCTGCAATAATGCAGGAACTGGAGAACAGAGCAGGGTGATGGGTGGAGGTCTGGGCTGAGCAAGCCACAGGAGGGGTCTCCCAGCAGCTAAGCACATCCCCCACAAGCTGGGATTTAGTGCCGTGTTATTAGAGATGACACTGCGAGGTTGCCGTTGGCAGAACATCATTTACGCTGACAGTTGTAGCGGCTTGCTGCAGCAGTGTCCCAGGAAAGTGATTTTTCAGCCAAATATTTGTATGAATGTGATAACAGGGACAGAGCTTGGAGGCAGCTGAAGCACCTTCAGGTTTTTTGCTCTTTTAGTGTTCGTATTGCAGTGCCTTGCAGGTACCAAGGGAGAGCCTGGGACAGGGGTGATTCCTGCTCCAAAGGGCTGTGGGAAAATACAGCTCTTGACTGGGATGAGCTTTAGGGATGGAGGGGAAGGTGGTGATGAAGTGAGCAACAGTCGCAGTTGGCCACCACCTTGCAGAAACAGACGTGCTGTTACCACAAGTGGATTTTCAGTCCCTGCATGTGTGAATGACGTGCTGGATGCTGGCTTGGCGCTCAGCCTGAGCCCTGGCCACGTGCTCTGCTCCCCTTGCGGCTTCCGACACAGGTACTGGGCAGCCAGGGGACAGGGAACTTTGGATTTGGGTCAGTGCTGCTCTGGGCTGACCTCCTTGACCTCAGTTGGGTGTTGATCCCATGTGTGCTGCCATCAATGGAGAAGGGCAGTGTTAACCAGAGTGGAGGGATGGTCCCACCTGGATTGGGGTGGTCTTCCTCTGGCAGGAACCCCTTGCAGGGGCAGCAGGGCCCTGTGGGGTTATGAGGGCAAAGCTATCCACAGCTGTGTATGGGCATGGCATGCTTCTTCTGGGAGGCAAGAGTCATTGGAACGTGTAGGGAGAGAAATTGTGGGGCTTTTTTATTGTTGTGTTTTGTTTTTTTTTTTTTCATTTTTGCTGTGAGTTGTTGGTGTAACCAGCAAGTGATGCACCACCTCTGGAGAAGGAGACAGTTCTGGCCTGCAAATGCCATGTTCCTATTCCGTGTGCCTCCTGTACTGGACACAGAACTGTCACTTCCCCCTCTCTCCTTTTAGCATCCCATTTTTCTTTGCCCTCTGGTCTCTCACATCACCAGCAGTTAAGCAGGGAACTGCTCTCCACTTGACATCCCAAAAGCTCAGCCATGAGGACTGTTTACAAGTGTTTCACAGCTCTGGTTTCCTGGGAAGCAGGTATCTGAAGCTGTTTGCATAATGCATCTGATGGATTCTGTAAAATGCTGTTGCTCCTGCCTGTGGCAGAAGGTGCTAAGCAAGCCATGGTAAGTGTGAATTCAGAGGATGGCAAGATCAAGGAGGAGATACACAACATTTCATGCTTAATAAATTGATCTTTAAAGCTAGAAGTGACCTTCTGCCTAACAAGCTGTAAACTTTAACTCCATCTCCCTTTTACTGAGCCTGGCAACGCTGGTGGGTTTGAAGCACGCGTGGAACAGGATTCAGCCCATAGATATTGGATGAAACTTGTGAAGGTCTGGTGCAGACGTCAGGCACCCATCCAAACACACAGCTCTTCTTGGCTGGGGTTCCTACAGGGCCAACATGCATCCACACCCCTCACGTTGCCGAGGGAAAACTGCTCGTAGCTCCAGTGTCAGCAGCTTACTCTGGGAGCCCAAGGGGAGTTCCAGCTCAGCTGTCTGTGAAGTTCCATGGGGCTCTGATATGCCACACTTCTGACAGCTCCAGCAGCCTACAGTGACAGAGGGTTTGATACAAAATGCAGAGCCCTCACCTCCCATTAAGCACAACAGCTAAGCCCGGGGATGGCACCAAAGTGAGTGGCAACAGAGGTGTCAAGGATAATAGAGCAGAACAAGGGATGTACGGCTGGGAATAGGTGAGCTGTTTCCAGGTCCTGAGGGGAAACTGGTCTAATCCACATGCAGGGTAGCTGAGCATGATGTTTAGAGCTGTCAGATGTGGCCAGGCTCGTGTGTTACTGTGCCTCCAGCTCCTGAAGACTAGAGATGTCTGGATTCAGGTTTGTGGTTTGTGGTCCTCTGGTGTTCTCCACATGCATCTCTTACTAATTCAGGTCTGCTGCACTTTTGAGGCTTCCTGAAATAAGTGTCTGCTGATGTTTGGTAAGGCTCAGACTGAAGCAGGGTTTAAGCAGTAGGGTCCATTCAGTTCTTCTCAGAGTCCCTTGGTGGTGGTGCAATCCTGTGGTGCATCAGCACATCTGCACTACAGGGATCACACCTGGCCTGTCCCAGAGAGTGTGGGACAGGCTGTGCCTTCATGGGGAGGCTGAAGGCAGCTAGGAATAGAGACTATAATTAGGTCAGCAGCTTGCAGTGGGCTGCAGACAGGAAGGTTGATGTGGTTGGGCTCCTGATGACACTTGTTAATTATTAATCATTGGTGTTACAGCTGCTGAGGCTGAGGGCTGGCAGTACCCTCCGGCACTGACAACGTCCAGCAGCTGGAGTGAGTATGTTGGAAGGGTCTGAAGGCATAGCAAAGCTCATGGTGGTGTCTAATCCCATTACTTTCGTCGTGGGATAGACATATGGAGCAACCTTGTCTCTGTCTCTAAGACCCACCAGTACCTACAGGCCTGGAGGGTGCTAAGGAACAGGAATAGGAGGAGTTGGCCTGGGTGACAGGGGAGGCTGAGTCAGGAGCAGAGCTGTGCTGCTCTAAGCCCTCGCTTGGATATCTTGGATGCTAGGGATCACTCAGAACACAGCCGGGAGTTTGCCTTCAGTAACAGAGATGTTTTTGCCCAACTCTGTTTCTGGTGCAGCCAAGGGGCAGTGCCACGTGGATTGTAGACAAGAATGAGGAGCAGGAAGAGAGAGGAAGGATGGGATAAGGAGGGGCAGGTGGTGTTACCAAACACTGTCTTAATGTGTAGCCTTAGACAGATAAGGGTTCTCTGTGGCACCCAGCAAGTGTCCAGCCTAAGGGCTTTGACAGAATCTGTGGATATCAGTGATGATCTTTCCCCATGGAAAGCCAGCTTTTCTTTCAGACTTTTCCTAGAAAAACAGATTTGCATTGTCCTGAGTGAATGCAGATGCATCCATCTGCTTTTAGTTCTCCCTTCCAAGTTGGCAGTCTCGGTTTGCTGCCAGACTGTGTTACTGTGGGCTCCCAGCGTGTTGTGTGTTCACAGCATCGTTTTTGGGAAGCATTCTGTGTACCTGGCATCAGAGGGACCCCACTGCAAAATCCCTTCCCAGAACGTTCCTCTTTTCAAGGCTTCTCAGGACAGTGGATGCTGCTCTGGAAAAGGGAATGGGGCACAGCAGGAGCCGTGGCCACAGAAGGAAGCAGGTTGTGTCCTCCTGCATGGTCCAGGGCCTCCAGCCTCATCCCTCTCTGCTGTCTCTGGATGTGCCTGAATTGTAAATGAATCTGATGTTGCAAATAAATCTGAATTGCAAATAGATCTGATGAAATAGGTGTCAGCCCCTGGGAAACATCAGCCTCAGAACACAAGGAGGAAGTGACTGGAGTGAAATGGCTCCAGTCACTGAGGCAGGGTGAGTAAGGAGGAGTTTCAGGGTGACTTGTGAGCCAGAACAGGCTTCTGTTGACCGTGTCTCTGTGTCATTTCACTGCAAGAGGTAAAAAAAAAAAGCCTTACAGTTGTTTTTTTTTCTTGGACCTTCCTCATGTATCATCCTGGAAGGTGATGTGCTGCCCTAGGATAATGACAAAGAGAGCTGGTGTAATGATGGTTAGAAAGGTGTGAGGATGTTCCCATTGAATCCCAAAGGCTGGCAAGCTTATGTCCCCAGGACCATTTCATGTTTACTGATTTTGGGGGGCGGGGGGGGGGGGGGGTGCGAATGGATGTCTGTATTTAAATCATGGATACTGTGGCTTTTGTCAAGGGTCTTCTGATGCTCTCTGGCTATTACTTTTGCACCTTTACTTCTGTGAATGGCTGTGTTGTGAACCCTGAGCAGATGGAGTCCCAGAGATGCTGAGAGATGTGCCCAGAGCAGCACAGTGACTTAGTGACAGAGACCAGGGGAGACTGGTCCTGCTGGGCAGCTGGGATATTATCCTGACTGGATGTCAGCCATGGGATGTTCCTGGTGTACTGTGGAGGTTCCTGTTGCAGTGGTGACTTTGCAAAGCAGCCTCTTGCAGCCCTTGTTTTTCTAGTCCATGTTTTTGGCAGCTGCTGGGGAATGGCTGGGGCTTACAGTGCTTTAAGGGCTCAGCTTGAGTAACATAAAGCTGTCTGGGTGTTAGGGTAGGGAGGCTGCTCTGCTATTCTCTGCTACACTGAGGTACCTCTGCTCCTTTCTTCATTTCTCCTTGTTGGCCTCTCACCTGATCTAGAGGCTCAACTCCCTCTGTACACTGAGTGACTTTCTTATAAGGAGTTTGCGCAAAAATCTGTGAAAATGTGCCAAGAAAGGCCTATTAATCAGTACTTACTATCTAAAATGGTGACACTATCAATGCTGTTCCAACACAGTCCTTCTGTCAGGTCTCAGCATCCACTGTGCCCTGAGCTGGGGTTTCCTATTGCCTGTGCTACATTCCAGCTCCATGGGGTGCTGCTTCTTCCTCCCACAAGTTCTCTGTGATGTATCTTCAGGCTTCTGAGGATTCAGATGCCTGAAGGCCTGAGGTGTCCAACCTTCTGGCCTGTGGCAGAAGCCAGAAGAGCCCCAGTTCTCAGAGCTCTCTGCAGTGGGGCCGCCTGGCTGTGGCTGCCGGGACAGCTCCTCCTGTTTATTTTGTCTGGCTCTGGCTTGGAGTGGTGCAAATGGAGGCGCTTCCAAGCGCTCTGGGGAAGCGAGCAGGAATTCGTCGTGCAGTCTGGCTGGCTCCCGTCCCTTTTGGCGTGATGAGGCGCAGTTCCAAATGCATGTACGCAAACAGAGAGCCAATGTTGACAGCTTTACAAGAGCTGGAGTGGTGGGTAAAGCACACTCCGACTGCTTTGCAGCAGAATTAAACATACCCTGGACATACAAAACTCCATAGCCTGAAGGATCAAGGGTTTGGGGAGTGGGGCAAGAGCCCCCCTAAAAATCCAAGGCAGTTCCTGGAAACCTGCCACTCTTTCTGGGCTTCTGGTTGCAGAGAGTTCAGGGTGTCAGCTTGTGGCTGAGCTAGTAGTACATTAAAGGATTTAATTTCTGAGCTGAAATCTGTCAGCTGTATAAAGAAGTTGAGAGGAATGAAAGAGTACTGCCTGATGGCCCCTTTGCCTGTCTGGACTGCGATCCATGTGCTCCCAGGGCTTCCAGACACAGGATGTGGAACTGGGGAAGACATTGGACAGGCTGTTTCTCAAGCCAAATGGGAAGCTGTTCCTAGTGCAGCTTCTCCTGCCACAGTCTGTGGAGAGACCCCAGAAGCTGTGGCAGGTGGCGGTCTGAGGAGTGTGTCCAGGTTGTAAATGGACACTCCTCATCCAAACTAATTAATCTCTCTCCATCTTTTTTTAATCAGAGAAATGTGTTCAGTCTGTTAAATTCTCTGTTTTTCATGTATATGCAAACAGGAGAGGAGCAGGTTTTATGAAGTGTAGGTTGGACATATATTTTAGGATCTGTTTGATGACTTCTTTGTTGGAGGTTTTAGGATTGTAGTTTTGAGATACAAGTGCTGTATGTGGAGGTCTTTTAATAACACTAAGAAAGTGATTGAACTATGTTTTAATCACATGTGTCTTTGTGTGCTGCTTTAAAGATGATGGGATGTGTCACTGCTCTGCTGTAGCACCAACTTAGTGAGGAAGAGAGACTGCCCATTCCAAAACATGGAGATAAATTCTTCCCTGTTCAGCTTTTCAGTTCAATGTTTGCATTGACAAATGCATAATTGCTTACAAAACCTTTGGAAGACATGAGGTAAAAAGACAATACAAAACTGATTTATTGAGCTCATCTGTATTATTGGGCAGAAATAACTTGTTATGCCACTACACTGAGCAATGGAAGCTGAGTTCCTTTTCTGCCTCCCTTCCTGGATGACTCATGTGCTGACACAGACACTCCACAGCTACCTGGGAAGTGAAAGGAAAGGAAAGGAACCTTTCTGTGAACATTTCTGGTGCTGACACAGTGTACTGGGACAACCTCTGCAGTCCCAGTACCAAAGCATTGCTCGTGCTGGGGTTTCTGCTGAGGCACACACCTGAAAGATCCTGCAAGGCTTGGGAACCAAAGGCTGCAGAGGAGGAGTTCTGAGATAACTAAAGTTTGGAGAATTGGGTCCGAAATCTTGTAACCAAAAGTCATCCCATCCTTCAGTGACCGGAAAACAGAACTTGGATCCAAACTGCTGCAGGCACCAATATAGCACAGGTGGGAGAAAAACCCCAAAAAGTCAATGGTAATTTTCAGAAAGGATGTGTGCTCGCATTTGGGGATAAGAGGAGGCAATTTTTGACTTAGGATCCTTGGGAAGGCCTGATTTATGGTGTTAAAAGGGCACCACTCACCTTCTCTAGTCACCTATGAAAAGTGCCTCATGCTAGTCGTTTTTGCTTTCCTCTTTGCAAAGCTGTGCCTTGCCATTTTCAGATGAGAATAGTTAGAAAAGAAGAAATGCCTATTGCTAAACATGCTCAGGTATGAGATCTGACATTGTTTATATTGCCCCCAAAGCAAATATTCCCTAGTGTTTGGATACAACCAGGCAAGAGTCTTGCCTAGAGATTTTACATGCTGGTTATCCTGTCCTGAAGTAGAAATAAATTACAGACAAATTTCCAGGGCAGTGTAAAGGGAGGAGAAAGGCAGGTCTGGAGGATGTTTTTCTCTTCCACAGTTGCTGTCAGCTTTTTCCCTAGCAGTCCAGGAGGTCTGTGAGTTATTCAAGAAAAGGGAGAGAACTGGAGAGTGGGAGTAGGACATGCTGTGCAAACACAGCGCCCACATTTTTGAAGGTGTGTGCTTTGCAATGGGTAATTTGCTCCTTTATTGTCTGCAGAATAACAGCAGTGACAGCATTGACTTTCTCTAATGAACAGCTGCTCAGTGCTAGGATCTATTCCCAGAGGAGGCTAGCAGGGATGAATAAGGTTTCATGCTCCTCCTCCAGAGAGGGTGAGAAAGTTTGCAGAACAGAAGATTGTTGCTTGATTGTTGGAGATCTCCAAATCATGACCTGCTGAGAGCTGAATGTGTCGCCATGCAAGTCATGCTTAACCTTCCAGCACTTTTGCCGAGGCAGGGTGTTCATGGAATCGGGAGAGAGGTGTTAGTTCCCATCCAAGAAATCATCCTCTTGTCACTGCAAGCGACCATCACAAATTGGCTGAACAAAAAGTGTTTTCCTCCTGTTGCACTGCCTGAATTCTTTGCTGATACTCTACACTAACAAGAGCAGGGAGACGGGAGAGGATCGCTCTTGAATTATGGACGCATTAGAGACAGAGCCAAGTTATGAACTCTAGGAGCTGGAAATCATGGATGGATGTTATAACTCAAGCCATAAGCTGAAATAAACATTTTGAGCTTTGTCCCAAGCAGCTCCCCTTGGTGCCTCCCTTGACATCCCTGCTCAGAGTTCACCTTCGCTGTGAAATGACTCAATTGGATTTGAGATCAGGCAGCCTTGGGAGTGGACTGAGGTGCGTCTGGCCACTCACTCACAGGTTTCCTGTTCTCCCCTCTCCATCTCCTTTTGGGTTTACAGCACACATGGTCATAACTGCTTTGTTGTATATCCTCTGTGCCTTGCCTGAACGCAGCTCCAGGCACTGAGGGATGCCTGTGAGAGCAGTGGTACCACCAAGTTGAGCACCCAAGTTTGGCTAATCTCTCCTGTCTCATGATAGGAAAGTAGAAAAACACTTAAACTGAGAAGTCCTCTGTAGTGAGTAATTTGGAAACAGTAAACTGTAGGCAATATATCGAAATATTTCTGCAGCTGATTGGTAAGTCTGGTCTCTTGGTCTGTGGTAGCACTTTTGTTGTCTCCCAATGCAGGGGTTAATGAACTGTGCAGGAAAGGAGCTGCCTTCTCAAACTCCTTCAATGCCCCAAGAATTTCCTTCAGTTCTCCCTCAGTACTCCCAGTGATCCCAGAGCCATTCCTGGCACCCCATAGGTGTTTTCTCCAGTAAAAGAGGGTAAAATTGATCCATCTGGTTCAGAAGGGCAGAAAGTCCACAAAGGCCTCAATGGTGGCAAGTTTTGATGTGAATCCATGGGTTGTGCCTTGGGCTGTGCAAAGCTTTTGCCTGGAGCAGCTCTGCTGCTTGGAGAGACAAAACAAAGCTGGCAGAGGGGGAGAAATCTCAAAGCCCAAGTTTTAAATAACAGCTCTATGAAAGCTTTTAATGCCTCAGAGCGGCCAGCACAGTGCAGATGCATTCAGTGACCTGTTTTGTTCAGGCAGTGAAAGACGTCTTGGAAACTTCAGCTCTTTTTTTCCTTTGGTTCTGACAGTATTCCCTGACAATTTTCACCTGAAATTGTCTTAATGGCAGTGGAGACAAAAACCCTCACATTGGTTTTACTCTTTGATGTGTGTTGGAATCCCCTGTGTGGAAGTTTTCCTGGTTAGCTGAGTACTGTTCTTGGGAGCTCCTCAATGGAACACAGTTTGTAGGAGTGAACTTGCGATCCATTGTGTCCAACCAGCCTAGAGAGGTGACAAGGGAAAAATGTGCTCCGAGTGGGCTCAGTTTGAAGAGAAACTTGACTTGTGGACTTGGTCTGAGAGACCCACAATGGAATACAAAGCTGGAGAGAAATGTGTTTGTGTGAGCAAGAAGTGTAAGGGGCATTCATCCATGCACACACCCAGGAATGCACTGGGAAAGCAAGCAGAGCTGTTTATGTTTGTAATATAATTTTCAGTAATAATCAGTTGTGGGGGCTGGACTATTATGTTTTCCCAAAAGTTTTTCAAGGCTGGAACTCCATTAAAACCCTTCTCCTAGTGACTGACAGCACTACCAGGCAGCTGTCAGGGACCAAGTGACATGGGACAAGTGCCTTCAGGTGAAGCTTCTATAACCTGTGAAGTGCCTTTGCCAGTCAGCACCTGGGGCCATGCACCTGATGGAACAGATGAGTGTTTAAGTCAGGTTGAGGAGCTTTCTCTCTTTCTCTGCCTTAAGCTTGGTAGAGATCTGCTTGGAAATCTGGCAGGGAATATATTACCATCTGGCCGGTGTTATTTTTTTACTCTAGATTTATTTTTTCCCCCAGCAGTGCAGAAAAGGACAGCTTTTTGCACGCAGGCATGTCTCAGCCATGTCCTGCCCAGCAGGTATGTGGCAGCTGGTGGTGTTGGGTAAAGAATCTCACTCCCATGGTAGGCTGGAAGTCTTACCATGGATATTCCTGCTCCCAGAATGTGGGGTGTCAGCTGCTGCCCTGTTCGTTTTCATCAGAAGCTGCCATGGCCCTGCAGGCGATGACCAGTGGGCAGATTTGGCTTGCTGAGCCCTGTGCAGGGTGAGCTGGGCCTGAGCCTGGGCTGTGTGGAGATGTGTGACCTCATCCAGCCTTGCTCAGCACAGAGCAGCTCCTCACCTGGGTCCTTTGTACCACTTTTCCCAGCTTGCTCATCACAACTTACTGGGTTCTCCAGAGTCTTTCCAGCACTGTGGCCTTCCCTGCAACGTCTGCTGTAAAACCCTTTTCCTTTGTTTCTGATGCTTTTTCATGTGTTTCCTTCCAGATCCTGGCTGGAAGGCTCCTTGTTCTTCCTCTGACGTTGCCTCATCCCTCTGTGCCATATGGGGTAGAGGTCTCGCACTAACAATGTGCAGAGCAGCCTCACCCATGCAGCTGGGCCTCACTGGAGTCCCTGTGCTCAGTTCTTGTGCAGGACTAATGATTACTTGTGGATTTTAGTGCTTTGTTGAACTGGAGCTGGAGTTAAAAGATAGTTGCTGTCCCAGAGAGCCTTGAGTTTCTCTGATCCTTGAGCTTACGTGCCTGGAAGCTCTCGTGCCAGTTTTTCCATTACGCCCATTTTCTGTCTCAGTCGTTCAGAGTGACCAGGATTTTGATCTGTTTGTCAGTGAATTCTCGGAATCCATATTTTCTGTGTTTTCTTCCAGTCCATTTGCTGTCCCCCAAGTTGTCCTCCTGCAGCCAGGCGTGCTGTCTGTGAGGCTGAAGGTGTCTGTGGATGTGGATGATGGGAGCAGCAGGGGATGTGACAGAGCAAAGCCCTGGCCAGCCCAGGAGACTGGGTTTGCCTGTCCACACCAGCCCCTCTGTGTAGGGTACTCGTTCCACTGGAAGGAGGACAGCTGGTCTGGCTCTTCCCTGCCCCAGGGCAGCTCCTCTTGCTGGTGTTTGCCCAGGGCTGGGGTTGGAGGTCAGCATGGTCCAGCCACTGCCCCAGGTCAAGCACTGTGGGTGCTCCTCGGTCTCTGCTTCCATCTGCTGGACAAGCACTGGCTCCTGCTCGCTCCCGGTTTCCCTTGGTGCCTCCTTTTGACTGTGCTCATGTAATACTAGAGATGGAAATCCCTTTCACGCACGTATGGACTGCAAGAACATTTCAGTGTGGAACCAACTCTTTGGCAAGACTGCCCTGCTTAGATTGACTGGCACTGAGCCTGGGGCTGGGCTGAGCACAGCACATTCAGTGCAGCCCTATGTGGCCTGCTGCCATGCAGGCAGCTCTGCCTGTGAGGCTGAAGCTCCTCTGGTTTATACCCCCAAGGAATTCAGATATGAGTGAGTTGTTTGGATGCCACATGAATGGCCCTTGAGGGTCTCCAGAATTGACCAGAGCAGGTGCTAGAGGACAGCATGTTAAAAAACTGGGCAGGGAGGACATGGTGCTTTCCTTGGACATCTCCCTGAGCATCTGACAGTCAGGGTCCCAGTCAGGAACATTTTGGGCTGGCAACAGTAATGATATCATATTTAATAGTCCTGGTAAATGTGTCCTTTATGAGCTTGTCTGAATCTCTTGGGTTTTGAACTCTGCAGCATCTTGATACACTGAGTTCAGAAAGGTCCTGCTTTTATTTGTTTGAGACCTGCTGCCAATAACTTTCATTGCAGGCCTAAGTGTTACTGGTACTACGTGACTCCTCTACAGTTACTTCTCCCTTCATGAGAACAACAACAAAAGTGTCCCCCAGAGTTAGAGGTATTTGAGAGAGCTGGAGGAACTGGTGAGGGTCATGAACAGTTTGGTCTGCTCAAGTGCTCCACTTGTTTTCATCTGACAACAGAAATTTGGCTGCTGCAAAGGCATTTCCTTAACCTTCCCTTAACCTCTGCTCAGCAGTGGGCAGACACAGGCAGAAGGATCATTTCAAACAGAATATCCCCATCCCATTCTCAAGGCATTGTGCAATGCAGCCTGGAGACCTTCCTGTAAACCTTGCTTGATTTAAGTGTTGGCTCTTGGTCTGTGCACGTCCAAGCTACACACCATTGTCTCCTCCAGATGTGCTATGACTGATCAGTCTTTGTGCCTTCAGGTGAAGGTCAGGACACAGCCATGACCTCTCTGTGTTGCAGTTTACAGTCCAGCATCTGGCTGTTAGAATTTCTTTAGCCAAGTGACTGGATTTTTTCTGAGCTGCTCCAATGCCTTGGCGAAGGGTGAGTTTTGGTGTTCCTCTGAGGACAGCAGTGTCTTGTTTCATCTAATGAACGAACATCCACATAGCAACAGTTCATGAAGGTGCTGGGTTGAAACTCTGTTTATTTTCCATGCGAAAATCCTGACATTAATTTTTACTAGGGCCAGCATGATTAGAGTAAATCTGCAGGGCAAATTGTTCATTTCCTCAGTAAAAATATTGTAGTTGTGTAAAAGCAAGACCTGTTTTTCTCCCCCAACCAGGCATAAGCCGTTTCCACACATGAGACTGCCCAGGGAAGCACAGCTGGGGAGCCAGGGCTCTACATGCTCTTTTTTTCCAGGAACTTGGAAGGACAGACTTCTCTTTTCATTTTTGACATTAGGTTCCCAGCCAGCAGGAGGAGATGTCACCATTGTCGCCGCTCCAGAGAACACCACGGTGGTGGCCGGGGAGAGCGTGGTGATGGAGTGTATGGCAGCTGCTGATCCCACCCCGTTTGTCTCCTGGATACGACAAGGTGAGTATGAGGGGCAGGACTAAATTTTCGTTGTCCATAGGAACCTGTGGATACTACATTCTAAAAATCTATTAGAAGTGGAGAAATCTGGGACAGGAAGGGTGCTTGTAACATCAATACCTAATGACACAGGTGGTGTCACAGTGTGGGATGTCCTTGCTGAAGTGGAATTATTAATTAAATCTTGAAGGTTACAAAGCACGCATTTCAATTTATAGTTGTTTGACCTGTGCCTGGATGCCTTTTGATCTAAATTAGTCTTTCTTGTGTGAACTGGAGCAGTAAAGGTAATGAGATGGGGTCAGGTGCCACTCCTCCCCGCACTCCAAGGTTACTGGGGATTCTGTGGAATCTGCCATTGCACTGGAGAAATAGCTTGTATTATCTTGCAGGATTATAAAACTTGATAAGATCTGTTAATCCTGTTACTGGGAGGTTTTTGTTCAATGGAAGGATCAAGGAGCTGCTTAGGTCTTGTCAGAGGTGTATGAATGAGCCAGGCTGTCAGATGTTACCCAGGGCTGATAGCCAAAGTCACGAGTTGGATGCCTCTGTCACTTCACTGAGAGTCACATCCATCAGGTGTGTTTCAGAGGCACTGACTGAAGACATTCTCGGCTCAGAGGTTGATTCTCCCCCAGAAAAGGCTCTCAGCCATTTTCATAAATCCGGGTCACAATTTAAGACTTCTCTCCCCTGTAACCATTTATTGTGGACGGTTTTCAGCCCAGATTTGTCCACAGGTGGTGATTTTAGCATATAAAAGTACTTCCTCTTCCCCACAAAAAAGGAGCAAAAAAACCTTGGAGGATAACACTTTGGAAATCAAATGAGCAAGGATTAAATGTTATGGCAGAAATGTTTCTAGTTTATTCCATGCACTTCACAATTACAAATGCTCAGCATTCCCGTGCTAGATCACTTACTGCTTTACTGTAAGCTGCTGATGCCCATGGTAAAATAGATATTATTAGAGCTAATTATCATTATGAAAGTTTTTTGTAAGGAAGGAAGACAAGGGTGGAGGGGGGAAGGACTGGTGAACTAGTTCTTTCCATGCTTTATTTTGAAGCGTTTGCTTGGTCCCAATCTCCTTCCTTGTACGGACTCCTCAATTTAAAAGGATGGACTAACAGTGCAAGTCATTCTGAGTTACACAAGTTTCTTTCCAAGCCTTCATTAAGGAGCAGGCTGGGTTACTGGACCATCAGTCGTGTGGGGAACACCAAGGATGTACGTCCAGGTTGCCAGTTTGGCTCTTGCCAGCCTTGGTGGTGTCAGCTAATTGCTACCATCTGGAGTCAGTTTTCCAACCAACTGCTCCAGTGCAAACGGGGTGTGCAAATTGTCTGCTCTGAGTGTGCAGCCACTGAACAGTGAGACCATCTGAAGACCCCCAAAATGCAGGGAGGGGGCAGAGGATCTGCTCTGAGCCACATTCCCTGCTGGTAGCGCTAAGACAGCGCAGCTGCTTGCAGTGGAGGTGGGGATTTTGTCCTGTGTGAGATCCAGGCTCAGCTGAAGCTGGAGAGGTTAAGGCAGGCAGTGCTGAAGTGGTGCTTCTGCAGGTGGAGAGGGACAAGGTCTGGTGGTGCACAGGTACTGCACAAATTAGCTGGTTCTCCCCGTCTTCAAATTTGTGCCAGACCTCCGTTCCAAGGCTTTCCTCAGCTTGTCCCCAGCTCTTGACTCTGTCTCCCACACTCATTCAGAGGTACCAGCGCCATACCCCCGAGTTTCTCACCTCAGAGTGATGCTGAGAATATGCAGTGCCCAGCACCAGCCTCTGCTCTGTCTGTGATCCTGAGGAGCCCAGGGCTACTTGAAGTTGTTAGAAGGACATCTTGGCTTCTGGCCAGTAATATGGAGCTGCCCTCTCCTCCTTCCCTACTCAGCAGTGCTGAGCACTCAGCCTGGAGAATAGGGAGAAGGCAGCTCATGGCCCATGTCTCTGACATAAACACCAGAGTCCCGGGGAGAGCCAGGTGTCTTTCTGACACTTCACAACCAAGCTGTGAACAAGGAGTGAATCAGGAAGCTCAGTAAATCTGGGTTCACATCCAGGACACAGAGGAGGAGGAACCCCTGAGTTGTCAGTGATTCAGCTGTCTTGCTGACATTGCATGAATGAGTGAGGGGTGGAGGTCTGTGTGTTTGTGATTGGGGTCAGCAGGCTGATCCAGCAGCTTTTCCAAACCGTGTGTTAGCACAGCTTTCCTGTGAATGTGCTATTCCTAGGGCTCTCATTGCAGGCACACCCTAGGCATCAGAGACTGTTCTGATCCAAACCAGAACTTTTTGGATTACAGGCTAAACTAAGCCTTGAGCCAATGTTGGCTTGAGCTGGCTGTCAAGCACTGAGGATTGTCCCTGCAGGAATCCTCCTCTGGGCTGGTATTTGGGGTTCTCTCCACTCCCCAGCTGTGAGTCTGGTGTTGTTTACAGGGCCTCATAAAGGGCAGCCTGGGGCTCCCTCCCACACTGGTGCATGTTTCTTCCTGCAGATGGAAAGTCCATTTCCACAGATGTGATTGTGCTGGGCCGGACAAATCTCCTCATTCCTTCCAGCCAGCCCCATCACTCCGGGGTGTACGTCTGCCGAGCCAACAAACCCCAAACCAGGCAGTTTGTTACTGCCGCAGCTGAGCTCCGTGTCCTCGGTGAGTAGAGAACAGGCAAATTCTCAGGTAGAAATGCTGACTAGGTTGCTGTGGATTGGATGGTCCAACATCCGGCAGATCCCCAAGGGTTGTGGCCTTTGTGGCCTGTGCTGGTTAAGATGGGAGCCAGGTTAGAGCCAAGAGGGCCGGGTTGGGATAGCTCTCAGTGGGAGTGTCGCCTCTTGGAAGTTGGAGTTTAGTTCCTGGTATTTACTGAACCATTTTATGCCTTATTCTTGTTCTCCAGGGTTCCCCCTTGGAAATCTCTATCAGCAATTAACTTTCAGTATTGTGGAATCCAGCAGGGAGAACAGCCTAGGATCAGGGAATGCAGCACATGATTGATACAGAATTTATTTTTCCTTTTGGACAGAGTCTAAATTAAGCCTCTAGAGTCTGCCTGGCAAATCCTATCTTGTAAGCAAAGCTGCTACTGAATAAAACATAGCACCAAGTGGGGAGGAGAAGGGATTTGCTTTGCTATCTTTTCCTCCTCCTTCCCGCATTAATTTGTCCTCTCTCCTCCCAGCTACTCCCAGCATCTCCCAAGCTCCTGAAACCATCTCCCGCACCCGAGCCAGCACGGCCAGGTTTGTGTGCAAGGCAGAGGGAGAGCCAGCCCCCACCATCCACTGGCTGAAGAATGGGGAGCCCATCCTCTCCAACGGGCGCGTGAAGGTGCAGAGCAGCGGCAGCCTTGTCATCAACCAGATTGGCCTGGAGGATGCTGGCTACTACCAGTGCATGGCTGAGAACAGCCTGGGCATGGCCTGTGCCACTGCCAAACTCTCGGTGATCGTGCGGGAGGGTTTGCCCAGTGCTCCCAAGAAGGTGTCAGCTGTGTCCCTCTCCAGCACCACCGTTCTCGTGTCCTGGGAGCGGCCGGAGTACAACAGCGAGCAGATCATTGGCTTCTCCTTGCACTACCAGCGGGCTGTGGGTAGGTGTCACCTTCCTGAGCAGCACAGCTGTGTCAAAGGTACAAGGCACAGGTTGACCTTCTTTTCCAGCTAGTGACAAGTGTGAGGCAATTGCCTTTTCATTGCAGGTAAAGGAATTTTCTTGTGGAGTCAGCATCCGCCGGTGACAGTGCCTGTGGATTAGCCAATATATTCTAACTTGTTGATTGGCAGTAGTGTGTCCACATAGCTGAGTTGTCTGGATTCTATGGGACCAGCCACTGCTGATTTTATACATATTGATTTTGTATGCATAGAGTGGGATTACTAACAGTGGTATTGACCAGCTGCATTGTGTACAGGGGGAATTGCTAAATTATCCACACCCAGAATATGCAGTGAGGCACTTGGCTCTCTTGGGGTCTGTCTTCCCAAACAGCCAGCAAGCCAATGCTCCTGCTGAACTGTTGCCAGAACTCCTCTGAAAATTAAGCTGGTAACTGCAGCTGCTTCAGCATGGATTAAGGAGTTTGAGTCAAAATGGAGACATTAACATTGAGGCATTGGAGTTTCTGCCCAAAGAAATCATGTAAGAGATGAGGCTGTGCAGATGCTGGGGAAATTGGAGAAGACATAGTGATTTTTAAAGTGGATTTAGTCTGTGGACCTTGTGAAGTAAGTGACTTTTTGAGGAGTGTCTTGGCAGTTCACTTGACCTGCTGATCAGTGTTTCCTTGGCTCTAGGAACAGATAATGTGGAATACCAGTTTGCTGTCAATAACGACACCACTGAGCTGCAAGTCAAGGACCTGGAACCCAACACCAACTATGTCTTCTACGTGGTTGCATATTCCCATCTTGGAGCCAGCCGGACATCCTCTTCCATCGTTGTCCAGACCCTGGAGGACGGTGCGTTGAATTAGATGGGTACTGGTGCCTGGAAAATGTTCCTGGCCTGGTTCATGGTGAGCACTGAATGTGCTATGGAGAGTAGCAGCAGCTCCTAGAAACCTAAATCTGCACCTTGGTCTCATCATCAGCTTGGGTGATAAAGGTTATGTAAATAACCTGGCTGATGGTGGGGCCCATGAAAATCCTTCGGGAGTTGCAGTCAGCTCCTAAGGGCTTTCACGTAACCCACGTGATATTGCTCCAGGCTTGACTCTGGGCCAGACTGGATTTTAACTCAGAAGACACATCTATTGAAGTTTTTAAGGGTGGAAGCAGTCTTAAGGTCAGATCCCTTAAGAGCCAGTAGTTTGTGTCAATATTACCATTTATCACATAGCGTGTTGTGAGCATAAAGGCGGAGTGCCAGAAGCACAGCTGCCCAACGGGAGGCCATGCACAGCTTTCGGCAGGCTGCAGGACAGAGGCAAGCAGAGATGGTTTTGGCAGACCTCATGTGCTTTATGTGCTTTTAATGCTCCTGACGTAGTGACCTGCGTGGTCCCATGTGTGTGTCTGAAGCCTGAAAGACTGAGTTGAAAGCATGAAAGCTGCCTGCAGCCCAGAGCTGTGGTTCTCAAGGGAATGAGGATTCCCAGGCTGCAGTTCGGATCTGTGAGCCATTTGCTTTCATGTCTCCTTTGTGCCCTGCAGTACAGCACAGGCTGAGAGCTGATGTGTGCCCCCCTGCCCAGTTTGCCCTAGACATGGGTTCCTTGGAGCAGTGTGGCTGGGGCCAGCAGGCTCTGGTCAGCCTGAAAGTGGAACAGTTCATCATCTCCCCTCCCCAGATACCCCTGATGGGCTGTGGGGTGTTGGTTCCCCCGGGACACCAAGTCACCAGTGGCTGTGGCAGAGCCAAGGTAGTGGCCTCCAACCAGCTCAGAGAGCTGCCAGAGATGTGTTGAGGTCTTGCTCTGGTCTTTGCTGACTTCTCTTGGTTCTTTATCCAGTTCCCAGTGCAGCCCCTCAGCTGTCCCTGTCGAGCATGACTCCTGGTGACATCCGTGTGATGTGGCTGCCTCCTCCTCCCGAGCTGAGTAATGGCAAGATAACCAAGTACAAGATTGACTACTGCACCCTCAAGGAAGGTGAGGGAAACACTACTGGGGAGTTGTGTCCTCTTCTCCAGTGGTGTTAACAACCTGTGATGTGGAGGGGAGGTGGTGCAAGGCTGAAAATAGAGGCACCCCTTCTACCCAAGGGAGGAGAACTCTTTCATAGCCTGACTCTGTCTGGTGGTCATGGCAACGCTACTCACACCACCTCGAGGTGTCTTTTCCTGTGATTGTGGAGGAGCTGTGTCCCCAGGAGAATGGCCTGACCCATGTTTGCGCTGTCCCAGGAATGTCTGCATGAGCAGCCCTTCACTGCCATCTGCACTGTGTGTGTTTTGGGGGAAGAGCTTTATGCTGCTTGGGGAAGAGGGGTAAATGCTTTCAATTTCCTTAAAATGGAGTCTAATCAAAGTGGTCCTTGTGGAAAAAAAAACAAATATCCTGGCCAGGTTGTGTTACTCTATTGCCGAGTTTTATCCAATTTTATTTACTTTGTCAGACACGCTAAGCAGGGTTCAGCCCGGATGGTAACATTTACCTCTGCTGGATGTGACTGTTCCAATTCCACGTGTGCTTGCTTTGCAAATCCTTCTGGGTATTTGCTCTTAAAACTGTCAAAGCTCTGCAGCTTCTCACTTCCCAGGGTCATGATTTCTTCCTGAGAGGGGGATGCGAGTGTGATGAGGTGCTGGACATGTTCCCATGTATTTGAGCTGGATTAGTAGTCTGTGCTGTGACTCCTGGCTCTGGTTCTTTTGCCTTGAGCCTGCACATGGCTCAGTGGCATCGTAAAACCTTGGAAACACTTGCAATCCAGGGATCACACTCAGCAGTACGCTGTTACATAGCATGGACAGCGCTCCTGACTGAGTTAACGCCAATGGAATCTGAAATCAAGACCTCCGCATACTCTAAACAGACTGCATGAATCTTCAGCAAAACCAGTTAGTTGATACACTGAAAATCCCAGGCTACTCTCAGTTTAGATTTCCTGTTACCTCCCTTATGAACTTGGGTGGGCTGAAGAGGGAGCAGTAAAACCTCTGTCTGGTGTGGATGAGGGTGTGAATTTTGCAGAAAGGGCTGCTGGACAGTTCTGGCTCACATTAAGGTGAGGGTTTAAGTACAGCAGTGAGAAGCATTGGAACATCCCATCAGCTCCCATTAGCTGTGTTCATGTCCCACCATCACGTCATCAGAGCAAGGTTTCTGACAGCTCCCTCTGGGCAGGCTCTGTGGTGTTAAGGCAACCTGCAGTTTGGAACGTGATGAAGGGAATTGTCAGTCAGAGTATCAGCTCTGCCCAGCCTTTAGTTCTGTTTTTCCTGGTGGCATAAGACTGCTCTGGGCAAAGCCAAGCCAGCCCAGGCTGTGCAGACCACAAGGGGGTAACAAGGCTTGTGGTTGCTCAGCTGTACTTCCCTTTGGCTGGGAAATCCCTGTTTTCAGTGGTGTCCCCTTGGTTCCAGCAGATCAGGTCACCTCCATTGAAGTGGGTGGAAATGAGACCCAGATCACCCTCTACTCGCTCCATCCCAACAAAGTGTACAAAGTTCGGATTGCAGCCAGCACCAGTGTGGGATATGGGGCCCCTTCCGAGTGGACCCAGCATCGGACTCCTGACAGAGACAACCAGACACATGGTAGGAGGCTGGGGAATGCCTGGGATTTGGGGCAGGGTGTGGGGAACTTAAGGCATTTTCAGAGATACTTGCTTTCCTTTGGGTATTACAACCATTGGTTTTTGTGAGACCAAAGTGCTCACCTTTACCTTGCTGCTCAGCAGCCCCTGTACATCTCACTGCTTGCCTGGGCAGTGGGGCTTTGCACCCTCCATGTGCAGCTGTGAAAGTTCTTAAAAAAAAAAAGCAAGCAAACAAACAGAACTCCAGATCCCAATATTATGACATTTGGGAGTGAATAGACAATTCTGCCAAACAGAAACGAGCCCATGCCAGACTCCAGTAGTGGTTAAAGATGGTGATACCTCAGAATACATTGGGAAACCCCCATAGTGGCTTTGTGACATTGTTGTTTCCTGTATCACCCAGCTGGGAAAGTCAGTGGTAGAGTGTGACTGTCCCACTCTCCACTGTCGGGGAGTGGAGACATCCCACTCAGGGCAGCCTTTTCCTCACACTCTTCCCCCACTACTGAGGACAGGGAGGATTCAGTAGACCAGGGAAATGGAGTCATGTGGCTGAATGTTTTTCTCTTGTCTTTTTCTTTCAGTCCCATTTGCCCCAACAGAATTAAAAGTCCGAGCGAAGATGGAGTCTCTCTTGATAACGTGGCAGCCTCCAGCCAACCATGCCCAGATATCTGGATACAAGCTCTACTACAGAGAGGTGGGCCCAGAGGAGTCCAGTGATGAGAGCCCTTTGGATGGTGCTGAAGATGAGAGCTGGGATGTAGGACCCATAAAACTAAAGAAGAAAGTGAAGCAGTATGAGCTGACTCGACTAGGTTAGCTGGCTGCATCTTCCTAGCATTTGGTGTGGAAACCCAGGGCCTGTCTCTTGCACTTAGTAGCATCCCAGGATGCTCCCAAGAGGCTCAGTTGTTTGCTTGACTGGAGATACATAGGGCCAGGACCATCTGAGGTTTTTTAAGAGCATCCAAAATCCTTTCTGGAGTGGGGCTCTTGAGGCTTGTGTTGAGCAGTATCAAAAGCACAGAAATTTCTGATGCCAATTAAGCAGGGATTTTAACCAAGGGTTACCAATATACTTAGTATATGCTAACAAGTGGTTCTTAATTAATTAGTTTTTTTATTGTGTCACTATAAAGAGTGCCGAGATTGAAATCTCCAGTCAGTACAATGGTCTCTCCTTCCCGGTCTGTTTCTAAGGAGCTCCATAATTGCGTGGTGTTTGAAATCTCTCTGTATTAAAGCACAGAGACGGGATAATTCCCAGCATACTAATTTTAGCCCATTATTCTCCTCTACCTCCCACTAAGGGAAAAGGGATGGAAGAGTGAGTGTCCATGACTGGAGAACATCTGAACAGCAGTGAGACCTGCCTGCCTGGCTCACTGCGCTTGGCATTTCCCACAAGGGATTATGTTCCTAACATCTGATTGTATTAATTAATTGATTTGCCCATTGATACAGGATGGAGAGAGAAGAGAGTCATGGCAGATGCATCCTTGAAAGAGGATTTCTGCTTCCTAGAGTTCTTCCGTCCCCCACTTTATGCTTCATCCCTGTTACTGCCCAGTGAGTGGAAACTGTAGAGCGCATGTGTGTCATGCTGGTTTATCTCACACTTGTAGCATATATATTATGCACAGTGTAAAGGTCAGTCTGCAGCACCTGGAAGGACTGTTTGTGCCATCTCTAAGTGGTTTCCCGGCTCTGTCTCAGCCATCTTGCCACTGAGAGTGTTAACAGTGATGAGTTTCTCTGAAGAATTTGGGTCTGTAATTATTGCGCAGAGGAAACCACATGTAAACATCATCACTTGCTGCTCCAACCACTGGCAAGTCAGTCGGTGAAGGGGCTCGGAGTGGGCTGAATTGGTTCCAAATGCTCTGGCATGATGATGCTGAGAAGGCTGCTTGTTCTCCGGTAATTACTTCCTTGAATTTGGGCATCCGTCAAGCCCTAATGGTTTCCGTATGATTTGGCAGCTGTGTATCGGCTATCGCTGTGTCAGGAGCGCAGTCTCGGGTTTCTCCCAGCCCAGGATGTTCCCTCTGCTCCTCTCATGCTGTTGAATGATGTGCTCCTGCACGCATACAGTAAAGGAAGGGGTTAGGAATCTGAGGAAGGCAGGGTGTGTGCACATGAAACAAGGAGGAGTGGTTGGGATTTAGAAGGGTTTAGTTTTATGGCACAGAACTGCCCTGTGCAGGTACTTAGGACTGCAGCTTGTAGGTAGAGCAGGTAGTGGTCTCAGGAAGGACTGGCAGCCCTAATGTGATCTGGGCTGATGGGGAATTAGCTGGGGGGATTTTCCAGCTCATGGATATCTGCCTGGAAAGCACAGCACTGGGAACCTCTCCTAAGATCCATCTGTAAAGACAAATACCCAACACTGTCTCTTGGGATTACCTACAATGATCATTGAGTCCAACTGCCTGGGTACCTCAGTGCTGACCAAAAATTAAAGCAAATTCTGTCCAAATGTCTTTTAAACACTGACAGGCTTGGGGTATCGACCACCTCTCTAGGAAGCCTGTTCTGGTGTTTGAAGTGGTGTCAGGAAATCCCAGTTTGGGCACTGGGAATAACAGGCTGAGCTCAGATGTGGTGCATTCCGTATCAATACAGACAAGGTCCAGAGTGGTCACTACATGTCCCTTGGCTCCACAGCTCCATAGTGTCACTGAAGCCAACGTTCTGCCCCTTATCTTGGTTTGAAACAGAAGACTTCTTCCATCTCATGCTAATCTCTGGAGCAAACTGTGTCTCCTTAGAATGGCTTCACTAATGGTACCTTGTGTCTTACCTGAGAGGTGTGTGCTGCAGTCCTGTGAGAGAGGTAGGCAGCTGGGTAAGGGGACATAGGAAATCCAGCAATTTCATGAGTCTACAAAATCAGAAGGAAGCTATCCTGAATCGCCAGGAGGACTTTTCCCTGAAAAATTCTTAGTGACTTCCATCAATGTTCTAGCACTTAGTCTCTACCAGGGCCATAATTTATGTGAAAAATAAATGGCAGGGATCTGATCCTGTCTTCCACATTCCCATGAAGGAAGATTGCATTCCTCTGGAAGTAATGCTCTTGAAATCAGGGTGTTTTCCCACTTAAAGGAAAGTATGGCTTATGGCACCTGGCCAATATGGGCACCTTGAAACGCTGAGTGAAGCAATGTATTTAGCATATTGGATATATTATGACGCCATCCAGATTAGTGATTTGAAATGATCTGTTCTAGATTATTCTGCTTATATTTAATGTATGATGGAATGCAGTGAAAGACATCTGTTTTCATGCTGCCTACCAGCTTCTTGACAGCTTGATAGAGTTTTATGTCTGCCTGTTCTATGAGCTTGAACATCTGGGCCTGTGTATAAAAGTTGAAGCCAATCGTCTGACTGAGAAATCCAAAATACCCCTATTTTCAGGATGTGAGGTGCTTGATCTTGTAGTCAAGCTCCCCTGGCATCAGGTGTAAGCAGCTGCTGTATTGGTCCTGCCCAGGGATGGAGATGGAGGACTTGACCTTTTCTTCACTCTGTTCTCCAACAGGAGCTGCCCACAGCTGCATTGCATCTGTGAGCTTTTCCTCATTGTTTTGGATCGCACTGTCCATGATGTGCTCGTGTCCCAGTGAAGCCCAGCCCAAAGCTCAGGCAGAAGGAGAGTGTGGTCCTGGCAAGAGATGGGCTGGGGGTTCTTTGTTCTCCTGAACCTGTGGTCCCGGCCCTTTGGAGGTTGAGTGACCCTAGGTCTTATCCCCCTTGTGTGGGTTCAAAACATTCTTCTGTGGCAGGAGAGTGTGGAAATGCAGATCAGGCTGTCTTGGAGGCAGACAAAACTCTGTTTGCTTTTGGGATTCTTTGGGGGAGAAAAATGTGCCTGAACTGTTTTTTATTCTGACCCTGAGCATTTGTTGTGGAGCAGAGAAAGCCTTTGGTAATTGGTACCATCAGCCTCTGGGAGTGTAATCAGGGCAGTAATAATAAAATTGGCATCAATAAGAAAGGTTTCATTCTGCTTATGTTGTCTGGCAAAGAGAGCAGTGATCTGTGAGGGCAGGGAATGAAGAGGCATGTCCCAAATTAACAAACTTCATCAATGTGCTGCAGCCAAGGCAACAAAAGGCAGTGTGGACTGCTCTGGCTGAGCTCCTGAAGGGACTGGCTTAGGCAGTGTCTTCTTTGAGAACTTTATATCTCCCAGGATGTTTCTTTGATTAAACATCTCCATAAAAAAACCCCTCAGATGCTACCGCAGAGAAGCATTTCAGCTGATGAAAGGCTGGAGGAAAAGAGGGAAGTGGATTTTGGACCAGGGCAGCACGGCTTGGAGACAGAGCGCCCTGTCCTGCAGCTCAGTTTGAGATTCCCCACAGTGCAAGGCTCTCTGATGGGAAGAGTGTGCAATGAGGACCCTCAAGTTTCTGGTGTGGGTTTTCTGTGCACTGTTGCTTTTCTAATTGCAAATTGGGAAGCTCTACTGTGGAGGCAAAATAGACACCATACAATAAAGGCTGCCAGTGGCTTAATAGGGCGTTTGAGGAATTGCTGGAAGGAAGATCCTCACAGCAGTGAATAAATCAGAAAGGACTTCAGGAACAGGAGGTGCATTTTGGGGGAGGAGAGAATGTCCTCAGTCCTCAGGAATAAACAGTGCAGTGCAGTGCAATCACTTCCATAGTGGAGAGAGTAGTCAGCATGTGTAGGTTTCTTTAGTAGTTTGCAAGGGAGGAAGATCTAGAGATCCTGAGTAGATGTGCTGCAGGCCAGGACACTGGTCAACCCTTGAGGGCTGGGGCAAGTCCATTTCCTGCTGATAATTTCTGTCAAAAGCAAGGGGAGAACCAAAGAGCAGCTGTGTGGATAACATACACCAGCTGTGAGACAGTGTTTGTGTGTGGGAAGTGTGTAAGTGGAAGGGGGACTTCCTGCTGTAATTTAGGTATTAGGTGATATTTATTTAGGTATAAGGTAACAAATGTATTTATTGTGTTCAAGCTACTTTCTTGGATGGTGACAAAAGCTGGTGGGATCAAAGAAAACATGTCTGACTGGGGAAAGTTGGTGACAAAAATAACCCAAGGTAAACCCTGATTGATTTTTCCAGCTCCTGGGAAACTGTATGAGGTGAAGCTGGTGGCATTCAATAAGCATGAAGATGGCTACGCGGCAGTTTGGAAGGGCAAAACAGAAAAGGCACCTGTGACAGCAGTAGGTGAGAAGTGCCCTTCAGTTGTTGTCTGTCTCTTCTGCTTGGCACATGGCTTCAGAGGAAGGGTAAGAGGGGTAACAGAAGATGAATTTCAAAAAGGACAATACCAAAATAGGGAAGGTCATAACATAAGGGAACTTCCTTTGGCAGTCATTGCAAAATGCATTGGAGGAATTTGGAAGGAGAGAAGGGAGCAAAATATCCCCCTTCTCATTAGGGTTGTTCTTCTACTGGTGTGAGTGGCACTGCTGTCATGTACATCTCCACTTCTCTTTTTGTGCTGCGCCGTAGATCCCCCTGTGCAGAAGGGGCCTCCGCTGCCTCCAGTCCAAGTCTATGCAGAGTCCAACAGCTCAACCTCCATATGGCTCCGCTGGAAGAAACCGGACTTCACAACAGTCAAAATAGTCAACTACACTGTGCGCTTCAGCCCCTGGGGCCTGAAAAACGCCTCTCTTGTGACGTACTACACCAGGTAAAGAGGGGTGCCAAGGGTTCATCTGCCATGTGTTGTTCATGGCAGGAATGAACATGGGGCAGGAGGAAGCTGCATGGAATTTCCAGAACTTAGCAAAATCCTGGATGTTTCATATGCTTGGAATATCTGCTATGGTCACAGATAATGTTCAGAACTGCTGAGATGTGGCAGTTCTTGGGACTTGTCTTGACTTGAATACCAAGGAATTGTTTACTGGTCTCTGCATCTTTTATTGCTGTGGTTGGACCTTACACACTTGTTAACAACCGGGTACAATTACGCATTCATGATCTGTGAGATGGTCCTCACAAATTTGGTCTACAAATTGCTAGAGTTTAAACAGTTTTAATAATTTGGGGATGTATTTTACATCTGAATACTCATGTCCATTTTTAGCCTCTAACCAGGCTGTTTTCAACTTTTCCCTGCAAGTACATCAGAAATGATCTTGGAGACTGGGAACTGCTTTACTCTGTCCCTGGGAGCTGAGTGTTCTTGCATTCACATGGCTGCAGGAGCTTTAGGTGGAAAATCAAATACTCTCAGAGTTAGGATGATCTCTTAGAGTGTTCCTGGTGAGGTGTCAAGGTGACATGGGAGAACCCTCAGGTGTTCATGGCCTCATGCTGTGTCCTCTCTCTCCAGCTCAGATGAAGACATTCTCATTAGTGGGCTGAAGCCCTACACCAGGTATGAGTTTGCTGTGCAGTCCAACGGTGTTGGCATTGATGGGCCCTTCGGCAGCGTGGTGGAACGCTTCACCCTGCCTGACCGTGAGTGTTTATGGGAACCAAATCCTCATTTCTCCTGGCTTTCCTTGAGTCTCTATCAGATCTCTCCTAATGTGCCCCTGAGAGATGTGATCTTAGACTCTGTCTAAGTTCTGATGGCCTTGAGTACATGCTGGGAGGCCCTCTGGGGGCAAATGCTCTACTCCTCTTCTGCTGCTCAGGCTGGGTCTTTATTTGTCTCTGCCAGGCCCCTCCACTCCTCCGTCTGACCTGCGGCTGCACCCTCTCAACCCCTACGCTGTTCAGGTGCACTGGTGCCCACCTGTGGAGCCCAATGGCATCATTGTGGAGTATCTCATCCTGTACAATGCCAACAATACGCAGCCAGATGACATGTGGACCTTGCTGACACGAGAAGGTGAGCCTCTTCCAGGTACCGTAACACCCCAGAGTCCTCCTGCCTCCTCCCCTGCCTCTGTAGCCCTGGTTGCTCAGTCCTGCTGCCTTGATTTCTGCCTTACTTTGAGCACAGACAAGTATTCAAGAGCTCATCCTGCCAGTTCTCTTGAAGCATATGCTGGGCCCGGTCATAGCGGAGAGTCCAGGGACATGGCTACTGAGAGACAGGAAATCATACATGTCTGGGGCTGAAATAGCCATTATCATCCAGGAAATATCCCACAGATACAGGCTGGCAGCCAGTTACTCCTAGAGAAACATGTGCCAGCAGCATCTGTATTGTCGGATCTGTAAGCAGAAAGTTCATTATTACTGAAGAGGTGTATGAAATGCACAAAAATGTCACAAAATCCCTCACTTCTGAGGATCCAGCAATTCCACAGCTGCTTTGCTGCAGCATCTGAATACTCTTGAAACAGCACATTTTAAACCTCTTTTGGTTTGCTTTTGGTCAGGAAACATCTTCAGCACTGAAGTGCATGGCCTGGAAAGTGATACCAGGTACTTCTTCAAGATGGGAGCAAAGACAGTGGTGGGATCCGGTCCCTATTCCAACGTTAAGGATGTGCACACCCTCCGGGAGAAGCTGTCTGGTATGAATTCCACCCTTACCCCAGGGCATTGGGGAGACTGTGATTTGTCAGCAGTGACATTTCTGTTTGCCAAGCAATTGCCTGGTGTCGCTGTGTAGGATGCGAGATAGGATTCTCTGCAGGGCAGTGCAGAGGATCACAGCAGAGCCCTCAGATGTGCAGATTGAGAACCCATCCCACAGCCAAACTTCATCTCTTCCCCATCCTGATTCATCTGGAAGGGCACGTGCAACCCGCATCTTGCTGTAGCATGACATTAATGAATATGCATAGATGCCAGTTTGCTTTAAGTTGCTCTAAATTGCCACTGCCAAGGAGTCTTACTGGTTTTTGTGTATAGAATCAGAACCATAGAACAGTTGGGTTAGAAGGACCTTTTAAACCTGTTTGTTTTAGTACAGCTGGTGCTTCTCTGAACATGAGAAACTTTGTACCTTCTTCCCACTAGCAGCTGAAATGATGTGGCTGTCCTTCCTTGCCCTCCTAGATGTCCTGGATATCCACTCTGTGACGGGGATCATCGTGGGAGTGTGCCTGGGGCTGCTCTGCATTCTCTTCTGCATGTGCGCCAGCTTCCGCAACAGCAAGCACAGGTGGGTGTCACCTCAGGTAAAGGAAGCTGCTGTGGAAGGAGACAAAAACACTGTGAGCTGTATGCCCTGTTCGGCTGGGCTGCTTGGCATGCAGTGTAGGACACAGTTAATGCACAACTTGGATCTGTGGATGGATAAGGAGCATATTTAGTATAATTTTTTCACTGATTTATTTTCTCAGTAGTTTCTCTTCAAATTGCATTCTTAGACTAGTAGGGGTTTTTTTTAGAGAAAGAAAATGCCCAAGAAAATGGAAGAACCAGTTTATTACCTGTGTCTGTTAGTGTGGGTAGTATTTTGCTTCGGAGATTGCACAGCTCTGAGGATGTTTGGAAATGGTTTGTTAACTTCCAGCTGAGAAAATGATGAAAAACTTCCCAGTGAATGACAGGCTGGTTTAAGGAGGATTGGATGCAGCCCAAAGCCCCCTGCTATCCCAGGGGTCTGAATCCAGCCACAAGCATTTGGAAAGACCATGAGCAGAAAACAGCTTAGTTGTTCACATGAGCTTTGAGCTCACAGCAGATTTCAGGACTAGGAACAAGCAGCTTCTGAAGTCTCATCCTAATGTGGCCACTGAACTTTTCTGTCCTGTTGCATCTCTAACCTGTAAAGCAGAGGTGACAGGAGTGACACAGCTCCCCATGGGCCAGGGTTAGTAAGCACCTGCTCCTGCTGGAACTCAGGGTGTCTCCTGCCCTTGGGGTTTGCTGGCAAAGGGAGAGCTTTGCATCCCACAGTGGGATTTGTCTGAGTTTTGGCATTAACCAAGGTGGTGCAGAGATATATCTGCAGTGAAAGGTGTTCGAGTGGGATGTGAATAAAGAATATCCCCAGGAGTGGCAGGGCAGGGCTTGTGCCTAGTCGCTTCCACAAGGACCAGCTGAGATGTCAACTCTTGCTCGTTTTCCCTCAGGGAGGCCCTACCAGGCGTGGATTCCCAGGCTGCTGGCAACCACACATACTACCACCGGAGCAGGCAAGGGGTGGCCTCTCCCAGTGCCACCTTGGACTCACATGAGCTCGAGTCCCTCATGTCCCCGCTCCCGGAGGATGCGCCCTTGCCCCTGGGGGACATCACAGAGCTGACAGAAGTGCACAGCCTCATCCACAAGAGCCTCCCTGAGGACATCGTTCATGGGAAGAGGAAGGTAAGGACCCATGCACGTGGTGACTGGGTTTCCACCCTTGGCCAGAGCCTTTGTTTGGTGCGTGGCTGCTGGGAATCCTGTCCTGGCTCTGCAGTGTCAGCAGTCTTGGCTGCAGGCTGGTGCTAGGCAGTCACACATTTCTTCTCTCTGTAGAACTTGACTGGGTCAGCCTTGGCTGTTGGATATAATTTGGGATCCCTGTGCCATCTACCACCCCTTTCCATCTCGTGGGACAGTGACTCCTCAATCTGAGAAGCTGCTGCCAGACTTGGTGCTGCAGAAAGCTGTGGTATTCCTGTTGCTGTGGTGTGTGGATGGTGGGAGGAAGTGTGAGGTCTAGAGCAGACACATGGCCTTCCAGGATTCTCTTTTGCTTGGACTAAAAGGAGCTGTCTCCATAAATAGTGTGATCACTGGAATACTCTTGAAGATAAACAAGAAGTGAAATTGTGGGGGTTTTGTGAACCTTATTTTTTGAAGTAGTCTTTTCCTGCCCTGCTTGGTTTGTGTGACACTGCATTGTCTTTCATTCCTCCCTGTCTGTTTCCTCTTTCAAGCTTGCCTGAAACATTTCATTCCATTAGGGAACCTTTAATTGGCCTAATTTAGTTAATCAGTTTATGTCTCTCTTTGTAGCCCTGGGAGAGCATGTAAAGTAATTAGGAGGTTCAGTAAAACAAATGCATTGTGAGCATGTGGGATTTCACGTATGCATCAATGATGTGCTCGTGTGTCACTGGAGGGAAGGTGAGTTCAGGTACCTGGCTGACCACGAGCCCTGTCCGTGCTGCTAGAGGCAGTGCAGATGTGATCTTTTGGAAACACAAAGTCTTCTGCTGCTTTTAGTAGCTTGTGAGCTGAAGCCATCCCGTGCCTGTGGCCATCCCTGCATGCTGTGGCAGATCAGCGCTCAGCTGAAGGAGAGGCTGTTTGTTTGCAGCCAAGCCACATCTCTGGATTTTGGTGGAATGTGGCTGCCTGTCTGGATCCAAGCCAAAGAGTGTGAGGAATTTCCTACAGCTCTTTCAGTTAAATAAGGAACAAATGTTTTCAGTGATGGGGACTTACCCCTGAGAACAGATCAGGGTCAGAGGAAGTTCCCTTCTTTGTGAGGCCTTTCTGGAGGCAGCATATCCAGATCTCTCTTCCAGAGCAGCAATCCTGCCTGTAAGGGCTTACACCAAGAGTTGTATATGTGCAAAGCAGGGGCTGGAGGGGACAGTGCCAAGGCCTGGCCCCTCGAGGCTCAGCCTGAAAACTTGGGGCCTTCAGAGTGGGCAGTGCCCAGCAGCAGAGTTACAGTCACAGACCAAAGCTTTGGGGAGACAGACAGTTCTGGCTGTAGGGTCTCCATAATTGGATGGGGAAAGGCCATTGAGAGATAAATTCACTGAGGATTTTTTTTTTTTTTTTTTGGATGGATGTGGATTGGGAAGCAAGGGTCACTGGGAAGCAGCCACCCGGAGAGCAGCGTTGTCATCCATGCCGACCAGGAGGGTGACCTGGCAGGTGGAGGAGATCGAGTGGTGGTCGGGAGCAACAGGCTGTTGTTGCTGGGAGCGGGCACTGGAGGGAGATGTACTCCCATGTAGAAGACCCTGCTCCCTGCACTGCCCCGTTCCTGCTGGAAGTGCTACCTGAGCACTATCACTTCCTCTCTGTACTCTGATGTGTATAATCAAGTGTGAAAGGAATATGACCTTTATGCTGCAGTGGCCAAGAGGCTCCATGTCTGGCTGGTGATGTGATGTTACCTGGCTGGGCAGGTCTCAGGTACGTGGCCAGAGTGGTGCACACATACCTGGTGCCCAGTGTGGATGTAAATCAAGTTAGGAGCAGTTGTGAGTGTGTGCATCTCCTTACTTATACACAAAATGCCACTAGTCGAGGCTGTGGAGTAGGTGTGGGTGTCCTGTGTGCTGCAAATAGCTTCCCCCAGAATCCACTGAAGCTGGAAACCCCCAGGGACCCTGCCTGGAACAGAGTGTTGTGGGAGCTTTGCACCCTGCAGTGACCAGCTGCCTTTGTTGCCTTCTCTTTTCTTCTCTCATGCTGTGTGAAGTTGGGGCCGTGAAAACCCACGGCAAGGAATACAAGAGAGCCACAGGAAGGAGAAAATCATAGTGGAAGGAAATTCCTGTCCAGCCTGGCAAGGGGAAGCTCCCCAGGGTGTTCTAGGTCAGATACTGTGACTTGAAGTCCTATTCACTGAAGAGAGGGAATGAGAAATGTCTCAAGGATCCCTTTTGTTTAGCAGCATATCATGTCGCCACAGAGCTGGGGATGTTGGCTGGGACAGACCCTTGGGCTGAAGCTACTGTCACTGCAGGGCAGGTTTGTGTAGCTGTGGCCTCCAGTTGCCTGCTTGTCCCTCTGTCCTCAGGTTACGCTCCTAAAACCTGGTTTGTGTCGGCTGGTTGGCACTTGCATTGGCTGCTCTGTGCCTGCAGGCTGTTCCTGTGCTGACTCATTACTTATCATTCCATGGATTATTCTTTATTGCTTTTATTCTTGTGGCAGCCTGAGGTTCCAGTTGAGATTGGAGGCTCCATGTTAGATGCAAAGAAGGGACTGTCCTCATGCCATATGGAGTCAGAAGTGACTGAATGTCATTCTGTAGGTGTGGGGACTGGAGAACAGACTGAGGGCAGGAAATCTTGAAAACCCTGAGATTGGAACTGATTTCTGCAAAGAATTGTAGGCAAGGGTTGCAAGATGTCCCCTTGATCATTTTCAGGTCAAGATATCAGTTCCTTTGAACTTAGGGCTGTGATCCTCTTGAGCTGTTACACACAGTGCTGGAGGTGCAGGACGGTGCAAGTGGAAGGTGGGACAGTCCCAGAGGAACCTCCTGGCCCAGCTGTCCCTGCCTGCAGGACAGCAAGGTGCTACTGCAGCCAAGGTGTTGGCACGGGACCCCTCTGCACGGCCACAGCACCATTAGGCAATAGTACACTTGGCCATTCAGTGGACTATTTTCCTTCCTTTATGTAAGTTTCCAGTGGTTGCACACAAGGATTTCCAAATACACTGACAAGTGATTTTCCTCTCTTACTCTCTTCCCCTTGCAAGCACCCCCCGGACTGATGCCCTCAGTAGCCCCATTATAAATGACACTGTCATGCATAGGCTGTGGTGATGCAGCTCTGTCTCCTCTGACAGATGGACTGAGGATGATAAAATGGCTCTGCTCCAGACATCTCTGTCACTGCTGCTTGTGGGCCAAGCAATTTAAAGGGTGGGGGAGAATGTTAAAAAGCATCTGCTTTCCATGGAAGACTTCAGCTTTTCATTGAATGAAGCCAAACCCAAGCATTTTGGCTTGGAAATGTTTGCTGTTGTGCTTCTTTTGAGCTGGTCTTCCTTGCTTGCTGCCCTGCTCCTTCTGTGTGGGCCTCCTTCCCACAGAACTGCATTTCCCACAAAGCATCCCCGTGACTTGGAGAGCAGAAGCTGTAACACATCAGGGAACTTGGATTTACCCGGGTTGTTTGTCAGTTTTGTGTTGAAATTTTTCTGCGTGGAAAAGAAGTCCCAGTGTTTTCAGAGAAGCCTCAGAGAAGAGCTGTGCTCCTGGTGACAGTGAGCAGAGACTTCTCTATCTGCTGGGGAGAGGTCTGTGTTGTGTTGTATCCCAGCTGCGGGCAGGGATGTTGCTGTGTTTGCGTGACACGGAGCTTTCCCGCTCCCACTCGCTGCTGTTCAGCGACGAATCCCTTCTCTCTGCTGTTCCACTCTCAAAAGCTGGGCACATTTGAAATGTCCCCAGCCTCATTTTGCACAGGGCTTCAAGCTACTTTAAATAACCATCCTCAAAAAACAGGGAAGGTTTCAAGTTGGACTTTTGCTGTGTGTTCATTCTCAGCTCATATATTTGCATCAAATCATGACTTGTCACTGAGAAGGTAACATGATCTAGGCACGTTTTTACCAGTCGGAGTTTCTGTAAAAAGGCTAAAATGAAAAGCCTTGTTTGCTTTGATAAGGATTTAGCTGTAATAGAAATGTCTTTTATTGGAAGATGTTTTTATTAGTTTTCATTCTTGTGTTTGCAGGGAACCGACAAAGAGATTTTCCCCCCTTTAAATTAGTATTAGACTGACACTCCTTGCTCCTTGCCTTCAATACTCTGTTGCAAAAACCAAGAGAACATTTCCTTCCTTCAACCACCCACTAGCTCCCCTTGAGTAAAAAGAAATAGTATCATTTCTTACACCAAAAAATGCTACTTAAAAAAGCAGCAGAGCTTTCAGGCACACAGGATTTCTTCAGGTCTGTGATAAAAACAGTCCTAGAGTTAATTGCTGCTGCCCAGCCTTGGAGACTAAGCTCCAAGAGGGATTTGTCTTTTGCTTTTTTTTCCCCCTCTCAAACATAATGTGCTCGAACAACATGTGGGACACAGGCCATGTTGTGTGGCTGATGGTTTTTTCTGTTTGTTGAAAGTTGCAAACTGGTACAAAACAAGTTTGTTCTTCGTTGCAGCCAATTTCAGCCAGAGCTGAACAGGCTGTTCCCAGAGTCATCAAAACCTATGTAAACATGGCAGATTGACATTTCCGCTAACAGATGGTCCATGGGGGATTGCAGTAGAGCTGCCTGTTTCTTTCCACTTTTTTTGGTATTCACAAGATGCCTGCAAGAAGGTTTTCGAGTTTGCTCTGTGTGTGTGTGTCTGCGTATGATGCTCGGATCTCTCTGATGGCAAATATGCATGCAGGCATCTCTAACAGGACACACATTTGGTGCATGTGTGCAGATTTGTGTAGGTTCAGTGCTGAAATTTGCTCAGTATTTGCTCAGTAACGTATGTTCCTTGGAAGAGGCACAGAAGCCATCAGTCAGGGATGTAGCTGCAGAAAGCCTTTCAGATGGCAGCAGAAGCAAATTGAACACACTCCTTGAGCACTCGCATGTGGAGATGTTCCTTATTGTGAGCTCTCTGTGATCGCTTGGTTGATTTCTCGCTATTAAAGCGTAGTTTAATGGTTGTCCACTTAGAAACAGAGCAATTAGGGAAGGCTTTTGACTCAGAATATATTGTTGAGGATTGCAGAGAGAGAAATGGAAAAGACACTGCCTCAAGCATCCACATCTAAATTAGCAAATGCTTGATAGTCACAGCACTGGGCTTGGACATCAATGTTCTGCAGGGTGTTGGCATATCAATGAGGTCTTTCACTATTTGTTTGCTAAAAATTTGCTCCTGAGGCAGCAGCAAAGCTCCTGTGACTTGGAGGTGGTGCTGGGATGTAACATAGCTCTGCCTTCCACAAGGTGTTGAGCCATTTGGGTGCCTGGGTGAGGGTGGACAGAGGGCTTGGGAGCAACTCCGGCTGCCCTTCAGCACACGCGCAAGCGCTTCGGTGTCCTTCTGCCAGCCCTGGCAGCACAAGGTACCATTTGCTTCTTGCTAAATAGCTGACTTAGGAATGCCTGGCTCACATACAACATCTGGTCCTGTATTTCTACCTAATTTTCAGCCAGATGGACCGAGACACAAGGAGGTCAAATGACTCACCCAAGGTCAGGCTGATGTCAGAAATCTCCTCGCTGTCTCGGCTGGACTTGCACTACGTTAGCAGTTATTGGAATAGATTTGGCCTAAGGAGCAGCCACATATGCAGAGCAGCATCCTGGGCTTCTCCTGCTGGCAGTGAGCAGTTGAGGGTCAGTGGGTTTGAATAGACATCCAGTGTATCTTCACCCTACACAGCCATTGTGCTCACACCACCAGTATTCTGTGTGCATGTGTGCACTTGCTGTTGTCAGATCAGGATTTTCTCCCCTTCTTCTTTGCATCAGCCTCTCTTCTACCCACACAACATGTAACATCTGTGGAACAAGGCCAGAGATAATGGGCCTGTGTGGTCCTTAAATCTGTGTGTGTGTGTATGTGTAGATGTATGTGAATACTAGCAAGGCTCAGCTCAGGTACATGCAGGACAGCCCAGTAAAATCAAAACCTGGAAAAAGAGTACTTTTCTGCCTGTGAACTAGTAGTCTGAGCTGTTAAATAACTTCAGCTCTTAAAGACACACATTTCCCATACACAGAGGTGTGCATTCAACAGTTTATTGCAAGGGGAAGCTGAAAGAACCCAGAACAAATTGCGTTCAGCCCATATAATTTAATTAGATCTACAAACAAGGTAACACTGGTTGCCCAGGGGATTTAAAGCTGAGCTAAGAATTGCTTGGTGGTCTGTTACAAAAAAAAAAAAAAAAATTTAAAAAAAATTAAGGCCCCCAATTTTGTGCCTCTGTGTTGATGGGGAATGGCAGAGTGTTTTCCCGAGTCCTGGCTTGGTACAGGAGCTCTTGTCTGTGCTGCAGAGTGAGTGGTTTAGCAGAATCTCCAGCTCTTACTGGAGCACACAAGGCAATGCCCACAGGTGAGGATCTTTCTCCATGCTGTGGAGCATTGCTTGTGCTGAAGCAAAGACTCTGGTATTCATCTCCAGATTTCCCTGTTCCTTCCCAGCTCAGTGGTATTTTTCAGTAGGCTCGTTCTGCTCTGGGCTGTTGCAGCTTTGCAGGGAGCTGATTCCAGTGGACCTCTAAATGATATCTGTGCTATGATATACCTGTTGGCCTCACAATTTGAGAATCAGTGGAAAGCCCCTTATGCAACCAGTTGTGAAGCATCTGGCATCTTTTATCCGTGTGTTCTGCATCAGCCCATGTAACAGCAATAAACCCAGTTCTAAGGCAGTGACTGTGTGAGTCCACTGCAGAGCATTTTTATTTTGATGCTATCAGACGTGTCCTCCACATTTATGGTATTTTCCCAACTTGCACTTTGCTTTTTCAAGCTGCTTCTCATTTCAGATGTATGAGGATAAGAATCTGTGTCTGTGATAACTGGATCTTTTCTCCTCCCACTTTTCCCCTGCAGTCTTCATGGAATAAATCAGCCAACCAGGCCTGGACCAACAGCATCACCAGATACGGGGACACCATCACCAAAGAGCCTCTCTCTGCTGTCAATGGGTCACTGAGGCTCCCTTCCAGCGCAGGGCAGAAGCTTCTCTTACAAGCCCTGGTTTATGATGCTGTGATGGTGGGTGTCTTTGTTGACTTGTGTGTTCTGATGTGGGTTTTCCATTTATGTCTCCATCTCCCTTTCTCCTTTTTGCAGCCCCTTTTTTGTGGGCTTGTTCTTCTGGGGTCAGAAGCTCGGTTGTCAGCAGGGTTGTGGCAGTCCTGGTTCTCGAGGATCTGGAGCCAGACACCAGCAGTCTGCTTGGAGTCTTTGCTGTGACTGTGCAGCAATCAGCCCGAGTGAGTTAGGAGCTGCAGTGCTCAGCACAGTCACTAAGATCTACAGCATGCTTTCCTGACAGAGGGATTGCATTTTTGGCTGTAAAAGGAGTCAAAGATCAAGGATTGATTTAAACTCCCTTCTCCAAATAGGACAGTGTAATCTTCACTGCACTTGTGTTCTTTATGTGGGTGCATAGACTGGGAGGAAATCCTATTTCTGATATTGCATCATTGGAATAAATATGCACTCCTGTGTTTGGGAGAGTGTACAAGGATTGGGATGTTTTAGCAAAGCAAGCTGACACCTGCTCAGGCTGACTGTGTACCAGAAGATTTCTTTGGTTATTCTTTTAAAAAGTTCATTCACCCCCCCAGCAAATACTTCTAAGTAACCTACCTATGTTTCCTTCCTAGACAGTGGTGTGAAAATCAATTATACACAGGATGTAATTAAAATTGTGGATAGAGTTAAGACAGTGTTTTACAGCCCAATAACAGGGCAGCATTTACAGCACAGCTTACCCATCAGAGTTTGTCAACAAAAGAGAAAAGTGTTAAAATATGTAAATGATGCTCAAAATTGGCTTCAATGGAAAGCGCAAATTACACAGGGGATATCACTTCCATACTCTGAATTGTCTTCTTGCTGCTACACACACTCAGCCCAGAATCTGAGCGTTGACTGCCTAGAGAGCTCTTTGTGAGCTTCTACAATAATTTGTCTGTTAAATTATTAAGTGATAATCTCGCAAAATGACCTGCTTGTCAGCCAGATTTGTGGAGATCTGTAGCCCAAACTCCATTTAAGCACTGCGGAGCAGAACTTACTGTTTTCTTTCTGAATTAAAGTGCTTGAAATTACACAGACTTTTGCAGGCTGTGACCAGGGCTTTAACAAACACACACTTTGTGATATGTAGCCAAAATTAAATGAGGAAAGTGAAGGGAGCCCTGGTATCTGTCTCAGAAGCCAGTTTCCTACAGTGCTGCCCACTCAGCCTCTAGAAATCTGGCCCTTAATATGGAAACAGACTGGTGAGATTTGAAAATTGTGGTCTTTGACAGAGGCTTGGAGGAATGGTTGCTCCAGCCTGCCAAGAAACTGTGAGCAAATCACTTCACTCCCTTGGGACTTGCTTTCTCAAACGTAAAATAGAAATAATGATTCTGAGGTGATTTGAGTTGCTTGTTAAGACTTAAGCCCTGAGAAACGTATCAAGATAATGCTTAATAGAGGCATGTGTACATCCCATTGCACTCAGTGGGATTAAAAATAAATATATTTCAGTGCTTGGTTTGGTCACCACCTCAATTATCTGAATTTCACTTACTTTACCTTTTTTTTTTTTTTTTTAATTTCCCCCGTGTTTGATAACAGAATGAGGCAAAGAAAAGCCACCTGCCAGCCAGCCTCCACCAAGTAGAGGCAGATGTCATTGTCCATTCTGATTTTTCAGCCTCTGACAGAGACTATGACTCCAAGCTGCACACCCTGGAGAGTGAAGAGACAGAAATCGAGGACCAGGAGCCTGAAGAGCTCCCCTTGGGAGAGCTGGCTCTTCCCGTCTTTCCCAGTTCCCAGCAGGACACTGGCCAAGTGTTGGTAGACTGCATGGACAATTTGGAGACTCAGGCCCAGGCTGAGCTGCTCTGTACCGACACAAAGACTGACAAACCAGGGGCTGTTTGCATCCGTGGGCTCACCAATGGCTTCCACAGGCATGGGGAAAGTCGGGATTCAGTGGAGAGTGGAGGTTCGGACTCCATCCAGGAAGGCAGGGGTGATATGCAGCCAGGCAAGTGCCAGTTGCTATCCACGGCACCTGAGGAGGCCCTGCTCTGTAGTAACTCTGGTTTAACCAGTCCGTCCTCAGCATCTGAGAGCATGGTACATGTCCACAATCACAAAGAGTGAACTGATCTGATTTTAATCACAGCAGAGCTGAAGCACAAGGAGGGCCTGTCCCTGTGAGGTGCTGCCTGCCCTCGGCTTGCTGACCCCAGCAGGAGCTGGGCAGGTGCAGCATCTCATCAGAGGAGGGCTTGGACCTGTCAGCTCTACAGAGGCCTTCAGGAAGCCAGGTGGGTTGGTAAGGGCCTGTCTTCTTCCCACTAAAGCTGATGAGGAACTGGGTGTTGGTGGGAGCAGGACTGAGCCGTCTGCCAAAGTCTAGTGTGGAACCACAATGGAACAGAGCCTTCTGCGCTAGGCTGGGGCTATCACTTCACCAGAGCCCTCGAGGTGACTGGCAAGATGTCGTTTAATGCTGGGAAGTGGCGAAGTGCACCGAGCGATCCTTCTCAACTGCCTCTTCCTCGGAGAGTGCCCAGGCATTGCCGACTGCCTGGCAGCATCGGGATGGATTCTGACACAAGAGTCCCGGGAGGGGGCGGAAGCCCTGGAAACAAAGGCAGTGAGCTGTAAGCACCAGCCTTTTCTGCCCTCCCGTGGTTAGAAGGATTACCAGGCTCTCTGTGTGCACTACCGCAGTAACTACTACTAGCAGGCTGATGTAGTGGCCTTTTATTACACACTCTACGAGTGCCTCTAGCAACTTGTACTATATAGAACCTTCTGCAGCGTCTGGGTCGTTTTACCAACCTGGGCTTTGTTTTATGTCGGTTCTTGTACCTAATATTTTAGGTACACATCTGTCCTTTTAATGTACAACATGTATTTTTATTTCCTTGGAACATCTTTATATTATTTAATTTTATAGAGTGAAATAGTGTGTGGTATAGAGTAGCATTTTTACTACTTCTCTCTTTCCTTATTTTTTCCTCCCTAACAACACAACTACCTCATGTCTGTTGGAGAAAAAAAAAAAAAAAAAAGAAGCAGATCTACTCATTTGTTATAGTCCATTATAGGTTTTAACTTATTCTTATACTGCCTTTTTCTAAAGAATATGTTTGCACTGGTTGTTGACTCTTCTTTAACACAGTGCTGCAGATCTGATGTCTCTCTTGCTCTGTTTCTTTGACACCTTCCCTACAGCCAGAGAGTTAGGTTGTGTCTCTCTGTAGGACTGTTTTGCAGCAGCTGCCAAAGGAGACTGCTTTAGCTGGCAGGATGTCGATCCATCTTTCCTCAACAAGCTTATACTAACAAAGAGAAAGAAGAACCAGCAATTGCAAAAGTAACTTGTGATATTGGGGCCATGTATTTCTTTTCTCTTTTTTTGGGTGCCCATGTGGAGACATCTCAGATGGTTTTGATTTACAGAGAGCAGCTCAGCCTTCTGTAAGCAGTGGATTTGCTGAAAGCTTTGGATGAGCAAGTGAAGTTTTCCAGTCACTTCTGATAGACCTGGCTGAAGTGCTTTTGGGTGGATTTTTTTCTGAAGAGCAGAGCACCACCAGAGCTTTAAAATGAAAATTCAATCTTTGGTCTCATACTAGTCAGTCTGGCTTGAAAATCATCCAGTGACTTTTCCTGCTGATGCTGTTTGCTTACTGCTGACATGTCTCTCAGCCTGGCCCTGCTAGGGGTAGACTTTTCTCTACTCTTTTTTAACCTTTGTCATGCTCCAGGCTTGCAGGGTTTGACTGCAAATGCTACAGATTGGACCAGCTGCTCAGAGGTAACAAGGATCAGTAATTCTGTTCATGGGTGCTTGGTAAATGTTCTGCCTTCTTGGAGGATTCAGACATCTGACCATTTGTTTAAAAAGCAAAGAAAAAGATGCCCACCTTCCTCCTTTCTTACTAAAATTCTCCCCAGGGTATATGGGGAAACTGTGTGCCAACTTGAGATTCTGTAAAAGACCTTAGATTTTGTTTTTCATGGTGACTGCTGGGTGGAGGTACCACTGCTTGCAGCATGGAGAACTTTACTTCAGCAGCACCCTGCAACCCTTTTAGCTCCTAGCTCTTCAGCAGAGGAGAACCTCCAAGCCTCCATGTACCCTTATGGGAAGGATATTGGAGCTTTCACCTCTCCCCAAGTGGCAGGATCTCCTCCCAGTATGTCACACTGTTCTGGTAACTGGCTGTATTTCCAGTCATTGTGCTTGTTCTGTTTCTCCAGTTGTTGCTTGGTGTCTTGAGGAGTCTCAGAAATGCTGTTCCGTGCTCTGAATAGCCATGACTCTGGAATGCTGTGGGACAGGGACTGGAAATCAGTGCCAGTGAGCAGGCGAAGGCAGGAGTTGGTGTGTGTATGCTACTGCAGCAAGGAGCTAGAAAGGCAAGGAAACATAACTGGGCAGAGGAAGTGTGTAAATAACCTCCAGAACCCACTGCCACAAGACTTTGAAACTCATGGCATTAGCAGGGTTACAGGTAAGGCAGTGAAGTGTTATTGCAGGCAATAAGGGCAATTCCCAGTTCTCTGGGAGCGGATGCAGTCACAGAGGTACAAACCCTCCAGCTGGGAAAAGTCAGGCACTCACTGTGGAGGGTCAGGGGACATTGTGCAGGTCCCAGTTAGTTCCATGAAGAGTCCTTGCTCTTCCTCAGTGACAGAACAGGTGCTGCACAAGCCACATTGCCACTGCTGGTGTGCAGAAAAGGAGGGTGGCACTTCTTGAGAAAGCTCATTCCAAGGGAACCCCTGGTCACTTCTTTCACCTCCCAAACCAAGTCACCCACCCTCAAGTGTGCTGAAGGACTGCTCCTGCTGAGCCTCCTGGCTGTCAGAGGGCTGCGCCAGGAGGAGTTTGGCCAGCAGTGGGTATGACCAGGGCACCAGAGTTCTTCCAGCTCCGTATCTGGACAGTGTATCTGGGGCAGGTCATGAACCTTTCCATCCAGGGGGATGGAAGGGGACGGAGGCTTAGTCCAGTGGCTGATGTAGGAGGGTGGCACAATTTTGGGGGCACTTTGTACATGCACTCCCTGCTTCGCCTGTACAGACTTCAGCAATCCTACAACCCTGAGCTGAGCAACCTAAAAGCTGTCCCTGCCTGTCACTGAAGCCAGCACAAGCAGCACAGTGGGGCACCATTCCCCTGGATCACTTCAGGCCAACCACCAAACCACCACAGTAGTTACAGGCTCAGAGAGCTTTGGGGAGATGCAGCAGAGCACAAACAATTTTGTTTACACATCCCCAAAACACTTTTGTCACCTTATGCTGAGGCTTGTTCTGATCTTGTTACACTTCACCAAACTGTACCAGGGTGTGAAGCTGGCAGTGTTTGAATGTCCAGGAACTGTCGTGGCCATGGGCTGGTAGGCCAGACCTGAGATGCAGAAATCCTGGCAGTTCCCTTGGAGCCAAGAGGTCACCACTGAGCAGCAGCACCAAAGCTGTCCCTGGACGAACGTGTCACAGAGAGTGCTGGGTGTCCTTGTCCAACTCAGCTGCACCCCAGGTCCCCCTTGCCCTGAACGTGCAGGGACCTTTCAGTCTCAGCTGGAAGTGAATCAAAGAAGACAAACAATACACATTTGATGTGTAAAGCTGAAACAACCAGTGCATATATTTTTTTATCATGAAATAAGTAGCTTTCTTGCAGATTTCTCACAGGCACACAAACTGTTGATATCTTTAATTACCCATCATGCTTAATATTTGTTCCTGCACAACAGGTTCCTTTCTGCCTTTTCTTCCTTTCAGTAACACTAAAGATTATTGCTGTTCAACTTTTTTGCTGGTGTATATTGCTTTACATTGTTAAAATGTCAGGTTTGTCTCACTGGCATAATTTTCTAGTATTAATGTTACTGTTTGGCTACACAACTGTATATTCCCCATGCTGCTGTGAGAGTCACAATTCTTATCCTTTTATTTCTTTTCATTTCTTATTATATGAAACATGCAACTCAGATAAAAACCTCTATCAGCCTTTTGTTGATTTGATTTCTTACTTAACAGGCAGCAAAGTTCTGGTTTAAGTAGTTCAAATGAGATAACTTCTAATTTAGAGTTTGAGAATTTTTTTTACATTACTAGCTAACAATCAGCCCATTAAATACGCTGTGTAAGAAAACAACCATTTTACTAGAAGACTGTATATGGGTTTGATCTCATTAGTAATAGGTGTTTTGAAGGAATCATTGTGTCTTTTCTAATCAGTACTTTTGTTAGAAAAGTAGTGTTTAGCCAGCAGAAATCTACCATCTACTTCTGTTACTGCATTCCCTTGCTTGTATTTTCAAGTTAAATTTCATTTCTGCACAGTGCATAAAAATGTGTAACCAGAACTTGATCTTGTTTGAAGGTTGTGTCTGTGTTTGGTTCCATGCTGTACTTTATTATAACTTTCTTTCTTCAGAGACTGTTGTTATTCCACAAATACTCTTTAGTGTTAAAGTGTAAGAAGACATTGTCCTTATATTCCTTAACTAATGGGTTATTAATAAAATGTTTTAAAAAAAGAGTGGAATTTGTCTCACAATTCAGTCTGTTCCAGCTGTGCCAGGCTGTACCTTGCCAGCAGAAGCAGTGGTGGGAGCAGAATGCAGGATTCATGCTCACACCAGTTCAGTACCAGAGCTCATCACTGTGAAGTTGAGATTGTGAGGTGATAGTGGGTACCTGGTTCCTTAGGGATTCTTCTGGAATTTCAGACATGAGCAGAGTTTGTATTCATTAGGCGTTTCTGGATGCTTGCTCCTTTCTCAGTTTTGAACTGATTCCCATAAAAAAAAAATTTTGTCTAGTTTCATGCTTCATCTTGCTGGGGAATTTTTTAATGGGAAAAATAAGCGGAGGCATCTTAGCAGATGAGTGGTGAGACTTCTCTTGGATGGCAGACTGGGCTGAGCACTTGGTGGCTTGTGTCCAGCGAGATTGACGAGAGGATACCTGCCGGTGCCCAAGGTCACACCATTAACTTCCTGTGCATCTCCCTTCTTTCCTGGGATGCATTCCCTACTTCAGTACATATCTTCCATTATTACTTTATGCTGCCACAACTACAGAGCCATAAAATCTCATTTTATCTGTATTACAGAGGTAATAAATCTGCACTTAGCACAGTGTCCTCTGATAGTGGTTGAAGGGAACTCTGTCAGACTGTGTAGCTCTGATGAGTCTTTCTCCTAATGCTAGGTAACCCCACAAACAAGCAAGGAAGGACCTTGGAGGGGGTGATGGGTGACTGCAAATCACTCTTCCAGCTCCTAGTTTACAGCATAGGATGCTGGTTGGAGGCTGCTGAGAGGAGACATGGTGGGATGGAATGGATGGCAGAGATAGATGGACATGGCTGTTACAGGAGAGAAGTGAAGAGCAAAGTGTCTGGTTGTGTTTCTTTCTCTTCCCAACCTTTATCACCCCGATATACTGTGCAAGGATGCAGCTGGAAATACCACTACAGTGGGCTTGGGTTTCTCATGGTCTCAGGTAATTCAGTGAGTTACAATTGCCTGGTGCAGCATGTGGCCCAGCTCAGCCCTCTGGAACACAGCACAGCACAAGACAATGGGCTGTGTGATGCAGAGAGGTGGCCAGGGTTGTGTCACAGAACCTCAACAGACACAGAGAAAAGAGTTTCTGCTGGGGCAACAGCTTCCAGAAGCAGGTCCCAGGGTTGTCCCACCACTGCTGGCATGGCTTTGGGCTCAGTGCCTCAAAGTGGGTGCCACGATTTTGGCTCCTGCTCCCTGTTGCTCACTGTCCGTGAAACAGATGCTAAAACCCTGCATGTACGTATGTAAGGGAAAAGCTCCCAGGCTGTTAGCAGGCAGGCTAACCACAATTACGTATAGAATAATAAATTGAGTGAATTCAGACAAGTTAATCTCCCCCTTCATCCGCTGAAACTACTAATGGTGTCTTGGGGACCTCCGTTTGCAGTTAATTGGTGTAAATCAGGAGCACGATTGGAGCTGATGGAAATTTGCTGTGCAAGGAGTGAGGGGTGAGTGATGCCCTCTGAGGGCAGCTCTCCTGGAGGATAACCTTGCGGAGAGGGAGGGCAGATGGACAGACAGATCCTGTGCCCCTCAGCAGCAAGGGGGATGGAGAAATGGACCCATCGACTGCTCTTTGGGAAAGGGTTTGGAGCCTCAGTTTGGGCTGGATACCATCCCTCCTGTAACCCTGCTGCTTTCCAAAGGCTCCAATTTCTGCTCGCAGTGTGATAAGCAAATTCCTGCCTCCAGTACAAAGCAATTTTTCTAAGCCCTCATGCTTACAGAGCATAGAAAAACGTGAGTGCTCTGAATTCCTGCTCTTAGGTGGCTCCAAAAGCCCCAAACCTGCCTTTTCCCTAAAAGATCTCATGGCTTTTCACACAAGTCCTGTTGTTTGGCAGCAGTGGATCATTTCTGAATGTGCCACAAGTGCTTCTTCACCAGTGTCATTTACAAGATGTGGGGATGAACTTGGTAACAGCCTAAACATGTACCTACCTCCCCCAGCCCCTGGGTCCTGCCAGGGCACTCGGCAGCAAAAGTGCACAAAATCTGTGGTTCACAGGGAAAAGAGCCCTGTAAAGCACATAGTGCTTAATTTCTCTTGGAATTATTAGTTCCCACAAGCCATCCTCAGTGTTAGTGGCCACAAGTCCACGATGGCTTCAAGCGTTACAGAAACGCTGATGGGGCCCCATGGCAGGAGCCAGGGAGTCGGAGCAAGAGCACGGCTGCTGCCAAAAGGTCAGGGACAGCGCAGAAATTCAGATGTTACCAAGAGGCTGGCGGAGCCAGAGCAAATTCTTCCCCAGCTGAAAGCAACTTCGTACAGCTCAGCCCTCCACTAAATGAAGGAAGCTTTAATGTGGAGCAGATGTAGTGACGTCTTCTTTCCCCATTAGCTGACTCCAACACACTCAGGGTGCACCATCCAAGGGAGCCTCGCATTGCTCCTCTTCACAAGGGGTTCTTCACCAGATTTCTGGGAATGGTTACAGGGTTTAGTAACCTGGTCCACAAAATCTGGTTTTAGTCTGAGGAAAGAAATTAGTTAGGATCGACTTTTATTTCTGAGGAAAGAAATTAGTTAGGATCGACTTTTATTTCATTTTAGTTCTTTTTTTGCCAAGCAAACACCACAAAACACGGAGCTGTCCTTGCAGAGATGGCTTTTGCTGCTGACAATGATGATACAAGTTATGTTTGTGGAGAACATGGGCCAAGGCACAGGGTAGGATCAGTTGGAAGGCACAAAATATTGTGTGGGTGCTGGGGCTGAGAGCCAGGTAAGGACACGTTATCCTCATTTCATGCCAGGAGGGCAGACAAATTATCCTGCTGTGGCAGGATTTAGGAGCAGACTCATCCCTTACTGGGTCCTTCCTCATGGGGACTCTTCCAGAGTGAGCAAGCTGGTCCAACACCTGCATTACTGACTCGGGTAAGTCACTTTAGGATAGCATTAAAATAAGGAGCACAGAGGAGGGATAAGCCCAGCTCAGAAGAGCTCCTGCGAGGTTGCCCCAGTGAGGGGAGACAGGTGAGGGAAAGCCCCCGATGTTCCCAGTAATCCCTGGAGCTCTCTGAAGAGAACTCGGGAAGTGAAACCCGTGAGGGGAGATCAGTGAGAGGAGACCCTTGAGGGGACTCTGGTGAGGGAGACACACAAGGGGGAGACCTATGACGGGAGACTCCTGAACCGGCTCCGGTGAGGGGGTAGCCCCGTGAGGTGGCACTGGTGAGAGGAGCCCTTTGAAGGAAGCCCCGTGAAGTGGCACCAGTGTGGGGAGACCCATGAGGGGGGTCTGAATAGAGGGCTCCTGTGAGGGGAGAAACGTGAAGGGGCTCTGGTGAGCGAGACACAAGGGGGAGATCTGTGAAGCTGGACCCGTGAGTGGGTTTTGAGAGGTGCTCTGTGACGGGAGCTCTGTGACGGGAGCCCCGTGAGGGGGTTCCGGTGAAGGCAGACCCCTGAGGATCCCTGCACACTCCCCGCGGGTCCCGGGCGCGGAGTGCCCCCTCACGGGGCCGCCCCTCAGCCCGGCCGGCGCTGCCGGCGCCCCGGCGAATGCGCAAGATGGCGCAAGGCGCTGCCCGCCCCCCGCCCGCCGGCGGCCCCGCTCCCTCAGCGCCGCCCCCCGCCCGCCCGGCGCGGCGGCGTGTTCGCGCCGAGGGCAGCACCGCTGAGAGCCGCTTTCCCCCTTTTTTTTCCCTTTCCTTCCCCCCCCCCCCTCCCCCCTGCCCCGCAGCTGGGGGTGGTTCTCGCCTGGCCGCCCTCCCTTGTCCCCTCCCTCCCTCCCTGCCGGCGGGCTGCTCCGTCCCGGTGGGGCGCAGGGAGGCGAGCGTGCCTGCCCGGGATGCCATGGCTCCGCCGGGCTCCGCGCTGCCCGCCTGTCTGCTGGGGTTGCTGCTCCTTGTCTGCCGCGGAGGTAAGAGCCGGGCTGGCCTGGGGCAGCGGGCGGAGGGGCGGACATGGACCTGCCGCCGCCGCGCCCGGCACCGGCGCCGCTCCCCGCCGCCCTCGCCCCGCGGCCTCTCCGTCCGTCCGTCCGTCCGTCTGTCTGTCTGTCCTTCCAGCACTTCGCGTCCCCTCATCACCCCCGAAGTGGCCGCGGCATTGCTTGTCCCCAGTCCCCTTGTTCCTCCCCATCCCCGCCGCCGGTCCCGGTTCGCCTCGCTCGTCCGCGTTCACTCGCAGCCCCGCTCTCAGCCCTTCCCCGTGGCTCCGGGCCGCCGCGGGCGCTGAACGGGGCCGAACAGCTCCGCATGTGTCCGCCGGTGCGGCGTGGGGGTCCCTGCGGATCAGCAACCCTCGGCGGGAACAGGGCGCGTACCCCCGGGAGGGCGAGCGGGAGACGTGCTTGGGGCTGCGGAGTCCCGCACCAGCCCATCCAGCGCCTTCACCCTCAGAGATCCCGAAGTGTTCCCCGGGAGCTGTGCTTCCAGTTGGAAACCTCTTGTGCGGGGGGCTCTAGGGAAGGACGGTGGTGTTTGTGGAGCTCGAGCCCGCACCGCTAGCTCTGGGGAGGGATGTGATGGCTGCCGGGGCAGTGGCGTGGCTGGGCATCCAGCCGTGCCCGGATCCTAAGAGCTGGCATCGTCACCGCCGTGGGAGCGGGAGGCAGCGCCCGACGGACGCGTCGCGTTCATCAGCAAAGGCGATAGCGACAGAGAAGAGATGTTGGGAGACAAGTTGCAGGGATGAGGGCGAGCAACTTCAGACCTGCAAGTATATTGTGCTCTCCTGTAATGCCAACTCTGTCCACATTGGTAACGCAGTCCACCGAACCAGGGCCGAACTACAGAACATCAAAGGGAGCTTTCCCTGGACCTACTGTGCACGTGTCCTGCTGATAAATGGCAGGGTTTTTCTTCTGCTGGTGATGCTACTTAAGCATAGGTCTAATCTGAGAAAGATGCTGTTCTGCAGCAAAATATTCGTGTGCATTCTGTTCTTGTGTCTCTTAATAGCCTTACAGATAAGGAAAAGTAGGAGCTGAGCAACCTGGGCTAGTGGAAGGTGTCCCTGCCTATGTCGGGGGGGGGGGGTTGGAACGAGATGGTCTTTAAAGTCCCTTCCAACCCAAACAATTCTGTGATTTATTTTATGAATTGCTAAAAAAAAAAAAAACAACCTGTAAGCAGCCCAGCATGGTCAGAGGGAGAAAAGTGTGTGTTAGATTTATCAAAGATTAGCTGCTAGGGTGTTTAGGAAGCAAGGCTGTGGGTTAGTAGTATCATAAATCTCGCCACGTGGTCCGTAGCAGACGCGCGAGGAGGAGAAGCCAGTGTAACTCACGGAAAATAGAAGTGACCTGTAAAGTGGATGTAATGAAGCAGGTCTTGTTACTATGTTGAGATTCCTGCGTAGTACAATGAGCATGGTTTAAAAAGTACCTTTTTTTTTTTTTTTTTTTTTTTTTTCCTGGAGGGAGGGAGGCAAGGAAACGAAGTGAATACTTGAAAGCAGTACTTTAGCAAGTTGAATTTGTGTCTAGGTTTTCTCCTGCTGCTGTCCAAATTGCCCTGTGTGTTTGTTTGTGCTGCGCCTTAGCGGGTCAGCGGCTCCTGACTTTGAGGTGTGTTTTGCTGGCCCCGCTGAGGAGTGTTTGGCTACATTGTCAAAGTTTTTTGGTTCCGAGGGTTTTTTCCCCCCTTCAGTGGATTTATGCGCTCTCGACGTGGTTAACAGCGAGGTAACGTGTTTGTGCTCTCTGCTGTGTTTAATAAACCCTCCCGCGTCGGTGTCAATCAGCGCCGGAGCAGCCTCGCCGCGGGGACGGATGCTGTGTCGGAGCAGTGCCGTGCTGTGCGGGACACGATGCTCCACTCCCAGCCCTGTGGTTTTCAAACTCCCCAAAATGCTGGTCTGGCGACTGTGAACCAGGCACTGGGAGCTGCTGGTCAGCATGCTGGAGTGGGCTCAGCAGCGAGACAGTATTTTCTTTCTTTTTTTTTTTTTTTTTTAAATTTCCTGGATCTCTTTGTTCTGTGTGGTGGACAGCTTTTGTCTGTTATTGCTGAGCCCGGCATTCAAAGGCAGGCATAGGATACGAGAGGCTCCCTGGCTCTGCTCAGTAACAGCCTTGGAATTAAACATCGTCATTTATATTTAAGTAGGCTTAACTTCTAAATTATTGAAGCTATAAGCTTTCACTAATTTCTACTCTGTATGGCTTTGTTGTCTTTTTTTTCAGACGCAAGAAAAGGATTGCTTTCTCCTAAATTGCTGTAATACCCTGTCTTTTTTCTTAATATACATAGAGAGTATCAGGTATCATTTCCCCGAGTAACACTCAGAGACTGTGTATGAAATTCAAGCCCACGTTTGGGCTTCGTCTCTCTCAGGGGTTCAACAGGAGAATCTCAGGACGTGATTTTCCCGCGTGGAGGCAGCAGGCAGCCCATGAAATGGGGCAGGCATCTCACAGCCATATCTGTGTGCACCACGTTTGGGACCTGTGCTCGGGGCGATGCTGGTGTAGGGTTGTGAGTGCAGCCGCCCATACCCATGGTACTCAGGTGCCTGCTGGGGCCATCATGGTGCCAAAAGTAAACTTTGGAAGCGTATAAAGTAAGCTGAGAGGGGGGGCAACAGGACAGGTTGCTCTCCTTCTGATCTGCCCCACCACTCCCTGGAAAGGGAGTCAGAAATACTAAGCTAGTGTAATTGTGCCTCTTCTTGTTACCTGCCAGGCTCTGGATCTTGCACAGACCTAGTTCCCATGTTCACTTAGGAGCTGGCAGAGGGTTCCAGGGGAGAGGATCTGGGCAGAGGGACTCCAGCCTGGTTCCCCACTCCCCTCCATCCTTTTCAATCCCAGTTTTGGCACATGTGCTGTCAGCCTGGCATGGGCTAGCGTGGAGCATCTCAGCAGCAGCACTGCCCGTCAGAGGGCTGCAAAACTACTCTCATTTTATGTGTGCAAATGAGAAAGTCTCTCTCCCTCTTTTCTGGGTGCCTGAACTTTTTTATTTCTGATTTCCTTGTTTCTCAAAGGTCCTGTGTCACAGCATGTGAAGTGCCAAGCAGTGACCCAATACAGTGCCAGTCCCTTGCTTCACCGACCCTTAGACTCTGCTCGAAACCCATGGAATGAGCAGACCATGTGCTTCATTTTGCAGCCTGCAGCAGATCTGGGACAGATCAGATGCTTTTTTCTCTGTCCCTTTCTCTGTCCCTTTTCCCCCCAATATTTCTTGCTTTGCACTTCTGGGCTTCTGGCTCTGGATATTTTCCTTCTATTTAAATAACTAAACAATGCAAGAATCTCCCTCTGCAGATTAAGAATTCCCATTTAAATCAATCAAGTAACATTAGTCAGAAACAGAAATAGTCCATTCAAAATTACTTAGAAATCACAAACTTATTTGAACTTTAGTGGAGCTTTTAGTTTTACAGAGTTTAGAAACTAATAAATTATGTAGCAGGGCTCATGAAAATCTACCCAAGTCTGCTTATCCAAAAGAATATCCAACATTTTGGTTTTGCAAGAAAATAAAAATAATTGTTTACACATGTTCAGGAGTCATTGGCAAGCATATAAAACTGATGGTTAAGGAGGCGAACATGTCAATAATTGCATTTTAAGAGACGAGAGAGGCAAATAGACGAGTGTATGAGGAAAGCACAGAGCACACTGATCTGGCCTTGCTATTATATCAGATGTCACTGTTGCATCACACCCTCCACTCGAGAGCAGCCCAGTCACTTAATAACCCAGACCCGCTCTGCGTTGGTAATTTAAAACCAGTTTCAGAGTAGAGTCAAGGATTTGCTGCCTGGTTTTTTTGTTGTTCTTGCACATGAAATTGTGTTGATGAAGCTGATGGCAAGTCAGGGGATGCAGGTCGTGGTGAATGGTTCTGCTGAGCTGTGAAGATGCTTTTGCAAAAGGGTCGTTGCTGCTGAAACCTGAGAGTACATGAAAGGGGAGAGAAGAGCTCGTGTTTCAAGACACTGGTTTTGGAGCAAGCAGGTTCCTTGAGAAGAACAAGGAGATGCCATCCTCCATCCTGAATTTCAGGGTGGGAGGTGATAAGGCGGAGGGGATGGTGGGGAGCAGAGAGTGCTGAGTTTGCTTTGAATCCCCTGGATACAATTAAGAGTTTCAAAGTTTTTCATGTGCACACTAACTTCTCCTCCTGCAGAAAGACCTTTCCTTCCCTTTCCTTGGATGCCATCCCTGCCTGCCAGAATTCAAGATGAAATTCAAGGGCTTGGTGGCAGAGCTGTGCTGGCTGGTGGGGTTTGGCACTGTGATGCCAAGGCACTCTTTTGGCAGCCTTGTGCCATCATCCCAGCCGCCATCTCTGATCCACGGGCACTATCACTTACCACTTGGGCAGTCCATTTCCTGCTGGGTCTGTGCAAGGGCCCGGCTGTGGGTACAGCTACCTCCCTGATGCTTTCCTGCAGGGTCAGGGAATGAAACTGGCTGTTCCCCTGTTCTACGTTAGAGCAGCCTTAGGAGCTGAAGCCTGGAGGGACCCTGGCTCTGGCACAGCATTTCCCATCTTGGCTGTGCCTTCGCTCTCTGCTTGTGTGCGATTGTTTCCTGCTCTGTGTTTGTGTCACTGATGCCCTCTGAGGTGAGGCTGTGATCTGGTCAGGGCTGTGAAACGTGGGGAGTGCAAATAACAGCACATCCTATGCTCGGCTTGCTGCCATGCTCTTGGGATGCCTCACTGTGGATGGAGCTACTGTGGGTAATTAGCTCAGGAAAGGTCTTTGCCCTTTCCAGCTATACCAACAGGTTTTATCCTGCTTTCTTTAGAGATGGGGGAACCCACAAGGACTTGGAGCTTGTCCTAGAAAGGCTCTTTGTGCTGTGAATGCTTCCAGTTTCCACAGTGTTCAACAAGTGACCTCCTGGGATTTGCTCAGTCTGGTTTCAAACATTTGAAAATTATTTGGGGCAACTTCTTTGGCTCTTCAGCTCTTTGCCTTCCTCAGCTATAATCTGTGTCCTCAGTGAGGGCACAGTGAGGCTGTTTTTGGGCTCTCTGTCAGGTGGCTGAGAGGTTGTGTTATCCCTGTCAGAGACCTCCTGCAGTCGTTTAACTAGTGGATGTGGTTTATGCTCTCTGATGGAAAAATCGCTTTATATAACCTCCCGTCCAAAAGGAAAGGGAATAAAAAAATCTGAGCTAGTAAACTTTACTGCCTGCAAGATGTGGGGCCTGTTACAGCCTATTCTCCTCTTCTTTAAATGTAAATTTTCTGGATGCCCTAAAGAGCCAATTTGCACTTTACTGCAGTGCAGTGCTTTCTCCTTAGGGTCTGGGTCAGCCTCAAGGAGATTTAAGAGGACACCAGCTGGATTTTTAGGCTGCCAATTTCATCAGCCTGAAGCTTGTTATAATCTGTTGGAGAATATCTTTCAGGTCCATATATCTCTTTTTTCCATATCCTCCCATTTGCAGAAGGATTTGAATGAAAAACAACCCACCATTGGAAAAACAGGAGCTGTTTTTCATGTGCATGGCCCAACCTGCATCCAGGTTTTTGGTCCTGATACTCACCTGGATCCCACTATAAAGTCTTCTGGTCCTGCACATCTTCTTTTGGCTTTACTGGAGCAAGACTGGAGTGGTTATCCTTGGTGGTGGTTGTGCTGCTCATTTATGCTGTGTTATGCTGGGAATAAACACAGTAAATCAGAAGAGGGCAAATTTGTGCTGATGTGAGGCAATTTGCAGGTGGATGTCGTGCTGTTGGTGTGATGAGAAAGGAGCTGGTGCTACCTTGGTCTCCCCAGCAGTGCTCCCGATGATGCTGCACCAGGAAGAACAGGGTGGATCCAACTGCTCCCACAATATCTCGCCTTGCCACAGGCTCAGAGTGGGCTGTTGGCAGCTTATTTCATCCCTCTGTGATTAATGTTCCCTGTCTAGAACAGGAGTAATAATACGGGCTTCATCTGTCAGGAGCGCGTGCTCCCAGGGCAGGGATGGCCCTGCTGGCTGCGGGTCTGGATGGGGTCCAGGAGGATGAGCCAGGATGTGACTGAGGTCCTTGGCGATGGATGTCACCGCTAATTAGAGCGGTGAGATTAGTCACTGAAGCACAGGAGGGAAACGCAAAATCATGTTTCCCAAATGGAAAAGGACAATACAGGGGTATAAGCAAGTTCTTTTGATGACCTGAATGTGAATCACAGTGTCAAGTAAAAAATAATTAAACTTATTTTTTTTTAAATGTACTTCAAAGTGTCTTTTAAGCTTCCCATTAATTCGAAGTTCTTTCTCTCAGCGCTAAATAAATCTCTTGGTTCAAAAGCACAAGTGCTAATTGGTTTCTCTGAGTATGCCTGTCTGCTTGATCAATAGGGGAAGTAGTTTTTGTTAAATATTTGCACATATAGTCACATATTGTATTGCTCAGGGAGATGGTAAATGTTTCTCAAAAGGAGACTTGTAGAATGAGGATTCCACTAATTTTCTTGTGGCCTTTATATCAGAGCTAATCACACTTCCTCCTTCCATCCCTTTGCAGAAAGCAAAGCAGTTTTCCCTTGTGCGCTGCCAGCGTCAAGACAAGCAGGCTGTTCAGCTGCCTGCCTGACACCCCGGCTCCAAATGCAAACTCGAGCTGCCACAAGCAGAGTTGTACAGTTCCTGCCTCGAGCAGGGAGTGGCTGTGAGCCACACTGCCTCACAGTCCATTTTGGGAGGTACCTGGGATATTGTGTGGGATTAGCAGGGTTTGGATACACAACCAGCTGCTGGAGAGGGATGGGGCTTTCAGACTCCCTGAGTGAATGTGCACAGCCTCAGCAATTTCCTTGCTATTTCACAATTAATTGCACTTTTACTATTTTCATGGGCCTTTGGAGTGTTTTACTTCGAACTTTTCAGCATCATTTCCATGCCTCACTGCTAAATGCAATCAGTTCTTTATGCTGATGGAATTGGGCCCCTCTCCCCCACTATTGCCTCTTTATTCTGTCTGTGCTCTCCCTCTGGCTCAGCTGAGCTGACCTCTAGAGCAAGCACCAGGAACCTTCTTGTCCCACCATAGAGATTCCTCTGGGAGTGTCTGTCCCTTTGTCTCTCATCCTGAGCATCCTGGGAAAAGAGGGCTCTGTGTTCAGAGTCTGCCTTTGAGACAGGTGAAAGACAGAGCTTGGCTTCTCCCAAATCTGCAGGTGGCGTGAACTGGCTTTTCCACATATGTCTGGTTTGTTGGCCCTGAAACTCCAGGAAAGTGGCAGTGGGCTTTCTTCAAGGACTGATACGCATCCCATGAGAAAAACCTGAGTTGAGTTGGAATTTGGGTACTTTTGGACACTGTAAGGTGTCTACAGGTTGCAAATCAGTTGCACAGTGTCACACCTCAAGGCACAGCCCTCCTATTGAGTCCAGCCCAAGGAAACCCCAGGACCAGTGTCCATCCCCACTCCAGCAAGTGTCTGAGGACACCAGTCCTAATTACAAGTGTCATCACTCCTGCAGTTCAAGCAGCCTGGAGTGAGGATGTAGACCGAATGTTTATGGAGGCAAACATGATTATCTCCAATCACAGGCCTTAATGATGGTTGTTATAATGACAGCAATTGTGGGAAGGGCATGTAATTATGTTGATTCTTCCTTTTATTGTACATATAATAATAAGCTGTTTTATCTAAGAGTACAGGGGTGCTGGGGGAAGATGGGGCATTTATTTAATTAAGATTTTTTTCTGATTGCGTGTTAGGCTAAATCCTGAAATCTTCAATCTTTCTGGAGTCAAAGTCCCTCTTGGTTCAGTGTCAGGATGCAAGGGTCCTTATCCTACCTAACTCACCAGAGCACCTACACAGGGAATGGGGCCCCAGCATGGTGTTGAGACTCTGACCACTTTGCAGAAAAATGCAGAGCATTCATCTAATTCCTTAATTTTCACCAAAAAGAAGTAATTGATGGGTTTGTGCTGGCTGCAGTCTGACTTGCTGAGAGGACCCCAGGGCTATCTCATAAAAAAGAAGTCACAGTGAGCGATAGATCACTGAGATGGCTGGAGCTAGCCTGACATTTTAAGACTTAATGGGTTAATAAAGTGTGTATTTTAGGTGTCTGTCACTGAGTGGGGTTTGTCCATTCCCTGCACACACTCATACCTTGTTGGCAGTACCTTTGGCCTGGCCCTGCAGTACCACTGCTGTCTTTGTCTGCTCCATCCATCTGCCTCGGCTCAGGTTGCACTCAATGTTTATCCCCTGTAATCCAATTTAAGTTGCCGTAGAAAGCAGTCGGAATTTACAGAAAGAAAAAAATCTCACTGGCTTTGCAGAGCAGAAAATACACTTTTTTTCCTTCTCTTTCTTTAGTGTAACTGCCTCTTCTCATTTCTGTTATTCTTACCATGCATTAACAGTCTGCCCTCCACCCTGGTTTTGAGCCTAGCGTGGGGGGATTCTGTCCTTGGTGGGGTCTGTATGAGTGACAGGCATTACAAAGCCTGTGCTGTGGCTGGTGTTTGCCAAGAGATATTGCTTGTATACATCCCAATTCTGTGAGCATCTGTGGAGTTGGTCCCACTAAGCCTGTGAAAGAGGGAAGAAGCTGTATCACAGGTTGGGAAGACACCCATTGAAGGGCCAAATGCATAAGTGAACTGTTAGAAAGGCTTTCTCCATATTTGGATGAAACTGTAGTTTTCTTACTCTGTTGGAATTTCTTCACCATTGCTCTTCTTTCAAAAAAACGCAGTTCACCTCCATCCCTGCATTTACAGCCTTCAAATATCTGTATAACTCCTGTCTCTTGGTTGCTTTTTGTCTTTCATGTCTGCAGGTATTTTGGCCAATCTTTAAGCAATAGTTCTATTTCTGTCATCTTCTGTAGTGTCTGTTCATGACTATAGGGCAAATTATACCCTCAAAAGGTATGCTGTGACCAAGTGAAGCATAACATGCCAAAGACAGAGCGTTTAAATGTTCTGTTGGCAAAAGAAGTAATTAGGACGTATCTGTGTGATGGGAAGTGAGGGTTTGCCTATTGTTGGTACAAAGTCTGCAATAACTTATCTCCTGTGGACATTGTTTAGTGTAATTGCTTTGCAAGAAACCTTTTGTGTGGCTGAGCTGGAACATTGTGCGTTTGTATTTTGGTGCTTAACTTGCTCTTCATTAAGGGCTGAATAGCAGCATGCTTTGCCTGTTACAGCATGAGAGAGACCAAAGTGACAGAAGGGCACGGTGTTGTGTGCTAGAGGCAAACAGCCTCCTGCTCTGCCAAGCGGGAGAAGTGTCGGGAAGATGCCGGTAGCAATATGGTCTGAATCGGGAGCTGCTGATCCCCCCTTCACCCCCACCGGCTGTGCTGCAAACAGGTCTGGGGCATGGCGCAGCCCCTCTGCCATGCTTCTCCCTCGTTATGGGGGGAGAGGAATGGCTTTCTGGCACTGGTGTGCACTTCTGCTCCTGCGCTGGGAATGGCTGACACCCTGTGCTTGTGCAGGTTTTAGTTGTCTAATGCTGCACACCTGCAATGGGAGCTGAAGAGGCAATCGTCAGAGGAGTATGGAGTGGAGCTAGGGTTTTGCAAACTGCTGGAGGGGTGTGCCTGCCTGTCACCTTCACTGGAGCCTCCAAAGGCAGCCTTGAAGGACTTTGCCTGTGGTTTTGCTTTAAGAAATTGCACCCTGAGGTTCTGAGAGCAAAGCCTTGGGAGGCAAAGCGTGCCCATGGGTTTTGTGTTTCTCTGAAACACTTGCACCTTGTAGCCCATCCAAAATGTTTCCATCATCCCCTGTTTGCTGCCAGAGCAGTTGACTCTTGCTGCCGCTCATGGACACACTGGTGACTCTGTCCTTCTCTCTTCATTTTAGATTTTGGCCGTTCCTCCGAGCTGGCGTTCGTTGTGGAGCCTAGTGATGACATAGCTGTGCAGGAGCAACCCTTGATCCTCTACTGCCAGGTGGAGGGCATCCAGCCCATCACCATCACGTGGCGAAAGAATGGTGTGATGATCCTGGACAGTGAGAATGCCTTTATGTTGGCCAATGGGTCTCTCTACGTCTCCCGCTTCCAGAGGGTCCGGGGAGATGGGTCCTCAGATGAAGGCGAGTACGACTGCATGGCACAGAACCACTACGGGCTGGTGGTGAGCCGGAAGGCAAAGATTCAGGCAGCAAGTAAGTACGGGCACTGTGCCACCCCCACCTCACAGGGCAATCCCACAAGGGGCACTGGCTTTGTTGGGAAGTGGGAGGGTGGCATGGTGGGTGCTGGGTTTTCATGGAGGGGGGTTTAAAAAGAAGGAAGAGAAAAAAATCCTGGAGCTGGTGTCAAAATCTGGCTGGCATCTAATCTGTGTAGCTGTCCAAGTGTGAAAGAAGAGCTCATCAGCTTTCTTGGGTAGAAAACTAAAACCCACCTTCTAACAGTAAATTCTCTGTGTTGGAGGTGTAAGTTACAATCAAATCATGTGGTGAAGTAGTCTGTGGTTTTTGTGTCTCCTGCGGTGAATTTGGAAGCCCCTTTGCTGTGCAGCACAGCTGGGCTCTGCTTGGCAGGCAGAGCTTCCCAAACCGTAGGCAAAGACCTCCTGAAGGTCATGGTATCTTTCATTTGTTATTTAATGCTGGCAGTGTAGAGGCAGCAAAATCTTATTTACTACCTGGCGTGGCAGTGCCTTTGGGGGCAAGGCTAACAACACCAGACAGATTGTCTGATGGGGGAGGCTGGAGGAGGAGGAGAGAGATGAAAATGTCAGTGAGGGTATGAAATTTAAAGGTGGGGGAGGAAGAATTCCAGGGCAGGCTGTGACTCCAGCCCTGCACACTACCTGGCTTTAGCCTCTTGCATTGCCCTGGCCAGAATGGTTGGGCTTGTTGGGTCTCCTGGTTCTCCACTGTCAGCTCTGGTTGCTGGTTGGTGTTTGTCCCAGGACTGATGGCAGAGCTGGGCGTCATGGTGGTTTCTGTCCCTGTTGTGTTGGTGGCCTGCTTTGCCCACAGACTGTCTGGGGGCTCTGGGAGTGCAGCCACTGATCATTTTGGCATTCAACCAGAATTGCTGCTGGGTGTAATTTCTATGTGATTGTGAGAATGGGTCTATGGTACGGCCGCGAGACCTGGTGGAGCACTGGTTTGTTAAGTTTTGCTGAAGGGTTCTCCAGCTTGTTTGGGAGATGGCTACTGCTCTTCTTTCTGTGCAAGTCACTTACTAATGCTTCTGTTGCATTTGCAAATATCACTGTGATTTTCTGGTGCAAAGCAGGAAAAGTGAAGGCAAAGTCTGTGGCTGAGGTCCTGTCTGCATTCCCCAAACTGGGGGGCCTTTTGGAGCACTGCTGCCCGCTCCCTGCAGTGCCAGGGCCGGCTGGCAGCCCACCAAGGGAACACTCCAGCCCTTGTGTATAACAATTCCTGAGTGCATGAAGTGGCCATCTGCAAACCTAGCTTTTCAGGAGTGTAAGAAGTGACATTGTCCAGGAGCCAAGGGCTTTGGGGCCGTGCCAGATTAGCAGCTGGATCTCAAAGTTGTCAGTCTTGTGGTGCTAAACCTTGGAGCACTTTTGGTGAATGGCTCTGGCATTTATGAGCTGGAAGCTGACTGATGCACAAGCACAATGCCAAACTTCTTGGACCTGTAAACTGGAGGCATGAGAGCCAGAGGAATTACCTTTGAGATTGTGGGTTGTAAACACTGTTATCATGGCTCCTGCATCAATATGTATGTGATGTGCTGTGTGTCCCTGAATAGCGTTTCCTTTTGTAGCCATAGTTTCACATGAATCAAAGTGAAAAAGAGATTGTGTTGAAAATGCTCTGGGCTCTATTCTGGCTTCAGGCTTCATTTGTTGCCAGCCCTGAAAAGAGGTCTGGGTGAAGCCAGCACAAACAGGGGGCCCCCCAGCCTTGATGCTACAGGTGCCCGCAGATAATGGGAATAAAACAGGATGTTGTGGGCAAATGTAACGTGCTGCTCAGGGCAAGCTCCCCCACTGTGCCTGAGCCACAGGAACACACTCTTGCACTTAGGACTCTGCTTAATCGTAGATGAAATCTCCTGAGAATGAATCACAGTTGTGCCCTGAGCCGCAAAGTCTCAGAGTGGTTACACACAAGAGATAGTGATTTTCCTTGCTCCAAGTCCCAATCAGCAAGTCAAAGGAGAAGGGTAATTGTCCCCATTTTAGGGACCTTTGCATCGAAGGAATGGGTGCTAGCTGCTTGGAAGGGAAAAAAACCCAAGCGCTAAGCAGACCTTTGCGGAGCAGAGTAAATACTGCCGATGGGTAAAACCTCATCCCAGTGCTGAGCTCCTCTTCCCTCTGAGCCTGACATCTGAACACAAAAGCAAAGGAGAAATAAAATCCTTTCACAAACAAAAATCTTGAAAGTTGATCAAGGCTGTGCTACTGAGGAATAAAAGAGATCTGACAGAGCGGAGCCCCTCGAGAGCTCTGTTGCACTTTTCGCTGTCTTCAAAGGCAGGCTGTTAGTCTCATATCACCGTTACAGACCCTGGCTTTGTATTATTGCTTGGAATATAATCTTCTTGGCTCGGAGGAATGTACATATTTGCATTCAGGAAATGTGGGCTGGATATCATATTTTTATGTTTCAAATTTACTTCAACACTTGGCATTGAGTAAAATTTAACTGGAAGAATATGCTGCTCTCAGCCGCTGCGCGTGCGGCCCTGATGGGCTCAAGGTGCCGGCAGTTTCCTCAGGGAGCGGGTGCATCTTAAACCCTTCATCCTAAAAATTAACTCATTAAATTGATTTAATTAAATTCTGAGGTATTTCTGTATGTTGCCATTATTAATTGAAGATACTCAGCGGAAGGAAGTGGACCTTGGCTGGTTTGTGGATTGGCTGGTCAGGTGCTAAATACATTGGTAATATTTTCGTAGTGTAACTTTCTTTTGAACAAGCACAAGTGTGCAAGAAGCCTCCGCGTGACTGAGCTGGGTGGGGAGGCCCTCAGCATTTCTACCCTCTGCCTAACACCCTGGTTGGAATTCTTTCAGTTGCTGTTTCTGTGTCTGTTCAAACCCTGGTGTGTTGGTTTAAAAGGTTGTGGAATGCAACATGTTTTTATAATCTGACCAGGTTATTGAATGCAGATCTTTTCTGTCTCTCAATGACAGTTTCGTAATTTTGCATGACTCCAAGCCGTCTTAATTAAAATCAGCTTCATAGTCAGAGTGTTCTCTGGAGGCACTGCTTGGCTGTGTTTTCACAAGTCTCTGAGGAGCTGGATTTCCCCTGTGCCTGCCAGAAGCTGAACATGCTTTAGCTCTCTGTGGATGAAGATACCCTCTGAGCAATTGTAACATCCAGAGTCAGCTCCTCTGGAAGGTGGGCTAACCCAGAACACAGCCACCTTTCTTCTCGTCACCACCCTTTGCTTAATGTGGCCTCACTTGATCCGATCATGTCATCTCATGGCATTTCCAGCCCTTTTTGCTGATGCTGTAATTTGGTGGACCTGGCTCCACATCATCATAAATCACAGCCCAGCCAGTGGAGTAAGACCCATTGATTATATCACTCAATAACAAGCAGTTACCACTAATTGGAAATGCCATCAAACTGGGTATCGGATCAGGCTCTGCACGTATCCAGCCTGAGAGCAGCAATTTTCCCTGTTTGATCTGATGCTTTTTTTTTTCAAAAAAGGAAAAAAAGAAAGAGGAGAATTAAGTCAATGGTGCAATTTAGAGCCAAAGAGATTTCTTGAAGTTTGGTGAATTGGACCTGCCCAGTATTTGAAGTACTGCAGGACCTGATAATAACTCTGGACAGATCTGAGCTTGTAAAGACATTTTCTTCACTGTGTCTTGCTGCAGGGTGACTGGTTTGTAGTCAAGCATAGCAGCACACATCCCTCTGCCATTCCCAGCTCCCTGATCCCCTTTCCTTTTGCATCCTGCCCCAAATTCTGCTCCTTCATCCCACTGTGTGTGGCTGTCCGTGGCACTTACCCTGCCAGCAGGAGGGCAGGATTGATAGCTTGGGCAAGGCAGATGTTGTGACTCCCCTCTGCATTGATCCCTGCAGACAGCAGCAGCAGCTCCTTTTGCGCAGCCTGGAGACAAGCATGCTGTCCCCACAAACACACTGGCCACTGTGACCTCGAGGCCAAAGGTCTTCAGGTCATTGGCAAAATATAGAAGTGGGGAGGGCTGGTGCATATGCAAACTTGCAGGTTGGTTTCCCTGCCAAGCTGTGTGGCTAGGGGAGGACGTTGGGAATCATAGGGATTTTAAAGCAGCAAAGATCTTCCCATCGTTTCAGCTCCTATGCACAGAATATATTCAGGGTTTAACCTGCAGCCCCCTTTCCAGGCTCTGGGGTGGTGGGAAGAGCTGCTGAGCCCAAATAATGGCAGCATTTATAAGAGTGTAGAGACAAGAAGGAAGTCTAAAAGGATTAGGGAGAGACAAAGGGGGCTGATTATTTTATGGGTCACAATACAAGGCATTAGAGTGAGATCACAAAGGGATGTAATTACAAAAGAAGGCCATACTGGGGGGGATCAAACCAGGATTAGAGTGGGAAATGTTTTTACACAGTTTTGTTCCACTCATTATGAAGTTAGCATTTTAAATTAAGGTTTAAATAAGGTGACACCAAAGTTGTCACCAAGGTATTTCCTGGGCAATGCCACTGTTTGGATGCAGATTGCGAGTCTCAGCTCAAAACATCAAGGCAGACCTTAAACATGTGGGTTTGCTGTTGGTTTCTCTTGTGCCTGTACAGTATCTGTGTTGTCAGCAGAGCCCTGCCTACGGTTTGTGCTTAGGACAAGTTAATCTGTTTTTGCAATTGGAAGTGGGATACTTTTGCGACTCCTTGTTTTACTGGTGCAAAATGTGCTGGAGGTAAAGGTATGCCCTGGTGTCAGTTACAGTTCTAGAGACATCTTCCTTTTACTCACAGAAACTTTTTTGCTAATGGTCATTTGCATTTTCATGCAGTTTAACTCTTGGTGTTATATGCCAAGTTTCCTCCATCCATAAACGAGATATTTTCCCCCCTGTTGTGGCTCTGCTCACATTTAATGCCCTTTCTTCTCTAATGTCGAGCAGAAGGACTCAGCCCTGATGCCAGTGATATTTCTATATTGTCTGTGCTTTGAATGCTTATGGCAAGCCCAGAGCAAATTCTGAGCTTGCAGCAGTGGGTCTCAGAGGGGAAAAATACCCATGAGGAATTACTAAAGGAAAAAAAGGAAAGCAAAAGAAATTAAGTAAAGTAGAAACACTGTGAGAGGTTTCCAGGAGATGGATATGATGGGTGAGCAGGTTATTTTCCTCCATCAGCTCTTTTGGCTGCCCCTAGGACATGCTGGTTCACGTGACACTGCCTCTCACATCTGTACTGTTGCAGTAGTTGGCCTTGTGTGTGCTGCAAAACAAATGTACAAATATAGGCGTCACTAGGGGAAAATTGGAGAGATTTGACTGGGAATTTTAGTAGATTTGCAGGATTAAAAGAGTTTGTCACTTACCACCCACTGCATTTCAGTGTCTGCATGTAACAGCCAGGATTCATCCTGAGACTTGAGCATATTATAAGACCATATTTCTTTTGGCTGCTCATTTCTTAGCAGTGTGATAGTTATTTAAATATCATCTTGCACTTCTTTCCAAGGCTTCTAATGTGGATGTGCCAACCTTAGCTCCAGCAGCGTTATCTCTCATATAGGGGGTTCGCACTGCAGGCAGTAATGTCACTTAGTCATTTGTAGAAAGCTCAAGGGAAATATATCAGAAGAATTTCATTAATGGCAGCACTGTTGAGTTATTTGTCTCAATTAACTCTTGGAGCACAGCTGAGGAAGTTCTGACATCTCTGTGGCCTGCACCTGCAGCATGAGGCAATTCTCTGCCTGCTTTTTTAACATGGTGTGAAGCTCTGTGATACCTGCATGGGCAGTTCTGTGGGGACAGCACAGTGCCCAGCCCTGTGTGCTTGTACCCTGCTTGTCCCTCTGCCTGCTGCTCTGCTCCAACCTCTCCTCGAAGTATTGGGCCACTCTCCTGTATCATTTTAATCAGGAGGACAGGTCTCTGCTTGTATGGCTTTCACTCTCATTTTGCCCTACAAGGGTCCCAGCTGGCCATGGTGTGGCCAGTGGCATCCATGCACCTGCTGTGCCTCAGTTTCCCTTCTCTGAACCCAGGATGTGTTTACGGTCAGTGCCATGATTTGCATGCTCCTGTGAACACCTGGGGGGCCAAGCTGCTGGTTTGTGTTTATCAGGGACGCAGGTTAGCTGGCCATGGTGTTTCATCTGCACTATTGCTTCTGTCTGAGGGGTGCACAGCGCTGGGGCCAGGCTGGGGCCCAGGTGAGAGAGGAGCTGCTTTTTTGCCACCTTTCATTGGCAAGACTGTGAGTAGGAATCAATTTTGGGTGGCATTTGACCACGTTGCTTTGAACGTTTGGGGCCTTTGGGTGCAGTAGTGATGATATGAGCAAGGTCAGACCTCACAAATCCCTTCTTATGCGTGAGTCTCTGCACAGGTGCCAAAGCTGCTTTCCCTGAGCTGGTGGGATGGGACCTAGGAGAGACATCAGCCAGAGCTTCCTGACATCAAGGGATGCTGGATCTGAGCTCCATGCACCTCTTCTTCCACTCTGGTTTTGGCTCTATCCACCATTGCAGCCCTGTTGCTGGGGAGGGAGTCTGCTCCCACTCCTCCTAGGCACAGCATATGGTTTTCAGAAAGGTTCTTGCTTTAAACCCAATTTTACAGTTGGGTTGACTGAGGCAAAAGGAGGTCAAACGATTTGCCTGAGGTCACCCAATAAGTGGCTCAGATTAAATCTCAACCCATGACGCTGCCCGTTCCCAGCGCTGGCTGTGCTGGCCGGACCAGATGGCCTCCTGAATGCAGCGTCAAGATCCTCAGCTTTTTCCCCACCTCATTGTTCTCCATTGTGGGCTTCTGAATGCAGGACCTTGAAAGTGAGAGTCATTTGGATTTGCCAGAGTCCAAGTTGTTCTGTTTAATGGCATGGATTTGCAGGAGAGGGTTTAAACACACTGTTTGCTACTGAGGTTGGAATTTTGCAGAGATTTACCTCTTTGCTTTGGTTTTCTGATGATAAAACTCTCTCTGCCCGACCAGCTAAAATTGGTCCCTTACCTGTTCAGCTGCCCTGCTGCTGGTTCACTGACTGCAGGGCTGTCTTTTCTTTGTACCTGTGCAGGTTTGTCCATAGGTCTCTTGGGTCCTGATCCTTGGGATAATTCCGCAGCACCACACCTCTCTGGTCTGTTTGTGCAGTTTGTGTCTTCCCCCTTAGCTTGGTTCTGGGATCACACAAGGGGTCAGTGCAAGGTGCTGCTGGATGGACAGTGTCATGTGTTTACGTCTGGGAATCTGCAGACTCTCGTGTTAGCTCTGGAAATGCAGATGCTGACATCTCCCTCCTGATCTGATGTGCCTCCCATACATCACCCCTGACAGAGCAGGGGCCACAGAGGAGCTTAAAGCAGAGCTTTAAAGAGCTTTTTAAAGATGAGCTCCATTCCTGCTCTCTCTCTGCTAAGCAGCAGCTTGGAAAAGTGCACCTCTGTAGCCTCTATTGGAAAGCAGGTGTGCAAATCCTTGGGATTGGGACACACAGAGCAGAGCCCATCTGCCCATGAAGCAGCAGTGCTTGGGTGTCTGGGGCAGACTGCAGTTCTTGGGGCAGGGGGGGTTCTCCTGCACCCACGCATCCCTCTGTGTCCCGCCTTCCAAGGGAGGGCCCGCACTTCTGCACCACTCACATGGCTCAGTAAGTTGGCACCTCTTGAGCATGCCTTGACTAATGGTGGGTTTTTGTCAGTCCTAAGAGGCCCCATTATGTCCCTTTGATGATGCATTTTGCACTTACCACTGTCACTGAGCTCAATGACTAATTTTCACAGGTCAAGGGAGAGGGACAATGGATCAGGCCACATTTGGAAGAAACAAATGAAATTTTGCTGCAACTGAGAGCACTAATTAAGAGTGAGATCAATTTGGGTGTACAAAAGAGATAGTTTTAGGCTGCTGGTGTGTAAATGAGTGGCAGTGTTGCGGTAGCAAAAAAGGTTCAGTGTATGCATACTTCAGCTGCAGCATTGTACTCCGCTGCATTTGATCAGTTCTTCTGTGCTTATTCATCAAGGAAAAACTGAGTGTTTTCCTGCCTGCTGTGCCCAGGAAGGGCAGGGACAGCCAACCTGCCAGATCAAGTCGTAGCTGATCCCTGTGAGATGTTTTTGGCCAGAAGGAGCTCGTGTTTCTTCAATTGCTTTGCTCATCTTGGACCATGGCATTGCAGGTTGCCTGATGGCTTTTGAGTGTAGTGCATGGCATTCCTTGCCCAGCTCTGTGAGCAGGATGATGCCCATTTTCATCCCAAGCCATAGCTCACCCTACCAAGGATTGCACTGTTCACTGAGACTCAAAGAAACACTGATTTGGAGCTGTCAGGAAGGGAAGGGACACAGTGAACTTGGATCAAGGAGAATGTCATGGATACAGAAAGGAGAGCAAGGAAAACCAAGACTGCACAAGCTGGATTCATGGCTTCACTAAGCATTGCGAAAGTGTGATTCAAGTTTTCTTAAGTCTTCACATACAACAAAAAAGTCAGGGGTGATGTGTATTTGGGAAGAACTGGTTGCAAATGTCCAGGTGCCCAGTTAAAATTAGTTTGCAGATGCTTTTGATAAAATTGTGTCTGGTTTTGATTGGATTTTCCTAGGAACATCAACTGGAGCAGTCTTTTGCCAAGAGGGTTCTCCAGGGCCTACAGGGTTCCCATGAAGCAAAGCCTAAATGAATATGAATCCAAACAAATTTATGGTACCAAGCAAATCTCCAAAATGATCAGGTGGAAGCAGCAGTCCATCCCATCTTCCCTTGTTATTTGGTGGTGTTTGCCCACAACCATATTATTCCTTGCAGCTCAGAATCTTCCCCAGAGGGCAGTGGGACATTCAGCCTCAGTCCAGAGGTTTGCTCTTGTCCTGGGCCTTTGTGGTGCCATTGCCCTGAATGGCCAAGCAGTACAGTCACATCCCTTTGGGCCCCAGCATGGCAGCTCTGTCCGAGGTGAGGGCACTTGCCAAGAGACTTTATTTCCTCAGAGCAGCATCCATGTCCAGCTCACCATTGTTTCCCACAGCAACATGTAAAGGGGTGGGAGGGAAAGTCCTGACTGCATCTTTCATTAGTGATCCTAACGCTCAGGAGAAGAGATAGGGCCCTAAGGGGGTCAGCTTGAACTGTCTCTCAAAAAAAAAGGAGGGGAAAGAGAAGAAAAAGTCTTCACATGCTGAACTGGCCATTGGAAAGATGACAGCAGAAATAATCCCTTTTTAAAAGTTTTTTTTCATGACCAAAGAGAAAACAGTTTCCTTGTCCCCTGGGACATCCATGGGTGCTCTAAACTTTCATGAGGGCTCAGATGCCGCAGGCACCCACCACCTTTAAATGACAGGGACTGGTCAAAATCCTAAATATAGAGTCTGGGTGCTACACTTAAATGTTCCAAACTTGACTGCTTGGCCAAAGCAGTGTGGTGGTTGATACCTTGGGAAGCCTGACTCCTGCTACTGATCTCAGGCAACTGTCCCAATACCCTTGTATCTCTAGGAATTAGGGATAGCAGCATTGGTCCTCTCCAGATCTCCCCATCCCTGTTGGGTTTGGGGGCCCATTGCCTGCACACTGTCCTTGCCAAGCTGGTGCAGGGAGCCCTCACCCTACTTGAAGCTGTCAGAGCTCGTTACCAGCACAGGCAGCTCCTTCCCACCGCAGTGGGGCCGGGGAGGCCAGGTGCCTCCGGGTGGCTGCTCAGCGCTGATTGCTCTGTGCCTAATCGGGGCTGAGGAGTTGGGGCACTGTGTGGACCTCACGCCACTGCCAGCTGTCGATTTTCATAAGCCTCCTGGCTCTGAGTTTTCTGAGACCTTTGAGCTTGTACCCAACCATCCGGGAACCAGTCAGGGGGGTCAGAAGTTCTTTTATGGCAAGGCAGAAGTCCCCGCACCATATATATTCATATGTAAAACCCTCTTGGAAAAGGAGTTTTATAAGCCGACATGGTGTAGGTGCACAGGAGGTATTTGTGTTGCTGTGCTGCGGAACATGTATGAGCCTTTCTGTTTTAGAGAGTGGTTTGCATGTGTTTGAAGCACCTCGATGATTCACACTTCTGCATCCCGTGGGGAAAATGGATTTGTTCTCTTATGCTCGCTTCCTGCCCAAGGGGACCCTGCTTAATTTTTCTTTTACTGACTAGGTTCTCCCAAGAATGAGAGATTACCTGATCTTCCAAAAGCATTTCCAATGTTCGGAGAAGTCTGGATGACTCACAACTTTTAATTAGCTCTCCTGACGGAGGCAAGGATCCCTCCCTTTCTCCCTCCTTCCCTAACAGAGAGGTGGTGATTAGAATTACAATGAAGATAATCCAAACTGTATGTGTAGGGTTTTCAGTAAGCGGAGAACAAAGCAGGACATCCATCTGGTGAGTGTGAGCCCATAATACCTTTCTGCTCATTTCTCCAGTGCAACAGGAGCTGCTTGGAACGGAAGCAAGCTCATTATTTTGGAAAGGCTTGCTGACACGCAGAGCGGGGCTGGCTTGTAATCTCCGAGGCACTGAAACCACTGCTCAGGAAGGAGCATTGCTTTTAATTTTAAGTCTACCTTTGTATTTCTCCTTGTTAAAATCTGCAGCAATGAGGGATACCAGCCTCTTCTGAGCCTGTCCTTAATTAGTGTGTGAAAGATAGATGCCCTTAGTTTTAGCAAGGCTAATGAAAGCTGTAAGGGAGTTTTAAAAGGCAGCCAAGCTAAGCCTGTTCTGTGCAAACATTCCAGCAGCAGTGAGGAAATGCATTAGCTGGGGACAACCTCCTTTTGGAGTGATGCTATTTCCCGTCACTTAAAATCTCTGTCTGAGAGAGCTCCTGCCTCCAAACTTTGGCTTCCCTTTATGTCCTGTCTTTGCAGTGGGACGCTTGCCTGTGCCATGGGATCAGCTTTCCCATGCTGTGCCCTACAGCAGACAGGGAAGAGGCAGAGTTTGCAGCAGAGAAAAGCAGTGTTGGGCCCTCAGCCACAGTGCTACTGTGCTTTACGGTCAGCTGGGTTTTGCCAGGCTGCTTCAGTATGGAGAGAGGATGGGCACACTGTGAGAAAGGAACAACAAAAAGCCGTTGTGGAGGAGCAGCCGGCGCTCCGAGCTGCTGCTCGCCGCCATGCCGGCAGCGCAACGCATGCCTCGACTCCTGCCATGGCAACAAGTTCATCCTTAGGCCAGGACAACGCTTGGGTGCAGCGTGGCAAAGCAGCCAGGAGCCAGTCCAGCCTGTGGCATCCCCAGCAGGACCCAGGGAGACAGGAGGGATGGGATGAGGTTTCATGCCTGCAAGATGCTCTGCCAGCTTCAAGATTCAGACTGGTGGTTTCCCTACCGCAAAAGCACAGGAGAGCTGCAGGGAGATCCTTCTGAGGTCACGAGCTGGGCAGCACCTGTGTGTGCAGTCATGATGGCTCTTGCCCTCCAACACAAAGAGCTCAGGAAGGAAGATGAAGAGCCCAGATCCAAGGAAATGTTGGCCAAACACAAGGAATCCCTTCCTCTTATTAGTGTTTCAAGCATTAAAAAAATTCCCCCCTGCATACCAGAGTTAGGCACAGCCTTTGCTTGGAAGGAAATGTCTTTTCGAGCCGGGATGCCGGTGCCAAACTTGCCGCGGGCAGCCCCGTGTGAGCCAGGCGTGCCGGTGGAGTGCAGCTGGTGCAGCTCAAAGGGAAAATATGATCAGCTGTTGAATGGCAGAGATTTGAGACGTCACGCCAAGGCTTCGCGTTTTGATTTTGTGAGGCATGCTGTGAAATTCATAGGTGGAATATTTCTAGGGAGCTGCTTTGCTTCCTCTAGGAAAAGTGAGGTGGAAGAGTGGAAAATAAATGATGTTCTCTATTGACAGCTTCTAGCATTAAAAACCTGGTCTGAGCTGTCTCTTCGTTCTCAAAATCGTGACACCTGCTCTGGGTTCTTGATATCAAAAAATAAGAAATTATTATTTCCTTTAGGTCACCTATTGACTTTTAGCTGGTGCACTTAAAAAATGTTTCCAGCATTAATGATTCGTGAGGAAAAAAGGAAGCTTGAAAACATCTCGCTTTTAGCATAACGAGAGCTAAGGTTGACAGAACTGTGAAATCCTGGAAGTTGGGGCTTCACGGCATTGCCAGACATCAGAAGGTCCTTGATGACATGATGAGAGCTGGGAAAGCTGAATAAACTGATGTGCTTCTTCCATTCTGGTCCCTTGTCATGTAAATAGGCTCCAATCTGCATGTCAGATCCCTTGGGAAAAGGAGTGTAATAACATTAAAAATAAGGCATCAAAACCCCCAAGGTGTGTGCGTATGTATGTGTGTTAGCAATCTTTAAACAGGCAAAAAATATGCTTGGAGGAGTTTGGATGGGGTGAGAGGGCTCCTCGTTACCACTCTGCTTCGAATGCAAAAACGTAACTGCCGTGGCTTTAAAGAAAGTACTTTAATGCTACATAAATATAATTGCTTCGATGGAATGTCTTTAGCCTCCTGAGGGAAGTTGTAGTCTGTACGGCTTTAGATATGAATGGACGACTCTGTAATTGCTATTGTTTCGGAGACACATTAGGAGGGCCTAATGCTGATCATTCCTGGCATGTTGTGGAAGCGGAGTAATGGCAATCCCAGGCAGCGGGAAGGGAGAGGGGATTAGTATGCATTTTGCAGGATGAAAAACTGACAAATGCTTCAGGACTGGAAGTTTTTCTTCTCATTAGATTGTGGGCTTGTAAATTGTATTTGATTTTTTTTTTTCTTCCCCCTTTTCCTGCTGATATGCAGAGTGAAGGTATCTAATTCCTGGCAATTTAGGCTTTGGATAATGAGCTTGAAGGCAGCATCTCAGAGGAGTGCAGAATTGATGGGTTAGTACATCAGCTCTGGTTAATGCAAGCTCCTGATTCAGACAGGGTCCAAAACAACTGGTTCAGAGAAAAGAGCAAAATAGGGGTATTGAGAATAAGTATTTTTTACGTAAAAAAAATTTATTAGTTCAACATGGGATTTTCTGATACGTGGGTTGTGCTTCCGTCTCTGGATTGGGAGCAGCTACGTTTGAAAAATCACAACCTGGGCTTAGAGATGATTCCTAAGAGATAATTTGGGTTGTGTCCTAGAGACTGTAAACATCCTGTTTTCCAGCTTTTGTTCCCAGCATAGGGTCTAGAAAGTCTAGCAGACTGCTCTGGCATGGTAAGCAACTAGGCAGGAGCTGAGAAACCTTACCCTATCACAGCAATTCTGGCACTGGTGGTATTTTTCCTGAAGACAAGTGAAATCAGCGTCCTGAGAGGTAGCAGTTGGATGTTTTTTCCTGCAGGAATATCTGTCAGGTAGTAGCCAAAAAAGAGGTGAATTTCTGCCCTTGGGTTGTGTGTCGCCTCTACAGTGCTGGTCTCACACCATCCCATGTGCATCTCCAACTTGTTTTCTGAAGTTGGTTCCAAAATATTTGGCAGCTGCTACTCAAAAGATCTGGAGAGAGAGCCTGGAAAAAACTCTTCTGGGAACAAACCAGAAGAAATGGGGTTAGGTTCTTCATCATTGCTCTGTCCTTGTGTAGGGACTGGTACAAATACCCTCATCTCCAATGCACCTTGAGCATCTTGTTACAGAACAGAAAGTAATAACTTAGTGATGCTTTCCCTTGGATGTTGAACCTCAAGTGGTAAATCTTGATCCAACCTGGGATTTATTTTCTTCTGGAGATTTTTACTGCCTTCAGAAACTTCATGTAGAAGAGTGAGATTTTATGGCTCTAAACTGTTTGATTTTAGAGAATTGTTTTTTCCCCAGGGGCTTTTTTTTTAATGAAGATGAGAGGAATCGTAATCCTTGACATACAATAGATTGTCCCAGATTAATAACACACTGTCTTTCACAGTGAAGACGATCCTGTCCTGCTGTAATTTACTCTCCATCCTGGCATGCTGTTAATTAGGATGAATACTTACGTGAAAGCTCCACATACGGCCAGTGCCACCTTCCATAATAAGTCACCCCAAAAACATGAGGAATGAGCGGTAGTGAGTCAATGAAAATCCCGACATAAATTGACTTTTTGTGTCCTGGCAGTGCTTGGCTGAAAGCCAACGACAATAAGAGCCTGGCGTGCCAGAATTCACAGGCAAATAACACTTTTCCACTAGAGCATCCTTACGAGACACCCCCCCAGCAGCCGTCCTTCCTTCCTGCCACTCATTCCCTTGTGTCCAAGGAGGCTGTCGAGGCGGTGAGCGAAACATCTCGGTGTTGTGACGGGGTGCGATGAAAACATGAGTGACAGAGTGACATTTTGACAGCCTGACTTCAGGTTCCTACTGCAAATGTAAATACGTTCATTTGAATCCAATTTACACAACCAGAAGTTTTTAATGGAAAATAAAGGGGGGTTGCTTAAAGGTGACTTTTCGGGAATCCAGGGTATTTGTGGACTTCTTAGCGGGTTCAAACTGCAAATTTCCATGGTGTTGTGGAGGTCCAAGTGGTCTCCATCCCACTTTGCTCCAGTCATGTGTTTTTATATCAAATTACTTTGTTTTCTCACAGTTTAATGCTAATCCCTGTCTGAGTTGAGAAATGTGGTTCACTAAATGTACCTACTGAGCAGCTGATAAAATTGGACTGCAATCCCATCCTCCTCAGATCAAGGACTCCTTAACAGCCAATAGTCCATTTTATCTTTTTCCTAAGGGGTCTAATCTGTTGCTCTTTCTGACTTGGTGACTTGCTGTGTTTTCAGTGGAGAAGAGTCACTGAGTGTCTTGTCAGGTGGGAACAAGAATGGCTGAATTGCTCTTCAAAGTGTGATTTATTTCAACAGTCTTGGCACCTTGGGGATTTCTTATTCCTTCTTAGTGCTCCTTGTGGTAATTCCTCCCTGAGATTTGGGTGAGTAGTACTGGAAGGTGCAAGTTCCCACTGCAGGAATGATACAGCTGAGCCTCAGTAGCAGGTGGTGTGAAATGATCCCCTGCATGACAGCATGGGGATCCACCTTGGATGCAGAACTCTTATTCTTCTGGGATCTGATTGCAGTGCTGCTCTTGTTCTTTCCCAGGGCCTTTTTCCTCCTGGTTTTCTCAAATAGATACTTTTGTCTCTTCTGTGGTCCTTGGAGAATCTGCTTAGTAGCTCTTTATGGCTGCAGTATTTTGGGTAAAGCAGCTGGACTGAGGGGACAAGATGGACCATGGCCAGATATGGCACAAGTGCGGGAAACTGAAGGTCGCTTGAGGCCAGACCCTTATCCTGGTGTTCGGCACACCAGAGCAGCATGTGGTGCCTGTTGACCCCCACAAATGTGGGTCCAAGTGGGCCAACAGACTGGAGTCAGCACCAGTTCCCAAAGGGACTATTTACTAAGGAGGGTTTAAACAACATTAGGAAAAATTTCTTAATGAAAAGGGTTATCAAGCATTGGAACAGACTGCCAGGGAAATGATGGAATCACCATGCCTGGAGGGATTTAAAAGACATATAGATATGGCACTTGGGGACATGGTTTAGTGGTGGCCTTTGCAGTGCTGGGTTGATGGTTGACTTGATGATCTTAAAATTCTTTTCCAATCTAAATGATTCTGTGATTTCCCTGTGTGTTACAAAATGTTAGGAAAGCACAAGGGATGTGAATAGAGTATATAGGAGTCTGGCTTTTCATGTAGTTGTGTCCTTGGACCAAGCTGGCTTAAGCTGGTTCTCTGATTTTCTCCTAGCTGAGAGTCTCTGTCTCTCCCAGAGGGAGTAGGACTAGGGAAACTCAAGAGTGTGTTAAATCCATGTTGTTTTGTAGCATTGAAAAGAGACTGAAGCTTTCCACTCATTGTATACTCATCATTTGTTGTTTGGGTCCTGTGGTTTGTGTCAGAGTCACCTTGTAGCTGCTGGTCCTCAAATGAGTGGTTTAAACCTTGGTATTTAAAAAATTTTGAAAACAGATTTTGGGGTATTGGGTTTTGTTGTTGTTTTTTTTGTTTTTTGTTTGTTTTTTTTTTTTTTTTAATTTATTTGTTTGGGTTGTTTTACTGCATGTCTATTAGCATATGGGGGTTTTGTCTGTACAATACTCCATTCCTGAGTCTGTAACTGGAGTGGATGAGTTACCTTGGCTAAGAACCAGCAAATCTTTAGTTTTACCCACAGCTACAGAGACCACATGGACCTTGTAGGTCTTTGACTTGGGCTGCCTTAGGACGGGGAGGTGAGAGATGGGCTCCTAGCAAAGCCTGAGTTTCACACCTGGAGTTTTGTTCCTCCAGGGACTTCAACAGCATGCATTGCTGTCGGTGCATGGAGAATGTCACCCAGGATTTTGAAGAAGTAGCAGATTGCTTCCTCCTTACACTGAGACCTGTGAACACCCATGAGGGATGCTAATTAAGCATCTGCTTCCTTCTCAGCTTTAAGTGAAAGGGTGGCAAGTTAAAGTGACAGTCAGACCTCATTTATCTTAACGAGAAGGGTCAGGAGTTTAATGGAGTTTTGCTTAGTGAGGGTGTTTCAGCCTACTTTGTGTTTGTTTGGGAGATGTCTCTGCATTTTAGATCTACAGGGCTTTTTAGCTTGGGTGGTTTGCCTGCATGGGATTCAAGGGCCTCTGCAGTCTTTCCTAGGGAGAGAGGTTTTAGAAGAAATCCAGGAGGCTTTCCGGTGTGTCTGCTGTGATTTTCTAAATGATTGGGATAATGATACAGTGAATTTTGCAGATGACTTCTCCCTGGCCAGCGAGGGGCTGTGTTGCATCCACCTGAGGTGTGCTGTGCTGAGCAATGGTCACTTTGGAGTTCTTGCCTGTAAGAGTTTAGACATTTAGCCAATGTACTTAGCAGATACCAGCAAAAAACAGGGATTGTTTTTACATTCCAGAGTCTCACCTTGTACTTACTACTTCTGAGGTCTGTTTGACACCACACTGACATATTTACAGTGTAGCCTTACTGTATATAGATGGAGTAATCAGGCAGTCACTCAGGGCTGCAGCAACTAGGCAAAAGTAAAGCTCTTTTTACTAGTTCACGTGCAGCACCACACTGTGTGCATAACCTCATTTCTCAAGCCTGTTTCCTGGGTATTGAGCATAGACCCCAGCAACACCTACCCCTTGATGGAACAGAGCTCCAGCTGGCCTGTATCAGCACAGCTCCAGCCAAGAACAGCCCTCCATCTACAAAGGACTATGCCAAGATTAGCGAGGGAATTCATGCAGGGCCAGCAGAGCAGGTGAACGGTATCACTGTCATTTTTCAGAGGGGACAGGAAGGAATAGGAGGGGTGGGATGCTGCTGAGACAGTCCAGAGCTGTGCTGCAGAACTGATGCAGAGCATGAAAGCCTGCAGTCTCTTGTTGGGGCTGCTTGCCATGCCTGGGGAGGAATTCAGACCTGCTCTGCTGGAGTCATTAGTGCTCATTCAAAGCCAACATCAAAAGGTCCCATTCTAATTCGATGCTTTTTAACACACAAATGGCAGTAAGATCATTAATTATTGCACTTAACCAGCTTCAGTGATTTAACACTTTGTGAGTGTCAGGAGTGAAGTCTTTCTGGTGCTGTAAGTGAAGAGCAGAGTGTTGCCAGCTGTTGAGGTTGGATGGTGCTGCAAGCAGACAACAACTACCTGCTCTCTGAAGAGCCACATCTGTGCTGGGATATAAACTCCATCTGGCCCAGAATATTTTCATGTCATGGCCTGATGGCCTGTGAGAGCTCTCTGCTCCTGCTTTGCTGCCCAGGTAGGTATGCAGGATCATGTCTTTTGGAACAGGAAAGCAGTAGTGTGAATACTTTGTGCTGTGGGAAAGTGGAGCACCTTGTCTCATCAAGACAAATGTCTCTGAGGTCTCCTGTAGATAAACCTCTGTTGGATTCTCAGTTTGTGAGGTGTTCAGCAGCTCTAAAAGTGTTACTTTTCTTCCGCCAAGCACAGTGCAGTGGGACTGGAGTAGGGAGCATTCCCAAGGGACGTCTCCCTCCACCTTGGGAGATGTTGGCTTGAGGCAGAGGTGCCTTGGCTTGAGCTCTTTCGAAGCTGAGGAATTCTGCAGGCAGCTTGTAGCTGTTTTTGCCGAACATGGCTGGTAGGCAACAGGAGAGCCAGGCTGTTATTTTCCATCCAGCCAGTTTTTGTCACCTACCACTACCCAGGAGGAGAGAATTTCCCCCCTCCTCCAGAGTGCGAGACCTCATTGTTCCCAGCACCTGAGGCATGCAAAATCCCCCTTGCCTTCCTGGAGGAAGGGTCCAAGGGTAACCATGGCTGATTAGTGAGCCCTGAGCAAAATACGGGCCAAAAAGCTCACACCCATTACTGTTCATGGAGAGAAAGCGGACCCTGAAAACAAGGTGCAGCTCCTGCCCTGGACATCAATGGCTGTGACAGCCTCACTCCCTTGAACTCTGACCACCCAGCAGAGCAGGGCTCGAACTGGGAGGCTCGAATTGGACCTGGGATAATCACACTCTCCATCTGGGTTTGTGTTTGGCATGCTGGGGGGGACACATCCCTTGCTAGACTAATGAGACTAGGCATATGTGACATTTTTATGACTCCTTCCCGAGCTATTTCCTCCAAGTTTTTAGAATTCAATTGGATTGCTTCCCCCAACCCCCTGGTGTTGTCGGGAAAGCCATCTGCAGACAGAAGAGTGATGCAGAGATAATGCTCCTGGTGTGGGTCTGTCTTGACTTTATAGCTCTTATATCTTTCCTTTAGGGTTTCTTTGACTTTTTGCCAGGCACAGACACATCTCTCTGGGCATTTCCCTTGGCCCTGCATTAAGATCTGCCCAGCCCAGCACATCATGGATCACACTCATCCCACAGCCCTCCCAAGACTTTGTTGCAAGAGGTGTTTCGGAGCAGATGTCCCAAACGAGCATTTCCCAAGTTCTCACCCCACTAGAGATATTCTCAAGAGAAACATGCTTCAGTTTTATAATGTAGATGAGCCTCTCTTTTTCTTTCTTTTTATTTTTTTCCCTTCCAGTTTCCAGCCCCAAAAGTAGGTGGTGAATTCTAAGGCTTGAGGGAAGCAACCACACAAAAGCCTATTACAATCCAGTCACATTGTGCAAGGTGAGGATTTGCAATTTTAAGCAGAGGGAGAGGGAATCATCATGATAATTACATATAATACCTAAAGTACCTATAAATACAGATGTATATTTATATAAAGCCTCTCCCAGCACACGAGTTCCCTGTCTGGCTGGGGTTGCCAGACCACCCTGTCCTGCACAAACAAATGAGTTAGAAAGTCCGAAATTCCATCCCTGCCTTTCGGGGCTCGTCTGGGGAATTCCTGAGTAATGGAGGTTGAATTGGGTCACAAGGGCAGCGGGGAATAAATCTTCAAAGGTTAGCTCTGGCATGAAGTCTCCTTTTTTAGGCATGTGAGGGATTCTTTTGTTTTGCTTTGTTTTCCAAAGCCCCCCCCTCCCCAGCAGGGGAACAATACCTCACTGGGGCCAAGCCTGGCTGGGCAGAGCCCCGCAGCATTGTCCGGGGGGCCAGGGAGGGGGCCGGGGGGAGAAATGACATCTTAAAGAATGGTGCTTCTTCTTATGGACACTTAGTAGATCAGTGTGCATTCAATTAACCCTATAAACCATGCAAGGTCCAGGGAAAAGGCCTTTCAGGCATTATGGATTGAAAGTATTAAGGGGGATGGGGGCAGAGCTGTTGGTGAGTCCAGTTTAAATAAAGCCCATTAGGCAGGGGCAGTGAGGTGGGGGTTGAGAAAGGGGATGTTTTTCTTCTGAAAATGAAATCCATGCACAGTCTCACGTACTGATCTGGATTTTCCTTCAGTAAAGTTAGGAATCTTTGCACAGCTCAGGCTGGGTGTCTTGGTTAGGCATTTGGTCCAATTGTCTTTGGGTTTGCTGGCTCGGGAGTGAAGGGATCCTGTAGACTGTCTTGGGTGGAAAAAAGATTTTACATGAGTATTTTCCTCCTCCTCAAATTTTTGCTCAACCCCGAATTGTGTCCTAAGGCCTCAGCTGTAATAGCCTGTGGGACATCCTTGACCTTCCTGAGTGCATGTTTGATGGTCCCCAGGGTATGAAAACATCTAAATGCTTCTGTGAAGGACCAAAACACCTTGGTTTTTCCAGTTGTGCCTCTGACATCTTGCAGGGTCACTACAAGGCACTGATGTGTTTTGAAAATACAATATTTATTCCTATTAATGTTTGGAGGACGGTCAAATTTTGAAACTTTTATGTGCCCCATCATTCACCCCAAGCCCCAGTGCCAGTCAGGGCTGATTAGCCCCTCCAGGATGAGAGCAATATTGTGAGCAGAGAGACGGAAACAGCCAAATTTCTTTCAGTGCATATGGCTAATATTCACCTGGAGAAATCCAACCCATTTGTAGATATTAAACTAGACACAGTAATAAGTTCAGTATGTATTTCAATTTACTTTGCTGCAAATAGATTTAATTTACCAACTGCAGAGTTAGAGATGGAACTGCCTGTGTTCCCGCCATTTTATGCTATGTTCTGAATATATTATACGTAAAGTTGTAAATTAATAGGCCTGTTTATGATTTGTTGCACATATGACATGGACCTGCAACTAAATTAACAGTGAAGTCTTAGTGTTGCAGAGTTTAATTACATTTGCAGGTGAATCAGCATCTTACTCCTCTGTCCCTTCCTTAATGTGAAGTACACTGGAAATGGTTTTTTCCTTCAAGATGTGGGTATTTTGTATTGTTCTGAAAGCTGATCTGTGAGATCTGCTGGACTTGCAACTTAGCTTAGTGAGCACAGTGTTGCGGGCTGAAGAACCTCTAAATCCAGGCTGAGCCTGTTAGTTAACAGCTGTTAGTTGGCTGTTCTTAGGTGGGATGTTTCCTGAATCGGGCCCAGATCGGGCAGTGTCAGCTGTGCTGATTCACTCCTGTGAGCAAACTCCTAATTGCTGGAAGTGCCATCATACTGGTGAGCCAGGAATGTGGACTTCTGGAGCTGCAAAGTTAAACAGTCTGATTTTTGAACAGAGCAATGAATTTAAAGTAGCTGTGGTTTTGCCTGCTAGTGAAGTCTGGTGGTACCAAATAAGGAGGGTATCCTCCCTTTCTGCCTCTGCTTTGCATTGGTTTCCTAAGGAAACAGCACCTATGTAGCTTCCCCTGTCTTGGGAAGTGCTGCAGAGCTTGGTGCTAACAGCTTTATGCCGTGTGCTCCTGAAGATCTGCTAAAGTGTTTGGCTTCTTGGAGGAAAAGAGATGATGTGGGGCTCAAAGTCCTGCCCCAAATTCTTCCCTAAAATGCGCCATTCCCTCACGGAGCAGGTACATACAGAGCTGGAAACTCTTTGAGAAGATGTGGCTGTGGAGAGTGGCATTTGTGTGGCTTCCTGCCAGCACCCTGGGGCTTTTCAGGGGCTGTAGTACCCATCTCCTTGGAGTCTCCAGAAGTGTTAACTTTTCTGGGATCAGAGCCACAAAGTCAACACTTGGTGGCATTACTCTCAGCTGTAAATTGTGTAGGTGCTTTGCTGCCCCACTGGATTGAGGGCTCTTTGCACAACACCTTTGGAAGCTGCCTCCATCCTTGGCCTGTTAGTAGCATCTTGTTGACCTTTTTGAGCAGCTGGAATGAGATAATGAAGTCTTGCTTTATTAGCTCTTTTTAAAATTATTCTGACCAAAATAATGGTTTGCTTTCTCCCTGCATTGCGTTGATTCACTTTTAAATAGCACTGAGCCCTTCTGTTAATTTAAAAGTAGCTTCTAAGCACATCACAGTACAGATCACATCCTAGAAATAAATATTTCTTCTTTCCTGAACAAATATAGACAGAGTCAGCAAATATGAAGCATCTCTTTTTTCTGTTGTCTCAAAACTGTGGCATTCCCGAGATTGATCTGTGCTTGCTCGAGGGTGTGCTTTAACAGGAGCACATTTGGGATATAAAGTGGGGAAGGCTCTCAACAGCTTTTAATTGGAGTTGGTGCTTTTGATGGGGCTGCACTAATTTCCAGTGGCTTCAAAGCTGGTGGGGAGCAAGGAAGGCTGGTGAAATCTCAGCTCCATCCACGGGTGGTGGCAGGTTTGCTGCTGCCTCAAAGGGATGTGGTGTGATGCCACTGCACTTTGGGGAAAAACAAGAATTAAATCCAAACGACACCGATCCATGCACTGGGGCTGTGTGAATGAACTGGAATTTAAATTTGTGTCTGTCACTGCCTAAGAAAGAAATCTGGGCCATGATGAGAGTTTGTAAGGGGAAACCGAGCTATTCCCCCCAGAGCCACTTTCCTAAGCCATGCCTGGTTGCCAGTAGCTTCCTGTCTGTTGTTAGTTTTTCTTTTCAAATACAATTTAGTTTCTGCAGGCCAGTGGCTTTTAATGATTTCCTTTGAGCCCATGCATCCTCTGGAGCAGCCCTCTTCTCCCTTGACATTTGATGTGGGAATGTGTACATCAGTATTGTTACTTAAACAATACCCTTCAGGCACTGATTCTGGGCCCTCAGATAAATCACAGATTAAAATGAACCAGAATTGCTTGATAAAAAGTCTACAGTGTGCTGGCATGCAGGGAACAAACTGCACAGAGTCCAGGTAATGGGAAATTCGGTGTGTTATCTGAAGACGCATGTAATTAATGAACAAGAAACCTGTTTACTCTGAAAATAGATGGCAGAGTTGCTATAATGCCTTTCTGCTTTGAATGCTGAACAAGTATCTCCAGAGGAATAAAAGCTTTAGCAGCTCAAAGTCACATCTCAACCAGAAAGGCGGGTTGGAGACGGTACTGAGCATCTGAGCTGTTTTGCTTTTATGAAGAATATGAAATCAGCCTTCCTTCTAATAAACACCTCATTTATTTTCTCTTGGCTCCTAAGTGATCTCGTTTGCAAATCGTGGTGCGGACGGAACAATTAGCGGATTCGATTCAGTGCACATGCCATTGCCAAGCAGGAAACGAGCATGCTGGGCATGAATAGCATCAATCTGATTTTCAGGCATGTGCAAGTATCTGGCACTTCAGAGAGCTTTGCAAACAGGCTGTACTTGTGGTTTTCCCCTCTTTCCCTCCCAATCATGCTGCTGCTGTATTTGTGTATTACAAAAGGCTCATGCCTTCCCCGTTAGGGCTGCTGGAGGCTTGGTAGGCTTTTACCATGCTCAGTATTTTATCCCAGCTATTTTCCACGTGTGGAAAAATGCACCCGTGCAGGTCTTGGTATTGCAGCGTGTGCTGGGAAGAGGAGAGCTGTCCCTTTAACCATGCAGAGCATGTGGCTGTTTTTAGTTAGAGCTCCTTTAGCGAGTTGTCTCAGCACATCAGGGCCCCGCTTTCATCATGCCTGGCTTTTTTTTTTCCTTCTCTTTGAGTCCTAGAAGTCAGAGGCCACAGAGGGGGTGACAGAAAGCAGTGACCTCTGCATAAGCGAGGGACCAGATGGCCACTCCTCTTCCTCTGAGCCTTTCTCCCCTGGCCCCAGGGCACAGATCTGTGACCTTCACTTTAAGTGAATGCCCAGACTGTGTGACTAGGGCTTTGACATGCTTTTTAATAGGCATACATTATCCATCCATTGCTAAAAGCCCAGGAAACTGGGTTCATTTAGATGGAATTTAAGTAAAACTGTTTGGATTGGTCTTACTATCCCCTAGCTGCCTCCTGCTAAATTGTTGATCTTAGTACTAATGAAGGGAAATGCACTTACAGACAGTCTGGGAAGCATTTTATTTGCAAAGTTTAGCAAAACCCAGTGTTTTTTGACAAATGAGGTGTGCACTCATGGTGTGAGCTCACTTGTGTGCCCACCCATGGCACAAGCAGTGCTCTGGTACTCGGACCACATCAAGCCCTTGCCCTCTGCTGCTGGACTGGGTTCGGTTTTGCTCTAAGGTCTGTCTATCCCAGCTAAGGAAAACTTCTGATGTTAAACAGCGGCAGAACTTGGGTTTGTAGCCTCTTGCAGCGTTTGCAAGCACAAGGGGGAGATGTAATCACTAATACTTAATAATTCTCAGTTCCAGCTTTACACGTTGGTCTGATTCCAAGTGTGAGCCAAGCTAGAGCATTGCAGTGTGGTAAGATCCCATGGTACTGGGCACAGGATTGGTGAGAATGGGCAAAAATATCCCCAAGGAGGAGAGGTTGTACTGGAACAACTGAAAATGGAGAAAAGACTTTATTCTCTGTGAACCTGAAGTCACCGTGTTTTTCCCCAGTACCCCAGTAACCGAGAAGTCCATCTGATATTTCTGTCTGGTCCCGTAGGTGTTATTAGAGGAGGCCAGGCTTTCGTTAAAGCAATTTGCATAATGGTAGCTGTGCTCTTTGGGAATGTCCTTGGGAGAGACTGGAAATACACTCTTTTCCAGCAGAATGGAAATGCAGAGTTGTGTTTTTCTGCTAATGACCAGCAAACATCGCTGCTGATCAGGCGTGGATGGCCTCCAACCTCTGCCAGGCAAGCGGATGCTGAGGAGGGGCTTTATTAATGCCTACCATTTCCGAAGGGTTAAGCACATGAAAGTTATTCCAGGAATTTCCTTTCCAGGGCAGACCTGGGGAGGTAGGTATAAGCAAAGGCCAGTTCAGCCCTGCTGAAAGTGATGGATGCAAAATCTCTTTGAAGTTCCTGGGAGCTGCACTTCCTTGCTGCGTGGCTGAATTGAATCCAGAGATCTTCAACTGTGAATCTGTAGCCACAAAACACGGTTTTGTGACATCTGCTGTGGTTCATCAGCTACTGAAGGTGGGAAGGGGAGAGCAAAAAATTTTCCAGGAACACTGGTGCAGATGATACCCGAGGTTTGACTGCTCGCAGCTCATGTTCCTGTTTTCAATTAAATTAGAAAGTATTTGTGGATGAAGTGACCCATTAGTTGGGTAATAGCACTACCTTATCATGCCTGCTTATCAGTATTAGTTATGCACTATAAAACCCATCCCAAAGCCCTTGGGGGAATCAATTAAAGTGGAGGGGGCAGCTTTGTGCACATGTGTGATGGAGGTGCCATGAGGTGTGTGGGGCACATTTGTGCACCAAACTGTTGCATGTTTGGGGCAGAGAGTGTTTCTGAGCTTGCACACCAGCCCTGCCTGTAAGCTGTCAGCATCACACATTTTTGTAGCCTCTACCAATTCCTCTCTGAGCAGAAGAAACAGGCCATAAATTTGCTGATTATGTGCATTTAGGCAGAGTAGCTCCCTTAATGGCCTTTACGATGGCTGCAGCTGCCAGTGATGGAGTTTTTGCATCCCCAGCTTCTAATAGGAGACGGTTGCTTGTTCATGCTGTACATCCTGTTAAATAAATCTGAGCAAGTGGTAACTGATTGCTGATATTAAACTGCAGAGGGAGAGATTAAAAATATTTTCCCTATCTGCTTGGAAAGCTTTAGTGGTTTGTTGTGAGTTTTTTTAAAGAGGAGGTAGGAAACACTGTAAGCAATAGTCTTGTCTCTCTTTGCCAGTGTTTGAGCTGAGCAGCAGGTAAGGGAAACCTGATTTAATGACATATCAAATAGAGAGCTGCTTCTCATCTGATCCCGATCCCTCTTTGAAATGCTGGTGAGGAGTGATCAGTGCCTGTCTGCATCAATAATTAGACCTTATAAAGTATTTAGACTCTCATGGCACAGGGAGCTGTGGTGGCTGATCACCTGGAAAGGGCTTGATTTCCAGGTAAAATCTCTCAGTGTAGTGATTGAATCTGCTAAGGTTTCAGCTGGCCAAAAGGAGCCAGAGAAAGTCAACCATCTCTGGAGTCTTTCAGGACTGCAGTGTAAGGAAAAACGTGGTGGTTTGACATGTCCATTACATCTGTCGCCCCTGGGGCTGCAAAATGGCCGTGTTCCTCTCAGCCAGCAGCAGCGAGGAGAGATCGGAGGGGAGAGCTGAAGTGTGGGGTGATGTGGGGCTCCTCACCACAACCCCTTCATCCCCCCTCAACCTCCCCTGGGGCTCAGCTCCAAGCATCTTCTCCCTGCTTTGAACCTGAGGAGCCGTCACACCTTAAGGTCAGGCGAGGGGGCCCTGTTAGAGGGTAGGGGGAGGTGGAGGGAGCAGGATGTCATTTTGTCATTAGCCAGGCTTCAAAGGCAGGCAGGCACCGGGGAGGAGGGAGAGGAGCAGTGGGGTCACGGGGGCTGCAAGCCCCTTGCCCAGTCTCCCTGCCGGTCCCTTGCCCAGCCTTCCCGCCAGCTAGCTCACCTGGTGCACAGCTGCTCCACGAGGAGGGAGCGCAGGGAAAGCAGAAGGATGTAGGAGGCAGTGTGGGGAAAGCATTTTACTCCACAGCCTGCCAAATTCAGTGTGAGGGTTTTAGGTTGGGCAGATCTTTTATGGTGCTGGGATGATGGTGTGAAGCACTGCTTGTGTTAGAGTGCTGTTCAAAGCGTAGCCCCCTTGGAGCATTGCTGCCTAGAATGATTTAGTGGGATCCTGAACATCTCTTGGAGACTCTGAAACATGATTTTGGCTTGCTGGAGGTGCTCATGTTGGAGGCTGGTCATAGGGCTCCATGTCCTTGTGTTCATACATCCTCCTTCGGATGGCCTTCAGCTTTCCCGAGTCAGATCCAACCCCAAAAAATTAGCAGAGTGGGTTAAAAATTACAGGATTGCCAAAGGATAAGAAAATTACCCTCATTTTGGTGTTCTGTGAATTTGTGCTTTGGATGTTTTGAGAATAGTTGAATAGTTTGGGGTCCCCTGTCGAGGCTTTCCTCTGCAGCCACCAGGGATGGGTTTGTTTATTCCAATAAGCCAAGGTCCTCCTGCCGGTCCCCACAAGTGGGTCTGGGAACAAACACCGGCTGCTGCAAGGCTGGAGATCAAAGCACACATGTTGTCAATACTGGGAAGCTTCTGGGACCAGATGCTCTTTGACCTGCTGCTGCAAAATCTGAGGGCCCTGATGCACAGTGCACATTGGGAGCCAATGGGATGAGGGGCAGCAGCTTCAGGAGCAGCTGGGCAGTGCATGGAGTGGCTAGAGCCAGCAGAAACATGGCACAGCTCTGCTCCACAAGCTCCTTCCATCCCGCAGCCTGATCAGGCTTATGTGCTGGTAATTAGGATGTTTGATGTCGTTTCTATGGGTGCAACAATGCATATTCATCAAATATGTAAATTAACACATTAAGCTATTTGCATAAATCTGGATCCAACAGGATGGTGGAGATGAATTGCTGCAAGAGCAGCTCTGTAAATGATTCCCTGATACACGTCACACTGGAGTTCTTCACACCCTCTGTGATGCAGAAGCAGGGTCCTACATGCTCCCCATGGGTGATGCAGAGCAGGAACTTGTTTGGGTTAATTAGTGCAAGAAATCCAGGCATCCTTACCTCTGGAGCAGGATTATAGCTGTGTTTACACTGGCAGCCCTCAGGTGGCCTTTTTTCCTGGGTGAGGATGGGTTGGAGGAGTGGACAGGCAGGTGAAAAGTTATCCATGGAAAAACCAAAGCTGCCTGTGCACTAAATGTGCTGGTGGTCTTCAGTGAACAGTAACACACACGGAAGTTTGCTTGGGCTTGCTCCGAGCAGTGAGATTCCCAAGAAACCCCCGGCACAGCCGCTGCCTCCAACACATCTGGTACTACCAAAAGGAAAATACATAAGACCTGTAACCCTTGCCTGCAGTAGCTTAACAATACCTCTGAGTATTGCTTCAAATACATATAATAAGTCTGAACTAATAAAGTAACGAGTTTATGAGCTTTTTAAAGATTTTACTAGATGAACAGAGGGCCTAATAACATGATTCAATTTCTTAATATAAACAATGTATTTGCTGTGGCCTCTTAAAATATTCCTAACTTTAACTGCAGAAAATCCAGCGTATGATTTATATTTCTGGCTGCTGGAAGCTCTGGCTTTCATTATCTGTGTATGCCACAAATCCAATTATGTAATATCATTGAGATAAGGCGTGTAATGTTTCACATCTAATTGTTCTAACATGCAAATTTTTTCCAGTGCTGGTGTAAGTTGGATTAAGAGGAAGGCAAGGGCTGTGTTTCATGGGTGTAGGTTGTGTGGGTGGAATGGGGCTCTCTGCAGGCAGTTGGATGTGTTGACCTGGGTGTGTTGTGTTCAAGGTCTCTGAGAAGCTCTCTGGGAGCCACAAGGCGATGCTGTTTTTTGGGTGACTAAAGTGTTGGTTAAATGCAACCAAACAGCAGCCTCTTGCCTGAATGGGGAGAGCTGTGTATGGCTGCAGAGTATTTCACTGATCCAATCATTGTGACTCATTTTTTCCCCCATGAGGCCCATGCCATGGGGTTTGATAATCCCTGTGCTTCAGTATGAATGGGACAGCTTGAGTCTACAGCGTCCTTGCCCTCCCCAGCAAGCGGCTGTGAAATCAGGGTGTGGGCTGGATATACCCCTGGCAGACAGACTGTGCCTGTCTGGCTGACAGTCCAGGGCACCTGGTGATTCACTGTACAAGATCCAAATTTCACACCCATTTTCTAGGTAGTTTTCATCCATAGGTAGGAAAGAGACCACAGACCTAAGTTCTGGTACATCTTGTTAAACAGCAGCTTATGTGCTTTGCCCCTTCGTCATTATCATCACTGTCTGAACATCCTTGGAAAAGTGTGTGCTCATCCAAGACTGCATAAACTTAACTTTAGAGCTGGCTGTGTCCTTGTCCCTTCCCATGATGGGGTCCCATCCATCCTGCATGCCCAGGTTGCACACCCAGGGCAGGCATGAAGACAGGACTGGACAACACTCAGATCTCCCCTGTTAACATCCTCAGAATGCAATCAAGGAGCATGTCCTGACATGGGAAGAGGATGGCATGGAAAGAAGGAAATGAATGTCATCTGGGAGACCCAAATTTTTATCCTTAGGACCAGAACAGACACTTACATAACATTTGCCCACATTAGTGGGAGGGCAGGTAGCACCATGATGTGAATCAGGGATCTTTATGCAGTGTGCAGGTGTTTGGCTTCTGCTTAAAGGGTGCTTGGTTTCTCTGGAAGGGGGTATGTATATGGGTTGTGGCTTTGATAGCCTTGCTTGTTCACCACAGCACAAAGGAACATGGAGATGTGACTAAAAACTAGGGGATTTTTAATAGGCTTTGTGTTGTCCATGGTGGAGCTGGCTGGGGGAATTTAAAGGAATCATTTTAAGCAAAACGTTGGGGTTTTTTGGCCCAGTGCACTCGAATGCATGAACTTGTCCTACACTTTGATTGGGAAGTACAGGCGGAACTTCTCAGCCTCTGCTCTTCCTTGTGGCCACACACACTGTCCCTGCCAGGTTCTGGTACTGCTGTGGTGTCGGTGATACTGTCCAGACAGTGGTTCTGGTCCTGGTATTTAGCTCTTCTGAGGAAGTTTTCCACTGACTATCTTACAGCCACTGGGCTTTGTGCTCTGGACATGAATAGGTCCCTTTCAACCTTGTTTTATTCATCATCAGCAAAGCATGAAATTACAGTGGAAATGCTAATAGATTTCCTAACAACTTGGTATCTACTTGGGTGAAACAGTTATTTGTTGACTAATTAGTAAGTTAATTGTTTTATACTTTATTGAGGTCAGGTTGCTGTTCTAATGTAGAGGGAGGAGGTGTGGGCTCTTCTAAACAAGATGCTACTTTAATGAGCAGTTACTATCATTGGGCTGAAGAGGTGTAGGGAAATGGTAATGGTATCTCCAAAGGAGATATCTGGAGCCAAAAGGATGAGCTGTCCCTGGGAGCTGGGACAAATCCTGCTGGGTGCCCGGCTTTCTCTCAGACCATTAGCAGCGCAGGCTTCTCCCACAACTGCTCACAAGCTTTGGGAATGCTAATTAAAACCATTCCTGACAAAAAAAAAAGACATTTTGCAGAAAGAGTGGAAAGACCTCTCCTTCCTGGAGTTTATGATTGAATGTATGAGTAACCTGGCCTTAGGTTTCTGGGGCATGAAGTCTTTTTCCTGGCTTGATTTATATCATTTAAAGAAAAAAAGTTTTCTGCTCTCCTCCTTAGTAGCTTTCTTTCTCCTTTCTTCCCCCTCCTGACCCTGTGCTCATGGCCAGGAAAAGTTTCCTGGATTTAGAAACGATCTTAAAAGATACCCATGTGTGGATGGAGGCAGTAGCAGATCACTGGGGAAGGCTCCTCCAGGATAGTTAAGCATATTGCTTTGGGTATTTTTTTCCCCCTTCCATGTCCTTCCTGTTCCTCCTTCTAATTAGGGCTTTGTTGTAAATGCCTGCCTTGGCCAATCCTGTCCTTTCTCAGTTAGAGCAGTCCTGGAGCTGTGATGTGAGTCAGTGGGTTTGTGCCTCTTCTCCTTTGTTCTGATGAGCTTGTCTCCCATGTAGCGAGGGATTTTAAGATGAAGGAGTTCAGAGTTAGATTAGATTCTGAGATTAAATTCTTCCCTGTGAGGCCCTGGCACAGGTTGCCCAGAGAAGCTGTGGCTGCCCCATCCCTGGAAGTGTTCAGGACTGAGTTGGATGGGGCTTGGAGCAACCTGGTCTACTGGAAGGTGTCCCCTGCCATGGCAGGGGGTGGAATGAGATGAGCTTTAAGGTTACTTCTGACCTAAACCATTCCGTGATTCTGTGATTGTTTATAATGTATTATTTTGTGTTAGGCAGAATCACAGGGAAGACCATGAGAAATATTATTGCTTGCAGACAGCCCGTTTTCTGCTGATTCTTCCTCCTTCCAGCTGGAAATAGTGTGGAAATACTGCGACCTGTAGATGTATTTGTGTGATGGTGATCCTGTGCTTTTTTTTAAAAATTGCCTTGAAGTATCTCCAGCCTGCTCTGTAGTCTCATTGGTTTTGGCCATACACCTATAGCAGTTTCGCAGTTCTGCAGAAATGCAGAGTTACAAGTGAGAGACCTGTGTCCAGAGGGATGTGCAGGTAAACCTGCCCAGTCTGTGCCCAAATTCACCCAGTTTTCCACTCCTCTCCTGCTGTAAAATCAAACTGAAAAAGGCAGGATGGCTGCCAGTAAATAAAGCTGGTACCAGTTCATTGCAAAAAAAATTAAACAAAATAGGACTCAGACCAACCAACACGCCATCTTGGTTGCCTTTGTTTTTCTAGTTGCCTTCTTTTTCAGTTGCTTATATTTTTTTTTGCTCGAGTGGCCAGATAGCTCTTAAGTTTTGGTAGTGGTACTTTTCCTGTGCTGTTTCCAATAACCCTCTGCATGGATTAACCGGCAAGAACAATCCCATGGCAGCCAGGGAAAAGGAGTATTTTTACAGCCTGCATCCAGGCGTGACTCCAGTGTTTCATGCCACCATCTGAGCTAGGACAGGCTGTGAATACAGATCACGCCTCTCCTTTCCCTACTTTCCCCAGGCTTCTCATTGGGAAAAGGGCCTTTGCTCAGAAGCCACCAGGGAAGTGGGTTATAAAAGTTTTATTGGTGAGGCAGAAAGATGTTTCCACTCTTGCTGTTCCTTGGGAAATAAGAGAAGAAAAGACAGATAATGTTTTGTCTCTTTATTAGATTGGGAAATCATCTATAAAGCAGAGGTGTATTTCAAACCGAGCCCCCCACGTCTCTTGTTAATGCCAACTCAGCAGCATCCAGCTGGCCGGATGAAGGGTTTGGATGATGCAGTACTTTGAAGGGATCCTGTTTTAGTGGGATGAGAGCCCCAGAGGGGCCAGATGTCTGGTAAGAAGACCACAGCCACCAGCCTGGGTGCCCTGCACTCAGCCCTTGCAGTTCCTTGCAGCAATCCCACCAAGTAATATTCACCTGTATTCACCTGTGACAATCTGCAGGCTGGAAAAACTCATCCTTGAGGGAAGCTACCTGCCTGGTGGGTAGATGAGAGCTTGTGCATGCTCAGGGGTTGTTAGTAGGACACTGAAGGATAGCAGTGAACCGTAAAACGGCCTTAAAAGTGGCAAGTCCAAGTGAAGCTATGCGGCTTAAAATGTTTTATCACGTCGTATGCCAGGGCTATTAGTCCCCTTCTGTGCTTCTGTCAGGCAGTGTGGCAACCAGCAGTGAAGTTTTATCAGATATTAAAACCTGCTTTTGAAATTTCTCTTAGAGCAGAATGCTAAATCAACCTCTTCCCCATGCTGTTTCCTGCCTGGCAGCTTTACCTTTACTTCCATTTCTCTCCCTCATTTTCTATCAGCTTTATCTGTAACCATTTTGTGTTTTATTGAGCGTGAATGAATAGTGGTACCTTTTAGATGAGTGATATTTTCATCTGAAGATGCTTGTTTAATATAAGCCCCCACTCAGCTGTTACCCCAATGGTGCTTTGTGTTTACCAACAGATTATTTCAACTAGCTTGAATTTGGAAGCAAATTTTATGTGGGGAAGTTTTCTGCTTCTCTTCTGGTGGGATGTTACGAACCTGGAACACGCTTCAGAGGCAGTGTGAGCTGTGTAAGGGTTGCAGCTTTGCTCCTGGGGCTGAGTGTAACCTACGCTTACCATATGCTACCAGCCTCTGCTTTGGGTAAAATGGGGGGTGTTTCTGCCTCCCTGCAAATGATAGCGGAGACTATAATCACTCAAGCTGCTGCCGTGTGGGTCTCAGTGCATTTGGGAATAGAATTTTCTACCTGTGGAAATAGGTTATGGATCCAAAATTATTAGAAAGGGTCTGGATTTACCCTTGGTGCTGTAAGCAGGATCTCAGCTGTCAGTGACAGTGATGGATCCCCAAATACCTGCTTGTTGCAAAGCATCACTGCCACCCCCAGAGGTTCCCTGGGATGTTCAATAGCAGCTGGACCTGGGGAGACTGAAATGTGCCTCAGTTGTTAAAAGGTTTGGGTTTTGCTTGGTCTGAGGTTTGTCACGGCAATTCCCAGGAGGTCTCTGCTGGTTGAGCTCACTCTGGGGAAGTATGTGGCTATTTTTTGGCACTGGTGATAAGTGTCACTGCTGCTTACAGGAACTGGGTTCCCATCAGTTCCATGAAGCCAGTGATGGAGGGCAGAAACAAAATTCCTTCCTGAAGGTTGACTTTCCTGTTTACACCCAGATGGAGGGGACAGATCTTTGTCCATTGCTCCAGCCAGAGCTGAGTCTCTTCAGAGAGCTCTGACCTGCAGCAGTATCCAGACATCCCCAGAGTAGCACCTGGGAGGTTTTGGAGGCACAGTCGTGTTGGGCTCAGGAGAAAAGGAGGGACTGAGTCCCCTTGGGCTGAAGATGCACTCTCTAGCACACACTTCCATGCCTTGAGAGCACTGTGCATCTTTAAGCCCCTGTCGTTTGTTCTCTTGATCCTCATGCAACAGCTGGCAAGGGAAGAGGCTGGAGTTGAACTCACATCCTTGACAAGGTGCTCAGCCAGACCTTTGCTGCACCAGCACTGACTTTCCCCTTGTGATTCAGTGCCAGGCTCTGCACCCTTGTCCAGTACCATACTGCTTAGGGAATTCAGACATTCATGGCTGCAAATGTTCCTTTGGGACATGAGTCCTCTGGGTCCACTCTGCCAAAACCATCAGGGTTGCTCCTCAGGGAGAGGCACTGCTGCCGACCCTGGCCCCGAGCACTCACATCGACACTTCCATCCCCTGCTCTGCCTGGACCCCGTGCACACTAATTTCCCAGCCGGTCTGCTCCATTATGGCATTACAGGGACATTAGTTATTGAGGCTGGTTCTGAGAGCATGGTCTGAGTTAATCTGGGCTGTCCCCGCTGCTGCAGAATTTGCATCTGGCCAGGGTCGTGCATCTCGCAGCCGAGCTGCCAGCACTGGATGAAAAGGGCAGCGCTTCCAGAAACCCTTGCCAACAATTTGTCTTGCAAATGAGCAAGGGTGGCTCGCACCGCCCCGGCCCTGCTGAAGTCAGTGCTGGGCTGTGGCTCCGGGTTCGTGGCACGCTGCAGCTGCCTCACACCGCTCTCCTCGCCGCCCTTCACCAGCCAAATTTCTTGCGAGCGGGCCACGCATCTGCATTAATTTAGATGACTTAATGTGGGGAGATCATCAGCTTGATTTCCCCTGTGGCTCTGGGAGTCAGCTGGGGCTCCGGGGCCTCCCATTAGCGGCCCAGCCCGGTGCCAGATGGCGGGTGATGGCTTGCAGAGGCTCCGGAGCTGACGTGCCCCATTGTGCGAGAACACAAAAGCGAGCCAGGCTGGGATGTTTTTTTCTTACCCCCCTTTCTGCTTTCATTTTCCTTCAGTGCTGTCACCCTCAAAGCTAATTCCTGCAGCTCTCTTTATTTATTTATTTTGCTTCGTGGTGGTGAGGGCTGTGAAGTTGCTGACAGTGTTTTCCATGTGGATGCTCCTGCCTTGTGCCACACTAGTATCTTAAGGACTTTGCTTCTCCTGACTCTTATTCTCTGCCTGAATATGCATGTGGGATGCACAGTCCCATGTGCATGTACACCCTCATGGAATATCCTCTTGGACATTTGGGTCACATAATCAAGTTATTAGGATATTACAGTGGGTCTCCTGGGGGGCCATTATATGCCATGAGGTTTCGTTAAGATAGATTTAGTTGCCTTCCTGAATATTTCAGGTGTCCCAGCAATTTTTCAGGTCTCTTAACAGTGTGTTCTACAATCACCTGTTTGTTACAGAGTTTTCATCTCTTTTGTTAATGCTGGAGAGGTACCTGTTTTGGGGTGCAAGTGTTTTTTCTGATGAAGATGCATAGTTCAGGAGGGAGAGGACTGATTCCTCAGTCTTGGTACAGGACACACTGAGCATCCCTGCAAGGGCCCCCTGAAGATCAGGCTTACAGGGCTTTGGCTCTGATTTCCCCAGTGTGCTGCAAACACAGAGGCAAAGCTCAAGTTCAGAGCTCCAAGTCACTAAATATGCCCCTCTGCAATCTCTCAGTTCAGGCACAGCATCTGACCTCTGCCTGCTCCCTAAAACCCACATCGCTTTTGCAGTGCTGCTGCTCCTTGGCATTTATCATCACTCCAGCCCACGCAGCTTTCCACATTCATGTGCGCATCCCAAACTTAAGCTTTAATTAAAATTAAATTTCATGCTGACAGAGAGCTTAGGTGGCTAAATGTGTTTAACCTTGGCATCTGGGAATGAGTCTGGGAAGCAAATGAGAACAGCAAGTGAGCGCATGAGCAGGGATGGGGACAGAGGAGTCCCAGGCAGTTGCAGGTCTGTCTGGCTGTCCCATCACTTACAGTCTTTGAAGGCAAATGCTGGTATTTAAATTTGGATCATGTGGCTGCTTGAGTGTCCAGCCTGTCTTCTAGCTCTTACTCCTTTGGCAGGAGCTGCAATGTCAATGTTGACCTCTTCTCCAGGCTGGGCACTGTGTGCTGGGTTTCTTTTCAGCACCTCCCCTTGTTTTTTGTCCTTGGCACTGAATTTTGTCGCCAGGAGTTGTTTGATAGGATGGATGGAGATCGATGGAGGGTGTAGGGACTTGGTGCATTTGCAGAGGGCTTAGGTGCTGGTAGTAGCAGGAGAATCTGTGAATCCTAGTCAGAGAACCACTGCTTGGGCAGTCTGGCAGCCTGCCCACCCTGACCTGCCCAAGTGAGTTTCAGGGTGCACAAACACAGGAAGGAGCACAAACATTTGGATAAAATATTTCCAAATTTCACAGTAGGAAATAACACAGGCTCTTCCAACCTCTTCTCTTCCCAACAAATCGATAAAGCCCCTCCTTGTAGCCCTGAGAGCTGATAGTTATCCCATCCCGGAGCATCCCTTGGGAATGCTCTTGAAAGGCTTCCTGAGCTTCAATGCCCTCTCCTCCTGTTACCCAGGGCTTCTTGTCGTATCCTGTTCCCATAAACAGTACCAAAGGTCCTTGCAAAGAGAGGAGAGGCACCGCCTGAGGTGACCTATGTTTGTTTAAGCAAGGATAAAAAAGCAAAAAAAATTAGAAGCATCTGAAGTATATATCTGAATGCCGTAGCAAAGTGCTCAAAGCTGAAATTTAGTTTTGCTTGACTGCTCGTTTTAAAAATTCCCCACAGACAGGACTTGGTTATTTCTCTGTGCCAGTAAGAGATGCATATGCAAAGTTCTGTATGTGGTTGTGACACAGTACAGAGGTTGGATGATGGCAGATCACAGTCATGGCTCTCCCATGAGCATGGTCAGATTGTCTTTCGAAGCCATATCAAAAACCTGCTCTTGTAAACCGTCTTCTATCAGGAATCTCGCCCAGCAAGCACAGCCCCGTGTGGTGTGGCTGTAGGTACAATAAACCATGTGACGGCCTCGCAGGAAATCAGTACGTCCCCTCTTTCTGTCAGTTTGCTTCCTTGACGTGATGCTCTGGGATGGTTTAGTGCTGGTGGTGATTTCCCAGGTGGTGTTGTCTCACCAGCCACTGCTGCTCGGCACGTGCCAGAAAGGATGTGATGATCCAGGAGCAGCACCACAGGATAATGGGAGCGTTGCCTCCTTGACCCACGGCTTTTCTCCTGCCACCTCTTTCCAATGAATCCTCAAAGGTAATGAGTTTAATTTGGTAAACTGGGCCCAGGGTGAGGTGTCATGGTGGGTTTAGGAGATAAGCCTCCCTGCTTCTTATCAACAAGAAGCCAGTCCTCCCTGGAGAACTGTGTTTTCTGGAATGCAGTACTGTTCCTTGGGTTCAGAGATGGTCTGATGATAGTGAGGAAGATAAAGATGGTGAGATTGGCGGTTTGTAACTCTGCTATTCCTCTGTGTCACCATCTTCCACATCCTTCTTATCTTTAACCATTCTCCTGTGTCCTCACTTGTGTTTTTCTGCCAGGATGGTGATTGTGTCTCCCAGTTGTATTTAGGGTGCTGTGGGGTACACAGGGAGGAGAGGGGCTCACTGTGGGTGCAGAGGTGCTTTGGGATACAGTGGCTTCTTCGCATGGACCTGGCATGAAATGTAAGATGTCACCTTCTTGTGGGAGTGGGTGTCTGGAGGGACCCTGGCTCACAGAGTCTGACATGTGTTACCACCCCCATGCTGTATCATAAAATCATTGAATCCTAGACTGGCTTGGGTTGGAAAGGACCTTAAAGATCATCTACTTCCAACCCCCTGCCATGGACAGGAACACCTTCCATCAGACCAGGCTGCTTCAAGACCTGTCCAGCCTGGCCTTGGACACTTCCAGGGAATGGGTATCCACAGCTTCTCTGGGCAGCCTGTGCCAGGGCCTCCCCAGCCTCACAGAGAACAATTTGTTCCTATCATATGTCCACATATGTGCACGTGTACACACACTACTGTGTCTATGCTGACAAGCAATGCTGGGGTACAGCCCCAAGTGCAACCATCCCAGTGGAGGCGCAGGAAAGGAGTTAACACTCGCTGGCTCGTGCACAGAAATACAATCGCCATCTCCTCTGAGCTCCCAGAGAAAAATCAGTGAAAACATCAAACCGCACGTCCTGTACCGTGGGGCCGATATGCCGGAGCTATGAACTTTCTCTTTGAGGTGGTAATGGTTTGGCTGGCAGCCAGGAGCAGCAGCCGTGAACGGAAAGGGGGACTTCCAGAGATAAGCTATTTTCAGCGGGCTTCTCACCGCAAGATAAACAGAAAAAAGGACGAGCTCTACGTCTGCAGTCATGTGTCCTGCTTTCGTGGATTTGGCCTATTTTCTGAAGAATGGCTGTAATTCAGCTTGAGTTTCCCCTGGATTGCTGCCAGCAAAATAGGAAGCTGTTGCTATTGCCAAGGAGCGAACAGGAATTTATATAGTAACTCAGCCACAGGGACGAGATGACAGCTAACGGCTTAGCTGCTGCTAGGAGGAAAAGCAGACCTGGGAGGAACCTGGATTTTCTCAGGATCACAGCAGTTCAGTCCTTTCTACATCTTTGGCATTATTCCCTTCAATCTGGACTGGGCAACATTGAAGCACAGTATCTGTGCTCCAAACCAAGGGACGGGAGCAGAGCAGCTCTCAGCATTTAGGAAAATCACCTGTATTTGAGTGAAATTCAGAGTTAAAATGATCAGAAAGGAGCTTTAGAGCAGTTCTTTGCAATGTTAACCCTGTGCCCCGCTTTCTCTGGCTCAATGCTGGGATCCTGTGGTCTCTCCTCTCCCTGTGCACAGGGGATGCTGAGTATTTCCCCTTGCAATGATGTGAGGTAGCTCCTCTGTGGGAATCCAGCCTTTTGTGATTATTTTTCTATTTAAATAACTTCTTTAGTTATCATGTGTACCATTTCCACTTCTGTTTCATTCCTTAATAAAGAAGGGGAGTAGTTTATCGTGCTCGGCAGAGTATGGACATGGTGAAAGACATACTGTTCTGAAGGATTTAAAGTTAATTTCCGTTGGACAGAGAGACCGTTGTTTGGGGTACTTCCACAGCCGCCTTTCCCCCCTGCTCCGGCTGCCTTGGGTCCACAGGGAGCCTTTGCCTTGTGTCTTTGGGCAGCTCTTCCCCCTGCCTGGACCCCGTGTGCTGGGAGGTTTGCAAGCCTGTAATGCTTTAGATTCTGAGGGATACAGCTGGAACTCAGGACTGCTGTGTGATGGGACACAGTGGAGAGGTACATCTGGGTGCCACAGAGCCCATCACCTCTGACTGCCCACTCTGTCATGAAAGCCGGAGTCTCTCCATGCTGTGCTTGGGTTTTTGCCAAGACCTACGAGATACTTCACTGTATGGAATGCCACCCCTTGGACCACCAGATTCAGGAAAGAGATCATCTTGGAGGCAGTTTCACCTCTTCTGGGGACTCCTCAGCTGCTGCCCAAGGGAATATATCTCAATCTGTGCAGCAGGCAGAATGGGCTGTAGCTCAGTTTTCCATGGACTTGCCCATCCTAGCCGAGCAGGAGCAGCGTGATGTCTGTGGCTCAGCACACTGAGTGCTCACTGAGCTCCCTTGCCCAGGCAAAGCTCCCACCTCGGCAGGGCTGACCCTGCAGCAGCAGGAGGGAAAATGAAGAGTGAATTTGCTGTTTGCTGTTGGCCCAATAAAAATGGCACCTTGCCCAAGTCTTCTATAAATCACAGGTTCCATTTGGAAAGGAGTTTTCTGTGGTAATTAATGAGCCAGTATAAAGACATTAAATGGAGAATGTGTAGTGATAGAAAGGCTTGTCATTCACTGAGCCATCTTCCCCCATGTGAATAACCACAGGGGAACAAAGGCCAAACTCCTTATAGACTGAAGTGCACTATCTCTGATAGCTGGGAATGAAGTAATTCTCTGAAAATAACAAAGGCACAGTGAAATACATTAGTAAACTAATTACAAGAGAGCTGGTAAAAACAGATGCTGAAAATTTAAAGCTATTACTGGAATGATTGCTGGCAGAAAAATGGGGGCTGACAACAAAAAATTAAAAAATGCATCTCATTTAAAATTCATTAGCCTGTAAATCAGGACAGCTCCCTGTCTGAAAGCGAGGCTGATGGCATTTCCATGGGCCGTCGTGATGAAAAGCTCCCTTGCCTTCACCTTTACGGATTCCACCAGTGCCTCCGGAGATGCCGAAACAAAGTATGCGCTCGTTGGCAGGCATGAAAAAGCAGGGAAGCTGCGGGCTTTGCTCTGGGAGGTCTGAGCAGGGATGTTTCTACTCAGAGGTGTTGTGAGGGCTGCTGAGGATAATACCTCATGCTTGCTTGGCGCACTGCCTCTCCGAGCTGATGAAAAGCGGGATTGCTCGTCCATCCGCGCTTGATATTGGAAGGAGTTGGCTGCAAACAAAGTGGTCCAGGGCCAAAACCAGCTGTGTGGGAGCTTCCTCTTTTACTATCTCCATCAATATTTGGGAGAGGGATGGAAAACATCAGTATTGTGCAACAAATCAAAATGGTAACTATGTAATTTGTCTTAATTGTGTGTGTCGGAGTAGGAAAAACACGAGGAGCTCTGGATGGGAATCTGGCAGGAGAGACCAGCCTGCTGGCAGCATGCTGCACACTTTGCTCTGCCCTTGCTGAGCCAACCTCTCCCAGAGACTTGTGGACAGCTTGCCCTTCATTTTCTCATTACTTCAGGGGTCTGCAGGGGCACTTGAGTGGGATAAATCATCGCTATTTTGCAAAGAGCGAATGTGCGCTTCAAAGGAAAGTCCTGAATAAGCCATTGCCGTGAATGCAACAGGAGGGGGCATCTTCTTGTGATGCTGGAGGGGAACCCTGCTTTGGGGTGGAGGAGCCTTGTGTGATGCTGGGGTTTCTTAAGAAGTTACCTCACAAAAACATAGGAGCCCTTCGTGGTGAGTTGTACATCTGGGCAGGTGTCACAACAGCCAGTGTTGCCTGGCCAGCATTACCCTTGGTGCTGGAGCCCTGTGCTGTTTACAGATAACCCCTTCCTTCACTGCCAGAATCACCAGCCCCAAGTGCAGTCCACCCAGGCAAATTAAGAGTTGTTTATGACATTTAATGCTCCACCTTCCCTCCAGCAGCAGGGCAGCAGGACCACAGGTTTGGCTTCACAAATGGTTGCCTCAGGATACACTAAATGCTGTCATGAGCCAGAGAGCAATTTCATCTTGAAAAATTACTGCAATAGAGCTCCCTGGTAAAGGTCTCTCCCAGCAATGCCTCCCTCTTTGCCAGAAACAACTTCTCTCCCTGAAACCAATTTGAGAGCATTAAAGGGGCTGTTTATTAGTCTGTTCCCCTGCAAAACAAGAGGGTGCTGGAAGACGAATAACCACCCTGGGCTGTCTGCTGTGCTGCTCGGTGTAGCAGGTAATGTGATGGGATGCTGCCATGTGCTCTGAGCATGGAAGGAAGTGAGAAACGTGATCCATGAGATTGCCAAGATGCATCTTTCAAAGTGATTTGTAAGGAGCAGCATTGCCTCATGGGTAGTGCGTGCTGTTGGTACTCAAGAGATGATGTTGGATTTTGGATGTGACCATGGGTGTCACTTTGTGCCTGTCCCTAAAATGACCGATAACTTCATAGGAAAGGTGTGAGGGTGCTCAGACAGTCCTAGTTGCTCACTGCACTGCAGAAAGGGTGTTTGTGCCGATGCGCAGGGACTCCCTGCTCTTGCTTCCGGGCTGGGATGATTTCTGGCTGCAGCCACATTGTAGGAGGTCTTGGGTCTGAGCAGGCAGCATTTGGGCAGTGCTGCTGCATGAGGGAGAGCGTGGCAAAGGCCAGATACTCTTTAAGGGTTTCCTCTGGCATTGGCAGCTCCCCTGGTGCTCTCTGCTCTCCTAAGTTAAGACAAACAAGGGTGGTGGGCTGTTGAACATTGGGGATGCTCCCTCGCATGCTGTACTGGGGCAGTGTGGGGACAGTCTCTTTCCAGATGTGCAGCATTTTGTGAGTTTTATAGAAATTGTGAGATACTGCAGTATAAAACAGTCCATAGGGCCCCTGTTCATTTCCATGTGTGGTGCAGAGTCAAAAATCTTTCCCGCTCACAGAAGAGTACCCCTGAATCAGCAGCTGATGGTAGTATAGTTCATTTTCCAATAAGTGAGCTATAATCAATACCGTGAATATACTAAATATCCTCTAGGACTGGAATATGGGCTTGGAGATGCCTGTGATTGTGCAGGAGAGGCTGGGTGTGCTGATGATGAGCAGCACATTCAGTCAAGCCTCAGGAGGAGGAGTAGAGCTGCAGTACAGGCATTCAGGGGTTTTCCAGGTGCCACCCTACATGGACCTTTTCAGGAAGAACCCATCATCCTCCTCACAGCCTGGTTCCTTCATTTGTGCAGGGTGGGTAGAGCAACCAGGGGCTCCTGAGGATGTTCCCTCTGACTCCTGCTCTGCATGCAGTGGAGATGTGTTCATTACTTTCGCAGGATATTTATCATCCCTGTGCAGAAGCAGCCCCCACAGGGCTCTGTGCTTTTTTCTGCTTCTGAAAGCAGCAGACCCAACAGTAAATCATGGGTCAGTAGCGTCTATTGGGGCTGTTCATAGCGGTGCAGCCGGGAGGTGACCTGAGCTGGATTTGACTCACAGTCATTTCATGTGTTATGCAAAAAGTTGAGAAGCCACAGTCCCAGACCAGGCAACAATTTGCCTCCTGGTGGACTTGAGTCATGAGGTAGTAGATTTCCCCCCCCACCGCCACTCCTCTTGTAAAATATCTGTTGCATGTTCCCTCCCATGGGCAGCTGCTGTGTCCCACTGCGAGGCATTATCTCTGTTGTCTCCCTTTCATCCCTGTCCCAGGAGCTTGGTACTGGAGAAAAAAATAGGTCAGGTGGAGACTCTTTTCCTCAACCAGAGAAGTCTGTCTGATGTGCTGTCTTTTCAACCCATTTTAAATTCTTCCGGTCAGCTTTGGTTGTGGGTGATAACAAGAGACATGAGGATGCAAAATGCAGAGAGAAAAGAGCCTGGACCATCCTCCATCCATGCTCTCAGGCATCCTGTTAGCTCCAGGGGAAAAAAACAACAGCTAAAACAAAAGAGGAATAAGCATTTGTTTGTGAATATTCCAAATAAAAAGTGTTCAGGACTGACCCCTTCCCCGTACCTCTGCACAGACCAAGGTGCGTTGTCCTCCCCCTCTTATCTCACCATGTATTTTTGTTCCTCTTAAATGAACTACATTCCTCTGAAATGTCTTCGTTGCTTCAAACTCTCCTGAGTTTTGCAGCCCATCTTCTTTTGAGATCTGAGGCTCAGTATGGACAATAGAGATTTGGGATTTTCCCCACTATGATTAGTGGACAGGGGCAGAGAGGATTTTCCTCTGTGCTGGGAGAGGCATGGCTGTTCTTTAATATTTCCCTCCCTTTCCAAAGCTGAGAGAAAGGCAATTTTTCTTCCCTTTAGATGTGAGCAAAGGGCCCCGCTCCTGCTACTCCTGGAGAATTAAATAGATAAATGGGCGGCGCTGTTGTTCACGCTTCACTATGCACAAAGCAACTTGCATTCAAAATTGGGCTCATGGCAGTTCAGCAACAACCTTGCACAATAGCGTCATTAGACACGCAGGGCCAGCTCGCAGGCGCAGAGGCTGCTCTCCAGCTGGAGTAGCCACCAGGCTGGCCTGATGTGGGCTTTTTTTTTAGCTTTATAAAAATGCATTTTTGAAAAAAAAAAAAAAAAACTATAGAAAGAAGATTCAGTGTGGTTTTCTTAAAGACTTGGGCAGGCGTTGCTGTTTGAAGGCAGGGGGAAGAAAGGAGAGGATGGGATTTGTGGTGTCCACACACCTCCCGTCTTTCATGCCAACTCCTTCTTGTAGGGAAGTCCTCCATTTCCAGAGTGTGGAGGGGCAAATAAGGGACCTGTGTCTGCAGAGCCTTCACCTGCCGACTTCTTCAAGAATGTTCCCTGGCAGGTTGCTGACTTAGTGGTGAAGGTCTCTTAAGCCAAGAGGGAGTTGAAAATTAATCCCTATGCTTGCCTTGGCACTGGTGGCTTTCAGGGAAAGGAGTTGGGTGCTCTGTGAATCTCACAGATAGCAAAAGTTGGTTCTACTGGAGCTCTCAGCCTGATTTGAGAGTGGTTCAAATTTGGCATTAAATTGGCATGGTGTTCATTGTGTTTTAAAAACAACCCTGACTTCTGCTGACCTGAGGAGGAATTCAGTTTTATTAATGAGTAGAGAAATTCAGTATAAAAATCAGCAGCTCACTGTCATCAGGATGGAACCAATCTTGGAAGGGGTCAGCTTGCCCATGGCTTGTTCTCTTGCACTGGGTAAATCATTTGCCTCCCAGATTTCACCTTCCTCTGTTGTCACGGAGGTAACAAAGCCTGCCCTCCTTGGTAGGAGCATCTAGAAGCCCAGGTACTGGAGGCACATCCCCATAAAATTCTTCTTCCTTATATTGTGTTAACTTTGAGGCATTTTAAGCACATGCCTCCACTGGAAAACGTCTAGATTTAACAGGTTAGTGGCAGAAATGTGGAGAAAGGATCTTGACTTGTGGGCTGCTATTTGTGGACTCCCTGGCATCTGTGGTGGTGTGGATGTTCACTCCTCCCCAGCATCGTCTTGTGTCAGAGCCAGCCTGGGTCTCTGTAAGTAATTTAAAATGAAGAGGCAATTTGATTGCAGAACTAACTGGCCTTCCCAAATGCTCTCCTAACACCATGCTTGGCACTGAACCTTTCAAGTCTTCCTCCTCTCCTTGTGCCTGCACAATGTTTGTGTTTTAATGACTCTAAAGGCCTTTGCTTTGACATACCAAGTTAATGTTTTCTTTTTCTGTATCAAATCTAGGTCAAGCTCTGGCTTAGCACTAATGCTGTACTGAGCAAAAAAGGATTGGCCACTAATGGTTTCAATTTAGTTTTTTATGGAGTAGAGAAAATTTCACTCGATAGCTGTTTTCAGTTTTATTCCATTGGCCTTTCCACCAGGCCTGTTGGGATGGAGAAAGTGCTTGTGACTTGATTAAAGGAGATCCCAGAATGAATCCGCCATTAATATGGATGAGGATAAGTGTTGCTGCTCACCTGTGCTGTGTCCATAGGACATGCCTTCAGGGACTGCATCCCAGTGGGGGTTAAGTGGTGGGCAATCCCAAGCTTGGGGGTTTCTTTATGGAAGATCCTCACCTGTGATCCAGCATCATCCTAATTGAGGTCCTTAGTTATGTAACACAGGGGAAGGAGAGATGAAGAGTAACTCCTCTGCTTCATGTGTCCGTGTGCCTGTAGACAGCTCAATCTGAATCTAGCCTTGGCCAACATCTCTGGGAGGAGGCTCCTCTATGCCTGCAGCGTCAGAGGGCTGTCAGGGCCATTCCCTGTCTGCTGTGAGCCCTAATTTTGTCTTTCCCTGCCCTGTGCCAGTCTCTGTGTACCGCAGCCAAAATCCAGGTGGGATGATAGCAGAAGCACTGAGACACCACAGCTTGGAGCATTAATGTGGAGCAATGAGTGTGAGCGTAATTTATGTTACTTTTATGGCTTGATGACACAAGGAGATGGCAGAGGGAAGTTTAATGGGAACTGGGGTGGTATTCACCCCTCTGGTGATGGTAAAAAAGGCCTGGAGCAGCACCAGTTCCTCCGCTGGCACGTGGATACTGCATTGCTGGGTAGCAGAGACCACTGGCAGATGGATTAGTGAGTGCCTCCCCTCTTAGGAGCTCGCGGATGAATATTGTGATTGCATGTATTTATTTTTAAAATTATTATGGCCATTAGCATAGAAATGAGCTGCAGCTCCCTGGCTGCTGGCCAAACCCACCCGGGCTGGCATGCAGCTCTTCTCTGTGGCGGCTGGAACAAAAGCACCCGGCTGGTAGCAGGGCTCCTGCTGCTTGCCACGAAAAGACAAGTGACAAACAGGAGCAAGCACTCTGCTGCATGAGTTTGTTACAGTCAGTTGGGACGTATATAAAAACCTCAGATGGGTCAGCAGAGATTTAGCCCCTCCAGGCAATGCCCTGTGAAGCCGTTGAGCTCCTATCCCTCTCCTCTCCTCCCTGGTGATTTATTCCCAGGCTGAAAACCCAGTAATCACTCACATTGAAGTTTTGTTGCTGTTTTACAGGAGATGCTCCAAAAGTCTTTTGTCTCTGCAACTGTAAATAAACTTGTAAACCTGTTTTAAAAATAGCATTTTGTAGCTTAGTGCATGAATTTTTAATGCATCTTCTGCAAACCAGCTGGTCTTGGCAAGGGTCACAGTGTTTCCTAGGCATTTAACATAAAATTGTGCTTCAAAGCCACATTATAGTGTCGTTGAAGAGTAATATTTTACTTAACGTCCTCATAACTGAATTATTTATAACTTGCCATGTTTTATTAATGATAAATATTAATACTGGTGTATTTAAGAGTAGAGGTTATTGCTGCAGTTTTACCTATACGAGGTGATATTATTGAAATAAAGGAATAGCGATGAATTCTGTAGCTGGCAGAGCGAAGTGTGTGCTGGGGCTGTTCTCATTCACACCTCCCTCTTTTATCAACCCTGTCAGCCACCAAAAAACCTCAGTGCAGAGCATCTCTACGTTTGAAACGAATTTTCCTGCATGCATCTGAATCCCTGCTCTTTTTAAAATTTTTCTTAGAGAGCTTTGTGTTATTGTCAGTAATTCTTGGGTTCATTTCTTGGTGAGGGCCCATAAGCTTTGGCTTTGCAAAAATGCTCACCCTGGTCTGGGTCTCCAGCCTTGAACTGTTCTGCAGGGTCCCTTGAGTTCTCCTGCTGCAGGTACCCCTGGATCCCCCATCTTTTGAAGCATCCCTTGCCACCTTGGATGAGGCATTACTTGGTGTAGGAGACCTCCTAGCAGCCTTTGGGCTCCTTCCCACATGGCTGAGTGCTCTGGGCCATGATCAGTCTCATTTCAAGGTTAAATCTATATGAATTGGGTAAATTGCCATTGCACCATTGGCCTCCATCCTTTACCAGAGAGGATAATTGTATTGGCTTTCATCTTGGGAAAGGGAAATACAATTTTCTGTGATCTTTCACCTTGTGCTGGTGTGTCCCCATCTGGCAGGAAACATTGTGCGGCCACTCCCTGGTCTGGCTCCCAGCGTGGAGCTGGCTGCCTATCCCACCCTCATACCTACAAAACCTTCCGAACCCTACAACTGTGCGGGGCCAAGGCTTTGCTCCGTGTTACTCCATCAGCTTAACAAATCTGCCATCACTGGGTTGAGAGTGGTGGTTGCAGGAGCAGCGCAGGTTAATGCAACACATCTTTAATGTATGATTGCTAATGGCCATCTCCCATCTGCCTGAGCCCAAGTGCAGTTTGCAGATGAATGATTAAGCTGCCCTGACACATAGGCAGCTTGTTCCTTAGCAGACCTACAGTCATTACACTTGATGCATGTGAAAAGGGACGAGGCTTTCTAGCTGGGGAGAGGGTGTCATCGGGCTGGGGTGATGGAGCAGGGGGTTCTCTTGGAGTTTGTTTTGTATGGTAATGTGAGAGATCCTCCTGTGGATGCAGCACTTTAAATGAATCATGAGCTCAGTAACCACTGGGATGTTTATTAGCTTTGAATATGTTTATTGCGGAGTCAACAGGCAGCACCTTCCAATTAATTAATAGTAATAATTACGGTATTATTTATGTAGCTCTAACAGCATGCCAGAGTGTTTCCACACAATGGTTACAGCTGTGGCTTGCTGGAACAGGCTGGTCTGTATTCACCCTGTGTGGGCATGCTAGGGTTCATCATTTACTGGTGCTCCCAGCTCCAAAAGCCTCTCTTTGCTGAGCTCTTGGCAGCTGCTCTTTCTTTTGGCTGAATCATTTTGTTCCAAAGTGTGGTGATGTGGCTGTTCCTGCTGCGGTGCTGGAAGGCAGAGTATGCAATGAGCAGGAGAACCTGCAAACAGAGGTGGAAGTCAAGGACGGTACATTTCACTAGGATATTTCGGTATTCTTCTGCTCGGGGTATTTAAACAACATGAGTTTAGGAGTCAAGCTGTACATACCAGAAGGATATTTACAACAGATAAGACATTGATGGCAACAGAAAGAATCCACCTCTCTTCTGATGTGGACTAGGATCCAAAGGCTGCTCAAGCTGTTGGGAATGACCTCTGCTAAGTGCCAGTGCAGTGTCTATGTTTCTTGCTGCCCCTGCAGACCTTGCTGAGGACCATGATCATGGAGCAAAGTCTCCTGTTCTGGTTGAGTCAATCAGTTCAATGTGCAGAGGCAAGTGGGGGTACCAAGAACTTCCCACTAGTCTTGTTTTTCCATGCAGAAGGTTAGCCTACAAGTTGGCCTTCTGCTCTTACATTACGTTACAGTCCCATTTGTGTTCTGTGGGAAATGAGGGTGTTTCTAGGTTATGTAGGTTATGTGAAGTTGCTGACATCTTCCAGTTGTTGGATCTTTCTTCACACGTGAATACTTTTGTCTCTCTTTTTGTCTTCCAGCAATGTCTGACTTCCACATCCACCCTCAGAATGCAGTGGTGGAGGAAGGTGGTGTAGCAAGATTCCAGTGCCAGATCCATGGCTTGCCTGAGCCAGTCATCCTATGGCATAAGAACAGCATGCCAGTCAACACAGACAACGAAAGGTAGGACAGCTCCAAGCCATGTGCTGGTGGCCTTTCTCCAGGTGGGAAAAGATGGCCAGACTTCCTATTGCTTTCACAGCTGTACTTGGATGCAACTAACCTGGGCTAAGGGTCTTGACCAGTGTTCCCACCATGGAAGACTCTTTTGTTTAGTGTTGTGGCTTTTCTGGTTTGGTTCTCCTTCTGGCCAAACACCTTGCAGGGGTACTGGCATTTCCCAGGAGAGGTAGATAAAGCTATTAGCTGATTTTGAAGGGCTTGCACTGACCCTCCCTGATCAACCCTGCTCCAGGTTTGTTTTCCGGCATGGAGACCTGCCCAGCAAGCCTCAAAGAGCTGGATAGCTTTGGCATCCTTCATCCCTCTGTGGCTCCATTTTGCGTAACTCTTTGTGAGACAGATCCATGACTTAAGATTTTGCATATGGGTCCTGGACTCTTTTAAGTGCTGAATTACACTGTGGCTGCTATCCCCGGGTGGACTCCCTCATGTGTGGCAACTGGTGAGCTCCACAGAGAGCTTCCCACAGCACCCTGAGCTGCCATTTCCCAAACAATCTCCTAAAGAGAAACTCCAGCTGCCTCCCCTGCCAACATAGACCTGGAGCGGCACGTCGCTGCTTCCTGTGTTTGACAGGCTGCTCCCTTTGCGTCAGAAACATCCCTCATCACGGTTTGATCCTCGGCACAGCGCGGGACAGGTGGCAGGAAACGCATGCTCGGTGCCGGCAGCCGCCAGTGGCCCCAGCTGTAGCTCGGGAGCCGCACAACCAGTGGTGGGAGACAATCGCTCACAGCACACCTCGATCGCGGATTGACGTCCCTGCCTTGGGAATAGGCGAAACCGGGAAGCTGTAAATATTTTCATGAAAGCCCCTATTCTTAAAAATGTCAGTTCTGCAGCAGAATGTGGTTGGGTTCTTTGGAGGCAGGAGAAAACACAAGGGCTGGAACAATGCCTGACCTTCTCAGAGCGGCAGTGAACTTACAGTAGAAGGACCCAAGAGGCCCAAATCTGCCGTGGAAAACTGCAACTGTCAGGTTTTGTTTTTCCTTGCATTTTTCATCTGAGCTTTTTTTAGCCCAGCACAGGGTTGATTTGTTAAGCCTGGTCTCCTCTGAAGGCTTCTTACTCATACAGGTGCTGAACTGGGGATGCAGTTGAATGGAGCAACTGATCTGAGGTGGCATCAGCAGAAGTAAGGGGTGGAGAACTGGGCTGGATACTTTGTGGCATTCCAGTGAGATGTTGCAGGACAGGTCAAATTCCCCTGAAGTCCTTCATGGATCATTGATCCTTTCCACTTGAACCCGGGGACATGGTTGTGGACATGGTCAGAGATGTGGCAGGGATTTAAATGTGACCAGGACTTCTTTTCTCCACGGCTGAGGAACTCCAAGGTTGAGGAGCTTCAAGACCGAGAAGCCAAGACTTTTCTCCAACCCAGAGAGCTCCAAGCTGTGCTCATTCCCTCTGCTTCTCCTCTGGGGGAGGGAGTCTGCCCAAGCCCAGGAGGATATGGCCTAGGAACAGTTTCCCTACGTTTGTGCCCTGATTTTGAAGAGATTTTGCTTTTTGTAGGAGTAAAGTTACCAGGGAAGGTTTTTATTGTCAGCTCAGTAGATTAATCTCTGATACCAGAGCCTGGGTGATGAGAGTTGCTTCTCTAACTGAATTGGATTTCTGCATTAATCACGCTTGGTGCATTTCTTCGTATAAAGTGTATATAAATTTGTATGCCTAGTCTTGCACTTGGAGGCTTTGAAGGCAGAATAATAGCTTTGGAATTGAATCTTCTAATGATGTGGGCAGATTGTTAACAAAAATGAAGGCTTCTTGTAGTATAATTCATCCAAAACAATGGGCATTTTAAAGTCCCAGAGAGATTGCAATCAACTTTGGGCCATGTAAAACTGATTGCTGTCATGCTGCCACTGACACGGAGCCACGCGTTTGGAACCCGGCACAGGGAGCAGGTTATAGGCACTTAACCATATGCTGATACGGAGAAAGATATTCTTCATCATCCGGACGGAAATGGATTATTAACTCATCACAGTGTAATGACTTACTACCAGCCAATTTAAACAAGTGGTTGCCAAGCAACCTGTAATGTATGTGTACATATATGTGTGTATGCATGCATGATTTAAATGTGCCTATGTTTTAAAGATGTAAAATATTTATTGATGTTTACATTTTCCCACTCAATATTTATTTTAAACATACCTTTTCATGCATCTGAGGTTTTAAGGTCATAAGGATTTGAGTCCTGGACCTGGTGTGGGGAGTGTGGAGCACAGGCTTCTCCTGGTGCTTGTCTGTGGTCACTGTGCTTCAGCTGATGAGTGATGATTCCCACGTCATGGTAACTCTAGTGTCAGCTGTCCTCACATGCAAATGCATTGCCAAAGCTTTTCCACAGGTTAAATAGGAAGCATCTACTTTGTAGCCTTCCAACAAAAATCACCATTTTTCAAGGATGCATCAGGAGATAAATGATTTTCTTTTACCCCCTGTAAAGAAGACCAGAGGCTCAAGTATCCAAAAAAAAAAAAAAAACTGATGCAGAAGTAGGCGTGGGCTCAGCCTGCAGGGGCGTTGGCATCTTAGTGGTATTGGCACCTCTGTACTGGGGTGCAGGGAGCCAGCCTGCCTTGCCTGGATGGGTGTGCAGCCTGCTGTCACATCATGTCCTGCTTTGCAAGCTTTTGATTCTGTTTTCTCTTCCCACAGGTACACACTGCTTCCCAAGGGGGTTCTCCAGATAACGGGACTAAGGGCAGAAGACAGTGGGATATTTCACTGTGTTGCCACCAATATTGCTAATGTGAAGTTCAGCCGGGAGGCCCGACTCACTGTGTCAGGTTAGTGTCAGCTACACTGTACTGGCTTCCTCCCTGTCTTCTTCACACTGCTGTTCTGGACTGGGACAGTTTAAGAGAGCTTCAAGCTAACAGCACTGAGAGGCATTCCTCTGTCCAGCCATAACACCTTCCTTGTTTTGGATTGATATTTGTTCAGATCCCCTCCAGTAGGGGACATCCCAGGTTCCCTGTGGAAATGGAGATTGCGTCTTTGGAGATAAGAGGCAAGGGAAGTCTGCCCAGGGATGGTTGGGTGGAAGTTTCTCTCTGAGTTCTTTCTTATATGCAGCCAAAGGTCTTTCCCCTGAGCTGTGATAATTGCTGGTACCCAGGAGCTGGAAGCTTTCCAGCATACAGCCACATCTCACAGCTTCCCATCACCCTCCAAAATACTACCTGGCCAGTGGTTCTGGAGCAGAGACTTAACACCTGTACCAAGTGTCAGATTAGCCTCTGCTGACCGTAAAAAAGCAGCACATGTGAAATGGAGTGAAGCCAAGGGAAGAGTGATGCTGTGTATATCAACTCTGATAGGGAAAGAAAGCAGGTTAACTGATTCTGAAAGACCTCGGAGCTTCGGGTGCCTCTTACTTATCTGTTTGTTTGATCTACATGAACAGTAGCCACATGGAGGGGAAAAAAGAACAGTAAATTATCGATGTGGTGAAGTTCTTTGTGTCAGTTTACTGGCCTGAGTTATTATTTCTTGCAGGGCAGAAAGTGCTAGTTGTTCTCATCTGACCATCCCACATTGCAGATGGATATTTTCCAGGTTTCCTGTCTGTGAAACATTTGTGGTTTTTTCTCCTCCTTAAAGTAGTCGGATGATGAATATGGGCACCGTGTGTAAGTGTTTGTTGAAGGGTTTGGACCATGCTTCAGTGCCTGCACATCAGCAGAGCTGCTGGAACTGGACATTTGCATGAAAAACTCATTGCTGTGGGTTAAACCTCCATGGAAAAGCTTTATGCTCTGTGGTGTTTGCTAAGAACACACAAATATCTGTTAGAACTGGACAGCAGGTATGTGTTAGCATGTGAACCCTGGGCTTTGGCACGGCAGCAGAGGCTGTGGTGAGCCACAGAGGTGCACGGGGCATTGCTTCACTGGTGTGGGTGTTGTGTCAGTAAATACTGACCTAACGAGAGTGCTGCTGTGCACATTGCATTAGGCATGATGGGGTAAGCAGAATTCTTGCAAATCTTTGTATCCCTTCCTCTTGTGTCAGGGGTGAAGGGAATGGTCTCTCTGCTCTTCATGGTGGTGGGAGGGCTCCCACTTTTCCCTGCAGGGCAACAGCTTCAGCCATTGCTTCACCAACAGAGAAGCACCAGGTCTGCCTCCCTGAGGTTTCCAAACCAAGCCCTGCCTGGAGAGGGAGGAGGGAGAGAATGAGGATGGGCTCTGGAAGCCTGTGCCCTGCAGGGCACTGCCACAGCCTCGTGGGAGAGGAAGAGGAGGGTGGCTGCCTGTGGGGGGTGAAGGAGCCTGCTCACAACGCTCTCCCTCCTCTCCCTGGCAGTGGTGGCGGGGCTGCCAGCAGTGAGCAGCACAGAGATGTCTTCCAGTCCTGCTGATTGATTATTTTCAAGTGCCTGCTCAGCGGAGCTGCTCCCGAGGGGCTGCCTGCCTCTCTGCACTGACACCTTTCCAGTGCGAGCTGCAGCTCTCTCTGCTGCTGTCCTTTTGATCAAGATCTGGCAGGCAACCCTCCCATCCCTGCTGGAGTGCCTGTCACTGCTGGCAGGACTGGGGACCTCCCCATCCTCACTGTGACTGCTGCTGGTAGAGTCCCAGAGGACCACAGGCATCATTAGAGCCTTTTCCCCTTTCAGAATAAATCCCTGCACTGCCCTGAACCCTGTTGAGCTCCAGCAGCACTGGCCTGTCATGAGTCCCTTGATTTGTCACTCCTTCCTTCCTGACCCTGCATCAAAGGGCTGGTCTGGTTGAAGAAGGAAACCTCCTTCTTGATGGTGAGACATGGTTGGCCCCTTTGTGTCATGCTGGCATCTGACTGCTGTGTCCCTGCTGTGTCCATGTCCTTGCTGTGTCCCTGTCCCTGCTGCCCCTGGAGCTGTCACTGCCTTGGGTGGTGTGCTCAACAGCAAGGCTGCAGGACCATTCCCTGGCCTTTGCAGGAGAAGGTGAGCAGTGGTGGAAATGCCACTTCCAGAGTTGGACAGCATTTGCCCAAACTCAGGGAGCTGAATCCACACTCAAAAACCTGAATGTCTATTTAAGACTCAGAGTTGAAATCAAAGAATGTGATTTTAAAATATTTTGTTGTCAAGCTAATGTGTTTTATAAATTCTGCTTTGAGCTTGGCTCCCATTTGCTGATATTCTTGGGTGACCTTGGACAATTCATTTCATTTCTCCATGTTTTGAAATATTGAAATCGCTATATAATACGCTGATAATACCGTATTATTCTAAGCGTGAACATTTAGTATTGTGATTCAGAACAATAAATCTACATGGGTTTTAAAGGCACTCCGAGGTACTGAGGGGAAGGTATTGTTTTTCAGATCTCTTGGGGTTAACCAGCCGGTCATATGAATTTATTGTGCATTCTGGTTCTCATCAAAAAATCTGCATTTTATGGCTTGCAGTGAAATGCATTTAGTGAGAAAGTCTACTCTTAAGTCACACTGACACGGTGATTTTTCTTGGATTTTGCCCATTTACACACAAGCTCGGAGTCACTTTATTGCTCCCTGCTTGGCCCCCGTAGGAACAATTAACAAACAAGCTGCTCTGATCTGTGCTTGCCCTTGGACCACTGTGGAATCCCCCTGCTATGCCCTGATTCCAGCCCCTGAGCTGCTGTGAAAGGATAACACTCAAAAGTGCAGAAAGAAATTGTTTTTCTTGGAGAAGAGCCCCTGTAGATAGATTTTGGTGGATCACTTCTCTTTAATGAGCCTTTTGAACATTGGGAAGTCCATGTACAGGAGTCAGTGTGGGATGGTCCCTATGGTAAAGCCCAGCCAGGGCTGTGCTCCCCAGCCCTCCCTGTGCCCCACTCCTGCTCAGCGGCAGATGACGAGCCCAAGTATTTCTCTCTGCAGGTGTACAGAGCTTTTTTTGCCAGCAGCTGTAAGATTGATGGAATTTCTTAAACACTGCTTGACCTCAGCATTTCTGGAGTATAACTTAGCTCTTATCAGAGACAGGGAGAAAGACTAATGCAGAGATTTTCACTGTTCCTGTTTACTGAGAACTGAGAATATCCTCCTCTCCTACTCTCAACAAATAGGAGTAAAGGCTGCAGGGACAGCAGGGATAAGGCACTTTTTAGGGAGTCAGGAGATGTGGGTTCAGCTGTGGTGTATGTAACACAGGATGATGCTTTTGTCCCATGCTCTCGTTCTGTCTAGTGAAATGTGTTTTCTTTTGCCTTTCTTGTGCCTGTCTGGTGTCCAGGGTCCTCGTTCAGGATTTTGTTCTGTTATGGGTCTGTACATCCATCTTGCACAACGGGTTTCATTCTTAGTTGCTGCCACTTGGTGCTACTATAGTGCAAATAAAGGATTAGTGATTGTTTCACGAACAGCAAATGTGTCACAGTTATATCAGAGCAATGGGATGCATCCTCTCCCTGCAGGGAAATGGTAGGAAAATGACCACCCTTTGGGGTGCAGTCACCAGAGGAGTTTCCTCTCAGAAGGATCCTCAGCAGGAATTAGGACCGTTACCTCCATCACTCCTTGTGCCAGGATGGGGCATTTGGAGCAAATGACACCAGCAGCGAGAGAAGATGCTCACAAAGTTAGGCATTGTGGACTGTATGAATTACTATATGGCTTGAGATGCTAAAAGATAAAGCAACTCCTTCATTTATTTGCATTCCTGCTGTCCTGCATGTTGTGTTTTCCTTATATACCATGCACATCTTCTCTTTGCAGTTCACAGTGCAGTTCCTTCTTTATGCTGCTGATATCCAAGTGTAAACAGGGCTGTTTGTGGCTGGATCATTGGTTCAGGGGTTTTCCCCAGGAATAATCAATGCACACTAAACATGTTCAGTGTGACTGTCACACAAACATTGTGCTCCTTTTGTTTCATGTACATCTCAGATTTATTGAGGATTACACCATCCACATCATTTAGAATCCTAGAATGGTTTGGGTTGGAAGGACCCTTAAAGATCATCTCATTCCACCCCCTGCCATGGACAGGGACAGCTTGCACTAGACCAGATTGCTCCAAGTCCTGTCCAGCCTGGCCTTATGGATTCCATCCCTGGAAGTGTTTGACTTCTCTGGGCAACCTCTGCCAGGGCCTCACTGCCCTAACAGGGAAGAATTTCTTCCAAATACCTAACCTAGATTTCCCCTCTTCCAGGGAAGATGAAAGTTCCCGATGAAAGAGGATATGTACTTAGAAGAGATGTACTTAGAGGATGCCTGAAGTCCTCGATGTTCCCTTTAAACAAGAGGGAATCAGATGCCTTCTGACAAATGTGCTGTCTTTGCAGGCTCCCACTCCACCGTGTACAAGGACCCCATGATTCTCGTGGGCCCAGAGAACCTGACGCTGACCGTGCACCAGACGGCAGTGCTGGAGTGCATTGCCACCGGCAACCCCCGGCCCATCGTCTCCTGGAGCCGCCTAGGTAAGCCCTGGGGGTCACTGGGATTTCTTCCTCCTCTCCATAGCCATCAGGTAGGAAATAGGTAGGTGCCACTGACTATTTTATATAACTGATTCATCCTCTCCCTTCCCACGGAAGCTAATTGTAGGCTTGAAGTGCTTTTTATCCTCATGTCTACACTTTGTTTTTTCTCTCTGCCAAGATTCTGTTTTCAGCTGTTAGAGAAGTGGGTTGGTTAAACCTGTAGATGTTTCATGAAAGGTGATAATTTTATCTTTTCTCAAGTGACAGCATCTTCTTCTGCTGCATCAAAAACATCACCACTGTTGGCCTAGAGAAAGCAAAATCATACACAAACATATCTTTCACATAAAAACAGACTTGAAAGAAATTTGCTGCCTGTTCAGGGAGTTTTAAAACAATTTTAAGGGGGGGAGGGTGTTTAAAGTAGTGTGTCTGAAGCCCTGAAAAAACAAATGTTTGCTGCTGGGATCCGTGATATGTTTTTAAATCAGCATGGAAACCAGAGACAGTGTCTGATGGCGTCATGCAAGTGAGGAAGAGCAAAAGGTTGTGTTTCTCTATGGTTTATTTTAGGTTCTAACTTTGTGATGATAGCTTAGAAACTGTTTTGCTCAGACCAACACTCCCATTGCCCTACAGAAACCTGTGCTGAGTGAAGAGCTGATGGATTTTGTTTTATCTCCCAGAGCTTGTAACTCTGCCTGTGCACACAGTGGGGTTGGGTTGAGTTAGGATTTCCCAAGATCTTGCAGTCCTCGAGGTCACATCATTTTTGGGATGCTCATTTCCCAGTGTCTCCCAAGGTGGCTGTGAAGCACAAACAGGGATAATCCTGTCTCATGCTGCTGTGCTGGATGTGGGACTACACCCCCATGGCTCTCCAAGGGTCAGGGTCAGCTCATGGGCAGGGTGACTTCCTGCTCCAGAGCTGCCTGCCAGGGAATCAGGACTTGCATCCAATATCAGTTGCACATTTTTTCCATGTTTTCCCTCCTTGCATCCTCTGGTGGCTTGTAAAATCAGCCTGTGTATGCCACTAACTGGCATTTTTGCCTCCAGAGCAATAACCATCAGATTGATGCTGTTTTAAAAATTCCCCAGATACTCTGTATCACTGGTTTGGTTCTCTTGGACACAAGGCAGCTCTATGTTAGTGCTCAACTATAATAAACTACTTTATAATTGCCTTAATTATAAGTGCTTATTACCTTCTTCAAAACACTTGTCTCTATAGAACAGTGCAATAATGAAGATGTAATAGCAGTGTGTGATGTTTGTCTGCATGGTCTGAGCTCAGCATTGCCTTCCACCAAAAATAAATACCCTCTCCACGCTGCTTTGCAGCACAGTGGCAGAATCAGAGCTACTGAAGGGGAAACAGATCCTGTTATTTTCCCTCTCCTTCAGCAGGAGTGTTTCCTGTCCAAAGCATCACAAGGTCTTGTTTATTATGACAGTGATCCTGATAGCGACATGGTGCGTGGGCTCTCTGATGACTTGGAGAGTTTGTCATGTCTTTGTAGCCATTTCGGAAGTGCTTTCATGTGTCCTCGTCTCTGTGATCACGAAGAGGGAGAGGGGTTTATGGTGGACAGGGAGGTCCTCAGACTATCTGTCATCTCTGGCTTCCTCCCATGTAAAGGTCTTCTTTCTGAAGTTCTTCCTACGGAGCCAGTTTAGCTTAGACAACCAGTTAATTCACTCAACTTAGGAAAAAAAACACTTTTAATCCATTTGCAGAAATAAAAAAATCCACAGCCACAAAGTCTTAGAGATGAAGCTGATTTAGCAATAGGAATGGCTTAATTTAAGCAAAAAAAGTCAATTCTGTGTGAGCATCTTTCTTGCCTGGTAGAAGTAAGGAAGAGCTGTGGTGTTGCTGTTGTGCTGGGGCTTTGCACAGGGCACGTTGCCTTTTTGGAAACCCCTTCTGAACCCCTTTGCTCACAGTTTTGACATTGTGGCATTTCTTCTGTCAAAAAGAAGCAAAAGAACAATTTTGCTTTCGCAGCTTTCTGGTACAGGGGAAATCAAGCCATAAACACCATTTGCATTTCTTGCTTTGGCTTTGCTAAAACCTGGCCTGTTTTCAGTGGGAAAGGCAGCTATATTTTGCTTAAAGGAAATAATTTGGATTCTGGGACAATTTTTGAGTGTCACACAATCAATTTTGAATTTAATTTCTTTGGGAATATGTTGTAGCCCCTGACCACAAACAGAATTCCTGTGTCTCGCCGTGCATGAAATGTCAACATTCATTAGAGAGCAGGCTCTGAGAGAGATGTAAAATCATTAAGGGTTTGTTCAGGGAAGATAGGGATTTTCCTTTCAGAGCTATGCACTTCAGGCTTGGACCTGTATGTGTGCACAAATTAATATCCTGGGCACTTACTGCAAAGCCTTTTGAATGAATGACGATTTTAATGTATCCTTACTCTTTAACTGACAGGCCACTGAGCTGGCCTCCATAAAAGGTACCAAAGCAGAATAATAAACTATTTAGAGAGATACAGAAAAGTGAGGCAAGAAAGAAAGGACAGTGATTATCTGATAGCGTTATACAGAAGTTGTCAGAAAGGGCCGCACAATGGGAAGGAAATTACTAAAGAGGGAGCCATTCAAGAAGTAAACTATACAACAATTGTAGGAGCCAATTAATTGGTAACTTATTGGACACAGAAGCTTGCAGTAGATGGCTGACTGGTTGACAAGAGCACCGTTCCGTAAGTGTTTAGAAATAATAGAGTAAATTTCACCACTTCACATACTGAATAGTCAACTGTTGCAATGTACTCTAAATATGCTAATCCATAGTGCCCAGTGTCCGCAGGAGCAGGAGACCCATGTGTCTAAAAAGTGGAAGGCTACTATGACACAATACAAAGAATTCACAAAAGACCTAAATGATCAACATTAGAAAGTTGTTACTTTCTTTCTACTTGCTACTTATAAAAGAAAGGCGTTCCTGTTGTTGCATATTCATATCGCCTGGCACGTTTTAAGGGGGCTCTGTAATTGGTGCTAGTGTGCCAATCACTCGGTTAGCAGGCAGAGAATGGGCTCCAGAAAGCATCACATACACCTTGGAAAAATAAATAATGTGGCTCCCAAACCGCAGACGTCTTTCATCCAGACTTCACCCCAACAGGGAACCTGGAGGTATCTAAAGGGGCCTAAAGGAAGGCTGGAGGGGGATTTTTTGCATGGGTGTGCAGTGATGGGACAAGGGGGAATGGCTTTAAGCTGAAAGAGGGTAGATTTAGATTGAATATTAGGAAGAAATTCTTCTCTGTGAGGGTGGTGAGGCCCTGGCACAGGTTGCTCAGAGAAGCTGTGGCTGCCCCATCCCTGGAAGTGTCAAAGGCCAGGTTGGATGGAGCTTGGAGCAACCTGGTCTAGTGGAAGATGTCCCTGCCCGTGGAAAGCATTGGAATGAGATGATCTTTATGGTCCCTTCCAGCCCCAACCATCCTATGATTCAGTGAAATCTCTACTTGTCTATAGCCAGAGCATCTTTTGGGGGCATCTCCCATTTGGACAATGGTCTCCTTTATTAATTAGAGGTCTGTCTGCTCTTCACAACAGCTGAGCCTCCCCCTTTTGTCCTCATCAATTGAAGATCGAAAGACATTTCCCTCCAGACTGGCTTTTTTTCAGCCAGCCCTCAAATTTTCTGCTTTTTGACGTCTTTAAAAGAAGTAGAAGGTCATGTTAAATGAGCAGTGGTTTCAAGCCTGCCTGGGTCCTGAGAGCTTTGGGAACTAAGCAAGTGCTTTTGCAGTCTTTCAGATCTCCATGTGAAGAGATGACTTAGCGGTGGCAAGTGATGCCAGGAAGGTGGATTTTTACAGGGTTTGGATTGCTTGGTCCAAACCATTCTTCAGGTCTCCGTGTAAAGAAAACAGGGTAAAAATAAATAGCAACCTTTGCAAAGCAGGTGTGAGACATCAGTCCTTCAGCACAGCAGTTCTGCAAAGTGCAGAGCTTTCAGGATGCATGGAATTTCTTGTGTAAACACTCTGTATTATTTATATGTGTTGTCAGTGTTACTAAGTTGGACTAGATATTAGCTGAAGACCTTCTAGCTGACTGCAGGACGGCTCAGGCTGAGTGAGGCACAGTAGAGTGAGAAGGATGGAACAGACTGGGAAAGTAGAGATGTTTCTGTAGAAGCCCTTTTCAGTGCTTTTTGAAGGGGAGGAGTTGAGGTGAGAGGTGTCTGGGATGATCTGGCACAGTGATCTTTGCTGGCTGTTAGGGATGGCCATGCTGACCCAAATGGCAGATCCACTGAGGTTTCTGAGCTTGGAGGGCTGTGTTCTCCAGGGAAATGAAAGATGTGTGGACAGGTGCTGTTTTTTCAGACCACTACACCTCTAGTAGCTGGGGTTGGAGAGATAACTGAGGGCATATTGATGCTGGTATTTGGACTTGGGGGGGAGCACCTGCTGCAGGCTGAGTCTTTGCATGCTTAAATGATGGAGCACGTTATAAATAATACAGTAAAACTGCTGACATTCAAGTCACATTTCTGTGGTATTTCTCAAGGCAGTGATGTGATGAAGGATCCAGGTATGACCACTTTTCATCTTTCACTGGTCCCATCCCTCCCTCAAGAGAGAGATTTGATTTTTATGCCTATTGTAAATATAGACTTCTGAAAGGTCTAATTTAAAAGATGAAATCAAGTTCAATTTGGATTTAATTCAGACCTCTTTACACTTCAGTTCAAATGCTGTTTGGAAGGAATGGTTCCTTGTTATTGCTCATTAAATGTGGGACAGGTCATGTTTTACTGTCCTTTTTATGGTTGAGCCATTTACTGCGGCAGTGGCTTGGCCAGCAGTGTGATCATTTAATGACATTGTTTTTCTCTCTCTAAAAGACCTGAGCATTTTTCTTTGCAATGCAAATAATGAAGAGGTCTGGCATTTCCTGTCTAATGAAGCAAGGAAACCTTCAAGCTTCAAAATTTCCTGAAAAACAATATATGAAGAGCATGGCAGGAGATAGGTTTGGGAAGTACTTTTGTAGCTCTCAGTCCATGCTTTGCCGATGTTTCCTAGAGGGATGCTGCCCAGAATCTGAAATGGGATCCCTCACTCCTATGGTTGTATTGGGCTTGCATGACAAGGTTTTGGTAGTGTGGGGGCTACAGGGATGGCTTTAATGAGGATTTGCTGGGAGCTTCTTCATATCCAGTGGAGCCAATTCCAGCTGGCTTCAAGATGGACCCACCACTGCCCAAGGCCAAGCCCATCAGCAATGGTGGTAGCACCTCTGGGGTAACAGATTTAAGAAGGGAAAAAAGTTACTGCACAAGAGCAAATTGCAGCTGCAGAGAGGAGTGGGAACATGTGAGAGGAACAGCCCTGCAGACCCCAAGGTCAGTGCAGAAGGAGGGGCAGGAACTGCTTCCAGTACTGGAGCAGAGATTCCCCTGCAGGCTGGGATGCAGCCTGTGGTGGGGCAGCTGTGCCTCTGCAGCCCATGGAGTTCCACAGGTAAGCAGAGATCCACCTGCAGTCCATGGAGGAGCAGGGGTTTTCCCAATCTATTCCAGAACCTGCTGGTTATGAATGACCCAAACTCTCTAATATTTTTTATTATGCAAAGCATGACATTACATCTAAAGCATGTAATTGCTGGGGAACTTTTAGCCAGCCCTGCATGCTGTCTGTGTTGGACCATGAAGCTCGTGGCAAGATTATGGCACAGACTTTGGAGCACAAGATCAGGCCTCTTCTACTGTAGTGGAGCACATGAGTATGGAAGTCTCATGGGATGGTCAAGTGGGGACATCACCAGGGCTGCTTCTTGTTTCTCTGGTTTCTGTAGGTTCTTTAAACTCCTCCATGAGCAAACTTGAGAGAACTGAATTCATGATTCCTGTCTGATTGAAAGCATGCTCCCTTTAACTGCTCCTCCAGTAAAACTCCTCCCCTGCCTTGCCCCTCTGCTCAGACACCCTGACATGTGCTAGGCCTGATTTAGAGCTGCCTTTGTCAGACAGTGTCTTAAAACACAGATCAATGAAACAATAGAAAGCAATAGCCTGATGCTAATGAAACACATTGTAATTAGAGCTGGCTGGGAATTTTCCAGAGAAAACAGGGAAGAAGTGAATTCCCTGATACTGAACTATTTCACATGCCTCATATCCAGCACTCAGGATGGGGGCAGCTCTTTTCAGTTGCCCTTCCAAGCCAGAGTAACTGAGATCTAACCACCAGCTCAGAGAGTGACCAACCCTAACCCTTGGCCCTGAGCTTGTGTGTGTTCAAGGGCTAAGGAATCAAAAATCAAGCATTCTCTTATTTTCTGAAGCCACAAAATCCATCAAGGGTTATCAGGTAAAGTGGTATAACTTCTGGATCAGGTAATCTACAGGTCATAAATTGCTGGTGGCTGGGAAAGTGCATCAGGGAAACACTGCAGTAGGTTGGCTGAACTTCTTCTTGAAGCCTCTCTGTTGGAAATAGGCTATTGAGCTGATTGGATCCTTGCTCATTCTAATGCAAGAACCCAGGCAATGACTCAGAGAAGCTGAGATGATTTATCTTGGTTTAACCCCTCTTGAACTGTGTTCTGGGTGCTTTGTCTTAATCTGAACATGTGGTTGAAAGCTTTCACATTTCCTGTGGTGGTACTTTGGGTTTTTAAGCAGCACAAAGAATGATTTTGGGCAAACATGTAAATAAGGATCTGGCCTTCTGCAGAAGGCAGTTCTGATAAGAGCATCAGCTAAATCCCATTGACTTCACTTTTCAAATGCCAGTAGCAGAACCTGGCACCGTTCTATAAGTACTTAGATTGGACTTCACTGAGAGCTATGGCCTGGAGAACCTCATGCAGAAGTCCAGCATGTGACTCTTGTCCTTCTCTCCTTCTTTCAGATGGCCGTCCAATTGGTGTGGAGGGGATCCAGGTGCTGGGCACAGGAAACCTCATGATCTCAGACCTCACAGTGCAGCATTCTGGCATCTACGTGTGCGCTGCCAACAAACCCGGCACGCGGGTGCGCCGCACCGCGCAGGGCAGCCTCGTCGTGCAAGGTGAGCCACTGGGACCCTGAGGGCTTGGGTTGGACAAGTGCTGACTTCATCTCTGGTGGTACCAAACAAAGCACTTCTTCTCTGGACACGTGGTTTCCCAAGTGGGTGTGTGTCTGTGTCCCACACAGGTGAGTCACAACCAGGTATCATTCAGCTGAGGCATCAGCTGCATGGCCTGCAATGGTTTCCCACCCCATCACAGGCATTTCTTTGTCTTAGCAGACACTGGTTGTTACTTGTTATCAGACTTGTACATCTCAGCAGAAAACCTGAATTAATCTGCCAAATTTGTCTCATGGACACCTCTGAATGATAGATACAACTCTGGCAGTGATATCCAGCAGTGGATACCACTCACAGAGTATTGTTCTCCAACTGAAATGGCACCAGTAAGTCTAAAACCATTTCCTAAAAGTCTGTGAGATTGTTTCCTGTAGCAATTGACACTGTCTGAGCCCATTGCCATGACCTGAGTGAAGCACCCTTTGGGGGCCATGCCCATAGGATGCAAGTTGTTCCTCTTCCTGCAGCAACTGTCCTGAAATGCTACTTGTAAAGGGCAGTTCAGCCCAAAGCAGAGATCAGCACTAGGGAAAGCACACAAATCCTTTCCACATGCTCTGTGTGACCAGTCTCCATGGTGAGGGGAGCCAGGCAAGTATTTGTGAAGGCAAACCCAGCTGGCAGCATACTCTGAATGGCAGCAATTCGCCACTGATTACAGGCACTCACCTCCTCTTCAAGCTAGTCCACTTAAAGCATCTCACGCTCTCATCAGTTCACTCATTAACTATTGACTGATGATATCCTGAATCTAAAATTACACACCTCCTGCCGGAGCCGCTAATTGAACCTTTCGTGCTGCTGAGGGGGAAAGTGCCCTGCTCCAGCCCTGATGCTCACCCAGCTCCAGCCCTGATGTCACCTGACAGATCCTAGGAGTCGCTGGTGGTGATCCCACCAGCCATGGAGGAGCAATGTAGAAAGGCTGTGGAAAGGGCTGCCTGTGCCTTCTGAGCCCCAGGTGCTGATCAAACATGAGACAAGGTGAAAACTTGCTGTTTCTTTTGCTCTTGGATTTCTGGGTGAGCAGTGCAATGAGGGGACTTCCCAACTGGCACAGCTATGAATCCCCTTATTAAGAAACATCAATCCTGGCACTAAGAGCAACCTCTCTGTACTGATACAAACCCTTTAGAGCTGCTGCAGGACAGCTCTGAACATGGTGCATGTAGGAGAGGTCTCCTAAGCCCAAGTGCCAAGCTGATGTCCAGGAGGCAGGGAGGCAGACCCAAAACAAATTACTTGGAAAATCTATGAAGTTGTAAAAATACAGCCATTGAATACAGTTGACTGCTCGTGTTAGCAACTGAATGATAGGGTGAAAGGTAGCACAGCTTCTTATTGCTGCAGATTGGCAGTTCTTAGTCTTTCTGGAGATTAGAACATCAGCTCTCGAAGAGCTGGTCTAGTGCTGGAGTTCAGCTGCCGTAGAATTACTGTGGATTTTCTCCTGGGGAGCAAAGATAAGAATTTGTGCATAAAATGTTACTCACGGGGCCATTGGAGCCCAGTCTTTCTGTGGAAAGGGGATGCTCTTGTATTCAGCCTCAGCAGAGAAGCTGCCAGTGGCATGGAGAAGTGTGGCCAGTGTGTCCTTGGAGTAGCCATTAGACAGGACCTGCAGTGTCCAGGACCCCAGTCTGTATTGCCCATCCTTAAAATGCTTCATGTTTTTTAAGGGAATGTTCCCCAGTCAGGGTAACGGCAGACCCCGGCTAGGCAGCTGAGCTCATCCCAGGTTTGCTCACCCTCCCTCTGGAAGCAGTTTTTCCTGCCTCTGCATCTTATTTTGCCTGAATTTTCCAGCTGAGAGGTACAAATGATTGCTGTTCAGGTTCGTCTGTGAAGAAAACAGCGATAATGACTGACATGGGAGACTGTGGGTTTTATCTTTGTCAAGATGTCAGCGATGCAAATTACATCCGTAAAGAGAAGAAAAGCAAAGAGCGCTTTATCAAAAGCCTGGTTGGAGAGGAAGTTAGCACAGGGCTAGGACAATACGACATCCTCAAAGCACACCAGGCCAGGTACTTGCTGCCTTTATGCAGGGGCCCTTGAAGTGCCTGGAGGCACAAATTAACTTGCCCCATGTCTTTTGAAGGAGGGACGTTTTATGGGTGGGAAACTGGAGGAGAAAGGGCGATGTTTCCTGTTGTAAGGCAGGGAGTTAGCGGGAGGCTGGAACTGAGACCCTGTCCTCCCTCCTGCTGCCAGCAGTGGTCCTTGTTCCATCCAGCAGCTGCGTGGGCAGAGGTGTCCCAACACAAGGCTCTGCTCTTCCTCCAGCAGTAATGTCCTTTCCATTGCAGGTTTTCCTTCAGATAATCTAACACCATTGTATTATCTTCCTGGGAATTCCTCCTCCCTCCAGAGTAGAAGGCGTCAATCCCCCACTCCTTCCCTCCCTGCCCTCCCTTGGCCACTTAGGCTCCTTTGATCTCTTTTGTAAGGTTCTCACACAAGAAAGTTTCCATTTTCCCTTCAGATCCTGGCACAGCCATTTGAATATTGCTTTGTGCTGGGCTTCGAATGAAAGTCTCACGGGGGGAGTTGTCGAAGGGCCGAATGCGGTGCTGGCTGAAACCGAGGGTATGCGTGTGTGTGAGGGGAGGGAAGAGCAGGATTCGGTGGCAAGGAAAAAAATATATCAAAGCACTTTCCCTCTACCTCCTGCGCAATCTTTTGTGCTTTATTATGTGTTTGGTGTCATAACAAACTGATGGGCTGTGAATGGCCAGATGGTCACCAGTGTTCTCCACTCCACGCTTCATTTCCTCCTGAAAGCTATGCAGAAAAATGAGATCCCATCTCATAAATGAGGGCCCATCTTAAGGACATGGGTTTGAAGGCTCTGCTGACAATACCCGCCTTGTTCGCCTTGCTTTCTGTTGGCAGGACTGGGCAGCGCTCCTTGGTCCAGCAGATCTGGCCACCGCTGCGCTTCCTGATGTTTCTTCCATCGTTCTTGCTTGCTGGCATCACAAGTCTTGGCTGCGGGGTGGAATTCAGCAGCAGATGTATTGCAGTTGCTGTGGTTTAGGCTCTGTGGTACTTGGTTTGTCCTTGAGTTTAGCCCTAAATTCATTCTGCAAACCAGCTTCAATACATGCTGTGTGAGTCAGTGTCTCCCATGGAGCAGTTCCATTCCTGTCCACATTTTCCTTCTCCAGAAAAGGATGTGTGTGATCCCTCTGGAGCATTCTTCCAGGACCACACTTGTGGGTGACATTGGAACATATCCTGCTGGTGTGGAGCTCCAGCACCTTGCTGGGACAAGAATTTCATGAGGGCTGAAGGACAGGCTCTATTGACAGCACCCTTGAGTGTTCTCTGTCTGTTTTCCAGGGGACATGGGCACAGTTTCCATCTTTGGCCCTTGCAGCCCCATCACTGCTACTGTAAGTTACTCAAGTAAACATCTGAGCATCCTCTATAGTGAACAGAGAGAAGCCAAGTGAGCAGCAGTTGTCTTAAATCTTCTGTCACCATTGCTGTGCTTGACTGACTTCCCCACTGACCTGACTTCTCCTTTTTACCCTTATTGTGGGTGCTAGTAGCCTAATTTATGAGGTTTTGTTGTTTCCATGTTATTCTTCCTTCTTTTCACCCCAGCTTCCCTCCCCAACCCTGCCACTTTGTCCACTTGAGAATTAATGACACTTCACACTGTGATGCAAGAGGCACGGATTGGTCTGGCACCAGAGCATTGGCTGTCAGTGCTTCCTCATCCTTGGTATCTTCTCAGTGACCTGTCAGTGCTCCCTGATCCTTGGGACCTTCTGTGAGCCATCAGGCACTGCCATAAGCACCACACTACAACCTCATGGCAAGGACAGCAAAGCTCCCCCATACCTTGGGGGACACACTGGTGGCTGGTCCCTGTTGACATGTCCCTAAAGAGATGGAGCCCATCTGGGTCTCTGTTAGAACCTGCTGTTGCAGTGCATCTCCATGCTATCACAGTTTGCTGAGCACAGTAAAAGCTATTGAATCACTTTGTTAGCAATTCTGGGGGTGGTATTAAGTGTTATTGCTTTTTGATACCAATGTCAAGTCTTTAAATATTCATTAAAACTGCATGATCCCCTCCCTCCTATTAAGTCCTGAATAATCAACGCTCTGGTTACCAGGGCTGGATCCTGCCCACTCCTCCTTGCCAGGTTTGAATCCTCTGCTCTTAACAGTGATCTCCATTAATACCTTTATTAAAATCTTAATGGAGGGCTGAGAAATGCTTCCTCTGGCTGCCTGCGATGGTCTTTTGGCATGTAGTGTGGAAGGGGCAGAGGTGTTCAGGCCACTGTGCCTCCATGCAGGGTGGGATGGGCCCTGACAAGATGCTCTATTAATTATGAGTGATGAGGAGGGTGAAGGGCTGGCAGCGGGCAGGACTTGGCTGAAGGCAGGCCTGGCAGCAGGCAGGGTTGGATTCTGCTCCTTTCCCACTAACCCAGGGTGGCAAACTATTGGATCCTGTCAAAATCATCTGGAAGGGCAGGGGAGGGGACCTAGGAAAGGAGAGGAGATGTTTTTCTGCCCGGGAAAGGAGCCATTTGCCCTGAGTCCACACAACAGCAGTTGCCTGAGGGCGTCTTCCTTGGGGCACTGGTTATGAACACCAGGTCGGATGCATCCTGGTCCAGGTAGCAGAGGGGCACCCACTCAGTCTACGTCCTTTAAACTCCATCTGTTCCCAGACCACATCCTTCTGACTTCATGGGTTTCTGTTTTGACCTGAGCCATTTGGCACTACAGCTTCACACTGTTGAGATCTGAACAGGTCAGAGCAATGCCTGGGGAAAGCCAGGAAGAGCAGGAACAGTGGAAGGGCAATCTGTGTCTTGCAACAAGGGATGCCATGGAACAGGGGACAGCTCAGCACAGCAGAGGTGGGAACCTGCTCCCCAGAGAGTTTAAGCAAGTTAAGCAGGGGCTGGGGTTTTGATCTGGTTGTGTTTAGCAAGGCAGCAAAGAGGGAGAATGGCAGAGGGGAGCAGGGACCTGAGGAACCTGTGGGGCTGTGGCACTGAACAGTGTCACTGGCACCGAGCCAGCGGCCGCAGCTGCACATTTGTTACACCAAGTCACATGCGACACTGCTCCAATTACTCCCTCTTGACACGGGCTAATAAGGGAGGATAAGGAGAGCTGGTGGTTCCAGAAGGGTTATGCTGGATGCTTCTTTCCATATTTCAACTTTGTTTCTGCTGGAACAAACAGTGGGTTTGAGATTTGATGAAGCGAGGGGGAGGCAGAGGCAAAGAGCCAAAAGGATCTTTAATGAAGCTGCAGCGAGGAGCTGGAAGGTGGCTGTGCCCTTCCTTGGCACCATGGGTTTGCACCTGCGAGTGCTGTGGGTGCAGCTCAGCAGCTCAGATGAAAGCAGGGAGGTGCAGCCATTTGCAAAATAATTGCTCCTGCAAAACTGCGCCAGCACAAAGCGGGGGGCGGGAGGCTGAGGAAAATCAAGTCTCTAATGCTCTCACTGTACACCACAAAGGGGCCATTCATGGCAGGGAAGAGGGGTTTTCCCCCTGTTTATTCTTGCTTCTAACTTTTATTGAACCCATCCTGAATTTTGTTTTAATCTGTAAGTCTAGAGCAAAAACATAGAAGGGAAGTAAAAGAGCAAGAGATTGATTGTCACATGGGGAAGTTCGGCAGGAGATTCTGGAAGTACATGTCCATTGGGTTTCTGGGATCAGGTGCATTAGTGGAGCCGAGCGCTGACAGTGGTGGCCTGACAATAAACTTTGCTAGCAGATACCCTGTACCAGTAACGTAAGTCAGACCTGCCATGCTCCACTTCCCTCTGATTATTAAAAATGAAGGAGGGGGCTCCTTCAAGGGAGACGGGCTCTGTGATGAATTTCTCTGTCTTCCTGCTTGGAGGACTTAGAATCTGCACAACTGGGCTTTTATTCTCACACAAGCACCTGTCCCTGCAGTTTGGCTGGGTTACAGCAGTAGCCTTGCTCTTCCCTTACCTGCACACATCTGGGAAAGAGCTTTATCCCCCGCAAAATGCTGCAGCAAACCCCAAGGGGTGTTTTGGCCATGAACCACAAGACTCAACTCTTGCATCCCACTTGCAGCCTGGCCACTCCTCAGTATATTTTGCTGGACAAGTTTGCTCCCTTCTCCAATCCCATAATCTCTGCTGGTGGCACAGCCCACCAACCCCATGCTTGGAAAATGACAGTGAGTGGCTCTGAACGTGTCTCCCTCGGTAATCTTTCTTTTGTCAAAAAAATTTAATGTCAGCCATCCGTTATGTGATGTTAGTCAGTAAATTTATTATGGGCCTGTGCCTCTTATCTGTTTGTCTTCATTGTGTCTGCTGCCAGTTCCACCTGATTTTAGGTTTCAGTAGCAACATGGAGTATATTTATCACTTTGCCCTTTGAAGCAGAACTGCTTGAATAATCTCACTTATTTGGCAGTGTCTGTCAGGCCCTGCTTTCTGCAGGCTGATACGCTGGTTTATTCTGATAAATGATTTAAAATCTAATTTGAGCTGCTGGAAGGAGAAGAAGATCGCTTTCTGTTATGAAATGTTATTGCCAAAGGTGAAGACATTTGGTAGCAAGGTGAGCAGCAGTTACAGGCATGGTGTAGTCTGCCAAGCTTGGCAGGACCCCAAGGGTCCCAGACCGAAGATCTGGGGTAAAAAAGGTTCCCCAATCTCTTGCTAACAGGAAAAATTGGCAGCAAATCTGGTATTTCCTGGGGAGAGAACACCCTGCCAGATTGCTGTATGATATCCATACATTTCTTTCCATTTCAAGCAGTTTGCTAATGCCATTCAGGTCCTTTGGACAAAGCCAGAGTGTTGCTTCAGCTCTGCCACTGAGGAAAACAGCACATCTCCCCAGTGTCAGCACTGGGGTTGCTTTCCGTGGAAGACCAGGGAGAGGTGAAGGGGCTTAAAGCTTGGTCCCATTTGTCTGAACCCTGCAGGACTCATCTCAGCTTTCCATCACTTCTGATCGGGCCTTCAGGTGCCTCTTGTGAAGCCATGAGTGCCGAGGTGGGCAACCAAAAAAGCAGCATTGCATTGTTTACAGACACACCATCCAAACAAGAGTTATCTTTGTTACACCAAGTCACATGCGACATGGGCTGTGGGTTGGCCAAGTATCCCATGTTCCCAGGCAGACAATGCTTATTTACAAGGTGGATTTTTTGTACCAGGATAAAGTGGGATCATCATGACTTTTCTCACCCTCTTTCTCCTTCCTTCTCTCAGCCCCAGCAGAGTTTGTGCAGCATCCCCAGTCCATTTCCAGACCAGTGGGGACTACTGCCATCTTCACATGTGTGGCCCAAGGGGAACCCCCTCCCCAGATCACGTGGCTAAGGAATGGGCAGATCCTGGAGACCAGCGACCACATCAAGCTGAAGAATAACAACAGGTAAGTCCTGGTGCACTGGGCTCTGACACCGCTGTGGAAATGGGAGTGGGAGAGAGGTTAGTTTGCTTTCTGCATAACAAAGAGCTGATGTGAAGGTGGCAGTGTTCTGAAGCAGATCTGTGGATTCAGCTTAGGCTTTGATAAACTAAAACACTGCTTCAGTCCTGCTGGCTGCACCTTACAGTCTTACATTTTGGTGCTCCGTGATTTTTTGTGCCATGACATCAGCATTAGACTTTGTTGATGCAGGAACCCAGGAAAAGTTTCTCTTTTGTCCTGATCATCATCTGGGTATTTCTGGAAGGGCTAAATGTTGTTCCTGGAGCTGACAGGGACCACATTCACTCCTCAGTGGAGGAAATGTGCTTTAACGCCTGAACATTAACCTGCCTGGGTGTGCAAATGCAAATACATTAGAAATAATACTTGTGTGGAGCCTGACTTTCACTAAACTTTAGCCTTCTATCTCACCAGGGAAGAGTGTATTCTCTAAGCTCTAAATAACTGCATTTTCCTGTGAGGGGATGGGGATGTTTGTACTGAGGAAATGATGCACTTAGTGTGAAAATTACCAGTCGACAATGTAGTTTCTATGGAAATAGCATGAAAAAATACACTACAAAATAATAGCACCTGTGTTGTAAACTTGAAGTATTGGTAGAGGTTTGTGCTCTGTGGTGTCATATAGCTGCTCTCTATATTAACAAATGTGTCTCAGGAAGGCAAGTATCCAGCCTTGCTGGAGGGTCTGGACCTCCAGTTTAGACAGTTGGGAAGTGCTGTGCAGGCACCATGGTTTGTTCCTCAGGGGACAAGAGTGAGTTTATTTTTCTGAGTGTCTATATAATGTGGCTTTTTGTTTTCTCATTTGAGGGGTTTTTAAAGCTTTGTTACACGAGTGATGGAAGGATGTGTGATGCGAGAAGGTGTGAGTGGTAATAAAATCATCTCAGTCAGTAGAGGTTTTCTCCAAACTGGAAATTTTTAAAGCTTCAGGAAACTTTGTATGTGCACATACAGATGACACTCACTTCAGGCTTGTGGTCTTCTAGTTCATGGCATGGCTTTCTGAGGCATGTCTGCCCTCTATGGTATGAACAGAGCAGAAGGGATAGGAGGGAAATTAGTGCATCCCCTTTTATTGATGAGATAGCCAAGTCAGAAGTGATGAAGTCCAAGTGGTCATTAAATCCATGGCAAAACTGACACTGAATCCAGCTGTGTGTCTCGCCCAGGTATCTTCCCTGTGAAACCATTCCTCTTCACTGCTTGAGAAGAGCTGGAGTTGGGTCTTTGGTCATGGTCCTGTCTCCTTGCCAGGTCCCTGTGCCTGAAGCTGTGCTACCCATGCACATGAACTGCAACTTCGTGAACATTACTGTAATCATTTTCTTATGGGAATCATTTAATGCAATTTTGCATCAGCCTTTTCCACAGCGAGCTGAATGATCAGATTACAGCATCTGGCATAGGCTGAGGGAGCTCAGCCCATTCCTGGGGCTCAGCTGACACGTGGCATCTTCTTAAGCTATAGTAACAGGATTGTAAAGCTGAGCCCTCAGGCTGCCATACTCGACAGTGTTGAACTTTTGTCTTCCTTCACACTAGTCTTGCTCCACTCCAACTGCCAGCTCTAGGCAAGTGGCCATGCCTAGTGGTTTCCAAAGCTGTCGGTCTGGAAAATGCCCTCACTGGTGCAGCAGGGCTGGGAGCTCCATGAAGTGGAGGAGACACATCAACGGATGATGTTTTCCTGAGCTTTTTCAAGTTTGCCCTTTGTTTTCCTCTCATGGGCATGACTAAGTGCTGTAACCCACTTAGTTCCAGGCAGAATCAGTTTGTGGTTATGTCTTGGATTTATCAGTCTGTTGCACTTGGAAAATACTTGTCTGTGTAAAGATGGATCTTGAATCTACCAGTAATGAATCTACTAAACTGCACTGTGAGCTTTTTAATTAGATTACATGGTTTCCTAGAAAATTCATTTGGATTAAAACTCTGCTTAATATTGCCATAGAAGTCTGAATTCCCCCTAAGGAATTTTTAGGAAAAAAAAAGAAGTAAATCATCCCAAAACATCATGTGCTAATTGACTGCAAAATGTGTCATTAGGAGCAACTTCATTTTTGCAAATTAACACAGCCAAAAGTGAGGTCCAGACCTGCAGAAGATGGTGTGCTCGAGATGCTGCTCTGCTCCTGAAAGCTTGAGGCCCTGTGGCAGCAGCACAAACCCACAGCCAATGGATCTGTTGCTTCCCAAAGTTGTGAAGGGCCCTTTTGCATCTGCCTCATGCCACGCTATCTCTCATATACAGTAACTGCAAATCCAAGGAGAGCAAACCCCACAAGGTGAGGGGACTCCAGAAGCCCTTCATTGCTGGGATGCAGCTTCAGGACTGGATTCACTGGAGAGTGGATGTGGCTGCTGGTACAACATCAGACATTCACTTGCTAAGCAACTTCCAGGCTTTCAGCACAGTAAAATCAGCCTCACAGGCTGCGTCCAATAAATATCTCATCCCTCGTGGTCCCTCAGACATGAATTCCCATCACCTGATGTGTTGACGGTTTCTGGGCACATTAGCATTAAAGATCAGCCTTCTGCTGTGCCCTCTCCAGAGGTGGTTGTTATGTTTTCAAAATGCCAGCTGTGTGGGAACAAAATAGCCAATCGATGATTAGCAAAAAAATCAAAAGCAGTTCTGGGATAGCGGATAATTGTTAATGAAAAATGCATGAAGGCTCAGGCATAGGGAATTGTGGGCTTTTCCATTAAAAGCTGTGAATAAAAATGACTGAAGGAGCTGACGATGGGGCTGCCTTGCCATGCAGCCCCTGGGCTTGGGATGCAGCCGATTGCTGTCGGGGTGATACTGTGCTGAGCCAAGCTCTCTGAGGGAGAAGCTGATGGAGCCTTTTGGACTTAGGTGCAGCTATCCCCATGTCCAGCAGTGGCAGGGTCTGTCCCTCTGTGCTGATCAGAGATGCCCATGTTGCTCTTGGAGTGATTCTGATCAATCATGGTCCAAAAGCCTGAGAGGTATATGGGAAATTTCTAGCAAAATTTGCACCCAGCATCACCAGACCATCCAAAAGGTGGAGTATTGCTGCCGAAGGAAGGTGTGGTTACTGGCCAAGTTAACCGTGGGCTTGTGTAAAAGTATGTTTCTAGCTTATTACTTCAAAATTTACAAGCAAGCATGAAATAGTCCCTGAATTACCACTGTGAAAGGTTTATTGCTTTTCTTCCTTTGACCTAGTCAGGTTCAGGGGGGTAATTTTCAGCCTGGAAGTGTATCACACTGTGGGGTTTATATTGCCATAATAGCAAGGAACAAAGGCCAACATCTTCAGAGAAGGCAGGCTCTAAATATTGATTTTCCAAGAAGATTTTATTTACAAATTGTAATTAAGGGACTTCATTTGTTCCATCAGAAAAAGGCTTTGTTAGAATTTGGGCTCAGGTGGCATTTGCTCTCCTTGGTGACTTTTGCTTGTGAACTGTCCCCTTTTTAAATTCTTCCTCACTGGTTTGCACTAGGTTTAGTGCTCTGGAAATGTCTCCCTTTCAGGGCCATGAATGTTCAAGGTTCATCAGGGGAAATACTCCTTTGTAAATAAACATCAGGACAGCTTTGCTCTTCTTGCACTTCTCATGCTGTTAAATCCCAGTGCAGGTACAGAGAGGGGTCTTCAAGCACAAACATCCAAGCACTTGGGACCAGACAGCCCTTCTGGTACTAAACCCAAGGAAACCAGAGCCTGTCATTCACAAGGTGGCTTTTTTTCTATAAACCCTACATTAGCTGGGTGTGGAAAGGTGCAGATGGGTTTGTACATCCCTTCATGGTGCACAATCCCCACAAACACTTCAGTTTGTAGGGTTTTGGACCACATAAGGGAGGACAGGCAAGCCTGAAGTTCCTTATGCTGTGAGTTTGCAGACAGTTGTGATTGAGGGAAGGGTGCTCTATAGCAAATCATATTTCAGTTCCCAGAAGCACGGCAAATAAGTACGTGGAGGATGGGTATGTGAACCACCTGCTCCTGATTTAAGCATAATTTATGGGTTTGACTTTGGAAGACACATGGAAATGGCCTTTGCAATGAGGATCTCTGCACAAACGCCCAAAGCCCCGCTAAGCAGTGGGGAATCAGCATGATCCCTGCACCAAGCAGCGATCCTGTGCTGGGACCACACAGCCGTATCCCACAAAAAGGACCTGCAGCAGCCCTGGATCAGCCAACAGCAACAGGGATCAGTCTCTCCTTCTCATGTGGCTGTGATTATTTTGCTGCCAAGTTGCCTGTGTAATTTCTCTGTGTGCTGCTCCACTGAGCTGCTCTTGAAGTGCATCGAGTCAGGAGTTTAAGTGCTTGTTCCAACTGTTGCACACAGCAAAATCCATCAGCAGAGAATAGTCCTTACACAGGAGGCTTTGAGGCAGGACTGAGCCCATAGTGGTGCAGCCTAAAATTAGTCTCCCCTGAATTAGCCTGGGTTGTTTTCTTCTCCAGCATCTGTGCTGCTTGCTGGGAAAAAGGTCTGGGGGACTTTCCATTTAGCAGTAAAGAGCTCTCCCCAGAGTCTGCATTTGCAGTCCTACCAATATAGGCTCTGTCCTCCCTTCCAGTAGCTTTTCCTGAGATATTTTTTTGCTTCCCCATGGTCCTGATGATGTAAACACTGCTCTGCTTCCTGGGGCAGGATTCACTTAAGCCTGTGATTGTACTCTGTGGCTCATAAAAACAGACTGAGTGGCTGGGACCAGCAACATCGTTCCAGAAGCTGCTCTTGAGTGAGTCTGAAGTCACAAGATTGGGCTGGTATCCTGGCCAGTGGGCTGCAGTACCTGCAAAATAGAAACCAGTCCTTCTGCATAACCCAACCCAATTTCACCTAGGATACTCTGTACGATATTTAATTTCTAGATATGTAAGAATATGCATATGGAGGGCTGGGAATGATATGCAGTGTCCCTCTGGGTTGCTGAGTGTCACTTCTCAAACTTTGCACCTTATTTTCAGCCTGTGTGAGGCAACCTTCAGAATACAGGACATTTCTACAAAGCTGAGGGGCAAAGGGTCCTTCCCTGTGCGGCATGGGCCGGCAGCCCAGGAGCAGATCATTCAGTGCAGCACAGCACAACACAGGCCGTGACAGAAACAGAGCAGGGATGGGGCACCTGAATGTGGCATTGGTGGCTTTCTGTATCTGCTGGCACTCAGAATGCTGTCCCTGCTACCACAGCCTGAAATTAATGCCTCTGCATTAATTTCATCACACTCCCTCCTTTGTGCGCCTGTGCGCACGCAAGGCTGATGCCCTCCCAGATGGGCCCCTCTTCTTTGTGCTGCTGAATCGATGAAGAGGCTTCCTTCAGTTTGCAGACTTTTTCAGAGGAGCCTTTGGAAAGCCGATCTCCGGTCACCGGCCTGGACCCCTGACCTGAGCCAGATCAGTCATCCTGATTGCCTATGAACTGGGAAGACAGCTTGGGAATACTTTGGCTTTCAAGCAGCGGAGGCCTCTCGTTTCAGCTCAGCCGGGTGTGAATCTGCAGCAACTCCTCTCCCCACTTCCATCAATGCCTGTCAGGGCATTGTGTGGAGATGTGATGGAGCCCTTGGCTCGCCGAGAGGCTCTGGTGACCAGCAGAAAGCCTTCTGGCATCTCGCCTCGTCTGACATGCTCGCGGCACTGCCAGTCTGGCACTCGCGGGAAAGTTTTCCAGCAGCAGATGTCCCAAAGTGACAGATTTTTTTTTTTTGTGTTGACGGGAAGAAATAAAAGGACACTGCATATTTCAGATGGTTGATGCACAGAGACACTCTGTGCCTTCTCACACGGCAACTAAAGATTTTCCTTTTGTTTGAGCTTTCTTAAAAAAAAGACAAAAAGCAGCAAAACCTGGGAGTGAACACTGGCCCTGCTGCACCACATCCTCCACATGCTGGAAGGTGATGCAGTGGGTGAAGGCAGGAAGAATTTGTCCATAGTTAAGGTGGACATAGATGCACAGCAGAGATAATCAGCTAGGGTGATGCTGGAGTTCAAGTAACTCACTTCCAGGTCCCACCCCGCTCATGGTAGCTTATGCCAGGACTTGCAGGAAGCCTCCTTTGGAGATCTGCTGGTGGGTGTCAGAGGGACCCACCCGAGAGAGAAAACCTTTTTTCCCATGGAGCTAGTGTTTAGATGCTGGGCATTCTGTTCACCAGCTTCTCCATGCTCTTATAAATCTCTGTTTTAGTGTCCCTTTGCCTGCGTGTCATTCCAGTTAACGTGGGCACCAGGCTGCCAAGGGTCTCATTGCTCAGCACAAGGAAATCTCAATGAAAAGGAACTTTTTGAAGCCTGAAGCAAGTTTCCAGCTACGTGCCATGCCAACTTTGCAGAAAACACTGTATTTATTTCTTTTGACTTGACTGTGCATGGCAGAGACTCCACTAAACTCCAGGTCCCAGTGGCCAAGTGCCATCCATCCAGGACCACTGGCATGCTGCAAATCATCTGTGTCCCACATGAGGAGAGAGAAGTCTTTGGCCCCAGAATCATAGCACTGCCATCAGGCTCCTTGCACTGCATTTCAGCCTAGCTCCCCTCTTCCTTCCTCCACGTCTTTTCCTCTCTCTGTGCAAAGCAAATAAATGCACCTAGAGGCGATGGAGCCTAAATACTCCTTGTTCCAGATCTGCTTTGTGCTTGGGAAGCTTAAGGTTACTCTTGACCCATGTGCCAGCCCGGCCGGGCTGCTCTGGGTGCCCAGATGCACAGCAGCCACATGGAAATAATCCCTGCATTGACAGGGCAGAAGGAAGTGCTGCTGCTCCTTCCACGCATCTGTTTTGTGCAGGGCTGGGAGTGCAGCTCTCGGATGGTGTAATCCTGCCTTCTGCCATCTGTCCTCACAAGAGTCAGTCCTTGTTGACACAGCTGAGCCACACATCGGGTCCTTCCTCCCCATGCCCTCTCCCAGCTCTGCCTTTCTCCTTCCATTTAATCAGATACATTGAGCCTGTGGCTATGAGAGGAGCTTAGGGATGACTCTCGAAAATCACCGTATCAGCTGAAACCATCACATTTGATATTCCATTTACAATGTTTCCAAGGAAACAAAGGCACAGGACATAAATAGATGACTGTTAAACGTTTGCTCACTCACCATGGCCCCCGATAATTTGCAAGGCAGAAATAGGAATGTTAAATCAACAGCAATAATAAATTTTAATATAGGAAGACCAATATTTTGCTGCAATTAGAAGAAGTATTTGTTCTGACATACGGGCAGGCAGTGGCAGGTTACTTATCATTTCCACTTCCAATGTTCAATTTTTCATTTACATAAAAGGCAGCTTTGATTGTGATTCCCAAAAAGCCATGAAGGGCCCCTTGCACCAGCAGGGATGCTTGGGATTTACTCATGTGCAGTCAGGTTCCAAGTCAACCTGGAATTCACTGCAGGAGAAGAAAGTAATTCTCCTTAAAAACAAGTAGTGGATGTGGATTTGGTTAGGTGTGGGTCATTTCTTACAGAAAAGTAGGAAAAAGCTCATGTGAGCTTCTGAAGTTTTCCCAAGGATGTCCTGTGTGTGACAACACCCTCCCAGCACCAAAGGCACTGTAAGCAGATTTTACCATAACCTGAGCTGCTGCCTCAGAGTTGGGTAAAAAACATCTCCAGTGTCAAATCTGCCTTTCCAGCTCCAGTTCAGAGCTGTACACAGTGGTGACAGTGACCCAGTGACCATCCCATGCCTTGGAAGGGAGATACACTTGGTATTTATTTATTTATTTATTTAGGCGGCCTTATGTCTGATGGATTCAGATATTGAATCGTGTTGTTCCTGGCTTGGTTTTGAGTGGAGCTTTCATCGAAGGGTCCCTGTTTGTGAGCAGATGTTACCAAGAAAAGCTGCTTTGCACATTCAAATGGCAAGACAGAGCTAATGTGTCACACAATTATTTCTGAGTCAGTATTTGCTGGTGTTGTTTTAAAGATATTGAGCTGGCCCTGAACTTGCTCCAGTCGTTCACAGCCATTGCTGGAGGGTCCTGCAGTGCAGAAAGGCCTCCAGTTCATGTGGCCACATGTACAAGGACTCTGGTTGTCCCTGTGCAGTGATGGGCACTGTGCTCAGGAATATGCTCATTTGGGAGGCTGGTATATGGCTGGTTTTTCCCCCTCCTTTAGGGATGTTTTCCAGGGTAGCCAGTGCCTGTTCTTTATTGGATAGTGAAAACAGCATCTAAGCCTGATATGGAAGCCCCCAAGAGCACGCTGGAAGAACTGTTCTGGTTGTTTCCTGGAAGGCAGCAAGCTCTGATGCACCAGCATCAAAAATACACTCAGAGGTCCTGCAGACAAAACCTGTGACTTGCTTATAAGCTTTGGCTTTTGGCTTATGGTGATGGTGTTTCTGGAGTGCAGAAGCAGGAGCTGAGGCTGTAACCCTGCTGGATAAATGAGCTAATCCCAGTGTTACCCTAAGACAGCTCTAATGTGCTATAATGCAATTAGAGCATCACTAGAGGGCTTTCTGGCTGTGTTTGATTAGACTTGGCTTAGCAACCGTGTGCAGTGCCTGGATGGGTCTCACTGGTGTATACTGGAGCTAAGCCAGTTAAAGCTCTTTTGAATGTGTGGATGCACTTGCCACAGAGCTGGCTCTGTAGTGTGACTGGGATCTTCCTGAATCCACACCTTTAGATCCTGCTGATTCCTGTCCCACCCTGTGTCCACATCTGGCTGTACTTGAACCACAGTATCTGCAGGTTGAGACAGACAATCTGCCCAGTCACGGGTTCCAGGGAATGATGCATCCACGTCCTGGACTTTTCCTTCCCCCAAAGCACCAGCCCACAGCTTGCTGAAAGCTTTCTGTGGAAACAGAGGCCATGGGATGCCCTGCCATGAGAGCCAGCATGGGGACCATGGCAGTCAGTGTAATGATTGTCCCCCTCATGTCCCCACACAGCACTCTCTCCATCTACGGGATCAACCAGGCGGATGAAGCCATCTACCAGTGCCTGGCCGAGAACAGTGCGGGCTCCACGCAGGCCAGTGCCCGCCTCACCGTGCTGTGGGCTGATGGGCTGCCCAGCCCTCCTCAGGGTGTGAGGGCAGAGACTGTGTCTGCAACCACCATCCAAGTGTCCTGGGAAAAGCCCCTGCAGAACACCAAGGAGATCATTGGCTACGTGCTGCACATCCGGAAAGCTGCAGGTACGGTGCTACACCCACTGCTCAAAGCATCCTCAGCCTTCCTGTAATTTAGCAACACGGCCCACTAAGTAAAACCAGGTCTGCACTGCAGCAGTCCATGCTGCCATCAGTGTTCTCCATCACCTCCCAGTTTCTGAAGAGCAGAGATGAGGCTGTAAATACTCTGTAAATACCTGCAAATACTAAATATACCATTGTAAATGTTGAAAGTGTGGGGAGGGTGAACCCACATAGTCAAATATTGCTGCCCATGTAGCTCTCTGGCAAAGCACACAAAAATCACAGAATCAGAGAATCACAGAATGGGTTGGGTTGGAAGGGGCCTTAAGGATCATCCAGTTCCAACCCCTGCCACAGGAATATCTTGCCCTAGACCAGGTTGCTCAAAGCCTTATCCAACCTGGTCTTGAAATGTAAGCAGAAATGAGTGGGAGCATATCCACCCCAGGGACCAAAATTACTGCTTGCAACATCTGCTTATTCTCTTTATCTCTTGCAAAACCTAGCACTGCTGAGTTCTCTCTCCCTTTGCATTTCAGATCCCATAGAGATGGAGTACCAGGAGGCTGTTAGCAAGAGCACCTTCCAGCAGCTAGTGACTGATCTGGAGCCCTCAACCAGCTACAGCTTTTATATAAAGGCTTACACCTCCCGGGGTGCCAGCAAAGCCTCAGAAGTGACAGTGGTGAGCACGCTGGGGGAAGGTAAGGAACGCTTTGTGCAGGGACCCTCAGATGCTGACAGATGCTGTGTGTAGCAGCAGTGCCAGTCACCCCAACACTGCCCCACAGCACTGTGGCACTGTAGCCTGTGGTGTTGATGCTCCTTGTTCCTGCTGCTCCGCCTACTCTGGGATATTGTGTAAAACTCACTTGTATCATTGCAGGGGGGTTGACTGATTAAACACAGCATCGTCTCTCCCATCTGATGTTGTAGCAGGGGGTGAGTGCAAACCTGCCTGGCCTTGTGCATTGCAGCTGCTCTGGGCTGTTCCTAAACTCCTTGCTAAATGCAGACTTCCTGCTCCAGCAGCATCTTAGCATCTTCCAGCAGCTCTGGTACTCACAGCTCTTACTTGATAGGTGCCACACTTTTAAAGATTTTATTATTTTCTGCTCTATCCTGGGAAAACGATACTAGAGCTGAGCTGTCCCGACCTATAAATCCCTACCCTGGAGCAGCTTTCTGTTTCAGTGGGAAGTTAGGGTGATCTCTAAGGCTTTTTTCCCCTGACTTGGCCACCAGTTAGCTTCCCCAGTAAGACAGTGGGTGTTTTAATACAGGACCCTTGCACACAGGTACAAGGCAGAAACCACAGCCCCAGTGTTATCTGTCAGTCAGAACTGGAAGAATATTTTCCTAGAGAATCATCTGTTTCTGAATCCTGGCTTGTCTCAGATATGGAGACTAATTTCTTAGGAATCATTCTCATGAACATTCAGTAATTATGAATTTCCAGCGGAGAGGGCCGTGGGTATGAGGATATTATTTAGGATCAAATGGAAAAGTGTGTTGACTTCCAGGTGGGGGATCCAGTTCTCATTCTGTTCTCAGCCCTTGCACATATTTATTACAGAATATAAGCAAAAACACCAGTAAATCCTCACCCACTGGGTTGTTGCTCTGCAAGTTTATTTTCCTTGGTACTCTGCAGGGAATCAGTCACCCTTGGAGTTTGTTTTTCCTCCCAATTTAGAGGCATAAGGATGGGCTAAGGCAAAGCTTGAAACTCCTTGACCCGATACTCTGAGTTCAGCTCCAGGAGCTACAAGCCAGCCATGCTCTATAGAGCTTGGTGACTGCAGAAGTCCAGGTCAAGTCAGAGAGGACTTCTTGTCATTATTACTTTCAATCATGACAGGAATAGTTAGGTATCTGGTAATGGAATCATAAATTTCCTGGCTCTCTGAAGTTTTAAGGTATCTCTGTCCTCCTGTCCTTTAAAAAAGCCTTGTCCTGTGTAAAAAAGCTTCAGGAATTAGCTCTCTGTAGATGATGGACACTTGCTTGGTTCAGATCACTCAACCCCAGCCTGTGTTTTCCTTGTAAGAAGGTAAAAAGATATTTAAAAGCCCCAGTTCTGGCTTCATTTGTTTGCTTTGCTTCACTCGGGTGCCTGTTGCCTTCTGCTCACAGAGGAGAGCAGCTCAGAGAGCCAGGGCCCGGTGGCTTTTGTCACCAAATTTAGGCTTCACTGCAGATCTGTCTCTTCTCGTGGCCAAGCTGTTTCACCCTGTGCCCTCCCTACATGCACAAGAGAGCTGTGTCCACCCTGAGCTTGGGAACCCCTGGATCTGTGCTAACAACCTCAGAAAAGGATGGATTTTCCAAGATGCCATATCCAGCAGCCAGGGACAGCTCAGTGGAGCCAGGGCAGCAGAGATGCTGCCAGCTGGAGACTGGAGTGACCATGTTATGCTGGTATTGTTTGGAGCAAGAATATGAAATATTCCTCAGAAAACAGAGGAGCAGGGTTACTTTTGGCTCAGGGCCATCAGCTTTTCAGGGCTGGCAATACGCTGAGAGCATGCTTGGCTGAAGCCTCCGATGCTTTCTTGAGACACAGTGCTCCTTCCTTTGTGCCAGTACTGATTTTGGATGGAAAGTAGAAGGGAAGACGCTGTAGAGAAGGGACCCAAGTGAACCTTGTCCTCCTCCATAAACCTCACTCTCTGGGAAGGCTCTTCTGCCTCCTCCCTGTCATTCTCCTTTACGCCGTTTCACAAATGCTGTGGTATTTTAAATCTCAAATGCTTTCTGCTTCATTAAGCAGCACACACTCCTCTGTTCTTGTCTTTTAATGCTTTTTAGGGTTTTCTCCAGGACTTTTTGACATTTCTCTAGGATGAAGACTGTTCCTTTAGTCATCTTCGGCTAAAGACGCCTTCAAGAAGAAAGTTGAAATGACCTGGGGAAAATTCCAAACAGCACGGAAGAGGAAAACAAGTATCCCAGCCCTTAGCATGAGGGAGATGCCTCACTTATAGTAGCTCCATATTATGTCTAATATATACTTCTGTGAAGCACCTATCTGCTGGTGTGTGTACATATATTTACACACACACAGATATATTCCATTGTATACACTTATTTGTGTAATCACGTTATAAACAGCACGTGCATTCTGCGAGTGCATATACCTATAATCAGTATTATACATATATATATACTCAAAGTTTGAATAAATACGATATATTCCATACTTTGAAGGAGAGATATTCTTGTGGTTTTTATTAAATGTAAGGCTCTGCAACCATAAAATAAAGCCAACTCTTCACAAATCAGGATGGCCCACATCAGTGTTTCTTTGTCCATGGGATAATGTGATAATTTCCCTTTCTGTGGTGTTTTCATCTGTGGCTGGAAAAGTGATGCTTTAAGCAAGGGTCCAACTTCTCAGAGCGGGGATTTTGCCCTAGAGGGAATTGGGAGAATGAGAAAAAAGGAGTATTTAATTGGACTGCAAAAATACACAGCCTTGGGAGGAATGGCACATTCTGATATAAATAGACTTTACTCTGTGTTTTGTACTCAGGAATTGTTAAGTTCAGCCTTCCCAGCAATGAAATGCACATCAGAATAAATCCTAGCAAGAAGGAGTACTTCAGCCCATTTTTTTCCCACTGGCAGCACTCAGGCAGGATGGGATCTCATTAATGTGACCCAGGACACTGGGTCTTTCCTCCCGAATCCACGTGGAAATATGCAGCAGTCAGCAAGGACTTGTTCATCTCCATGGGCTTATTCAGAAGACATCGAGCAAAGCTCCTGCAGCCTGAAGGAGGGCATCACTTTGGGAAGAGACAGGATTGCCCAGACCCTCCTGCTCACCTGGAGAGGCATCCATCCTTCCTCTAAATCTCCTTGTGGGAAGGCTTGAGCTCTCAGTACCTGGGAAAAGACAAACGGTTGTGCTGTGCAGTTTTACTGTTAAATTGAGGAAATGCCCTTTTTAGCTCTCATCAGTCTTAGACTGACATGGCCACATTTCATCTGCTTTTCCCCATTGCTCACTAATGGTTGCGCTGAACTCTCTGCCAAAGGCCGGGTTTGCATTGCTCATCCTTAGAGACCCTTTAGGGAGAAACAAGCCAGAAAGCAGCTTCGGTCCAGTTCAGGCCCAGCAATCCTTGTATTTGGAACTGCTGAGCTTCTAATCATGTGGGATTGGAAAAATAGCTCTACCTCAAAGCTTGGAGGCTGCTGGAGAAGTAGGGCTGTTCTGCTGGATGATTTTGCTGTGGGGTGAGCTGAACTTGGTGCCTGCTGCCCAAAAACTCTTCTCCTTCCTGATGCCAGTGTTGGAGCAGAGCCCTGGGCAGGGCAGAGCCTGCAGCACCTCATGCTTTGCACTTTCTGGATGGTGCCAAAGGCTGGGGAACTGATGGGAGAGTTTAGCCTGGGGGTGTTTTGTGGAAATGAGGAAAAAAATCATCAGTGAAATGTCCTGCTGAGACACATCTGGTATTGGTGTGACCAGTGTAGGAGAAAGCGGGGGGGAGGAGGAAACACGGACTGGATGCCCCAGTGCTGCCCAGGGCACAAGGCTGGGCTAGGGGCAGAGTCAGCTTTGGAAAACCCAGGTATCACAAGAAAATTGGCTTTGATATGCAGATCTTTCCTCTCAATCCAGACCGATGGGGCAGGATGGGGCCAGGCAGCTTTTTGGGGACCTGGAGAGGGAATGGTCTGACCCCCTCTGCAGCACATCCCGAGAATAAGGGCAGGGTTTTGGGGCATTTACTGGAGCATGTTCCTGGTGGACTTAGAATCAGCAGCAGGGACATCTTCCCAGCTAACCCCCTGTGTGCCCCTAAGGTCAGGTAAGTGTCTGCCTCCCAAAACAAGCCAGCCCCAGCTGTGCAGGGATCTCGGGCTGTGCGGGGATCTTGGGTTGCTCAGCTGTTCAGGGCTGTTGATGAAGATGCCTCAGTTCTCTTCTGAGTCCCCAGCACAGTCACAAACCTCCCTCCTAAAGCTGATGGGGAGAGCAAGCCCCCTGCAAGCCAGTGCAGGTACCTAGCACACTTTTAAGACGAATGTCTCCAGCTCCATCCCATCTGGTTCCTTCCTCCAGGAAGAGGGGATTAATCACTGTGAAAGGTCTGTGCCTCAGGGTGAGGGCAAAAAATTGGAATTTGAGAATGCATTGCCAAAGTCACTGCATTCCTGCCCTGACCCGGCCAGGCTGAGCATCAGATTGCAACCAAAGTGTAAAAGTAGCTTCTGCTTGCTGATGTGAGCAGAGGGAACTCTTGGAAGCTCCTGCAGCTCCCTGAAGAAGTTCAAAGCTGTTAAACCAGATTCTGGTGTGCTCAGATTTTTCTCAGTCTCAGCTGGCACATTCTTTGGTGCAGTGACTGCAGGGAAAGGCTGCTGGGAAATTTCTCATCACACAAACAGAAAAAGCACATGCAACCCACTGTCTTTCTCTCTCTGTTTCAGTCCCAGCCATGCCATCCCTCTTTATTAAAGTCATTAACAGCACCACCGTGCAGGCAACGTGGGAGCCTTCCATCAAACTGGGCCAGCACAAAGGCTTCAAGCTGTATTACCGCAAAGTCCACCTCTCCCAGTACACAGGTCCAGTGCTCCTGGCCAGCAACGTCACTGCCTACAACATTACCCACCTGGGTGAGTATGGTGACACCTTGATCCATGTCCCCTCCCCACCCCTGTCGTGATTAGCAGGAGAGAGCTCGAATGTGCAGCCCAACCCCTTAATGCTGCAGCTTCTCCCCCAGGTTTTGTGGGTGCTTTCCCAGCAACAGGTACGTTTGCAGCATCTTGTGTGTATTTGGTAAGATGTTCTTTTCCCAAATAAGTGTTACTGGGGGAGATGAGGCTCATGGTTACACCTGAACTGTCCCTCTTGTGTCCCGCCCCGGGCAGACGCATCGGTGGTTTACGAAGTCAAGCTCCTTGCCTACAACCAGCATGGAGATGGAAACTCCACTGTCCGCTTCGTATCCCTGAGGGAAACCGTGGAGAGGACAGGTGAGATGGGACCTGGGTCTCAGTGCTGGTTTTGGGAAGCTCTGCAGGAAGGTGGTGAGGCCAAACACATCCTGCGTGCCACCTGTGGCATTACCCTCATTTCACCTTCAGCCACTCATTTATTTTCAGCATCACAAATAATGCTGAGGCAAAACTCTGCAGGGCTGAGAGCACCTGGATGGCTTTTTTACCAATGGGGAGAAGACAAACCAAATGTTTTGCATATGCCAGGTTTGTCCCCTAAACTTGAACCAGAGGTGAGGCCATGAACATGAACAACCCCTATGCATAAGGTACAAGCTGCCATCCTCAGGTGAGACATGGTGCACTGAGCATCTCTGCTCTCCTGGAGCTCTCCTGGATATTTTGACCTTCACTGGTCAAAAGGGAGGACACATGGCTTTGGAAAAGGAAATGGCTGCAGAGTGTGAGCCCTGCATTACACAGCAACAAAGGAGAAACCTCTAGAGGGAATTTCTTAACTGATCACACCTTTCATATTCATCTATGTGTAAAAAACATCCTGCTGCTTTTGGAAGCCTTTTAAGCCTCCAATGGGAATATCTTCAATAGATAGTTATTAGTCTGTCTGTGCTGGAGTAAATACTAATCTCATTGGCATCTGTCTACTCCATCAGGTTTCAGCTTGCTCTGATGTGGTGGCTGCCTCTTACCTCCCACCTTGGCATGGGGGATTGCAAAAATTAACATCAGAGTGGGTTTTTTCATTAATTGTGTCTCATGACAGCAGCCAGGTAATGGGGCTGGCTCACTACAGACATTCCAGTCTTGTGCTTGCTGTGTGCACCCTCCTGGGGTGCTGGGAGCAAGGGAGGTGCTTGGCAGGCAGCGACCCCCCTGCTTCCCACGTGGTTCTCCTCTTCCTATACACAGCTCCCAGCACTGCCCAAGACTCTGACTTTGGCTGTGGGCTCCCCAAAAGCTGGAGGAGCAATAGAAGAGTAGCACCACTGACCTCCCTCTTCTCCTTTTCCTGGCAGTGCTGAATCCTCCCTGTGACTGCATGAAGGATGAGCAGAACAATAAAACCTCCACAACGGGCATCATCATCGGGATCCACATCGGTGTCACATGCATCATATTCTGCATCCTCTTCCTTATGTTTGGGTACCGAGGAAGGTAGGGATGCTCACGCCACTGCTCAGGGGTGGTGGTCCCTGGTACTGTGGGTGTGCCCAACTGAGTCTCACATTCCCAGTGCAATGCTGGACTTTATAGGATAGACTGAAGGATGAAGGAATGTAGCACAGGGATAAGGCAGATGCTGGCTTGGGGGAAGGAGTAGAGGATGAACCACCTCTCTCACTCTCAGGCCCCATCTCTTTATTTTTCAGGTTGCTGATGTGCAAAAATGTGCAGGAGCAGCTGTCAACCCCACAGATCCCCCGGAGCCAGCGGAGCGCCACGGGCCTTGTCCTGAACGGGGCCACTCGTAGGGACAGGGACGACCGGGACTTGAATGGAAAGCAGCTGGATATGAATGAGCTGGAGAGGTTATTTCCAGCATCCCCATCCCAGGAGCAGCAGGAGAAGGGAATAATGGTAAGTCCAGCAGGACGGGAGCACACCTGGCTGTGCATCCGTGAGCTGTCACTGTCACTGCATTGTCCCCCCCTACTCTCTCTCTCCAGTTGCCTCACAGCCCGTCAGCCCCCCATGATGAAACCCAGATCTCTACACTCCCTCTGGATGAGTTCAGCATCATTGAGGAGCAGCCAGACCCCCTCCCAAAAAACCCCTGTGGCAGCAGTCCTGCTGCTCTGGCTCCCAATCATGGTCCTGCCAATGAAGGATAAAACTGCCAAGACTCAAAGCCTCTTGTAGGAGTTACCAGAAACCAAACCCGCGGCTGGTGATATCTTTACGAGTTGTCAATCTCAGGTCAATTGAAGATTTCTACGGTCTGATTGTTATTTTTTTGTTTTGCTTTATTTTTATATATATATATAAATATATATATATGTATACAGCCTTTTGGAAATTCTGTGAAGTTTATCTTTCTGACCTCTCTTGAGCCTCTCAATGTGTTTCTTCCAATGACGGCTCTCTGGAGACTGGTCATGATGGATTTTCCCTGCAGCTGCTATGTAACAGACTCCTTGGCAGAGTTTGGCAAACCCTCTAGTCTCTGACAGACTGGAGATACAGTGGAGCCCCCATCTCTTGGCATCCCAGACTTTTTCCTGATCAGCAGCTTTAGGACTACTTTTTGGATCTATTTTTCATTTCCAGAAGACTGGATTTGGAAAAATCCTTCTAACTTGACTCCAAAAATCGAGGCCCAGGAAGGCTCTCTCTCCATGGATTTGATGATTTTGTACACTTTCGCTATTTCTCAGGATACTTTTTTTGCGGATTGACTTTAAATAATATGAAAAAAAAAAAAAAGAAAAAAAAAAGAGTGTATGTGTGTCAAAGGATGCCTGAGGGCTACTGAAAGACTCGGACAGACAACCCGAGTGAACTCAGAACCTACCTCAACCGGAATGAATGTCTTCTGGGAAGCAGAAATACCTGTGTCTTCCTTCGTGTTCAAACAAACAAGTAGCATAGCACTTGGTCAGTACAAGCATGGTCCTACCTCAGCAGTCACGCTCTGTACCCGCCACCTTGGTGGCTTCCTTGTTGTCATTCCCATGTAAAGCACTTCCAAACATTTGAAAGCAATGTTCTACCTCAAGCGTGAGAGAAACTCATGTGTGAGAGTGTGTGTGTGTGTGTGTGTGTGTGTGTCCCCTCTTCCCCAATTCCTGCATCTCCCACCCAGCCCCAAGTGAAGCCCAATGCTTCACTGATGTTATGAGCTTTACTTTTGGGCGTTCTGGTGTGATTTTGTGTGGCGGAGATTCGTGTTGTGGTTTTTTACTTCAAAGATTGTTGGGGCTGTCACAGACAAGCAGCGCGATGCCATGTGGCTCCCTGGCACCGCTGCCCTTCCAGGGCTGATTTGGGCACCAGTCCATCCTGAGTTTGAAGATATGGGGTGCTCAGATGCCAGTACTGGGGCCAGGGCACCCTTCTGCCTCATCAGTGTGCTGCTCCCCAAGGCTGATTCCCAGCAGGATGATCTATGGCATGTGCTGGCACAAGCAGCACAACACACCCTTGGGAGGTGGGAACTTGGATGTCACTGTCTTGTCCCAAAGCCCACCCTGCTATCAGGAGCACCCATGGGGAAACCCCAACAGAGCACTTCCAGAATCCCTTGAGATGCTACTGAGCTGCTCCCAGCTCTTCCAGCGCCTTTCCAGCCACAGGAGAATGTCCAAAGGATGAGTAGAGCCAAAAAGGGTTCAGTTTCCCAGACGGGACAAGGCAAGGAGGATGCTGGGGGCTGCCAGAGCTGCTCCTTCCCCATGCCCATGGTGGGCAGAGGAGCTCCTGACACCAAAGAGAGGGTTTGTCCCTTCCAGAGATCAACCACCAACCTGACAGTGTGGAGGTTGGTTGTCCTGGCGTGGTGCAGCCTTGTGAGTCAGTGCGTGACTGGCATTGTCCATGGGTGAGAGGGGGGCACACATGGGGAACAGGGACACCAGGTGCCAGATGGTGCCGGAGGGCAGCCCTTTCCCTGCTGTGTGAGGTGGTTAAATCCAGGCAAATGTGAAGGTTTGATCTCTTTGTGTAGGTGGTGGTAAATCAAACGTTGCTGTATTTGCAAGGACAGTGAAAGGAATCAGGAAAGGAAATTAGTTTTTTTTTTTAAAAAGTATTAATTGCATTTTTTTAAATGGTACCAGTGGGAGAGTCCCTCATGACCTGCCCAGCTGGCAATGGGATGAAACTGATGGCTGTGTAAATAGTACAATATACAGGAGGATGAGCAAATGCCTCTTCCCTGAGTTGAGCCCTGGTACTGGGCAGGGTTACCTGGGAGCAGGACTCTGTCCTTCCATGTTACCTCATCCAGCTTGGCCCAAGTAGACGTAATGGCACCAATCTCAAGAGCAAGGAGCTGTTCAGGCTCAGTGTTCCTAGCCCTCTTCCATTAAAATTTCTCCTCCTGTAGACATCATGCAGGACAGAAAAGATGCGAAGGGTTAAATTTTGGCATTAACCCCCCCCAAACAGCCTCTCCCCACCCCACCAAAGAGGCTAAATGGGCTGTCAGAGGATCCCTGCTCACACCTGTGATGCTGGACCTGGAGACAGCCTGGGAAGGGACTGCTGGGGGACAGCACCATGTGAGACCAATAGCACAGCCCACCCTATCGCAGGAGCCGAGGTTAGGGGAAGGCAGGAGGGAGGAGAAGACACCAAACAGCTCGAGTTATAACCTCATATCAAAGACAACCTGATCCTCTCCTGACATCCCAGTCCCACTCCAGCCCAGTTTTTCTTTTTATTGTTTTTTTCATGTGTGTAATGCCGCCATTCACATTGAATAAGTACTGTTGCCAAAGTGAACACAGAACCTAGAGTAGTGTTCAGCTCAGACTTCCTGGAGCTGTGAACATGCTATTAAATTAATATCATATTATTGTGATATTGTAATAGTAACAAGTATTTGTCACTACTTCCTTTTATTAAAGGGAAATGCTGTGCCATTTGACTAGTTGGAATACAATAGTATGTGAAGAGTAGAGCTTTTTCTTTTGTTTTTTTTTTAATTATGCAGAAATGTGGTGGCTTAAACCAATGCAGATTCTGTGTTGGTTTGAGATGGTTGAAAATGGATGTAAATCTTTAAAGACTATTTTTTAGATGTTTAGCTTTTCCTATTTTTTGGGGTTTCTTTTCCACTCTTGTGAGTCTGTACCATTGGGACCTAACGCAGATGGTTGCAGCAGCTCAGTCCCTGAAGGGGTGTGGCTGAAGTCTGGTGATCCATGAGGATACACGGTCTTCCCTGAATTACCTAAATCCACCAAACTGGGCAAAAAAACCCACTCAAAATTACATATTGGCTTTGTGCTTCTAGCTGTCACTCAGCTGGATAAGTGACATGTAACAGCCCCACTCACTGTACTTCAGTGCTTGAACTGGGCTGGAGACGAAGCTGTCCCAACCCAAAACTTGGGAAAGCATCACCTAGAGCATGTCTGGCCCTTAATCTGTGAAATGAGAAGGAAAAAAGAATTAAAAAAGAGCTTGTGTTTGGTTTCAGCATGGGGGACAGTGTCCTTCGTTCATCCAAACTGCTGCCCTGGTTTTGAAGGAAACTGATGGAATTTTATTCTGTGCTTGGGGCACAATTGTACTCAAGCAGACAAGTTGTACTAGGGTAGACACATATTTGGGTGGATGTGGGACAGCAGGTGTGTTGCAGATGTGGGGCTGTGTCACAAGACACGGGTCAAGGCATCATTTGATGTCCCCAGACCAGAGGCGGAGGCAGCCAGACAGTCCCAAGGTGGTTCCCAGCGCTTTTCACCATTGGTGCCCGCCTGCGAGCCAAGGGCAGCACTCCCTTCACACTTCTTTACACACCACAACATCTAAGGAGCAGGTTGCAAGGCTTCTCATTCCTTTCTGCCCCCCCCCTCCCCCCCACCTTTTTCCTGATGGGAGGAATCAGTTCTACCCAGAGATAAAACCACTGGATAACGGGCAGGTGTTGGATCTGGTGCAAACTGCTGGAAACCGCCTGTGTTTGGGGTAGGAATCTCATCCTGTAGTATTTTTCAAATAATTACACTTATTCAACCTGTTGCCTTTTCTCAGCTGATCCCAAAAACCCTCTTATTTTCTGGCTGTGGTGAGATGAAATTATAGGAAGGAATAAATATCCAAAAGCTGATTTTTTTTTTAAATTTTTGGTAACCCATAATGGGCACAACCTATTCTTGGAGATCTCAAGTTAACCAGAGATGGCTTCTTCCTCAGGGATAGTATCCACATTGTCTTTAGTTGAACAGGGAATAGTTTCATGCTGTGACAGGGTATTTTCACAATGTTGGATTCAGGTATTTATTTGTCTACCGTTATCTTTCTTCTTCCTTGTTTTGTAAAGGTATTTAAGTGCTGGACCAGTTTGGGAATTTTAAAGCTTCCACCCAAAATTATACCAAGGTACTGTAGGTTTTAAGTTGGCAATAAGAGGAGAGAAGCTATGAAGTGTTGCTGCCTCTGGATAGTGAAGGGAAGAGTTTTGCTGCCTGTGGGGGTGTTCCTCTGGGATAACCATCCCATGGCATTTCAGGGGGGATCAGTACAGTGTCCAAGCCCTCTCTGAGCTGAGTGACAGCACTTAAGCCTGGGAAGATTGGTTAAAAAAAAGGAAATTAAAAGCTTATGGAAACAAATGGGGGGAGCTCCTCACTTCATCTGTGCAAACAGTGTGTGGAAATCTATCCCTCCCCATGCGCACCAGAGCAGGCAGGTTACAGATCCCATTGAGCAACTTGATGCCAGCTCGTTTGTTTCCCTCACCCTCCAAATTAAAAAAAGGGAAAGGAAAAGGAAGGTGCCTGGGCTGGAGCTGCGGGCGGGGAGATGGGGATGAGTGAAGCAACAGCACCCCCAGCTGAAAGTGCTGCTGGCATGGGGCCATGGCATTGAACCCCCCTGGAACACTCAGAATCAGGGAAATGGCTCCAGGTTTACTCCAAGGGCAGAGCCTGGGCTTCAGCATCATGTGGGAAGAAGGGACGGGGCCAGTTGTGAAGCCCAGCGAGTCGGGGACAAGCCTGATTTCATGGAGCTTTGGATCAGGGTCTGACTTAAAAAGCAAAGAAGGATTTGTACTTTGATCCTATTTATCATGTAAACTTGCAATATCTTTATGTTTGTAAGAAAGTCATAATGAAACCAATGCTAAACCTTTGTCCCAGTCCTTTTAGGGAATCAACTGTTAGGAGTAATACTATAAACCCAAATTGCAAAGCACTTTTCTACTGTTTATTTTCTACCTTTCTTACTTTGAACTGTCTTGGTACTGAAATCCCACTGATCCCACAATTGTTAGCTCTGTATTAAAAAAATAATAATAAAATAAAACCCAGGTTTTTTGTAGTTTGCTCTGTTTAGATTTTAGCCTGTGGCTACTTGTACAAGAAAAATAAAACTAGAATAAATGAGCCTGTGTGGGGCTTTTCTTTTCACATGCAGGGCTGTGGTGTGGGGATCATGCAGGGCAACTTGGGGCATCATCACATCAGATGGATGGCAATGAATCCAGCTCCTCTCAAAGAGCAGCTTCCAAAACTCAGCATTTAAGGGCTGAGGGGTTTTTTGGGAGCTGGGTGAGATGAAACCTCCAGGGTCACAGTGTGACACCTGTGCTTGGAAGTGCAAATCAATTTCCAAAGAATCTTGGCTCTTGTTCAGCTATTGCTGCATCTGCTTTTTCCACTGCCTGCAGCGCTAATGGGGCAGTACCTGTGAGGGTGGGGAGGCCCTGGCACAGGCTGCCAAGAGAAGCTGTGGCTGCCCCATCCCTGAAGTGTCCAAGGCCAGGTTGGATGGGGCTTGGAGCAGCCTGGGATAGTAGAAGGTGTCCCTACCCATGGCAGGGGCTGGAACTGAATGATTGATAAGGTCCCTTCCAATCCAAACCATTCTGGGATTCTAAGGTGCATCCTTGCCCCAAAACAGGCTGTGAACCATAAGCCACCCTCCTGCCACTGTCCCGTGTGCTGCTGCTGCTGCTGCTGCCCTCGATGCCAAAGGACAGGCAGAGTAGAGGCTGCAGGGAATAAATGAGCAAGATTGAGCCCAGCAGCACTTTCTAAAGGGGTTTCAATAAGCAGGTGAGTGAAAAGTCACTTCAAACAACTCCCCAAAGCTCTCGGAACTGCTAAATTGCAGCATGGATTGTCTAAATATATACTTCATAATAAATACCAGCACAAAAACTGATTTTATTTCCCAGTGGCAATGCAAGAGGTGAAAAAAAGATCAGAGTGGGCTCACTCAGGGGATTTTCATGTAAGTTCAGTGAAATCTGGTACTGCAGATAGCAGCTGCAAAGTCAAGGTATTGTGTAGAGCTTGTGGCTTTCATTAAAAAGGACTTTCCCTGCCTTTATGGCAATAAAAAAAAGGTTTGACAATATTAATCTGAAGTCTTAGAAACTAAGGCAATAAAAAACCCCAAGCAATACATTTAAATCGCTTTGAGTTTGGGCTGTTGGAAATACTAAGAGCCCTCAAAAAAACCCTACTTGAGTGCTCAAAACTCATCTTTAATAGACACAATCTCCTTTTGACCATGTGTATTCAAATTTCTGCTGGAAACATCTCAAATCAACTTTTCAGCTACAGAAACACTAAAAAAAATTAAGTTAGGTGTTTTCGGCTCCAAACACTACATTCCTGCCTCAGACATTGCCAGAGAAAATGTTACTAATGTCCTAGTTATAACCCTGCCAACACAGGGAGAATTTATAATATCCCATAAAGCCCTAACTGTTGGAAAGGTCATTTTGGTGTTAATACTGCTTGGGCATCACCGCTTCATTTGCTGACACTTTTACAGAGCCACGCTTGATTCCAGCATTGCTGTTGTAAAACCTTTACAGCGACGGCCTCAGCCTCCAAAAATCATCTTAAAAATCAAGAGCTGGAACATCTTCATCAGCAGGTGCAGGCAGCCCAGAAAGGCTCCGCTCTCTCTCAGTGTGGGGTCCCCCAAAACCCAGGGTGAGTACCCAACCCCACTGCTATGGGGGGGATTTATTCCTCACATCTCATCTCCAGCCCTGTTATTCCCAGCACCTTCAGTGGCTAAATTAAGTCTCCTAATTTCATACAAAATTACCAACCCCTTGCCTTGCCCAGAAAACCATTTCCTTTGCACTAAAATAGCTAAATTAGTCTTGCTCAGCCTTGTAAAGGAGCTTGTCTTGTTTATTGAGCGATAAATATAAAGGTACAGTAACTAAATTCATCAGTCCCTAAACGCAGCCGTTGGGAACGGCCATTTCCACCATCCAATCTACGGCTGCATGAATATTTCAGAGTCCTTTTTCCCTTGGGTGCTCGCCTTATCTCTGGAGCCTGGATATTATTTTCTGCTTTTCAGCTTTTTGGATGTATTGGAGGAAATGTCATTATTTGGACCTGGGTGGATTACAGTTGACTTTCCTAAGCCAATTTATATTGGCAAGCTGCTGTTTTTAAAAACCCCTATAAATCACTCCCATGAATTTTAATAATATAACGTGGTTTCAAACATGCTCCCTTAATACGTGACACACTATTACAGCCGGCAATTGCTCCTCGGGTTGTGAACTCTGTTTTACCGTCACCTTCGGCAAGCGCCGCGGGGGACAAGTGGTGCCTTGGCCAGAATCATGGAAATATCCATTCCTGCCCCAAATACCTCATCATTGTGGTGATTGCGATTTAACAGTGAGCCTTTAAAAGATGCTGGTGCAGAAATCATGGGGATTAGGACTATCTGCTGATATTTCCCTAAATAAAGATAAAAGATGCACATCCAGAGTGCAGCTCCAGGCTGGGATTCATAGCTCCAACTGGTCCAGAAACTCCCACATGCCAGGAGATAAGGCTATGCCTCTTCATCACCTATGGACTTACTTGGATGAGCTCTGTCCTCTTCTTGTGCAAATTATATTCATTTTCTTCCCATCCCCATTGCAACAATGCCATGGTGTCTGCTAGCTCTCAAGGGGTGTCTGTCAGTGGAGAGTGGTCTCCTGGTCAGAAGAAAAAGGGCTAAGAGGGATAAGGAACAAAAGCCAGGGCAAAGGAGAGACCTTGGGAGACCTTTGTCAAGGAACATCTGTGGATCATATGAAGGAGCTGATGATGGGGTTTGACGCCCCAATGGTGGCACTGGTGATGTCCCCACTGTAGAGTTGCTTGTTCACATTTCCTGGTTTTAGTTGTACAGAACCAAAATATAAGATTATTCCTGGAAGTGTTCAAGGCCAGGTTAGAGCAGCCAGGTCTAATGGAAGGTGTCCCTGCCTATAGCAGGGGATTGGAACTGGATGGTCTTTAAAGTCCCTTCCAACCCAAACCAGTCTGTGATTCTGTGAATATAATAAGAACATCTGCAAGAAAGAGGATCATTAAGGGATGGACTAATTGCAGGCAGGGAAAAAAATAATGAACCAGACTTTGTTTTTTGGCTTCCAAAAGCAGCGAGGGCTCCCCAGCACAGGATGCAGCAGGATGGGGGTAAAAGGGGGTGCAAGGACCTCCTCAGACCTTGCCATTGCCTGCTCAGCTGCACCCGGCACCAAAGCACCCTGGTTTAATATTCTTGGGAGAAAAAAATAAAAATCCCGTTTGTACAGGGAGCAAACAGGCTTTTCAAAGGCTTTCACTGCGATGATTTACCCTGAAATGTTGTCACGTTCATCATTAATCTATTTTTTCCCTTTTCTGTAACTTAACCTGCGACAAGCCAACATTGTAAGTGCTTGATTTTCCAAGAATAAATTACAGTTTCATAAATGGTATTTTGCTTCACTGCTCAATTTGCAAGTGAAATTATGCCAATTGCTTTGTTCACAGGATTTTATCTAGCACGAACAATACCATCCTCAAGACTTATTTATTTTTTAACCCTCGAGTTATTTTCGGAGCCTTTATAACAGGAATACATGGAAAAGTACATGACAACCCATATGTTTTGGCATGATCGACTAACCATGAGCAGATACAAGGGCCCACATGCCTATAAAACATCAGTCTAGGAATGAGATGTCACACACAGAGCAAGCCACTGCCCAAAGAGAAAATAATGTCTTAGATCAAAAATATTTACAGTTGCCCCACGCTGGGTTAGAGTGCCCTGAGTGACTTTTTATATGCATGATTGATGATTTGGGGCTGGGAAATCAGCCCCCTCAGCTTCTCCCAGGGACTACCAAGTTGTCTCATGGACCCAAAGGAGTCTTCAGAACATAAGGTCCCTCAGTCCTGTTGAAAATATGGGTTTTACACCAGTTTAACATTTTTTTTTCTTATATGATAAAATTATGAGAAATAGGAAAAAAATAAAAGCACCTCGGGCTATTTATGTTTTTTAAATGCAGAGAAATCCTCCCTGCTGGGGACACCAGCTCTGCCCAGGGACAGCCAGGCCACACAGATTGGGACATGTCACCATTAAACCTGGTAAAGCCTGTCGTCAAAGGGAGGAAAAGAGAGAAAAAGTCCCTGCATGGGAAATCTTAATGTTACAAGATTTGGTTAACAGCCATGGCTTCTGCCAGGACTTTTTTAACCCGTGTTTTTAGGGAAGACCTTGGAAGAAATACCCACTTTGGGGAAATTTTTGGATGTTATTCACTTTTGGTGTAAGACAGAACGTGAATGGAAATGGTCGTATTTAGAATGGAAACCTGGTGTTTGAGGTGTTTGTGCTCACCAATACATCGGGATGAGTTTGGGAAGAGCCTGGAGCTTCATCTACATCCTTTAACTGAGCCACCCTATTGGAGCTGGCTGGCTCCAGGTTTTCCTGCCGTTGATAAATCATTTAGCCAAAACCACAGAGCTCTCAATCTGCAGGTGACATGGGCAACAGAGGCAAAGTTTGCATTTCCAACAGAGAAACGGAGGCACAGAGAGAATATTTGTCTTCCCCTTCAGATATGAAAATATCTGTTATCCCTCCTCTGCTTTTCACCCCGCTTCTCTCATCCCCCTAAATGAGACATTGGGAAAGGCTTTTGCTTTTCCTTGCAAATGGATGCTTCAAGACAGTCCCAGACCTTCAGAGGCTTTGGATTTGGCACAGAACAAGGATAAATTTCTGGTAACAAACCACATCACAAAACAGAACTGTCACCTTTCGGGCAACTCCAAGAGGAAACATGGAAATCCTAGTGAAATGAAACATTCTCAGCCAGACAAAGTATGTCCCACTGTCTCTGCTGAGGCCATCATCTGCTGATTGTTACAACATGGAAAAGCAGAATAAAATTGAATTTAAAAGAAGTGAGGGGTTGCCCACTGCAGGTACTGTGTGGATGGGTCCCTCCGCGGTTTCCCCACACACACGGCTGCTGGCCATGGGCTCCGGGCTAAGGGGCTGGGCTGCTAATGGCTTTAAGCGGCGCTAATTGATCCGTGCAGTCACTGTAATTACGGAGCGGGATATGGTGGCAAAACGTTAACTGCTGCGAAAGGAGAAATCCAAATCACGGGTGAATCTATCCTCGAGCAGCCGGCACTGGCAGCCCCCGCTCTCACGGCTGAGGGTTTTCCAATGCGCTGAGGTTTTCTGCAGGAACGTGCTGATTTCAGGAATATTTGACGGGAAGAAGGGCGGCTGTTAGCTCTTTTGATCTATTTGTTTGCATTTTTCCTTCAATCCCAGGCTGAGCCACTGCACAGCTCCCCGGGTTTGCCCCCGCTCCACTGAGCAACCCCTAACACAAAGGTACCCATCAGAAAGCACTGGCTATCTTTGCAATTAATGAACCTTAATGACAACTTCCAGCAGCTTTAGTGCAGGGTGTTGTATAAGCCACAACGAAGAGCTGCTCTGTGCGAGCAACAGGGACCCACTCCATCCTTTTCCTAATGCAACTCGGTGATTATTCTAATTAAAACACGCGTTAGTAGGTACTTCTGATGGTGACGGGTTGTGTGGGGCCGAGGGCGAGTGGGAGCAGCCCCCAGCTCCTGCCTGCAGACACAGGCTCCCAGCAAGCACCTGAGGATGGAAAGTGGAATGAACAGGGGAAGGAGAGGGGGTTTGGTCCGGGGACAGCGCTGGGAAGTGACAAGGTGTAGGAAGACGACGTTGTTTTGCAGTAACCTCCCAACCTTCGTTAATACTGCTGTCACAGCGCCGACGTGCTGCATTAATTAAAATGAATGGTACATGACAGAGCAATAATTCCATTACTTCTCCATGCTTGCAGCTTCCTGTGCTTCATCCTCGAGGAGCAGGGGAGGGGGAGCAGGGAACAGAGTGCCAGGACCAGGGTCCCTGAGCAGCCGAAGGTCCCTGACCTGCTGCCTCCTGTCACGGACCTGGTGCCGACAGCAACAAGGACGCGCGGGGCTCCACGGCTGCCGATCCCGTCCACACCCTGCACCGCTGCCACAGCAAATCGCTGCCCCTGCAGCCGTGAGGGTCCACATGCCCCATCCACTCAGGGACACACCGAGGGCAAGGAGGCCCCTGCAGCCATGAAGAGCATCCAGTAAAGGGACAAACCCTTCCCTCCCACAATTAGCAGCCACAAGCAACAGACAGGCACGGACTGACGGTGAATCAAGGGGTTTGCTAAAATGCCTCTTCAGAGACTGTTCTCCCCCCTCCCACACCTCTCCCTGCCTCTGTCCAACAGCATTCCCAAAAGACTAAACACCTTTGGTTTCCATGGCAGCCTGATTTTCAATGAGCATCCTTCAAGTCCTAACCAGAAAGTGTTTCATTAATGCATACAGGACACACTGGCATCTCCCTGGGGTGACAGTATCCTTCCCCCAAAACTAGCACCTTCTGCCCATAGTTTTTTTATTTTAGTGGATTGATGGACTGATGGAGCCATGGGAAGGGGCTGACCAGCTCTGCCACTGACTCGCAGAGCTTGCTTAAAGAGGGAATTGGGCTGCTTTTGCTTGGGGGAAATTAAATAAATAAAGTGATGTTGAGCATCGGGAGGTGGCATGCAGAGCTTCCCTCCAAAGTGGCTGCCTCCGCTCCAGCCCATTGTGGGGGGACATTGACACCTCCCCAGCTGTCCCCTTCTGAGCTGTCCTGGATACCAATCTTCTCAGTTTAGTTTGCCTATTTCCATCCAGACTCCGCTTCTGTCTCCTGTTTAACACAAGCCAAGCAGTTTGCACACTCAGAATTTGCTATTTCTTTTGGGTTTAACCCCATTCAGTGGCTCTGCCAGGCAGATGGTACCCAGAGCTGGAAAATGGGAAACTAATGAACTAATGATTTGAAGCACAGGGCTTCAGTCCTGCAGGATTTCATCAGAAAGGGTCAAAGGACATTCCCTCCAGCCCAGGGATGCCAGGGCAGGGCAAAGTGGGATGTGTTTTGCTACGTGATGTCCAAATCAAGTAACCACTAAGCAGAACAAGTGAAATTTGCCTGGGGGAGGATGCGGAGGATGTGCTGAGGCAAAGCAACCCAACCTTCGCTAGCCTGAAACCATTCAAAGGTTTTTTAAGAGACCCCAGGTCATGGCACAGCCTTGGCCCTGGCTTTTTCCCAGCCCAGAGGATAATTGCTGTCCAGCCGTGACGTACCCTTTTGCTGACCCTGCCTGGGTCCCAACCACCCTCCAGGATCTGGCAAGGACAGATATAAAGCTGGACCTCAGGGGGCTCCTAAAAGCAGGTCATGCCAAAACAATACAGCTTTGTTGGAGGCAAAGGGGGAACCAAGCCGCAGTCAGCCCCAACTGCTGCCGCAGGATTTACTGCCCACAGATGGGATGGTAGTTGTGGATGATGTACCCAGCATTGCCCTGGGGCAGCCAGGGAAAAGAGAGCTGGGAAAGTGCCCCCACACTTGGCTTGATTTTTGGTTTGTATGTGCAGCATCTGCTGCAGCAGAGGCTTCTCTCCAGAGACCAGGATTTGGCAAGTCTCAGGTGGGTCCAATGCTTGGCTGAGGTTCCCTGCTTGGACTCACTCCCCCTCCTGCTGGGATGTCTAAATCCAGGCTACCAGAGCTGAGCTGAGCTCCAGAGCAGGGTTTGCCCCCAGGGAGGTTTGCTCTGCCTTTTACATCACCCTTCCATGGGATGAGCCTGCCCATGTGGACTCCCCATCTCAGAGGGACCTGGACTTCAGTCCTCCATCCCTGAAAGGAAAGCAGGATGCTGCCATGCCAGAAACATGTATTTATCTATAATATTTATTCAAGAGGCTAGGAAGGAGCTATAGGGACATGATAAAGAGCCTGTCTATGCACCAAGGGGCGGTCAAAGAGCACCAAAGGTAAATGCAGACAAAGATGCTGCAAAGGATACAGGTGAGATAAAAGGTATTATTTCTTACAATACAGTTTTATAAAGTTAAATTAAGCATGTAACAACTGTCCACCTTAGCACCACCCTCTCAACTTCTTTTGAGAGGACACACTCCATTAAGACTCAAAATCTTTAGACACACTAAAAAAAAACCAAACCCAAGCCAATACATTTTGTCTTGTCCAGCGCTAATAAAGCCTTCTGCATTGCATGGGGCTTTTTAACAGAGAAAAGGAACTTTTCCTAATCCTTCTGCAAAACCAGGGCAGTTTCCACAGTCAAATTTCAGACCAGCCTTGCAGTTCTCTGACTATCCTTGCTCCACTAGTCTGATGCATTTCCACAGCACAGGGCAGCCCACGAGCCCTCGCATCAAAGCCTCTGGTGCTTCCATGAGGCAGCTCTCTGCCAGGAGAGAAAACTCATTAGAGCTCCCAAGAGCAGAAACATGTTGGAAGCCAGCAACATCATTAAATGAATATTCATAAATTATTTTTCTACATAAACAATATTAATATCACACCTTCCACCTTCAAAAGCCTATTGCAGGCAGGGACTCATTAAGACTCCAGCAAAGACCACTTGCAGACTTTCAGTTACATGGAAACTCAGAGACTTTATTAAACACAAGCAATATATTTATTTTAATAGAGTACAAAGCCTGGATTTGGCCACCCTAAAACACCACTCGGAGCACTGAATCTCCGAATAACCCGATCAAACAAGGCTAATGTGTGCAATATATCTTGGGTGAGTAATATACAGCCACATTTCCTGCTCCATTTACCCAGTTTTAACTACACCTGACCTACTCTTATCCTAATAGAAAACGGCTGCTCTTCTCATTGCCTGTCCTCCACACATGTTTTTCTGATAATGACCAAAACTAAATCACTTCCCTTTCTCCTAACTGCTGGGCACCAGCTGTCTTGTGACATTTAACTATAACAAGTCCTTTTGCAGGACCTCCAGGTTAGTACCTGGGGCCCTGGACCTCCGTCTCTGTGTCCTGTCTCCATCCTGCATCCGGGCATCGGAACTAAGGCATTAGGTGAAGTGCCAGGTCCTGCACTTGGGTCACAGCAACCCCATGTGACATGACAGGCTTGGGAAGAGTGGCTGGAATGCTGCCTGGTGGGAAAGGACCTGGAGGTGCTGGTTGATAGCAAACATGAGCTAGAGTGTGCCCAGAGGGCAAGAAGGCCAATGGCACCTGGCCCATATCAGCAATAATGTGGCCAGCAGGACCAGGGCAGTGACCGTCTCCCTGTACTGGGCACTGCTGAGGCACCTCCAATCCTGGAGTCAGTTTTGGGCCCTTCACTCCAAGACAGACAGTGAGAGTCTGGAGCATGTCCAGAGAAGGGAACAGAGCTGGGGAAGGGTCTGGAGCACCAGGAGCAGCTGAAGGAGCTGGGGGGCTCAGTCCGGAGGAAAGGAGGCTCAACTAGACTCAATGATCTTAATGATCTTTTCCAACCTAAATGATTCCATGATCGGATGATCCCAGCCCTGTGGGATTTCCCTATGTGGCCTCACCCAGGAGGTATGTGGAGAAAATCCTGGGAGCTGCCTCATCTCAGGCTGCCACTCTCTTTCTGACACCTTGGCTCAGAAAGGTCTCCCTGCAGCAGTGAGGATGCTGCTTGTCAGCAAGCACTATCCATCGGTTCATGCCTGGGTGAGAGGTTCTCCCAAAGCTGTGAGCATCACCTCATAGAAGAGGTTCAGCTTCGGCAGGGAAAAAAATCTGCTTCCAAGCAGTGTTTTTGCCCCCCATGGAGCTTAGCTCGGAGTGATCCATCGAGGTGGATTTAAAACTTCCTGAGCAGCATGTTTAAATGGCCAATTTGACCAGAAAAAGTGCTTGATTCACAAGCGCTGGCTGCGTTTCTCCAGTGCTGAGAAATCACGGCTATATTTCATTATTGTTACTAATTGCTATAAAGTATTATGAGGAAGCGATGGCACAGGCAGAAAGAAATATAAACCATTTTCAGTCTATTGAGCCCAGAGAACATTTCCCAAGCTTGCTTAGGGGTGCAGAAATCAGTGCTCAGTGCAAATAAATGAGCAAAAGCATTTTCCGAAGGAATTAGCGCATGGCACGAGCAAATTGCAGCAATTGTGTCTCTTCTTTCTAAGCACTGAATTGCCTCTATAATTCCCCATCATTTAGTTGCATAAATCTTGCACAAATAAACCCGCAATTTGCATATGCACAGAAAAGAAATTATAGAAACACAAGGAAAGATGTTATATTTTTCCTTCATGAGCTGGAAATAAATATGCATTGCTTACTGCCTAAGCTGTGTTTGGCCCAGCTCAGAAATAAAAATTTAGGAAACCCTTTAATTTTCAATAATAAATACATATCAAAGGATGAAAAAAATATAATTTGTGGCATATGGAAGCCACAAGTTTCTGGGTTGTTGCATCATGAAATGCGACGCCAGAGCCATGCGTGCATGCAGAGGATGCAGCACGATCACAGCATCATAGAATCCTAGAATGGTTTGGATTGGGAGGGACCTAAAGATCAGCTGGTTCCAGCCACCTGCCATGAACAGGGATATCTTCCACTAGAGCAGGCTGCTCTAGACCATGGGTCATGCCTTTCATGACAATGGCCAAGGGATGCAGCTCACCTCAGCTGACAGGAGGAGCAATGGAGAGGGGTGAATGCAGCTGCCTGTGGTGGAGCTCAATCAAGCACTTACTGAAATAAATGCAGAGGCTTTTGGGGCAGCAAATACCTCTTGAAGACAACACCTCCTTTATGCATCATATTGATTTTCAGCCATGAAATGCCTATTTGTCGTGATTTCTATGGAGGACGCTGAGGTTTCACTACTACAGAAAACCCAGGGTCAAGGCCAGAAGCAATTAAATTATATCTCTCAATTATTGAGCCATAACGCACCATCTGGCCTTAGACCCCACGGGTGGACCAAGGCACCAGTGGGCAGCAGGGGTAGGAGTGGCTCCGACCATTTGTCATGCTGGTGGAGGCTTCCCAGAGGAGCAAAATAGCTGTTTCCGATTAACTCCCCGTGTGACTGATCTCATTCTGGAATAAGAGGGTGTTATTCCAAAACACCATAATCCTCTTCCAAATGACTTAATCGCATTTGGAATAATGTGCTTTTCTTCCAAAACATTCATATAGGAAAAAAATCAGGGGTGAAAAAAATCAGAAACAGCCCTTTGGAATAACACCTCGTGCAGAAGAGCTCTCAGTGGGGACATATGATACCGCACTGGTTTACAAAGATTTAATAAATCACCATTTGCAGTAACTCCTGCAGGCTGGGAGAGCAGCATGACTGAGAGGCACACAGCATCTCCTCTTCCTCACTCCAAAGCTATGGAACTCCAAAATGATCCCACTACGCATTGGTGCCTCAGGCACTCATCCATGTCCCTTCCGTTCCCCATGGACCACATATGGCTGGAGCGTTGCTGCAAACCCATTGTTCAGGGATAGTCAGTCAGGCCAAGTTGGAAAGTAAAAGAAGGTAGGACCAGCAAGACCACCAACATCCACTGGCTCCCACAGCCATTCTGTCTCTCTCCCCTCTGCATCTCCCACACCACTGGGGCAGGAGGACCCTCGCATCAAGGAGAAGAAAGAAGAAGTGGCCTGGGATGAAAGCACGAGCTTTCACATCTTTCATCCATTAACTAACCATTCCTCCTGCACAATACATGTGCCGATTCATCATAGGTGATCAATACCTTCCTTGAGGCCCCAGGATAATGAACGTCTCTGCTGATATTCAAATGACCTTGAGAGAACAGGGGCAGCTCCCTCACGCACAGGTCAAAGAGCCAAGCATCATGTAAGATGATACATGGTCCCAAAATCTCTCTGTAAGGCACAGAGAAATGTTTTGGCTAAAAAGCTTCTCCAGAATCACAAAGGAAGACTTTAGGTCATGCAGAGGCTGAAAGATCATGCTGGACCAAGCAGACCTGGATTTTGTGTGGCAGGCTGGAACAGAAGGCTGTGACAGCCTCCTGCAAAAGGGCAATGTGGTTCCTATCCTGTGCTCTAGCTCTCGGCTTAGGGTCAACTCACGGCGTCTCTGTGTAGAGTTAGAGATGGATTCACAGGCTGGGACCTCCATTCTTCACAGAGACCAAGAGTTGATGTGCTCCTGTGTAGCTCCTCTCTCAGTCCCTTGCTCAATCCCTAAGGCCATTACCTGTGGCAGGGTAAGGAACAACTCTCTCCCTCTCCAAATCACTGTTCATCTCACCAGCCCAGCAGATCCCAAGAGCTGCTATCCTCCAGCATGAAGAACTGCTGTCTTCAGCTACAGCTTTCCCCTCTGCCCATATCCAGCAATGCGAGCAGGAAAACAAACCCCAGTCCTGCTCCATGTGCACTGCAAACCAGGCTCAGCCTTGTGGGCTGCCCATGGACTACATGCAACATGTAGGGTTTATTTTTCTCAGAAGAGGAAAAGAAAGATAACCAAAGATAACTAAAGCAGCTCTCCACCTTCAAGAAACTGAAAACCTATCATTCAAGACAGCTGTTAGTCCTGCAGAGCTCCATGTTTGCCCCAAAAATAATTGAAAGAAATGCTGAGAACTGGCAAAGCTCCTACAGTAGTTGTTTGCGTGATTTAGGTTAAAAATAATTGCTGTCCAGGCTTATCTGCCTGACATAAGTAATTAGATCACAGAGTACTTATAAGCTGCCACTTCCTATGAGCATATTTTAACATGGCCTTTATTGTTTGACCTTTATATCTGCAGAGGCTTCATCTGCTCCCTGCTACTGTGATGGATTTATTTTTGAAGATCGGGCTCAGGCTTTCCAGTCCTTGGGCAAGGATGCGGCACAGGAGACAGATTATGGCCCCAGCAGCTTCTGCAGCGCGAAGGAGAGAGCCTCTCTTTATGAGGAGACGTGCCAGACCTGGACCCTGCTGCAGCTCCACCAAAATTAATCTGCAGGGTTAAATTATTGTTTGCACCAAGAGAAATTATTCATACAAATTATTATAGAAAGGCTCAGGCAGTGTAGAGCTGGGGGAACGTGGCAACACACCACTGAAAGGGAATGGTCCTTTTTACATGAGATACATTAATATATCTCAAATATTCATACTTTCAAAAAAAAACATTGATACATTTTCCCCCCCAAAATGGAGAAGTGTGGCAATCCTTTCTTGTACATCTCAAAAGCAGGAGATGTGCTTCCTGGCTCATGGGTGAAGCAGCTCCCTGACTCTCAAAGCCCAGAGGGGGCCAAAAGCAAAATGCTAAGAAAAGAACCCAAGAGATTAGATCACTGTCACTATTTTCAGTCACAAAACCAGCTACAGGGACACACTGATCCTGTGCACAACAAAACCTATAGATACACAGCAGGGACCTGAGTCCTCCACAGCTGAGCAGCTCTGAGTAAATTAAAAACCCCCAAAGAAATCTAACACAACATCAACTACTTTCCATGCGTTTTTATGAATCCCAGACTTGGGCAGGCTCCCTCTTCCCATCAGCATCCCTTGAGAAGCAATTTGACTTTGCTGGAGGTGTCAGATTTGTAAAATAAGAGATTTAATTTTTACACCTCACTCATTTTTTTCATGAAATCTACTTTCCTTTTAAAAGACATTTTCAAACTTCCCTCACAACTGATGGATTTGTTTTTCTTTTATTGTCCAAACCTCCTTAATGACGTAAAGACCCTAAATTTGAAGGGATTTAATGTTTGCAGAGCGTGTTTCAATGTCTCCATGGATGGCAATCTTGTCTCTCTCTTCATGCAGATAAAGTGAACAGAAAGCACGAGCTCTCTGGGGTCAGAGTTATTTTGGAGAACACACAGACTAAGAGGTCACCTTCTTTAGGGGACCAGGCTGAAAATCCTGGAAGCTGCCAGTCAGGTACTCTTCCTGCTGAGTTTCAAATTAGGAAGCAGAACAATAACGTTGAGTCTCACCTTCATCTGACAGTGGTGGGATCTCTCCTATCCAGATTCTCTAGCACTCCACACCTTTGGAGTAGGTGGAAAAGCCAATGGGACAATTCATCCCTTGCCACTGGTAGGACATGACATGGATTGAAAAGATGCTGTACCACCCATTCAACCAGTGTTCCCTGTCCACCACATCTCAAGCAAGTCCCCAGTCCATTTACCATAGTTTTCTGCTGGTAGCTTGAGGAGGATTTGAGGAGCTGAGAAGGACCATCAGTCCCATATAAAAGCCAAGGGCTGTTTTAGATCCCCAACTGCTTTCAGAAGTGGTACAGACGGGAACAGCTGCTGCAAACCAGAGCTGTTTCCCATCAGGTAGGCAAAACCAAGGGTCTCTTCCAAGTTCCACACAAGTTTGTCTCATCTGTGAGTTTGTCTATTTTAAGGGGAGGCAGAATATCTCTTAATAGGATTTCAGGACTGGTTTATCAACCAAGGAAAAAATCCCACAATGAGACATCACCACCAAGAGATTATCCTGTGCTCTCTGAAGGAAACAGCACAAGATTATCCCCAAATGAGGTTTGTTTCTGTGGAGGTAATGAAAAATAATTGGTAACTCCCTTGGCATAGCTGGGTGACCCAGTGAGTAGTCCTAAAGTAGAAAAGCAGCAGCATTTCCAAAGGCAAGGAATCCAAGGTCTGCCGTGGACTCAATCTGAAAGAAAAACTTCTGGAAAGGATCAGGGCAAGGCCATGAATTTATGAAGTAGTTGTTCGGCTGACTCTAATTTTTAAAGCATTATTATCCTTTTAGCAGGGCTGTCGGGTAGATGGAAGCCAGAGCCAGTGTGATGAAGAGCAGCTGAATAGCGATTTGCAGCAATTCCTCCTGCCTTCCACACTTTTTTCTGCAGAGCAGCGAGCCAAATTTCTTGTAACCAGCTTACTACAGCCTGAAACGCTGCAAAAAGGGAAATTTCTGGGCTGGTGGTATGAGGAATGAAGAGGGAGAATGAAAAGGAAGAGAAACACCAATGGCAAGTCCTGAAATTTCCTGGCATTCCAAAGCCCAAAGCCAGACAGGTGTTGGAAACATTTACTTTGAATTCTTGGAGATTCTTTCTAAACTGACCCAAACAGGGCAAACCAAAGAGACATTTCTGCAGATTTAAATACATTTTGTGCGCCCTTGCAGCAAATCCTCATCTTGATCACAGCCATATCATCTGCACTTCTCCAACAAAAGCAGCCCAGTTGGATGCAGCACCCCTCTAACATTCCAGGTGCTCAAAAGCCACCTTCCAAGTAATGCAATCAAACCAATCCAGCTAAAAGCCTTTCTTCTGGCCTAGGCTGACATGAATTGTTTCTAATAAAGCTAAAGCTCTGTGGGACAGCTAATGGGTGCTTATTAGTACAGGCAATGGACTATTCAATCATCCATACAGAGAAACTAATGAGGATTGATGGCCAAAATACAGGATGAGGATTTACCTCTAAATAAACACCTGATAGGCTGGTGATCAGATTAATCTTAGGTATCAGTGGGGAAAGTTCCTACCTGGCTAATAAAGAGATCAACAAAATATGTGGAAAATAGCATCACTGGGTCCCTGGGGGGTTTAATGTTACTGCTGTGGCAGCAGGTGGGTTTCCAGAGATGTTCACCTTTCCAAACAGCATTGGTTTGGAAGAGAGTTAGAAGGTGGTGTAACCCAAACGGTGGGAGAAAGCAGCTGGAAAACCTCTGGATGAACCTTTGCACTCAGTAAGAGTAGGTTTAGATCAGATATTAGGAAGAAATTCTACCCTGTGAGGGTGGGGAGGCACCAGCATAGACTGCTGAGGGAAGCTGTGGATGCCCCATCCCTGGAAATGTTTAAGGCCAAGTTGGATGAAGCTCTGAGTAGCCTGGTATAGAGGAAGGTATCCCTGCCCATGGCAGGGGAGTTGGAACTGGGTGATCATTAAGGTCCCTTCCAACCCAAACCATTCTATGATTCTGTGGTCCTTTCTTTTTTTAACGACCTTGCAGACAATCCCACCTTTTCCTGCTTCATCTCCTCCGTTCAGCAAACGCTTCCCAAGATTTTTCTACAACCCAAGATTTTTATACCTTTGTCCTAGAGCTGATGAAGGAATTCAATGATTTGCTGAACTGAAGGAAGGGCATGTGCACCTCTGGGGCTTCTAAGTCACTCTTCCCTGCAACAAACTGCTCCTCGATCTCCACCCTCCCACTTCCTTCCCTTTGAAAGGCCTCTGACCGGATCACAGATGGCAATTCCTATGTGACAGATCCTGATGTCATTATTGATGACAAACCAGATGTCCATGGAGACATAATGCTCCTTTTAATCCAAAATTCATTAAAGGCCTCACCTTTGTAGTTTAGGGTGAGTGCAAAGGTATCTTCATGGGAAGCAGTTGGGGCCATGTATTTTTTTTCCCTCTTGCCTCAGTTTTCCTTTGCACAGCGTGGCTGGAAGTGACTAAACCAGACACCACAGGGGTCCTGCTCTCATTAGCACCATCATTAAAATGCTACAAAAATCTGTCTTGAACTTTACAAGGGCCTGGGAAGGGACATTCTGTATGTGACAGTGTGTATGAACCTCAAGCCATTACAACATGCTGCTCCTGTTCCTTGCTGCATTTTAGGTACGTAATTCCTAGTTAAGAAAGAAAGAATTCCTAGTTTAGGCTATGGAGCAATCCTGACTCCTAATGTATCAGTTTGTCTCCTGCCTGACAGCTAAATATGACAGATTTTTCCATAGATTAAGTGTTGTACAGCTCTCCTGCTATAAGCCACTGGATAAAAAGGGAATGACATGGCATCAGCATAAGCAGGAGATGCAGTGTGGGCCACAGCTAGTTAGCAGGTAAAACACCACAGGTGACTTGTTCCCACTAATATTTTAAAACAAGAGCTCTTGTGCTCGTTATCTCTCTTGGAGACAGGGAAAAAATCCCAACAGCCTTTGTGGCAGTGAAGACAAAGCTTTGCTCGGTAGGAGATGTTCTATACAGCATAATGTATGCCGGGAGCAATGCTGGTGTTTTATGGGCCCGCTTAGTGTGAAGTGCAAAACAGGCTTGGGGCTGAGGCTGCATTATTCATGGGGGACCTTAAATATTTCAGTGTGAGGCTGAGGTAGGGAACAACGGTAACAATAGCGTATTGTCCTCTTTCTTCCCCTAAAATCATTGTTTGTGTTTAAGAAGGCATGCAGGGAATCTTTCCCTTTCATTGTAATGCCATGCACTGACACACCCCAGGGAAAAGCAGGATAGCAGCAAGGCAAACCCCACAGTGCCTCCAAGGGAGTGGGAGTTGTCCCGTCACCTCCCAGCTCCTAAGGAAATATCAGTCCTGTCTTTAGAGAAGGAACAACTTAACGCCTGACATATATTCTTGGAGATGATTGACCAGTTCTGTGCATGAAGGGACACATCAGCAGGTGGGTGTGCATACAAAGAAAGTTTGTGGCAGTTTTTCCCCTTTGAAGCAGCAGAATTATTTCCTCTCAACTCTCCGATCACTCTCCTGCATATGACTTGCTTGATCCGAAGCAATGGCTGGTTCGCAGCAGGGCAGTGGGAATAACCCAAAATTGCAATATTTGGGGTAATGTGGTCAGAGCAGCAGAGGGCAGAGGCAGCTGAGCAGGCAGAGCAGCCTCTGTGCAGATCCGCTGCTGCCATCAGCCGGCAACTGCAATCCAGCACAAGGCCTCTCCCTGGGACATGAGCTAAAGCAGACACAACACACACACACCACTTATGCCAAGCTCCTCCTTGGCTGTTTTCACTGTGAAGAGGCATCCTTGGGCTCAAAAAGAGCAACACAGCAGATGGAATGCTCAGACAGGGGAAAGCTGGACCTCTCCAGGCAAAATTTGCATTTAAGTGCTGCTTTATCCTCTCCAACACCACAGAGATGAGAGTCACCAAAGCTTAAGGATAACCCTCACTGCATCCCAGGCTCGGTATTCTGGAGCTCAGCAGAAGTGGGATCACTCTGGCAGCTCCTTACGTTACTTTCATACAGTGCTGAAGCTGGACCAGAACTTCAGGGTCCAGTCCCCTTGCAGACAGCCCGGGTCTTGCTATTTATCCCTATAGCTCTAGTCTGGTGTTGAGACCCTTGCGCGAAGTGAGGTTTGGCCAAACTTCAGATAACCAGTTATTTCAAATAACATGATTCTGGCCAGAGCTACATGAGATTCCAGACCTTTCTCACTTCTGTTTCCCTTCCTGCAAAGACAAATCTTGGCAGCTGTCTCTTGCACAAGATAAAACAGAACCAGCTCCCCACATCTGACACAGCTGAAGCGCAATAAAATCCCTGTTTCTGCTCTTCTTGGAACCATCAAAAAGAAACTCAAGTGACTTCCCCAACAGTGAGAAATCGTGAGATTTCAGTTACAATGTTTAAACTCATGCATGTTCCTTCTCAGCTTCAGTCAAGGTTCATAGCCCGAAATTCACATTCCATAGCCACAAAACCTTACACTAGTCCACTGTATCAGTTTATTTGTGACCTGTAACATGTGCTGTGCTTTCTACCTGGAATCATTTGCATCCAGTCCCTTCCAAAAAAAAGCTGTACAACCTTTCCTTTGAAATCAGCCCTCCAAAGGTGGGGAGACAAAGGGCTCATATATTTCTCAGGTAACAGCCCTTTACTTGCCAGGAGATGTTGCTGCCTCCAGGACAACTGTTGCACATCCAGAAGTCTCTTCCTACAAGGCTGATATGAGCACTTTGAAGACTTCCCTTTTGTTTAGATTAACTGATAATTAACAGGCACAGCTGTTGCATTTTTTGATAAGACGGAGAACACAGAGATTGGTGTGAAGGATTGGGTGTGACCTGCACACATCCCATGCCAGAGCACTCAGCGTTCTCCAGCAAGAGCATTCCTGAGAGCCAAATCCTGATGCAGCCCCTGCGCTGCCCTGGGTATTCCCATGTCATTTATCTCCTTGGCAAAGCTGCAAAGCTCTCATTTGGGAAGTGGGGAAGAAGCAATAGGTTCCCCATTTGCTGCAGGGGTGTCCCTACAGACCCACACACCCCCGGTGCCATGACACAGGTGCAGCACAGACATCAGGGGTGCTGCCACCCCCAGCTCCTGCCAGAACTGACCTAGAGGCTCACTCCTGACCTGGCCTGGATTGGAGACCATGACCTAGAGGTGAACTGCTCTATATCCCATATCCAGTCTCCCACTGAGTTTATTTTCTGGTGTGGCAGATCAAAGACTGCAGTAAGGAGAAAATCTATCAAAGGCTCAGCACCCTAACATAGCTTCAGCTCACTTTTATGTTTACTTTGAACCAGCATACTCCTTTCTATTGTTCAGCAATCGCTTTAAAATGGACAATTATCAGATTTCCCTATTAATGGGAGAAGTCAGGCAATCATAAATCTTAAAACGTGCTACTACCTGCAAACTGCATGTAACACATTATGGAAAAAACAATCTCTGGAGGAAAGCTACTACCAAGTGACCATGTCTTGGCTCAGCAGCTGGTTTTAATTTCAGCAGAGGATCCCCTCTGCTTCCCAGCATCCAGCAGCACTGCTCTTCCCACTGCTTCCCTGTAAGCACTGCAAACCTACAGTGTTGGCCTTGCACTACAGCAATTCAATGGTGCAATCAACAGGGAGAACCTCTGCATCTAAGTCAACAACTGCCAGCCCCTCACTGCATCTGCCTTGTCTTTCATCCAATCCAAAAATGGTTTGAGTTGGAAGGGACCCTAAATATCATCCTGTCCCACTGCCATGAACAGGAACACCTTCCGATAGACCAGGCTGCATCCAATGTGTTTGAAAGAATTGAAAAGTTCTTTTCTTTCCCCTATACAGTGACCTGCACAAAGCTGAATCTGGACTCAAATGACTGGTGGACACACAGCCTTTCAAGTCCCGGTATCTCCCTTATGGCACAGAGAGAAAAAGAGTAAGGGCACATGGACCAAAAGATACCAGTTAGTCTTGTGGATAAAGCAGCAGAATCCAGGAATTCTCAGGTGGGATTCTGGTCCTCTCCATCAAAAAGGGTTGGAACGTAAAGTAGCCATGAGGACAAATCTGAGTTTTGCTACAGTTTACAAGTGGCTTTGGGTAAATTGCTTAACCACCCTCAGTTTCCATTCCCTGTGCTAGCTGGGATGCTCATGCCCTTTTTACTGGGATGTCTCATGAATTATCTGGTATTTGGGAAGGTCTTAAATCCATGTAATTCACACGTAACAAATATGATCCTGCTTTTAGATTAGAATAACAATAATTCAGAACTGAGCACATTTTGTTTCGATTTTTCTAAGACTGTCTGAATTCACTGAGACAAGTGACAAAGAAATATGATTCACCATATTCATGACTACTTCCAAAACGGTTTACTTTAATCTGAGCAATTGGAAAAGTGTTAAAGGCAAAACTGCTTTACCCAGCTGACTTTAAAAGGTTGTGTTATTCCACACTTCTGTTTTCAATAAACATCTCAGGATAAAAACATCCCCTGCAGCAGATCTATGCAAAGGACAAAAAGGCGTTAAATCCAAAGTGGGGGCGGGTGGAAGAGATAAATAGTTTACTTCTATTATCTTTACCATATGTTCTATTCCAACTGGATACACATAAACAGCATGCAATCTTCAAGCTCAGCTTTAGACTCTTTGAAGTGACCTGACCATACTACTGATTTATTTCAAACTAACCTTTCTCTTTGAACCTTAGGTCAAGGTTAATTCCATAATAAAACATATCTTATACAGCTGGCTGTTCCAGTGGTGCTAGCAAGGAACGAAGCCCTCAGTCATAAGCATTTGTTTCACTGAGTGTGGTATTGTATTTCTATTTTCCCTTCCTTGTATTAATTTCCTTCACAGACCCTAGTTAAGGGGGAAAAAACCCTCTTTTCCGGTCCATGAGATCAATTTTAAACACACTGGAATTAAATGAAGACATTTAAGCCACATTTCTTTGCTGAAATGCATCTGCCAACCCCAGAAACTATTTTTATTACAGTCTATGTTTAATAATCAGATCTTCAATTTCATAAGAAGCCACACAGCTACGTTATTCAAACTCTTGCACCGGCAATGACCCTTTCAGCATCTTTTACAAAATCATCTTTGCACTGAATCACAGCAAATCACCAAGGATAGCTTTTCTATCTAGGAAAATAAAGTGGGAAAAGAGAAACACGTTTGAAGAGTCCTTCTCAAAAAACCAAAGGAGAGCTCCTTGCCAGTGCCCCAGCCAGTCTTGCCTGCCTGTAGCTATCGAAGCACACGAAGCAGGGGTGCAAATGTGTGGGAGTAAGCTTGGGATGTGGGACGCAGTCGCTAAGAAATGCTGAGGTGCATAACATATCACTCAACATTGCTCATCGGGTTGTTTTCCAGAGGATTGGAAAGACGCTTTTGAATTTCAGCCTTCAGCCCACAGCACACACTCACAGCACTTAATTAAAAAGCAGCAACACCAAAGCTAAACCAGCAGCTGTTCCACATTTGTCCTGACTCCAGAGCCTTGCCAACATGGTGCCTCTTGGAGCTGTCGGGAGAGGGATGAGTAGAAACCTTTGGTTTGCTTTGCAAAGCACAGGCTGGAAAACCTTATCTGCTGTAGCTAACCCTGAGGGGAATTGTGCTTCCCCTCCAAAGGAACAATGATTTTATCCAGGCTTATCTGCCTACATTTTACAGGTCTGAGTCTACAGTGGTTGATGCTCAGAACCACCAGCACAGAAAGGGGCACCTCTCCTAAAACAGCCCCAAAAGCTTTCAGTGCTTCATCTCTGGCTTAGGGGCAGCTTTGTGACAGAGGGTTTAGCACAATGTTGTTTAAACGAGTTTGAGCAGGCAGCACTCTCAAGCAGCATCGATACAGCAAACTTGTTATCTCATCAATATCTGTCATCGCCGAGCACAGCTGAGCTTGCCGTAATGGAAGCACCATCCATTTGGAATCCCAAAGGTAGGCATCAGTTTTGGATCAATGCTCTCAGAATCTCCATTAAGTATTACAGTGCCAGTGATGTTTTAGATCTATTTTGGGTTAATTTCTTTAAACCAAAACAAGGCCACAAAAGGTCTTTCACTGCATTTTGACTCTCTTAGAGTAATATAAAAAGTGGTGGCACAGGAAGCTCAGCATCCCCAGAACAGATGTGGTACCAAGGAAAACCTTTTCCCTCCAGCTCTCCATTCCCATTTCACCACACTGTCTTTCAGCTTCTCCTCAGGGACTATTGCCTATTCCCACTCCTTAATCACATGCCAGGACGCCCCACTCCCCACAGCAGTGCTCCAGCTGGTAGTGCCCTGAGTGTCCTGCTCTCCACCCCACTCTCTGTCCCAAAACCACAGCCCTGGGCATGCTGTGAGGTAAAAGATACAGCATGCAGAAATTCCTGAACAAGAGACACACCTTTTGCTGCATGGAGTGTCTTTACCTGTCCCATAGATATCAACAGCAATACTCCTCCTCTTTCCTCTACCACAGTAATTGGTACCTTAAATGAGGGCATTGGAATTATATCAGTTCAAGAGCTCAAAATAACAATGTAAAATTCCACCCAAGGAATTTTTGAAATTGAAAGAGACATCTCTACCATTTTCTAATCTTCTTTAACAGGCACCAAAAAATATTACATCTAATGATTTATTAGTGAATGAAACCAGCCAATTAGACAGCCAAGGACTGATTTTTCAAAAGGATCGCACAGAACAATTTAATATCATGGGAGATAATAAACATGTCCTGAGCTGGATCACTGAATGATGTTGCTAACAGCCTGACAGAGATATCAGATATTTACAGGAGAATAAGGCACCACATCAGATAAAGTAAAATACATCCTCTCAAGGATATAGAAAAATAGAAAGGAATCACTCCAGCTGCATTTTAAGTCTGGGTAATTTCCGTAACTCCTGAGAAGAGGCTTTGTGTGGTGCTAGTTCTTGTCTTAAGGCACCCATCCATGCTGCTGGCATGTGGGAGACCCTCTGGAGCAAGCAAGTTGAAAAATAGCACAGACCTCACAAACTGGACAATGTTTTAAAGATAAAAACACATACAGGTATCTACTAAATTGGGTAACATAAACTAAAGGCACCTTTAAAATAATATTGTCTACATGCCATTAAATATGTCCCAAGCAAGTATTTGTGCTGTCCTAGAAGTGATGGCTTCCTATTGCAGCCTTTGTGATGAAGCTGTCATGGAAAGACACTTTTTTGATAAACTAGTAAAAAGCAAGTAAACAAAGCTACAATTTAATTCAATTATATATATCATTGTGAAATATATTACAATTTAATGCAATTGCGCACAGGCTATGATCAATCTGGTTCTAACCAAAATTTTGAAACCTCCTCATTATTAAACATAGTCAGAATTATTAAAAATTTCAAGCCATTCAAGTGGATGAGTAAGAATAGGAATTCTGCACTTGGGAGTGAAGTTCCTATTTTTTTTTTGCTTTGATACCAGCTTGCCCTTAGACAGGATGTAACACAGCTGGTGTTCCTGTTCAAGAAGGCTGCAAATTGCAGCTCCAGCTATCTCTAGAGATTCAGCTATGAGATGAGAGCCCAGTTACAGGTATTCACAACTGACCTCAGCATTTTTCTGAGCATCTGTGCAGTGCCTGTATCAGTCACTTCATGGATATGTGCAATCCCTCCTGAATGAAGAAACCAAGAAAGGTGTTAGAAGACATCCAATATTGCTATACATTTCCAAAACTGTACTCGGGACACCAACAATTTGGGTTGAATGGACTTCCACCCTGATAATGGGGATTTCTAAGACATTCTGGGACTGGAAAGATGCTTCACAGCACTAACACTACACCAGCATTCCAAGGAGGAACACTTGAGTCTCAATCTCAAGCAACATAGTGAATGCAACCTCATGAAGAGGTTCAATTAAAAAGTGAATTCCTCTCCCTTAATCCTGCAACGCCAGCCTGCAGAGATGACTCAAGCCAACTTGGGTTCTTCCTTGAGACTACAAGTTTGGATGATAAAGGGAATTGTTGAGGAGTAATGACATCTACATGTTTTTGACTTTAGTCTGTTAAAATTAGAGATACATAAAACCAAATTTGACACAAAAAGCAGTCTCCTTGGATGACCTTTCTGGTTAATCTGCTGTTTCACACGAATGCAATGACCAAGCTGTGAGTTTGCATCTGCCATGCCCCAGCAGTTGAGGGCAGGAGCCAGGGACCCTCCCAGTGCTGTGCAGAGGATGGGGCACAAGCCATCTGACATGGCCATGGTGCAACTAACACCCCAGGACACTGTCACTGTCCCCCCACTGTCCCAGGCCTTGGGATCCCAATGTGCTGGCATAGTGGGTACAGAGAGCTGGGATCCCCCTCCACATTCTCCCTGCCCCATGGGCCATGGACCTGAGCTGGTCTATACCTGAGGTGAAGGTCACATTTCTCCCCACAATCCATAACCCCTTCCAGTCTTTGAGAGGAAGAGGCAATTGCTCCCTTTACCCCCTCCAGGTCACTACCTGAGAAGATGCTGTTGTACCTTGTAGGCCTCTCACAGTTTCCACCTGAAGAGAAAGCACTATTTCCCCATACCCCTCTCCCAATCTCTACTTGTGAGAGCGATGCCATTTCCCCCTGTACCCCTCTCCCAATCTCTACCTGAGGGCAAGGTACCATTCCCATCTATACCCTCTCCTGGTCTCCTCCTGAGGGGAAGACGCCATGGCCCGCTGTACCCCTCTCTTGATCAACACCTGGGGGGATGGCGCCATTTTCCCACTGCACCTCTCTCACAGTCCCATCCTGAGGGGAAAGCACCACTCCCTCCTCATACCCTTCTTCAGGTCATTACCTGAGGCAAAGGTGCCATTCCCTCTCGTACCCCTCTTCCGATCTCTGCCTGAGGGGAAGGCGCTATTCCCCACGAACCTTCCCTCGGTCTCTGTCTGAGAAGAAGATGCCACTGCCCCCTGTAACCGCCTTCGGTCTCTACCCGAGGCGAAGGCGCCACTCCCCCAGACCTCCGTCCTTCCTCCCCGTCCCCACGCAACGCGCACCGGCGCCAGCCGCCCCTGCTCCCGGCGGCGCGGGGACCGACGGCTCCGGAGCGGCGCGGGGCGGGCGGAGGCCGCTGCAGGGCGGGGCGGCGGGGCCACGCCGCGGCCCCGGCGGCGGAAGGGGCGACGCCGGCGGGGCGGGCGCTGCCGCCTTGTCGGAGCGGCCGCGCTCGGCAGCCCGTGCCGGGCATGTCAGCGCCCGGCCCCGACCCCGGCGCTGCGGCCCCGGGCGCCAGGGAGGCGGCTCGGCGGGACCCGCTGGCCGCCGACCTGCGGTGCAGCCTGTTTGCCGCCGCGCTGCAGAGCTACAAGCGCGACTCGGCGCTGAGGCCCTTCCCGAGCCGCTACGCCAGCGGCGACACCAAGGACTTCGAGGGGCTGGTGAGTGCCGGGGGCCGGCCCGGGGGAGCTGCCCGCAGAGCCAGGGCACCTCCTCAATGGGGGAGCACGGGCTGCCCGCCGAGGTGAGGGCAGCGACACCGCAGGGTCACGGATAAAGCAGGATCAAGGGTTTATCCAGTCAAGGAATCCAGGTTTAAAAGAGTATTTGGGATTCTGACCGATAAACCCACACTGGGAAACGCCCAGATCCGGTGTGGGCACGTGAAGTAACAAGCGATAGGTAACAGGTAGTGAGGGACAGGACGAGAGGAAGCGGCCTCAAGCTGCTCGAGCATTCCGGAATATTTCTATCCTGAAATGGTGGTCAGGCATTAGAATAGGTTGCCCAGGGAAGTGGTGGAATCACTGTCCCTGTAGGTGTCCAGAAAACACATAGATATGGCACTTGGAGACAGGGTTTAGTGGTGGGCTTGGCAAAAAATAATAACTCAGTAATCTCAGACGTCTTTTCCAGCCTTAATGTTTCTAACATTCTATGAAGTGTTACGAGAGCTTGCCCAACGTGAAATTCAAATTCATATTGAAGGGTTTGCATGTTACATGGCGTGAACACCCCCACGTCAGGCCTGCTGCAGACTGCTTTGTGACAGCTTGTTTTCTCTCAGGAGTCTTGATTGTTCCTGTACAAACCCTACAGATACTGTTGGTAATATCACTGTTTATAACTTGCCTGCTATTTGCTTTCAGAGCAATTGACAGACTTCCCCACAAACTGGATACAAGTGTTTGTATCTCAGAACAGAACCTGTTTTTCAGTTTGTTGGGGTGAAATATTGTTTTGTTTTCACTAGAGGTCCCTGTTCAATCGCAGTGGCACTAAGGAGCTTGTGCTAAATGCCTCTGTTAGCTTGCAGATACCAACGCTCTACCAAGCCTGAAAGAGCTTCTGGAGTCTGTTCCAAATACAGATAAAAGGACGTGGGACCTGTTTAGTTGGATTCTATCATCTAAAGTCTTCATGATACAAAGTACTAAGAAACAGGACGTAAGTTTTGTATTTTGAAAATCTTGATTAGAATTTGGTTTTTAAGGCAAACTTGCACTTCAGAGAATATTTCCTCCTGTCAGAATTAAGTTGGTTATTGTGTGAGCTTGACAGTTGAACATAAATCCATTCTTCTCTGTATATAGAGAGGGGTGTTTTTAAGTAAAATTTTCAGGAATACTGGTTGGAAGAAATAGTTATCACTGTCAGTAGTTGATGATGGGCAGTGATTGTAGTTGGTTACTGCAGTTAACATAACACATACATGCATGGTTTAGACTGAGAGTCCAACTCAGATGTCGTGGAGCTGGGTCCTGCTTGTCACTGAGAAACAGAACTCTTGTCTTCTGCATACTGCCCCAAAAAGGGAAAGGTTCAGAACCACTGAGGCACTTCTGTAACAGGGATCAAAATAGTTGTAGAGATTAGCAGCAAGATGAAAACACCTTCTATTTTCGTGGTTTTTTCTCTTGCAAGATCAGCTGATGAATATATTATTTTAGTAGCCAAGGTAGAATTGTGATATTGTCCTTGCATCATAAACTAATTCATAATTACAATTCAGATTTGGGTTTTTTTCTGGAGAGAAGAATAAGGATTTAACTTTGATAGCAAGAAACCAGTAGAATTTTTACTGTTCACTTACTTTTGAATTGTGACAGTGTTGAATTCTAACTTAGAAAAGTATAATCAGAATACATTAAACAGTATGAAGGGACAGGAAGCAGAATTTCCAGTGAGTAATCTAACCACATAAATCAACACTGATATTCTTTCCTGTTTTTTAAGTATGAGAAGATCCAGGAACTCACAGGGATGTCTGGGGCTGCAGTTCCTGCTCCAGACTACCTCTTTGAGATCGTGTACTGTGATCAAATGAACACCAAGTTTGCTGAGACCAAGGGAGAGCAGGACCTTATCTATGCCTTTCATGGGAGCCGCCTGGAGAACTTCCATTCCATCCTGCACCACGGCCTGCACTGCCACTTGAACAGGGTGAGGCTCCTGCCACTGACACCATCTTCCCTTGGTCACTTGCAGCTGGGGACACTTTTTAAAAATAGGCCCGGATTCCTTTTGGGGTATGAAATGTGCTGATGATCTTGTACTGCTGTTTTCATTTCAGTGTAGGCCTTTGTGGATGGCTGTGTTGGATTTTCTAGTGCAGCCTGAGGGTAAAATCTGGAAGTGGCATGAAACCCTTTTCACCAGCTTGACAATTCATGACTGTCCTTTGCTTCTTTATAAGGAAGTGTAATTCCTCTGAAAATCCTGACCTGTCTGACAGCCTGCAGCTGGGAAGTGCCTGTCTAAAGAGGAGGAGGACAGTGGAGATTTTCTGCCTGGCCTTGTGTTTAGATCAGCAAAGTTTCAGGTGCTACTTGCAAGTGGAGCCTTCTTAAATGGTCTGGTTTAGGGATACAACCCACGGGATTTGCACCTCTTTTGATTTCAGTGGAAGGGCAGTTGAGACTCCTGGCTTTTTGTGTCAGTTGTAAGGCAGCTTTGACACAGCACCTGCTTGACCTAGCAGTCAACCTGGACTATGTTATTTTCCCCACATTCTCGATGAGTAATGGTTTACTGGGTACAATGGACTTACTGGAGTAATAATTTTAGCCAGTGTGGCAAATTGAAAAGTACCTTCCTCTTTTCTAGTAAAGCATGGATTAAAATGAAGTAAAGCCTTGCATTGTTTGGGGAGTTTGGATTACTTGAATGATGACAGTCTCAATAAATTGATGAAATGTCTTTTAAGAACGGTGCAGTCATGTTGATGTAAAATACTTATGCTGGCAAACTAACTCCAAATCCGGGAAAGCATGAATCTGTCCACACCAAATGCTCTGCCAAGCAGCTAATTTGAGGGATGGGAGAGGGCAGCAGCCCCACCCCAAGGAGGTTGTGCCAGGACAAAAACAGCGCGTGGACCAGGCCCAACACGGGTCAGAAAGGCCTTTTGTAATTTACCTTCAGAAGCAGAACTGCCAGTCTGAAAGGAAAGAACATTTGTATGTTGTTTGAGGTTTGCAGTACATGATTTTAGGATAGATTTCTGCTCTGTTTCAGACATCCCTGTTTGGTGAAGGCACCTATCTGACCAGTGACCTGAGCCTGGCTCTGCTGTACAGCCCTCATGGTCTCGGCTGGCAGCGAAGCGCACTGGGCTCTATCCTCAGCTGTGTGGCTGTTTGTGAGATCATTGACCACCCAGATGTAAAGTGTCAGGTGAAGAAGAAAGGTGAGTCTATTACAGTAATAACTGTGTAGTTAGTACATCTGTCCTTCATGTTGTTTTTCTTTCATTATTATCAGTGGCTTCTCGAGCACTGGATGGGAGACTCACCTCCTTGTCACCCTGGTCTGGGCCATAATGTCATCCATTCCAAGGATGACTAGGAGTGGTATAGCCTCAAGCAAACTTCTCAGTCTATTCTTGGATTCAGGGGAATACCAAGACTAGATCTTCAGTTATCTCATTCCCATTCTTCTGGGGGGTGTGTATGGGGGTGTTGGTTGTTTACTTTTTTTGCAGTTACTTGAAGTTCTGCATTTTTTTTTGTTTTCTCTTGCCAATTCAGATTCAGAAGAAATAGACAGAAAAAGAGCAAGAGTGAAAAACAGTGAAGGAGGAGATGTACCACAGAAATACTTTGTTGTCACAAACAACCAGCTCTTACGAGTTAAATACTTACTAGTGTATTCACAGAAGCAGCATAGGAGGTAAGAGTTCAGCTGTCTAGAGGGATGAGCTGCTACAACAGCCAGATAAACACATCTCATTGTTGAAAAACAACAGAAAACAACCAAGAAAGACACACTGCACCACCAGAATTTGTTTTTAGCCCATTGCCTATGGAAATAAGTCTTACACCATCACATTGCCTCTGTCTTGCTCTTTGACACTCCCAGGCTCGGCTAAATTAGCTTTTTTTACCAGACCTGTAAGCACTTAGTGTCTGTGAGAGCTCTAATTATCTGTTTGTGGCAGGAAACCAGGAGTGGATGTCTGGTGAGTGCACCTCTTAAAACTGCCTCAGTTTTAACTCTGCCCTTATCTATCCTAAGTGGCAGTGTTCACTTAGCTAATCAACACATGTACAGGCCAGGCAGCTACAGCTCCAGACCACAGGGAAAGGTGTGAACACGGGGACAAAAGACAGGATTGTGCATGGAGACTTAGGGAAAAGGGATGTGGTGAAAATCAGGCTTTGTTAGTTACATGGATTGTGGAACAACTTTCTGTTTCTATTGCATTTGCTTAAAATATCAAAACCTGAGATACTCTTTGCCAACTATTCATGCATATTTGACAGAATTAATGCACTTTTCCCTTTTCAGGCCTTCTAATGAATCTTCCTGGTTTTACACCCACCGTTTTGCCGTAATGATGATGTTGTACCTGCTGTTGCTGATAGTGATAGGGGCCAGCAACTCGCCAACCTTCATCTACTACTGGCACAGAATGTTTGACTCGGAGAGATGAACCACCCGAGATGATAAACTGTTACTTTCACCATGTGCCTTAAGAATAGCTGATCTGCAATGCACTGCATCTATTCCAGAGCTCTGGAAATAAAGGTGCCTGGAGCTTTCTGGTTCTGTCACCAATACATTAATCCTCATGGCATCTCTGCATTTATTCTTATTTCTGTGTTCCTGGGATTCATGAGGATCCTGAGTACAGCTGAAAAGGATCACAGTGGTGCAGTTTAGCATGAGCCAATCATTAAGGGTCCATGGGAAAAAAGGTTATTTAAGATTAATGAAAACTAAGTGTGCAAACACTCAGGTGTAACTTATTTTCTGTCAAGCTGAAGTATGTTTGCACAAGTTGGAAAGGAGGATTTTTCTGGATGTCAGGCAAAGCAACTTGTTGGGAGTCTTATCAGTATGTTTTCAGAAACTGAATCTAGTGATGTTTGGCATGTATCAATGCAGATGGAATTACTTTTAAACTTTTAAAACTAACTTTGGTCAGGAATTTTTATATTTGAGCATAATGATTGTAAGTTAAAAAAAAACAACAAGAAATAAAACAACCACTAAAATGGAAGAAGTTAAATGGTTTCTAGTGTGTTTTTTCCCCTCTGTAGAACATTGTTGTGTTTTAATCCCAGCTGGCAGCCAAGCACAAATCCAAAACATAGTTACTACACTGCTATGAGGAAAATTCATTCTATCCTGGACAAAAACAGCATAAACATCTACAAGGCTTGTGGTCTCAGCCATGATCTGTCTTATCCTAGCTTACTGTGCAGATTAGACAAAGTCAGGGTTTTCAGCATCAATACTGAATAAGGATTGTTCTTACCAAACTGGGGATTTGTTAGAGAACACACCATGTGCAAGTTAGTAATGCAACATACACAGTGCAACACTCACTCCCTCCTGTCAAGTCATTTGTGTTTGCTGTTGTTAAAAAGCAACCTGCAACTGCCTGAAAGAGAAAAAGGAGCAAAGAACTGTCCTCTGATTAGTGACTGGCCATGGGATAACCCCATGAAGACCCAGGGATTCTAGGCAAAGAGAAGCCAGATCTGTGCCACAGTTCAGTCTCTCAGTCCAACCTTTAGTAGATTTGATAAATGCAGGTTTTCATTGCACAGTGAACCCTAACCACAAAAAAAAAAATCTCATCACATATTTCCAGCAAATGAGTCTGTGATTACTACCTTACTCATTAAATAGTTCAAAGAAAATCTCTTCTTTTCTGATGTTGTTCTAGTACCTAATTGCCAGAAATAATGTCCTGGTAACCAGGTTTTTTTAACTTAAGGCTGACAACAAATTCATTTACAGCGAGCCCTCTTCTTGGTGACTGGAGCTAGACACATTTATCCCAGTTAATTTTGCTGCCAGAACAAATTTATTTATTCACCATACAGCTTGCAAAACAAGAACATTATAATCCAATTCCCCATTGCCTTTTACAGCCCATTAATAATGCTCACTGTCAAAGCACACTCAGCACATCAGCCCAAGAAGTGTCCGTGCTAATTATTGCAGAGATTTGCAATTAAAATATACATAAACTAATAATTTATTGTGCAACAGGTTCAACTTTATAGTAGTTTACTCCTTGATATTTCAATGCAGAAACTTGGGCTTTAAGACACGCACAGGGGTCCTGGGAATATTTGCCCATTTTTGGTCTTCCTCAGCATGTTATATTAAATGTTGCGCAATGTAAATATACAAGTTTATGGGAGGTAATGTGACAGCCAGAAAACCTGGAGGTATTTGATGCTGTCTAAAGGGTAATGGTTTGTTAAAAAGCCTGGCATGTCTGAAAAAACCTCCATCTTTGGGAACAGATGGGCTATTCGGGGCAGTTTGGAAAAGGAGGAGACTGAGCAGCAGTTTGTGGGATGGCTGTCTGCTGGCACTGCAGGGAAAGGCACAAACCTGGGAGTTCCTCAGACAGATGAAAGGAACACAGCAGGGATTTAAAGCTCTTTTCTTAGGATTTCTTTGCATAGGAAAGTTTCTGAGAGTAAGCAAATGAAGTAATAATAGCTCCAGGCTATGTCCCCAGAGAGAAAGCATTGTGGGGGCTCATGGCAGACAGGCACAGTCCAGCTCTGCAATGAAATCAGCAGGTATCAAAGGAAAAAAACCAGCTTTTTCTGCTTTGATCAGTTTGAATAGACCCAAAAAAAAGGAGGTGGCTGCAGGTGGGAGCTGAGTCCTGATGGATGTGTGTGGAGTATGCCTCAGAGAGCTCATAGCCCCATCCCTCATGCTCAGGCCTGCAGGGATTCTGGGCACAGCCTCATCATTGCTTCAGCTGCACAGCTGCAGAGCGGGGCAACAGCAATGGGAAAATATTTTAAATACATTTAAGGTGCTCAGATCCTACCTAGCAGCCTGGCAAAATACTTAATATCCTACTCCCACGCTTGTTTTCTGTGCTCCCTGCTGATTTCAGCATGTGTTTCCCAACGTGGTGAGGTGCAGTCAGCTGGATTAATGCGGGTATTGTGCTGAGTAACTAACAGTATTATGAATTAACCCAAGGTTTGTGTTAGCCTCTTAAGCCACTTGCGTGGTTCTCTGAACATGCACAGTGCTATAAAAACACTAACAGGGAATGAATCAGAATTTCCTCCCCAACAAAGGGCCGCTGTGTTTGGAGCAGGCAGCCCAGGGTGAGGTCGAGGAGTTGTAAAATACAGAGCTACCTGCTTTTATTAAGATATTCATTACATTACTGTGGTGAATATTAAAGAATTGTTACTGAATCAGACAAATCTAATCCTGGCTGGGACTGCAAGAAGTGTGGTAACTGGTGTTTCCTTGGTGGAAATGGGCAGGTTCTGAGGAAGTGGGAGAATTTTCCTCCCACAAGCAGACACAGATAATATATATAAAAAGTATTTTTTGTCTCTCTATGTATTTTAAATATATTTTTATATGGAGATCTCAGGAGCCAGCTGAGGAGAAGGGCAGGTGCTGTTGGAGACAAGGGGTTTGAGGCAATGTGGGGAGAGAGAGGGAAGCCCCACAGAAAGCAGGACCACCCCTACGCAGGGGGGAAAGTGAGACTCTGAGATTCATGCTCCCGATAAGTGATGCAAAAATCTTGTGCTCTCTAAAGTGTGAGCAAATATAAAAAAAGCAGATTCAGAAATGCAAGAATATTCAAAGCAGGCCTGGGCTTTGGTCTACCTCTGGCAAGATCCAGACCTAGACTGATCCCAGCTTGCCCAGGGAGGTGCTGCCCACCTGCTTGCTCCCACTTCCTGCATGCAGTGGGCACATGGCTTGGCAGCACACTCTTCCAGTGACATTTTTCTTCTCTCATGAAAGCTGTCACTTTGGGCACCTTGCCCACACTCCAGGCTCCACAAGATGTCACGTTGAACATCAGCAACAGGAGGGAAGGTATGAAAGAGATGGGCAAAAGGAGCAATGCTGGAGTGCCTGCAATCATCCCAAGAGATGTGCTATGCTTCCCCTCAGGACTAATGTATATATGCTTGCCAGAATTCCCCTTTTCTACTCTTCATAGAGAACTTTTCCAACCTAAATTACTGTAAGATCACCAAGTCCCCCTAAAGCCAAACCTATTTTTGCCTTTTCACTGTACCCATGGGGTGTGAAGATGGTAGATCCTTCCCACAAGGAAAAAAATGTTTCTTGCTCCTCAGAGAAGACCTCTGAGCTCTCCTGTTGCTGGGCAAGAGGAGACATGTGGTCTTAAGTGCATGAGCAATGTTGGATCTGTTCTGTCCCACTCAGCAAAAAGTGGATGAAGACAGTTTTCAGTAGATTAAAGACACTTTTCTGCTTATTCAAGGCTTGCCAGAGAACCAATACACCTTCAAGGCCTGCCTCCCATCAGCAGTATAAACAAAGAGACCAAAGGAATGTCTGATGAATAAATTAGCTTCCCCTACTGCAAGCCTTTCCCATCACCTTTCAAGAAGCCCTTTTTTGCCAGCCTGGCATCAGCCAGCCCCTGCTCTGTTAGCATTGGGTAATTAACATTGAGCAGACTGAGCCCAGGAAAGCCAAACTGCGATTACGCATCTCATTGGAGTTTGGATGCTTCCTAAATGGCTCACACTAATCCCCACCAGTTGGTCTGGACTCCTGCAGTTCTAATTGATTTTTTTTTTTCTCCTCCTTGGGCTACATGTTTAGCATAAATAATAATTAGTACCAGAAAGGCAAAGGCTGAATACCCATGTGCAGCTCAGCATCACCCTGAGCACCGTGGCTTCCCGTGTCCTCATTGCACAGCCTCAGCCAGCCTGCAAGGACTACTTGCCACCCCTCCAATTTTAGTAATTTGTTAGCTGGCACACTGGGAGACCAGTCCAGATCCTTTCTGGCTGATGGGGAGCCAACACTTCTCGGCAACAAGGTTGAGAAAAATCCCCCTCAGTGCCCAAAGGAGACTTGTTTTCTTGAGGGGAAGACATCTCCCAGCTCCCTACACATGCAACCACAGCAAGACAAGAGTTGTTTTTAAAACAAAGCTCTTTCATCCTGATAATGTCCAGATGCTCATTCAAAGCTGCGGTGGCCACAAAAATAGCCAAGGAACTGCCTCCTGCCAAGTCTAGAGCTCCTGAGCTGTCCAAAGGTTTAACTAAACTAAGAAAACAACCACCCACCTGGCTCAAAACTAAATTTCTCTTCAAAAGCAAATCCCACTTTTAATAACAAGCATCAGAGAATGAAAAAAAAGCAATAATCCACTATTTCTAATTACCTGGAAAGGACAACACATTTGAAGAAATGCATCTCTTCAACCCACACCCAGAGAAGAGACCTCTGCCTTCACAAGCAACTTTTGGCACAGTTGTAGAAAGCAAACAACCCATGTTACTCACCACAGCTCAGCTGATCCCTCCAGAAACCCTCCTTGCCCTCACTTGCCTCTGGCACAAAGAGGTGCTGATAGACCCCTGCACCTACCAGCTGCTTCCTATCCCTTCCATCGTTGGGACACCTCGGACAACACCTGTGGGGTGGCTGCACCTGCTCTGCTGGGGCAGAGCCAAGGGGCTGGTGCTGCTTAGAGCAAAGCAAATGTGTCCAGCATGTGGCCTGCAACCTGCCAGCTTGTGCTCTGGGACATGAGGACAGAAAAGTCTAGAGGGCCTGGGCAGTGTCAGGTCTGGTTCTCATTACCCCAAATGCCCTCCCTCCTGGTTTGCCCTGTGTCCCACAGAGCTGCTGTGTAATGATGTGTCTGTCTGTACCATCCCCTTCACACCAGAAAACAGTAGCAGGGACTGTTTTCTCTTCTGGTTGTCTTCAAAAGAGAGAAGAAACCTCACCCCACTCCCCTGTGGTTCTTTGTACCACTCTTGCTTGAGCCCCTCCATCCCCACAGCACTCCCTCCCTCCCCACCACACCTGGAGGATGAATGCCCCTGAATTAATCAACCTCCAGACATTTGGATCTTTCCCAGGGTTTGTCACACAGCCATGGGAGAACCAGGCAGGTTCTGAGTCAGGAGATCTGGAATTTCCAAAGGGCTTTTCCAACAACGGGTGGAGAAAACAGAGTAAAAGCCTGTGATCACACCTTTGCAGCCTCAGGGTGACACCATCCATGCAGCTCTACAGCTGGGTGTAGGTGCAAAGGGCACTTGAAGACCAGCCGCTCCAGAGACATGACCCTGGACCACAGAGGAGATGGCAAATTTCCTCCCAGGGGTTGATGCTGGAAGTGTGGAGAAGCTTGCTCCCAGAATCAGGGCCGGAGCATGCGTTGAGTACAAAAAGAATGTTTTTCTAGTTGTCACAGTGCTGCCAGAATACAGCAGAATGACCATAAATACCCCCAAATATTTTTCACCCTGAGTAAAGGCAGGAGACACATTCTCAGTCTCTGGCCAGAGACCCTCATCCAATAAAGCTGAGTAGGAAACCTCATCATGAAAGTCTCCAGAATGGTCCTACAGGACAAAACATTCCCAAAGCTGTGCCTGCCATCCCCTTGTGGGTATATCTCTTCATCAGACCATGCTGACAGTTGTCCCGTTGGAGCCCCCTGATGCCACCCCACCATTTGCAGCACTGTCCTTGATGTTCTTCTCTGAAGCTGAGATGGGCTTGTGTCTCTTTTGCCTGGTGATGGCTGTTTCAATGCCCCTGAGACACAACTGCACATCCTCCCGAAAGGAGGGTGTGTACAGTCCATAAATTATAGGGTCGGTGCAGGTGTGCAGCAAGCCAAAGAGGAAGAAGCTGTGGTTGACATACTCCGGCATCTTCTGGATCATGGCTGGCTGGAACCAGTACCACAAGCCCAGGAGGTAGTATGGGGTCCAGCAGATGATGAAGGTGGCAACAATCACTATGGTCATCTTGAGGGTCTTCATGCGTGCCTTGGAGATGTGGTCGTTTTGATTTCTTGTCAGACCTGCCAAGGAGAGTCAAAAGGATAGTTGAAGATAGGGGAAAACCAAGACAACACAACCACCCATGACTCTGCTTCTGCCAGAGAGGGGAGACCATCTCATAATCTGGTCCATGTCCCAGAGGAAGAAGACAGCAAGGACTGGGGTCAGTAAGTTTGTGCAAAACCTCTTAGTTGGTTTACCTTTCAAAGGATGTTGTGGCAGACCCAACAACAACTCCAGGATGGAGAAGTTCAGTCATGGAGTCATGGTGGACATTAAAGGGTTGGGATCTACTTACCTTTATTGACCTTTAGCTGCTTACTGATCTCCCAAAGGATCCGGATGTAACAAACGATCATGACGCTCAAGGGGGTGATGTAGAGGGTGGTGAAGGTGAACATGTTGTAGACGGTTTCCTCCCAGTGCGCTCGGAAGCTTCCGTGAGTAACACACTGGGTGAAATTCCCTCCCGGGGCTGTGTTCAGGTGGAAGAGGAAAAGCTGAAATGGAGAACCAAAGAATAACTCAGAGAGGATTTGGAACAGAGCACCACATCCTGGAGATGCTGCTGACTGTGCATGGAGAGCATCTCCCTGCTGTTGTTGGACTGGAAGAGGGGCTCTGGGCACCTAACTCATGGCTTGGTCTGGTGCTGGTGGAGCCCATTGATTGGGATAGACTGCCTGGGGATGTCAGGGTGGAGAAGCCCTTCTCCAAAACCACCCCAGCCTAGGCAAAATCCATGGGGAGGGCACTGAACCTTACCTGGGGCAAAGCTAGGAGCACGCTGCCAGCCCAGGCAGCACGGAGCAGCATCCCATTGTGGTGGTGAGCACGGGAGAATGGATGGAGGATGGCCGCATGCCGGTCCAGGCTGATGACCACCAGCACCAGGGCAGCCGCATACATGGCAAAGAGCTTGAGGAAGTTGAGGATCTTGCAGGAGATGTCCCCTCCATACCACTGAACTGTCACGTTCCATGCCGCATCCAGGGGCATCACCATCACTGTCACTAGCAGGTCGGCCAGTGCCAGGCTGAGGATCAGTGGCTGCACATGGGATTTCCTCCTCTTCCTCAGCAGGCTGCCCAGCACCGCCGTGTTGCTTCCCACCGCCAGCAGGAAGAAGACGGCTGTGATGATCACACGGACCTTCGCTGCTTGAGTGAACTGGGGCTCCACCCAGTACTGGGGGTACCCAGAGGCTGAGACATTGGTGTCCTCCCACACAGACGGGCAGTGGGGAGATGCAGGGAGCTGCTCCTCACTCATCCCCTGCTGAAACACAAGCAGCAAAGTGAAACCCTTCTTAGGGGCTGTGTGGAGTGTACAGCTTCAACATATGGAAAAATGGGGAGATGGTGGGATCTTCACTGGAGGCATCAGCAGCAGTCTGTCCCATCTGTCCTGTCCTGTCCCCTCTGTGTTGACTATTTTGCAAAGCCACCGTGTCCCCCCATCAGGGTGACCCAGCCTGGCCGCCCTCTCTTGCTTACCCCTGCTGTAGCTACAGTGACTGCTCACACAGACATATATTTTTAGCTCTTTGTGAGGTGGCTGAGCAGCTGGGAAAGCAGGCGTGGTGGACAGGACCATGGAACCAGTCTGTCTGCCAGCATCCTGCTGGGAATGGATCATACGAGAGCTGGCTGAGCCTGTGCTGGGACAGCTGTGCTCGATTCAAGGGCTTGTCTTTCCAAAGGGGGTTTGTAAGCAGGGCTCAGCTTTTTAGAAACCCCACAGCCCTTCCCGTTAGTGTGTTAAACCTTAATGGTCCACCTCCATCTCCAGTACTGGATCTGAGGTCGTAGGCAAGAGCAGCTGGGGGTGGCCAGGCAGGGAGAAGGGGGATCCCACGCTGTCCAGCATCTGATAGTGGCTCCTCAGAGAGGATCACAGTGGCTCCTCGGAGAGGATCACAGTCCAGGAGCCTGGACTTTCCCAGGACCTAAGCAGCACCAGCTCAACACCTCTGTCCCCTTTCACGTCTGGAGCCAAAGCAGGAGGGGAGGGGAAGGTAGAACCCTCCCTAAACACGGGGTGGCTGGGGGGTGATGAGCAGTGTGGTGGTCCACACACTTGATTTCATTGCCCTTTTTACCTGAACAGAACTCACATTTTAAGGGCAAATACTTCCAACTTCTGTGGCCATGAGCTGTTTACAGTCCCAGCTGCAGGTACAGCACATCTCTTACTGTTTCAAGCACCTTCCTGTTTGCTGATTCCAAAATCACAGAATCACAGAATGAACTAGGTTGGAAAAGGGCTTTGAGATCAATAATCAAAACAAAGCATTCCTTACCTTTGTACAAAAAACAGGAACAGCAGAGATTAAATCTGTCTCCCCAGCTCTGCAGGATGGAGATGCCAACACCTTGCAGCAATGCACCCTCCTCCAGCCCTACCACCTGCACCCCAAGCCCCCTTCCCCTTGCTGTCTTCACCCCCTCCCTCCCCAAAGACCAACCCAACAAACAAGCAGCAAAAAGAAGGAACAGCTAAAAAGTACCAAGTTGCTTGTCTGCAAGAAACAAGGAGAAATCCATATCCAGGTCAGGATTTATCACAGCTGATGGAAACATACCTGGCATACGCATGCCCTGGTGCTGAGAGAAGATGCTCTGTGTCTTTCCCACGGGTCCCCCACCGCTGCAGTGCTGAGTCAGGATGCTCCAACGTTTCCTTGCATCACATCCCTGCAACAAACCTTGAAGCAGTAAAATTTCCCCTTGCCAGCGGCCAAGCCAGGAGCGACGCTGCTGTTAGCACAGGCGTATGCAGGCATCTGGAGATGGGAATGCTGCTGCAAACACCCCCCTGCACCGGCAAACCAGGAGCAGGGCACACCGAGGTGGGCATCCACAGGCAGCCTGGCTCAGGCAGCCACCATCACCCCTGTCCTTGTCAGCTTAATGAGCTGCCCACTTAATGAGCAAGCAGCGGGGATGATAACAAAGCCACCGTAATGCAAGAAATGGCCAAAATTCAAAACGTTGTGCCAAATGTGGCCCCATCAGGGATAAGCGCCAATACTCCCTGTACTGGTTTGCTATAAATACAGGAAAATGAGTTAATTATCCTGAGAGTTAGTGATGAACGTCCCGTTGCTCAGACAACCGAGAGACTCACAGACACACACACACACACACCTCAGAGATGCTCCAGGACCACACGGGTCCATGGGAGCATCACAGGTACGTGCCTGGACTGGAAATGCTGTAAGGAGGGAATTAATAAGGGGAAATGTGGTTCATTTTGCCATTTTAATGAATACACTTTTTTCCTGCAGTCTGTCAGTTACCATCTTGTTCTTTCTGTATTTCTTGCAGCATAACACAGTGAGAGGGAAGGACCTTGGGAGGGACAAAGAGCTCACAAGAGCCTAAAAAGTACGATGTGCAATGTGAGGGGAGGGAGGGAAACTGAGGACCTCCTGCTCCTCTGGCCAGTAAAAGAGCTGCGGGGGTGAAAGAGGGACAGCCCCAAGCCCTGGTGGGGCCAGCACTGGCAAACACACTCCCAGGGGCTTCACTAGGACTTTAATGACATGCAGATAGACTTCCACATCTTCCAGGCTACTAAATTAAAGAGTACATGGCGTACAGGTCCCTGCAGATCCCAGGCTGGCAGTGAGGGCTCTGCATTATTCCCCAAGAGGAGGAGATTCCCTTCCTGGAATAGGTTTTCCATCATTAGAACTACTCCCACTTATTTCAGGAGGAAATGCCTGAGCTCTGAGGGTGATTGCACCATCTCTGAGGCTGCTGGGCTGGCAGGAGTGCTCCTGGACACAAGTAGAAAAGATATTTTCTTCTTTGTTGGGTTTAAGAGTCAAAATTGTGTGCCAGAGGGACCAGCTCCTGAGACCCAGGAGATGCTGCAGGCACCGGACCATGTTTGCCCTGGAATCCCCTAAACTCTCCATCACTTCTGCATGGAGCTGCCGAAAAGGATCAGGATGGAAACTCTCTGCTCAGAGCCACAGAGGGCAATTCCTGCATCCAAAGTGCTTTACATACAGGAGGAAAGAGAAAAGCAGACCCTGCTGGCACTGCCAGCGAGCACCAGCCAGCCCTGCCACATGGGATGGGACTGTCCCCCTCACCTCCTTACCTGATAGGAGCATCACCCACCAGTGCCTTGGGAACAAGCCTGGCCCTTGGGGGAAAAATAGCACAAAATCCACAAAGAAGTTAGGTGGAAGCCTGTTTGTTCCAGCAGCCACCTCCTCCTGACATTAGGTTCCTGCTTAAAGCTGAGATTAATTCAGCCCCACGCACTCATCCTTATTTTCCCTTTCATTTAGCCCTTTGCACCTGCACGAAAGCAATTAAATAGCAAATCAGGAATGTATTCCCTGTTTGTCCTTTGTCCTGGCTGATGGCCTTTTTGTCTAGAAATGTCCTCTCCATCCCTGGCTGTATGAGGCAAGAGAGGGACAGGATTTTTCTGGGGAACTGTAAGCCTTGCTCATGCCACAACAAAGCCTTTAGTCCCTGTTCGGAGAGGATTTTTTTAGCATACCATCACACAGAAATGTCCTGGGCATGCATTAGCAATAAGTCTTATTTTAAGGGTGGGGTCCCTTATTGAAATGACTGCTTTTCTCTGGTGTTTGCACAGTAACCCCCTTGTGTTTTCTCTCTTTTTCTTTTTTTCTCATCTCCTCAAAGGTCAGTTTGGATGTTGTCTGCATGGCAGCCTTCAGCCGAATCTCTGAACACTGGTTTAACGATCAGAGGGTTTTGGTGTCCAGGATTAGGAAACAGTGCTGGCAGGAAGGGCTTGTTTCCATACATCCCAGCTTGGCTGTTCCCAAAATCTCCTCCTCTTGGGATGCTGCCCCAGTACATCCCCAGAGCTGCAGTCCAGCGCTGGGTCATGAGGGGACATCATCCCCCAGCATCCCCAAATAGGGCTTATCTCCCTATGCTGGAGAGAACAGAAATCAGGAACCACACTGGGTAATACAGTCCCAGTGACAATTTCTGCACAGCAGACCTCAAATAAAAATGCAAGTGCTGTGTTTTTCCATCGGACACCCTGTATATACCAGGATCTCATCCAGGGAGAGCAGTGTGGGATATAATTTCCGTTAACCTATTGCAAACACAGGACACGGAACCTGCTGCTGTTTATCCTGGTAAATCACTGCCAGAGTTTTGGCTTCCCAAAGAGAGAAAAACTTGTATTCATCTCTCTGAGAAAAACTCCAGCTGCTGATTGTTATGGGGGGTAATGATGGGTGATTCTTCAGCTGGACTCATCACCCACACCCTCTCCCCAGGCAGGTGCTTCTGCCGGGCTGGCTGCCCAAAAACTCCCCTTTAGTCAGAAAAACTTAATGATTTCAGTGTTTTTAATGCTGATTCCCCCTCCCGCTACCCCCCCCCCCCCCCCCCCCCCCAGTTCTTCTCCTCCAATCTTTGAATTGTCTTAGGAGCAGCTCGTCCAAGGAAATTTTTGTCTCATACTGGACTTGAAACAGAAAGTCTAGTCAGGGACATCTGACATGCAATGTTTTTGTGAGTAAATACCAGCGTCCATGAAGTCATTTCCCGGGGTTAGAAATGAGCTCACCTCTGGAACAACTTCTCTTCTTACCCAAAGTTCACAAGTCAAGAGATTGGGAAGCTCCCACTTTTCAGCCTTTTCATTAAATAACAGAATCATAAAAATTAGCATGGTGCCACTGTGCTGTAAGTTACAAACAGGTCCAGAACAGGACATCACTCAAAATTCCCCTAAATCTCTGCAGCAAAAGACAGAGACACAAAGCCCAGCGATCACCGGGAATAAACCAGCAACTCATTCTGCCTGCTCAGCCGGCCCTGGCTGCTCTGCCGAACCTGCCAAGGAGGGATGGTGATGGCTGCCCCTCCTGGGGATAATCTGGGTCATCCCATCCCCCTCTTAAAACCCCTTGTTTAAAGCAGAGGGAGGGATCTGTCCTGCCTTCCGGGCTCAATTACTTGGTAAACTGTGCCTTTAGACCATTCATTAGTGAGACAATGCTCTGTTTCTGATTCAGCTTTGTATATCAAAACCTCACTGATAAAAACCCTTCTCCAGGGGGTATCACACCATCGGACAGGGGTACTGGGAAAAACATACTCAAACCTGCTGCAGTTCCCACTTTTTAATACCCTGCCTGGTGCTCCTGATGCAGCTGAGCCCAGATGTCCAGAGCATAATTCCCAGGGGTTCCCTAAGTTTACATCTTCCCATGCAGAGCAGCAGCTCTCAGGATCCTTTCTCCACCTTTCACCAGGACACGTCAACCCGAGCAACATCCCCCTCCTTCATCTCTAAACTGGAAAAGAAAGAGGAGGGAATTCATCATCCCAGACCAAATCCTGAGGTCAAGCTCCACAAAACGTGGTGGGATCTGATGCCAAGTCCCATCTGCTCACCACCAAGCGATAAAACCTGTTTTTGTGTGTGCATCACTGCCCCACTCAGCTCAGCTTCTCCACAGCAGCTTTGCTTTCTTGCCCAGGCTGGAATTTATTTGGGGGGGGAAATTATTTGGGAACTTTCACCTGGCACCCCAGCCCCCAGAAAAGCAAGAAAATCACACACAGGGTCAATGGAGGGACCCTGGGTCCCCTTCAGCTTCAGCACATGCTGACCCAGTCAGGGCTCTCACTGACCTAACTGGTATTTTTCTTGAGCTGGAAGAAATTATGAAATGCCAATGTTTTCGTTGTGACTAACCATGGAAGTGAACAATTTTGCCCTTGTTTTTGGACAGGGTTTAGTTGCTCTCCTTGACTTTGCCTTCTGTGCCTTCTTTTATCCTCATCTTTTCTTACTCCTTGTGGGACCTGTCCATCGTGTTGCTCCAAATATCCTCCTCCCTCCAAGCTCTCAAATAGGATTGTGTGTCCCAAGGCCATATTTCGGTTCTCCTTTTGGATGCTCCTTCCCAAACATTGGCCAAATTCAAGGGCTGGTCTCCTTTGTTGCACTGAGGGAGAGGTGAGACGTGGGGAAAGCTGACATCCCTGTGGGACCCTTGGCAGTGTTACACAGGGCTTGCAGGAGCAAAAAGCAGGGAACACCTCCCCTGACACCTCCTTCCCATGAGCTTCGTATCTCCAAGCAGTTTTCAAGGCTTAAAGATACTCCTGGGTGAACTTTATGCAGGCACATGATCATTCTCTATGCTTTTAGGAAAGGATCAGTGGCTTGGGGGACAGATATCATTAATACTGAATTTAATGAGTCAGAGGGATATAATTTCTGCTCCCCAGCCCTGCTTTTGCCCTCCTGCAAGAAATCTGCTCTGAGCCAAGCCACTGGGGCTGCAGGACCCTAGTGACCATCCCTAAGAGGAACATCAGTGCTGACATCTATCCCCATCCAGATTTGGCCTCCCAGCGAGGTGTTTTGGGGAGCCAGTGCTCAATTTGCTCCTGTTGTTTCTCTGCAGAAGGGCTTATCTCCCACACTGCCTTCCCAACCTGCACCCAGCAGTTTTTGTCTCAGATGGGACAAGGTGCTCACACCTGGAGCTGCCAGCCCTTCCTTCTGCAACTCTTGGCCCCAGAAAACCCTCTGGTGCGCTCCCGGCAAACACACGTTGACCCTCCAGCGAAAGCTGATCTGGCCACATATTCCAGGGGGAATCCCAGCAGTGCTGCAATTAGCTCAGCAGAGACCAGCTTTTCCAAGCATGTCCTTGGCATATTGCATAAGGTCGTGAGATATTTTACATCTCTGGTCGCCCCCATGACCACAGGCACTCCAGGAAGGGGAGGCATTTCCAAGCCCTCTTTTGTCAGTGGGGATGCTTGCAAACTCTTTTGGAGCTGAAACCTGGGGGCAGATCAACCCTGGTTACCCCAGCCCAGGCACGGCTCCCCATTGCTCAGTGCAATAATTACCCTGACATAAATTCCCACATGGTTCAGTGAGAAGTGCCCACTACCCACATAACTCCATCTCTTCCATCTTTCTGCCCATTCCACGTAGAGCCTCATCTGAACACTAAAAAAAACTTTTTAACTCCAAACTTCACTTTCATTCCCATCATTGTTGCCTCTGGTCTGACTTACACAGCCTACGCCTCTCCAATGTGCTGCTAGTGCAATCCCTGCAAAACAGGAGAAAGACAAACTGGAAGAACCAAGCCCTCCCCTGCACACTCATCGATCAGGCAGGATCTTGCTGGTTTTTAGGAAAAACTGGCTGATGTTTTGCTGGTGTAAATCACTGCAAACCTGCCCATCTCAGCTTAGTTCATAGCAAGAAAATGGAGAAAAAGGCACAGATGAGATCAGGGATCACCATCCCACGTGTGGGAGGCTGCTCTTCATGCCAGCACGGGTGCACAGCCTGGACTGCATCCCAGCCCAAAGCCAATACCCATAAACAAGAGCAATAAACCAAGGACTTCTTCAGGAGCAATTAATTACCCAAATCAACATGGACTTTGACACAGGATGGTCTTTGTCCATCCAACCCTGTCCAGAGCTAAAGCAAACAGCTGGTGGACTGTGGGTTGGAGCTCTGCTCCAGCCCTTCCTTTGCAGTGTAAATGTCCCCACTGACGTGCTGTCCTGATTTGGACCTGGCCACATTCCCATCACGCCTGTTCCCATCCTTCGACCGCTTTTACATCATTGATCAGAGGTTGTGCAATAGCTCAGGTGCTGCCACAAGCCCACATCTGCCAGCAGGATGTTCCCCACATGCACCTATGATGCTGCCCTGCAAGTGTCCCTGTGCAGTTAATGCTCTAGGGAGAGGCTGGAATATGCATTATTCATGGCGGGCTTGAAAATAATGGCTTTCTCCATCTCACAAAGAGTTTCTAAATGAGTCAGAATTCTTATTTCTAAATGAGTCAGAACTCCTAATTTCCCCAGCTCAGCAATGCAAGTAAAAAGGGATTCACTACTGAGGCACTTCTGGTACTCTCACAATTCTGCCCCTCCACGCTCTGATGGGAAAGGAAAGACAGCAAATGTGGGCAGGGCACCTAGGAGGGAAATATCAGTGGGACCCTTCTGCAGTCCAGGATATCCCAGTGACCACTGAGTCCCTCCCCAGGGTACGTGGGTCTGTATGTGTGCAGCAGGGATGCAGGTGACAGTCCTTGACCACTCCAATAGCAAACATGCCCTGCAAAAGCACTAGAAGAAGCGCTTTTCCTTTACAGATGGAATCGTGGAACAAAGGGCACCCTCTTTTACATGTCAGGGGTCAGTTGTGTTGTGCTGGTGCCAGCAGACATTTGGGGGTTCAGCATGTGGAAGGTGAACTCAGCACAGCCACAGACACTTACTGTCCCCTCACTCCTGGCTTTTTCACCACTGCAGAAAAAGCCTTCCTGAGCTCCAGAGCTAAAATCAGTCTTTCCCTGGATCCTGGCTCTCCTGGTGTCCCCACTGTGCACTGCATTTTGTATCTGTTCCATAAATGATGTTAGCACTACTGAGCCCCAGTCGAGGCTTTAACTCCCAAGCAAATCCTTCCAGAGGGGAAAAAGTCCACTCACTCCTTTTCTCCCAGTCACAGTCTGTAAATCCTCATCTGCACAATGAAAACAAACTCCAGTAATTCATTTTTTTGGTTCTTTTCCAAAGATTTTAGGCAGCTGGAGTGCGATTTTGTGCTGATGAAGTGGTGGAGGAGGGCTTAAGTGAAACAATATTGTGGTGGCTGCAAGGTTTGCTGGTGTTTCAGAGCTCAGAGGGAACCTCAGGGACCTGCCACATCTCCAAGTTCTCCTACAAACCATGCAAATCGCCACTCCGGCTCCTGGGATAGCAAAACAGGATTTAAAAAACAACATTAGCCACCCCTGGAGCATGGCTGGAGAAGTGCCAGGAGCCAAGTGCTTAATGAAATCCCAGCTCCCAACTCTCCCTTCTAAACCACGCAAACTTCCCCAAAGTGTTTGGGATGGAACAAAGTCATCAATCAGTTATTTTAACTCCCATCTCCGTAAACAGAAGCAAGCCCAGAAACATGCACCAGGGAAAAATAACCGTCAGCTCCCTTTGGCGGAGTGGAGGGGCACAGGGAGGGAGGATGAGGGCAGGTGGCAGGGAACTAAGCACAGCCTTGGCCCAAAAGGGGATTTTACGAGCCCCACAGAGCATTTCACAGACCCCACAGCCTGTGAATTCCACATGCAGCCCTGAGAGCAGCCCCTCCAACCCTGCTGCCCTCCCAGTGTGGTGTAGTTGGCTTTTGGTGATGGTCACTCAGCCCATGCGGTACTAGAAAGGGTGGGACACATGAAGAACCAGGATGAGCATTACTAGCCAGTTTTCCCCTGGATTTATTAGATGAACACAAGAAAAGTTATGGATACAAAGGACTGTGGGAAGGGAGATGCCGCTGCACCATCTGCTGTCACACTCCTCTGACACTGCCCCAGCCTTGGCACTGGTCAGAGGTAGCATTAAGCATGGCAGCATTCACATAAATACCTTATGGCTTTGTAATTATACATCAGTGATGAAACCATGGGAAAAACCGATGAGATTTGGGTAGGCTCCCCAGCATTAATCCAGGAGGGGAATGAGTCCAAGAGGCTGTGGATCTGCTGCTTTCTGATGGGAAGCAGCAGCCTTAGGCAGCTGAAGCCACTGGTGATGGGCAGAAAGATAGGAGCAGTTTGGCCTGGGATTCATCCTTCTCACTGGCCACAGGTGCTACAGCCCTGCAGAGACTACCCAGGGCATGGGGCAGCCCCTGGCTTGTCCTCTCCACCCTATGGGTTGGGGCATCATTCACCTCCAGGCAGATGGAAAGCATCTCCCAGAGCCAGTGGCGCTCAGCACTGGGAACATCTGGGGCTCGTCTCATGCTGTTCCCTCCAAAGTCAGCCACATGTCGGAGCTGCAGCAAGGGATGGTCAAGCCAAGAGAGACTGTGCAAATGAACTTTTCTAGAGACTTGGGGTTTGCATGAACTCATATGTCCCAAACCTTCTTCTGAAGCAGCACACATGTCTCCAGGGCTGGTCTTGAAAGAGACACGCTAGAGAGAAAACAGCCATGCTGAGGAGGCTACAAAATCCCCTGCAGAAATGCCTGCACCCACACTGGGTTAGAGCTATCATCCCATTTCCATAATGTAAGGAATAACATTTTATTCCTTTTGCAGAACAGCACATTTCCTTACCCAGCAGTGAGACACATGGAAATTGATGCCAGGATGTGGGCAAGCAGCCAGTGGGAATGGAGATGTCTTGCCAAGGCATCGATGCTCTGCTTAGTGTGGGTCAGCTGTGGTGGGAGGTAGGTGCCATCTGGGGAAGATTAATTCCTTGCTCTCTGCCTCAGCACCTTTCCCACGCCTTGTCCTCATCATGGCGAGGAAACGGAGATGAGCTCCATGTTTATGTCAGAGATCTGGAGCTTCCAGCTCACTGGGCACTCCTTGCCCACCAGATAAACATTCTGCTGTTTTGGGCACATCTCAGATGTTTTTTCCTTTTCCCTCGTAAACATAAACAGGAGCCGGTGTAGGTCACCACTGATTATTTTTTATGTGACATCTTGATCTGTGTTCCTCCTGCACCACTCCCTTTGGCAGCAGGGCTGACAAGGATTACCATGAGGCAGCTTGGGACACCACTGGCCCCCACCGGCTGCCCTAACACCCATCCCCATTCTTTGGGGGTAGCTCCTGATACAAAGCATATGCTTTCACACCACACTCCTGCAGCAACTGTCTGCACAGTCCAACAGCGCTAGGGCTGCATGCTTGGGTGGCAGTCACTTGCACAAGGCCACATGCTTTCTCAACACCCAGGAGCCCCGAGTCCACAGACCAGCTGCCACAAGTTCCATGAGGAAAATATGGCTGCAGAGGGAGGAAAAACCTGGAAGGCTGAAGCCAGTGTGGGGCAAGCAGGAAACTCTGGTTAGGGGTCATTGCTAGGTCTCCCCATGGCTCGAGGGAGATGCAGTCACATTTAATTACAAGGATGGTCCTGCCTCTGCAGCTCTGTGCTACCCCAGGTGTCCAAACCAATCCCACTGGCTTTGTCTCACATCCTCACAGCATCCTCATTTGACCCCTGCCAGAGCCAGCACAGGGGCAGAGGTTGGCAGGCAGTGCAGAGAACGGTGCCCAGCTGAGCCATACCACACACCTGCAAAATGGGGCAACTCCACATGCACTGCTGGGTGGGCACCACGTTTGTCCCAGACCAGGTAAAGCCAAAAGAGCATCCCCAAAACTCACTGCCTGCTCACCATATCTACACCTTCAACACTCAGCAGCATCTATTTCAGATCCAGACCCCGGGTGAACCACTAACAGTGACGGTGCTGTGCTGCGATGCGGTGCCCACACCGGGACGTGGTACCCACACCGTGCCCTGCCCCGCCACCAGCAGCAGCCGCCACGCCGTGGCATCGCCACAGGTTTCTGTTTACCATCACCTTATTAAGGGATTATTCAAGCTGCGGTTTCCTCGCGCGTCCGATCTGTTTGTGCTCGCGGCCAGTGGCTCGCTGCCATCCCCTAAGCTACACGCCGGGCTATATAAGCGACCTCGCCGCCTCGGCGGCGGGAGGTTTGTACACAGCTCGGCTCCATTCGGCACAGGGGAGGTTTCGGTAAGCTGCAGCTCTCTCTCTCTCTCCCTCTCTCTCTCCCTCTCCCTCTCCTTCTCCTTCCCAATCGGCTGCAAATCCCTGAACCCGCAGCTGACAAGCCCTCGTCTCGCCCGCGGATCTCAGCTCGGCTGGCGGCTCCGTGGTGAGAAGACGGGACTCTTCTTAAGGGCTTTTTAGGGTAAGAGAAAAAAACCCAACCCAATCTTGCTGTTTTTCTTTCCGTGGCAGATAGTGGTTATAATTCTGCTGTGCTAAAGCAGCTTAATTAAGTGCGGCTGTGATTGAAGGTGAGGTGGAAATTAATTAATGGGCAGATGACGGCACAGAGGCTGAAAAACATAGATGAGGATGCAGTTCCCCGCGTCCCGCTCCTCCCTTCCTCATCCCAGCTAATGGGCTTGGGGAAGGGTTACGGGACAGCTGGAGCGGGGGCTTGGGGGGCTTTGCTCACATGGGGCTGTTTGATCTCCCGTGGCTCTGTCCCACGGTGGCTTCCCCAGCCCCCTCCCAGAGAGGGGACACAGGCAATTCCAAACCTTCCCTGCTGCCAAGATCCAGCCGCTTGAGCCCCCCTTTTCTAGCACTGCATGTCTGGGTACAGAGGGATGTATCTCAATCCCAAGCCCAGTGCTAAACAAGTTGCAGTCAGCTCCAAAAACAGTTGCCAAGTGGGAAACAGGATTAATTTTTTCCTGGTTATTGTCTGGCTGCGAGTTCACGACCCCACCATAAGCCCACAAAATACCGCTCATGTGTTGCTTGTTATTTTTGCTTCACTGGGATTTGCTGAGCCATAATCAAAATATTTCCTAGTCCCACGTTCTCTGGTCTCTGAGGGGATGGTTAGTACCACTTACAGATAACAGTGTTCTCACCCCTGGCTGCTGTATGTCAGCCCCATTTTATGGGTAAACTGAGGCACCAAATGACTGGAGCAACATTCTCCCTTCCTCCCAGTTCATCAATTTTGGGTGCATGAAGTAAAGCACCTAGAATTCTAGCTGGTGGCACTAGGGGTAACACCAGCTCCATGAGCACATTCAGAAATTAAAAACCCAAATGCTTGAAGCTCTAGGGCAAAGGGACTCACTGAAAACAAAATCTGAAGTAGCTGAGCTGGTGAAGAACGACACAAAGCCTCAGTCCCACATCTGTGCCTGTGGGAAAAGGAAAATATTGAGCTTCTTGCTACATTTGAAGGAAATACTTGGCTTGTGCATGGGGCTTTCCACTTTCAGAGGTGCTCAGGAGCCTTCCCTCTCACGCTCTGGGATATACTGGGCTAAGATTCTATCCTCACACTATGCCCAGTTTGCAGGCAGAGGGATGGAGATGTCTCTGCTCCTGTGGGGAGCACAGCTGGGTGCTGGGGGTCCTGCGGAGCTGCACGGGCTGTGAGAGATCCCTGCAGAAGTATTTAAGCTGTTCCAAGGCATGTTAAGGAGATGCCGTTACAAAGCAGTGCTCTGCAGAATAGATTTGGGCTCAGATGTGATGGTGAGAAGCAGGGGGAATGCGAGCACAGATGTGGAGCCCCTGCTGCTCCCCACTGGGGGAGTAGATGAGGAGCTGCTGGGGGTGGGTGAGCAGGGGATATAAGTGGCCCCGTGGCATGTTTTGGAGTGGTTCAGCCTGGGAGAAGTTCCCGGAAAGCAGCAGGACCCGAGTGAGCCTCGACACAGTTGGGCTTGTCTCTGCAGGACTGGGGAAGGCGTGGGACAGCTGCGGAAGCCCCTGGTCACCTCTGGAGACAGCAATGGTCGCCATGAAAGCCTGGATCCTCCTCCTCCTCCTCTTGGGAGCCACATCCGTTTTAGGTGAAGGTTAAATGTTTCCATTCTGGTCACTGTGCTGTCCCCTGCCCACGCCAGTGCAGGCATGTCTGTTGGCAGCCACTGAGCCAGCAGACACAGCCTGACATCGATGCTGGGTGCTGGTCTGGGTCACTGTGGCGTTAGCCCAGCCAGACAACTTCCACAAGGACTGGCTCCCATCCAGCCCCCAGAGTTCAAGCAAAGCCTGTCTGCGAGTCAGCAAGCCTCTGTATGACCAGAGATGAGCTCTCCAGCCCACTGGTCATGCTGAGACCATCCCTGCCTGCTGCCCCTGAGACCCCATCGAATCCAGTCTGTACCCACAGGAGCTGGGCACAGGGGAGAGCTGGTGCTGGGGCTCAGCTCCCCAGTTTATATGGGACTGGTCCCCAGGAACCAGCCATGGCCATCAGCTCCCCTCAGGCACGCAGGTAGCCAGCAAGTGCAGAAATCCGTTCTTGTCCCATAGGGCAATGAACCTTGGGTTCATTTCTCCTTGCACATGGAGAGGCAGGAGATATTTTATCTCTCCAGCTATAAAAAGATGAATCAATCCCAGCTGCTCCAACAGGAAGTACGAAAAACTTCTTCAGTGATAAGGGAAATAGAAAATTTGTATCATACCTGAGCTGCAGTGATGCTGTGGGACATCTCTGTTATGTCCGTCTCTTGGCATCTCCTGCACTGCATCCTACAGGAGCTCTAACCAGCCACAGTCCAACGGGAAAGCTGTAATATTGAACCTAAGGATGCCCAATTCCTTGAATCTATTTTATTCTTTCATTTATTGACCCTTAGGACAAAGGATTCTGAAACCAGCCCTCAGCAGGGTCCAGATAGGACCGAAAACCTTCAGCCCGCTGGTAATGCTCAGCATGGAGAGTAAGTTAATTCCCACCTTGGGTGGATTTTCCTTGCTGGACAATTTTTCCAACAATTTACAACTAACCAGTATTATTTGAGTAGAAGAGGACATTTAGGGTTAGAATCACTCTGTGATTCTATGATTTAGGAAATGGAATAAATGTTAATCATCCATGACCCCCTGTAGGGTTTTGGCTATCGCTGACACATGCTGTTGGCTCCTCTCTCCTGGAAAAGGGAAGGTCAACGTGTGACCACAGCCCCAGCTCCTGCGGGAGGCATGCGCGGGCCGGGAGGGTGAGAAGATCCCAGGAATGGGCCAGCACATGCTCTGACTGCCTTTACCCTGCCCAGACTGTCCCCACACCCTGGGCGGTTTTGTGACACCATTCCTTTAGAATCAAAGCCTGTGGAGAATAATTAACCTGCAGAGCCCACTCTGCTCATTAATCCCCAGGAGATGCCCCAGCCTCTCATCTTTACTGCCTATGGCTCAGGATTTAAATTCTAGCAGGCACTGAAAGGGCTGGCCATGCTGAAGGATTTGGGGATTTTCCCAGCCATTTGCCCAGCTCCCAGCAGCTCTCTTAGCCACTGGGAAGAATCAAAGCACCAAAACCACGGACACTGAGAGTTCCCCTCCACTTGCTGAGAGGTATTTTTAGGAAAACTAACCAGTAAAATAATTTTCCCCTCAAAGTGCATGGCACAAGGCAGTGATGCTGGGGCTGGCTCCCTGGCTGGCAAACCCTGCCTGAATCACCCCTCTGCCCACAGGTACAAGGAGCAGCTCTCGCCAGGGAGACCCGACCTTCACCTACATCAGACGCAGTATGTTCCTGCCAGCCGGTGCCACGGGGTAGCCCTGTCCCTCCGCATGTCCCCACCAATGCTCAACCCCTCAGCTTCTCCCTCATCCTCTACTTTCTGCTTTTTCTGCTGTCAAAGCACTACCCAGAGCCATATAATGCCATTTTCCTCCACAGGATTCCCCTCCTCATTTCCTATCATCACCAGCCCTGCAGATTAAAGCAGCTGATCCCAAACAAACTTAGGATCTTGCTGAGATCCCGGTTTAATCTGTTGCACATTAAATTTTTGCTTGGGGCAAGCACAAATACGCATTTCTCCACAGGATGTGACCACCCCAAGCCCACCTCCTCCTGCATGGATGCACAACTTGGGATGCTGAACCAGAGATGCCGATGTGCCAACAGATTAAAACCTTGCCCATCTAAGCCAAGTGCTCACTCCAAGCCAGACATGACGTTTCCATATCTGCTCTCATTTAAAGGGTCTTTTCCACCCACTTGCTTTTATAAGCCAGGATCATTTTCAACCATCCATTCACAATTTGAACAGTCCAGCTCTGTGTCTGTCTGCCTTTCTAGGAAACAAATCAACCTGCTCTATTACAAATTGGGTGGAAGAATAGGTATGGGAGATAACATAGCACACATCTCCAAGAAACTTCATTTTCAGAAACTTTAGTCACTAGCACATCCTCATAAACATTATTAGAACACTGTCATTTTAAAAAAAGCCCAAACCACAGACTCGGAGTGGATCTCATCCATTCAAAGTAGCTTAAATTAATAACATCTAGTAGCCCAGTTAAAGAAATTCCTTTAAAAATCTAACCTCATATTAAACTCTCAATGTGTTTTGCAAATTTTCTCTGTTTTACCGATCAGCTGGCTCCCGACATGCTCAGTCTGCTCGGTAGCATCTTAAGCTTCTGGTTTGCACACAGTAAAAGTGGTGCTCACAACAGGACACACGCTGCCCCTATAGAAAACATATGTTGAAATTTGGTTAAAGATATTCAACATGATCATACCAACAATTTTACCATTTTATAACTATTTAACCACTCTACCTTTTTTTTTACTATTTAACCACATTTGAAACAGACAAGTGTTGCCCCTCAAACAACATTTAAATGAGAATATGTGTTTGATTTCCTTAAGCCAAAGTTATTCTACACTAAGCATAAGCTGCCTGCACTTTGCTCCTCTTGGGTTTATCTTAATCATCCTGAATTTGGTAGCCTGCAGGGAATTAAGTCAGAAGCCTTCAGATGCTTTCTCATGCTTTAATTCCCAGCTCCCTGAACATGCTTTGAGTTTGTTTAATCCATGTGGTGCATAATATCCAAACGTATAGTCTGAGTTCTAGAGAAGCTGCTAAAACCCAACTGCCCATTTTTGGGCAGCTGTATGTGTAATGTGCGCCTCAGTAACACACCACTGATGTTATTCAAGGTCCACTGGTGCAAGATTCAAAAAGGTTTTTGTCTCCATGGTCGAAATGGAGCGAGTGCTCAGCAAAGTGTGGCCAAACCGGGGTGCAGAAGCGTACCAGATCCTGCCTAGCTGAGCACCTCTGGGGCGTGCACTGTAATGAAGCAACTGAGGAAGGGCGGCTCTGCATCGGACATGTTTGCTCAGGTGCTCCTATAACCTCACTTACGGGCAGGGGAGGATGTCCTGGTCTCACCATTGCACAGGTGTTTTACTCCCTTTGCTGTCATTTTACCATCTTTCTCTCCTTTACCAGAATTTAGTGATTCCCAAGCAGGGCTGGAGAGTACAAAGAGCAGAGCAGGAGGAGTTTATAGCCAAACAGAAAGATAACAGGGACTCACAATATCTTGGGCATATAGAACAAATCTCATTAATCTTGTTATAACGGCAGCTCTCAAGGTGGAGTCTGTGACTGCAGACAGCTGCCTCCGTGCAACCTCCAGGAAAGAGATGATTTGGGAATATCAAATTGCCATAGTCTCTGCTGAAGGGGCTTGTAATTAATTATATTATTCTTACAATCCCCTTTTAACCAAGTAATTCTGAAAACATTCTGAAAACATGTTTTGTGCAGAAAAATTGTTTCAGGTTTTCCCTGATTTCTTACATTTATTTTCATCTTTGAAAAATCAGGTAGCCGCTGTACAGGGATGCTCTGTGATTGTAAAAGGAATGACCTGAGTCTTGGGAAAAGACAGATTATTATTTAGGATTAATCACTATAGGTAAATGAGTACAGAGTAATATTTGGGAGACCAATTGTTAAACCCATCAGGTAATGCTCACTTGGCAATTACCCCACATCCTGCTCAAGCCAGGATACTACTGAATAAGGGGAGACAGCTTTTGGGAAAGACCAAAATCACAACTTCTGGGCATGCACTGGTAACAGAAACCTAGAAAGTTTATGACATTGAATTTGTAATTTTGCCAGGGTTGAGCTAAGAGCTCACATGCTGATCTGGATTCAAATTTCCCTGAAATTCAGCCCTTTGGGGAAGATAAATAGCAGTTCCTAGCTGTAATTATATCCACGTGGCTGCTTTCTACTAATTGTCAGGTTCAAAATGACATCGTCCCTGCCTTTCTGATGCACAGCTGTGGATAATCAGGAAAAATATGTTTTGGATACAATTCGCTCCTTATGCAGTATTTGCCTTATTGCATCTAAATTAAAAGCAGACACAAGAACGTACTGTGAGTGTTGTGGGGACTTGGGGCTGGTTTTTGATGTGTCTGCTTCTCCTCCAGCCTGCAACATCACCTGCCCTATGGGCCGTGTCAATGCCGACTGTGACACCTGCATGTGTGAGGATGCCACCCTGCACGGGAAGGTGTCTCTCGAGGATGGGTCACCCGCTGCCGATGCCAGGGTCTACCTGCAAGCCAAGAAACTCAAGCTGTTGACAATGGCCGATAACAGAGGCATGTTTAGGATCCCTGGAGTCTGTCCTGATGGGAAAAACACCCTTAAAATAAAGAAAGCCAAATATGCAACAGCGACTGTCACCGTGCCTGAAAGCGACCGGAGAAACCTGGCAATCCAAGTGCAACTGCACCGATCAGGTAGCCCCAAAGAGGGGGGATGCAGGAAGCTATATGCAGGCATCAGAAATAAACTGTGGTTTTATGGGAGGAAGAGTAATGAGATGGCCTTTTCCTTCTCCTGCAGGCAAACCCTATGTTTTCAGGAGCCCTGAGGACAAAGCCAGGAGAGTGGGACAGAGTGTGTCATTCTGCTGTGATGCCCGAGGGAACCCAGCCCCCGACCGCTACCTCTGGTAAGGAGCTTGATTTCAACCTGCCAAAAGTCGTAGTTGTCCCATGGATGCCAGTTTTATCTCCTAAACATCTCCATAAATGGGGGGTTTAGCTATAAAACAGTTAAATACTCTGAGAACTGATGGCTGCAAGTGATGGCTTCCTCACAATGGCACAGCAATGTCATCTGCTGAGGGATTCATTGGAAAAACACACAAAGAGTTTAAAAACCTCATCAGACACAACTGGCAGCTCTGCCTGCCTGCCAGCTGTCCAGCAGCCACATCTCAGTACTGCCAGCAGTAGGGGAAAATTTTTTAGGTGATGCCACCTAGCCAAACAAAAAACAGGGAAACTGAGGCAGGAAATCTGGCAAAATCCACATAATAGGATGCAGGATTAAGCCATCGCTGTGCTCCAGCCAGACTGTCAGCCTTTGTCTCCTTAACTGTTCCTGGCAGGTACCACAATGGCTCACTACTGGATCCCTCCTTGTACAAATATAAAAACAACCTGATTCTGAAGAACCTGAACAGTGGACAGTCAGGAGAGTATTTCTGCAAGGCCAGCAGTGCTGGGGGGTCGGCAAAGTCCCAGGTTGCCAAGCTGGCTGTCATAGGTAAGAGAGTTATGTGCCTGATGCTCTCCAAGCAGCTGGGGAGCTGTTGGTGTGCAAGAACCAGAAACTGAGATACATCTGGTAAAGAAAAGCCACAGGAAAAATACTTGAGGTTTATAACATTCATCTGTTTGCAGATAAGCTTGAATGAGCTGGTTATGAACCAGACGCTCCTTACAAACCAAAGCTCTGGATTACAGGTGACCTACCAAGCTCAACCTGCTGCTGTCAGATTTCTCACTGTACTTGCTGCTTGACATGGGAATATTTCTGGTTGTTTTTAAAACCCTGGGACACATTTTAGTCTTGCCATAGTCAAAAAGCCAGGCAGCAGCAGAGTATCTAGCTGGAGGTGGGTTGGATGACTATAGTGGATAAGCAGGAGCTGGGATGCTCCTGCAAACAGCTCTTAATCAGGGTCCTAAAGCTAAAGCTGAGCTGCTTCCTTCACTGAAATGAGTTAACCAGCTAACAAAAATCCTGCACAAACCTCATTGTTTTTAGGAGCAATGTTTAGCTCTGAGGTTTCAGACAACACAGTGATGACTGTACAATTATTTCATGCTGCTCATTAAGAAATCCTATTCAACAGGAAGACAAGAGGCAGCCTGTGACCCCCAACCCCAAAGCCACCTCATCCGACTTCCTCATGATTGCTTCCAAAAAACAACAAACTCCTTCTACTATGATGTGGGCAAGTGCCCAGCAAAGACCTGTGTGGGGAAGCTGGATAAGGGACTTCGGTGTAAGGACAATGTCTCCTACTGCTGCGGGGTATCCAAGATGGAAACCAGGGACATCTCCTGTGATGGCTACACACTCCCCACTAAAGTCATTATCGAATGTGGGTGCAAAATATGCACCGAGACCAAAATAATGGTTCGAGGCAGAGCCACAGCAGCTGATAATGGTGAGCCACTGAGGTTTGGCCACATTTACATGGGGAACAAGAGAGTGAGTATGACTGGCTACAAGGGAACCTTCTCCATCCACATTCCAGCAGATACGGAGAGACTGGTTCTAACTTTCGTGGATCGACTGCAGAAGTTTGTGAACACAACGAAAGTTCTGCCCTTCAAAGAAAATGGAGGTGCTGTATTTCATGAAATCAAGCTACTAAGAAAGAAAGCCCCTGTTACACTGGAATCCACCGAAACAAATGTGATTTCTTTGGGGGAAATGGAAGAAGATGATCCAATTGCTGAATTAGAAATTCCTCCCAATGCATTTTATAGGAAAAATGGAGAGGTCTACAGTGGCAAAGTGAAAGCCAGCGTGACATTTCTGGACCCGAGAAACATCACCACAGCCCCTGTGACACAAAGTGATCTGAACTTTGTAGATGAGGAAGGAGATGTATTTCCGCTCCGCACATATGGCATGTTTTCTGTGGACTTCACGGACGAACAGGGTACAGAGTCCCTCAATGCAGAAGAGGTGAAGGTTCATTTGGATGCTGCTCAGGTCAAGATGCCAGAGCACCTGCAAGAGATGAAGCTTTGGTCCCTGAACCCAGAGACAGGCTTATGGGAGGAAGAAGGGGACTTCAACATTGAAAAAAGCACACGGCGCAAACGGGAGGAGAGAACTTTTTTGGTTGGGAACATGGAGATCAAAGAGAGGCGTCTCTTTAACCTGGATGTCCCTGAGAGCAGACGGTGCTATGTCAAAGTCCGAGCCTACAGAAGCGAGAGATTTCTGCAAAGCGAGCAGATCCAAGGGGTTGTAATTTCTATTATAAACACGGAGCCAGAACCAGGGTTCTCCTCCAACCCCAGAGCATGGGGCCGTTTCGACAGCGTAGTCACTGGTCCTAATGGTGCCTGTGTGCCCGCTTTCTGTGACGAGCAACATCCCGAGGCCTACGGAGCTTATATCTTGGCGAGCATGGGGGGTGAAGAGCTCGAAGCTGTGCCCTCTGCTCCCAAACTCAACCCTGCTGCTATTGGGGTCCCACAGCCATACCTCAACAAGCTCAACTACAGGAGGACAGACCACGAGGACTCCAACATTAAGAAAACAGCATTCAGCATTAATGTGGCCAAGCCAAGCCCTAATTCCCCAGAAGAGAACAACGGCCCTATTTATGCCTACGAAAACCTCAGTGAATGCGAGGAAGCTCCACACAGTGCTGCTCACTTCAGGTTTTACAGGATAGAAGGAGACCGGTATGACTACAACACTGTTCCCTTCAGTGAAGATGACCTCATGAGCTGGACCGATGACTACCTGGCATGGTGGCCCAAACCCATGGAATTTAGGGCCTGCTACATTAAAGTAAAAATAAATGGGCCCCAGGAGGTGAATGTAAGATCTCGTAACATGGGTGGGACGCACCCACGCACCATTGGCAAACTCTATGGCATCAGGGATGTCCGCAGCATCCGTGACCCCCAGCAGCGGGACGTGTCGGCAGCCTGCCTGGAGTTCAAGTGCAGCGGAATGCTCTTCGACCAGGACCGTGTGGACCGTACACTTGTCAAAGTGGTCCCACAAGGCAACTGCCGTCGAGTGAGTGTCAACAGCATGCTCCATGAGTACCTGGTGAACCACCTCCCCATGGCTACCAACAATGACACCAGCGAGTACACAATGCTGGCACCTCTTGACCCACTGGGACACAACTACGGCATCTACACAGTCACTGACCAAGACCCAAGGATCGCCAAGGAAATTGCCCTGGGCAGGTGTTTCGACGGCACATCTGATGGCACCTCCAGAACCATGAAGAGCGACGTCGGTGTTGGGTTGACTTTCACATGTTCGGAAAGGAGCGCAACAGAGCAAAGCATCTTCCAGTCTCAGAGGAACTTGGGCCAGCAATCTCCAAGGAACTCAGGCCAGCAGTCCATCCTGGTTCTGCCAGGGCAGAGCCCCGTGTACCAGAGGCCACCAGCAAGCCGCCGAAACAACCAAGCCAGGATCCCGATGAGAGGTCAACGTCCCACCTACTAGAACTGTATAGGAGCATTGGTAAAGTCACTCACACTCAATTAAATATACTTTGAAAGCAACATCAACCTGCTAAATAACCTAATTGAAAGCTGGTAGGTGTCATTATTTATGAGACATAATTAAGGTGCCATTTTTTTTTCCCCACCAGAAAGGAAAGATATAAGGCGAGAAGTGGGGGCCAGCAGTAGTGAGTTTGTGTCTTATTAAATGCATCCATAAAAATCTTTTTTCTGCCTGACATTAAACAGCTTCATGTGATAGCCTAAAGGGAAGACTAAACACATGATTCAATTAAGTCATGAACATAAAACATTTTTCTGTTCTGCATCTGCAGACTTTGCCAGCCCAAGTACCTGTACAGTAGTTGGTAACATGAAAAGGAATAAACTGATTTCCTCATACTGAATTCAACTGCAAGGTTTCATACTTGAAATGTAAGTATTTTATTTATTTCTAGCTTGTTTTAGAATGATTGTATTCAAGCTAAACTACTGGCAGCTGCATTTCTAAGAACTCACAGGCTCAATAGCACACAGAAGCCATGTGGATTTGCAGACTCCACGTGGACATAGCTAGAGTTTTCTCTTGCTTCTTGCATTATTTGACAAGAAAATCTGTGCTCTATGATAGGGTAGGCTAATAAAAAAAGTAATTTTGTAACTTCGACAACGTGTGTCACTTCTGTGTTTGAAATGCCCGAGTAAATAAACCACATGTAGAGCTGAGTAAAGAATAACCTGCAGGATTTCACCTTTCTGTTCACAAACAGATCACAGTTTTATCAGTGTGAAACTGATCCTGGATATGGGTGAGGGGTTTCATGGGTGCCTGGTTCTCCTGCAGGTGCAGAGTTTGGCCATGGCATGCTGCAGTCAGGGAATCTCTCCCCAGCTTGTGGAGAGTCAGCAACGGTGGTGGGAGAATCAGAGCAGCAGGTCTGGGCAGGGATGAATTAAGGAGTGGCACAAGATGGAGGTAACAAAGAGGGCTGGGAATGCGTGTTTTAAGGATGATAGGAAACCAGGCAATGTAGAGCGATGCTGGGTGGAGATAGGGACAGGCTTCCCTCCACACTCAGAAGCAGGGAGCAGAAGGATCTGGCAAGAAGCTGCTCTTAGCTGAAGGTACAGCTGGTCACAGAAGGGGTCAGTGATCCCTCTCCAAGTGACCTATTAAATTGTTCCTTCAAGCCCCCACCCTTTCTAGACTGAAATTAAGGACCTCATAGCACAGAAGACGTGTTTACAGGCAAACACTGGCAATAAATTTTTGGGATGCAGACAAGCCAGCAAGTCTCTGACACAAAGTTCCCACAAAGAGAGAGAAAGGTGGATGCAAACTGGAATTCAAAACACGTGCTCCAGCATGGATTTCCCTCTCCTGCCCCATCCCCTCCTATGGATATGAAGCCAGTTCTAGGCCTATGCTGCCATACCTACAGCCCATCAAGGGCATAGGGAATCTTTCAATAGCATTTAGCAAGCTTCAGAACCAGTTCTCAGGTCTGATATATGGCAGTCTGAATTATGCTTTAAGAGATAAAAAAGAGCCCTTAATAATCCACTTTTTAATGCAAATTGACAGTTATCAAAGAAAAGCAGAAAAGGAAGAGCTGTGGAATACTCTGGCACATCCACTTCATACCAATGAATTTAGACTCTGTGTTTTCTTTTGTGTCTAGTCTGCTGCAAGGGCTTGGCAGAAGCTGGAGCCAAGGCAGCCAGTGGGGAGCACTAGCCTTGGACCTCTTGGCTTGTGCAGAGAAATGTCTCTTCCCTCTGCTCCCCTCCTCCTCTGCAGACAGAGAGCCAAACCCCCAACTTAGTTTCATCACTTTGAGAGTGAAGTAACACAAATGACTTCTACAGACTAACCCAGGAGATAAATGGATGAAAGCAGGCTCAGGATCCTATCCCTGTGCTGCATGTGGGCTTGCCAGTAAAACACAGCAGAGTACAGGGCTCTTCCTTCTGGGGAGAAATGTGTGTTTAATAGCACTGAAATGGTCACGGCCCTACAGCCTGGAACAGCCAGAAGCTCTCCAAGTTTCCCCAAACTGTCCCCCTCTGCAGCTTAGTGCTGAGTTGGAGGAACAAACTAATCTGTGCACTGACTGAGTCCCTGAGCTCTCCCAGGAGGCTGCTGGCAGAGTGTGCTGGATACAGAGCAAGACAAGAGGTTTCAAACACGGGTGTTTAAGCACTACCAACAGAAAACAACCTTGACATAACAACCACTCACTGCTAACACTTCACCACTACTGATGAGCCACCATCCCAATACATTAAGAAAAGTTTATATAGGAGCAAAGCTACAGCAGGTCCTGGCATCTGCTACTCAAAACAAATTTTACGCTACAGCTCAATGTCAGTTCTGACTCCTCCAGTTCTGTTTACGGTCAGTGTATGACAGTGTCCTTTCTGCAAGCTGAAACCTAACTCACACTCCCACATATCAAGAGAGCATCAGCTGGAGGAATGCGGGAAGGCTGGGACTCAGCTCCTCCCTCAGCCTCAGCCTTTGGACCACCAACCTTGAGAACAGGCTGAAGGAGGAGACACGGCTCCTAAACGTCAGCAGGTTTGTGACTAATGGCAAAGCATCTCCCATTAAGGTCACTCAGTTTCCAATCCTCAGATAAATCCACTGACCTATCCCTCCTGTTTTTAAGGGAAACTACTGTTTCCCAGAAGCTATCAGGATGTTAACAGATAGGATAAACAAAAGGAGAGATATTCTTGTCTAGCCTCAACCAGCAAATTATTGGGGGATTTTGCAAACAACTTTATAAAAAGGCTCAAGTACTCCTCTGATTAGTCACTTATACTTTTTGTTTATTTGTAATGTTCAGAAAACCAGAATAAAGAGGTTTCCTAGGAAGCAGGGGAAATAGTAAGGTTGCGGAACATGAAACAGATGCATCTAATTGTGAGTCACCAGCATCTTAGGAAATATAACTCCCTCTATTAACATTTATTTGAAACCCATGATGAAATCATCCCTATCCAACACCAGAGCCCTTCTGGTGCCCAAACATTTTGCAGTTCTGCCAGTAATTTGGTCCCAGTGATGTTAAATTGAGCTATACTGGACACTGGGTCTGTGAATGCCTCTGTTGCTTTCCCTCTCTCCTCTGAGAGGAGAACAGCTGTTTTATTTTGCTAAGATCCCTTTCCAATGGCCAGGATAGCTGTACTCAACCTCAACAGTGGTACTGGGGATCAAATCACCATGTCTGTGTTCCAGAGTCAACCCTGACATGCTATTCCACACCTCATCAGTGAATGCCCCATTTTTGGTTTGTCTGTTCTGCAAAAATAATCAGATTTTCATTACTTACTGAGTTAAATCCCTGCAGAGCCAGGTGAAAGCAAAGTTTCCAAAGAGACATCTTGGCTAACAGCTGCCTGGGGAACACCAATTCCCTTTAAAACTTCTCTACCATGCCAAAAATAGCATGCGCAAGACCTTCTCCATAAAAAAAAAAATTAATCTTACCTTCTTTTGCTCCGTAAAATGACTGGGATAAAGTTGTGCATATACAAAGCTAAGACATTAACTGTTAAACAACACAGAACTGTCTAATCTTTTATAACCTCTCTCACAGAAAGCAAGAGAAGCCTTAAAGCAAACTCTGCACAGATCAAAAGATTAAGTTACAAGTACATGGGATCCTGGCTGCAATATGGTTTAGACATTATTCACTATTAAACAACTAACTGAAGACGTTCTGTACCAGATTTTCACCATCTTCGGTCCAGCTGTCCTTGGTTTTCACCCTAAAGGGATGCAGCGAGCTCCATCTACAGGGATTCTGGGCACATGCCACCTCCAACTTCCCAAAAACACAGGGAAACTCTTCCTGTTGCTTTATGCTTTAGTGAGAAACAGATAATTATTGTCTGCCACCAATACGTCTCACACTGGGCACGACCTAAAACTGAGGATGAAAGATACACAGAGGAGTTAAAAGAATTTTCCTCAAGTCACTGCTAGGAAGAAACTGTTGATTTAATAGTTTGGTTATCTAAAAGCTTTCAACCTGGACTCTTGTCTGAACTTTTGGCACTGTATTCTTTCTGTGGGAGTCACACCTCACTGTTCATTTTCCTCAGGTTATAATGAACCAGAACTCATTTTCCAGTGCCTAGGGATCTGAAACATCTGAAAAGTTGAGTCCCAGTTAACCAAAACACTTCTCCTAAGTCCAAAATTCTTTATCATTAGTGCTTAAAATTATCTCTAGATTGCGGTGGTGGGGTTTTGCCATATAGCAATGTATCAAGCCCCACAAAACTGCCCAAACCACCCACCATCCCCCCAAACACACAAAAAGCTCACCCTTCTATTGGCATAAAGCAGTAACTAACCTTTATAGACTGATCTGAACAGAGTAAAAGCAAAATCACTCCACAACTTTCACTTGCAAAGAGTATCAGGGAGCAAAACACAAAAATACATCATTTTCTTGGAAACAAACTTGCCAGATTTAGAATTTCTGCAGCACAAATTGCACTGAGTCTGCGGTCAGGAACAACAGGAATTCTCCACAGGAGCCTGACTTCCACCTTGCTGTTGTTTCCAGTTTTTGACTCTGATTCATAGGCTTGGATTTCTTGGAGGACCATGTGTTTTGGAAAACCTGTCAGAGATAATTAATTGATGGACCAATGGCAATAGAAGAAAAATACTGCAGCAGCTGTTTTAACAGATGCTTCTTCACAAACATTTTAATCCTTACGATATGACACATTTTTCTAGATTTTTTGTTTTTACTTCAGCAGAACTCAGGAAAAGCAGGAAAAAGTTAGCAAATATTAGAACAGCTCCTAAGATATGGTCGTCTTTTCTCTGCTGTTATACTCAGTGCTATGTTACTACTTACAAGACAAAAAAGTGTAAGAATCACAAGTTTTGGGGTTCTTGACATGAAATACTTCTTGTATATGCCATTAAACAAAGACAGATTGAGGAAAATCTTGGGTAACAACTCCTCATCAGGTAAAAATCTCTTCTGTCAGAAAGTAAAATAGTAGAACATAAATTTTCTGGATTGAGGGCACAAAAATTTTAAACAGGACGTATCCCAGGATATGAAAACAGAACAGGGAAGGAAGAAAATCATCACGGACAGGAAAAGATTCTCTAATGTTCCCAGCTAAATTATTCACCTCAATGCAGGGGTACAAAAAGAATTTTATGATCCACAATACCACCAAACTAGATAGTCTAAGTCTCAGTGAGCATTAGAAAAGCACTGGATTTTAGTCTTTCCAGATCAAAATAATTGTCCAAAACTTATGCCTGAAGAAAATTATACCAAAAGTCCTCAATACACCCCTGAAAACGTTGTATAAAAATAAATTTATTTCGTAACAGTGGAAACAGGGATTTATTCCATATCTACAGCACTCATGGAGATTCTCTTCCCTGATGGAGAAAGAGAAGTATCTTCAGGAACCCACAATGAAAACATGCAGATGACAGTAAGATCAAACACTATAGGAAGAAATCCCTTAATTAAGTTGAATGTTATAGGTGGGCTTTGAAATATTTTATATTACCATTAACTTACAGACATTAAAAAATACATTTACTGCTTTATATCCTGTGCCAATATTCCCCTCTCTTTCAGAGTCTTTTTTGCCATGCTAAGTTTGAGTGTTTGAAATCTGCATTCCTCATGAACGATTCTTCGATTCTGCTGGAACCAAGAGTGCATATATCCGTTGTAGAAGTCAACTGCTGTAAGCTTCTTCTTTAAAACGACTGTTTTGATTCCAACCCAGCCTTCCTAAAAATAAAAACAAACAAAAAAAGGCAGTAAGCTTCTTCCATGTTTAAAGTTATCTTTAGCTCCCATAGGCTGGCTTACAGAATTCATTTTATTCAATGTTATCAGGTCTGTAAGTCGAATTCCTGCTTGCAGGTGTGGAAAGCCTGTTAGAGGAAATTAAAAGTTCACAGTATTAAATAAAAAAATCTGTTGCTGATCTAAACTAGTACAGAGACTAACAACAGACAATTAAGACAAAAGTTATGCACCACGCAAATACTAAAAACCTCATCTTTAGGGCAGTGAATATAAAACAAATGGGAAAAGCCTACCTTGCAGCGAGCTATTAGTGTTTGGGAAACTTTATGAAACAGCACTGAACCAGGAACAACTCCACAGTCATTTAGTATTTGATCTAAAAGCAAAGAAAGATCATCCTGCATTTTTATGCCAACAAGTACAGAAAAGGTTTGAACCTCTTCTGTTCTTTTGAAGCATGATAACCATCTTGAGTCACTATTTTGCTAAAAAATACGTTATTGTATTCTGTGTTTTATTATAACCAAATGAGCAGAAACAATCAGAACAGTCATTCTTTGGCACTGCTCCATATCTGATCCATGAACTCACTAAGCCCTGATCAGTCACACCCCTTGGCCCACATGGCGCTAAGATTCCTAAAGAAAATGGTTTAAAATTTTAATAATTTAAGAGTAAATACCATAAAAAACAGGGATATTATCCACTTCCACAAAATCCAGAAGTTTAATGGTAGTACCCTTCCAGAGTGTCTGCAAAGGAAACTGGAAACAGATGACACATTGAGAATATTTTCACATTTCCAGGCAACTGTCTGATTTTCTCCTTATGCAAAATACCTCTGATAATAACACTAACAGAAAATTTAGCTGTATGTCTAGATAGATTTTCCTTATCATATCTTGTTTTCCTTGTTCTTCTTCAAACCATTAGCATATGCAGAAGTGAGTTAAGCAATTAGCTACAACAGCTCTTCACTGTGGTTGTTTGCACTGTTTACTGTCATGCAGAGATGTCACTGTAGCATTCCAAACCTTCTCAAACACGAGGGAAAATCTGAGTTAAGGAAACAACATAAAATTTTTGAGCTGATTTCACACATAGGATCAAGTCCATGAAAATTCTCCTCCACGTTAATTCCACCTCTAATGATAAACTACCAGGATTTTAAAACACATGCTAGGTTACAGGGGCTAAAACAACTAAAATTGAGGTTTAGTGATTAGTTAAAGTATCTACGCCAAACTCAGCCATGCTATAGGACAGAAAAAAGTTCAAAAAAATCCACTGTCTCACCATACTCCCTATTGCACGATGCAGTTGAATTATTTGTGCAGCTGTTTGCTCTTCCCATTTTATACAACTCTTCGCTATAGAGATTTTAGGAGCTAGGGGGAAAAGAGAAATTAGAAGACTTCTTATTTTGTTTTGCATCTTAGCAAACAGCTGTACTACTTTATCCTATTTTAAACCTCAGTTTTTCCTGACCAATAGTGGGTCCACAATCCAGCTAAGGTACCTCAAACAACAACTGGAGAAAAGATTTTGTAAACCCTCAATTTGGATTATTTATATTTTATTCTCAGTTGCTCTCTTATTTATCCATTGCACTGCAAATTTGTAACATGTTTACAAGCATGGCTGTAATCCTTCTGTCTGCATGACAACCATGAAGAATAACAAACTCAGATTTTGTGACATCAATAGTGATTTTGATATTGTACAAGTAACTGGAAAAAAAAATTAAGTCTGAAGAATTCTGAAGCATTTTCCTCCTGTATGATTCTTTTAAGCCAGTGAAGGCAGTGAAAAGAGCATATTAGAAATTAATCTAAAGAAATACAACCCAGCATGGCAGGAAACTTAAGTTTTCCAGCTGATAAAGGAAAAAATGAACAAGTCACATTAAAAACAATGTGTACCTACCAAATGTTACTCCTTCTTTTGGCTGCTCTTTTTTATTTCTTAAACTTTCAGGCAAGTTCTTCAAAACTGCTAACAGCTGCAAAATTAAATTTTGTACAGAGTATTAGCCAAGCTAAGTTTAAGCAATAATAAGCAAAGTAAAACTTAATTTTTCAACAGTGAAACTGTCCGGTGAGCTTTTAGAAAATTGGCTCAGTATATTCAGAAGATGTGTATCATACACACACACACAGAGTAAAGACATCCTTCCCACTGAATCACAATTAAAAAACACAAGTGATTTTTTTATGGATGATCTCTTCTCTGATATTAATCCCAGAACAGGACTAAAGCTGACTATTAAAATAAAAAAGCAGATATTCATTTAAAAGAAAGAACCTGCACTATTTCCATAGACAGCATTTGGGTTCTTCACTGAATAGAAACAGAACAGCAACACACAGGACTGAGGCTGACGGCTGATCATAGACCACTGAGCTCTCCTCTCAGCAAGGCAAAGTGCTAACAAACACCAAGCTTCACATCATTCTCCTCTTAAACTTGAAGCCAGCTCAGAACAAGATTAGTAAGAATTCTGTTTGCACATGTTAAAAGCAAAGTACCAGTCAGAAGTGACACAGCTGGCAGGACTTTACCATGTTTGCACCCATCTTTGCCAACATCCCTTCCAGCTCCTGTGCCGTACAGCGGGGAGGAACAGCAACCTCTTCTTGCTTAATAATTGGACCTACATCAAACCTGCAAGGCAGAAAACATACAACCATACTAGAGAAGCTGAAGCTCAGTTAGCAGTTCAAAAGTCTGTATTCGATATGTTAGCTCAGTTACTAACTACCCTTTTTTATTTTCTCTTAAACTATTTTTCAGATGTCATTTCACATTATCAAATGTTTGGTTCACAAGACAACACAAGGAAGAAAATATCGGATCTGTCTTGGCAGCAAGATTCTCCTCAGCAAGCTGAGCCTGATATGAACATACAATTTACAGTTCAGAACATGAGATCTCAGAAGAAACAATCTGAAATACTCAGAGGAAATTTGTTTCACACTTTCCTGAGATCTATTATTAGACAAGCATTTAAGAAAGAAAAGGTAACTAGGATAATGCATTTTCACAAGCCTTTTAAGCCAGAGTTTGGACTGAAATTAAAACATATAATCTCTCTCATGCCGAGACAGGCAATTTATCCTCTGTCCACTTACAGGATGTTACAGGTGACTCTGAAGTCTGAAAAACAGACCTTTTCAGTTTATCATACCAAGTCTATTGACAAAGCTGTGTGACTGTTCCCTGTCTGTTCCCTGTGGTAAAGTTAATAATTAGAGAAAAAGCCTGGAGTGCAAATTACACACTTACTAAAATACTGTAATTGTGGCAGATCTCATATGGTCAGATGAAGATTTCTAAGTGTTTCAAACTTTAAACACGCCCATTAAAAAAATTTGTGATTACATAGAATGAGTTAAATGATGATTTCAGCAATGATGATTTAAAGTCCCGAGAGGCAACAGCAACAGTGGTCTGCAAAGCACACCAAACCTACCTTTTTGGTCTTATTTCCATAATTGTCACTCCAGTCACCTTATCACCATGAAGCACTGTGTGGACTATGGGTGCAGGACCACGCCATCGTGGGAGACAGCTGGGATGGACATTCAGCACACCACTGGAATGAAATGTTTACAAGTTAGAATAGGAATGGTATCTGAAACATATGTAAATGGATCTTCAACATATATTACAGTGAAACTACTATCTGCTCATACCTTCTCGTGTTACTGGCTTAAATATGCACTTGAAGGAAAATTCACACTACATAAACTTCAGTTTCTCGCCAAACACAGAAAGAGAGATGTGAGGAATAAAGGCAAACACATTCTGCTCATAAATTTACATCCATGTGTCAAAGAACACTGAACTTCACAATGACAGCAACAGGGCTCAGGCTAAGCAGATGAACCCAGGGAAGCTGACCTCACCTAATGCAAATCACAGATGCTGCCTCAAAACTAGAGTGGAGCTTTGCTAACAGAACAGTGACACTGTCCACACTTACTATGGGAACTGCAGAATGAGGTCCTCGCTTAGGAGACGTCCAAAAGACGCCACCACACCCACATCAAACTGCCCCACAGGTCCCGTGTGTGGCCACTCGTGCACAGGCAGCTGGAGCTCCCTGGCACAGCTCCTCACGGGCAGGTCCCCGGGAAGGCGGGAAGGCAGGGTCACCACCTCCAGCCGAGACACAAGCGAGTCCTCGCTGGGCTCCCTGGAGTGGACAAGGTGTTGAAGGCGTCATGCAGGCAGACTGAGGCGAGGGCTGGATTACCTCCACCCCTCGATATGCCCCTGTGCCAATCCCCATAGTCTCTGTGATCCTGATCCCTGTCCCACGCTCAGGCTCCCTCTCCCTCCTTTCTCTGCCACCCTCTCTGCCTAACCCACGGTCCCTCCCGCGCGACTCCACCTCATCCTTCAGTAACCTCTGAGCTTCATCACTAGCCGTCATCTCCCATCCCTCTGTGCCCAGCACTTCCCTCACCCTCTCCAGCCCCTGCCGTGTCCCCTCAGGCTCCGCGCGCCCCAGGGTCCATCTCCCCCCATCAAGCTCCTTCCCTCACGTCCCGGTCCCCCGTGTCTCATCTACCCCTCTCTCCCGGCCCCGTCTCGCCTCAGGACCCCCTCTCTCCTGGGACCCCTCTCCCCCGTGCCCGGGCGATACCCGGCGGCCCGGAGGGCTCGCAGGGCGGTCACGGCGAAGCGGTCGGTGCCGAAGAACAGGACCCGCCATGGCGGCCCCGCCGCCCTCACGCCCTCGCTCCAGGCGCGCAGCACCCGGGCCCGCATCGCGGGGCTCCCGCCGCGCGCGGCGATGACGCACTGGGATCCGCCCCGGCGCGGGGCCGCCCCTCAGGGCTGAGGCAGTGCCGCCATGATCGTAAAATCATAGAATTGCAGGCGAACCTGGGTTGGAAGGGACCCACAAGGATCATCGAGTCCAACCCGTGGCCCTGCGCAGGACACCCCAATAATCCCACCCGGTGTCTGGGAGCGTTGTCCGAACGCTTCTTGAGCTCTGGCAGCCTTGGGGTCGTGAGCATTCCATGGGGAGCCTGTTCCAGTGGCCGACCACCCTCTGGGGGAAAAACCTTTTCCTGACATCCAACCTAAGTCTCCCCTGACTGAGCTTTATGTCGTTCCCTGGGGTCCTGTCTCTATCGACGAGAGGGAAGAGAGCAGTGTCTGCCCCTCTGCTGACCCTCGGAGGGATATTGAAGACCACAATGAGGTCTCTCAGTCTCCTCCAGGCTGAACAGACAAGTGCCCTCAGCCGCTCCTCATACCGCTTCCCTTCCACACCCTTCCCCATCCTCGTGGCCTCCTTTGGATGCTCTCTAAGAGCTTAATGTCTTTATGTTGTGGTTAGTCTGGAGAAGACCAAGAGAGGATCTCATCAATGCATAAAAATATCTCCTAGGGTGCTAAAAGGATAGTGCAAGGCTCTTTTTGGTGGTGTTCTGCAACAGGATGGGGAGCAGTGTCCATAAATTAAAACATAAGAAGTTCCATCTCTACATGAGGAAGAACTTTATACTGAGGGTGGCAGAGCACTATGACAGCTGCCCAGAGAGGGTGTGGAGCCTCCCTCTCTGGAGACATTCCAAACCCACTTGGACACGTGCACCCGTGTCACTTGCTCCACCTGACCCTGCCTTGGTAGGGGGTTGGACTGGGTGATCTCCAGAGGTCCCTTCCAACCAACAATTCTGTGACTCTGTGATCTTGGTGTGGGGTGGTGGGAGCCATCAGGGCAGCCCCCAGGGTCTGTGCTGCCCTGACGGCTCCAGCCCCACGGTGTCGATGCTCCTGGGTGGTGTCACCCATGGCCCCTTAACCCCGACCAGGAGTTGTCCGTGCTGCCTCATTGTGAAGATAACACAGAAAAACGTCAGGGACTGAAAGGGGTGTTGACCCCACAGCCACTGATCTGGCTCTGACACCATTTGAAAAACAGATTTTAGTTTCCGCCACCATGGACAGCTTCATTTTAACAGTGACAGTAACTCAAAGAATGCTTTCTTGTAAACTATGGGGTCAGAATCACCACTTAAATAACTGTTTCCTCCCATAACATAAGTATGAAAATATTTTATCATTCTGCTAAGTACATTCTTTCCCCCCATGGGAAGATGGTTTATTTGTGTAGCTTTTAAAGTAAATCACATACACAAATTCCCTGAACATCTAAATCACAGTCTATCCTACAATCTTTGACACTAGGAATTTCTGCAACATGGAGTGTAAGAATCTGTAAATGTCCTATATGCCAGTGAAAAGATGTAAATTACTTGGAAAATGGATGGCAGAATTTCATGTCAGATACATGAGGGAAGGGTCCAAAAAAAAAAGTGAAATTTTGTGCCATACTAAGCAGTGCTGTGTATATTCCTTCCCTTTGTCATGTCTGTTGGTCCATCATTAGGGTTTTCCTCTCTCAGACATTGAAGATGTCACTGTCTCCAGTGGTGCTAATAAAGAGAAAGTAATGAAAGATTGCTGTTACAGGTAAAAAAAAAGATTTAGGCCATCCTAACTGGGATGCTTACATTCCTGCACCCTGAGAAAAGGAGAATATACTACCAAATACTGAGGTAATTTCCTAATCAGTATGTAAAAATCAAATGCTCAAAAAACCTTAAAATTCTCTGTTACCTGGAGAGTCCCATGAAAATCCTTGGTTTAGTCACAGGCAGGACACTTCAACTCTGGTCACCTCATCTCAGTGCATAAATGAAAGGTTATAGTAAAAATAAATAAAAATATAAACAAGAGGCTAGCAAGGATGAGGGAATGGCTTGTGCTTGAGAAGGGATTAAAGCTCCCAGAGTGGTTCATGCTGGAAAGTGGCTTGGAAAGAAAGGAAAGCGAACAGTCTGACTTATCATAAACAGGGAACAATTCGTCATTGCACAATAACTAAGTAATTACAGGCATTCATGGCTGTCAGGCCCCAAACAGTGAGGAGCAGTGTTCAACGCAGAGTGTAATTTCAGGCCTTATCTCAGATGGTGAAAAATGTGATGTCATAATATCTGAGAAATACTCGGAGTTTCCAGAGGCAGTGAGGGCAATTGCTGGAAGAACGGCTGGAAGGAGACATTCTGTGTGGTGACAGCAAATACCAGTTCTCTGAGGTCTTGGGTGAAGCCCTGGATGTATCACCAACACATCAGAAAGGCCAGGGATGTACATGTGTATCTGGATTGCCCAAAAGTTGTGAGTTTGAACCCAGGATCCAGCTGCTCGGTGTTAATTTCCAGGTATCAGATCCAGGCACTGAACATGTCCTTAATGCCATGTGTAGAGTTTCACCTGCTGCTCCTCCAGGACTTAAGCCCTGGAGATGGATTCTCACTTCTGGCTGTAGTTAATGCTCCTAGAAATGCTGTAACTCCATGCTGAGCTTTTGCCAGACTTACGCATGAAGTAATTAATGTTTCATTTGCAGTGAGTTTTTGAAGTGGACTTAAATTCCCTCCAGTACACTTGCTCCCACGTAATTCATCCTTGGCTCTGATATGACACCACAGTTCAAACACATTATGGCTGTTATTCATTATTATGCCTTTGACACAGTGTTTGTGAATTTTAACTGAAGATTTATTTTGATATAAATTTTTTCAGAGTGAAAGCAACTATCTGATTATTTCACCAAAAAAAAAAAAAAAAAAAAAAAATCTGGCTTTCCTGCTGCATTTGTACTCTGCTTTTGTACATGGAAAGAAAAAAAAAAAAACAACCCTGAATGTTTAGTTATTCTGTAACCAGGCATTTCAGGTTAAAGACACTGAAGGGATCAAAAAAGATAAGCAAAATTAAAACACCAAGGTCAGACAAATTCTTCTCAAGAGTAGTGAAGACAAATATGAGGAGGAAATAGAACACAAATCAGATCTTATCTCCACTTTGCTTCCTGGCCAAAGACGCTGAAAGTGTCTCCAAGAAGTAAAAAGATATCTCCCATTAACCAGTGCCAGTGTTGTCAGGGGAGACACAAAATCAAATACTCACACCCTTGCTGGAGAGGAGCACTCCTGAGCATGTTTGTGGTTCTCTGGAAAAGGAGAGGATTACTGGGAACACGAGCCAACTCTCACCAGTGGTGAACTGGTTTTATTTCCATGTACATTGTGCTGAATCCTAAATGTATCTCAGCCACCTACCTGCATCCTGACCCTAGACAGATATACATCAAACCATGTAGAAAATTGGGATGAAAAGAAACCTTCTGGGGCTTTGCAGTCACCATCCTTATGTTACAGTCACCCCTTCACAATGGCCAGTGTCTCCATCCCTCTACTTAGAAATTGTTCTGCAGGGGCCAGGTGTCTTCTTTGCACAGGAGGATTTTATTGTGAGATCACTTACTGTCCTGTCCCTGTACCTTTTCCCTGGCAACAAAATGCTCACAAGTATGCCAGAAAAGTGTTCCCCACTGTGATGGCACTTTTAGAAAGATCCAATTGGAATCGAGAAGGAAAGACAGTACAATTTGCTATGCGGTGGGACGTCCTGGCTGGACATGCCTCCAGCAGCAGGGAGAAGCTCCTGTTTCCTTGGGGATGCATTTCTGAACTCTCATCCAATCGCTGCCAGGCTGAGGCTAAGCAGTGAGACATCTCTGTTTGGGGAGCACACGTCTGCTGGGTGAGATTTCACAGGGGCTGCCTGGGGAAACTGATTGGATATGAGATGGGATTCAAAGGGTTAATCACACAAGAACAAAGCTTCAATGCCAAAGATCATAGAATCATAGAATGGCCTGGGTTGGAAGGGACCATAAAGATCATCTTGTTCCAACCCTTGCCATGGGCAGGGACACCTTCCACTAGACCAGATTGCTTCAAGCCCTGTCCAACGTGGCCTTGAACACTTTATTTCAAGCTGAAAAACAGCAAGAACAGGACAAACATAAGGATACCACGCCCACCATCTCAGTTTAGCTGGAGCTAACCAGTGCTACCTCTGTGCCCCAAGCCCACATCTCTCTTGCTTTGCAGTGTGCAGCTCCATCCATGAATCAGGTAGTTCAGGGAGGAGGAATCCTCCTTTCCCAGTGTGGCTGGCACAAAAATCAGAGCCTCTTAGCAGACTATTGACTTAGCCAGGCATTGACAGTACCTGTGAAAAGGGGATGGCAAAATCTCTGACAGGTGCTTCATCCTTTGCCTGCAAAGTTGATTGCTCTGTTAAGATGCTCTGACAGCCTTAGAATGGTCATTCATTGAAAAAAAGAATTAAAAAAAAGGATAATATCTGCTTTATCAGGACATGCTTCCTGTGTGCAGTGAGGACTGAGCCAAGCAGAGTGAACATTATCATTTATTTTAACTGCAGGGTAACTTATTACTGAGTGTCATTCTACTCAGCATGCTCTTTTAATACTGATTATGCCAATAACTTGAGCAAATAAACTGGAAGTTGCTACAGCTCATTCTTTGGCAAAAGGTCATTCACCTCGTGCTGTAAATGGTCCCACTAAAGAGGTGTGTTTTTTCAGGGGCTGGAGTGTACCTCACCTGTTGAACTGGCCTTCACACATGACTCAGGAGCAGAATGAATCACAGCTCGTAGCATACCCAGAGCAGGAGCACAGGGAACCTTGTATTACCACGGTGCTTGGAGGAGATGTCTTCGGATGACAGGGCTTAAAGAAGAAATGTAGCTTCCTCCCTGCTGGGAACTGCGCGTTTCTGGTGAGTTAGCGGAGATTAACGGGCATTCCTGCTGCACTGGCTGCTGGGTTAATTTATAGCTGTCTGTAAAGAAAGGCTTATTTATTTATTCCAGTTAGAAGGCTTGAATCCTTGAAAATTTTAAATGAAGGCAGACTTTTTAAGAAGAGACTGTCTGAATGGCAAGTAAAAAGCAGGCTGGGATAACTCCTGCTCATAAAAGCAGTGAAAGGAAAATATGTAATATAACTCAGATTTGCTCTTTAGCTTTTTACTTTACAGAGGTTAAAAAATAGCACAGACTGCCTTCTTGCCTTAGTATTTTAAATACTAAAGATTTTTCTTGTGTTCCTTAATGGAACTCAGTCCTTAATGTGCCTTTATAAACCACAGCATCCATTTGCATGGCTGTGGTGTGACGTATATATATCCTATATGAATCCCAAAGACAGGACATCCCACTTTAAGACTGTATTTGGAATAACTGACCCATTTTCATGCTATCAGCTAAGATAAGATAACCATCAGAGAAAGAGTCTGGATGGCAAGAGGAGACTACTTTAGAAAGACTGGGATAGTCTAAATGCATTGTCCCATATAGTGTAGTGAGTTTTGAGTATGGAGCCCAGAGGGACATTATCATCTTAACAGAAGCTGTACTTGATGGTATTTCCAAAAGATTTTTCTCCATCTTTACGTACACCAGTATAATATGTATCTAAAGACTTCTCATTTGCAGAATGAGGGCAACATGTGTCTTGGTGAGCAGCCATGAATATCAGACCTGACAAAACCCACTATCGAAAGCACAGGGTGGTTTCAGAGCACCACGTGCTGTGCCCTGACTGGAAAGAGTCCACGTGCAGCTGGGGATGTGTGTGTTCCCATGTTCCCACATGGCACAGCCCCCTTGCTGGATTATGCCAACCTTTAGAGCACCAATCCCTCAGGTCTGCCTTCTGCATGTGATAGGTCTCAGATCTCCAAGGGCTCCCATTATGAGAAAGGATTTTACCATTTAAGTGCTGGGATCAATGCATAGAGCAAAAAGCAATCACTTGCCATTTTTCTGTAATTTCTGTAATTTCTGTAATTTAATTTTTCTGTAATTTCTTGAGATTTCACTGAATGCTACCAAAGTCCGCAGATCCTCAGGAGGATTTGAAATAGCATCAGTGAGTGACTCTTTGTTCCTGAAATACACAACACCATACAGATTTTGAAGCTTTTGGTATGAAAATCCCATTTGCAAAAAGAAAGAAATTACAAAAATGTTCAGGTGTCAATATAAATTCAAAGTAACACAAGTTAAATGTTTCTTGAGAGGTAGTGGGTTCTTTGTTCTTTCTGCCTCCTTCCATATGAGTATAAAATGCATGAGCTCTCTCCCATTTGAGCTTCCTGTGTTGTACCCAAGATGGGAAGCAACCTCAAAAGGGTCTTGGGTGTCTTCAGAGGGATAGGAGACCAAAGTGCACACTTGGAGTTGCAGAGGCCTGGATCAAAGGGCTTATCCCTGTCCATCAGCAGGCAGAGTTACTGCTGAGATGTGCAGGCAGGGGAGCAATGGGGAAGAACATCCCCACACTCTCCCAGCTGGTCTCGTGGAGCAGTACTTGCCTAGGCTGGGATGTGGGCAGCAGGGCAGGGCAGCTGTCTGGGGGAGGCTGGAGGAGATGGCTTTAACAATCTCTTCCAGGCTGGAAGATCCAAACTCCTCAGAGCATTTCCAGTCCAACTGTGGGAGTCACTGTTTCCTTACTGAGGAAATTGGTGGTTTAGGCAGAATTCTGGATCCTGCTCAGACTCCACTGGAGTAGACACACTGACCTGAGAACACTTTGTCTTGTAGCTTTGATGAAACTAATTTGGTTAGTGTGATTTAGATGTAAGAGATCTGTAAAATAACAGTAGTTTCCCTGAAAGTATTTTACCTAAATGTCCTGTTAATGCTCAATAAATGTCCATTCTGCTGCTGTGTTGTACCTGCAAAGTTCTGGCCTCCAATGTGTGGAAAGATTTGGCAGTTGGTCACTACTTTATGAAGTAGTGAAGTACTTCCAGCAGCTTTCCAGCATCCCTGCAGTGCATAGACACCAGGAGGTAGCCCACAACTTATGAAACACCTAAGGGGAAAATCAGCAACATTCTTGTCAAATATTCCTGTTCGGGCGAATGATTACTCAGAAGCCTTGCACTGCAAGATTTAACACATTCAAGTGCCACTTCTTATTAGGGTGTAGCTGACTTGTAACTTATTTTCATTGGCATCAAGATTTTATTTCCTCCTTTGTAAGGGGTGATCCATGTGAATAAGCTAAAGGTTACCTGGACAGGAAGGTAATTGGCACACCTAACTGCGGGGAGCAGCTTTACCCATATTTTCTGTAATACAAAGTGGACCACATATTTGAGAGTCCCCTCCTCAAAGAATTTGCTAGCAGGTGGTTTTCTGGCAGCAGAGAGCAAACCTGCACGCCTGGTTAGCTATAAAATGTGAACTTTGAATTGTGAAGACATTGAGAAGGGGGGGAAAATAGTAGCAATCATTAGGTCTATAACCGACGGGACAAGTGCTTCCCTGAGGAGTCAGCAACAGCATTGTTGACACGCCTGGCACAGTGGAACATGCTTGTGAACAAGTTTCAGACAGCACCAGGCCACAAAGCAAAGGCAGGTAAAAGTTGAGAGTATCAGACTGTCATAAAAGTCTCCATATAATAATTAATGGCCTGTGGGGCCAGAATGTCTGAGGGACACGTGTGTTGTGGTGTCGTTGACCTTCCAGTGGGTGATGGCCAGCGAGCAGTGGGCTGGGTAGAGCCATCTCAACATCTCACCAACTCACAATGGACAGCCAGGAACCCCTGCTCAGGGCAGGTCCCTTCAAAGGAGGCTGAAGAACTAATTTGGATAAGCAGCCATAAAAGTTGGATTAATGCCACTGACAAATGAGGGACTAAAGGTCAAGGAGGACTTTCTGTTTCCCTGAGGGATGGGAGACACTGTATGCTCAATGGCAAGCCAGCCTTGCCTCCTCTTGGAGCTAATCCTTCCATTTCCTCATCTCCACACCCTTATTCTGCCATCCATGGGTTGGCAACAGATAGCCACATGCAAAGTATGTATTCTCTAAGGATTAAGGCAGGGGAGCAAGCAGGGAAGCTTAGTTAGTTGGGGAGGGGCTGGCTTGCAGCAGCTGAGCTCACATCTGTACAGGTTCACCTCGGCAAGGGGTCCAACCTCAGGCAGCAGACACTGTGCCAGACTCCCTCTGCGGTCACCTTGGTGGCTCCAGGGATTTCTGCACCCTGTTGTGGCAGCTCAGACTCACATTCACAGGAAGAAACAGATGCCAAAGTACATGAGATCCTCCCTCTGAATAGAGCTGGAGTAGGAGGGCAATCAGGGTCTTTCACAACTCCTTAGTTTCTCTGTCTTTCTCAGGCATCTCCACACTGAAGAAACACTGTGAAGGCACGATCCATCCCACCTGCATATACATTCATATAATATGAAGTTCTTGTGGATAATCCCATTTTTCCTCCTGCAAGGTAGAGTCTTGGCTTAAAGGACAGTGTTGTGGGTAAAGTAGGTCACATGTGCAAAGACCTTAACTTTCTGGAAATACAGTTTCTTTCTTTCTATGGGGCTGTTTTCCTCAGTATACACCAGCAGCAGTCTGGCTGAGCCATGGGAAAAGTTGCACCCCAGTTCCAGAACTTGGTGTCATTCCCATCTGCACTCTGTATGTCCTCTGCTTGGGGTTGGCCACACTTACATGTTGGTTTCTTTGCAGACGTTTAAGCCTTTCTGATAAAAAATGCTAGAGTCTAGCTGTGTTTACAAGCCAGCCTGATAAATAGGAATTTATTGCTGGAGGACTGCAGTCCAGAGTCAGATTTCCAGGACTGGTCTTGACAACGCAACTCTCTGGTGAATTGTGGCACACAGAGCTGCCTCTCAGTGGAGGGAACTGGGGAAAGTGGAAAGGCCCTATCAGCATCCTGGGGTCTTTGCAGCCATGGTGCCCCACCATAATGGGTTCTGCAGCCAAAATCACTCTCCACTATTCAGTGCATGACATCAGGCTGTGCACTCAGGGCTGCATTCTGCCTGCTTGGAGAGACGTGCTGGGCAACCCTGCAAGTGAAGGGGAAGGTCACTTGCAGTCTGAAGGGCTGCAGTGAGTGACCATTGCGTCTTTCTCTTTCCTCCACAGCTGAGGCAGAGCACAAGTACCTCCCGACCACCCTGGCCAGCACACACGTGTACGAGCACACAGCAGGCAATGCTACCCTTCCACTGGGCTTGGAACTGGAACAGCTGGAGGAGCTGCTCTGGTTCTTCCGCAGAGAAGACCGTAAGTCCCATTGGTGTTCCCGGTCTGAGACACAGTCCTTGGCTGTTAACTTTCCTGCTTAACAGAGATGCCTGACGGCATTACCTGAGGAGGTGATTTACCGCAGACACACAAACCCTCAGTCTCACCTCTGGAAGAAGCAGGCCATAGGTGAAGACAGGCAGGAGGCTTTGCTGAGATAGTGTCTCTGGGGTTCAGCCTCTTTCCAGGCAGAGTCTGCCAAGAGAGCAAAGGTCTCTTGTGATTTTGGCAGGGTGAGGGAGCAGATTGACATAGCAGCAGGTCAGTGCCATGAGGATCAACTTCAAAGCCACAAAAATCAAGGACAGAACATCCTGGATGCCCTCAGGAAACACCTGGCCAGGCTCTGTGGGTCACACTGTGCTGTGCCTACTAACCCTGCCTCTCTGCTTTCCCTCAGCCTCAACATGGAATTACTCTGTCCTTGCGCTTTCCCTCGCGACCATGATTTTGGGTCTTGTTCTTCTGACCATTAACATTGTTCGAAACAGGTGAGTCAGGAAAATCTGAGAATCTTCTGGTGTGTGGTGGTGCCCTGAAATCCTCACAGGCAGACAGACACAGGGGTTTGGCAGGGCAGGACAAACACTAAGTGATGAGGAGAAAAGCAAAGACAAACTCCCTTTGAACCATTTTTCGTTATAAAACCTTGCCTGATGCCTGCTCTCTTTGTGTCACTTGGAACAAGCCCCTTCCCTTCTCTGAGTCCTGGATCCAGTAAAGGTCTGCACAGCTCTGCCCAGCCCAGCAAGGCTGCTGGGAGGGAAGTGATGATAACTATGCTGTGATGTGCTTTCCCCTAAGTACAGGGGCTCTGGAGCAGGACTCCCAGCCTTTTTCCATCCACATCCCCACACTGTTCCCCTGTTGCTGCACAACCCCACAGCTGAGGAGCAACTCACTGTTTGCTACTGTACGAAAACTTAGCTCTGTGTCAGAGCTGCTGTCTTCAGACCAAGAAAAGAGCTAATGCTACGAGCCTGCCTCGCACTCCCTCTAGTGATGGCTGGCTGCGTGCTGCTCCTGACATCAGGAGCTGGGTGCTCTCGAAGTGTGAATCCCACAGCTGTGTGTGCTCAAACACTTCAGAGCTCTTACCTGTCAGCGTTTGCCCATAAGCAGCTGGCGTGTTCCAGGAACATGGTGCAAACTGACGGCTGTGACCATCACCAGGGTAGGTGCCCTCAGATGTGGGCTGGGCTTGCTGCTTCACTCCATGTGTCCTTGTGCCTTCCCTGCAGGAAAAGGAAGATCCTCGTGAATGGAGAAGCAGCACAAACCACACAGCAGGTTGACCTGGATGCCAAGCAAGCCCTGGTGCCTGTGCAGGAATACAGCCCGGCCGAGCCGCAAAAGCAGGAGCCAGGGCCCCAGGACCGGAGACCAGGGGACGTGACGGTCCAGTGGAAGGACGGGACTGTCACGTCCCTGTACACGGAGATGTCTGAGGAGGCCATATAGTGGCAGCTGAAGTCAGCCCATTTAGGCCTTAAGAAAGGTATCGGAAGGTCTCAGTTCATAGGGATGGAAGTTTAAAAATGCAGTTTAGCCTGGGAAAAGAGAAGAGTGAAACAAGAAAGCAGCAGAGTTGCACCTGCAGGAGGGGCCCTGGGCTCAGCTCCTGCCTGGCTGGTGTTCCTCCATTGCTCTCAGCTGCTTCCAGCCTTCCCTCCAGTGCCAACTTCATCTCCTTCCTCAGGTGCTGCAAACAAGAGGGAGCTGAGCCAGGGAAGGAGGTGGGAAGCTTGGCATGCAGTCAGGCAGGGTGACCACCCTCACTTCCCATCAGCAACACTGAAGCTGAGGCATTTTTATTCTTTTCAGAATCATCTTTATTAAAATACTTTGCAAAGTGGTTGATCAAAATGCTGTATTGAATCTCTCTATCAGTAAGGTCATATATAAATATATATATATATATATATATGGCTATATGTACAAATATACACATGGATATTTTACTCTGCAAAGTAACTGCAACTCCAGGGAGAAGCAGAACATTTAACCTGATAGAGCACCTGAAACCAAACACCCAGCCCTTTGTGTCCTTTGCTGGGCATGTAGAAGCCATTAAATAATTTAGGACATTATTGGAAATATACCAGTCTTTTAAACAAAGGCTTTTCAGACCATGTCCTCGTCAGCAAAGCGTCTCCTTGCATAGCCTCTGGAAAGGGATGCTATAGTGTAAAAAGTTGATTTAAAAAGCAGCAATTTTGGTGTGACTTAGCTTGATGTGTGGGTATCAGTTTCAGGCTACCTGAGGCCTTTATGTAGCTGAAACATTATCGACACCTTTTTTATCTGGATTTAAAAAAAAATAAAAATTCCTCCTACTTAATGCTCAGTCGGGGACCTGTGGGATGAATGAGATGGGTGCCTCCATGCCGGATTAATGATTAATTCCCCCTTCCTGGGCTCCTGTAGCTGCGTGCCAGGTGCCCAAGCTGGCTGGGGGCTGTGGGGATGGCCCTTACCCTCCCAATGGTATCCACAGCTCTGGCTCCTTTGGGAGCTTCTGCATCCTCATGGAAAACTGAGCTGGCCCCAGTGCCAGTGGCAGGACAGGGTGCAAACACCACAGCAGCACTGGGCAGGGGCAGGCAGAACAATGCCACAGCCCATGTAGGACCTTTGGCACCCTGCCTGCTTGCCAGGTTGCCACTGCTGGCTTTGCCCCAACACGGAGTCTGGGGCTGCCATCTGCCAGTGGCTGCTGCAGTGCCTGTGAGTCCATCATGGAAAATCTCACCCCCTGCGGAGCTGGGGGGATGGATGAGAGTGTCTCTCAACCCTCTCTGCAGCCCACAGGGATGTGTCCTAAAATATCTTGAAGCCTTTCAGCAGGGTGAGTGTGGGAGCCTTCCTTTTGCTCTGAGCCCGCGAGGACTTGATGGTGACCAGCTTGGCCTGGGCCACTGAGGGGATCTCCTTGTAGTTGACGGTGGAGAGGGTGTTGAAGGTGCAGGTGGCCAAGCTGTGGTGGGTGGGCAGGGCCACCGGCGTGGCCACGGGTGGGCAGGGCCGCTCCTCGGAGATGAAGAGTGGCCGCAGGTTCCACTCGGCCTGGCGCCGCACCTCCCGCACGGCCTCGTGGAAGACGTGCTGCACCCGGGCGAAGTCCTGGCATGCTGACACCTCATGGAAGAGGCACCCAAACCGGCTGGCGAGGGACATCCCCTCTGCTGAGGGCACCTGCCTGGTGAGAGGGGAGCGGATGGGTGCAAGATCCCTTGGGGCATGGCAGCCACCCAAAAACGGTGCAGGCAACAGATCCTGCATCCCATGCCTGATTCCCAAAGAGCATCAGGGTAGCACCTGCCCATCCCTGCCCTGGGACAAGCAGGTACATGAATCCAAAAGACTTTTGCCTTTCCCAAAATCCCAGAGTAACGGTCTCTTTGTGTCCTCGGGGAATCACACAGCTTCCCTTTCAGGGATGTGTTCCAGGGACCTGGGGGAGGGTGTGAGGGCAGTGCACTGGGAAGCAGGGAGGAGGAGATGGGGCAGGTCCTTGCTGTGGGGAGGGGGATACCTCCATCCTGGGAGCACAGGGGTTTCAGCAATGCACGTGACTCAGGGACCCATGGGACCACAGAGCAGCACAAAAGGCCAGAAAAACATACCAGGCACATCCAGTCCTGGCAGTGCGGCTGGGACTAGAGGGCTCCAAGGAAAGGAAGGGCACGTCCAGAGGGGCTCCTCTGGCTCAAGCCCTCCCAGGGATGGTGATGTTGCCTCACCACTCAGCCAAAAAACATCCCACTAAAAATACCAACGGGCTCAAAATAAACACATCACTGCTTGGGCAGGAGAGCAGAAACTTCGGGGATGTGGGAGGATGTTGCAAATACTAATGGGGATGGAAATACTCGCAAAGAAATTTGATTTGGGTTTTGCATCCCAGCTGGAGGGATGGGGGATCTGTGAGCTCTCTCCCACGGGGAACAGGCAGCTTTACCACGTGCCCGATACCTGTACTGCTCCATGTCCAGTTTGTTTCCCAGCAGGAGCACGGGGCAGCGGCACTGGCAGCCCTGTGCATGCACGGCGAGGACCTCGAGGTAGCGCTGGCAGCCCTCAAAGCTCTTCCTGTCGTCAATGCTGTAGACAACAAGGAAGGCGCTGGCCCAGCACAGGTAGCGCTCGCAGTTCCCAGGGCCATCCTGGGGGTGAGAGGAGCAGCTGAGCCATGGTCCAGTCATGGTCCAGCCTTGGTCCAGCTGGTCATCACCCCCCAGTGCCTCACCTGGTCAGCTGTGTCCATCACCTTCAACAGCACAGGCTGCTGGTCCACCAGCTCCTCCGAGGAGTAGGTGTCCTCTGCAAGGAGAAGGGTGGTTGTGAGGATGGGGTGGCACATCCTGTCTTCTTCAAAGCCAAGCAAAGCCCGGGATGCTTGGCATACCATGGAAAAATTTCAGCCCTGATGAGGAGCATCCTCCACCAATGCCTCCCACCTTACTCCTCCCATTATTTTGAGGGACTGGTGTTGATGTTGCTGGGCAAGCCTGGCTAGGAGCGCTTATTTCTCCCCATGTGCTGCAAGCATGGGCTTGCGTGGGAGAAGGAGGGAGAAGAAGGAGCTTGGCACAACAATCCCTGCACCTAGGGCTTGGCCCTTATCTAAATTCCACAGCCTGGTGAGATAAAGTGAGCTGGGGGCTTGACATGGGACTGTTTCCCAATAAATCAAGCAAGAGGAGCAGTCCTTTCTTTTGGAAGGAGGCCAGGCAGGGAGAGCCATTCAGCCATTCCCTCAGGAGAAAGATGCTTTCTTTGGGCTGGCTTTTAACGGATGTGTTTCGGAAAGGTTTTGACGTGGGAAGATGAAACCACATTCCCAAAAATATCCAAGGAAGAAAGTATTTATCCTTCTTTCTAAGAGTCACTGAATTATTAGGGGCTGGAGTTGGTTCATGGACAAGGTCCATATCTTCCTAATGTCCCCGATAAATCATTTATGGTTCTTCCCCACAGCCTGGAGTCAGGCCTAGGAAAATTGTTATTAATTACTCAAGTGAGTGGAAAAAAAATGCCCAGAACTGCTCGCTGCAAAACTCAGCCCGAGGGTTGCCTGCTGTGCACCCATCCTCATTCCCTCAGCCCAACAGACATGAGATGCTCCTCAAAGAGCCCAAAGAATTCAGCTTTTGGGTTTTTTAGGGGGCGATGCAAGGAGCCAACATTCCCTGTGGGACATGCCCCCAGAGAGGGCGCTGCTTTCACCTCTGTTTTCAGACAGTTTTGGGTCAAATCCAGCCCTTCTTGTTGTTTTTTATATAATTTTGGGTGGGGTTTTTTTTGTTCCCCTTACATGCCAATTCATGGGAAACGCAGGAGATGGGAAGGATGCTCCATGGGATGAGAACGTGTCTTACCCAAGTTGGGATCATACTCGCTGATGAACCTCTTGGTTAGAAACTTCACGGTCAGAGCTGCAGGGGGTGAAAGAGGCAGGTGAGGCAGGTGTCCCCTCACGGCACCCCGGCAGCTCCCCGATGCCCTGCCCTGCTCGTGGCTGTGGGTGCACATCTCACCTGACTTGCCGGCCCCTCTGCACCCCAGGATGGCCACGTTGCACTCAGGGAGGGGACTCTGGGGTGGCCGCTCGCCGCTGGCTCGGGGTTTGCCGAACATCGAGGACATCCTCGGTCCTGCGGGAGAGAGCGGGGGGACATAGAGCACCCGCTGCCATGCCGGATAGGGACCTTCTCACTGCCTGACTCGAGGGTGCCCCAGCCTGGGGAAGAGAAGGGCTCAGCCGCACCAGGGTGGGAGATCCCCTCTCTTCCATCCGCATCCTGGAGCCAGGCTGGCTGGCATCCTCATCCCACAGTGGCGGCCAGCACCCCACCCAAAGACAGGGACCCCCCAGCCTCCTGCCCACCCATCACACGCCAGAAAGAGAAGAGAAACGCAGCCTCCCACCTTAAAACCTACGGCCGGAGGGGACGTGGGGCTCTCCGGGAGCGCGGGGCTGGGGAAGCAGCGGCCCCTCCGCGGCCGGGGCTGGGATGAATGAGGCAGGCGGAGGCGAGCGCGGCTCCCGCTGCTCGGGCTCCAGCCAAACTCCTTGTAAGGAAAGCTGCCACGCCGCGGGGCAGGACACGCTGCCCCGGCCACCCCGAGGACGGTGCCCCCGGCAGGGCACACGCCAGCACCACGAGCTCCCCCGGCTTCGGGCAGGGACCCCCGCGCCCGAAGCCTGCCGTGCCTCGGCTCGGTGGCCACGTCGCCATGTCCCGGCACCTTCTTCAGTCCTCAGCTCCTCGCCGTGTCCCCAGTAAGCCCAAGCCTGGTCCCTCTGCCCTGGCTGAGGCTGGCGCACTCATCACACCTCCGGCCGGCAGGAGCAGCACCCGGAGCTGCCGGTCCAGCCACCCTGCCCACCACCTGCCCGGCTCCTTCGGATGCAATTAAGCACAGACACCTTCTGCTGCCGGCAGAGTCTTTCGAGGGAGAAAAATACTCTTTTCCCACCCAAAAGACTCAGTCCCAAGAGGAAAAGGGAGCCCGGGGAGTACTCACCAGTGCCCGCACCAATCCATCAGCCGGCACCCAGTGGCTCTGAGCCTGAGTAGGTGGCAGAGGCTGAAGTCAGCGTTGTCATTGCGATCACAGCCATTTGGGATAGGGCTTAACGGCCGGGACCACAGGATACGGCCCCTGGACCGGCCCCGAGGGACTGCGGGGAGGGGTCATAGCCGAGGCTGGAGAGCGAAGGCTGCTCCGTGGCCATGCGGGGCTGCTGCACCCTTGGGAATATTGTCCGTTAATACAGGCAGGATATTTTTAAACCCTCCCAAAATAGTCTGGGAGTGTGGAAGTCCCTGCAAGCCCCAGGGATGGGGAGGATGGGGATCACAGGGATAACTCCCCTGTGGAAAGCAGAGCCCCTCTGAGGACCTCTGACTCCAGACTCCCTTTGGACACAGGTCTAGGGTGCTTAAAAGCAATTGGAACTAAACATGGTATTTTAAGCTGGGTATCCATGAGGATCAATTACAGCGGTCCAAGTGCAAAACTCTCCCCTTCTCCCTTAAACTCACACTTTTGGGGAAACCTGCTGGGGCCATGACCCTGAGGCAACAGCTTTGCCGTCATGCACTGCCCTGAAAGTTTCCAGCTGCTGGGATGAGGAGGTTAAGGAGGGAGCAAAAAAAGAGACCTTCAACGGGATGAGCTGCTCAGGTTAAATGATTCATCAAAACCAAAACACCAGCTGAAAACTAATCACGGGTAGTGATGGGGAGATCCAGGAAGGAGGCCCCCAGGTGAGCCCTGTTGTCAGCCTTCCTTGGCACCCCACGGCAGAGGTGAAATGGGATTTCTAGCCAGAAAAAGCTGTGATTAACATACACAAACAAGTGATGTGCCACAAGTAACACTTTTCCTCACTGTCAACCTGTGTGTCAGTAAACAGGGGTTTATCTCTCCCCTCTGCCAGGTATTATAGGGAGCTGGGCAAGCCCTGAGGCCAGAGGGGAGGTTTTTTGGTTGCTGCACTTCCTTTTTCTCACCATGAGATCCCAGGTGAAGCACAGGCTGGCTTACGGCTCCTTGCAGCTGCCACGGATGTTGCAGATGCTGCTGCTGTGGGGCAGGTCGCAAAGGAAGGTCTCTCCCTGCCCATGGCAACGCTTGAGGAAGAGCCAAGTCCCCTTCCCATGGCTGAGGTGGGTGGCAATGAGATTTGCTGATGCCGTTTACCTCCCTGGGCTGTAAACTCCATGTTTTAGGGGAAAAAAAATAGGGTGGCCATATGCTCTCCCCAGCAAGTGTGCTGCCCTCCCCAGGTTGGGGACTGTTCCTTTAGGGCATTACTAGGACGATGCCTGGAAGTGGAGAGAATAAAACCTGATTTCTTCTGAGTTGCTGGCCATACTCCATGGGATGATCCAGGCACCTCTGCCGTGCCCAGCGCTGGCTGGTGACACTGGAACCCTGCCTGAGTTTGGGTGGGCAGCTGAGCCTGGCGGATACCTTTGAAGGGCCCCGGTCACAAGCTCAGCTATCTTTAGCCCAAGGTATTTATATTACAAGACCGCTGGGCAGTGCAGCAAAGGCATCAAAGAGTGGAGAAGGCCGGAGGGGGCTGTACTGGGCACAAAGGGACATCGGGTGCTCCCCCACCCCTGAGAGCTGCTCAGGTCCCAGGAGAGAATGACCCCAGAGGAGGGAGGTTCCCAGGCAGGGCCCCCGGAGCGGGTGCGTATCCGGGTGGAGGGGCAGTCATTCTCGGTGGAGAAGACCTTGCTGGTGGAGAGCAGTGAGTACTTCCGTGCCCTCTTCCGCTCAGGCATGAGGGAGAGCACACAGGAGGAGATTGGGCTGGGGGAGCTGAGTGCAGCCGGGTTCCTCGCTATGCTGCAGGTGCTGGCGGGTGAGAGGCCCATCCTTGGCAGCGAGGAGACCTTCCAGGCAGTGGAATGTGCTGCCTTCCTGCAGGTGAAGCCCTTGGCCAAGTACTTGATCCACTCCATCAACTCTGACAACTGCATCCTGCTGTACCAAGCCGCTGCCATATTTGGCCTCCTGGATCTCTTCCACTGTGCTGCGCTCTACATCAGGGACAGCTACACTGAGCTGGAGGAGTACCTGGACTGCCTCTCTGATGACCTGCTGGCCTATGTGGAAGCCCTCCTACCCAGCACCTTTGTGGCAGTGGGAGCCCACACACCCACCTTCGAGTTCTTAGAGGACCTCTCCAGGACCATCTGCTACCTGGACGAGGAGACCAACACGTGGAGGACCCTCTCCTGCCTTCCACTGAGTGCCAGCACATTCCTAGCCGGCATGGCAACCATGGATAATAAGATCTACATTGTGGGTGGCGTCTACGGAGCCAACAAGCAGGTGGTAGAGAGCAGCTTCTGCTATGATGCTGACACCAATGCCTGGAGTGAGTTCCCCAGCCCTCACCAGCTGCGCTACGACGTCAGGCTGGTGGGCCACGAGGGCTACCTTTATGCCATCGGTGGCGAGTATGAGAAGATCTCACTCAAGTCCGTGGAGAGGTACGACCTGGCCTCCAGCACCTGGACATTCGTCTCCGACCTGCCACAGCCGAGCACGGCAGCGCCCTGTGCCCAAGCCTTGGGGCAGATCTTTGTTTGCTTGTGGCAGCCACTGGACACCACTGTCATCTATGAGTATGAGACCCAGCAAGACGCGTGGCTTCCCGTCACCGAGCTCAAGCGGCACCAGAGCTATGGGCACTGCATGGTGGCCCATCGTGACAACCTCTACATCATGCGCAACGGCCCCTATGACGACTTCTTGCGTTGTGTCATCGACTGCTTCAACCTGAGATCGCGGCAGTGGAGCGCCCTGCCTGGGCAGTTCATGAACAGCAAGGGAGCCCTCTTCACCGCTGTCGTCAGGGGTGACACCATCTACACCGTCAACAAGATGCTGACGCTCCTCTACTCCGTGGAAGAGGAGACCTGGAAGCAGAAGAAGGAGCGGGCAGGTTTCCCACGCAGCGGCTCCCTGCAGACCTTCCTCCTGCGGCTGCCAAGACGTGACCATGACATCGCAACGTAGCTGATCCCCCATCCCATGTCAGGATGCTCTCCTTGCAAAGGCCTCAGCTCTGCACTCACTGCTCCCCTGGGCTCCTCTCCTCCTCCATGGAGCTGTGCTCAGGACCAGGGATGCATCATGTTGGACCTTGGAGGTGACATCAGACCCTGCCAGACGGAAAGGGCAGCTGCTGTCTGCCTCTTCCTGCCCTGCAGGGGCACAAAGTCCTGTCAGCCATGAGCTCACAAGCCAGCTGTGTGCAGGACATTGTGGCTTCTGCAGAGGACAGATACCATGGAGGTGCAAACATGGGATTTATTTATTCTGACTGCACTCTGAGGGTGTGCAGCATTCCACCTCCTCTCTGCCTCAATGGGAAATCATTCATTACATGCCAGAATTAAAAGGAAAACTATAGAAAAGCTTCTCATTACTGTGTTTTTCATTACTCTTAGGTTTGGGGTTTCTTTTCCCCCATGCTTCTGAAGGAAAATACCTCCTAACGGGGATCTATGTCAGGACTTGCTCCTGCCCCTGAATGCTTTTTCAGCTGCAGCTCAGTTTCAGAGCCATATGTGGGAGTGCGGTTCCCACGCAGCCCTGCACTCCCCTGGGAATTCTCCGTGGCTGCAGCAGGGTCCTGAGAGGAGGAGGGGAGATGGGGAGTGAAGGAAAGCAGCTCCTGGGCATCAGGTGCTTAATGTACCAAGGGTTTTCTGGGACCTGGGAACAATCCATCACCCCCCCCAAGCCCCAGCGGGCTGGCAAGTGCTGGCTCTCACCAGAGACTCACTTGAGACAAGTCAGGGTCTTTTGAGGACATGGCAAAGCTTGGTAGTACAGAGGGTGCCAAAAGGAAAGGAGGGAGAGGTAGCAGCACCATTACATGGTGATACCAGGCTTTCAGAGCTCCACAGCCAGAGGAGCTGTTCCCATTAGATCCCACCACCCAGTGTTGAGGGTTGACAGCCCTCAAGACCAGCTCTGGGGATGGCTGGGGAGCACAGAGCTCCCCTCTGTGACCATAGGGGCCAATGCAGCAGCAAACCCAGACCCCGGCTCAGCTCGCTTCCCATCCATGGGGCAGGCTTTGGGCTGCCTGTGCTGTCCAGGCTGGGAGGGAGCGGAAGGGAATACCAGCCAGAATGCTTCAAATACCTCTGCTGCTGATCCTCGCCAAGTCTCAGCATTTTCAAAACAGTTCCCGCATTTGAGAATAAATCCACTCAACGCAACCGCAAATCAAAACAAACCAGAAAACCCCAGCTTGCACCCACAGCCAGATGGAAAACCACTGGATGCGCCTTGTCCCCATTTGCTCTCTGCCACTGGGCCAGGCCACCACCTTGCTGTCACCCATGAGGGGACTGCTGCCTGTGGAGCTGCAGGTCTGGTGGTGGCAAGGGGGAGGCAGGGGACACCAGTGGACCTGTCCCAGCTCTGCACTGTGGGCACTGTGAGCTGAGCAGCATTGCAGTCCCTGGATGGACTGTTACAGGAACCCATCAAATCAAATCATTGTCCCCTTCCCAGACAAAGCCAATTAACATTTCACATTGTCTTCTCCTGAGAGCAGCACATGGAAGAACATTGCTTTAAAACAATTTTAAGTTGAACAAACAGCTTAAACATCCATTAAAATAAAGCTAAAATAATTCTGTTACTAAAATATTTGTGTTGGGCTTGTGTGGCCAACCCTAGACCACAAAACTTGGCAGGCTTACCCCTTCCCTCCATCTCTGACACCAAGTGATACAACCTCCTCCCCACCTCCACATACTGCTTTTTGACAGTTAGGGGTTTACAAAGATATTTGTCAACAAAATGCAAAAGGTTTTAAGTGTAGCACTTGAGGGAAAGCGTGAGTCTTGGCAGGCAGCTGACTATGGCACGGATGCTCCCAAGAGCCATTTGTTGCATCCATCAATCCAGGCTGTGATCCAGAAAGTAACACAAAATCATTTTAGATGCAAAGGGAGGAAAAGAGATACATTTCTTACCTCTGCAAGAAACAATGATCCAGAACCAAACAAGCCACTAAGGAGGGCGAGAAGCTGCTCAGCCTGTGCACAGTGAGTTGGCGCTGCCAGTGTGCTTTGCTCCACCAGAATCCAGCACCACTGGCACCAGCACAGCACCCTTATCTTCCCCTTTCCATCCTCACGGTGTTTGCTCCGCCAAAGATCACAGTTTGAGGCGACGCGATCTGCCTAATCACAGTTTAACCTTTTGCAAGTCTCGTTTTTAAGGTGACATCATCTTGGCAAGGGGGAATGTAAGGAAAAGCTGTTTGTAGATGGACTTGCCTTATAAGGTCCGTATCAAAAATAAAAGCTTGTATAACCAAGGGAAAGAAGGAGGAAAAACAGGGCTGGGAGGTCAGCCTGTGAGCTCCCCAGGAATATCTGCCTAGGACATACAAGGTGCTGCATTTTCCATTTCAATGCCATTAAAGAAGAGCAGGAATAAAGCATCCTTGGGGATGGATGGGTCAACTCCCCCAAAACCTGGATGCCAAGTTTCCTTGTTGCATCCAGGCAAGAATGAAGGCAGCCATGGAGAGCTATACCTTCCTGTTGTTGTCTGGCACCCACCTGGAGATCCAGGGAGAAGAAGGGACATGGTGTTTTACCTTGATGGCAGTATATTGAGCTGCGAGATTGTTTGGAAGGATACAGTGGAAAAATGATACTAATACAACTAAGGATTTTCTCTGCTGGGTTGTGCCAGTTGGCATCCTGACAGAAAAAGACACAAACATGTTGCAGAAGAACCCCCCAAGCATCTTTACTCAAAGAAATTACATCTGTATCTAATTCAGAGGAAAATAACATACTTTATGTGAAAACACTGTCCACTGTTCCGCTGCCAAGCCAAGACACACATCCTGTACAGTGATCCGAATCTCCCATTCTTTGTCATTCAGTTACATACAGAAATTCCCTTGGGCATCCAGATGTTCCTGACGCTGACATTCATGCTTAACTTCATTTGGAGTCACTGTCTTCACAGTTTAGGGAAGCGTCCCCTGAATTTTCCTGATTTGGGCAGAGCATGAGGGCAGTGAGCAATTCCCCATCTCTCTATTCTCATTTCATGAAGTTTCCTGAGGACAAACCTTTGCCTCTACCATTTTTCATTACACTGGATAAACCTCATGTATTTCAGAGCAAGGGCAGCCTGTTTTCTTTCCTTACCCAAATGGAACTGTGTATTTTTCTCACATTTCTGGTTTAAAATGAGAAGCTAATGCGATCAAAGTGGATTTCAATTACAGTATTCCACCATGACTAAGTCAGCTGAGACTCTTCCCAAGCCAGGACCAACACATGTTCCTGCAGGAGCCTTCAAATTTTAGGAAAACAATTTCTTCCGTTGATTTATATAATCTCTTAAGAATCCTCATTTGATTGTAGCTGAAAACATGACACCCATCATCCCAGGTGGAGGAAGAACACTATGGTTTGGTTTGGGTTTTGCAAAAATCTAAGCCGAAGGCGGTTTGGATCTTCTTTCATCTAATCTGAACAGCTGAGATGATCAAGGGTGGGGATGCGTGGGTGAGGAGATAAACATTCCTGCTGTGCAGTCGGTGCCTGAATGACAAACACTCTTATGATGGATGTCCATAAAACGAGACACCAAGGCAGAGCTGTGAAGGTCTGTGTCTGGTACTTCCAGGGGTGGGGATGGAGCAGCAGAATCACCTGAGTCCTTCTGGTCTGGTGTGGAGAGGGGAAGCTGTGACTGCTCCAGGATGCTGCTCAGTGGGTTTTCATCACAAGTTCTTCCAGCGCCCTCTCCCTCTGATTCCCACAAAGCAAAAGAACTTCTTTGATTTCATTTTGCTGGAAGCCCATATCATTAAACTGAGCCAACAGATGCAGGAATTCAGCTGCCTGGAGGAAGAATGAGAAGAGAGGAGTGATGTTATCATGGATGGATGTATCATGGGGTTGCAGCAGAAGCACTACTGTGGGACAAGGCTGCAGCCAGAAGATCTGGCTGGGTTGTATCACCATGACAGCAGATCAAGGGCACACATATCCCTGGTAGCACTGAAACTTCGTAAATAAGAAATACTTAATAAAGTCAGCCTCTAGCTTCACTTATTCCTTATAACGTTTATATCAATTCCATGCAGTGTTTGTTGGTATTATAAAGAGAGCAGGGAATGGCAGTGAGCACAGCTGGAATTCATTTCTCCTGCTCCCCACCTTGCTCGGGCTGGGCCCCAGTGCCACAACACCAGAGCTGTGTCTCCAGTAAATAAACCCCTCCCCAACACCAATACCCAGGCGCCCTCCCACTGCCACTGCCCTAGGGAGCTCCACGGCAATCCTACAGGCATCGGCATCCCAGCAAACAGTGCCAAGCCCAGATTTCATGCAGTTCTATCTCCCCAGACTCTTCATTACCCCCGGGGGGAGACTGATGATGGAGACAAATGCCCAGTTCTCCATGATTCTCCTCCATGGGGGTAGAAGGGAGAGCTGGCAGGGCAGGAGAGAGCATGAGTGCTGGTGGGCTTAGGACAGGGGATTCCCTGTCCAGGAGCTGAGTGAGCATCGTGCTGCACAACAGGGTGAGAGGAAGGGGGGAGAAGAGTGAAGGAGCAGGTGTCCTCCCCCAGGGGTCCTTATCGTGACACTGCCCCAGAGGTCTGAACCTCCATGAGGCTGCAAGAGGGGCTGTGGAGGCAGAGGGAAGCATGCAGCCCACTGGAAAAAAGAGCCTGGAGGACACAGCACAAAGTGCTGGGCTGTACCATTCCATTCTGACCTTTTTCTCCGAGTACTGGAACATTTCCATGGCTTCCTCCACCTGCCCTTCCTCATAGCCCTGCTTCAGCAGCCGGTCACAGGCACCCAGGTAGCTCAGGAACTGCAGGGGAAGACAGTCAGGTTAATCCAGCCTTGCAGGCATGGGGACCAACACCAGTCAGGAGCCCTTTTGCCACCTCCCAGGGACACACCACGGGGGGGACATGAGCCACCACCATCCTGCTGGTTCCCATCTAATGTTCAGCCAGGGTGGTCTGTCTATCTGCAGGATTCCCAGTGGGAGACAACATCTTGGTCTCCCTTCACCCTCCCAGGGAGGGAATGGGAACAAGGTGGAGAGAGGACAAGGAGCAAACCAGACATGTGAACATGTGAGATACAGAGCGATGGCCTCCAGGCTGCAGGGTGAGGCAGAGCCTGTCCCAGTGGGATGACTTCGCTCAGCTGACCCCACATCCCTTTGATGCACCAGGGTTCAGTCACCCATGGGTTTGTTCCAGGGTCTGAGTGCAAAACCCACCCCAGGGGAGACCTGTGTGCTGTCATTACAGAAAGTAAACAGTTATTTTTGGCTTTCCTTGTTGTTCTTGGAGTGCTGACAGCACAATTCCCAGCAGCATCTTTAAAATACCATGAGAATCACTTACTGTCCAAAAACATATGAGACGGGCAATAATAAAGGAGCTATACAATAGCAGGGTGAATAAAAACATCCCACAGGTCTCTCCAAAGCTTCTTGATCCAAGGAGAAGCTGATTCATCTCTCCCCAAATCCACCAGCGCACAGACCTCCACCCTCCCCAGCACTGCCATAGACAAGGAGAAGGACTCAGTGAAAGGCCATAAAACACATGAAAAAGACAAAAAAGTCTCTCAAACATTGAGTTGATCTATTTTGGCCGAACAGTTGAGTAGGGATTTTCAGAAATACCAGCCTTAAGGAGTGCAGTAACTCAGAAAGGAGTCACTGGTCATTGGCATTCCTCACCTGATATTATTTCTCTCGTTACCAGGCTAATGACAACCCCCGATCATTGCTGTATTTTCTTCCCCTGTTGTCACAGAACAGCGACTCACCCACAGCATAACACAGACAATCCTGGCAGCCTGGTCAAGCCCAGCATGAAATTGGTGCCTTTGTCAACTCAATGTTTTTTATCGCTAAAAATATATATATATCCTCAAGACTAAACAAAAAGATTTTTTTTAACACTGACCAGCTGCAGCCTTTGTCATGTCTCAGTTCATATGTTCATTGAGGACTCCATGGGTCAACGATGCATTTTGAATTTATCAATGATCATTGATCAAAATGCAATGGTGCCTTTTAGGCCATGACATCCTACATGATGAACCTCTGGCATGCTGAGGCAACTAGTCCTGCCTGAGCCTTTCAGAGAAGTTCTTCCACCAAAATTACGAAAGCATTGCTTCTAAAGAAGGTTACAAAAGGCCTTGCCTTCTCTACCAGGGTGGGCTCTGCCAGTTTCACTTGACGCTGCAAGGAAGTTGAACAATTTTTGGCTACCATCTGATACTTCAGTCAATCCTCACAATTGAAGTAGTCATTGTCACACATCGAAACCTCAATCACCACCAAGTAACAAAGAGCACCCATGCGTCTTCTTTTTAACTTCAGCTGGAACATATTTTCCAGGAAGATTTAGACTAATTTGGTAGTTTGGTACTCGTAAGAGATGCATGAAGGGTCAGGCTTTATCTTGGCTGCATTGGGCATAAATGGGAAAGATGGGAACTGCCGGTGAAAAAGGCATGAGATAGAAAGCAGACCTTGTCTTTTGGTGCAGTAATCTCTTCTCCAAGGGAATGGGAGTCCCTGTGTTTATACAGAAGGGAGCAGGCTGTACCCATTTCCATCCTTAATAAGATGCACTCTTTCTTCGTTTTGAACCCAGCAGGTGCTACAAGACACCGTCGCATGGCTCTATGAAACAACCTGGGCTGGGCTCTGCCCATCTCTCTGTGCCTAGATGAAACCTCTATGGATTGAAGACATAAAGCTTCCCTTCCCACCTCAGCTCACCTGAAACTCCAGCAAGCTCTGGGGAGCTGGTCCAGTGGGGGTGAGTAAGGAGGGAGCCGGAAGCTGCAGGATGACTCAGCCACAGAGCAGCTCTGTGCGAGGACCCTGCGGGTGAGAGCTGGCCCACGAAGCAGAGGCAACTCCCAGGGGAATGGGAAGGAGACTGGCAGCTGGCAGTGGCTGCTTGGCACCATGCCTGCTCATGCCCTGCCAGGATCTGCTCCTGCTCCCTGGTTTGACAACCCCATGGATATCCCTCTTGCTCAGCTGTGATTAAGACCCTTCTCTCTCTGCAAGAGCTACTTGGATAATTTAGCCCTAAAATCCTCTGCTGGGATGGGCAGGTCCAGCCCCAAGTTTGCCAAGGGAATCAGAGCCAGCAGCCTCCCTCTTGTCATGGATGCTCTGAACCCACCTGGACCATTGTGACATTTGTCTGGACAAGCAGAGACATTAGGAATGAGAATGCAGCACAGCAGGCAGGGATGTACTCACATACCAGGGGTAGGAAGAGGCTGCATGTTAAATAGTTTTAATAAATTCCAGGTTATTATACAGGGTTCCTCAGGAAAAGAGCTCTGGGAACCCACTGCAGTGCTTGTATGGATTCCCTCCTTTCTCCAACACAGAGAAGTTGTGTTTTGGAGAGAGCCCAACCAAATCTCCAAGGTATTCCCACAGTCCCGCTCTGACAGGATGAGCCATGGCAATAATCACACAAATCCAACAGCTGGGAAAAACGATGTGCAAAAAGTTTCCATGTATGGGTGCAAAATTTGTACCTCAAAAGGACATGATGCTTCACACAACAGATTGAACAGATAACAAAACCAGCCATGATTATGCGCTGAAAAGCTGAGGGCGACTCATTGCTATTTTATTACAGCAAAAGTGTAATCTCATGGAAAACCCTGTCAGCTGTGGTCTGACACCAAAGTGGAAAGCCAAGGCCATCAAAAATCCACCCCAAAGTAGACAGCCATCCCTTTCTCCATGAAAATCAAGTTTTCCTTTACCAAATTTTCTCACAGTGCTGTGCCAGCTCCACCAACCTGACTTAAGCTTTGCCTTCCAGTCTTCTGGAGGGTTAGGATGGCTTTGTGGGTGGGGTAGCCCAGGGCTATGACGGGCTCAATGAGGTCTCGCTCCTCTTGGCTCAGTGCAGAGAGCAGGTCAGCCGAGGAATCCGTCTGGGATCTGTGGGAGCTGAGAGGTCGTCCAGGCGTGGAGGCAGGGGGGAGGCAAGTGTAGGGGCTGAGGGACTGCAAGGAAAAAAGCAGATGGTCTTATTGCTCCAGGTCATGGAATGAAGTGAAACAACCCAGGTGGAGGCAATGCTTCTGAATGATGGTGGTTACCTTGCTCTCTCCAGAAGAGGAAAATTCCCATACAAAGAACATCAAATGGGCATCAAATGAGACTGGACTTAATTAAATCCAGGCTCAGCTATAGATACAGGTCAGAGAAGATACAGGTCAGCTCAGGCTGGGTGTTGTACAAATACACAGGTGTTTAATCTTTCCTTAAATACTCCATGTCAAATGCAAATGCATATAAATAACCTGGTTATTTATGTGTCTGATGGCTTTATTGCAGGTTTTCAGTAATTCATCTCCTAAATCTCTCAAGCAGCTGGATTAGATGCAATTTCTTAAAAGCAGGGTGCAATTCAGATTTAAGGTGACAGAGTATTATTTACTCCATCCTTTCAAATCACTGTCTCTATCACTAAATGATCTCTATCACTAAATGTATTTCTAGTAGGACTATGAAGTCCAAAGTTTCCCAGAAAAGACATAATGACTGTAAGGGAACATTTCCCTATAAACCCCACTTATATCTGTTAGAAGGGAATAACATAGCAAAAAGAGAACAAAACCCCCATATTCCATTTTTTTAGTGATTCAATTGAAAATCAGATTAGACCCTGCTTGGGAAAAACACAGATGTTTTGGTCAGAGCAAGTAAATGTGCACCCAGAAAGCTTCTTTCAACCTCAGTGAAAAAAATCAAACCCCTTCTTCACTTCTTGTGAAAACTTCAGCAATTCCTCATGGGTCCAGTGTTTCCGAAGCCCCATTTTGGTTCCTTTTTCTGGCCAGCCCCCACCAAATGAGACCAATTCGATGCCCTCCACCTCCCTCCTCTCGCAGCAATGAACAAAGGGCCAGCAAAGGAAGCTGCTCACCGGTACTGTGGGCTTGTGCTGCTTGATGGGAGGGATCGGCACCGCTGTGGCTGGGGGAGTTGGCAACTGGGACATGTGCAGACCTGGCCCATACTTGACGCTGCGATTGGTGCCAGGACACTGGGGGAGCAGCCGTGGCACCGGGATCCCCCTGCTCCCTGTGGCAGCTCTGTTCAAAGGATGCACCAAAGCAGCCAGCTTCCTCCTGGCGGCTTCCAGCTCATTCTTCATGTTGTTAAATATCACCATGGATCTTCTCTGCTTGCTGGGGTCTGGGCTGGCTGGGCTGTGGATATTGTTCTCTGGTGAGGGCTCCAGCCAGCCAGGCGATGTCTTTGGTCGGGTCTGGTAAAAGCCGGGACGTGAAGACACACTTCTCCCAGAGCTTCTCCTCCTGGAGAGGAGCCTCTCATCCTTGTCATTCTCTTCCCAAGAGGTTGAGGAGTACTCATCATCTGAGTACTCACCCTCCTCTGAGTGCCAGGTGTCACTCTCAGTGTCGGACAGGGCCGCCCTGCCCTTGGCGTGCCCGTAGGAGCTGTCGGCTGCGCTCAGGCTGACGGAGCGCCGCACTGCCCCGTCCCGACCTCGCCCCCCGTAGGTGTCGGCGGGGTCCACCAGCAGCAGCCAGCATGGGGGAGCTGTGGGGACGACTTCGGAAGTGACCCGATGCCGGGAGGTTTGCTGCTGAGAGGCCACCTCCACCCAGTACAGCACTTTCCTTTCCAGTGAGAAGTCGTGCTGCGAAAGAGTGAGAGCAAGCTGGTGAGGACATGTGAAACCAGACCACGTGGCATGGAGCAAACCATGCACTCCACAAGGCATCTTAAGGCTGCAGCCTTCCCATATCAGCTTCTATTTCCCTGAACATTAGGGTTGGCTGTAGGATTGGGCAGTGCCAGCCTCATCTCTATGGGGAATCCCCAAATTTATACTTGAAAACAGTCTATCTATTAAGTCATTACTATTGTGAGTTGCACCTACAATTCTTTGGAGAAGTGTTTTATGCTTGGAGGTGTTTGTGTCACTTTGACTGCTGTGGAAGGTAGGAGGGTGCAGACAGAAGTGGGCATCCCAGTTTTAGACACCTGCAGAGAGGCACTGCATTCAGCCATAGGCTGCCCCCAGGATGGTGGCAGAGCTCGTTTGTGACCCTCAGCAGCAGTGCTTGGCAGAGACACTTCAGGCACATGGGCCAGGGAAGATGCCACCTCGGGCAGAAGCAGAACCAGCCATGGGATTCTCTAGTGGCGCCAGGGGCTGGGCTGGTCCCCAAACAGAGTTGTCATTTCCACATAGTTCAGCTTAAAATATAAGTGTGTTTGTGACTGAAATCTGAGGGTTTTCCTGGAACAAACAAGTCTTGCCCGTCCCAGAGCTCTCCAAACAAGGTCTCCTCCTGACAGGCAGGCAAGTACATTCAGAGCCCAGGAATGCTGTTTTTACTGCTCCTGCCACTTGGGTCAGTTGTGGACCCAAATCAGCCTCCCGGAGGAAAACACCCCCACATCCCTCCAGAAGGATCAGCCTGAACCAGCAGCACAATGACTTGGCCTCAGAGGGGAGCACCAAATCATCTCCAAGTAGGGAGAAACACGGGGTATTTTTATATCTATTTTTATATTTATATATATTTATATATATTTATATATTTATATATATATATAAATATAGGTATATGCTGCCGGCACAGGTAGTGTTGCCTGGTTATAGCTGGTAGATTTATTGGTAAATATGTAATAGATATTATTAATAAAAGAGACAGTGGTAACTCCAGAGTAGAAAACAACCCTGGAGCAGAGCCTGAAGTTTGTCCTCCTATCCCAGAAAGACCTAACCCTCCTGACTGGAAAGGATTTTTAAAAAGCAACCCCAAACCAACCCCATTGTCACCGCCACACACCACAAATCACCCTCACCTCCTCCCAATACTGCTGCAAACCAGACAGTGAAGAGGAGATCAGTTAGGAGGTTTCCCTTCCCTTCTTTCGTAAGAGAACACTGCTGACATCCCTTTGAGCATCCCCCAGCAGTGACCCGGGTGTGGACTCACCATGGTGCTCATGAGGATGTCAGTGCAGTCGGGGACCTCAATGTCCGGGGCAGTGATTAAAGTGATTTCTCCCTCTGAGTCCCCATCGAGGCTCATGGCCATCCGGAAGGGAACTTCATCCAGGTAGTTCATTGGTGCTGCCTGATTTCTTGCTGCCGGAAGGGAAACAAAAACTGTAAAAGGAAGGACTAGCATCTCTTAAGTTGGGTGGAAGGAGAGAAAGATGAGCTATTTCAAGCGCCAGCTGGGTAAAAACAGATTGGCAAAATCTTAATTACTGACAGCAGGAAGCTTTGTCTGAACTAGCCTTTGCTATTCTCAACTTGAGCCAGCAGGACCTGACCAAGTTTATGGCTTCGTTTGGCAGAGACCCTGGGCATTTTTCTCCTCCATACCCACCCTGCTGCTTCCCATCCCTCCTGTCTCTCCCTCTGGTGCTGTCGCACGGTCCCTTCCCCAAGCTGGGGACAGATTGAGCACTTATTACAGTCATAGAGGGAGAAAGCACAGCCAAGGAGGACACCTTGCAGGTCTCCCCTGTCTGTGCAACCTGTGGTGATAGAGCTCATGCACACAGCCTCGTGTTGCTAAGCCATCACATGCAGCATCCCAAGGGAGCTGGGGTGAGGGCATCCCTTCTGGCAGCAGCCAACTGGGAGCCAGGCAAGGAGGCTGGTGCATCAGGCAAGCTTGGGAATTAGGGGGATGTCAAACAAGCCATTTTTAAGATTAGCTTTCAGGAACCATGCATTTATTTTAAGTGTGGTGATGGTTTTAGATCAGGAATTGCAAGGGAGAGAAAAATTGCTGGTGAACTGGGAACGGTGTCAGGGAAAATATTACTGCAGTAGTGTTGCCATCAGGTCTCTAAAAATGTCTCAGTTTAGTAAAAAGCCACTACTTGCTGCATGAAGCCTCGAGCTTTCAGCTTCCCAGAGATGACAGTGTGTAAAATAATTTCTTTTATAAATTACAAACTGTTAGGAGCTGGTAGCCAGTCTTCCACTGAGTTCTGGTACTGGCAGTATGTGCCTGCTCATCCCAAAGTCCTCAGCACTCATCCTCAGGTCACACAGTAAATATGTATGTGACATCCCTAAGTGCTTTTCCCAATCACTTTTTTCCTTTAAAAACAAACAGCTTCTATGACAACAAGGATAAACATACCACTAAAAGAAAATATGCAGAAGAATATACACAAGAATGACAAAACTGCCTGTTTAATGCAAAAATGAGAGTCTATAATGGGAGATGGGGTTCAGGGTAGTTTCCTGTGTTGGCAAAGGACTCAAAAAGAGCTTGCAGGCCAGAGAAAGTGACACACACAGTCAACATGTACAATCACTCGGTGCAACTCAGCTGGCTGTACCAGAATAACAACAGGGTTGTCACTTTGCCTGCTTACGCCAGGAGCCTTTAATAGCTCTGCACAAGCAGAACCCCTAACGAGCTTTCTGCTCCTGCACATGTCCTGCCACTAACATGCGACACAGGCAACGTGTTGGGATCCCACATGGAGCCAGGCCATCTGCTCAGCTTAAGAGGGCTCAGCCTATGGAACAATCCACGTCAGCACTGGCAAAGGTGACACCTGAAAACATCTGTAAGCAAAGCCACCTTCCCTCAGCTTTTTGCTACTCCTCGAGCAGCTCCTGCATGCAAGGACAGACCTCCCCTGCAGCTTGGGCTGTAAACCGGCTCTTCTCAAAATCCCAGGGTGCTGAGGAAAGGAGTGTCTCAGCATCTGTCACCCAGAGTGCCTCCACGCAGGTTCAAATTGTACTTCAAGGGATTGGGATGGGTAGTGTGTGTGTCTGAAGCCACAATTAAGAAATATATGAGGAGATGATGGTACTGCACTTTGCTGTATTTCACTGCATAAATACTGTGCTCTAAGAGAGGTTCCCACAAGTGTTAATTCCCAAAACCACAGTTAAGAAAACAAGAAGTACTTTGGGGCAGGAGCAATGACAACAAAAATGCTACTAGAAAAGGATAAAAGAGGGTCAGTTATAAACACCGACTCCCACCAGAAGGGAACTCCTACAAGGGCTCTGACCTCATCTTCTCCACACCAGTCCTGCCCACTTCCACACTGCAGACACCAACCAGTGCACACCAGTTCACATCAGGAAGAGGATGTGCCTAAACAGCAGGAGAAACCTGACCTGTACCAGGACCAGGGGAGGAATAGGATACAAATGAGGCTTGGAAACTCACAGCCAACCCCTCTCTTCTTCTGGGCTACACTAAGTTCTTAAAACCAGTGGGAAATATTATACTCAGAAAAACGGGAATCAAGTCTGAACATGCTTTTTAATTAATACCCTGTGCCCATGTATTTTATGAGTTGAGATTTTAAACATTCCTCCCCATGTGTGGCTTCAACAACTTCCTCACTAAAACTATTAAACATTTTAATGCAGATGTTGCTAGACAGGAGCAAATACACAGAACAAACCACAGAACACACCTAAAGGTAGATCCTCCCCTGGCATTTTCAAGCCCTATGTTTATTAGCAATATGAAGCTGTCCTTACCATCAGATGAACTCATGGAGCTCTCCTCGCACAGCACAAGGGAGAACACAGCTGCTGCTTTTCTGCCCCCTTATCTACTGCTCAGCTCTTTAAATTCCTGCAGTGTCAGACAAGCAGCTGAATTGGACAGCTTTAAGATAATCATAGCTTAAGTGGCTGGCCTGTTCCATCAGACATGCTGATGGTATAAGGAGCCTAATTGTTTAAGCAGAGCATCCTCTGGTCACTAAGCTGCCTGAACCGAAACTGTTGGGTTTGTATTGGATTTATGCAGTTTTTTTTATTTTTATATTTGAACTTGTGTGTTTTCATCAGGGAAGACTCCCCAGGATCGGCCTTGGGTCTGGAGTAATGAGATGCTGGAAGTGACATTAGGGATGGGAGGATGTAGGGAAGAGCAAATCAGAATGACACCTGCAGAGGACTTCATGGCAATCTGTATTTTGGGGTGCTACAGGTGAGCAAAAACTGCAAACTTCTGCACTCATATTCTATCAGAAACTACTAGTTCACATCTCTTACTGACAGAAACCAGTGCAAAGGTTCAGCGAGGACACTACTAACATTACACCTAAAGCTCAAGTATTGCATTTAGGCAATGACGTGCATGAATTACGCACTGTTGTGACGCCAAGAGGCAAAGCACTAGAGAGATTAATTTGATTCCCACACATTGGGGCTAAGCAAGAATAAGGACTGCAGCTCTGGAAAGGTGCCACAGCAATCTGCGTACAACAGCAAAGCTCCAAATCCATATGGCCCATCACAGTTACAAGAAAACTGTCCAGAACATGGAAAGCTTTGACATCAGATGCCTCTGTCACCTTGCAGGAGGGAGAAGTTCCTTCACACAAACCTTTTCCCAACAATTCTCTCCTCGTTGGAGTTGTATTTGATTCAAAGTACTCAAACAAATCTCTCCCCCAGCATGAAAATGCTTTAAACAAAAAAACAAAAATCCCTTTTTCTCTATTTGTTCTACACAAAAAAAAAACAACTTACAAAATAAAGCTGTAGTTTTTAATCAAATACTATAGACATGATGTGTCCCTATACAAAAATATCTACATAGGCAAAACACTTGCAGTAGGTTAGACATCAGATTTTATTAGGTTTTTTTCCAGCAGGCTTATTCATCAAATTTGTATTTATTCGCATGGCTATCTGACCTATTTCACCACAACTGGGAATTTTTTCCATGTTTTGGTATCAGTTTTAGTCCACAAAAGTAAAATAGCAGCAGCTGCTTTACTCAACCTTGAAAAACCCTGTCTTGTTTGTACTTCAGAATTCATTTAAACTTGTAATAGGTTTGTCTCTACACCCAAAAATACAGGAACTATTTTGACAGTGATGCTTGACATGTTTCATTTAAGAAGAAAAACATGTTTACTAATGATCTCGTCTTATTTTTTTTAATTCCTTCATTTCTGAAGTTTTTCATCATCCTTTATAAAGACAAAAGCCACTAAAAATGGGATATTAGTACTAGCACAAATACCACTATCAGCAGTGTTCCTTTATTAAGATTGAGATTTAACAAGAACTTGCAGCAGGATTGTAATTCCGCACCATGAGAGGCCTGGCAGCTCTGGGCTTGCTCAGCTAATTCCCTGCACAGTCAATCAGCAAAAACAACTCTTAAACTTTTTTTCAAGACGTTCCAGTAAAGACATTCCAGTACCTGGCTGCCGAAATAGAGGACGAGACTTCCTGTTTGGACCCTATCATATTTACACATGTAATTATAACGAAGCAGTCCTCCAAAGTTAAAATAATTTATAACTAAATTATCTGACAGCAGTGGCCCAAGTGTCATTGGTGGGGAGACTTGGGAGAACCCATCCTGGAGGGATGCAGCTTCCTTCGGGGTGGTCAGCTGGCACCAAGTACTGATCCCATTCATGCCTTTAACAGAGAGAGCATTGTTTGAGAGGAGACCTGGGATTTATTTGGTGGTAAGATTTATTATATACCCACATAGATGTTACTGATCAACACAAAACCCTCTATAATTTTACTCTTAAACTTGTTTTTCAAAAGACAAATGTGAAAATTCAATGTTCTGGTGTTAAATGGAATGGTCATGCATGGAAGTGCACTCTGCCTCACTTGAGCATCTGTTGGATATGACTCAAGCAAGAAACTTGAAAAAAACCAGAACAATCCATTGCATAACCATATTTGGAAGCTGACAAACCAAAAGGGGCATTGAATTTATAATTGCAAAAAACAGTGTTTGTCATCTCTGATAATACAATTCTTTCTTTGGTTTTACCTGATCTGGATTAGAGCTGCTACAGAATGTTCAGCTTGTAAGTAGTAGTCTCTGAAAGGCTGCAGTAGATGGGCGAGCGGGAATTCAGCTGTGAAAACACAGACACAGAAACTGTTTAATAATCTGGAAAAACCTTCCATTCTAGTGAGTCTCAGAAGCCCCAGATTTGCCAAATCATTTGCTACTGCCTAGCTGTAACCTGAAATCAGGTCCCTAGATAATATATGAAGGACTGTTTACATGTTACACATCTCCTGGTCCGTACCACAGCTGTCAGAGGAAAGCCAAGACTAGCAAAACTTTTCCTGACTCCACCCTCTAAATACAGGGAACATACGGACACTGAATCTTTACAGATTACCTGAGTCACACTTACCAAAGCACCAGAATAAAGCACCTATTGGGTTCTGGAAGTCTTCAATCTATTCTTTTTATTCTCACTTCAGTTTAATCTACAATCTCTTCTTGCAAAACATTATGAAACCAGCTTGAGATGTACTGCAGTCCATGTCAAAGAGCTCAACAGTTCCTCTTACACCACAGGTGTTAACAGCATTATGTTTATCCCCCGTTCTCAGACCATAAATTACTCCAGTGGATGATCCCTTTCTCAACCAGATCTGTGCCTGCATTTCAAATCCAGTGTCTGTGAGATGGGGATGTAGTCTGGAAAAACACTGTTAAGAACAGCACGCAAAATTTACCTGGATCCCCAAACAGCTTGGAATCCATTTCCAGTTTCTGCTGTAGTAGTTTTTCCCTTTCCTTCTTCTGTTTCTTTTCCATTTCCCTCTTCCTTTCCTCCTCCTGTTCTCCCTCCAGCATAACCCTTAATGCTCTTTCCTCAGCTTCATACAGTTCTGTGCGAGTTTTGAGCAATGTTTTGAGACTCTCCACCTGATTTTCAAATGCTTCATCTGCTGAGGGGGGTGGACAGACACCTGAACAGTAAGAAAAGTGATTTTAAGTTTTCATATTCAGAAGGGGGTTTGTTACCTGACTTGAGAGCAGAGCTGGCAGCATCTCAGAGGAACATGATCTTAACCTTGTTAACAGATGGAATTCTTACTGGAATAATCCTTCTTCTAGAAAGTGCTTGGAAACATAGGAACACAAACACTGAATTCAGCATTTTGTACCTATTCTTGTAATTAAAATCACAATAAAGAGACAGCTTTTTGAAGCTGCACCTTGTTAGTCAGCACAGGGCACCCTCATCTTATTTCCTGCGTGTGCAATTTAAAAAGTTTGGATCAATCTTGTAATTAACCTTTCCTGGCAGCAGCCTCTTTCCTCAGTTTCCGAAGCTTTTCCAACCCACGCAGGATGTCCATCATCCTCTTTGTGTCTGCTTGCTTCTTCCGGACTTCAGACAGGACACTGTCAGCAGCAGCCTTCAGCTCTCGTTCCTATGAAAGGAAGGAAAAACAGACAAGATGCGTGAAATATTCCTTGAAGACAAGAATCAAATGGTATTTTCAGAGATTAGCAAAGCACCAGAGAGCAGAGTGACTTCATAGTAATAGCAGTAAGTCAAGTCAACCATCCAGCCTTGCCTTTTTATGAAAAAAAGGCCAAAACACCACAGAGTTCAGAAGACAAAAAAGAATGCCGTGGGACTCATACATTTGGGCTGAATCATGGAATTGTTAAAGCTGGAAAAGATCAAGTCCTACTGTCAAGCCAGCAGCACCACAATGTTCACCACCAAACCATGTCTTCAAGTGCCACATCCAGACATTTTTGAACACTTCCTAGATGGTTTATGAATTGTGAAAGCCTGAGAGCCTTTAACCACAGAAATTTAGGGAAAGCATCTAACAATAAACAGAAACCATCCCAGTTCCACAGTTCTGCAATTAAAGACCATTAACCTGCCACAGTCTGACCACAAACCCTTCCCCAGCAGCTGCTCTGGACCATCCCAGCAGCAAACCAGCAGAAAGGGAGCTCTTTAGTCAAAAACTAACAGAAAGGTGCCTACAGCACTTCCCAAGGAGTCTAATTTGAGGTGGGTTTTTTTGCTTTGGAGATGTTTTACTTCCTGATGAGATCAAAAAGCTTGCAAACCACAAGCTTTAGAAGGATGAAAGCAGGAGGCACGGCTGATGGATACTGAAACAGCACTGACCACCACAGGGTAGCTGTGAGCTGTATGGGTAGGCTGAGACTGGGAACCAGAGAGGAAAACCTCCAAGAGTTCAGAAACAACTTAAACCCCAATTTCATGTCAAGGCCTAGAATATGAGGGCAAAACCGAGATGTCCAAGACTTCTAAGGAAGAAGCAGGACTGCAGGCCTTGGAAACAGCACGTCTCTCAGCATACTGAAACCATGCAGCACCTCCATGGCACCCACTGAAGCGCAGGGGTCAAAGCCCTGGACAGGGCTGTGCCTGTGGGACAGGCACAGCTCGCCGTGACTTCGTAACCGGCAGGTCAACCCCGCTCCACCGCGCTGTCCTGGAGCCCCGAGGAGAGGCAGGACCAGGCGCTCAGGACCGTACCCGGTTCTTTTCCTCCACCTCCTGGATGCACTTAGCCCGCCACTGGTCGATCTTGGCCTCCCGCTCGGCAGCCCGGGCCGCCTCCTCCTCCTTGGCCGCCCTGGCTTCGTGCTTCCTCCGCTGCAGGCGCAGCCTCCTCTTCCTCGCCCTCTCGGCCTTCCTGCGCAGCGCCTCGCCGTAGCCGGGCTCCCGCAGGGGCCGCACGACCTCCCGCAGCTCCCGCAGCGCCGCCTCCGCCTCCTCCCGCGTCCGGGCCCAGCCCGGTTCGTCGCCCTCGTCCTCGCTGCGTCGCAGGGCCCGGCAGAGCGCGGTCAGCCGGGCCACCCGCCCCAGCGCCGCCACCGCCACGGCCCGGGCGCTGCTGGGACTGGCGGCGGCGGGCGGCGGCGGCGGCGAGGAAGCGGCGTGGCGGCGGCCCAAGAACTGCGACAGCCACAGCTCATCCTGCTGCCGCTGCACCGCTTCCTCCTCGGCCGGTGCCCGCGGCGGGGCCGCCGCTAAGTAGGGGACGCCCGGCGGGAAGCGCGGTCCCCCCTCACCCGCAGGCGGCGGCGGCGGCAAGAAGAAAGGCGGGGGTGCCACCGGCCCCACCGCGAAGGGCGCTGGGCGGACGGTGGGGCCAGGGAAGGGCGGTGGGAAAGCGCGGAACGGCGGCGGGAGGCGGGCGGGGAACGGCGGCGGCTGCGCCATGATCCCGCCACAACCCTCAGCGCGCCGCCATGATGCCCCTCAGCGCCCGCCTGAGCACAGCGCCACAGCGCCGCCTGGCGGCCGGGAGGACCCGCCCCGCCCGCCTCTCGCCCCACTTAAGTTTCAAAAAGTACTCCTAAAACTTCAAAGATGTGGGGATGGCGTCAGGGATGACAACTCTCCGCTGCTTCAATATTCGCTTTTATTCAAACGCCAGAGGTGAAGTACAAACTGTAGTTACACGGCATTTTTGTTTCCTTAAAAACAGTTCTTGGTTACAGAATTCCAAACAACTTTCAAAACTAAGTTGTTGAACAGTTTCATGTAAAATGTCGTGGTTTTTTCTATCTGTTTAAAAAAGGATTTGAATTAAAGGATTCAGAATGAAAAGCTGTTATATTTTTTCACTCTACAAAAAGGAAAGTGAGGATGCAGTTACAGATAGTCCACCACAGATTCCCAGTTCAAGGGCACCAAGCTTCTAGAAACATCCTCAACACCAAACACAGCTTTCTCTGAATCATTAGTGGGTCATTTAACCTGAAAAAATCTGAAATCTCACGGGACGTTATCTGTTGCACCTGGCTACAACTGCATGTCACACTGCTGCTAGGGAAGAACACAAGTATTACATAAAATTGACATGACAAAAATTAATGACAAAAATAGGGTCAATAGATTTTCAGTATGCTTTCTTGTCCTAAAACATCCAATAGACTGAAAAGAAGGATTAAAGTTTTAGGGACACTCAAGTCCACATTTTCACTGAAAGACAAAACAAAGTTGTAAGCAACAATTTTAATTCCTGAAACACATCAAAACCATACAGGTCCTTTAGTGTTTTTACAAAGACTTTTGTAAAGGATTGAATTAATTTGGTGGAGAACAGAAAAGGGAGGATTGCTTGCTGTGAGACTAAAAATCAAAGACAAACCCACAAGATGCAATACTAGCATTTGAGAATATAACTTAAAAAGCACTGTCATGTGAACAATCACTACTGATTACAGCAAAAATATTATACATTTACTTATTTCATCTCTTAACATTTTAAGATAGGTTGGGCAAATACCTGGCACCAAAAAATTGATGCATGATAGTTCCAATATGTTAAACAAAATGTACTATATTAGAACATTAATATTTAAAAATTTATGGTGACTTCTCATCGAAATTCAAATGGTTTTACTGCTTCCTAGGAATCTTGTTTACCCCTCTGGAAAACTAGCAAATAACTGATTTCACCTTCTTTTACAGTATCGAAGGTGACTACAGCTCCCAATGGAGATGTGAAGGGTATTATTCAATATTCAAATTACTGTAACAAACTAGTGTCACATTTTAGCAGAATCTCCCAGCAGTATCATAAAGTGTGTCCCAGTTTTTCCAAAAGGGCTTCCTCCCCCACCAATGTAACAAGTCACTCCAGCACCCGCTGGGTTTCACACACCAGCAGGACTCTAACACTGACCTGAACATAAACCCCCTGTGAGCCGTACCAGGAGCTAAGATAGTTTACTCACCCTCTACTAAATATTAATTTTGATTTCCCATTTGTAGAGTAACATTATTGTTAAATCTAACTATTGGCAGCACCCGCACTGCTGGTTTAGTTTCTGGCAAGGGCAGTGCGGGTGCTGCTGCATTTGCTATACATTTTAATTGAACAAGTGTAATATACAATTCATATTTGAACATTATGCCATCCCAGTCCACACTCTGTCCATCAAATCAATGTGATGCTGCAATAAAATACACAGTCTGATTTAGCTAATGAAGTTCCTCATCACGAATCGTATCCGAGACAGAGCCGGTGCCTTTAGGATCAGGCTGAAGCCAGAGGCAATCGTAAGGAAAGAACCGAGTGAGCTTTTTGCAGGTGGAAGTTCTGACAGTATTTAATGGTTTGCAGCATCTGCCTGTCGAGGCCAGCCTTCCTCCTCCACTCCAGAGTCATACTCCTCTTCTGACGAATCCTTAGTGGGAGCCCTAGGATTGAAAGGAATGATCAGATACCTTGGAAATTGGGGAAAAAAAAAAAAAAAAAACAAGAGACACTTTCCATAGCTTCTGACAAACATCACTTGCACAGTGCCCCATGGCAAAAGTTCTGACTTTCTGATCTGGAAATGCTGCTGTGCACATTTGCAGTGCCACCAGCACACAGTCTCATTAATTGAATTCAATTAACCTTCTGATTTTCAGTAAGTTGATTTAATCAATAAATTTGGTAGTTCTGGTGCTATACAAAATCACTTAAAGCAACCATCAGCGTAGTATTTTCCATCCCCTCCACCCACACCAGGCGGAGCCAAGCTTCAGGACAGTCAAGGTGCTGCAAATGTACCTTAGTGGAGAAAGCCACTCAAACAACATTGTCAGTGGTAGAAACCAAGACAAAGTTAGTAAATTTCAGACCTGAAATTTTTTAACCAGCTTTCACCTGACCCGTTCCCTCTCATCTCCATCCTTCATTCACTAAAATCCTTGGGTTTTTTTTTTAATCCAGATTTGTGCAGTGCTTTCAACATTCCACATCATTACCATAACCTTTACAACATCAAAATGATTGTTTTAACTAGAGTTCAGCAAATCAATAGATGTGCCTTTCTGTCTCTCCACTGCTGCAAGAGTAATGCAGAAAACTCTAGCAGCCCAGAGCTTGTATCAAAAACCCCACATCAGAGGTAAAAAGTAGGAGGAAAGAAACAGTTTCATTTCAGAAATTTCAGTACAGTCACAACTGAATTTCAAATTTTTACTGTTAACTTAAAATTTACTTCTCTTTCTACAGGTATACATACACAAAAGTAACTTCACATATGTTTATTTTTAAATTTCTATTTAAAAACTGAAGTAATACAAATCCAAAGTCTCTAGGACAGAACAGGCACTAATTCAGCTGTGTACAATATACAAAGCATTGAATCTTTTTTAGGTTGTGTGCATGGATTTGTGTTTATTCCATCAGAATACCTGTCTAGTTGTATTACTGGTCTGTTCTGCTACTTCTGTTACGGTTTTACCTAATGTATCCTGGCTCTTTTTTGCCTTCTACAACATCTTTGTCAACTTCCACACATACGATGTCAGAATTGGGTACTTCAAACATGGGCTCCAACAGCAGCTTTTCCTACGAGAAAATAGAGGGGAAAATATTTCTGTATGTCCTCTTCTAAAAGAGGGCAAGTAATTTTCAGAGTTAGAGAGTCTTCTTGGAAGAACTCTTGAATACTCACAGCTTTAGAAAGACTTACTGTATCCATGTAAGTACCAGAACTAAGTGTGGTTTTGACAGGAAATGGTCATGATTAGGTCCATACACATATCCAGGAAGGTTCATTTACTGTTTATAAGACTTAATTTACTCACCATTATAGATCGAAGACCTCTGGCACCAGTTTTTCTGTCCAGGGCCAGTCTGGCTATAGCCTTCAATGCATCTTCAGTTACATTTAATTCACACTACACAGAGAAAAATGGGAAGTTCAGTTAATTATTTCATTTATGACTGTGTTGAGTACAAGCATTACTGAAAACAACATGTATTTATAAACAAGAATACCAGAGAGTCATCAAATAAAAATTCAAACCTTATCCATGCTGAATAGTGCCTGGTACTGAGGAACCACAGCATTCCGTGGCTCCGTAAGAATCCGTACAAGGGTTTTCTCATCCAGGCTGTGCAGAGGAACCACAACAGGCAAACGTCCCACAAATTCGGGAATCATGCCAAACTCTATGAGATCCCTGGCTTCCACGTGGCGCAGCAAGCGATCCTTCTCCTCAATATCTTCCTGTGGGTCAGACTCTCCACTTATATTGGCAAGATCAGCTGCTGCTGCAGCCCTTCTGCCTTTCCCCATGTTAGATGGTGTCCCAAATCCTAGGTACTGGAAGATAAACACGTTCTGCTTACAGAACTGCAATAACTGAGCTTTCTTTATGTAAATAAATCACTTTCCACGAGTATTAAATAATCTGCAGTGACTGCTACATCATTAGATACTAATTCAAGCTCAAGAAACTACTTAGCGTAAAATTAGACCTCTAGCACACAATCAGTTTCTTATAAAATTGAATTCCCTCAGTGAAGGATTAATACATCAGTACAAGAGCAATTTTTTCTTAAAATAAAGAAGGTTATCAACATATTCTGGCCAGTTTACAAGTACCAGTGACACTTCCTAAGAAGCAAATGCAGGCAAGTTTGCTTACATGGGAAGCTACACAAATTAACATGAACAGTAACTTGAATTTCAGTCACTCCTTTAGTGTAGAAACAGGGAGCACATTCTGTTAGAACGCTGCAGCAAGAACCCTGTCCCAGACATTAATCTACAAAACAGTGAACTGCATGACCAGGTATTTCAAGATGAAGATGGCCTTTAGCACCACTTGCTGAAATAAAGAAATTTAGTGTGTTTACAAATATGTCAAGACAAATATGTCAAAGTCAGTATTGCAAACAGTAATTAAGATGATGATTTTTCCAGCTCAGATACAGCCTGATGTACTCACTTTTTCATTTTTTCTCCTGCTGATAATTCTGTCAAGACCATTAAAAGCACCAGAAGCTACAAACAGGATGTTTGTTGTGTCAACCTGCACCGTTTCTCCACGTAGTTTCCGAGAATTCTTTTCTGGAACGTTTACTATTGTGCCCTCAAGTAATTTTAACAAGCCCTAAGAAGGAAAGAATAAGCAATAAAAAATTAACACTGTGTAGCATCATATAAGAGGGCACACCATGCTACGGTCATTTTCACAGATGCATTTTTTGCTCCCTTATGCCTTTATAGTAACAGTAAGTGTCCAGAAAAGTCAGTTTTCCCTATGAGACAATCCCACTAAGGACAAAAATGTTCCTTTAATGTGGCTCCCATGCACATTATGCATGTAATGATTAGCTGCTTTTAACAGTTTTGTTTAAGTGGGAAATGTTATCTGTTCTTGCCTGCATTATGAACTGGCTGTCTGAATGCTGAGAAGACATTTTTCAATCAAAACATTTCCACGAGGAAGTCTCAATTTGCTTTTGAGATGATGTTTTTACAATTAAGAAATTCAAGAGGAAAGATTTGTCTTTTGAAGGTGAACAATTAAGAAACTGAAGAACTATGACTCCATAAATTCCCATGCTGTTTGACATGACAAGATCATACATCCTGTTCACTTAGGAAGTAAAATCACTCCATGGAAGTATTTACCTGTTGAACACCTTCTCCCCCAACGTCCCGTAACTGATGAATACCAGGAACACTGCCAATCTTATCTACCTCATCCAGAAAAACGATTCCTGCAGTTACAGAAAATGGGTTTAAAGACGACCCTACTTTTAAAGAGAAGCAAGAATTTACAGAAAATAATAACATTTGAGAGAGCAGCAGTCTGTTCTACTTCCAGACTACAAACATATGCAATTTTGTCCAATTATGGACAAAAACAAAACTACAAGAGCTCTACACTACACTTTGAGCTCTTTTCAGGTTTATTCTGTCTGATTTAAACTTTGAGTACATGCAGCAGGAACACCAATTTCAGGAATACTGGTGGTCTCAAAAGCTCAGAGCAGTTAGGCAAAATTAACACAGTCTCTGAAACACACATTAGAAGTTTACCTTGCTGAGCTTTTTCTACATTGTAGTTGGCATCTTGCAGGAGTTTTGCGATGACAGATTCGATGTCTTCCCCAACATAGCCAGCTTGAGTCAAGGTGGTACAATCGCAGATAGCAAAAGGTACATCTAGGCATTTAGCCAGAGTCTGAGCCAGCAAGGTTTTACCTGATAAAGCAAAAGCTGCATGTTAGAACTGCCACACATTTCTCTTCGAGCACACAAATCCAAGTATTTGGACAGGGACTTTTAACAAGGATGTATAGTAACAGGACAAAGGGGAATGGCTTAAAATTGAAAGAAGGTGGGTTTAGATGAGATATCGGGAAGAAATCCCTTCCTGTGAAGGTGGGGGAGGCCCTGGCACAGGTTGCCCAGAGAAGCTGTGCCTGCCCCATTCCTGGAAGCGTTCACGGACAGGTTGGTCAGGGCTTGGAGCAACCTGGGACAGGGGAAGGTATCCCTGCCCATGGCAGGGGTGGAATGAGGGGAGCTTTAAGGTACCCTCCAACCCAAACCATTCTAGGATTTACCACAGGATCATTGTTACTCTTATTAGACATTCTGAATCATGCCAGCATCTTAATATAGGAACATTTTACAAAGGAGATAGCTTTCATAAGCAGTGGTTTTTACATTGGCAGGCTGTATTTCTGGTTTTAGTTTAATAATACACATTTAAGGCAGCTTGAAATGCATACAGTATCACAAATAAAATATCACACAATATAAAAACCATAATACATGTACTTGCAGAGTTTAAAGATTAAATAAATCAGTAGTCCTTTGCAGACACTCAGGGTGCAGTGCAAAGTCCAATTGCTCCTGCTTTGAAGTTGGGAAGAAACAGAATTAAAATATTGTTTAGTGAATGTTCTCCCAAAAAGTCTGCAAAATGCCATTACTTCAGCACAAACATTCCCAAGTCTTATGAACATACAAAATAATCTCTATTTCCAACTCCCTGCAACTAATCTGTCCCAGAGGTGAAACAGCACTGTCTTAACTGCAGCATCTCAGCTTGCCACCTAAGCAGAGAAACTATAAATGCCTTTTATTTCAGCTTAGTCAAAGTGGCATCTTTTATTCAGTCAGTAAATACAGGCACTAAAAATAGAAAAAAAGAAAACCACACAACTACAGCTTGCTCCTTTTTAAGGTCACTAGCTCAGCATGTTAACATGTCACAAAAGCACTGAAATCCAAGTTTGAAACTCACATTTAGGTTTTTTATAAATCAAGCTGAATAATCACAGAAGAGGGAAATCACTAATTAACAACAAAATCCATGGAAAAATAGGATGCCTATAAAAACATGCAGCTGTATACCTGATCCAGTTGGTCCAAGCAGCAAAATATTACTTTTTTCAAGTTTAATGTCATCATTGGGTGAATCTAGTACTTCTCCTCCCCGTTTTTCCTGAGGTATCTGCTGGTTCATTTGTTGCTGCATTGATGCTCCCAAAGCATTACCATGTGGACTGATTCCAGCAATCTGCAGGAGTTCTGAAGAGAACAATAACAGTACTGTTTGAGTACCAACAAGGTCTGTCATTACCTTAAACACACAATAACAGCTTAGTTCTTTTGCACATCTAGAATTCTACCTGTACAGAAGCTTACAGAGAGGACTGCAACAGAAATACAGCACAATTATTACACATACGGGAGTTCCAACCATGCTTTTGCACAGGCATATAGGAAAAGAATTTCCAAAGGCACAGTGGATTACCTAAAAACATTCCTCTGCATTAAAAGCAAGAGAAATTTTCAGTCCTTACAAATGTACTCATTTTAACTGTAATTTCTTATATATTTTTTCACATATGAGAAGAAATAAACCCAAGCTGTTGATTATCATGATGAAAAAGTACAGGAACTGGACTTCACCCAGCATTGCAAACAAGCAGTCACTAAAGACTGTTCTGCATATCGTAAGAGTAGGTATTGCAGAGGAGGACATGAGGAGAGGGTTCACTTACTTGTAAATCTGTACTCATCCTCCCGTCTTCTGATTTCTAATTCTAAGAGAGAGGATGAAAACAGTAATAAAAATGTAAGTTTGTAAAAGCTTATAAATTCTCCACCTCTTGCCCTCTTCTGAATACATCTTATCGCTGTCTATGAATGTATTTCTAACAAGAAATCCCCACCAGAGCTATTTTTTATTGCTGTCAAAATTAACCCAAAACCCAACCTGCATGATTTTAAAATGCCAGCAAGCTTTCTACTTCTTAAAACATTAACAATCTATTACCTCTGATTAGATTTTTCACTTTAGAACCAATTATAGAAGGAAAAAAGTACAATAACAATTTTGGTTTGAAAAGGCTTCCTTAAACTCTCCCTGAGTGTTACAATGTAAGACTTTGTTATAGGACAGAACTCTGAAATACGTAAACCTTCACTGTCAGTCTCTCTGGGTATGGACCATGTTATCTCCCTGGGGAGGGTCAGAACTTCCTAGTGCCAGGTACAGATCTGCTCTCTTACCATTACCAGAACAGTGCTACTAATGTTTCCTCCTCAGTTAAAAGACTTAAAATTCAAAAAGCAAAGAAGATTTCTGTTTGCTTAACATGGTAACTTCTGCAAGACAGAACAAAACACCTTAAAAAAATCCCCCCCAAGGTACGCTTTTGAGTCAGAGATGGTAACTTAATCCTGCTTCTAAAAATAAATTAGATCAACATAGCTACACACTTGCTCAGCAGCAAAAGTACTGCCAAGAGTAACTCCATTTACACCTGCTAGATATGGAACAATACTGTGGTGACCAGCAGATGCTGCCAGCAGAAGCAAGGGAAGTTAGAAGTCTAAGTACTCATCAATTTACCTATGCAAAATATCACCTTCCTGATCTGCATTGTTGCTTGCAGATTAAGCAGCAGATTTACTGGTAAGCAGTAAATGAGATTAGAAAGAAAAATTTAGGAGGCTCACTTTAGAAAGTTAAAGGAGAATACCCCATAATACGTATCAGTAAAAAAGGCTAAACATATGGTAAGCACCATAAACCTTCTGATTGCCATTTAAATAAATCACAGAAGTTCACAATGAAAGTTATATTTAGTAGAAATTCTTTTACATCATTTCAGTTATAGAACATCTAGTGTCAGGGTAAAACCTTCCTTGGATTTCTTAAGTTAGGGCCCTGAAATGGTGATTTATTTGACCAGAAAAATACCAAATATCATACAAACCTCTTGGTGTTAAAGAAGTCTGTTTCTCAACTTCTGCTTGCTGTCTCAGGTTAGACGGGATATTATTGTAGATTCTCTTGTAATGATTATACACAGCAACTGAAAGCACCTTCTTGGCAAAACACTGACCAACAACGTATTTGTCGAGGTAGTTGTAAATCTGAAAAATAACTTAATCTTAGTAACACTTCTAAAGCACCTTGCAGCAGAAAAGGAAAAATAGTATATTGTGCCAAAGATGGACTTTGGTCTAAATAGTTACAGACCTGAGAAACAGAAACCAACATCTAAAATACAAAACATATTCCTTTTGATAAATTTACTTTAAAAACACAGTGCTCACACACTCATATTGTGCCTGTCAGTTCTGCCCCACTAATATATAAACCAGTTGCCCTTTTCATCCAAATTTTTAAGAGGAACAGAAATTTTAAGAACACTTAATTTCTTAAAAGAGGCCTATCAGAGCCATGTGCAGGTTCAGAAATCATTACAGTCCACCAGGAACTGAGAAACATAAAAGGCTTCCTCACTATTCTCTACAAGGAAACCAAATGACTTCAGAAGGATCATGGCCACAAGTTAATCAGCTACAGCTCTCACCCAAAACCACAGCAAATAAAAGGCCCTGCAGCTACAGAAAGACGCTGCTAAAATAAGGATACAGAATGCAAGGCCATAGTGAGAAAGAACAGATAATATGGTTGGTGAGGGATGAGGTCACCCTCAAGGTCAAAGGAGAAAATGAAGTCACAAGACAAAGACAGAGGAAAACAAGCTCAAATACCTTTATTGGATCTACTTGCTCCATTTATCAGTGCTCTGCTGGGTCACATAGCTCACAAAGTTTAATCTTGAGCTAATCATCTTTATTGTTTGTTGCTCTGTCCCAGGAGCCCATTACACACCTGATGCAGATTAAGGGAAGCATTTCACCATGCTGCAACAGAAGGGGACACTAGGTGGAATTAAAAACATACCTTTTTCGGTGGAGGTGGTGGCTTCTGCTGGAATGCCAATTTCACAGCTTCTGCTGCTGACTCAGGCTCTTTAATGATGCTCTTTTTTGTGTCTGCCTCTGACAGGACAACAAAAAAGTGGTGACACTTTTCACACTTCACAAAACGGGTGGAAGCTGCAGAAAAAGTCAAACAAAACAGTAAGAGGAATTGCTTCTGCCCGAGTTTATCACACAGGACAAGCACTGTAAGACAGCACAACCACTCTGTGTTTACACAACACTTCTCCCTCACTTACCTTAGAACATTTAAAAGCAATTATTGGCCTATGAAATTTAACACAGAGGGAACACAATTTGCCCCAAAGAAATACAATTCTGGGCAGCAACCAGACAATGGATTAAATACAAAACTTCTTGATACTTATCCAGTAGCGCCACACTTAGGAGAGGAAACTGCACTTCTGAGAGAGACAAAATTAATGAAGGTTTTAGCTATGCAGGAAATGCTCCTAACTCAAACTAACAGTTTAAGTGCAGGGAAGCAATCTAGAACATCAAAGACAGCATTACAGGAGGGCTCTGGCAGCTCCTGCTCTCTGCATCCCACTGGCTTTGGAACACTGTGGATCAGGCCCGAGTCACCTAAGCCCAGGACACCAAGCACAGTGGGGTCACCCAAAGGGCTCATCCCAACAAGAGGCAGCTATGGTATGCAACAGATCATGAGGACTTTGATGTTTTCAAGATCTTCTGCTTGTTTATTTTACTGTTAAGACTAGAACAAATTTCTTTCAAATACCAAAAGCTAAACCCCCCTACCGCTGACCTTGTGAACTATGTCTCAAGAAATCTGCAAAGGTTGGTTTCATAAGCCTGAAAATGAGAACCTTCATTGCTTTTCCTTTGGCAAAGCAAACTTGAAATAATAAAAACAGACAGTAGAGAAGAATAATAAAAGTAATTCAGAATAGATCCTTTCTAGCCATACTATTATGCTATTAAATGCAAATCACAAGCAATAGGATAGATTTAAAGGAAATATACTAGTAAATGTATTTAATTAAAAGTAAATGTAGAAAAACAACCCCATGAAAAACTCCAATATCAGAATTTCTGAAATCATAAAGTTTTTAGAAAATGGCTTGAACACTGTAGCATGATCTGACTGTAACAACACCCTCTAGCAATAAATAAGCTGCTTATTTATAACTTCTTGTCTCCCATAGGACTGGCATCAGCAAACGAGGAGTGGGTGGGGTTTTTCTTACCATTAATCCCACTTTATACCTGGATAAGCAAGACCAACAGATCACTTTAAGAATACAGCAACTAATACTGTGACCAACACAGCTTTATTAACTTTACTTGAAAGAAATTTTGTGCAACAGCCTGAAAACTCTCCTAGCAACCTTCCAAATTACTGTTATCTGCCTGATGGGAATGTGATGGAGATCCACTTGCACGAACCCATTCCTGTTACGTAACTATTATTTAGCAACAATATTGTTGGGGAAAAAAACAACCCAGCCTTTCTCCCAGGGCTCACTCAAAACACCTCTGATGTCCGTGATGACTACAGTGCCACGAGGCTGTTCTCCTTCCTTATACAACACTTATTTAGGATAGAAGAGCCATGAGAATGGTTGTTCCCTTTATAGATCCACATGAATGATTAAAAACCCCCAGAAAATAAGGAATGGGCTTTAAGAGTACTATAGGGCATTTTTAAAACATCACTAAAAAAAATGAGTACACTATTGAGCTGCAGGCAACTTTGCTAATCCTAAATACTGGCATGTTTTCATATGTTCTTTTAGCAAACACATAAAAGCACAGCAAAGAACACCCATGTCAAATTACCTCCCTGTCATTAAGATGTCTGCAAATATTTACAGTGCGCCAAAATGCAAGTCAAGTGTTGTTTTTAATCATACAACATTGCCACAGAGGCTGCATTAGCAAAGGGATTTCTAAAGTCTGTGTGAGTTGACCTTGCCAAAAAGAAATGCCAGGTTTTTTACAAAACATACAGGAAACAAAAACAACCAGAGGATTAAACTTCAAAAGACTTGTAGGGTTGAGATAATGGGCTACTATCAAACTGCTTTAAGGTAAAAAAAAAGCTCGCAACCAAACCAGGAAAAAGAAAGCAAGGAAACTTCCAAGTATGTACAGTAGCAGGGAAGTCTTGCTCTGGAGGATGGAGTAACCCAATGGCATCAGGTGGAGACAGTAAAAGGAGCAACCAGATACGGCTTCTTATGTCAATCAGCTTTACAGCTGTTGGATTTCACTCCACATCTGAGGATCAAGTCTTATTCCACTGATCACAAACTCTCCTTACAGACTTTCACAACCCAAAACAATACAGGAACTGCTGAGAAAGGAGGTCAAAGCAAAATGACTTTTTGTTTGCCTCATACTTTCCCTTCATTGTTAATTACTGGAAAGCCACTGCCAAGCAAATCTTTCTGCAAGATTTGCAGACACAGAGTGAAGCTCCATCAAAAACAAACTCCACTGGAAAACCAGCCAGTCACACTATCACACAATGGCAATTAATTTTCTAACGAATGTGGCTTTTATTCAGTATTGTGTTTCCCTACTTCTCTCCAAATGACTGAAAACCTAATATTTAAACTGAAACAAATACTAATTGCATGTTTTCCTTTGGTTTTACTTATTTATTTAAGGCTCTGCAGGTTGGCAATTCAAACCAGAACTGTGCAAATTTATCATTTTTCCTGACTAAGCAACAACAAAGGCTTATCCAAAAAAATCAACTTACAATAGGCTTAATACAACTTGCAACCCATTCATTTTGAGCAGAATGGGACAGATTTCTTTTCCTTAGTTTTTGTTTTCTTTTTTCAAATAATTTTTAAGAAAATTAGAACTTCTGTTTTCCAGCTGCTTTATACAGTGTGGTTGGGAAGCAGTGTGCTCAAATTTACAGACTAAACCAGAATAACACAGGTCCAGAGGAAACTTCACCAGAACTCACAAGAGCTTTGGAAAAAAGTGGGTTTCCAGTCCCAAGGTGTTTACAGAACCTGTGTTAATTCTCATGCTCAACTCAAGTGGATTCACTACTTGTGAATTTTAGATTGCATGTATCAAGATATGTTCTCCCATAGTGTTGGTGTGAATAAATCCTGTTCCCAAGTTTCCAAGCATGTTTAAGTGTTCCCAGCAACACTGACAAAACACTAAATCACATCTCTGCTTTCCAGGGATCATTCTGGGACAATGTTTGAATGGTATTTCCAGATAAAAGCACAAACTGCAGTACCAAGGCAAACACCAGTGAAGTGAGAGTTTCAAAAACATCTCTGCCTACTCGTGAATCATAAGAAGGTAAATAAACTTAAAAATCCTTCCACTGTTTCCAACCACGCCTAGTCCAGGGAGAGACCACACTGAACACCAGACAGGATCATATTTCTAGTTCCAGAAACTAGTGCCAGGTTTTGCAGAATACCTTGTTGCCTATAGTTTCAAACAAACCAGATAAACAACCTTATTTCTAGGGGAAAAAAAGTAACTGAGGACTGATCCTTTTATCTAACATAAAGAAATATATTGTTATTATTATAGAACTGTCTTGTAATTCATAACACTTGATCATTTAAAATCCTGTTTTATATGAGTAGCAGCAAATAACAGCACATCCACTCATTATTTTTGCCAGCTGTGATATTAAGAACTGCTGACCTTGTCTTAAGCCTCTTAGTGCACAAGTCTGATCATGACTTGATACTTCCTCCTTAAGCTCCACCAACAATGGGTATTTGCTTTCTGACAACTGTTTTCTAAGCTAGTCTCATTAGTGCTGAAATGAGGTATGAAATGTCTTCAGGTCAGATAGAACCTAAAGGATAACTGGCCTTAAGTGGGATTACACTTCCAAAAAAAAAAAAAAAAAAGAAGAAAAAGAAAAGTAGCAATTGCTGCTGGAGAACAGGCATTTTGGATTTTCTAGCTGGACTTTCCAGCCTTCTGTTTGGAATGTATTGTAGCTCTGACTTTGCCATAGAAGACTGTTCTAGTAAGCCATCTGTCAGATACTAATTCCTCTGCTGGATAAGCACTTTGGTTACAGTAAATGCAGGATTAAACTTTTATTATTTAAGAAAGAAAGGACAGACATTACAAACCTATATAATTAAGCATATATTATATAATAGAAAGACAGAAGTACCAGTAGTTAAAGTGCTATTTTTAATGCATGAAATGCAATTAATTATTTTTAAAATATTCACAGATGCAATGTGAATTCCACTACCACATTCACACACACCATGGGAACTACTCAGAGACAATACCCACAGAGACAATAAATGGTTACACCAACAAGGCCAAACTAAGCATAACAAAATTTCTGACATCATATAATTAGGTAGGCTAAAACTTCCCTATCAGGACTATGTTAAATGATAAAGTCACTTCTGTGCCTATTAAAGAAAGGGAAGTTTTAATGAAAACTTACACACAAAGGTCTCCACATGTGTGCACAAGTCCCCACACTTCGGGCAGCGAAGTTGGTTCCCTCCTTTCCCAGAGCTTCCAGAGCTTGACTTTTTACCTCCACCCTCACCAACAGATTTCTGAAAGAGATTTCCAGACAATTAGCCCCAAACAATGGAGCTGGTAAAGTAGGCATTTAGTACTGTGCTCATGGAATCAAATAATTTGAATTTTGCAATAGCTGAATGACAAAGTAGCTGTTGTCAGGATTTTTTTAAAGGCTTTGAAAACTTAGAAGAATGTGACAAACACTTGGAAGTGTACACACATCTGCATTTCCTAGGTCTGCCAGTTTTGCATGCCCACAGAAGAGGTATCCCATACCTGAATTAGAGCTGCTTGACTGGCACTAGAACAGTAACAAGCTGTGTCAAGAATGTTTTAATAGTGTATTTTAATGTTTTAATGCCAGACAAGAAAACAAATGGTATTTAAAGAGTATTTTATTATCTCAACTGCATGGATTCTAAGGGTTTATGAAGCCACAGCTCCTCTCACTTCCTTGACAGGTGTAGCAATCTATTCTAGATGAAGCATCTCAAAGTGCTTGGAAATACTGTATTTTTTACTTGCATCTCTTCTATGCCTTCATACTTGGATTAATAAAAGTTATTATATTTTAGGAAACAGTAAAAATCTCTCTTCCCTTTTTAAAGGCAGTTCCTCATTTTTTAAACCTTTCTTGCCTACTGATTTCTCCTCACAACCCTTCTCAAGAAAAAAAACACTATTAAATTTTTAGGTTTTTTTTTTAAAGTTTAATTGCACCTTCAGAACACACCTGTGTCATCTGGACAGTTCCTCAGGTTCACAACACACCATACTAAGGCAAAGTTATTGCCTGTGAACTCTCAAAATGTTATTTGCTGACTAAAGAGCAGTTTTATTCTCAGGTAATCATTTATCTGAAGAAGCTGTTTATTAACTATAATTATTGAGAACGACTAGGATAAAAATAGACTACAACTGACTAACAAGAGGCGATCGATCTCATGTCCACGCTGACTTGTCCTACCTAACACAAATCAATTCTAAACCCAGAGACATTTAAAATGTACTTAGTTTGAAAAAGCCTACTTGGGAGCAGCAGGCTTTTGAAGGAGAATAGCTCTGATTACTACTTTTTCATGAGATCCTGAAACCTATTCTTGATTTATGACATCCAATAAAGTTTTCAAGTGTCCTCTTACACTGAGCAAAAAAATTTATAAAACTGGGAAAAGCACTGTGGGACATTTATAAGGTTTGCCACCTAATAAATTCACAATACAGTTTATTTTTTCTTCACTGCAGCAATTTGAAGGGTTAGAAATGTCAAGAGTTGGCCAACATTTAAAGATTAACCTAATTTTAAGTTAAAAAAATATAAAAAATTTAAGGAACATTTTACATCAACGACTGAAACCCTGAGTGTGTGGAAATTACCTTGCTTCCATCTCCAGAACCATCCTTGCTTGCACCATCCTTTGAAGCAAAATATGCTGGTGTTTCTGAAAAGTTTCTAAGAGGAATTCGTTTTAGGGAACAAGTTTCAAAAGTCCCAAGTTTTCCTAAAACGGGGATGCGTGTACGACCACAAGTAATACCTAAAAAAAAAAAAACCAACCAAAAAACAAGAAAAAAAAAGAAAAAAAAGAAAGGTAAATATTAAAAATACTCCCGTTTTGATTCCATTGCCACCAAATCTCAGAAGTTATTTACTTTAAGCGGTCCTTAAAGGTTTTGGCAACAGAATTCAGCTTTGAACATCCACATTTCAGTCATCAAAGTAAATTATCTTCACCACCTTAATGTTCATCTCATTAAAAGCTGCCTGGGTTTTCCAAAAACGATCCCCAAAGTAATTCCAGGTCCTCTGATATCAGACAATTGAGAATCCCATTGTGGCATGAAATAGGGAACATCCCAGTTATGAAACTGATCCTCAGAATGACAAACACAATCAATTTACAGCTCTTATTGTGAAATCATTCAACCCCCAAAATAAGAGAGACCTCTGAAGACTCTCTTTATTATAAAAAAATCACGTGTTTCAGACTCAATGACTGCGCATCTGGATTTGGCTTTCACTTGGGAACTCCACTAAAAATTAGTTTCCAGGAATTTGAGGCACCTCTTGGCAACAAAATCTGTGCTGAGGAGAACTGAGAAGCCATGTCCTATTTGGCACTCACCGCCAGGCCGGCACAGGCAAACTCAGCATAATCTTAACTTTGCTGAAATACCTTATTGCCAACATGAAAAAAGAACCTCATTGAGGAACTAAACAGCCTTTTCCTCCTCTTGCAACATGGGCAGGATTGCATTTCATGGCTGGGTATGATGTGAGCCAGCATATGTTGTGCTTATGATTTCAACATCAACAACAGCCTGGAATCCATATCTCATCTCTCACATTTAAAGTGGCAAATTTCTCACTTGCTCTCTGGTTTTGATAAGGACTCTGTGCCTTACTGACAGCAGAGCTATACAGCAACAATAGCAATTACAAACTTGCTGGTAATACACAGTTTTATTGTTGTGGGGAGGAGAGAATACTATGGAAAATCCAAAAACTCTTAAAAAAATAAGAAAAAGTAGAAATGGCAAGAGGAGTGCAGCTTATTTGCTCTGAAAGAGGAAATAACAATAACGAAGAGCTGGAAACTTAGCTGAAAGAGGATACTCAGAAAATTCTCCTTGTTACTATAACAAGGAGGAAGAAAAATAAAGAAAAGGAATCTAAATTTACCAGGAAAACTCCTACAGGCCTCTGCAAAGTCACAATGAAGATGACAGTGTCAAATGAGATTTGAAGCTGGTTTATTAACTTACATGCTGCTTAAAATTCCTGAACCTGAAGATGACTTGCAGCTATTTTTAACATAACTAAAAATTAATCTTTTAAAAATCTTTCACAGCATTGCTTCTGTCTGTAAACGTGAGGGAGGAAGAACAATCAATGAGCTTCCCCATTTTAAATTCCTCTGTTGAGTGCCACTGTAACACATTTTAGATTACACAGGATAAGCTATGAAAACATCACAGAAAACTTGAAAACACTGGCTGGCTCTCAGAAGCAGTTGTGTCTTTGAATTGCAGAGAACTCTGATGACTCCGTGTGCCAAGTGCACTTGTCAGTAAAGAACAAGCTTTGGTGAGTGTTCACAATGCAATAGCTGTTCTGAGCAGTCTTGGAGGCTCATTCCTCATAGATGGTTCCTTTACTGAGTTTTGGTTTAGAAGACCCCTTAAAATAAAATAACCACCTCGCCTCCCTTGAACAAAACCTGAAGTCACACAACTTTCCTTTCAAGACAAGGAGATTTGGCCTGTGGAAAAAGGCTGAAGCACTAACACAAAAGCTCAAACATTTCAGAGTCCTCCTTTTAATTCGAATTGCTCTTATGAGACAGAAAATGCACTGAGAACTGTATGGGATGAACTGTGAAACCTTACACAGCACTGGGTACTGAGCTGTGAAAACTAAAGCTGTGAAAAAAAAAGTATTACTGCTACATCAGCTTGTGGCTAAGCATAAAAAGCCTCATGTGCTTATCGTGAGGTCTGAGTGGTGTTTTTTTAACAAAACATCATTGTATAATTACACAATGAAGCAGTAAGAAAGTTATCACTGCTACTTCCTTGCGTCAATAAGCCCAGAGGGAGATTTTCAAGAGAAATCAACATTTCAGTCCAATGCCTAGCAGCTGCCACTGAACGATCCAGATACTGATAAATGTTCCAATATGTAACAGCTGGCAGGATTTGTTCACACACACCTGGCAGTGGTGGCTCAGGTGGGGTTTTTTTTTTTTGGACCACTAAATTCAAAGGACGTGTTCCTAACTCTGCTGGCAGCAATGGAACCAATCCAGCAAACAAATCCGTTTGGATTTGTGCATTAAGAAACAATGGGAAGCTCCTTAACATCATATTAACCTTTAATTGATACTTGATGAAATAAACAGTGACTTCGGGGCCAAGCCTGGGGGATCTTGGAGGCATCTACTGCTCAGGAAAGTGACAGAGAGACTGTGACAAACTGTAACTGTCCCACATAACACTCGATTGACTACACTGATCTGTGCACTCTGAACTCTCTCAAGTTTGCACCACCCAGCCATAGCAAAGGAAGCACCTGGCAGAAGACATAATGTAATAGAAAAAATACACTAAAATAGGACACATTTATTTTTAAACAACTTTCATTGAAGGCTGATGGATAAATAGTTGTATTACTTTATCTGCATTTTAGTCTCATTTGCTCTTTTATATAAGCCTTTTGAATCTTAGTTCTGACCAAAAACCACACAAATTTTAAAAAAAGATAATTCTGAAATAAATTCAAAATAATACTTGCTTTAAAGTTTATTGTTTCAGGGGATTGCATAAAGCTAGACAAGCTGGACTTGAAAGTACAGGTTTGAACTTTTCAGCACAGGTGATATCTGAGATATAAATGCAAAGGCATCTACAAAGAGTTAACTCACCTCTTAAAGGCAGTAAATGATCTCTGACTCATCGGGCTATTGCTGAGGGTACAGTAATTGCAGATATTGTCACAACTGTGGCAACAGAGGGATTTTCAGCACAATTTGGGGGTGCTCTCTACCTTTCACTCAAAGCAGCACATGGTTTGTCTGCTCTCAGTACCCTCAAGAACACCGTGAACCGTGAGAAGGACAAAGACAGTAAAAAAGTAACAGCCTCCCACCACTTCAACTTCCAGTGAGTGGTTTGCACAGTCCCGTCCTTCTACCAAGTCGGAAAAAATTAATTTTGCTAACTAAGCCCATCTTTATAAGAAATATTCCAAGTTTAAGCTACAACGAAGGTAGGCTTTTAATCAGTTAAGGTAATTAAGCCATTTTAAAGCAAATTAAACACATTTACTCGCACTGCGGAGTAACACACCCTGGCCGACAGCTGCTGAGCATCGCTCCTGTTGAAATAAACTATTCTCGCATTACATTTCCCCGTAACGAGGGCAAATTCTCCGATACTTCACACCACGCAGCACTGCCCTTACCCCCGACACTCGCACCGCGCGGGTGAGCCCAGCAAACGGTTAAAGGCAGGAAAAAAGAGGCAAAGGCCGCCGTGCCCCGCCGCTGTCACAGCGCGATAAGGGCAGCGGCGGGGCCGGGCCCCCCTCAGGGCCGCGGGCCGAAGGGCCTGACCCCGCCGGGCCCGGTGAAGGAAGGCCGGCGGCCCGAGCGCGGTTACCTCTGCGGGCGGAGGGCAGCGTGGAGCCGAAGAGGCGGGCAGCGGCAGCGCAGCTGTGGCAGGCAGACATGGTGCAGCGGCCGCGGGCCCGGCCGGCTCCCCCCCGCCGACAAGGCCTCGCTGGCGGCGGTCCGGCCCCGCCCGCCCCGGTAACGCCCCCGTGACGGCACCGCGCGTCACTGCGGGACTGCAAATCCCAGCTGGCATCGCGCCGCACCGCGTTCCTCGTGAACGTGCTCCCCATGCGGGGCATCATGGGAAGTGTAATCTCAGCAGTGAATGGTTGCGTGGGCGCCGTGTGGCATTATGGGGAATGTAGTGTGCGACCGTAGCGACACCGAACTCTCTCGGTCTGCCTTCGGCACACCGTCCAGGTGTGTGCATTCCCGGTGATTCCTTTAATTCCTCTTTCCGAATACGACATAAGATGAATATTTCCCTTTGATCACAGATTTTTTTTTTTTTTTTTTTTAAGCCTTTAGCGAAAAGATCAGGCTGAGACGGGAGCAGAAAGACTTCATGCAAACTGAATCGATTTGGGGAGCGAATAGAAAATGATGCCCCGTGTCGTGGGATGATCTTCAAGCAGCGAAGAGCATTCTATAAATATACATTATCTAATGAGGTGTATCCTTTAGGATATCTTATAGACAACGTACCTATAACTGCAGGTTATAGGTCTGTCTCTTTTAGCTCACCTTCAACTCCGATTTATTACATACCAGTTAAACGGGGCTAATTGACTCCACCTCTTTATTAGAGGAATAACTCAGTAACACCTGTCGCTCTCCTTAATTAACCTGAGCTGCCCTGGAGCGAAAAAGTTGCCCGAGAACCTGCGGTCCATCCCTGGAAGTGTTCAAGGCCAGGTCAGACGGGACTTGGAGGAAGCTGGTCTAGTAGACGGCGTCCCTGACCGTGGAGGGAGTGGAACAAAATGAACCTTAAAAAAACCCTTCCAAAGCAAATTATTCCATTAACGCTGGGGTCACGTGACTTCCGCCTCGGTAGCGATGGCGCCTGTACCGCTCACTTCCGCCTCGGTAGCTATGGCGGCGGAGCTGTTTCCGCCCCGCCCACGCCCCGCCCACGGGTCACGTGGGCTGCGCGGGCGCAGCACCCGGAAGTGGCGGCCAGCGGGTGCCCCCGGCTGGGCGCGCGGGGCGGGGGGAGGAAGCGGGAGAGCGGTGGCGGCCGTGGTGCTCCTGGTTCTGTTCCTGTTCCTCGTCCCCGGGCCCTGCCATCCGGTGAGCGCCCAACAGTGATGGGAAGGCGAGAGTCGTCGCTGTGGAGACGGGCCTGCCCCTGTTGTCAGCGCCCCGCTCCGTGGAGGGAGCTCTGAGGGGCCGGGTGGGCGCTGAGGCGAGCGGGGTGGTCTCTGCTCCTTCGGGACAGTGCCACCCCTGGAAAGGCTGTGCCGGAAGAGTCGGGGGACTGTGCGGGGCGGGGGATGTCCTTTGGGGTCTGGAGCGGGGTCGTTGCGACCCCTGAGGGAGGGAAGGGAGAGGGTTGGGATGCGGCCCAGCAGGGAGCCCAAAACCCCGCCTTGGGGCTCCATTTACTGGGGGTCTTTCAGGGGAAGGGGCTGCCTCAGCTTGTGCTACAGAGGGGAAAGCCTGAGCTGAGGGTGCTGAGTTGGCTTTTGTCCCCTTCTCCCCACAAAGCTGTGGAGCCAAATGTGGTTGAGGAGGGGGGTGGAGCAGGGGCTGGGGGCGGTGGGCAGCGTGGGGCAGGGTTGGTGGAAGCAGCGCTGAGAGATAGGGGAAGGTGCTGCTGCCATATCCCAGTTATCCATAAGTCTTCTTTCTCATTGTCTTTTAAAATCAATAATGAATGGAATATGTCATTAGTGTAGTGGAATAACTCACAAAGAGACTATTACCAAGTGCTCTGAGCACATCCATAGGTGATTCTTCCAGAGGAATTGTTTCTAAGAGCTTAAAGTTCTTCAGGTTGTTTGGTTTTACCAAAAATGAAGCTTGGGCATTTAGAGGCTGATCATGACCAGCATCAGGCTCATTGTAGTCTGAGTTACCTTCAGTAGCTGAATCCCTGTTTTGAGTTCATGGTTCAGCTTCTCTGTGGCTGGAAAGCTCATGTAGTTGTTAATATGAGTATTTGTGTGTACAAACTGAATGCTGCATTTCTGTGCCATGGAGAAAAGAAACCCATTTCAGTAACAGGACATTCTCTAATCCAAGAGAAGTTTCCTCTTGCCTGGAAAGAAAGGCAGCCCTTAGGACTGGTGATCAGATGCTCCTTTAGAAGAAAGCTGGTGGAAATCAGCCCAGGTGTTAGTGGCCAATGGCTCACTTCCGTGAGTGGTAACAGGTGAACTGGGAAGTTCAAAATTTGGGTTTCAGATGGACTCTAAACGTGCTGTGGTACCAGACAAGGTGCAGGGACAGAACAAAGTTCACTTGCATCGTACCCTTTCCTTACCTACTGTAATCACACAGCTCTGTGCTCCTAAACCACAGCAATTAGCTTAAGAGTGCTGAAAGACTGAGGTGGCAGAAGCAGCAAGATGATCACAGTGGGAAGAGGTTGCCAACCCTCTCTGGCAACAGGAAAAAATCTCCCTCTCCGGCGCCTCTGTGTCTGTGTGGGGCCCTGACCGTGGCTTGTGCTTCTGGCCCTGCCAGTGCAACAGTCCAAGATAATGTGTGTTTTAAGGCATTTCCTGTGATTTGTTTGTCACAATTTTGTCACACTGTCGTTTGCTGAAGAGCTTTTAGAAAGCCATTGATGTGTGGTTATGGAAAGGAATTACTCTGAACCGTGGTTTCCTCGCTGCAATGGCTGCTGTCCCCCAGTCCAGGAAAGCATCCTTGCACCTGCTCTGCTTTGCAGGTTGTTGGAATAGATATTTTTTACTTTTTCTGTAATTTTACTTGCTGCCAGACTTTGATAGAGAGCAGAATAGTTAGTGCAAGCACCAAAGTGAAGCCACACAAATTTGAACCAATGGCCACACAGCTGAACATCCCACCTCAAACCTTTGAACATGGAAGGTGTAGCACATGCTCTGTGGAAGGTGTGTGTTTGTCATGCAATTTACAAAGTACTTTCCCTTTTAAAATTCATATTTTTTGCACTTGGAAGATGGCAAATGAAGACTGAAAGATGAGGAAATTGTAACTAACTGTTAATCCAGCTGTAACCCTATAAACTGGTTAAGCTGCCCACCGGCAGCTCTCCTGCAGGGACAAATGAATTTGAGTGACTCACAGAACACAACGAGGTCTTATTTTATGAAGAATTAAGAAACAAAACCTATTGATTTAGACTTGGCAACTGTTAAGTAACAAGAGCAAAAGTTTCTTTGTTTTTCTATGCTCAGTGCTGTGTGTGAATGCATGAAAATAATCTCCCAAAGCAGCTGGCTTTCAGGGTGAAGCTATTGAGTCTGCAAACTTCAGAAGTGTTTGATGCCATTTGTTGTATAAATGGAAGCTAATGGTCTCTTGCTGCTTAAAAAAAAAAAAAAAAAAAAAGAGTTAAATCTTGGAGTTACCTCAGTGTTTATTACTAATTAATGGAGTATTATAAGATACTCATTATGTATGTTTGGGCATTCTGGCTGGGGAGTGAATTAGTGGCATTCCTTTGTGAACTCAACTCTGAATCAATTTGTCCTGTATTAATGGTGTGCTTCAAGGATTTCTTCATTGGTAACTCCTGACGAGTCTGCTTCTGTGCGGATAGAATTAAAACTTCAAGGATTTTCTGTAAATTAAGCCTTGGATCAGGTGATGTTCCTGATGTGCTTTGGGACTCGTTTGGGTCAGTTATACTTAGATGGAAAAACATGACCTGAATACTGAGTAGGTTCATGAAATAACATCTGTGGTGTGAACTCCTGAGTGAATTGTATGAATATTTATTAACTATAAACTTGGAGTGCCTTATCAATTTAGAACAAACCAAGAACATGCTTTAGGTTTTAAAGCCACTTACAGCCTGCAACACAATTGACTTTCTCTGCAGCTGTCACAAGGGAATGCTGCTACAGAGGCATCATCATTTCATAATTAGGTTGGTGCAGTAAGGCAGTCAGGTGACTGCCTCTTGGGAGAATAATTGCATGGTTTGATGAAAACAGAGCAAAAGTGAACTTGGTGTGAGTCAGAGGTAGTGCCATCAACTGATAAGAGCAAATCACCCTGCACTGCTTTATTTACATGGCACAGCTTTCAAGAGCTGCCCACGGTCAAACTGTGGTATTGATTTCTCATTCTCTCTCTTTTTCAGGCTGACCCAAACTGAGTTTTTTCTAAACATCATGGGAGAGATTAAAGTCTCTCCTGACTATAACTGGTTCAGAAGCACAGTTCCTCTTAAAAAGGTATGTACATCTTGTGAGTGAAATATCTCCTGTTTTTTTAGGGGGAGAGACTAAGTGTGGTTAATGCAGAGCAGTTGTGGCTATGCTTCTGACCTGTTTTATCTCCTGAACTGTTGTCCCACATGTCATGTGAGTGCATGAAAGCACATCCTTCATCTTCCCATGCTTCTTGGAGGTCACTTCTGCCTGTGGTGGGGAGCAGAGACTCGCAGCTGTGAGCCATGGCAGCTGTACCTGCCGTCCTGGTGCCAGCCATGCTTGAGGAGGGGGCTCCAAGGGAGTGGTGTGTGCTGGGCATCACATGTGTGGCTTCTCAGAGCTGCCTCTGTGCGCTGGACTGAGCTGCCAGAGCCACCTCCACTGTTTCTGCCCATTGTCCTCAGGCCAAAGCAATGTCCAAAGGCAACTTCCCAGCAGTCAGGCAGCATGCAGGGTCCTGAGAATGGGAATATCCTTAACCACGGTGCAAAAACTCAGTTTCTTCTGCTTAATCACACTGACAAACCACTTTCTCCTCTTGCTTGGATTTCCCCACTTCCTTTCACTGAGCCACAGGAGAATGTTTGAAGTGTGCAGGGTTCCAGCCTGTGCTCTCTACCTGCCGAGTGGCAGAGGGCATGCAGTGCAGTAGTAGTATGTAACTCCTGACTCAATAAAGCACTCATGTACCTTTTGCGGGTCAGGCTTGCTGGGGCTGTGGTTACAGAGTGACCTGCAGCAGCCCAGACTCCTGCCAGAGAGAGGGACAGCCCTGTCTTTACACCTTGCTGCTGCAAGCACAGTCACTGCTGTGGCTGCACAGGCTGAGCAGTCAGTGTCCTGTCTAGACTGGGATGTGTTATAGTTTGGTTTTGGGCTAAGCTGACTTTGGTGTGGTTCCCTTATCTGGATGACTTTGTGGGCTGCAGAAACACCTTTAGGGAAGAGCTGTAGGATTCTTATTAATTTTTTGCCAGTTTGTGTCTTCTGTAGATAAGAAAGATGTGTTGCTGTTGACTCCACATGCTCTGTCAAGGCTCTGGCTGTCCATCTGCTGGATCTGTTTGTGCCACACTGTTGCCTTCAGGCAGTGCCTCACTGGGTCAGGGGCCAGCATTTCAGCAGAAAGATATGTGGGTGCTCTGAGGCTCTGCTTTGTGTGATGCAAGATGGTGAATGGAAGGAGCTGGAGGTTGTGGTTCCAAGGGAACGTGGTGCTGCTGCAGCTCAGTGTCAGCAGCCGCTGCCTTCAGCTACTGCCAGTGCTCAGGGTTTCATAATTGGGGGTGTGTGTAAACTGAAGCTGATAGTGACCTGGTGACCTTCAGAGCTGGGAATGCCTTACCCTCTTGAGTGCTTCTATCAGCTCAAAAGACAAATGATGTCACAGTGGTGAATGTGGGGTATGAAGAAGGTAGAAATAAGCAAACTAGTCCTGGTTATTGGAGAGAGAATTAAAAAACAAAAGCCCAATTTGAAAATGTAATTAATCTCTGAAGCAGTCTTTGGGAATACATTTGCCTGCATTATCCCTCCAGAAGTGCAAAGCATGTGCAGTACAGAGGAAGGAATAACTGGCCTTGGTTATCGCAGTCAGGTCAACCTAAGGAAGCAGAGCCAGAGCAGTTTGTTTGAGAATGTGCTAAGATGTTTCTCCTGACAGGCACAGGAAATGCTCAGCTCCATCCTCCTTCCTGCCCTGGTCAGATATAGGAAGTGCAGCACAGAAAATAACACTTTTTAACCGAGTCTCCTGCTTTGCCTGTGTGCCTCCATTTGCATATACCACTCACTGTCTTATCTGAGTCCTTCCTAAAAGTTTTCATCAAGGGACACCCTGGCCCTGCTAAAAAGTTCTGCTCTTTGTTTTGAGGCAGTGCAGATTTTACCTTTTATGTGAACTGTAGCTGATCTTGATCGATCAACCAGAAGAAGGTTGGTGACCTCCCAAGTCAGCAGTTAACCACACTGCTGCCTACACAGCTCGGGAGCTGGAGTTAAACTGTCCAGCATGTGGCCAGAAATCAACTAGAACAAGTGCTTAAACCATTGATTCACTGTCTGGGCTCGAGGAAAGAAACCTTATCTCTCAGCCTCAGCTTTCTTGGTGTGGACTAACTTTGGTGGTGTTATTTCAAAGAATATGGTCTGCCTTTGGAAATACTCCTAAAGGTAAACTTGGTAGTAGCCACCCTGAATGGATCCAACATTACTGATGGAATGACAGCTGAGAACAGCAAAGCCTGGAGCCCAGGGGTCGTGTGCAAGGAGTTATTTTGGCGGGGATTGGGAGGGCTTTTGTACAAAGTTTATGTTTAAATGGTTTCACTGGTCTGGAAGCTCTGGTATGCAATCTGTCTTTTTTTTTATAGAGACTTTAGAAACAACGTTATCATGTGGTTCCTCACATGCTCCCAGAGCCTGAAATACTGGCTTTATTAGGAGCAGATTTGTTAGTCAAGCAAATCTGATTTATGATACACTATTCTCCTCTGATTGCTGAGAAGCTTAACTGCTGGGTTGGAAAAGCAAATTGTGCTTGTGTATTACTGTTCAAAAAGCTATAAAATCTCAATACAGAGGAGATGATTTCTGGCTGCTTGACTCAGGCCTTCCCCAGAGGTTTGTGTTTGTTGGTCTGGTACAAGATGAAGCTTCTGCTGGCTTGTGGAGTTGAAAGAACATCTGGAATATAGAAGACAGCTTCTGGTAGAACAGGCCCTGTCAAAACAAGTCAGGCTTTTTTTCTGCTAGAAAAGAAGACACAATTCTTGGACTTTTGAAGATACCAATTATGCTAGGACTTGTAGTACTGTATGAGGAGCTGCTCATAAAGGATAGTACCTTGTGTGTTAATAATCCCCTCAGCCAGCCGTGTCCTGGGCAATCCAGATGCTCCTGAGATATTGCCAGTGGTGGAAGCATTTTTCCCTCCAGGTCAACCTTGCAGTGCTGCCCTGGGAGTTGTGTGTGTCTCTGTTTCTATAAGTGTTTCAGATCAATAATTTGTGGTGATAGCTGCTTAATTCTGTAGGCCTGCATGGATCCAGACTGGAAACATCTGTCCATGGATGCAAGTATCAATGGTTGTTTAAAAAAGCTGTCCCTGGGGCAGTGCTGGCTCTTCCAGCCTCCAGCTGCTGCTCTTGGTACCCTGAACTGACCTCCTGTGTCTCTCCTGAGTATGGTGGCTCCTTTCCTGAGGTGCAGTTCATTATCCAGCTTATGTCAGGATGCACAAAATATTCTGTCTGATGGTGCGTGGCCACAATTCTATTCCAGCTGTATCCATATTGTCATTCCAGTTAGAAAACAGCCTGAAAGCTATTGTGAAGAAGAATAAAAGAAGGTCTTGAGTATTATAACATTTACTAGATGTTGGAAATTTCTAGAAGCAATCCTGGAAGCTGGCTGAAGAACCTCACTTGTCTTGTGTTTGCTCTCCCCTCTGTGCCTTTCTTTCCAGATAATAGTAGACGATGACGACAGTAAAGTCTGGTCATTGTATGATGCAGGACCAAGGAGCATTCGCTGCCCACTCATATTTCTCCCTCCTGTGAGTGGAACTGCAGATGTGTTTTTCCAACAAATTCTGGCACTGACTGGATGGGGCTACAGAGTTATTGCTGTGAGTATTCTCAGTCCTGTGTCAACGGTGGTGTACTTGTGCTTGTTGCTCTCATTAGAGGTTGGATAATGAACTTCTTAATTTTGACTTAAAGAATCCACCAAAAAACTTTGTGCTAAGTTGCACTACAGAGTAGTGAGCACGTGGATCCAGACTGGAATCTGCTATATGTCCACAGCAGCATTTACCCAAAACCTTGTGCATGCATAGTGTTAACTTCTCAGCCTACTTTTCCTCTTGTGTGTCCTGGACACAAGTACTTTTTGCCTCCATCTGCATCCTTGTTAGCCCTGAGGCAAAGACATGAATTAGTTCAAGGTTTCCATGTTTTCCTTAGGGATGGTGGTTCTCAGCCTATGTAATAGCTGCAGATGCTATGTCACTCCTTAAATCCTACCAGCCTGCTCTTCTGGGGCTTCTCAGCTCCTGAGCTGAAGTGGTTGATTTGTACAATATATTAAACAGCCTGGCTTTAGGAGTACCCCTGTCTCTTGCAGCAGTCAATGATTTCTGTATCTGTTACATGGTACAAAATCGCTGAAGAACCATTCCAGCCTCCCCTCCCACTGATCCCAGAGTGAGGCAATGCTGCACTTTCCCCAGCAAACTCTTCTCTGTGGCACATTGTGTGTTTTTGTGTAACTGAGGGGGAGGCGTTTGCACCCTCGGGCTCTGGGGACCTTGAAGAGGAACTTCACGATACAGCTTGCTGTCTTGAAATCATTATTGTGAGGACTGGTACAACTTTGAAGCAGATTGATCTCAGCCAGTCTTTTCTAACTTTGTATTATTTTAGTTGCAGTATCCGGTGTACTGGGATCACCTGGAGTTCTGTGATGGATTCAGGAAACTCTTAGACCATCTTCAGCTAGATAAAGTGAGTGCTCAGAGATGGGGAAGTGGACGAATTGTTGCAATAAAAACCTGATGTTTGAAAGAGTCTCATTTAAGAGCCAGTGTAAAAAATAGGATACAAAAGTGCAGCCTATAAAGAGGCTGTGTTGCAATTTCACATTTGAAACTAGTTTATTTTTCAAGGTCAATGCCCTTGGGAATTGTCATACTTGCCCTAAATTCAGCTGCTATTCCAGGCCTATAAAATTGTATGGGTTAACTTCAGTTTTTGTGAGATCCTGTGGAACTTATCCTTCCTAACTCACATAGTACAGAACACCACAGTCAAGTCTCTTGGACTGGAATAGCTATGGAGAACAAAGTGAAATGTTCGAGTTTTTTCTTAAGCTTGATGAACACAAAGAAATTTGTACTGTGTATCTGTGGGAAACATTTCCTACTGTTAGTATTCATCACATTTATATTGCACATAAAACCAGGAGATGAATGGAACAGTGATTCTTTCAAAATATGGGTTATGAGGACAAGGTAAACTTGAATGACCTATTTTTGTAATGAAGCACTGTGCTCAGAGATCACATTTCATCATCTGTTTGGTTTTTCTTTTTCCTCTTGCATTAGGTTCACCTTTTTGGAGCTTCTCTGGGAGGCTTTCTGGCTCAAAAGTTTGCTGAATACACACACAAATCTCCCAGAGTCCAATCTCTGATCTTGTGTAATGCCTTTAGTGACACTTCTATTTTCAATCAGACGTGGACAGCAAACAGGTAAAGAAGACTAAGACAAGAAAGCAGACTCACAGCATTAATTCTTCTGCAATGAAATGTCACACTGATTAGTTGGATATGTGTTTAACCTGATTCCAGCCTAGGGGAGGGAGGTGTGGGATGGAATACTTGTGACTTTTAAAGGCACACCACAAGAAGAATGGAAATGTTAACAATTGAGAGTGTGGAATTAGACAAATTGTTCTGTGATCCTCTGTGGATGTGTGGTCAGATTTAAGAACTCTGCCTGTTGTCAAACAAAACCATTTAGAGCAAGAAGAGTGTTTGTTGTTCACCATGTTTAAAATATACTCTTGCCATGTAAAACTAAAAGCTGCTCAGAGCATTTCAAGCATCAAGCTGCCAGGTTTTCCATCTCTGTGCTTTTGAAGGTTCTTCAAGGATTTCATCTGAGGTTAAAGCACAAAGTCTGTGCAAGGAAAGGGAGCATTTACAACACAGCGTCTTGATGTTGAGTCCTTGGTGCTTGAAGATACTGTTAAATCTTATTTCTGTTTTAGCTTTTGGCTGATGCCTGCTTTTATGCTGAAAAAGATTGTCCTTGGGAATTTCGCATCTGGTCCTCTAGATCCTGAAATGGCTGATGGGATTGATTTCATGGTGGACAGGGTAGGTAGCTGTGTGCTCTGATGGTTGTGGTTTCACTGTAGATTTACTGAGTGGGAGGTTGTAGATATTTCTGCTTTTTTCATTCACTGACCCAGGAGGGAGGAATGAGAAGTGGCTCTTTACCAGGTGTTGACTGTCACAGCCCCAGCAGTTTAACTGATACACTGACCCTCTACCTTAGTTGTGTTTGTGTAGTTCATGAGAAGGAGTTAAGGAACTGAGGTGGAAGAGAAGTTTTGGGATAGATCTGTACGCCATGCTCTGGGGGCAGGAACAACTAATGGAACATGGTTTAAGCATTTGTCTCATGCAGAGTAATACTAAATTGGAATTATAACCTTCATCCCTTTGAAACGATCTTCTCTTTGGCTGTATTGTTAATATTGCATTAACTTCCTGCAGTGAAATATGTTGTTAATTGGTCTTTCTCTCTACTGCAAGCTGGAGAGCCTGGGCCAGAGCGAGCTGGCCTCAAGACTCACCCTCAACTGCCAGAACTCCTATGTAGAACCTCACAAAATCCGAGACATCCCTGTAACCATTATGGATGTAAGTGAATCTGAATTTTTTAATTAAACAGTATTTCCTTCCCTTGGTCATGATATTCAGTTAGCAACTTAGGAAGCATTTGCAGCATGTGCCCTCCTGTTTAGGGAAGCCTTCTGCTGACTGGCAGCGTTGTGCCTCTTCAGTGCTACATTGTGAATTGGATATTCTGTGCAGTAACACAGTCATATGTTTCAGTATCACAGTATTGGATTTCTAGCTGTCAATGCCCAGGTTTGCTTGTTTTCTGTTTCATTAACACCATTCCACAACGAAGCTGAGGGTCTCTTCTAGAAGCAGCATGCAGCCAGTCTGATGTAACAACAAAATTGGAGGTTCAGAGCTCACTGCTGGGACTTGTTCCGTAGGTGTTCGACCAAAGTGCGCTCTCGACGGAAGCAAAAGAAGAAATGTATAAGCTTTACCCTAATGCCAGAAGAGCTCACCTCAAAACAGGAGGCAACTTCCCCTACCTCTGCAGGAGTGCTGAGGTCAACCTGTACATTCAAGTGAGTTCCTGAATTCAATCTGTGAACATGTTTAGCCACAACAGCAGAAGGCAGCTCCTGTTCTGAGCTTTTGTTTAACTTCCCTGAGTCTGTGTGCTCTCTGCTGCTGATACCAAAGGGCAGGCTGGGAGCAGCTGTGTCCATGCTAGGCCAGCTTTGGGAGTTTTCTGTCTCTGAACTCTTGTACTCCAGAGCCATGGTTTCACCCTCACAAAAGTTACTCAGAAGGAATGCTTCTCTTTTACCAAAATGCTGTGCTCCTACACCTGTTTCTGTGTTATTTCCCATGTCCAACAGATCCATTTGCTGCAGTTCCATGGTACTCGGTATGCAGCCATCGATCCCTCCATGGTCAGTGCAGAAGAGCTGGAAGTCCAAAAGATCAGCCTTCACACCAGCAATGAGCAAGAAGGGCAGTAGGCTTGGGAGTGCCAGTGAAACAGAGGCATTGGTTTGGTGGTCTTCCTGTGTACAGTCAACTGTTCCCACTCTGCCTTTTCCCTTGTGTTAGCCGATTATCACTGTGTGATTCCAACACGATCAACAGTCAGTGAACTACCCGTGGACAGCAACCTCCAGCAGTGTAATGGGATAGATCTGTTTAATTTTTATTCTTTGGATTCAAGGAAGTATCTTTGGAGACTACACTTTTAAAAATAAAGACATTTTTTCTACCAAAGTCTTCACTATATCATGTTCTTAAGCAGAACGGTATTTCTTTTTATATTTTTCACTCGGCTGTATATATTACCACATGCAGATTGTGTACTTAAAAGCTGACATATATTTTTGTTGAATATTTGATTTAAAAGATGTTTGTGTCAATGTTGCCGTCACTTATTTGCTTCGTACATTGTGTTGTAAGTTAGTTTGTTTCTATTTGAAATAAAGCATTTGAATTTTTAACTTTCTTGCTGCTTAAAAATGGTTTTCAATAAAACCTCACTTTCAGCAAGTGTCTCTTGTTTTGACTCCAAGAAAACAGCAGCCAAAGCTCACTGCAGTCCTGGTTTGCCTCTATAGTCACCTCTGGAACTGAAGAAAACCACCACCACCTGCTTGAATTCCTCTCAAGCTTTAACTATAAAGTCATACTGGTTTAGCGATAAGTAAGAATGCTGTAATGTTTTTTTAATAAATTTGACAAGATCGAACTTGTAACTTTAAAGTGTAAAATCTAGATTTATTGAAATACAGACGTTATTTTCCCCATGAGATGCTGTAAAAAATAAATATGAAGGATTTAATGACAAATTGGTATGTAAAGAAATCATCTTTGTGAGAGGCTGTGTAGATAACTAATCTCTTGAAAAGATGGTTTGAAAAGGTTAGAGTCACCTATTTGATTTATATATAGTACACATTAATGTACATTTATTAATGGTATGTGTTAATGTTCTTCTCAAACTTTTTGTGAAGAGTTAAAGCATTGAAGATCACAACCCCTAAGGTTCTAAAAGGACCAAATTGTAGCTTTGATTTTGCTTAAGTTCTCCTCTTATGGTGGGAATTTATGGACACACCCTAAGACATGAGTGACAGATACCCCCCACAGATTAGGTTAAGTAAAGAACATTCCTGAAAACAAAGGCTTTGCCCACATTAACTTAAAAAGTTGACAAGTAAAAGTTTATATATAAAAATGTGCTGTAGACAAGTTACAGTAAAACTCTAATATTTCCTGATGCAGTATGACAAGTGAGGCTCACTCACCAAATTCTCATTACAGTACCCAGACCGTAGGAAATTGCTGATAAAGATCTCCCTTCTGTGTAGAGCCATTTTTGACCATGAGCATTTGTTTTACCCTTGTCATTTCCTGTCCAGAAGGCTGCAGCAGTGCCAGCTCTATGTGACAAGAAGCCCTTAGGTTGCATCTGCCTTCTCTCAGCAGCAGAGAAGTGTTTCTCCTGTAGCTGAGACTCACTGAGGATGCTCCTGGTGTTACATTGCTGTGCACTTCCGTGGAGAGGTGGAGTCTGCGTTTGCTTTCTTCCGGATACTTTCTGTAAGAGAGAATGATCTACTGCACAGAAATATAAAGCCATGGCAGGATGTGTTCATTTATCAAACTTAAGAGAAAGAGGTTACATGTAATGGAAGCAAGGGGGCAGGGCAGGTGCTTTCAGCTCGTGTGAATTGGCTTCACTGAAGTTTTCCTTTGTGTATGTTGTCTAAGCACAGAATTTGGTAAATTGATTCAAATAATGCTCAGTATGCATTATTTGAAGGAAGACAAAAGCATTACCTGCTAAATCTCTTCTCCCGATCCCCACCAGGCCTTCATACAGTCCCTTGATTGGATTTTCTCCTGCAGTGATCACACCATGGAGCCAGATAAGCAGCATTCTGTGGCCGTGTTCCCTGTAGCTTTTAGCGCCTGGCAGGATCAAACCACAGATGAAATCCTGCACTCAGAGTGCACGGCTCTGATCAGAGCAGATTTCTGCACTGGTGGGTTTGCACACCCTTCCCTCCTCTTTGGATTTTACTAGGAGGCTGTAAACCATGGTTTTAATTCCTGGTTATGATGTGATTGCTGGATTTGTCTGAAACTTAATGGAGTGGCTATTGTTGCACAACCTTTCATGGCAATACAGTTTCTACCTTCAGAGCACAGCTTGGCCCCTTGCTCATATCATCCAAACTACAGAGTCCTTACAACAGCCAAACTAGCAGTGATCTGCTTCTGACTCTCAGACCCTGCTTCTGCTAATGTAATTCTTAAATTCTAAAGAATTCACTTCATGCCTTCTTGTTTCTTAGAAGGAAAAAGTAAAACCAGCAAGTTTCTTCTTCTATACAACAGGCCTGGTAAGTGTCTCATAAGCAAAGAACCACTAATTCCCCTGTTTGAATGTTTTATTCCTAGATAAATTACACTGTGTAGCTAGTTCCACATTCAGTAAAACCAGAATTTTCAACCTAATCTTTTGGTTGCTTCAAATAAACCAACTGGTTTTCTTCATGCTTTGCTCTTACTGCAGCTTTATCTGCTAGAAACAAAGTCCAAAGGAAGAATGGAAAATACCTGAGAAGTTTTTTTATACCTGTCCATTGTTGCTCAATGGCCCTAATGTGGTCATCTGTGAATTTCCAGTAATGTGCCAGCTTCTTCCATTCCCCAGGTTTGAGGTACTTAGTGGCTAATCTCCACATGACTGAGCGAATGTGCTGTGTTTCTAGCCTGTGATCCTGCTTAAAGGTCAAGTGCTTTGCCACCCACGAGCCGGAGTCGCTGTTCAGGTTCCCCTGAAAAGCCAGAACAGGGGGTTCAGTCGGGTGCTGCAGCAGTGCCTGTGGATCTGCAGCCTCCCCCATTCACAGCTCTGTGGTCCCTGCGAGTTCCTTCTGGCACAGCTCATTTTTAAACTCTCTTTATTCTCATTTCACTCTGTGCTAATCAGGGTTAAAACTCCGGTAATGGCCACTTCGCTGTGGAAGTCCATTCGGATCACAATTTGCATTTCTACACTGCCTTTTATCTGGGATTTGGTGCAGAATCATTTAATTAAATCTCCTGCTTCCCTGCAACATCAGCTTGTGCTCACAGCCCTTACATGCCAGGCTGCAACAACATTGCCTTGGGCTGCATGGGAAGCCAATGCAAGGGCCTGATACGAAGAGCTTTAGTCCTGAAGCTGCACCTGAGCTACAGGCACATGCCTCCTTTTCTTCCTTTTCTTCCTCCTCTAGAGCACCAGTATGGGAAGATGCCCAAAATCTTAACATGCAAGGAGTATGACATTTGGCTATACTTTCAGCTCACTCTGCTCAGCTTGGTTTGGGCACAGGCTTGGGGTAGGCAGGGTTTCAGAGGGGAGACTGGGGCTAAGAGGCTGCACTTTGTGGGAGAAGTTGGTTGTATGACTCCAACAGGAGCCATCTCCTCCCACTGCTGAAAAACTCCCAAAATCCCATTTGGTGAACTCAGGCCAAGCATTTTCCTGCTCAGTCCTTCAGTTTCTCCTTCTGGGAAAAGGAACTAATTCAATCCCTTTGGGAGCAGCTGTTAAATAACTTTTGGAAACCCCCATTCCCATCAGTACAACCTGGGATTTCTAACAGAGGCCTTTTGAAATAAGGAAAGCCTTAAGTAGATGCTGTTGGCATGGCACGGACTTCTGTTTTTCTTAAGTAAGGGGATGAAAATAGAGGTCAGGCTGTCACGGGATGTCCTGTATTTCTTTTCCTTTGACAGCTGGTATGTGGAGTCTCAATGGAGAGGAGAAAGCACAGGGGCCATTGTGTAAGCTGCTCACCTTCTCCCATTTGTAAAATCGATCCGCTTTGATAATCATGTCCACCAAGTTGATGTGATTGCCTCGGGCAGCGACACCCAGAGATGTTTTCCCTTGCTGAAATCAGAAAGGGAAAATGAGCTGGAAAAGACTTTGCACCTTAGGAGGTACAATCTCCACGCCCACCCAGCATCTGCAGCAGCAGACACATAGACTATTGAGTAATGCGTCCAGCCAGGACCTATTCTCCACCTGTCAACACCTCAGATGTGAGCTGGTGTCAAGCTCCTGTGTTCAGGGCATGGGGAGTGGTTTTTCAGGCCCTGCAACATCTCCTCTGTTGCTACAAGGGATCTGCCTGTTTTGCAGAAGGCACTGGAAAAGCTTCCTGCAACCCACCAACATGAGAGCAGCCATCAGAGGACCAGCTCAGCTCTGCAATCCAAGGTATTTTATAGCCTTTTGCACAGCAGGTTTGCTGACACATGAAACCAAAGTGATTTATACAACCTCATTAACTTTACAGGCTCCAGATACACATGATTAGAAATGGTCTCCTGGGAGAAGCACAGGCTGATGGGACTATGAAAATGTGACTATGTTCCTTTCATGAATATGATTTTGGATTGGGCAGGGGGAGATTTGTATTTCTATCTAAAATCAGAAGGCAGAAAAGAACAAGCTTTGAAAGTTGCATGAAGGAAAGCAAGCCACCCCAGGCACCAGGCATACCAGGAAGAACAGTTCTAGCCTCAGATGTGAGCAGATGGATATAAAAAGCAAATGGATACAGAAAAGCATGAATGTGTCCCCTGTGCTGAGTGTCACTGCGGTTCCACAGAGTGCTGGAAGGTGGCAAACATTCACCATAGCTGAAGGCCAGTTCAGCTGGGTGGCTTCAGGTCTGCACTTGCTCTAACCCACTGCAAATGGCAAACACTATTTTAATCTCTGCCCAAGGCCCTCCAGCATTTTCTGGGCACACACTACATTTTCAGGCCACCTGCAATTCGTTCTGTTGATTTTATTAGATGGCAAAAGCCCCAGAATTGTGCCAGATATCTATACCAAACAGATCCTTTCAACCCATTAGAACATGTGTGCTGTAATTTTTGAGGTATATTACTCATCATTATTTGAGGAAATCTTTGATATTACTGTTCATGATAGTACAAGTAGAAGGAACTAGAACAACTTTGAGAAGGAAAGCATTGTTCATTGTATGAACTATTTTCTACCTGTCTAAGAACCAGTCACTTCATTCCTGGAAAACACATCATAATAACCTACTCAGCTGTGTTTTAAGGCTTTATCCCTGGAAATATCTGGATTTTAATATTACTAGCCTTCCTTGAAAATTATGAAAACCACTGGGAGAGACCATCTATGTATATTTTCCCTCCATACTTCCACAATACCTGCTTCACCTATGGAGACCTTTACCTTGTCTGTTAGCTTCAGATTAACTCCTGCAATGAGAATCATCTCAGCAATGTCCTGCCTGCCGTGCTCCGCAGCAATGTGGAGTGAGGTCTGCTGCCTCTGCAGAAGGAAGGAGAAAGGACTACACTTCAGAGAAGGACGAGTGTGAGGCTGGAAGGCTGGAAAACTACCAGAAGGAACCTTGGGACTGTTCACTGGAAACTAGTAAAATCAAACATAAAATGTGTCAATTTTATGGTGTCATCAGGAGACAACATAGCTACAAGTATGAACATTAACCAAAACAAGCTAAACAAAGGCTCTCATTCAGAAAATTACAATTTGGTGAGACAACCAGCTACCTCCAGGCTTGCCTCCTATTCTCAGCCCTCCAAACATTTTGCAGAATATCTTCCTGCTTGAAATTTCTCCTACCTGTTTCCAGCAAGGAGGAGAGAGCCTGACTATTGCAATGTTGCAGGGGACACAGCACAGCTCTCAAGTTGGATGCCATCAAGTGACTACTTCACTGAAACACTCAGAATTGGTTCACAGGTGTCACATTTCCTAAGCTGCGCTTCCAGAACCACATTTTAAAGTGCTCCTCTTTAATCCTGTCCCCAAGGTGATAAAATCTCCCATGAAACTGGTTCACATTTCAAAGACAAAGAACAGGAGCTGCAGTCTTACATTATCTGGAATGTCAAGGTCACACTCTGCACTGATGAAGAGCTTCAACATGGCTGGGAAGTTCTGCAGGACTGCAATATGTGTTGCTGATGCATTTTGCTGTGGAAAGAAGATCCTGCACTTAGGGAGAGCTTAGCTCATAGCACTGAAAGGACCTGCTGCGCCCAGCATGTCCTATTCTATCACAGCTGCCAGTCTGCACTGGGGGATGACGGGGATACTGCAGCACTAATCCTCCCACAGTTGCTTAGTGCTCTTGAGCAGCTCCACAAACTGGTTTTACCTTTTTGTTAGTGGTGAGAGCATAGAGAGGGACTCACATGATTGAGAGCATCCACGTGGATTCCTGCGTCCAGGAGGAGCCTGGCTATCTCCTCATAGCCATGAAGTGCTGCATAATGAAGGCAGCTCATCTTTTTCTGAGAGGCAAGTCAGAAGAGAGGAGTGTTAGTCAGGGATTCACCCCAGTGGCTGCAGCTGTTACAGACTATCTATCCACAGAGAGCTCCCTGCTCCCTCCTGCGAGAGTCCTCTTGCCCTGCACTGACAAATTCAAGGAGATTGTCTCCAGCCAAACCAGTCCCAGGGAGCTTCACCAGCCTCTTTGTACAAAACCACATTTACCTTCCTCTAACTCCCTGTGCTATTCCTGAATGCAGAGCTCCACATGACCTCTCTCTATAATGGGTGACCTGGGAAGCAACAGGTCTGGGCGTAAATCCACAAAGTAGGGTTTGGGAATGGAATCACCTCCATGGAGCTAACCTGGGTTTGGGCATTGACATCAGCACCTGCTTCCACGAGCAGCTTCACACAGTGGCTGTGTCCCCCCTCAGCAGCCAGGTGCAGAGCCGTGAGTCCCTCCTGCACAAGGCAAGAAAGGACACAAGCAGCATTTCTGTAGACAAGGCTGAGACAGAGCAGCAGAATGAGTCAGACTCTACCCCATCTTCTGAATCCATGACACGTTACAGTACCAGTTCTGAGGGCCAGGGATCTCCAGTTGATTGTTAGGAAAATAGACACAATTATCTGCTGTGGACATACCAGAGTACTGTTCTGTCCCAAATGTCACTGGCTGTGGGCCACAAGACAGTCACTGTGTTCACCCTCTTTCCTCCCCTCCAGCCTCTCAAGAAAGGATTTCACACGGACAGTAAAGACAAATCATTTTCCTGGAATAGCCCAGAGACAGAACTAGAAACCTGTGACCCTCAGTCACTGGTTCTCCCTTCTGAGGGTTGCAGCTCATTTCATTACAAGAGAACAGAAGCAAGCAGAATTCCTAAGTGATTTAATCTAGTTTTATTATTGCTCTTTGCACAAACGGCAGCTCATGTGGGGGTAGACAGATGTACCAGTTACCACAGAAGGTGGCTCCCCCTTTCCTTCAGATCTTAATTACAATCGAATACACTTTCAAAGACAGTAACCAAGTAAGACTAAAAAAAATGCAGATAAACTTAATTGGGAATGTGCCCTGGAATAAGTACCAGTGATACTAAGCCAATATTTGCTATCTAAATCATTAACTGTGTTCCAGCCATATAATTTTCCAGAGCGGATCTGTCAAAAGGGAGATCTCAAACAGAAGGTCCATATGTTCAGTAACTAAGTCAATATTAAAGCATGGTGAAGTTTAGTTTAAAACACACTCAATAACCATTTAGGCACTTGAATGTACAAGGGTCAGGGAGAGAAAGGGAGATTAAATGGAGTGATAAGGTAGGTGAGCAGATACAGCAGGAAGAGAATGCAACACTTTAAAGCTGGAAATTGGTCCAAGACAGATGTCGCCTTTCACTGACACTCTGCAAGTGTGACCTGCATTTACCCACGTAGGCTTTAGATAAAATCAGCTATTTTCTAGAGCTTTCCTGTCAATACTGACTCTTCAGCCTGATGACTGTGGCAGGAGAGTATTTCTAGGAAGGAAAAGGGCAAAACTGATGTGGTTTTGATTTAATTTAAATGTACTTACCAAGTTTTTTTCATCAAGGTCCACTCCAAAATCTATAATCTTCTCCAGCACAGAGAAGTGTCCATTTTTAGCAGCTAAATGCAATGCTGTATTTTCTTCCTGAAAGTAAACATTACTTTATAAATATATGTCTCACAGGACTGAGTGTTCATATGCCACAACCTTGCACAGAGTATATCCAGTGTGGCTGAAAGGGAGGTTGTAACCAGTAGCACAAATCTGAAGCAATCTTCCTATAGTTGCAGCAGTGAGGGAAGAAGCCCAGCTACCTTAAACTGGAGCATGGTCCACCAGGCTTGCTGTGTGTCCTGCCAGAAAAGTCCTGGAGAGTAAATCATGAACTGAACAAGAAAATGGCTTGAAGAGGATAGGGAAGAAAAGCCCTGACATATCACAGCCATAGTTACAACTGTAGACAAGTTGCTGGCATGAGCCTCATTTGCTATCCTGCTCCTGGGTTTTCACATCCCCTAAATCCTTGGACTTCACCTCCCTTGCACGTGGTTTTGTGCCTGTACCTTGTCTTTGGCACTGTGAGAACAACCCAGCTGAATGAGGAACTCCACCACCTCCAGCTGCCCATACTCTGCGGCCAGGTGAAACGCTGTCCTGTCCATCTTTGAAAGGAAACAGAGAAACACAGTCCAAAAGGCTCAGAAAGCACAAGATCAGATCATCTGCTGCAAGAAGCCTGACCAGAGCCAAAATCCCCATAATCCCTAAGCTCACTCTGCAGGAAGGCTTCTGGGAGTAGTGTTGTCTGACTCTGATTCTCTTCCCAAGACCAAGTGCAACACTCCTACTAAACTCAGCAAAGCAAGACCAGACCTCATGAAACAAAGCCATGAAGAGCCTTCCTACCTTGTCTGTCTCATCCACACACACATCCTCCAAGTCCTGTATGATGAACTCCATGACCTGGATGTGTCCCCTCTGAGCTGCACAGTGGAGCAAGTTCATGCCATGCTGGAGAGGAGATAAAGGCCTGCTCGTATTACAAGTCCAAGACTGTGGGGCAATCAGTCTCTTTTGACAACCTGTTCCACTTAGCAAAGACCCATTTCATCCCTCCCTACACCTCTAGGGCTAAACCTCCCTGTGCTGTAGAAAGCAAGTTATGACTGAAATATTAATGTTCTTTTTCCCAGCCAAGGTCTGTTTTAGAATACGCAGACTGCTGTTTACAGAATCCAGTTCCCATTTCTGTAACACCTTCCCCATCAGCACTGCACAAACATGAGGTGAGGAAGCTGTGTGCATCTCTAGAACTCAAATTATTCCACCTGTTTTAGGGATAAGTCAGAGTGCAGATGGCAGTCCCCAAAGTAGATGCTGTTACACACGACTGAACTCACAGGTATGCCTTTCTCTGTCCCCCAACACTGTCTAGAGCCAAGTGATGCATTCACATGGGGAGACTCTCACCCTATTGACACAGCTAATCTTGGCCCCAGCACTGATGAGGATATGCAGGACTTGGAGGTGGCCAAACCAGGCAGACAGGAGAAGAGCACTCATTCCAAACTGGGCAAAAAGAAGAGAGATACTTACAGTTAAACTACAGCCACCACCATCCCCACCCTGGAGGGAAGCTGTTCCCTTAGCTTAATGAAGTTTCCCAAATCTTTTTGTTTCTCACTGGTATATTTTTAGCTGCACTTTCTCCAAGTATTATTATTCCTATCACAGATATTCACAGCAGCTGAGCAGACACCTACCTCTTGGCAGCTACTACATATTTAATGATGTGTGTTAGCCTGGCTGTATGGGGGAGAGAAAACTTGTTGGCTGTCACTGTCATCCCACAAGCCCCATCAACACAGCCAGAAGAAGCCAAGCATCCCCATGGTCTATGGAAAACTTCACAGATTCTACCAGCCTATTCCAAGTCACTGTACATGCAAGGAAAAGGCCAAAATACAGAGCACAGACACAAGCAAACAAGGCTTGCTCCAGCCCCTTGCTCAGCAGGTGCAGTGTGTCACCCTGTGCCACCCACCCAGGGCTAAAGTGCAGTCTGTAACTGCTGGCCTAGCACCCAGTCCCTGGCGCTGCCCCAACACTGAACACATCTGCAGCACATGCAAGAGTCGCCTTTGTACACTGTCTTCGTCATCCACAGGGACATCGTGATCCAGGAGCAGTCGCACAGCATCCACATTCCCCGCTCCCGCAGCCCAGTGCAGGGCAGTCCGGTCCGTCTGGAAGGTAAGGACAGAGACAGAGAAGGCTGATGTATGTGAAGTGTGTGTATCCACCAGCCCTTATGAAGGCTGAAATATCCTTGGCCATCTATGGAGCCAGAATTTCTCGCACTGTGCAGGGTTTTCTTTGGATGCAGTCCTGGTTTTCTTTGGACACAGCCCACTGTCTCTGCTCTCCTGTCAGGCAGACAGGTGTTAGTCACCTTCTACTCAGGAACTGCAGTTCTGGACTATAATGACAGCACAGAGTGAAGAACATTGCTGACCATAAATGGAGAAACTGAAACACTAGGGATGGATGCAATCCTGTATTTCTACTAGTCAACAAAGAAAGACCTGCACCAGAAACAGAGTTTCTTATAGCCTCGCTGTACAGCAATAGCAAAATCAAAGCCTTTCATGGTAATCATGTCTATCTGGCACTTGCAGCTTTCCAGTGCGGCCAGGATGATAGTGCTGGGGGTCTCACTGTGTTGTGAAAACTGCTTGGCTGCCACAGGCCCTATTTGGCACTGGGTGTTGTATTTTAAAGCTTTGACAAATGAAGCAGTTAATGAGAAGAGCAGTGCTAAGGAGCTGCAGTTCTGAAACATGCCCTCAGCACTTCTGCAGCTTAGAGGTGGAAAAACCCAGGACTTACATTGTTTTTGGCTTTGATGTCAACTCCTCTCCTGATGAGTTCCTCCATCCTGGCTGTATCATTTCGCTTCGCTGCATCATGGAACTCCTTCTCTGACTGAAGCACTGCAGCAGAGCAGAAGAATGAGCACTAAAATAGTGCTGGTAAGGAGCATGGGGCAGCATGCCCCAACAAACCTCCCCTTCATCTCACCGGGCCCTGTGGCTTCAGGGGAGGATGACTGCAGAAAAATTCTTCCAGCAAGAATCCCAGCCCTACAGATGTTGGCATGTTTGCTGGATTTATCTTCTTCCACTGTCTCTCCTTCCCTGAGTACCCCTGTGCCGCATCAGTGCTCTTCCAGTCCTACCCACTTCTCTTCTAATTCAGTGTCTTTCTCTGCATGGATTTGCTCCAGCTGCAAAACCTTTTGATCCATGAGGTCCATATCCTCTGGGCACCCTCTGAGGCCCAGAGTCAGTGTGAAGGCTCTGAGAGATGACACAGACCCTTTCTTCCATCCTTCCACCTACATCCCACTGCTCTACAAGGAGGCCTTTACACATGGTCCCCCTCCAGGCAACCTGAACCAGCCAAGCAGCACAAAACTGCCAGCCCAGCCTGTGATTAGTGTTGCATCTCTTAATAAACCATGGCAGTTCTGCACATAATTTACCATGACTGGCAGTATTTGTCCTGCACAGTTAGGCACGATTTAAGAGTGTTTACTCTCCATGCTGGGCCTTGCCCCAGCAATCTTCTCCTTGATTGAATAAACCTTCCTGCCAAGAAACAAGAGCAAGGCTGTGACTGCCATGGCCCGACAGGGAGGCTCTAAAGGCTTTTGGCAAGGCTGGTGTCAGTGCTTGTTGCACTCAGTCTCTGTCCTAGCGCTTTTGGGGAATTCTTTCACGAAGTTCTAGAGTCAGACCCTTGGCCTGTCACGTCCCACTGGAGAGCTGGCCCAGAGACTTTGCTCTCCTCTACACTTCTACAGAGCTCAGGGTGCAAGTTGAGGACCTCAATGTAACTTCGTTTTGTTTCATCAACTAAATACTAACCACATGCCATGTGAAAGGCATCAAAACATATTATTGTTCCCATTCCACCACACTGAAGGAGATAAACAGGAGACTTGCTGCCTAAATAGCACTATTAATCCCTTCAGAGGGCACAGAAGAAAGGCATCCCTACTGTGGACTCTTAAAGCAACAGAGGTATAATCTCATCCTCCAATTTCCATTCCCCTTGCCTTCAAAAAAAACTTCATCTCAAGAAAAGCACAAATAACACAAATCTTAATGCTAGACAGGATCATTCAATAGTGTGTTTATCCACTTAACACCAGACATGGTCATCTGAGAGTGTGTATTCAAGAGTGCTGGACCTGCTGCTACAATGAAGGCAGTAGGATTTGGACACTGATTTCTGCAGAAACAGGATTTCCTGTACTGTATATTAAGGCTCTGTTATCACCTGGTCAAGTGTGTTGACAGGATTGCATTTCATCCCGCATGGACCCTTCATTTGAGAGGAAATATCAGGAGAACTTGTGAAAAACATACTGAGTTTTTGTTAATTATTAACATCAGTGGCTACACACATACACCTCCTTGTAAATGCTTATCTCCGTTCAGTGGAGTAAATCTTATGTTTCATTAAGCAAATGCTTCTGCCCCTGCTCTCCAGGTGACAGAAATGTGTTGTTACATTTTATGGTCACACAAAGTATCATTTTCAAGAGATGCCAAACCACCTTATTTATTCTCTGCACTGCCTGTGAAGATGCAGTAACAAACATGGCATTGCTAAGGCTGTAGAAGCCACAATTTATTTCTTTTCAGCAACACATGAGTACCAGTTTGAGGGTCTGAGTTTCCTATTTAAGATCCACAGCGGCTCTCTAAGTGTAAATGCACCCCTCATCATGGCATCCACCTGTCCAACATTTCAGTGGATATTTAGCAGTTTTCCTTCTCTTTCAAACTCAGGTTCCAGGGTATTTCATAGCTTGTGTTACTGAAGAGGCATTCACTTACCCCAAACAGCATGGAAAACATTTTAAATTATTTACCCTCAGTGCAATGTACCAACTCACAGGCAGTTTATTATGCAAGAGATGTAGAAAAGCAGCAAAGGAGGTGAAAGACATGCAAAGAAACGTGCAAAAACCATCCACTGGGCTCTAACTGGGGCTGCAGGACACAAAGACAACCTGGGATGGGGACGGGGGAACCAAGAGGGCCAAAACCCCCAAGTGCGGGATACCAGAGTTACGTGCAGCATCTCAGCGGTACAGGATGCTCCGGGGCAACAGCAGTCTTGATTCACTGGTAGGTTTATACACCTGCTTTGTTTCCGAGCGGATTTTCACGTGTCCGGTTATTCTTTAGAGTATCCCGGCTCTGCCCCTCAGTCCCGCCGGCGCTCACCCGCCCCCGCCACACGAATCGCCCCTCACGGCGCTGCGCCCCGCTCCCCGCTGGGGCAGCCCCCGCCTCGGCCCCACGCACTCACGGGTGTCGCCTTCCGACGCCAAGTCGTCCCCCATGTCGCGACACAGCGGGCTCAGCGCGCCACAGGGTGGGCTGAGGCGCGTTCCCGCCGCCTCAGGGCGGGCTGACAGGCGCGTCCCCGCCTCCTCGCAGGTCACCCCGCCGCCGCAGAGCTGCTCCTTTGCTGCTCTTTAAAGCAAAATATCGTGAACCAAGCCCGCTTTCCGACAAACACGATGTTTTCGGGCCGTTTGGGAAGGACTTGAGCGGGGGCATGCAGCCGCCGCCATTTCGGCCTGGTGCCGCTCTTCACCTCAGCGCGGCTCTGCTGAGTGCTGCTGCTTCGAGGTGGCGGGTAGTTTAATTTAAAATTAATTTAACTCTGTTTCCACAGCAACTGGGGAGGAGAGGGATTTCTAATCAGTAGGAAATACGGGGAGGAGAGGGGTTGGGCTTTTTTCCGCTGAAAGCAGGGCTCATGGGTTGATGTTTCTAGGGAATGAGGTGCCCTTGTTACCACACGTCCCTCAGCAGGTGCAGGAGGGGGCAAAAGGGCTTTTCCTTCAGAGTTTTAGTGAATTCTCCAGTTGCAGCGCCTGGGCTGTTTTTGTCTTTTATTTTCTTCTCCATTTTGATAGTATGATAAGGAAGAAACCAGGCTGAGCTGAGGTTGGGGGGAGCATCACATCTGTTTCTGTGGGTTCCCCCCCCCACCCCGTACTCCTTCACTGGAATCCTTCATCCAGCTCTGGGACTCCCCAGCGTAAGAAGGATGTGGAGCAGCTGGAGCGAGTCCAGAGGAGGCCACAGAAATGTTCCAAGGGTTGGAGCACCTCTGCTCTGGAGCCAGACTGGGAGAGTTGGGGTTGTTCAGCCTGGAGAAGAAAAGGCTCCAGGGAGACCTTAGAGCCACCCTTGCCTAAAGGGGTGCCAAAAGAGCTGGAGAGGGACTTTAGACAAGGGCCTGAAAGGACAGAACAAATGGGAATGACTGCCCACTGACAGAGGGCAGGGTTAGATGGGATATTAGGGAGAAATTCTTCCTTGTGAGGGTGGTGAGGCCCTGGCACGGGTTTCCCAGAGAAGCTGGGGCTACCCCATTCCTGGAAGCATCCAAGGCCAGGTTGGATGGAGCTTGGAGCACCCTGGGATAGTGGAAGGTGTCCCTGGCCATGGAAGGTGGTGGAACTGGATTATCCTTAAGGTCCCTTCCAGCCCAGACCATTCTGTGATTGTTTGCTGCTGGTCTCAGGATAGGAGAGGTGACATCAGGTTTGTATTCCCTCTGCAGACCGTGCTGGCCCACAGATGGGGGCCTTGTCAGGACTCCCTGGAGAAGTCTCTCTGTACCGCTGATATTGGCTGTGAGCTCACTCTGATGCCTGTCACCACATGAGGGTGCCAGTGCTGTTCACCTGCCACGATTTCCTGCTCTAGCAATAAACTCCAGGGTGCAGATGGGGCTGTTCCCTGGGCTCAGGACAGTTTTGGGGTACATCCCTATCTCAGGGATACTTGTGTGGGTCTGTGTTGCTCCTGTGAGAGAGCGTGGGGCATTTGGTGTGGTGCGAGGTGGGGGGAGGCAGGCAATGTCCTGGGGGTATGCAGAGATGCAGAGACCCTCTGCTTCTCCAAACATGTCCCTCTGTGGGCACAGCATACCAGAAATGTCTTCAGGGCAGGTAGACGGCGGTTTCCATTTCAATGAAATCCATCACCGAGGGATTCAGCAGCCAAGTGCTTGCTGATGAAGTTGAGCTACCACTACCACGGCTTGGCCTGTCCAGCTGTGAAATGGGGAGGTGGACCCTAAGCTCTTGAGCAAACACAGAATGTGTGGGGGTTTATAGATAGCTGCTGCTCTCAGAGATTTGGATTTGTGTTTTGTTTGCCTTTTATTCAAACTGAAGTAAAAAAAAAAAAGACAATCTCTGGTAGGAAAAGTGAACATAAGGTCTGTCTGGATAAAGGGGAAGCCCTTCTTTTGTACAATATCTTAGCGGGTGGAGCATCCTCCCCGAGGAAAGGGGAAAGCTGGGTTTGATCCTTGTTTCTGCCGGAGGGGAGGTGCAAATCTCAGGCCACGCAAGACCCCAGAGAGCACCGTAAACAACAGGCTGCAAGCATGTCTGGTGCGAAGAGTTTTTCTTGCTCTTTCCTGTTATTTTAAATAATTAATGACTTGATGGAGCAGGGAGTGGAGAAGGCAGGTGTCCCGTCTCCCTGGAGAGCAGTCTGTGCACCCGGCAAGACAGAGTCTTGCTCTTTCGCGATGAATATTTAAGTGTCTTCAGACAAACTGGAACGGCGCCAGCAGGAATGACTGAGAAAGGCTGAGCCCTTCCCACTGGGTATCCTAGTGCCTGGGGGCTGAAGAAACAACGCTGAATAGGGCAGGGGAAAATCCCTGCTTGCATGGACTATGGAGGTACCGTACATCCCAGCCTTAGGTGGGACCCCTGGCTCTTGCTAGCCTTTTGTTATGCTGTAAGAGATCCTTGGATGGAAAGCTGTCTGGATTTAACCTGCCACTGTTATAATGTCATTGTCTTCCAGAACTTGAATCAGCCAGGACTCATCACCCACAGCCTTCTGCGGGTTAATGCTGATCTCGGAGGAGAAATAGAGCAGATGCACTGAGAGTTCGCATCTGTTTGTGAGCTTGGATGTTTCCAGCAGGCAGAAAAAAAGGCAATGTAGGCAGTTCCTTCTGTCCTTCCCAAAGTGGTATGTGTTCAGGGGTGGAAGGGACCAAGACTTTCTGCTGATACTAAGTACAGAATGCTGCGACGATTTATTAATGACACTGAACACTTGCCTAGCAATCCATTTATTAGCTTACAGACCTAAGAGAGCTCTTGGATTTTTCCATTAATGTTGTAGCATAAAGAATGACAGGGGAAGTGGTAATTTGAGCCCTTTTTGTAATATATTCCAGACATTGACCCCATCTTCAGAATGGTGTTAAAAATCTTTGACTTTATTTCACTTGAAGAATAACTTTAGCTGAGCCAGCTTTGTGCTTTTTCTCACTTAGAAGTGAAGCTCTCTGACAGAGGATTTTGTGCTCTTATCTTGCATGCACAATTTTTATGTACTTCTTTAGGATAATCATTATTTTCAATCACTTTCAAAAATCACGAGCCCGGCTGCTTAAATCCATGTAATTTTAAAATGTGCCTCTGTTAGTTCCCTGGTTTAGTTGTATACACTGTGATTTTCAAGCCAGTCAGATTTGCAGTTAGCCATGTAATACAACCCACAAACCAGTATGTGTTTATGCAGAAACAGTTGCTTACCTAGAGGTTTAGCGAATTGGACTTTAATTTATAATCTTCCTTTGGAAGCAAAACTGGAAGGTGACTCCTGCCTGCAACTGCCTGTAGTTTGGGAAGTCAAGCTTCTGCTTCCCTGGAGCTGCCCACGGCAGGGGAGCCTGGCTTGAGGAACAGCCTCCATCCTTGGAGGATTGTCTTTTCTGGCATATGCTGCCACAGACAGGAAATTGAATATTGCATGTGAGAGGGGATGACCATGTTCCTCTTTCAGTGCCGATGGACTGTTTTTATGTGACAGGGTGTCAAAACAGCCCCATGTGCTAAGATAGCAACTGTGGGCTGTGCCTGGCAGCACCTGAACCAGATCTTTTGGCACTGGTACACGGCTGCCACTGATGATGTGAGGAGTTGTATGTTTGTGCCTCTTTATGTCCCTGCTATGGGTATATGAAAGGGACCAACCGTGCCATTTCTGTGCTCTTTCAGATATATCCCATTAGAATGGAATACACGTTACAGCTCTGGCTGCATGGCTTCATGTGTGGCTCCAGCTTATTTATTTTTTGTCTGGGTTTGGCTTTTAGTTGTTCTGTAGACTAGGTTATTTTTGGTGCTTTCTTTGATAACTGTTCCTGTGACATGCTGCGGAGCCAGAACTCCTCTGGGAACATCCCAGAAATGCACACAAACATCAGCCCTGTAGCTTCTAATGCTCAACATATGGAGCTTTCAGAAGGCCTGGACACCTCACGGGACTCCACAAACCCACTCTGGAAGCCTGAGAAGGGTTCCAGCAGTTTCCTCAAAGGCTGCATTCATTTCCTTGCAAGGCTTCCACAGAGGAACAGCTTGTTAGAGGGACCTGTGGAGCTTGGAAGCTTTGCCAATAATAATTCAGGCCCAATTCTGAAGTCAAATATTTAGCTAAACAGAGACTGTCTGATGACTGGATTAAACACAGACTGCATCTGAGTGAGCTCGACACTTCAGGTTTTTGTCAGTGTCCATTTCACAAGTCTGTAATTCCATTTTTCCTGTCTTCCGAGACTCTGTCATGCTGTGTAGTGTTTCAGACAGCACAGAATAAGGTATTTCAGCAGAGCTGTTGCTCCTAGCTCAGGAAACAGCCTGAATCACAAAGTGACGTTCTTTGCTTCAGGTTTAGGAATAATCCAGTATTATGACACTGGGAGGAAATCATGTTAGAGAAACTGAAGGGTTTGTTTGTTGGTAAGGAAAAGTCTCAAGGAGCCAGGGGATTGGTGAGTGAGCCTTGCCAGTGTGCTGCATGGTGCTGACACAGATAGCTCAGTCCATATTAACAGCAACTGGACGTTTCAGCTGGTGATTTGGCATTTCCCTCTCCTGTCACTCTCACTTCGCAAAGCCTATAGGCCTTTAAATCCCTTGTAAAGATAAATGAGCTTAAGCTTCTATGTAGCTTTGAAAGTGAAGCTTACATGTAATTAGCACTGTGACGGGGGTTGCTCCTGACGGTCAGGCCACTCCTGTTGATCCCTGACCTCCACACAGAGCTTACTGACATGAGTCCAGTACATCTTCCAACTCGGTGTAGTCTCCTTCCAGCTGTGGAGAATTGGGCTCACATCTATCCTGCAGGAATACATGAGAGGCAAAAAAATACCTCCCCAGTATCTTTTGTACCTGAATGATATTGTAGAAATAACTGTAGGAGAAACAATTTGTTATTTTTGTGATACTTGGCTGAGGGAGGTCTATACGAGCCCGTCGTGTTCACACTCTCTTAGTGGCTGAGTACCAGTGACCAGTAGCTGGAAGATTACTGGTTTGACAGTCTGTGTCTCATGGTGATGATCAGGTCACAGTGGTCATTCTGGCTGTGCTTTGAACTCTTTGCCTTACTGAAATCATGGAACCTGGTCTTTCAAAGCCAGGAATGTAACACTAGTGTGGTCTTAAAACATCTACTGTGTGACCAAAAGCAAATGTAGCAGGGAAGGATCTAAAGGCCAAATATTTTTTCTTGAATTTAAGAAGAGAAATGGCATGATGGAGCTGGAGTCTCAGCCCTCCCTGGTTTGAATGTGATGGTTAACTGAGCAAGTGTTTGGTTATGGGAGGTGGGAAAGGTTGCCTTGTATAAACCAAGCAATAATCGGGACACTGAATCCTAATCCCCTCACTGACATGCCTGCAGGCAATGTTTTTATTCTCACTTTACTGCTTGCCTAAAAAGAGGGAGGATCCTCTGCTTCCTGAGCCTCTGAGGACCATCTGGCTCCTAAAGACAATCTCTCCCTATTCTTTTCAAGACAAAAGTGAACCTGCAATGTAGGATCTTTTAACCATAAACCCGAAGTGCTGAAACCTACTTCCAGAGGCACAGCCCTGAGCTGCTCTTATTCCATGCTGAAGGACTCAGTGCAAATCTTGAAGTGAAACAGAAAATTGTATTTGAGGATTTAATAAAAGCAAAGTGGAAGCAAAGGGTTGCTCAGTGATGCCATTGCTCCCTTCTAATCTGACCCCATGGAAAACCATGGAGTCCAACAGGAGCAGGCGAGTACAGTGAAGCTTTGGAAGTGTTTCATTTCTGTCTCTCAGCAATTTTCTTCCAGAGCCCAAAACATCTGTCTCTGCCTCCAGCCACATGCAAGTGCACCGAGAGTGTTTTGTTCCAAGCCTAATGAGTAATTTTATGGTCTTGGAATTGGAGGCAGGGGGAGGGGGCTGGGACAGCAGCCGGAGTCATGTTCTACAAGGAGCTCTGCTGATGTCAAATTGTAGCCTGATGATTTTTATTTTACTGCAGCCCACCAGGCTTCCCTTTAAAGTCCTCTGCTAGAGTTGCTGGTGATCAGTGCAGAAACAGCTCTGACATGGGCTTCTGCATTCCCAGGGCTTCTTCACTGCTGGGCACAACAAGCAACATCGAAAATAATGACATCAGGGGAGAGGAGGTGGGGGAGCTCAGCTGGGCGTCAGCTCCACTCTGTGTGTGGAGAGAGCACACGTGAATGCAGAAAGCACACTTTGCCTATCCTGCCTCCAGCTTCAGTGCTCAGGAGGGATGAGGGAACAAACAACCCCGGGCAGATGTGTCATCACATCTTTCAAGTGTCGAGCAGATGGTGCTGAGATGTGATACACGTGGTCTGAGAACAGGTATAGAATGAACTGATTCAAGCTGTCACTGGTCTCAGCAGTGTTTTTAAAACCCCAGCCTTCTCTTTGAAAAGGACGGGGTTATCTGTAGAGAGAGATAATCTGTACACAGCACAGGAAACACAAGGCAGATGTTGTCATATGTTTATCATATATTCCACCACAGGGTCTTCCTTTGGGATGGGTTTGCAGATCCTAGGCCCCAGAGCAGGACTTGCACATGGAGGGACCATGATGTGTTTATCCAGGGTCGATTATACAGAGCTCTTCCTCCACCTGCCCAAGTTCTCTTGGTCTGAAAAGCAAGTCTATATTCACTCACTGTGACTCAGCCATAGAGTCTGACTCATTTTTTTGCTGTTACTCACAGAAAGGAAAAGCCGAATCGCAACCAGTCTGTGCCTGTAGCCACCTGTAATTCTCCAGCTTTCTGCTGTTACTCTCTGGATGAGTTTCTGTCTATCGACACTAACACACTTATCCTGCTGAAGCTTTTAATACTTCTTTCTACAGAGGAAGACTGATTAGAAAATAAAATTTTCTACCGCTAAAGTGAAGAGGAAGCGTGCTGAATCTCCATGGCTGCTTGTGGAATTCCTGAAATGGGACTATTTCAAGTGGACACTTCACAGATGGGACCAGATGGAGCAACTACCAGGCAGAACTGGGAGCAGCTGCAGAATTGCTGCAGCTCCTTAGCTGACCTCTGTGGTCTGGAGGAGGTTGCTGGTGGTCTGTCTCTTTAAGGTGCTCGATGCTAGGAGATCCTGCTTCCAGCAACGATGACTTGCTGGTCACCAGAAATCTGTCTCATGCACTCTCTTGGCTAGACTCCCCACTGCAATGGAAGGATTTGAGGTGCTTGGCGTTCTGTGGGCTGCCAGTCCTCAAAGAAAGGGATGGTGTTTTACTCTGTGTAAGCCTCTGTTGCACTGCCAGCTCAGGAGTCTCTGCTCACTTCAGACCTGGCTGTTGCTCACTTGCACATATTTTGTCCGCTCATCAGGGTGAAGGGAAACACCAGGCCCTGGTTCCTTCTCTTGCAGTGTGATAGGTGGCTTATTCTGCACTAGAGACCGCAGGAGCATGAGTCAAAGTAGAAGACCTTACCCAAGAGAAGCTTTAGCTGTGAGGTGGGAATTGGTGCCTGCCACTATAGCTGGGCCAAATCCAGCCTTTCCCATTTCAGCTTCATTCCATGTAAAAACTGCACAGGAGAGCACAGTGCAAAGCTCCAGGTGGGTGGGCTGTCCAGAGGACAAGGACATATCCTAGGTATGGAGCAGGGCTGTGTTAGAGCTCAGGCAGTTTCCTCTTGGTTGTGGGAGGTTGAGGTTCAAGTCACCAGGCTGAGTCTTCTAGAGGGGAACTTAAACCCAGCTCTCCCTTCTCAGCAGTCTGCTGCTGGGTGAGAGGCCACCATGGGGTTCTGCTCTTTCATCATTCTCCTGGATCCCATCTTAAGAGTTTTGATAAGAATTGTTCCACAGACTCTCAAATGAAAAGCTGGGATTTTGGTTATTTTCTGGTGGAAAAATATTTGATTGGAAATATTCCTTGGCATGCTTTCAGCTGGCACACTGCCTGCCCCTTTCTGAAAAAATGGCTCATTTTGAGTGCAAATGCTTCTTGTGAGGGTGGTTTTTTGGTTGCAATCCCTCACTTGGGTTTCTTTTTGCCTCAAGCAGATGATAGGAGCTGGCCTCTTGTTACATGGCACTGAAGTGACCTCCTGGGGCTGCCTGTGTGTCCTGCTACCCTTCATGGCAGAGCGTGGCTGAGTGAGGCTGGAGTAGTTCTTTAGCATGTAGGGAGCAGGCACTGCCCTGCTGCTCCTGGCTGCTTGCTCTTAATACCTGCCACCGCCCCCGGCTCTGGCAGCCGTGTTTGCAAAAAGCTCTGCAGGCAGTGGAAGTGAGCTGGTTTCTTCATGACAATGTAGTTATCCTTTTAAGGGAAAATTCCCTCTGGGAGCCAACCCTCAATTACCTCCTGCTCCAGTGCCTTCTTGCTAGAGATGGCTTGTAACACAGCTGAGTTACAGCCACAGGAACTCAGCTGAGTGCCCAATCACTAGGAAAAAAAATTAAATTCTGTTGGCCTCTGTTTTTTGCTGAATCTAGAAACTGGGGTCAGAACCCAATGGCTGGCTCTCCTCATCAGTGCATTTGTGCAGAACCAATCTGTGGATGCTGCATCTTCAAACCCAGATGCCACCTATTCCCATGGTATTTATGGTGTGCGCAGACCCCTGTGTGCGTGTTCTTACCTAAAGCAGTTTGTTGCAATATTTGGGAGCTCTAGGTAGGACAGGACTGGTGATAATTAGCCAATGCAAGTATCTGCTAAATGCCTGGGAACTGGGGTAGGCAGTGGCTGCATTTCAATTTGCTGTTATTCACTGTGGTGAATGGGAAGGGCCCTCCAAAGGTCCTGATTTGAAAGCTGAAAAATTCCTTCTATTCTGCTGACATATTTCATAGTTCACAGGAAGGATGTCTAACCAGGATGGGGCTGCTGTGGATGTTGCCCTCTGCCTCTGTCTCAATGAGCAGAATAGGAGCTGTAGAGAACAGCCTGTGCTCTTTCTATTCTATAGGAATGGTGGCCTTGGCTGCAAGCCCCAAATTAACATCTCTTGTGTTTAGTGCTGAAAATAGTTTAATTCCAAACAAGCAGCTTAGTAGAAGAACATGACATTCTTGAATGCAAACCTGTCACAGGAATGAGACCAGACTCCTTACAGATGTTTTAGTTTTAGGGATTCCTTTTGATGTCTAGAGATTTATTGGGATTGTGTGGGCATTTTCTCTCATTTAAAAAAACAGCCCTGTACCTGTGCAACTACTGTTGGCTTGAGGCAAAATAAACAGACCACAGATCGTGGCATGATTGGATCATCTGAGAATTAAACAATGCCCCTTTGAGGAGCAGAGGAGCCAGGCTGGAACCTTGTGCCTCATTTTGAATGAAATGGACAGGAATCCCACTTTGTCTGCCCAGGTCAGACTCAAAAACCTTTCACATCTTCTCAGTTTTCCCAAGGGTTTAAATTATCTTCCCTTTATCTAGAGCAAGGAAAAACATTAAAAAATTTTTAAAACTTTTGTGAGCAAACAAGAGGCAATCACACAAGCACCATCAAAATATGTAATTTCATATTTTTAAAAATGCTTGGGTTAGTTACTTTAAAAATTGTAAATCAAAGTGTTGAAATTGTGTTTTCGAGCTGCAGAGCAAAATTGTCTCCTTTTGAAATGTCAACTTCTCAAAATTTTTTTTGGTACAGTTTTTTAAACCAGCACACCTTTCCTTATCTGCAGTCCTCTGATAACAGCCTTGCATTGCTGTTTTGACCTGAAAATGTTTCACCAGAAAATTTCTCACCAGCAGCTCCTACGAGGCCCTGATTCCACCCTTGAAGGTGGGTGGTTTTGAATGCACCTGGATAGAAAAGCAGAAGTGAGGCTAAGCTGAGAGCAGTCCTGCCCTTTGAATACATGACTGTTGTTTGCATTGGTGACCTTTCACAAGTTCATTAGCTCTTGGCCATGGAAAACAAGTGGAGTATATTTGCCTTGCTCAGGAAATTCAACCCATGCTGTTGAAAATTCAGCGTTGCTCCAGAAAAAGAGCCCATCAGAAGCTCTGTGGTTGGACAGGAAGGTTATCCATGGGCTGGGGTATCTCCTGTGATCTCCCATATAACATCTGGCCATGTTTTTTCCTTTGAGCTTCATTTTCCCCTCACCACCATCTCTTGCAAAGCTGTACAATACATGAAGAACTGGGCAGTGCTTTGCTGTCATGGTGATGTGGTCTAAACAAACCCAGAAGATTTTGCCAGAATTTCAAAACTCACTTCTTGTTGCAGATGAAATAGCAGAGGAACTTGCAGTTTTGTTTGCCCAGTTAGTCATGCGGGCTTATGTATCTGTTGGACTTTTGGAGATCTTCTTGTGTTTTATCAGGTTCAGTGATAAATGTCCCAGTGTGTGGTGGTGTGCTAGATAACTTGTACGTAAAACAGATTAGCATTTGTCCTGTAAGAAACATTTCTTTCTGTGCAAGGCACGTTTCTCTGGAAGGAAAAATATCTTTCCTCCAAAACTAGAGTTTTTGTGGAAAGGGAAGGGAAAAATATTAATATAGTAAAGACCTTTGCAAGCATCTGAAACTATTTAGAGACCAAGAGAGAATTAAATGTTTCAATAAAGGGTAAAGGAAAGTCAGTAATCAGCATTCAAATATCCTGATTTCTAGATATGCCCTGCTGTGTTGTTCTGTGGGGAAGGAGAGTTTGAATCTGTTTGCATTGCATAAATGTCATATCCTTGCCCATGAATGACAGCTAGTACTTGGCATTGCATTCCCATGTCTTGCCCTCTTCCTGCCTCTGACCTCCTCTCCTGATAGTCTGCTCCAGATGGCTTTGTCTTTTTCCCCAGAACATCTCCAAAATAGTTCAAGTTCTTATTTCTTGTTTTAAATGAACAATATTGGCGATATAACAGATGTATACAGTATTTTCATAGTATGTCTTATCCTATGGGCTGGGAATACAAATTCTTTAAGTGTCATATTGCCCAAAACAAGCAGGATTTGGAGGTCCATTCCAATCCCTGCTAAGGGTTAGAAAAGTCATCAAAGGACAAATTCTCAGAATTGGATATTTTTGTTTGTTTGGTCTTTTCACGGACATCTGACATTCTGGTTATTTAATGTTTATTGCAAAATGTCACTAGTTCACCAACTAAAAAGAAAAGTATCTGCTGCAGGAGAATGAGTTTGGAGCCCACCTCTTCAATGCTCTGTGCCTTTGCCTTCATTCTGCAGGGTGAGAAGCTCCATCATCTCTCCTGGTTTCACCACAAGGCAAAATTAATTCATGGCCATAAAACACCTTTAGGTCTTTGTACTGGAAGATTCTATAAAAGAACCACCAAGAGAGGTAGTTTTAGCTTTGAACATTTTGATTCCTTTGATTAATTTATTTTGAGCTAATAATTTTTTAATTAATTTCCTGACTTCGAAGAATGCCCATGTCCCAAAGCACAAACTTGTCCTTCATGGGTATGGGGTGGAAATAGGAAATGTAAAATTGGAGATTGTAGACGCAGGGGATGTAGAAACTGGATTGTAACTCTGGTAAAGGTGGGAGTAAGGATTTTCCTGGCAGCAGCACAACTAAAACTTATGGAAAGTTTCTATCAACACAGCATTGAGCTTTCTAGAGATCAGTTGTTCTGGCAGAGAAGAGGCATGAGATGAAAAAGTAGGGAGAGATGAGAACTGAAATCTGGAGCAGAAGAAGAGGATCCATTTTGGGAGAGCAGGCCAGGCTATGGAGGTGTGAGCAGGGTCTGGAGGGACACCACATTTACCATCTCACAACTCCTCAGAGGGAGGGAAGCCAGGGTTAAAGACCTGAGTAGCCTGTGAGGTTTATCATTCCCTGAGTCTGTTAATGTTCTGTAACATCACCTACCAGTGGTTGTCACAGGAATGTGGTGGGTTGCTTAGCTGTGAGGTAAGGCACTAGAACACAGTGACTAAGTTTCCTGGAATAAATTAAGCACTGGCTTTTTGAAGTGTGTGAATTTTCACAGCATAACAAAACAGTGATCTCCATTCTCTAAACGCTGTGGGTACCTTTCATGTCTATGAATTTTCTGACTCTTAAACTGGAAAGGGGAAATGTTGGAGAGCTTCACTGTTGATGACTCATGTTTAAGATAAAACACGCATTTTTTAATAGCAAGAATAATTAGTCATCAGTGTAGGCTAGCTCAGGCTGTAGTAAATCTTTTGGACCCCTGGGACTGGAAGAGATCTTTCCGCTCCTTTTCAATTGCAAATTACTGAGTTCTGTAGGATCACAGTAAGGAATCTAGGACCTGCATTGTCTATTTCAGAGTCTATTGCACAGGACAGTCTCTTTGAACCAGTAACCCATGACTATCCATTGAATTAAGAGCAAGTCAGGCTAATGATTCATATGCCAATACTATGTATGTTTTCTTTTGCACATTTTTTTCATTTTTTTTGTTTCACATAGTGCTAGACATTTCCCTTCCTTACCAACACCAATTTCAGGCCAAAACGTGATGTGTTGTGCGTTTTCTTAATAAGAGAAGAAGAGAGTCCCTTTCCCTACAGCGTATCTGTAGAAATCACCCCTGTCTTGGAGATTCCTTTGAGGAACAGCCCCCTTCCCAACAAGGGGTTAGAGGGTTTGCTAACCACAATTTTTCACCCAAATGAATGTTCTTATTGTGTAACAGGATGGCACGTACACTTGCACTCTTTCCCTGCTTCCTCGTAACTTTTGAACCTACTGACCAATTTTGGACCAGTTATTGCAGAAGGGAAGCAGTCACTGTGCCACCAGCTTCTCTTGCTGCAGCTTCCTGCCATCTGGGCAGAGGAACAAGGCTCTGGTGTTCCTCACCACCAAAGGAACAAGTGCTGAGTGGGCTCCACATTCTGTAGACACCAGCGAGTCCACATGAATGTGTTACGAGCAGCCCAGCCAGCTCTGCTGGAGACTGCACTTGGTGATGTGATGCTTCCCACTGCTTTCCAGAAGGAGATCCTGGCCTCAGCCATGCTTTCTGGCCAGGGCAGCCAAGCTGGCAGGCAGGGATGAGTCAGGAACTGCTCTGTGTGCAACAGCAGCTCCAGCTCTGTGCCAGCGCCAGCCCCCAGTGCTTCTCCTTCCTCCTGTCTTGTGGTTAGCACAGCACTAAGCTCACCCCAGCCTGACCACAGCCTGTGCAGCATTCCCTTCTCCAGAGCAAAGCCTTAACGTGCTGCTTCTGGTGGTGCTTCCTTGCTCCACTTCAGAACAAATGACTCTGAAACAGCAGATTTTTAAAAGGAGGTTTTATTGCCAAATTTCAAAGCTCTTTACAAGCAGGAGACAAAGTGCTGCCTTTCCACGGGCTGCAGCAGCTGCTTTCAGATCGTCATCCACACTTGCTCGCTTGCAAACTCACTTCCTTCCTGTCACAGACATGTAAACTGGTGGCACAGCCCAAAACACAGACTCACACTCCAGCACTCCGAGCCCAGAGGGTTTTCAGGCACAAAACCCCCCAGCCTTAGTGCAGCCAGGAATTAGATGCAAGTTTAAATGCATGTTTAAAGAATATTGAAATAAAAAGTGCATGGTGGCAGGATGTACGCTGAAGATGGGAGTTGCCATAGAAGGCTGGATGTTTTAGGATGAACCTGCTAAACCTATTAGAAAAAACAGTTTAAACCAAGTCTAACATAGCATTTGCAGCAGTAAAGTTACTGGGTGATGCAGAGATTCCACTTAAGTTATACCTATTTACAAGACATACTACAAATCTAGTAAGATCTGTTAGAACAGCATATACAGTAATTAGCTGTAGCTTGTAAAATGATTTAATTTGCCCATTTCCTAACAGGTAGAGGGTATTTATCTGTTAGGATTCCTATTGATGGGTATTCGGTAAAATGTCAGACATTTATTCACTGAATATTGAGTATAATATAAAAATATACAGTAAATATAAGCACATCCTCTAGGTTTGGGTGTAACAGAGAGGGATGTCTGGGTATTTTCACCAGTGCTGTGCCAGACAAATATCCACAGAACACACCGCCACAAGAAAACACTGGGGAGAGCAAAAACATTTGTATATAAATTAGGGTACTGAGCTACCCCATAAGCTGTTGTCATTCTCCTGGATTTCAGTTCTAGGCTTTGATTTGCCTGTCCTGAAGTTTAAGATTGGCTTCAGCTTTGGGATATGAACCTGTATGCAGAGTTTGCCCTGGTTTGTGTATATTCCTGTTAGTGTGAACTGGGTTTTCCCCCATCTATCTCTTGTTATAGAACTGCATCTTGCAAAAGCCTGCCTGCTCTCTGGAGCTGATGTCCCTTGACTTCCAGTACACACCACGTTCTGACAGCTCACATTCATACCGCACAGTGTTCGGTAAACAAAAGTGCACATGCAGAAAAATACATTTAGATAGCAGATAGGCACTGAATATTGTCTGTGTTCTTAGCCCTTGTCCTAAGTGTGTCTGGAAAGGTGAATATGACCCATAGTTGACACTGAACCTACAGCAGCAAATGGCACAGATCCAGAGTTTGCTCCAGGCTGTGTGCCTCGGGGTGGGCTTAGGACACTGGAAACTTCTTGTCTCAAAGCAAAGCTTTTTGGCACCTGAGCCCTGAGTGTTTGACTATGTAGAACTTTCCACATGACAGAATAATAACAAGTCAACTCATACAACATCTATGGCTGTCTTGAGAGGGTGGCTCGCTACCAAAACCAAGGCTAGTTTAATCAAAAGAGGCAGAAGCATCAGTTATGGTCACTATCTGTCTTGCTGGCTCCAAGTGGTGAAAACCAAGGTATTTGGAAGCCCAAAGCCAACCTTTCTGTGTTCAGACCTGACGTACCTATGCCTAGCCTAAGAGGAGGCTTAGATGAAACTTTACTGCTGCTGTGGGTGGTGTTTGCAGCCCCCTGCAGACTTGTGGGACCTGGGAAATTAGAAGAAAAAGAAATGGATGAGCTAAGAACAAAGTGCTGGCAAATGAGATAAAAGAGTTTAGGTAGCGTGTCACTCCTTAAAACCAGACTGGGGAGATTGCCATTTTCCATGTTTCCAGAGTTTGGCTCAAGCAAAGGAGAAGACCTCTGGGCTGTCACACAATTCTCTTCAAAGCAACTATAGAGAACAGGGGAGAGGAGCAGCTCGGGTATGGGGCTATACAGCAGCAGTGCAAAGATATGATTTTGCCACTGCTGTAATCACTAAAGACCACAGGAACTGTGGTTCCTCCCAGCAGGTGGACAGGGAAGCTGTGGGAATTGCCCTGGAGCCTTCTGTAATGCCTTCCTCACACCCTTCTGCAGCAATGCATTTTTCATATACTTAAGCCATTGGGACCAGCCCCAAAGTTTTCTGTGCAAAAATGCCTTTCCCTCCATGTGTGTCAATCTCTCAATAGAGAGATCTGGGCCAAACCATGGCTCTCAGGCTGACCAGGACACAGCAGGTAGAGACGTGTTTAGTGGGAAGGGGGATCTTGTCCAGACCCACTGCGTGATGTGCATGCTCCTGTCAGTTACATCCCAAGACAACATTAAGGGAACACACATCCCCAAAGCTTCTTAGTGACAGCTCTCCTAGGAAGCTCCTGAGGATCTCCTGGACACATGTCCTCCAAATGCCTGACTACTGGTTCCTAACAACACTGAGGGGATTCAGAGTTACCAGACAGGTATGGTCCTCAATAATGAATGTGTTGTCCTGGTAGAAAACACCTTCACAGGCCAAGTGTAACCTCAATTTCCCTATTAAGGAAAGAGGAACGATCAATACTTGCCTGGCAATGGTGCTTTGAGACTTGTGTTCATTCATGCAGTGCTTAGCACACCTAAAGCGCTGCAGAGGCAGCCTCAAAGTGCCTTCATACAGCTGCTTCACATCAGGGACACTACTTGGAGTCAGGAATTGGCCAGTTTGGTTTGCCTCTGTGTGAGGTCACTTTTTAACTGTGGATGTGGTTTGATGAGTATCTTCGGAGAAGATTAAACCGTTTATCTTTACATTCCTAGATGTCATTGGGCCAGGTGGTCTGGGAAACTGTGCCAGCAAGTGAACAAACACTGACTACATTTATCCTCAAATGATTTAACTGGGAAAACCAGATAGGTGACAGTGTAATCTGGTATTTGCTTGTCTGTAAATACAGAGAGATGGGCTTTTGCTAGAATAGCCATTCTGCTCCTTTCAAAAAATCTGGCTTTGTCTGATTACCACTAATTTTTAAGGCCTGATCCATTGAAAGGACTTTGGACAGAATCCTTAAAGAGCATTCACATTTTTGAAACTGTTCACTGTCCTGTAACCTTCTGCTGTGCTAAGAGGATTAGAACCAGACTGGTATGTACAACATGAAGAAAGAAAGATCCTATAACTGAAAGCTCAATTCTGTCCCACAAACATGGTGTGTGCACAGCAAAACACCACCTTTAAACACTGGCCTCGCAATGGTACAAATCATAAATGCAAATGTTTAGCTTTGATTTTGGGAAAGAAGTCTCTGCAGAGTGTGTCAGGGAGCACTTCTCCTATAAAGAGTCACTAGATCCTTTTGCTTTTCTTTCTGTTTCTGTGTTCCTTCTCTTTTCAGTTCTCCAAGACCTTTAATTTCTTGCAAAACCTGTGTAGCTTGCCGAAGTTGTTCTACTGCCTCATTGAGCAATGTCTCTGCCATCACTGGGGGTCCATTACCCCCCTGGGCCTGTTCTAACCCTTCACGTAAAACCTTCTGCAGAAGCTTTTCTGCTTTTTCCCTTTCATTAGCAACTTTCTCCTCCATTTTAGCTAAGCATTGATGGGAATCCTTTGGGAAACCTTGGCCTGGAAGTGCTCTCTGTTTATTTTTGGAATCAGAGAGTAAGTCTCCCAGAGAAGAACAGCGAAGTTTGAGACCTGAAGTGTTTTCTGTAGAATCTTTCTTCTCAATAGTTGCTTTTACACTCTCATGGTCTGTTTCTGTAGCTAAGGAAGTCTCTGTCTCTTCTGCTGAAATTTGCTGTTCCTTCTCGGCTGCGGTCCTCCCATTTCCTTCTTCTGTTTCAGCTGTTGGGGATGTGAACTCTGCTACCTCACTGGCTGTGATCCCATTCACCGGGGGCTTGAAGCTGCCAGACTCCTGCTCTTCCCAGCCCCCAGCTTCCAGGTCACCATGGCTGGAGTTCACTGTGGCAAGCATTTTCTCTGACAAAACCTTAGGAGGAACAGGAGGCTTTGTAACATCTGCAGCAGCAATCTCAGCCAGGTTGTCTTTGCCATCATCTGATTCCAAGTCTTCTGTCTTTTTAGGTTCAATGGTTGGTTGGTCCCAAGCTACTTTCAGCTTGTCTGGCACACTCTTAGGAAGTGGAATTGGAGCTTTTGCTATAACTCTGTTGCTGACCTCAGTGAGGTTCTCCTTGTTCTCCTCACTTGGTGCTTGCGATTCTTCCACATTCTCCTCTGGACTGACAGAGTCCTCTTCCTTGGCATTTATACCATCCTTTGATGTGATGCCTTCCTTAAGCTTCTTATCTGGGGGCAACGGAGGAGACAGAGGTTTTTTATGTTCCTGGTCAGGAATATTGTTCTCTGCCTCTTGGTTTTCTTTTGTGCCAGTGGGTTTTGTAGGTGGCATAGGTGGCTTTGGAGTTTCTTTTTGAGGTGGTTCATTGTCGCTTTCACTGACAGTGGAATCAAAGGTTGGTGGTCCATTGTCTACTATATCCAGATCTAGTCGCAGGATACCATCTGATGTACACTTGGCAGCCTGAAAAACAAGAAAGAAAGTTTTCAATATCTATCCCATCACTGATCCTGTTTCATCCTTTAACTTCAAGTTAAAGTGCAAAACCCTCACAACCAGCATGGCAAGCAAGGGGTTGCTGCTTCAAGCTGAGAGAGTTGGGGCTGTTCAGCCTGGAGAAGAAAAGGCTTCAGGGAGACCTTAAGAGCCCCTTCCAGTGCCTAAAGGGGGCTTCCAAGAGAGCTGGAGAGGGACTTTTCACAAGGGCATGGAGTGATAGGACAAGGGGGAATGGCCTTAAGATGAAAGAGGGCAGGTTTAGATTAGATATTTGGAAGAAATTCTTCACTATAGGGGTGGTGAGGCCCTGGCACAGGTTGCCCAGAGAGGCTGTGGACTCCCCATCCCTGGAGTGTTCAAGGCCAGGCTGGAAGGGGCTCTGAGTAACCTGGTCTACTGAAAGGTTCTCTGCCCTGGCAGATGATTTGTAAGGTCTCTCCCAACCCAAACTAGCCCTCAATTCTAAGAAAAGCACAGAACTTATTTTACTTCTTCCTTTGAGAAGAATGTCTTAAAGCCTGTTCCCCAGTAACCTAATTTCTTGGTTTTCCTGTGGGCGCTAGTGTTAAGCTCTGCCTTTTTATTCTTTGTCTTGTACTGGGATCCCTCTGCCCCCTTCATTTACAATGTGCCTCCCCAAAGGCTCACTTTTCTGCTTTTGCGCTTGTCATAAACCAAGTTGATCTTTGGATTGCTTGGCCAGGGATTGTAATCCTGTTGCCTTCTGCTTGCATCCTCCAACCTGATGTCATCCCTGCCTTACTAGGGCCAAGCCTCAGCTGGTTAAACCTCCTTCAGACTACAGGCTGTGTGCAAATCTCACTAGTAGGGAGGTTTTCCTAAAAAGGATGGACTTAGCAAAGACATTGCAGCGTGTAAGCTCAGTGCCCCACAGGGAGAACCACGGTGACAGTTCCTGTGTGAGGGAACCCAAAACCACACAAAGGCATAGCTGCAGCCAGGGACAGGCTCCTGCAGTGCAGAGTTTAGTTAAAGCCTCTCTGCCTTTCCAGCCCATGAGAGAGATGGAGGCAAGCTGCATCCTGGCGGCTTGGCCCTGATCCATCCTCTGAACACTGAAAATCAATGTTCATGCCATTTCCTTCATGAACCTGCAGCCAGCAGCCATGATACACATCTTCCTGCAGGCTCTATCCCCTCATTTCTGCTTCTAAATTTGTAAGCGAGTTTCCCCTGATTTTGGCTAAGGGTGAGAAGTCTTACAGGTATTAACTTCAGAGGTTATCTCATGAAAATAGTGATCTGAGCAGGGAAGAGAGATGTTTATAGTGCCTAGGGACTAAAACCTGCTACCTTACTGAACCCATATTAGGCAACAGAACCCACACTTCATTGTTGCTGTGACTTTTGTCATGTTTTCTTCTGCGGTTTTCTGGAGGATGGGAATCTATGATTCATTCTCATGCATTTCTCTGGGACAGACACTCTCCCTCCATTTCTATGCAAAGTAAAAGTCTCAAGGCATCTCATTTTCTGCACAAGGGTCATCTGAGTGTTGTGCAGGCACATAAGTCAGTGTCTTGGAAGTCTGAAGAAAGAAGGTTTGATTTAAAAACCTTCCTTTCTTGAGATTAATGCTCTGCTAAAATATCAATCTGTCTGTAGAAACTTTTTCATAAATCACACGAATCAAACATTAGTAAGAACCTCTCCCCTGAAAATGAAATGCAGGTTTATTTTGTGTTTTCTTCTTTTTTTTTTAAGTGACAGACCCAGAAAATCAGTTAAAAGTAGACATGTTAGTCTATAAAACTGCCTGGGAGAATAATGTATTCTGTTTCAGACCTAGGGAAGGGCTTGTAAGCTTGAAAGTTCATCTGCTTTCTCTGGTTAGCTTAATAAAAATACAGCTCTTCCTGTGGACCATGCAGTTCTTCTACCTTTAGACTACTGTGGCTACAACATTATCACATCTTTGAAAATAAATACAGGAGCTTCGGTTTCTTCTGATGAAAATGAAACTCTAATGGTTCTTACCAGATGGTGAAGTAGCTTATGAGTTATGAAAAGCTAAATATATGGTAACATGTTGCAGCAGACAGAGATCTATGGGAACCTGGAGCTTCGTTAGAGAGGTGCTGGCACAGTCTTTCCTGGAGGAAGTTGCTTCCCTCGTCAGCTTTCTCTGGGCTGTCCATACTTGAGGTTTTTCCTGGGGTTTGGTACCCGAGTGGAAGGAGCAGCTCCCAGTGATCCCAGCTGGTGGGTTGGCTCACTCCAACAGGGTGCACTTACCTCCTTTAGGTGGCTTCTTGTGGGTGGCCGGCGTCCATGGGACACTTTCACCCTGTCCCGAGTTACGTGGTCTAAGGAAAGGCTCTCATCTACTTTTACCTTTAACAGGGGGAAGAGGAGGGAAACAAAAAAGGAAGAGGGTCATTAATTTCTCAAGATATGTCTATAAAGTTGTCACTGTCACACATGAAATTTCAACATTTCATTGGAGAATATTTCACCACTAGTCTTTACCTCAGAACTCAGTTACAGCCTGCCTGCAAAGCCCTGCACATATGTGATGGATATATAAGGTCTCGGAGGTTTGCAACTTCTCTCCACCTAAGGGGCAGGAAACAAAGGACACAAGGAGCTTTGTCCTCACTGCACCCTGTGCTTGGACCAGCTCCTGCATGTGGCAGAACACAGCACCAAAACTGCTGTTTCCATCTTAGAGGTGAAAGCTCATTAATAACTGTGACCTGACTGTGAACTGTATCAGCAGCACTTTGTTACAGCCCTTCCTTTCCACAGCTCTAATGACTGCAGGATGCTGAGGAGAAGGTGTGAGCAGTGACCTGGATTAATTGCAACTCCAGCTGAATTAACAAATTTATTTCCTGGAATCAGAGGAGAAATCCACTGCCTCACATTCATAAGGAGGGAGGTCCCAGTGCCTTGACAGGTACTTCTCTGTGCTGGCTCTGTGACCACCCACCCACCCACACTGTGATGGCCAAGGGCTGGAGTCTGCTCCACATTGAGAGGCAGCATCAGTGACCAGGGACACTGAAAACATCTGTGTGTCCTTAGTACGACAAGTTTGTACAACAGGAAAGCTGGTGAGGGTGAAATAGGGGTTTAAAATGGCTGGTATGGCAAAAGTGGTTTTACAGCTCCTTCAGGGGAAAACAGATAATCCAAGCCAGCTGAGGGCTTGACCCATTAGCCTGTGCCTGGCCTGTGTGGAAACACTTTAAATCTGAGGTTTGATCCTTACTGGAATGAATGAGTATTAGAGGCTGGCTCCCTCTGTAAGGAGGATAACCCCACATCACAGGGCAAGGAGGTAATTTGAGATCTCAGCTTGCTGTGCTGATGAAGGGTGTGCAGAGTTCACTGCCCACTGTACCCATATGCTTTTGCCCTCTGCTGAATAAAAGCAAAGCCCAGCCTCTCAGAGTTCACATCTCTAGCACTGTATCTACACCAGTTAGTCCTTTTCTCAAAACTTTTACTCATTGCTTTGGTTTCCTTTGCTAAACAGATCTTGCTGATTGCTTTGTCCCTCCTTACCCTGCTCATTTTTTCTTGTGTCATTCCCATGGTGGTGGTTTTGTTCACTTCCTTTCAGTTACTGAAAGAACTGCAGAAGAGATGCTGCTCCTTTGGTTTAGCTCAGGGCCGATTTACAAACTAAGAGGGAGCAGGGCAAGGTTAAACAGGCTCTAGGTTGTGCAATTTTCATACTCCCCTCTGTGCAGCAGGATGGGAGGAGAATTTGAAAGTGCAGGTGTGCTGGGGCTAGCTGAGAGGCAGGCAGGTTTGGCCAAGGCCATGGAGTAACTTTCCACCAGACTTCTCTCCAGACTGCAGGCGGAATGGCTGGTGGACTGACTCACTTCAGACTTTTCCAGTCCTGAAGACTGGGCTATATCCTAACCAAATACCTCCATTTCCACACTGCTTGGTGCTGAGGATCATGGCAGCATGGGGAGGACGAGTCTCTCCAAGCTGCATCCCAGCTCTACATAACTCAGCGCTGCAGCTGCTTCTCTGCACTGGCCATTTCCATTGGGAAAGGGGAACTCCCAGAAATCCTCTGATCCCAAGCTCTGAAGGGAAGGAACCTGCCCTACCTTGCACACCATCCTTCTCTTTCCTTGGACCATGACTGGCATGCAGGAAGGATGGGGAGAACAGGGGTTCAGGCAAGTTCTGCTTTTAGCTAAAGGAGCCATGGATGAGAAGACACAGAAACACAGGAGCTTGAAAACTGTTTCTCTTACCTCATCAAATACTTTGTTTTTGCCTCTATTGATCCCTTCATTAAGAGCTTTTATCCACGATTCCTTTTCTTCCAAAGTTGGAGCTTGAAATTTGATATCATGAACCTGCAAGAGCAGAGAAACAATTTTTGCCTGAGCATTCCTTGTCAGGACCAGAGGTACCTCTGAATCACTTCAGTTTCTATATAACATCCAGTTCTAGCCTGTGTTTAAACTATAGATTCCTTTGTGCTTTGGCATAGCTCCCATGAACAGGATTTTGTTATGCTGGACAGCTTGTTGCTGTAGTTTTATTTTGGTAACTACTAAAGTAGTAAAAAAGTAAGTTTCTTCCTTCTGCAAAACACTTGGATTAGTTCTTGGAGCATCAGTGAGTTGTACAGCAAATGGTCACACTGCATAGAGTCAGACTGAAAGTCCAAGTTACGCTGGCTGGTTCAGATGGAGTAAACTACTTTATGTCCCACTTCCCCCAGAATACAAGGAACGGGAAGGCTGCATGCAGTGGGCTTTGCCTGCTTCCCTGTTCCTGTGGCTCTGCAGAACAGAACTGATACAGGTATGTGGGGCACTGACATTGGCTGCACTAACCCTGACCCAGCTGGGCAAGGGAATGATGAGGCATAAGAGCAATGTAAGTGCAAAAATCCATATCTTTTTCTGTTTGCAGATGAAATCCATCAGTGAATGCTACAGACAGGCACTCTCTGGCGTCTGAAGAGCTGCCCCAAGAAGGGAAGAGCTGGTCATGTAAGAGGGAACTGGCAAGAAGTACGGGTCACTAATAGGGAGGGAGGAGGGGTTGATGATTGTATGGCCTGTCCTCCAGCCAGCCAGCTCTTCCCTTCCTCCAGGACAGCCCCATGGCTTTGTTCAGTGTTTCTAATCTCTTCTTGCCCACAGCAGGGACAATAGGCAGGGTGTCATTTACTTCACTACTGTTTTCTCTGAGTACCTCACCAGTTTTGCCCCAGAGTACACTTCAGATGAGAGAAATATCATCTTCACTTTACAGGTGGCTCCATGGCAGACCAGATGGGATCCAAACAGCTCTATGTGGTGTCCTAATCCACACTGCACAGGCACACAGGAATACTCCTGTGCTAAAGGACATCAGCAACATTGCAAAATCAAGCACTTAAAAGTTAGACACTCCTAGTATTTACAGGCTGTAGGGATATCAGCCTGCTGTGTGTGTTCCTTCTAGCACCATCCCTAACAACAGGCTGGCACTTCTTACTAAGTTATTCCATCATGTGTTTTATCCTCCCAGGTCGATATGTCTTACTGATTTCACTCTGCTTCAGCCCTGCTCTGAAAACAGAATTACAGATTCCCCTGACAGTGTTTTTAATTTCCTATTTACCACTGCAATATCTGGGGGGCTTCACAAGTTCCTTTTCAGAGCAACTGAAATTATCCACCTCCTACAGGTGGGGAAGTGAGCTACTGAGAGGCTTGTTCAAAACACAGCCTTGGAGCTTTGCTTTGAAATTTTTTTTGCAGGTATTTAACATTCTATAGGTACTCTGCACCTTCCCAGTGCTTTCAAGAGCAGTTGTAGCCTCAGCCTTTCTGTAAATGAGGCCCCACATTCCAAAATCACAGCAGTGCCTATATAAAACAGGGACTATATTAAATGAGGGGGACAAAGCGAATGGTGACTGACAGTCAAGTGCTTCTAGCAGCTCCCTGTTCATGGCACAACAAAGCAGCAACTGTTCTGGGTCTCAGCAGCTTCTGAAGGGACCATCAGAAATTCTGCAGAACTAAAGCCTGATCTCCTTACACCCACTCTTGCTGTTAGAAACCAACTGTTCTTCCTTTCTGTATTTATTTCTCATGTCAATGCCATGGATTTACATCACAGCTGCCAAGTGCCAGACACTCACAACCAGCATGGCAAGCAGGGAGTTAAGGAGTAATTTGGGGAAAGAGTCTTTATTTGATCAGTTTGCAGGAAAGGTGACAGGACCACATGCCTTCCTGAGAGCTCAGAGGGGAGGTTAGGGCCTGACCCACAGCCCTCTGGAGAAAGAGCCCTTTGTCTGGGATGCAGAAGGGCCACTCTAACCAGGGAACCTAAGGGAAGGCAAGGCTCCAAAACAGAGTGACGGCCAGATTTTGTTTTAGTCCAAGCTGGCCTGGTTTTGTGTGTGCTTAAAAACTTTTTTTGTTTGGAAACGATTTTGCCCTAAAGCTTTGTGATTATAAAAGCTTATAAGAAAGCTCTACTTGTGAGCAGCTGAGCTGCTGCACTGCCTGGCAAAGACCTGGCAGCCTGCACCAGGGTTTAGAAATCTCCGAACATGTTGTTCACGGGAAGGATTCCTGCCTCACTTCAAGCTTCCTCTTCCAATGCCACTTTCTGTGTCTCATTCCAAATAAAGCCTCCCAGACTGTGACTAAGCACTGGTGTCAGCAACTCTGTGGCAGAGCAGAGCAAACCTCGGGAGGGTGGTTCCTTGTTAATGAGAAGCTGAGATGTCCCTCTGGCATGCAACCCTTTACCATCAAATGCAGATCCAATGGATGGTGAGAGAAAGGGACTCAGGGAAGGTGGCAGCAGAAGGGAGCTGGGCGAGGGAGGATGAGCAGCACAGTGGGACCCAGCTCCCTGCCATGGGGCAGTGTGGGCAGTGCCAGCCTCATATTGTTGCAGCCTGGCTCCCTGCTTGCACAGCTCCCTGAGACTGTGACACAGAGGGGCAGGTTCCTCCCAGTGCCCAGGTATCTTAGAAATTTTTTTTCTCCTTTTTATGAAACACTCACAGACACCAAGGCAGAGTCAGGCCGCTGGGGCTCAGAGGCTCATGCTCTGGCTGCTGCCAGCCACAGCCTCTTTGCTGCCCTGCAGTCCCTGGTCTGTCTGCATCCATCTGTGGCTCCTGTCCTCGGCCAAGGCACTGGGGAGAGGAAGCTAACCCAAACCAGGACGGGAGCTCTCTGTAAAGCAGGAAGCTGCAGAGGAGAGGCAGGAAGGAGCTGCCTGTCTCAGTCCTGCCTGTGACTGGGACTCTGCACACTACTCTGAGACTCCCAGGCTCTCAACAAACAAGGAACAAATTAATTTCTCTTGTCTGTATTTTTACTCATTTGAGTATTTACAAACACCAGCAGATGCATCTAAAGATGGATATTTCCTACAAAACATTAAGCAGGGTCTGTTCTCCAGCAGAAATTTAAGGCAGAGAGTCAGTGACACCAATATGAGAGGGCAGCAGGCAGGGTAACACATTTGCACTCCTTCTTGCTAAGCCAGCTGAGACTGAGTCATGCCATAAACAACAGGCTGGTGTGCCAGGAAAAGCTGTCATGGCCAAACCTAGTGACCATTGTAAGCCATGAATGCAGGCTACGGAATTTACTGACAGTTACTCAGAGCACAGCACAGCCGGTCGGCTCCTACTGAATCACTGCCGAGATGTCATGCAACAAGAGCTCCCACACGGATCACTGTCCATGACGGCAGTGGGCACTGGCTCCCTGATTGCTCCTTGTCTTCCCCAGGACATCAGTCTCCTCAAGCAGTGACAGTCTGATGGCAATGCCGAGCCTGCTTTCCAGGAAAGAGAAGTATTCCTGGGGTCAGTCTGTTGTACCTGCACTAAATGATTTAACAGACAATCTCTGGAGAACTGTGTAGCTGCAGTTTGAGACTGTTACCAACACTTCTTCTTTGCTAAGCAATTCTGCAGATCTGCTGCAGAGGTGGATGACACAAACCTGTGCTTAGTCCTCACCTGTATCAGTGCAAAGCCTGGTGTTGGCTTCAGTTCTATGGGGCTGGGCTAAACTGGACTGTGAATCACATGCGAACTGCTGGGGGGATGTGTTCCCTTCTGCTGACCTTTGGTATGGGGTGGTCACCTCCAGCAGAAGCTGAAGCAGAGCCGGGTCAGTAGCATCTTAAACTACCCTGAGTGCAACAGAGTCTATCTGCCAGATGGGAGGTCATTTCTTGCCTTCTTCTATATGACTTTGTTAGGTTAGTTCATGAAGGGGAAAGGAGAAGACAAGGGACTCCCTGCCTATGACAGGGGGGTTGGAACTAGATGATCTTCAAGGTCCCTTCCAACCCAAACCATTCCATGTTTCTATGAGATGATTGTCAGAGGATTCTGGTGGTTTTCTGTCGCTGAACCAAGAGCTACACAATCCCTGGGAATAAGGCAGCATCTCTGACAGACTGGCAGACCCCAGGAGCAGACTCCCCCAAGCCTCACTGCATTCTACTGCAGCTTCAGGCTGGGCCCCTGGTGAAAGCAGTTCCAGGTACCTCAAAAATTGATGAAGGGAAAAATAAGCAATGGAAGTTTCCATCCCTGACTACAGGTGCAAGGATGCATGGGGAGCTGCAGGACTTGCTGGTGGACTCTTTTCCTTACTACGACCCTCTTCCCAATATTAATATTTCCCTGCAGCTGAAGGTTTTCAGATCCACTGAACACCAGACTTGTGCCAACCTCGGTAATTTCCAGAGTTTACACCAAGCATCATTTACACTGGTTTTTTGCATTGTGAGTAGTACATTTTAAAGTCTCTGGGCCAAGGCTGCTGCCCTTTCTTAGAAGCCCAGCTCTCTGCATCCAAAAGTTTTCATTTAATTGCTGTGGATGGAATGAAGCATTTGAGATTTCTAAGCAGAACAGGACTTTTGCACACTGTCAGCTTCCTTCACTGAAGAATTGAAGCTCAGGGCGCAGTGCTTTCTTTCAGTTCCGTACCAGTGCAGGCGTGTGACATGCTCATATTGTCACAGCTTAACAAAAATGTCATCCTTGAGAACAGGCCAAGCAGAACCTGGGGTACATCAACGACCAGTGTTTAGCAAGACAACTTATTTATTCAGGTGCAACTTCAGCTGCAGAGAAATTTTAACTCACTGATTCATCTCTGCTCAAAAATATCCCATCCAAGATTTAAACTGGGATTCCCCTACAGCTAAACTGGGCTCCCTTTACTCAAGATTTGTGCACTGAAACAGAAATGGCCTTTCCTAGCTTTCCTAGTTCCTAAGTACCTTAAACTCATTCCTCAGCATTATGCTCAGGAGAGACGGTGAAAAAAAAACCCTAGCAAGATGTGGATGGGCTTGGCAAGCTGGCTCACAGGGTGATTTTAAACTGTGGATGGCAGCAAGCCTCCCAAATGGAAAATGTTTAACTGATATATATCACCACAGCTGCAATTTCAAAACAGAAGAAGGACAGTTGTGTACGTTGGCCTCCTAATTGAAGCCTGTGCTAACATCTGCCAAAGTATGTTGTGTGTCAACACCCGTACCAGATTCCCAGCCAAAAGAAGGGTGGGAGGGGAGCTACAAACAGGGAACTTTTCATTTATAAAAGCCCTTCCTTTTACCAAAAGAGCCTTATAAAAAGTAGCCTCTATCTAGGTCTCCATTGAATCAGTGGCATGAAAAACAGGGTGGCTGTAAACTTGCCAGCATGCCAAAAGGATGAAGTTACCCTTTTGGGCACAGTTTGGGCATATTTTTCTCATAACAAGAAATGAGAGGTTTAGGAACAGGTCTCACACCCTGGATTGATTCATGGACCAGAATAGAGACATATGCAGCTAATACACAATTCTCTCAGTAACATACTTGCAGATAATACCTGTTCTTACTGTGCTGCCCATCTCTGAGCACGCAGGGTATTACTGGCCCCCCTGGGAATAGGTGTGCACTTGGAATCACAGAATCCTAGAATTATTTGGGTTGGAAGAGATCTCAAAAAACATCTAGTTCCAGCCCCCCTTCCACCAAAGGGAAGGGACACCTTCCACCAAATTATTCCAAGCCCCATCCAACCTGGCCTTGGACACTTCCAGGGATGGGGCAGCCACAGCTTCTCTGGGCAACCTGTGCCAGGGCCTCACCATCCTCACAGGGAAGAATTCCTTCCTAATGTGCTCTGGGCTCTGGTGCTCTGCAGGAGCTCACTAGCCCAGGGTTTTGGAGCAGGACAGCCCTTGTTTTGTTGTTTTGAATGAAGTTTAGCACAATGATGCTCTGAACTCAGCTGGGGTCTTATTATACGAATAAACATGAAGTGACTGGAGTGAGAGAATAAGCAACAGTGACAAGAAGGACTAAACAATCTCCATTTATTTAAACAAAATGGAGATGGGGGAATGCAGCAAGATGGTATTTTTTCCTGTTCATGTTCTTATGGAAATGAATGTGTTTTGTCCCTCACAACTTCTCAGATTTGCATGGGGAGATTTAGTAAGAACTCTGAGGCCAAAAAAATCGTATTGAAATTAGAAGGCAAAGTGCGATACCCTAAAGGAATAATGAAGCGTTCTAGCCCATAAAGATGCTGAAATGGATAGCATGCAAGTAGGAACTAAGGAGAACTTCCAAAGATGTGTAGTGATGATGAATATAGATAGGAAGTAAAGCAGGATGTCCTTGCATACACCCAGTGCTCAGATGGATGTATAGCCTCTTTGCAATGTCAGCCTGGTTTTTAGCTTCTGGATCTAACCAGATGCTGTGCAGGAAGCTACAGATGTAGGCTTTCATGGATTCTGCAAAATAAATCTTTTCTCCTAGGAACTATTTGGCTGCAAGTAACTTTGCACTGGAGTTTTTCAGATCAATGGTTCTAACTCCAGGAACTGTCTCAGTACATGGATTGGGATTATTGATTTCACTGGAACTTGAGCAAAGCTGCAGCACCTACAGGTGCTCAGAGGACATGGAGGAACTATAGGGAATGGTCATTTTTCACTTCTTAGGGAGTACTGGAAGAAAGAAAATGCTAAGGCAGGAAAAAAAGCAGGAGGAAAAAGTCAAGCCACAGGAAGACCCTTTCCCCATGACAAGAAGAAAGTCTACACGACAGTGGCTTTCTTTCTTACACACTGTAGACCTTTCACAGATACAGGTCATTTCTCCCAGCTGCCAAGGAGCTCAGTCTCAGAGCTTTTCATCTGCTCTGGGTGCAGCTGGCTGGAACTCACTTTGGAGTTAGCAGACTCGAGGGTGATGAGAAAGGCAATCCTACCTTCTTACCCGGGGAGCGGATTAAAATGAAACGATTTTTCCTTTTTAGTAGTGCACGCAGCTCCTGGCACTTGTCATAACTCTCCAGTTCCACTGTTTCTATGCACTTCTGTTCATCCTGCAGAGAGGGAATGAAACATTATTATGAATAGAAGGCACTGAAATCAATCATAGACCATCAAATTCTGCATGTCTTCCCTTTGCATGTCTAAAAGCTCTTCTGCCTTAAAAATAACCTGCATGCAGACAGCAAGCCCCATAAATCAGGCTGGCATCTCACTAAGAAAACACCCTGGTCTTTAAGCTACAAGCCTAGTGGTCCAGAGTGGCTGAGCAAATAACAGGTTATGGACAGTAACACCAGTTTCTGCCATTGCTGTTGGCCTCATCTAGGGATGTGCAGCCAGAAGCGACACTACCTCCAACTGACAGTGAAAGGAGGAGATGTGATCCTGCTTTTTCACAGGGAATATGACACAAGCAACACGATGGTCCAAGCATCCCACTCAGGAAGCCTGAGAGCAGGGATAAGAGGAGAGCCCTGCTGCCACAGTGAGCTGGGGCAGACTGGTCCTCACATCACAAAGGTCAGCAGGAGCCATGTGTGATGGACACAGTCCTCTTGCAGCCACGCTCTGAGTTGTCAGAACGCTTAGGATTGGAAATACAGCCCTGTACAGCCAGCAAAACTGTCTGGGCCAGCATCTCAGTGGGGAATATGTATCTCTGGAGTATCTCCACTGATGACTGCCGGCCGCAATCTTGGCTTATTTCTCCCAGTAACATAACTAAAATTCCACACGTGGTGCGTGGCTCAGTTCAGCTGCAGAGCACCATCCCTAATAGGAATCACAGCGTAATGCTGGGCAGATAATATTCTTCATGTCTCAGTAGCCCAGCAGAGACCAAAGCTCCCTTTTGCTAAGCACAAATGAGCAGTGAAAATCTCAGAGCAGTTCTTGCCAGTGAAGTGCTACAGTCAGCATGGCTCATGAACCTCTCCAGTACCATCCTGAATTAAAATCACTGGCCATTACCACCCCCAGCTCAGGCTCTTGTCCCAAGGCAGCTCCTTGTGCCCATATGAGTTTGTATTTAGCAATTCCTGTAGTGGAGAAGGGGGTGTGGGATGAGGAAACATGTGGCAGTCAGGAAGCTGCTGTGTGGCTGGAGGCAGGGAATGGAGAGTTCAGAGGGAAGTGGGCTGCGGGGAATTTCCTCCCTTTACCACTTGACATTTAAGTCACTGTGCAGAATTTAGGCTGTGTTTCAGTTTTTTCAACCCTCCTATCTGGGGATAGGGGCCCGGCAGAGCTGATGCCAGTACACAGAGCAAGTCCTGAGCCACCGAGGGATGTCTGGATCTAATTTAGGTTTATTATTTTAATGACATTACTGTTTATTTCATTAAACACTGAGTAGGTGAATGTGAACTAGGAAAATGCATACTAGGAGGAGGAGATTAATCCTGCCCAAACCTAAAACCCAGCTGATAAAATCCTGCTGATGCTACTGAGCCCTTTGAAGGCTCCTGCTGCAATCCTGGTATCGCAATGTCACTGCAAAAGGACAGGGATGGAAATAATAACCCCTCCACGGCCAACAAATGACAGAGAAGGGTGAGGTCAGGAATACATGCCTCGGGGATGGGTGATCTCATCCTGGCCTTCTGAGGATGACCGCCCACGTTACAGCCCTGTCGCACGGGCCGGTGCAGCTCCCAGCTCCTTCCCTGGGCTCAGGATGTAGAGAGCTTGGCAGTGCTCTGACCAGAGACCAGCCCCAAGCCTCTTGCCCACTCTCTCTGCTCTCAAGAGCAGCTCTGTCCCCAGGAGAGCCCCTGTCACCCTCCTTGTCCATGCCATCCTTCCTGCCTCTTGGACAGGAACTTTTCCTCTGATCTCATGCAAGCTGTGCTCCACTTCCCAAGGGCTGTGGAGCACCAAGTTAGGGAACAAGGGGACTTGGCAGGGTGGAGAGATGTGGTCTTGCTGTGAGATTGCCTCTTGCCTTCCAGCTGCCCATCTTCTCCCTGGGGAGGTTTTGGGGACTGTGACTTGGCTAGGGAGCACAGGCAGAGAGGATGGGGACGTGTAGGATGCTGTGTCCCAGGGACACCTTGACTGTTCAAGTTATGGCTCCTTCATCTCAGGGACCTGAACTTCTTAAGTAAGTTATCCTCTTCAGGGAAGGCAGGGAAGAAAGCACCCAAAGAAATATAAAAACTCCATGTATGAGGCAAAGGAAAAGCATCTGAGTTCAGGGAGCACCAGAATGGGGCTTTTGTCTCTGTTTTACCCTCGGCAAGCAGCCATCCCCTCTCTGTGAGCCTACCTGGGTCACAAAGAGATCCTTTATGTCTGTCCTGCACCACTAAGGTAAAGAATGAAAGACCCAACCCTGACGCAGGTCTTCAGGTCCCTTCAGCTTCCTGGGACCTGAAGGACACTCAGCACCAGGCAGAGACAAGGGTCAATTCCAGAGTCCTGCCCTGACACATGTTCTGGACAAGCTTGATCCTGGTACAGAACCCCTATATTCATGATTTAATACAGAAAAACTATTCCAGTAACTCTTCATGGAGCAGATCCTGTGGCATAAAATATCTGTGTCTGTTGGCTTGGCCCTTAAGAAGAAAGTTACTGAACACCTGAACATATTAATGCATGTGCTTAATCAAAGAATCATACTTGGCAAACAACTTCCTTAATGAAAAGTTGATAAAAAGGAGGGAAAAAAGACTCTCCGAAAATTTTATTTATATGAAGGTGTAATTCTTCACTGACGCACACTCGGGCTGAGACCCTCCAGTCAGTGTAAAATGTCTAGACCTGAAATAATTTGTTTCTCTATTTGAGGCTCTCAAAGTGTTTTAATAAATCACTTTTGGGTATATCTTGCTATCACTTTACCAGGGAAAAATGCAGATGTTAAGTGCCCAACTGCTGAACACCAAATGGATCCTCCGGTCTCTAGAATCTAGTAGGATTTTTCCCTGTCGAATAATACACTTACAAAAAAACCCTGAAACAACAAGAAAACAGCTCTAAGCACTAGCTACATTGTTGAAAGGAAAAAAGCCAAACTCAAGACAGATGCTTTCTAATCCATGAAGTGGTGATATTGATCTGTCTAGTCACTCTACATAGGATTGCCTGGTCTTCAGATGCTCTCTGTAGGTTTTTTTTATTTTGGCAAGAACATGCAGAGACAAGAAGACAAGAAGTCCCACTAGAAAATAACCTGCTTGGTTCTATGCAGACCAGCACAGCAGTTTCTTGGGACCCCAGCACCCTGTATTTGCATCAGTGCCTCCTTTTCTGATATTTGGGTACGTCATATACAAACATCTTGCTTAACTGCATCTTTATTTAGGTGAGGGTACAGATGCAGGGTGCTGTAGATGGAGGCACAGCAGAAAACAAGAAATCCATCCCCCTTCATTCCCCATCAGCTGAAAGAAACCTGAAGCCGTGTGGGATAATTTTCACCCCTTCTGCTCCAGGTATCACAATAGGCATTTACCATTTGCCTTCAGGAGGTGGCTATGCTTTAAACCAAACCCAAAGCCTGACTAGCACGTGCAACTTGGGGAACACACTCCCAGGGCAGGTCAGGAGCACGTTCCTGGAGATTGCTACTGATGATGATATACAGTATTTGTGTGCTGCTCAGACTGTATTTTCCAGTAACACTGTACAATGTTCTTGTCTGTATCTTGTGTTGGCTGTCCCTTCTGCTCTTGTTTAGCACCTAAACCTCAGCTACCAGTGCAGCCAGGCTCATGCAAATGCATCAACAAGGTGGCCTGCGTAGGAAACAACTGCTAAAGGCAACATTAGCACCCCTCTTCGAAGGGCTGGACATGGGAGGGACTGAGAAAAGCACACTGAGTCCAAGGCACTGCTCAGTTCCTGGAAACCTGATGGGCTCAGACCAGCTTAAATGCTCAGCCTCCGAACCTGCCTGCCCTCGTGGAAGCTGACTTCCCTCCCGTTTAACCCATCTAAGTCTAATTTAGGATACATATTGAGAGATGCCTTTTATTCCTGTTGCCTGAGGTTTTATCTCCTCTCTTTTTCAGCAAGCGCTGAACAATCCCATTTGTAAATGTTTCAGCTTGAGGATGGTCTGGAATGCTGTGTCCTTCTCCAGGGTCACATAGAGCAGATAAGTGGAGAAGGTCCAGTGGGAAGAATGGCACCTTGAGCTCCAGAAATGCAAACCACCATAGCACACTGCACCACAGACTCTCCTTAGTCATCAGCCCTTCCCATCTCAAAAATTTTGTTCCCCACTTGTAAGATAGAGACAGCCACACTGCCCTGACTCACATTAAATGAAGATAAATACCGTAATAAACATGAACTGCCTCAATTCTGTGGCAACAAGACCCCCCCTGAGTGCAGAAAATTGCCATTTCCTTTGGTTTCCCTGTAGTAAGGCTGCACAATCACATGTTATCCTATTGTGCTACCAGATAATTTTGCAGCAATTTCCTCTCCTAAGACATTTGACTTCACTGTAAGCCAGTTTAATAGCCTATAGATATTAACATGATCCCTTATTTACAATAATGGGACCTTGCAGCTACTGTAGCTTACAGATGCAATTTATTACAGGATGTTACCACAATCCGCAGGCTACCAGAAAACATTATGCCTGGTTGTTACAAATGCCATTTTCCTTGTTGAGATAATAAAATAACCCTTTAAATGGTTGGGATTTTTCCTTCTTCTGAATGTCTGTGAAAATTAATCTTACTTTAAAAGCCTCCTTTTCCCTTGTGGTAATGAGAGACTCCATGTAGCTTGTTTTTAAAGGCATACCCTTTAAAAAAAAAACCTACGTCATGTTTATAGATTTTGAATCTGCAAGTTCCTGAAGCTTCAGCTGGAGTCAACAGGTGTCCAGGGCACTGGGAAATGATCTACAGAGAGTCAACAGGACCAGGCTGCATCCCTCTGGGTAAGAGCACTCCTCCTTGCTTTTCCTGCCTTCCGAGCTGCTCATCACCTGACATTGACTTCTCCTGTCATTATTCTTGCACCCTTTGTGACATTTCATATGAAGAGTGAACAAATGACACCAGGAAGCATTGGGATTTGGGAAGAGCAGGAGTGTTCAGCATAAAGGGAAGAGGTAATACTCTTTAACCTAAACTGTTTATAACAAATCTTCTTTATTAGGCAAGAGTATGTTTTTAAAAAAGAGAACTGAACTCACTGTCAGCCCTGTTGTTCCTGAAACCATCGCAGCAATGAATATGCTGAAACATTTCCCTATTCTTCTTTCCTTGACACACTGCACATGAAGCTTTACATTATTTTGCTTTTATATCGTCTTGATGCCCACACATGACCCAGATCCTCTTGGGCCAGACACCTCACAGGCACATGCTCTTTGTGCAGACCACAGTCCCCCACCCTGCTGCACACACAAGCCACCACAGGGCTCAGACTTACCCACCCCTCTTCTCAAACCTCTCTTGGTTGTAGCTTGTGCTTTGCACTGTAATTTCTAACTTTTTGGGCAAACTCTGCTCTTGGAGAAGCGGCTTCCAGCCCAGGAACGAGGGCTTGACTCAGTACAAAGCCACCTTTGCATCCCGGCAGGACCAGCCCTGCACTTTTCATTCTTCTTGCCTGAAGATGCAGGACAGATTTGGCTTGGCTCTTATTCCTCATTTGTCTGGAAACAGCTCTAAGTGTGGTCATGAACTTAAGGCATGCAGTTTATCTAGGGAAGTCCAGGACAAGGCTCCCAGGGGTCCTTCGCTCAGAATTGGCTCAAGTAAAGGGAAAAGATGAGCCAAATCCAGACTGTCTGTGCTTAAGGAGGACAGCAAGCATTCACAATCTCATTCTGCATCCTTCAGTGGCTAAAAGAAACCCTGAAGAGTCTGGCTGGCAACAATTTGAGCTGCTTGAGGGGTGCCAAACAGCTGCAGGGTTGCCTGCCATCCCCTCAAGTGGCAGGTGGGAAGTCAGCCTGCTACAATCACTTTTATCCTTCAAAAGCCAAAACCTCATAGCACATATCCTGCTTCCGCCCAAAGCTTTACTCCGTTCACCTTCTCACAGGATGTCCTGCCCTCCATTTTTTTATTCTGGCAATGACTCTGTCAAAATATTCAGTGGCTAAAATATTTATGCTATATAGTATATTTAAAAATGCAGCTGCCATCTCTTTTACAGCATTTACCCTTCCTGGAGATAACTGGAGAAGCCCTTTTGAAAGGAATGGGCTGGAAGGTAGAGTTAAAAACACAGGGACATGCATGTGTCCCCAGGGGCCTGCTCCTGTCCCTCATTCAAGGCTGTTAGCTGTGACCATACCTCATCCTCGTAGACAACGAGCTGTGTTTTCCGTAGCTGGATGTAACGATCCTTCCACAGTCCCAGGAGCCCCCCGCTGCTTTTTTTAATCCAGCCATATTTCTCTGCAGTTGGAGCAGACTTTGGTTTCTCTGAGACCTCTTCCTTTGTATCCTGTAAGGACAGAAGGGATAAGGAGTTTCCATCGCCAGAAAGCCTGCCCAGGGAAGATTTTGGCACCCACCAAACGTGGTCCCTCCCCACCACATCACAACAGGAGACTGGCATCTTCCAGAGGAAAACTCAACCAGCTCCCATTGGGCTGGAGAGTGGGCACAGATCCCAGATATCCCTTGAGACAGTGCTGGGATGGAAACAAGCAAGCCTTGCTCCTCTGCTCTCCCAGGGGCTTTGCTTCCCTCTCTGGGGAGGTACTCCTTGCTTACTTATGCACCAAGTGGACCTTAAAAAAGAGCAGCCTCCTCTCCTCTTTGCTCCTCCAGTTTTCTGATGAATCCCAGCAGGATGGATTTTGCTGGCATCTGCAGCAACACTCATATTTTAGCCCAAGGCCACTTCTGCCAGCTTCTCTTCTAGGTGTCTATGCTTGGTCACCATCCCCAAACCAACTCCTGTGGGCAAATCCACGGCATGAGGGCCAGGACTTCATCATGTCTGCACTAAAATGTTCCCAGCAGGTTAAATAAGAGAGTTTTTCTCCTCTTCAATGCACTGGAAGAGTCTTTGCAAAGGCAGGATCCCCATATCCCCTCACTTGGATCACTCTGCTGCTCCCAACACCCCATGGAGCCCTCAATAAGCCTCTTTCCCTGGAGCAAGGCAAGGGGAATCCCTCGCTGAGCCAAATCCCCTTACATAAACACCTCACCAACCTTGCAAATTGTCAGGAGAGGTCAAGCCCAAATCCTCCAACCTCCTCCCAGGGACCCCACTGTCCCTCAGACTCCATTTCCTCCATGTCCCTACATGTAATAGCAGCAATCCAGCTGCAGAGAGCTGGCACACAAAAAGAGGATGTGTGACAAGAGAGACCCAAACATATGAAAATGGCCCTCACTGCAAACTGGACTGGCTGGAACTCAGACATCTTGTTTCATAACATGAGAAAATCCCAAGTGCATGGAACAGAGTCAGATCTGGACACTCCCATAGTCAGGACAGAGCAAGTGTGTACGGACGAGCTCCAAAAATGTGGAGAAAAGCATTGCTAACAAATATGTTTTCATGCACCAAACTGCCACTGAACATACCCTTGGACAGCAGCTTTCATCAGGGTAGGCTCTTATTCCAAAGAGGGAGCTTGCACCCATAAAAAGAAGAAAAACAGCTTAAACATCCCATGCACCCACATTTATTCTGACCTCCACTAAGGTCTGGAAGGGGCTGGGCTTTGCAAGTAGGCTCAGGTGCAGACTAGGAACAAGGAACTCAAATTATGTTTCACCTAAAAGAAAATTAGGCCGAAACCTGTTACAACCTTGGTAGCCTTTTGTAGAAGTTATTTCAATTGTACTGAGCTGCATCTGAAACGGCCACAATACAGGATGACTGAGCATCAAAAAGTTTTCCGGGAAATGAGAGGGACTGCGTAGGGTGGTTTTTTTTAAACTTGACTTTTTAGGTTGCCAGGAAGTTGTATTCAGTTAAGACCTGCGACTTCAGCAAACATCAATTCCTGCACAAATACAGACCTGCTGGTTTCCTGATCGAGAACCCTTTTGATGTAATTTTTAGATAATTGGGCATGGACTTCAGTGTCCCTCATAGCACTTGTGCATGGATGTAGCTGTATGAAGAGTTTATTCAAGTGAGTGCAGACCAACAACTGCTAAAATGTTTTTACTCTTTAAGGCTTTTTTTTTTTGCTTGGCAGGTAAATTTTTGCGGGGTTTTTTTCCCCACCTGGCAGAAAGGCTGAAGTCACATGGTAAATACATCTATCCACGCTCTCTTCTGCAGAGTGAAAACGACTCTGGTTTTAAAACAAAAGTACTCCCTGTGAAGACACAGCACATAACATCTACCTCTGAAAAACAACCTCTCATGTTGGGCTCATGTTGGCACCTCTGCAAAAGGCACAGCAAGGGCAGAGCTGGCTTGGGGCCTGGCTCTCCAGCCTTCCAGGGACAGTACCTCCCCTCCTTGGCATTGAAGGGTTGCCTTGGAGCTCCCCAGATCACTCAGGAGCCCTGGTTGGAACCCCTGCCTGAAAGGAGCCATGCATGGGGCACCCTCCATACCAGGTAAGACTTCCTGCTGTGCCGGCACCTGGGATCATCCACACAGAGGATCCATGACTCCAAGCCCCACCTGAGCAGCCCAAGAGAGGGAAGGTGATGGAAAGTGCAATGAAATGGAGAGTGCTGGTCTCAGCAGATGACAACAGCCACAAGTAGAGGGCTGTGCCCCTTGCCCTGCACAGAAGTCACCTGAGCCTGAGCTGCCTCCTCTTGTCCCTGCTGTGTGGCAGGGGGTGAGATCCAGAATTCTGTAGGGATGCTGAGCTGCTGGGCTCTGGCTCAGCGGCTTCCCCCTTGCATGTACCCAGCACATCCCACAAGGGGGGACAGGTGCTGTAATCCCTCACCTGCAGCTTAAGGACATAAAAAAACAGATGATGCAACTGGGAAGTTTGTTCCTGCAAAAGCAAGAAGAGGCTCAAAGATGGTGCCTGACATTTTTGTGGATTATTTTTATGCCAGCCCTGCCCCAAATTGGCAAGGCACTGTTGGCCAGGGCAGGGCACCGGCAGCAGGGCATTGTGTCCATCCTGTGTTCTCTGCCTGCAATTCCACAGTTAAAATGGGAGCATGACACAAAGACATGAGCTGCTGTTAACTCAGCTATATATGAGCATTCTGCAAGAAATATAAGGATATCGTTCCTGGGATGTTCTTGGGTTGGATTCATTCCTGTGGTAAATCCATGAGAAGAAGCCCCCTGACATCAGCCAAATGAGCCAGTGTAAACGAAGGAAGAACTGAGTTATCCTGATGCTTGCTCATGCCAAAGGCATTGCTCCCAAAACCAATCCATAGGAGCTATTTTTGCATTTTATATCATGGTGGCATTAGAAGTGACACACGAGTTCCACTCCTTCAGCTTGGTTTAGTTTCATATTTTGCAGCTCAGCAGAAAACCCAAATCAGACAGGATGGCTTTTTATTTAAAAATTAGGCAGTTATTTCTCCCCTGCCCTGCCCTGTATTTTACAGGCCCACAAACCCACATACTCTTCATGTCTTCCAACACAACAAACCCCCAAGAGTTGAATCACAGTGGTGCTTTAAAGTTACACAGAAACAGAAGTGTCTTAGCCAGTTACATCAACTTCATTGCAAGCAAGCATCTCACTTATCACACACTCCTTTCTACACGGCGCTGATGAACAAATCCCAGGAGAAAACCTGCATCCCGACACCTCCACTCTTTTTCTCCCTTTTCACCTTATCTCGCAAACCTTGCTGTTAGCACTTCCACTTCTCCCCAGCCTGCTGGAGCAGAACTACCTCACTGGAAACAAACTGCTCAGATCCACGTGGAACTTGGGGAACTGCCTCTGACACCCCTTCTGCAAGCAATCCCTGGAGGATGCATGTGTCGCTAAAGAAGAGAAGCCCGTGAGACAACCAGTCAATGCTGGGATAGGTGCGAAGCCCCTTTGGCCAGCAGCCACCAGCTGGAAGCAGTTTCTCTGCTGTGGATTAATTTCATGGATGCCAGCGGATAATAACAACTCTCAGTCACTACCAACTTGGGCTGCTTTGCTGTCTCCCTGCTGTTTTAAAAGAGCTTTCATTCTTGCCACAGAATGTTGGGAGATGAAATAAGGAGGTGTGAGGGGGGAGAGACAAGCCACAGCTACAGGGATCGCATGTACCAGACAGAGCTTAAAGTCCTCCGGCAGTCTGTCCTACCGGGAGCTTTCTTTGTGCATGAGCAGCAAAACCTCATCCAAGGAGAGGAAGCAGAAATAATTGCATGGCCAGACGAGGGGAGAAAAAGACCTGTTTAACTTGCTAACAAATTTGTGGCATTTTTATCAATCCTCACAGGGATGGACTATTGGAGTGTGTGATCCCATGGACGAGAAAACCTACGTGTGCAGAACAAGCACCACGGCCCTTCTCAGAGTTAAACCCGTCCCAAGCAGAAGGAGGAGCAGAAGAGAAGTGGGGAAGGCTGGAGGTGCGTAGACATGTCCAAGCTGGCGATTTGACCCAGGCCCGGCTCCAGCAGGGCAGGACAACACCCCAGCGGGAGTCACTCGGGGTGGCCCGAGCACGCGTGGAACCAGCCCGGCTTAGCCAGCGCCGCCCGAGCCCGGCAGCCCCTCCTGGCCGGGTCCAACATCCCGAGGGATGCGGGGATGCGCTGCCGAGGCTCTGCCCGAGCCGCTCCGGGGGCTGCTGGGGATGGGGAACCCCCCGTCCCGCGGTCTCCTTCGCTGTCTCCCGGGCGCAGCGGGGCCGGGATGTACCAGCGCCGGCGAACACCCGAAAACACCGAAGTGCGGTCCCCCTGCCCCGGCAGGGGCTTCTCCCGCCCGGCCTGGGGGTCCCCTCTCCCTGTCCCGGGGTCACCCCCTCGCCCCGTCCCGCTCCCGGCCGGACTCACTTGCTCCATGGCTCCTCGCCGCCCGCTCAGGGGCTCGGCCACCGCCCCGCTGCCCCGCTGGGCTCCGGGCGGACGGTCATGCCGGGCGGGCCAGGGGGTGCCGGCCCGGGCCGCGCCGCTCTCCCTCCGCAACAACTTCTCGGGAAGCCGGAGCCGCGGCAGCAGCAGCACCGCGGGGTTTCCGGCAGCTCCGGCGCTGCCAGCGAGGAGGCGGGGATGCCCCCGCCGCCGGCCCCGGCCCCGCCGCCGCCTGGCCCGGCCCCTCGCCTGGCCCGGCCCCGGCCCCCCCCGCCGCCGACGTGGGCTTGGGAGCCCCCGGGACGGGTTGGGACTGAGCCCAGGGAAGGGGGATGAACGGGGTCCCTGCGGTCAGGGGTGGGACATGGACCCCGGGGTGGGACAGGATAACCAGGGATGACAGGATACCCGGGGTGGGACATGGAGCTTGGGGTGGGAAAGATCCCCCGGTGTCGGATAGGGCCACCACGGATCAGGCAAAACCCCCGTGTTAGGACAATGTCCCTGAAATCGGAGAATCCTTGAAATTGGAGGATTCCTGAAATCAGAAGGTCCCCAGTGTCTGTCGGGGTCCCCGGGGTCCAATAGGATCCTCAGGATTAGACAGAGTCCCCGAGGTCAGATACAGTTCCTGAGGTAAGGCAGGGCCCTCGGGGATCAGGCTAGACCCCCATCATAGGAGAGTCCCTGAAATCAGCAGGTCCTAAAGGTCAAGGGGCTCCCTGGTGTCTCACATGGTCCCTTGGGATGAGAGGATCCCATGAGACCAGGCCAGACCCCTGTAGTAAGACAGCGCCTGAAATCAGTGAGTCCTCAGGGTCAGGCAGGGTCCCAGGGGTGAGGCAGGGTCCAGGGTGTCATAGTGTCTCTGGGGCTGGGGTCAGGTCAGGCCCCAGGAGCAGCAGGACAGGGTGCAGGGTGTAGAGAGGTTGAGGGATGCTCCATGAACCCAGCGTGGAGCAATGTCCAGGGCTCAGGTCTGTGTAGCCATGTGGCTCCCTCAGCCACAGTCTAGCTCCTGGCCATGGGGTGGGCTCTGGACAGTGCATTTTGGCAGAGGGCTGATGCCACTTATTCACCCGAGGAAAACAGCTGGGGAATGGTCTTTGGTAGCAGAACTGGTTAACACTAGTCATGCTCAGAGCCATTGTTCACCACTGGTATTCAGCTTTGCAGACTTCTGCAGCTATTTCAGGCCTGCTGGAGGGCTCGTGTACCCAACAGCCTGCCTGGTTTTTCTTCTAATTATTTCAGTCAGTCTAAAAAAAGACATTACCTCCCTCTGCAAACCTTGCCTCCATTGTTCTCAGCACAGAAAATAAGAAGGAAAGGAGAATAAAAGTCTGACACCCTCTACCTCCAGGTTAAATGCTCTTCTGCATAGGTAAGGGAAGTGCTGAGAGGAAAAATAGGAGGCAGCTTCTGCTAACCAGAGGTGGAAGGGATAGCAGAGTATCCATCAGGGCTGGCTACCCCCATCCTGCAGGGCCAGGGGTTAATGGGGGAGCTGGGAATCACCCTGGGACACACCAGGACTTGAAATGAGAAATCCTGGTACTGTCAAGGCACATTGACAGGAGAATGATTGCCGTGTCAGCAGAAAGACATCTCATATGGGAGGGAGCAGCTAATAGCTTTGCTGTGATGAATCTCGGTTTTGACAAGGGGCTGAGGCACCAAATACACTTGGAAAAGCCAAGGGAGGACAGACAGGGTCTAACTGGCTGTAACTGGTGTGAGCAGCAAGAAAGCATCAAGAGGGAGGATGCATCATGCTGACCACCATGGTCAAGGCATTGCCCCAAGCACTGCACTTGCCCTCCCTCTCCTCTCACCTGCAGGATTTTGGGGTAAGACCCTCCTGTTTGCTCCAGTTGCACAGGGCTGCAGGAGCAGCAGGGGTTGAGCCAGGACTGGAGTTCTTAAGGGAAAGTACACACAAATAATTATTAGTGATAATTAGCAAAAACTCACTGATGACATCTCCTTCCTATCAGCTTAGCTCCAGGTTTGGCAAAGACTCTGGTCTCGCCGAGACAATCCCCATGTTGTATAAACACCTTCTGTGGCCTCCCCTGCTCTTCCTCCATGGCCAAAAGCCAAATCAGGCAAAATGCTGCCACAAGCATCGGTGATGGCACAGAGGGGCCTGGCCAGTGGCCAGGGGTTTGACAGCATCCTTCAGATTCCGTCTTTACCTAGCACAACAGGCACCTCTGAAAGATATGACAAGAAAATCATGACTGGCCATCAGCATTCAGAGCTGTCACCAAGCCAGGGTTAGCTCTCTGCTGCCTAACGCCAGGTGGGAGGTGGTTTTAAAACATGTTTTCTTTGTTTAATTTCCTGAGCCATCAAAACGGGATTTTGGGTGGGAAGTGGGATCATAACAGCTCACCCACAGCCTTCTCAGTGGGAGTGTGAGAGCAAGACAGGGTGTCACAGTGCTGAGTTTGGCTCCAGGATGGTGCCAGACATCACAAAATAAACTATTGAAAACAGATTATATTTTAGCCAGGCTTTTAAAACAACCAAAAACCCCCAAATTACTGGAACTGTGTTCAGTATTCTCTGTTTTCCTGGCAGGGCTGGGGGAGGTGAGGGGAAGCCTCTGGCTGTACAGATAGGGTGCGGGCTGTGGTTCCAGCTCTCCTGGAAAATTTTAATCGGTCAAAAAGTGAAGAATATTTTTAGCATGCAGTCAGCATGCATGTAAGGACGTGTGTGCTGTGAGAGCATGCGGTGCAGAGGCCACATCCCTGTGATCTATCAGCTATCCTTAGCCTTGCAGGCAGACCTGGAGAGACCCACTCTGACCCCCTCCAGCATTGCAGGGGAACCTGTTGTTTGCAAGAGGATGTTCAGTTCACAACAGGGAGGTTGGTCCAAAAATGCTTCAGGGAGAGGTGTTGAGCATGTGTCTGCAGCCAGGACAGGCTGGCCTGTTGTCTTCTACTTTGATAAGAGGTGGTGAAATGCTGCTGCAGCAAAGTGAAATGGAGTCACGAGTGACACCAGGGAGGGTGGGATGGTGAGTCATTAACTGAGGAAGTTTCTTCGAAAGGGGTCCCATGAGTCTTCCTGCTCTGTGCCTCAATGGCTGCATTTGGGGTCTTGCAAAACTCGGTGGGGAGGATGTAGAGGAATTCCGCGGTGCTGGGTGTCAGAAGCTCTGGCTGCAGAGACACAGCTTCCCCAAAGCCACTCAGGGATGAGACAGGACTGCAATGGGTGGGGAGTCCCTCCTGCCCTCCCAAACATGGACAAACCAGTCTCTCCAGCCACAGACACCACATTAGAGAGCTGTGGTCACCCTCATGTCTACCTGCCATCCTTTCCCTGCTGCAGGCAGGGAGCTCTGTCTCCTGCATCCAACCTGAGGTACCTCATGACCAGGGTCAGCCACTCCACCTGCTCTCGCCTTGGTTTTCCTCCACTTCAAATGGCAATAACCCATCTCCGGGGTGCTCTGAAGCCAAGTTCATTAGTGCCTGGCTTCGTTAATTGGTTTGAGCAGGGCTGGACAGACAGAGACTCATTATGGCAATTGCCCTGTTATCTGCTCAGCACTGGGGAGGAGGAGGTGAACACGCCTGTGACACTGGAAACCAATGATGGGCTCAGTGAGGCCACAGGGCTCCTGAGCTGGAGGAGAAATCCTCTACCCCTTCATACACATGGCAAATTAATGGGGGTGTTCTTAATTTCATCTGTTTGGTTGGGGCTAAAACAGAGAGGTCCAGAGAAAGTGCTGGGTCTGAATGGATGCGCAAGGGTAGGGCTCAATTCAGGCTCTTGATGCCAAGTAGAGCCCGTGGCACCTTCTCACAATGGCATGGTTGTGGGACTAAATCAGTTCTCAGGTGGACTGCAGTCCTCCACGCTACCTGTGCTAGCCAAGTACTGTGGGGGTGGCCAAATCCTTGGGTGATGCATGGGGAATTAGCAGCAGCAAAGGCTGGAGAGATGGGAGACCACACATCTGGAGCTGACACAGAAAAAGGTCTTTCTTCACCTCTCCACCAGCTTTCTGGGCTTAAATCTTGTGGTTTTTGGACAAGCCATGTGAAAGGATGGTGCTTCCAGCCACATTCCCTGCTGCAGGGGGCAGTCAGGGTTATCATGCCTGGTCTGAGGCTTGGCCTGTAAAACACGACCTACCAAAATCCTGGTTTTACCTGTTTTCCTCTTGGCTGATACCAGTCCAAGCTTCTGCCCTAATCAAACCTGGGTTTTCCAGCTACTCTTGCTCCCTATTTTCGTTACATGTCTGGAAGAGAAGACCCAGCTATCTGCCAAAGCCATCAGCCTGCAAGCGCTCACAGGAATTCATGTGCTCTCCCTGCTGATCTTGATGGTTTTGTAAGGAAAAGCAGTCCTGGCTGCAGAGGACGTCTGGTGCTCACAGGAGGGACAAAGCAGATCCAAAACTGTCGGTAAGGAGGTCACTTGCTGGGGGAAAATGGGACAAGTTAGTGGTTTAAATGATCTTAAAACCAGCAGTGAGTTGAAGGAACGTGGCCAAGCCCTGTGGCAGAGTGGAAAGTGGGCAATGAGCAATGCTGCTTTGTGCTCTCTTCTTCCTTTCTGTTTTAACTCAGCATGAACAGTAAGCCCTGATGAAAGACAGTAGGTGCAGGCTGGAAGAGGTGACTGATGATGCCAGAACATCACTGTTGGTGTCCTGGTGATGGCCATGGTTTATGCATGAAAGGTGAGAAGGAGTGAAGCACCTGGTGGGTGAGGGCTCAGGATAACTCTCCTGCTCCATTGCTGCACAGGGTGAATGGGATCAGTGCGGGACTAGAACAGGGCTGGAATAGGATGGTCCATGCTGCTTTTAGTCCCCAGGTGTTTTGAAGCCAAGGCTGTGCCCCACATCCTGCAGGCAAAACCCAATCCCTGTGTAAATGGCTTGGAGCAGCTTCCCACATCCCTCATCTCATCATCCTGTGCCTGGGACAGTTGCCTCTGGGCTCTCCCAATAGCTCTTCATTGTTCCTGGCCTTCACTGACATCTCCACCAATGACAAAATATGCCAAAAATAACCCCTGCTCTCCAGCAGGAAGGTGGGATATAAACACACTGACTATTTGTTAGTATTAGTGCTTTCCAGGCTTTCAAACCAGACTCAGTTTGGGGGGCAATCACTTCCTGCTCCATAGTCCTGACCTCCCACTGCCTCCCTACTCTGTCTAGGCATGGGAGCTCCCCAAAACACCTCTGCTCTGTGCATGCCACTTTGAGAAGGTGAAGCTGCAGCCCCAGAGGTGCTTGAGGGATTTTTCTTGTTGAGTTTAAGGTAAGGCAGCATCTCTGGGTGCATTGAAGCCACTAGTTTCCTGCATGCAATGCAACATTGGAATCCTCCTGGAGCTGCTGGGATATATAAAAATATGTTATAGATATACATGGTAACATCCTCAAAACCTGAGTTTGTTTGCTGTGGCAAGAAACAAATCCTCAGAGAAGTGTAATCTGGTACCTGTAGCACTGATGACGTCTGGTAATACAATCCTGCTTCATGTACTCCTGCTCTCAGGCCCATCCCATGCCATCCTGATTCTGATCCCTACCTGCCACCCTGCCTGGTTCCTGAGCACGAAGGGACTTGGGAGTTTTGTGGATCGATGTCTTGCACAGTGAGCAACCATGGAGTTGTCTGAAATTATGTTCTTTATGACATGGATGAGCATGTAGAGAACCCAGGGAAGCAGCAGAAGGGGTAAAATCAATAGTTACATTTAAATCAATATTCTGATTCATGCTCCTGTTCCAGTGATGCTGACTTCCTTTGCCCCCTGGTTTGAGGGTGCAGACCTCAGTGGTTCATTCTGAGCTACCATTTCTGTGGTAAACATGCATTTTGGCAGACATGCTGCAGGATTGGGCTGGCTTGTTGGTTTTTTGTTGAGAAGAGGGGAAGCAAAAATTAAACAACTTGACCATGGCTGTGATCTGTGCACCTAACCCACTGGTGAGATTGGCTCCCCAAAACTGGGTGTAAAAAGGCGTATCAGCAGTTGTTGCACCTCTGGGTTACCCTGCAGATGCTGATGGCCAAATTCCTGCTGCCAGTGCTTGGGTCCCTGCAGGAGGAGGCTGGAAAAATCCTGTCTCCTGGATCAGGACTTCAGGGTGATGCTTTCCCTGAAGATGCCTTGTGCAGTGGCTGTGGAAATGAGCTGAGTCTTGGTGTGAGCAGGGAGGGGGTGAAATTTACAGCTGTGCCCTGGTTTTGCTGGTGACTCATGAGGTAGGATTGGATCAAGTGAATTCCGCAAAGATTTACAGCAAGTAAACCCTTTCACGTGCAGGGCTTATTGCATTGGCCTGTTGTGTGCGAGACAGGTTCTGCACGTACTGCCATTGGCCAAGCAGCCAGTGTGAAACCCTCTGCTGTGACAGTTTTCTCCCTGACAGGGGTTCATCCCCCTTTAGCCCTGCAGTGAGGTGGTACTGGGACCACAAGCACTTTGCATCCCTCTCCCAGCACTGTGGCCTCCTCTCAGCCTTTCCAATGAGGCCAAGAGCTTGGGGACCAACTGCCCAGCTCTCAGCCATGCCAGTGTCCCACTTTAGCACAGACCCATGGATGAAACAAGCTGTGGGATCCAGAAGAAAAACTGACTGAGAACATGTAGGAAATACTTCCCTTCTAAAATTTAAAAATGTAATTAATGTCAGTAATGACCGTTACGAGCCTGAGTGGGGCAAGGAGAGGACTCAGATTGTCTGACAGCCACAGCCTTTGCAGTAATGCCTGATTCGGCAGCCTGACGTGGTACCGGGTCCTTGCTGCCACCAACATCCCTGCCACTCTGTCTCCAGCATCCCGGCCATACCGCCCGCATCCTTGTTCCATGCCTCCCCTCAGCCTTTCCCTTTAGCCCCTCTCAGCCCATCCTGTCAATCTACCGCAGCCCGAGCCCCCGCTGCTCCCCGGGCAGCAGCAGCAGCAGCCCAGCCCGAGCCCCGGCGCTGCCCTTCCTCCCGCCCTTCCTCCTCCCCGCGGCGTGGTGCCATCCCCACCTAGTGCCGGCCCGGCGCACCGGCCGCGGGCAGCCTTGGGGCTCCCCGGACTCCCCGGGCTCCGGGGACCGTGGCATCTCCTCCACGCCCCCGGCTGCACCCGGACAACCGTGGCACGGCCCTGCAGGGGATTTCCGTGCCCTGGCCCTGAGGGATGCTCGGGGGTAAAGGAAAGGTGGGAGGAAATGAGCTGATGCAGCCTTTGCACTGCTCCAGAAGACGGGGGCAGGCAGGGACCACCACAGATCCCACATCTGCTGAGGCTGTTGGCCTCTTCATGCCCCATCCTGCGGCCCGGGAAAACGGGATTCCCCCCTTTCCAGGACGGGTAACCCAGATGAGAAGGAGGGAAAGGGCCACATCCTGTCCCCAGTCACCGGGCTTGTCCCATCACCAGGGCTGGACCCCTTTGGGTATCACTTTGGGGATGCTCCTGCACATCACAGGTTTGGAGTTCTTAGTGGCATTTCCCAAGGACACATCCCCATGGACCCCACATGTCTCAGTGCCTGGGGAGCATCACCTCCCTCACCCCCCTCCAGACCCTGTAAGCACCAGTTGTAGGTGTCTAGGGCAGAGTAAGAAGCCAGGAAATGCCTTGAGCAGTGCCCCCCTGTATCAGGTCTGTTCTTGTCTCCCTCCAGCCTATCAGAGACTCCCAGAGCCACAATGTCTTTAAATTTTTCTTCCCCTCCTTCACCGTGTTGCACCTCAGATCCACATACAGCTTCTTACCTGCCCTGTCCCTGTGTCCAAGGGCTATTCTCTCTGCCCAGATGCTGTCCAAGCTAGCCAGGGCATCCAGAGGTATCTTCTCACGTGGAACAAAGAGGTGAGCAGTAATCCTCTGCTCAACCACACCAGCTTCCCTGGGCTTGCAACATCCTTCATCCACTATAATTTTGGTTGGATGGACCCTCTACAAGTTGCTGCACCCAGTCCTTGGAAGGAAGTGGCTCTTTGCACTGACATTTTCTGAAATTCTGCTCTTTTTTGTGCTTTCCTACCTTTTGTCTGGCATCACCCTCCCTGGCTGTTGCATAGGCACTTTCCTCAGCTCACTTGGGTGCTGTGGCCTTGCTGTCCCAGCCCCACAGGAGATATCAAGGTCCCCTGGAGTTTCCCCATGTCTCAGGGGTATTCAGAGGCAGGATGCTCTGCAGGAGGATGCTCCTGCTTGCCCATGGGGTACTATGGAAAGCTGGGGATATGCTCAGAAATTTCTGAAGACCACAGGAAAGCATGGGAAAGACAGACCACAGGTTGGAGAGGAGGCAGGAAGAAAGGAAGATTAAGGGGTGATGTGGCCTCCTTCGTATTTCCTGATGAAACAAGGAAAAAGCCCAACACTGCCCCTATTTTTTCTCAGAAAACCCCTTGCAGCTCAGCCCTGAAAGTGGGATTCAGCAGCTTGGCTCAACTCAAACGTTTCCTCTGCTGCTTTAAAGAAAACGTTGGAACAGAGTGAGCTTAAAGCCTGCTGAAGAGGCCCATTTATCTGGGAACTGAAAGAAAATATTGGGATAATATTTGGAAAAGCCTGTGAATGGGCATGGCCCAGCATGTGCCGGGCAGCAGCAACCTGTGAGCTGCGGGGGGAGAAGCCACCCTCTGCGTGTGGTTAATTTTCCCCTTTTCCCTCATTTCCTTCCCATTTCCTTCCCAGCTCTGAAAGGTTTTGCCGTGCCTAGATAGGTCCTTGAGATGTGTTTCCCCCAGGAGAGTTGTAGTGCTGGAAGAAAAAGAGATTTTTCATGAGCAGGATGGGCACAAACCCTGCCCAGTCTGAGTATCTGGGGGGGCTGATGGAGAGGTGTTTCTTTCCCCTGGTTAACAACTGAGGCTGATCTGCAGGACACACTTAATCAGATATCACTAAAACCAGGGTTGATTCCTGACTAATTGGTCAGTAATAACCATTTAATTGGCAAAGCTGCAGTGACACTCCAGCCCTCCCTTCCCAGAGCCATTAGCAGCATCTATTTTAACATTTGGAGCCTGGCTGGGATTCAGTAAATGGGGTTTTGTGGTTTTTTTCACATTTAAAAACATTAACATGTGTTCACAATTCAGTTGGACATCTCATTTGGCTTTGAAGCATAATTATGCTTGATGAGGACTAATAAGCAGCTTTCAAATCGAGACCAGGTTAGCATCTCTCCTGCTGTCTCCTGCGGGGAAGCTGATATTCTCCAACAGCTGATTTTTATGGGATTAATCCAGATATGTCCAGGGCTCCATAGAACCCTGCTTTGTCTTTGACTGTTTTGTTTTGGTTTGGTTTTTTTTTTTTAGATAGTCTTTTTCCACTTAGAATGAGTTTTTATTGTTGTGGAGTTTTGTTCTGTGTGGGATTTCCACCTGCTGTGGGTCTCAGGGGGCTTTTGCAGGATGCAAAGTGTGATTTGCTGAAAACAGGCTTTTTTACCTCCCAGACTCATTCGGAAAGAAATAAACATTGGAGGGTTTGGTTTCTTCAGTGTGACAAAGGAAAACTCTAAATTCTCAGCCCCAAACTGATCCCAAGTCTTGAGACCTTGGTGTTGGCTCGAAGCCTGGCTGCAGGCTGAAGCAGATGTTGCCAGTCCCTGGCACAGATGATCATTGATGGGCGATGGCTGATGGTTGGATTGATGTCGAGGTCGGCCCTGCTCCAGCACCAGCGCCTGCCCTAAGGTGGAGCTGCTTCTCTTTCAGCATCGTGGCCGCCCAGAAAACATTGGATCCAGTCTGGTCACCCAAATACCGCCTGCCTGCAGCTTCTGAGCAGAGCTCAGAAAAAAGAAAACCTATCCATACTGTGGGTTTGTGTTTGTTTTCCACGCTCCCCCGTTGAAATTCCATGTCAAAGGTAAGTCGCTTGGAGATTTGGCAAGTCTTGCTATGCTGCTGAAACCTCCAGAAATGCCCTTGGTGAGCCCGAAGCATGATCTGCCACTGGGATGAGGAGTGAGTCCCGGTCCCAGCTTGCCAGGGGATGAGGGGACACAAACATGGCACACCCCCTTCTCCACCAAAAACTGTCCCTTCCCAAGGGCAGCCCTCCTGTCCTTTACCAGCAGAGCCCCTCCACAGTCCCACAGGACTGCTCTCACCCATCACTCCCACAGCTGTCTGTCTGGCAAACCCCAAAGCTGCTGCTCTAAACCCCCCAGATTCCCAGCTGAGTCAAAATACTCCCAAAATCTACAAGTGGCAAAGGAGAAAACCCCTCCTGTCCTATTCTGTCACAGCTCTGGGGGCTGCTGGGGGGTTGAGGACACCAGCCAAAAGCTATAGGGGAAAGACCTTTAGTTGTGAGCACTTGGTGCTTGGGCAGCTCTCCTACCTTTTTTTCTAAGACATTTTGCAGCAATTAAAGAGCTGCAGGTAAGTGCCAAACCCCAAATCCTGGCAAAGGTGCCAGCTGCTCTGCAGTCAGGACAGACCCAGCCACTGACTCTGGGCTGACCATGTTCCAGCCCTAAATAGCTGCTTTTTAGGGACAGGTGGGTCACAGCAAACTTTATTTTTCTGGAAACAGCAAGCACATTGTGCAGGGCAGGCTTTCCAAGGATGCTCCCCACACCCTTTTCAGGAAATACCATGCATCTCTCCTTCGTGCCATGCCAATTTTTTTTTTTTAATTGGCATAAAAGATAGCCTCGGCAAGGACACACCATGTTTTCCCTGGGCTGTTGGATTTTATTTTGAAATCGCTTCTGGTTTGATCTTTGCATCTCTCCACCCCCAGGCTCATCTCTCTCCTCTCGTGTTTCTGCTCCTGGTGCTTGCTCCAGTGCAGTGGGATTTGCTGGGAAGTGAAAATGTGGGGAGGGGGGCTCATTCTGTGCCAGTCACAGCCGGGTCCTTGGTACATCACCCCACCTGGGGGTGAATAGAAGAGCTGCCACAGAGAGCAGACAGCAGCTGTCTCTTCCTGGTGTCCCCCTGCCCCTTCTAGGAGTCCAGCTTTCGATCCCAAGTCCAGCCCTGGAGCCATCATCCAAACACCAACAGACATCTTTCCTTTGGGGGAACTTGAAATAGCTTCCCCCTGCGTGGTGACAACACATCCCCCACGTGGCACCAGTGTAACCGGCTTTTCCAAGACCTGCTCTTCCAGGGGTGGGGTTGGGTTGGCTCGGTTTATTACCAGCACCCTCTCGACTCCAGTGTTTCTCCCTGGTACGTTGCTCTCAGATGAAGTGGGATAGTGGCAACAACCAGGAGAGGAGGAAGAAGGATTCCTACTTCACATGTGGGATGGGTGCCACCAGGACACATCCCTGCAGTTCCAGTCCCAGCACCCTCTCCGGGTAAGGCATCTGCCCATTCTACCACCCCTGACATGGGCATTTCCTTTGTTGCCCTAATTTCCAAAATAACAATAAACCCCAAACCTATTCAGGATGAATGAAAAGGCTTGGGTTTGTTCCTTTTTAGTTCAAGACCAGCACACAGGCAATTATCTTTGATTGATTTTCCCACCCTATGGATGTGTATACTGGGCCCAGCAGTCCCCAGAGTGCCCTTCGGCCACCAAGCTTCAATTGTTTCGAAACTTTGGAATCCATCTTTTGGATATTTTTTCAGGCCTGAGTCCATAATGGACCCTTTCTCTTTTCTTTTTTATTACTAGCATTTTTACCAGGATGACATTTGGACTAGGCAGGGAAATCTTCTTGCCTGCTACACCAGTACCTGACAATCAAGATTTAATCTTTCTGGAGAGGAAGAACGCATCAGATGTGAAAAAAAAAAAAAAAAAAAATTCAGATATCTGTGAAATTGCAGAAAAGCCGAGCAGGAGGAGCCTGTGGGAAATCTCCAGCCCAGCCTGAAGCAGCACAGCAACTGCGCAAGCCCCAACCATCGCCGGACAGATGTTGGTCTAATTACAGCTAAAACCTCTGGTGCTGGGGATGCTCTGCTCCCTGTAACCCAAGTGTATCATTGCAGCCAGGCAGCCTCTCTAATCCCCAGTTTAAATCCCTTTGGCTGCTGCCTTCAGTGCTTGGAAGAGGTGCTGGATGGCAGAAAACCATTGGCACATCCTCCTTGGTCATCCCTGCGGTTCTGAGCTCTTCCATCCTAGCAGGAGCACTATTTCCCCTGTAATTTTCCCTGTTTCTCACTGAGAGCTGCCAGGGATCAGAGATTTATAAAATGTGTGTTTCAAGAATTTGGAAATTAATTTCTCTGTACCTGCGGTGTTGTGACCAGGGCTGGGCACCAACACAGAGCTGCTGCTTATCCCCACCTCCTTGGGCCTTGCTCCACCTCATCCCCTCCTTCCTCTCCATCACATTTGATGTCACCTCTTCAGACTGAAAGCTTAATCCAGATTTAGAAAGGGAAGGAAAAATGCAGGGACAGGATTGTTTCAGTGAGCACAAATCTCCTGGGAATTTACCCAGGACTTTCCCAGCTGCAAAGCTGGTGGCTGCTGCATGGTGACAGCAGTGGTGGCATTGCCAGAGCCTGTGTGCTGCTGTGACACATCAGCTGTGGAAATGAAGCTCCACGGAAGCTCCACGCCTTATTTTCCACTGGCAAGTTTCACTGGCAGCTCACTTGTGTGCAGGATTTTACCATTGATATCCCCCAAAACCATCTGGCCACTAGTGAGTCTGGGGTTATTTTAATGCCTAAAAGGGCAAGCAGAGAAAAAAAAGAGATTGTTTGAGCTGAGTGAATATAAATGGAAGAATACTGATTTTTCCTGCAGATTTACAAGTCCCTGGAGTGGAGCAGGGACAGCGGCCGAGAGCCCGGTGCTTTGCCATCGCTGCTGTGGGCTGGAATGAGAGGGGGCAGCTGCTGGAGGATGCTGGAGTCATTGTGCTGCCGGACAGGTTTGAATGCTGGTGTTAATGAACTGGTGTTAATGGGCTGGTGTTAATGGGCACCCTGATGGCGAGAAGTCTGCACTGGAGCTGTGCAGGGGCTGTAGTTGGGGTTTCTTCCACGTGGGCTGTCACCAGAGAGTAAAGAGTCAAGCTGCAGTAACTCCCCGGTGCAGACAAGATCCTGAACTGCATCACTTTAATTATGCCAGCACAAATTTCATTCATTTGGTTAAGCCTTGGAGCTACAGAAAGAGCTATTTCCAGGTGTGCTGGTTTAATTATTGCATGCCCTGGATTACCCACCGTGCACAGCTGCATGGCTGGGGTTTGTCGGGCTCTCCGGCAGCTGTGCAGCCATCAGCACGGTGATGGTCCTCCTCACGCCTCTGCACATCCTAGCACACGGGCTGCTTGGGTCAGATAAATGGGTTTTAACCTGATTTGTACTGTAATCTCCATGTCGACAGGCTCTCATCACGCACAGGATAAAACCCCAGCTCCTGTGGCCGGGGCCCTGTGGGGTTTCACAGGGCAGCTCCTGCCAGCAAGGCCAGCCGATGACTACAAGCCAAGTGGCTTCCCTGTCCTGGCATTCCAGGGACACCTCTGGACCATGGATGTTTGCAAAATGGCTTTTGTTTGCTTAACTCCTTGCACTGGAACAGGCAGAGGCACAGCTCCCACCGTCTTGTCCCTCCTCCACAGGCAGGGACAGGGTTACAATCCTGCTGCCCAGGGCAGGCAGCTCAGTGCCAGCCCTGCCATCCCACCCCTGGAAAAAATAGCACCTTTCGGGTGCGTTATTTGTACTTTCCTTTTCTGAATGTGCCTTAAAAAGAAGGGCTTAGTTTTCAAAGAAGCAGCATTTAAATTACATTCTTCCCTGCTCGTCCAGCTCTTTGCTGTAATCTTATTGCTGTACGGAGCAACGAGCGTGCGTGGGACGTGGTGGGATTTTAACTGTAATTCATGGACAGATATAAAATGCCAGGGTTATTATGAATTTTATTCAGGAGAGTTTAAATGTTACTGGTTCAGAAGTGCCTCTTTCCATGCTTCCTTTGCAGCAGCTTCTGTTTAACCTCTCAGCTCACAAAATTTATTGTATTGTTGGTGGCTCGCTGTAATTCTCCAGGTTTTCAAATAATCCCAGGAAAAGGGTTAACTGAAGCCTCTGCCTTAGTCTACATCCACTGCAAAGCATGTGGGACCAAAGTTTGTCTTTCCTGACACCCCTGGTAAGTCCCTTGGGTTCATCCGGGAAAATTGCCACTCTGAATTTCAAAATTATGTCAGTGGGAAATGGGTCAGTTGCAGTGCAGGGACCAGGGAGCACCAAAACCTGGGTCCCAATGTTGCAGTTAGCATTTGGACAAGGCTCTCACCCAGCTCACATGGTGTTCCAGGATGAGCTGGACATCACTGGACCCACAACAGGGCACAAGGTTTTATTGGTACGAGTAACTATTCCCCAGGCAGATACATCGTGGTGAATGGCCTTGGGATGGAAGGTCTGTGACGCAGCTTGTAGCTAGGTTTTGATGGCCATGATGATCATTGATGACTATTGCAGTGGGATGCAGAGCACTTCCAGACAGGGATTCAGCCTGATTCTCCTGGGATTCATCCATTTTTTGTCACCTAACACAGACACAATGAGGTTTTGCACACACACCCCCATGAAGGCAACCCCTTTCCCATCTTCACTTTCTTCTGAAAAGCTTCAGAAAGCTTTTCTCACTGCCATACCCTAAACCCTCCCTGCTGCTTCCAGAGCTCATTCACCTTTCTCTGCTCCCTGTGGAGATACTTTTCCCTTCCTTTGCATCCCCTGCTGACAGCAGCGGCCCCCTCAGACCTTCCCCAGCAGAGCAAGGTGGATGTTGTGAAACCAAAGGGTTTTCTTTCATCTATTCCCACCTCTCCTCTGGCTCTGCCTTGCTGCATCTCTCTGGACGTGCATCGCACACGTAGCACACCCAGCACCCGCCAGCCCTGCTCATCCATCTCACACACCTTAATCAATGGGAAACTTGAGGAAAAGCCCGTAAACCAGATGGGAAGTGAGGATTGGATTTGCTATGTGCTGGTACTAATGGAAACCATCCTTCACTGCATAATCAGGAGGAATGGCCACACACAACCCATCATTTCTGCCCAGGGTTTTCACAGGGCAGCCCTGTGAGGACATGTGGGGTGATGAGCCCTGGAGGCTCCAGTGTCCCTGCAGTGATAACCCACAGTGATTTCCATGAGCAACAGCTTATGGTGGGTGCAGAGTCACCAAACTCCCCATTGCCTGCAAAATGTGGCAGCAAATTGTCACATCCCTAATGCCAGCACAACACTGTTTGCACACAGAAACCCTCCAAATCCCCATTTTGCTGATATTTGTAAGTTCACAGGACAAGCCTGCCTGTGGCACAGGGACTCACCTCCGTCTGGTCCCTCCATGTATTTGCTGCCTGCAAATGGGTCAAAACCAGCCCAGCGCAGGAGCTGCCAGAGAATTTTGGCCCTGTCTGAGGCAGAACAGGCTCCCTATAAATTTCACTTGGATTAATCTCATGGCTGAGCTGGGAGTACTTCCCTCCAGCCTTCCTCAGGCTGTCACTAGCTCACCTGCCCTGTGGCAGGGCTGGTACAAATGGGTGGCACCAGACCGTGATTTCCCCCTCCAGCTCCAGTGGTGGGTTGTACTTATCACTCCTTGGACACCCCCTTCCCCTCCCACACCCAGCTGGGTTTTGCAAATCTGTTTGGGGCTCAGGAAGGTGTTTGTATTCAGAGGGATGGGGTGTGGGGCTTGTGCCCCAAATACCACTCAGTTTTGGTCAGGGTCTGGAAAACAGACGGCATGCACTCTGGGAATCACAGCCACCCCTGAGACCATCCTGACTGGAGCCTGTGGATGCAGCTTCTCATTGCCAGGGCCCTGGGAGCCCTGGGCACATTTCTGAAGCTCGGATGTGATTCAGGTGAAGCTCTGGTGTGATGTGAGTGAATGCAATGCCACTGAAACATCCTTTCATTTCAGGCAGTCATCAGTTCCTTGCCAGCCTCGGCCCGCATTGACAGGGAGGGCTGTGGAACAGAGCATCCCTGGCCCACTCCTGAGCCCGGCCTTTGAATGCGCTACCACCTTCTCCAAACAAAGCCCAGTTTCTAATATCCCACGACGTCTCTGCTGTTCCCTGAATGGCATGCGTGGGAGGCAGAGTCAGCACTCCAGCCTGTCTGCCCCAGCCCATGGCTTATGGTGGTGCCCCTTGGGTGTCCATGGCCAGGTTTTTCCCCTGAGTCCTCTCCCAAAGCCCTTCCCACCAGCCAGTTCCTTCTGGCCTTTCCCAAATCCGTAAGGAGCTGGCTGGGGTTCACCTGGGGGTGTAGGGGGGCGCCAGGGGTATGGGGGGCAGGGGGTGCTGGGGGTGAAGGGGAGATGCCCAGGGAATGTGGGGGCAGTGCTGGAGGGATGCAGGGGGAAGGTTCAGGGGGATGTGCTTGTGGGGGTGGTACAGAGGGATGGGGGTGAGGGAGATGCCTAGGGGGATGCAGGAGGAATGGGGTGGGGGAGATGTGGGCAGTGTCAATGCATTCCAGGGAGACAGAGGGGGAGGGGGGCTCAGACTGGCTGTCTAGGGGGATGCAGGGGCTACGTGGGGAGTAGAACCAGGGAATGCATGATGAGCTGGCTGAGGGAATGCAGGGGGAATGTGGGGAGTCTCTCCACGGGGTTCAGGAAATACCTGGAGAGCAGATTTGGGAGGATGCATGGAGTGCTGGCCAGGGGGGATGCCCGAGAGTTGCAGAGGCACAAAGGAAGATGCAGGGAAGTGCAGGGGAAAACCTGGAGAGCAGTGCTGGGGCACGTAGGGGGATGTGGGGGCGATGCGGGGGCTCTCTCTGAAGGGTGCCATGGGTTACCTGACGAGCAGAGCTGGGATGATGCATGGGGGCTGTCTAGGGGGAATGCAGGGGAGGTACCCCGAGGAAGCGGGGGTACAAAGGACGATGAAGTGGGGTGCAGGAGGAAACCCGCTGGGCAGTGCTGGGGCATGCAGAGGGATGCGGGCGGATGCGGGGGGATGCAGGTGGTTGCTCACGGAGAAGCACCGGGGCGCGCAGGGAGGATGCAGCGGGTACAGGGGATTGTCCGGTCACATACAGGGGGAGGCAGGGGGGGTTCCGGGGAGCAGCACCGCGGCACGCGGGGGGAATGCAGGGGTCTGTTCGGGGACCAGCGCTTGGAGGCGTAGGGGGGATGCCGAGGGGCACAGGGAGTTGTCCGGAGATACGCGGGGAAGGGACACAGAGCCATGCACGGAGAGGTCCGGGGAGCTGCCCGGCGGCGGGCAGAGGGGCTGCAGAGGTGTGCGGGGGGGTTTCCGGGGAGCAGCGCCGGGCACGCAGCGGGGCTGCCCGGCGGCAGGCGGGGGGACGCGGGGGGGCAGTGCCGGGAGCTGCCCCGTCCGCCCGCTCTCCCGGGCCCTCCCCGCCCCCCCCCCCGAGCATCCCCCCGCCCCCGCGGGCTGCGGGGCCGGTTAAAAGGCGCAGCGCCCCGCTCCGCCCAGCCCGGCCCGGCCCCGCACCATGCCCGCCGCCGGCCCCGGCGCGGGGAGCGCGGCCGCCCCGCCGCCCGCTCGCCTCTGCCTGCTGGCCCTGGCGCTGCCGCTGGCGCTGCCCGTGCGCGGGGCCACCGCCGAGCCCGCCCGCACCGTCTACACCAACCACTGGGCCGTGCGGGTGCGGGGGGGCCCCGCTGAGGCCGCCCGCCTCGCCGCCGCCTACGGGTACATCAGCCTGGGGCAGGTAAGGGGCGGCAGGAGACGGGGGGCTCCGGGAGCGGGCAGGTGCTGGGGCACCGGGAGCGGGGGATGCGGGGCCGGGGGGTCGCCCTTGGGACTGGCGGGTGGACCGGGGAGCTGCCGGGGGTTTTGGCACCCTGAGCCTTCGGAGCATCGGGGAGCTGCCGGGGGTCTCACGCCGGGGGTCCCGCGACCGGAGAGGAGCCGAGGGTTCCGGGAAGCTACCGGGGGTCCCGGGATCGGAAAGGCGGAGCGGTCTCGGGAAACTGCCGGGGATTCCGGCACTGGGAGCCTGCGGCAGATCCCTGGAGCGGGGAGCTCGGCGCCGGGGAGCTGCCCGGGGTCTCGCACTGGGACTCCCGGTACCGGGAAGCTGACGATGGTCCCGGGACCGGGGAGGAGGCGGGGGTCCCGCGGAATTGCCGGCACTCCCGGGACCGGGGCAGTGCCGGGGATCCCAGGAGCGGGAGATGGACCCCGAGATCTCCCCGCTGCCGGAGGTCCCGCCGAGCTGCCTGATCTTCCGGGACCGAGGCGGTGCCGGAGGCCCCAGGAGCGGGAGATGAGCCCCCCGGAGTGGTCGGGATGAGAATGGGGTCGATGCGGGGATGCTGTCGGAGCGCTTTGGCCCGGGGGCGGGCTCCTCCAGGGTCGATGCCCCTCTTCGGGGTGCCCTCGCCCCGCACCGCCGGGGGGTTGCACAAGTTCCTCCCAACCCGGAAAGTTGTATTTGTGGGTTTAACAAACTTTGGACTTTCTGGCCCGGGTTTATCAGAGATCTTGGGAACAGAGAGAACTTTTGCTTTCAAACCCCCGCAGAACACGGGTGTCTTAAAGGCGAATTTCAGCACAGCAGCTCGTTTTCCTCTCAATTCCTTCATCCTCTGCAATCCCAGATGCAGGCTGGTGTCCTCGGAGTTTGTTCCAGAGTTTATTGCCATGGCGCTGCCCGGCGCTTTTTTGACTGGGTGACACTTCAGGTTGTCCTCCTGCCCAAGGTGTCTCCCGGACTACAAATTATAACCTTGCTTTATATCGCAACCCTGCTTTTAACTATAATTAAAGTCACGGGGTGCTGCGTAAACATTTTTTTGGGGGGGAGGCTGAATTGGGCACATTGTCTCATGCACCCGTGTCTGTCACCTCCCGTGGGGGATAACCCCTCACATCCCACCCTCAGTCTCCTACCTACGTGCTCAGCTCTAGTCCCACCAAGGAGAAAATCACCTATTATTCAATTGCCTCTATCACAGGGCTGGGCGAAGGTGGTTGTGCAACCCAAAGAGCTTTTCAGTGTTTATCCCTCTTCAGCCAGAGAATATCTTGATTGAACTTCCCACTCTCCCTAGTTGCATCAGCCTAACGTCAGCTCCTGGTTTGGGGTTTTGCTGTGTCCCTTCCCTGCTGGAGCATCTGTCACCCCTTCCTCCTTCCCCATCATCCCGGTTGCCTGAGCTCATCCCTATGATGCTGGAGGCATTTCGCCCATGGGCACAATGTGGCTCCACTGGAGCATCCATCCTTTGCCGAGCCCTTTCCCCGGGGCAGCCCTGTGCAGGCTGGAGAGGGAGGGAAATATTTCTGTGGTTGCATCAGGGTGTTCCTGGCTCCCGGCTTTCCTGTGGATACTGGGAGCTCGTGCACCACTGGGGCTTCCCCAGCTGCTCTCAACGCCCTGCCTTCAGCTCTCCATGTCTCCAAGCTTTTCCCACTGGGTTTTGGGCTTTTTCCACTGGGTCCTGTCCAGGGCCAAACCTTGAGGAACTGCTTTCTCTGCACGTGTGCTCATGTGTTGTGAGCACACATTTGCAGTGTTGTGCTCAGGGTTCATGGTGTTTAGAGCCTCGTAAGGACCTGGGTGTCCCCCTCTTCTCCTCCTGCATCATCAGCTTGTGGACCTGCTGGTGATGGCAGTGTCCCCAGTGAGATGTACCCTCCTTGGGGGCCTGATTCTGGACAAAACCTGCTGGAAAACTCTTCCCAAGGTTGTTATCACCCTGGGAAGATGTTTGAGTGGACTCCAAAGTGGTGAGGGAGGAGGAGAGGTGATGGTCACTGGAAGGCTCAGCTGGGTGCAAGGAGGCTCAGCCCTGCCTTGGTGGCTGGTGACCTCCTTTTCTCTGCGATGCAATCCTAGAGGCTCCTGGCATTATACTGCCCAGGAAAGGCATTGCTGGGGTTGGCACACACAGCTTTGAGCTCTCCTCACATTTTCCCGTGCCCAAATCAAGAGCTGGGACACTCTTAAACCCTTCTGGGTCATGGCAGAGTGACATTTCCCTTGGGGAATCACTTGCGTCAACTTCTATTTAAGTGAAGCAAACAGCTAAACAAAAGAAACAGCTTTTACACCCTCAAACGACTGCTCATTCCTCCCTGCCGGCCTTTGTTCCCCAGCTGTGCTGGGGCAAGCCGGGACAGGCCCTGGCCAAGGGTGCTGTGGGTATGGAGCGGTGCCGGAACCCCAGGCAGTGCCACTGGCCCGGGGGTGATGGTGAGCCCTTTCCTATCCTGGTTGCAGGGTTTATATGAATTTTTCCATGTGTGGTGTCCAACAGTAAGTTTTGGAAGGGCTGGCACATCCTTATTGGTCTCATCTGCAGTGCAGGAGATGGATGGATTCATTTTGGATTGTATTTGGAGCTTTCCTGGATTCCTGTCATCTTGCAGCTCTTGGCTTGATCCTTACTGGTCTGAATACATCTGTGATCATTTGAGAATGACATTCCTGAAGTCAAGAGCTTGGTGACTGGGCCCCTTGTTCCTGACGGGAATGGGTGGTGTCCCCAGGAGGAGAGTGCTCACTGCCTTCCCAGTTGAATCCACTCTTCTGGAAGACACCAGTGCTGGTGTAGCTGTACTTTGCAGAGATGAAACAGTTTGGGTGAGATGCTGGAGGGGTTGCATTGCAGAGCCTTACTGAGATGACTGACCACAAGGAGGACAAAAAATCCTTTTTCATTAAAAAAAAAAAAAACACATTTACAAGTTCTTCTCCTTAGAATATCTTAGGAGTAACAGGACTTCTGGAGGTCTACCAGGTTGGTCCACTGGGACCAAACTCTGCTCAGATTTTTCAAGGTATTCCCAGCATGGGAAGGTTTTTCTTGTTTTTCTGCCCATAAATCCCAGGAGGATAAAGAAGTGGGGCACAGAGTTCTTTTCCTGCTGCTGTGGCTATGTATCTGGAGAGCCCATGATGAGGTCATTACCTTCCCAGTGCTCTTGCTGTTTTGCATCACGTGGAAATTTTGCATTTATTTGTGAAAAGGAAGGAAGAAATTATTTACTTAGGAGAGGATTGTTTACTGTGGGCATGGTGAGGCACTGGCACAGGTTGCCCAGAGAAGCTGTGGATGCCCCACTGCTATTTTCAGGCCAGGCTGGATGAAGGTTGGAGCAAGCTGGTCTAGTAGAAGGTGGCCCTGCCCATGGCAGGGGGTTGGAACTGGATGTCTTTAAGATCCCTTCCAACCCAAATCATTGCAGGATTTTATGGTAAGCTCTGTACTCCAATTTCCAGGCAGAGTGAGCAAGAGGTAGGGTGGCCTTGCCAAGGTTTCCCTAAAATATGGAGAGGTTGAAGCATCCTCCTTCCCTTTTTTAAGTGCAAATGAATTTGAAGAATGGGTTTTAAAAGGCAAATGCAGATTGCAATGAGCAACCTCTTTATGTGAATGTTAAAGAAAATGCCCAGCTATGCTGTAATGTGAAGGGGGAAGAGGGAGGGTTTAAATGAATTTGAGTGGAAATAAATTACAAAAATCACACTAACAGCAGTAAAGTTGGTGAAATGACATTCTGGCATAAAAGTCAGAACAAGAGTAATTAAATATTTAATGCTCATAAGAGACACTGGCAGATCTCAAGGTATCCAGTGTGATAAAGATGTAAGTAGTTGTCATCTGCTTTAGCGTCTGATCCAGACAAACCTGTTCGTTCCCCACTGTTCCATTGCAACCAGCCCTGGTCTGGCCTCAGGAATGTCACCCTGGCCCCTGGGTCACACATGGTCTTAAAGATGTTGCCTCATGGGTTGCAGACGGGTGCTTGTAGCATGGCTCTTTCTGGTCCTGTGAGCAAGACACAGGGAATGTCACTGGCTCCCGGCATCCAGCTCCTGACATGGAATGTGGGTTTTTTGGGGAGGGAAAAAAAAAAAAAAGAAAACCAACCTCAGGCAAAAGTGAATTTATAGCAAAATCCCAATTTGTACCCAAATTGTGTGATCTGGGAGCCACATACCAGTGAGTGCAGCTTTTGGGTCATTCCTGTCCCTCTGGCTGTGAATCCCCGTGGGGTGTTTCAAATGTGGTGTCTGGCTGAGGTCCCTCGATTCATTGCATTGCCCCGGGACTTTATCCGTGCTTTTGGGATGAAAAAAGAGGAGTTGTGGTGTCTCCAGATGCCAGGATGAGAGGGCTGGAGGCAGCATAGCCACCCCGGGGCTTGGCAGGGTGGTGTGGCTGGCACCGTGTTTTCCTCCAAATGCTGCCATCCCTCACTCCAGGCTATGCACATTTATATCCCACGCTTCCCAGGAGCATCCCAGGGTGAGCAGGGATCGGGATCGCATCACCTCTCCTTATGTGCAACCGGGGCGAAGCTAGAGCATCGGGCGGAGAAGGCAGGAGGATGAGGCACAGCTCCCCTGGCTGCGCCGCAGCTGCTGAGCTCATTTTTAGCTCATTATTTCTGCTTGGGAGCTGATGAAAGGCAGTTTTCAAAGATGCATTTAATGGGTGAAAATTCATAAAAATGTTTTCCGGGCTCTGTTGTGCCAGTGCAGCGTCCGACCACCAACGCTGTTTGTCACAGCAGCGGCACCGGGGCTCGTGCCAGCATCCTGCATCCTCCCAAGCTCCGGGAGCTCTGTGTGAGTGAGGGATTTGGGGTGCAGGGCATGGCTGTACTGATGCTGCCAGTACAAAATGGGGGGCAGCCATGGGAAAACATACTTTAAAAAATCTCCAAATAACCTCTTTTTTTGCAGATTGGAAGCTTGGAAAACTACTACCACTTTCACCACAGCAAGACATTTAAGCGCTCCACGCTGAGCAGCCGGGGACCACACAACTTCCTCCGCATGGACCCCAAGGTACAGGACTGAGCAGCCTGGAGTCCCCCAGCCACTGCGGAGTGGTGAGATGGGGCTCTCCACCTGCACCTGGAGGAGGCTGTTGGCTTGATCTGGGTCAAGCATGAGCTGGAGCATCTTGGGGTGACATGTTACCCTTGAGCCACAGCCCTGTGCACACACGAGTGACTCACTGGACATGGGTATGGAGAGTGGTGGTGAAAAATACGTAAAAGTGACTAAACATTAACATCTGCCTGAAAGCCGGGAGGAAGAAAAGGGGGAAAAGCTTTCCAGGACAGAAAGGCTGTTGCATGCTCAGGGTGTTGATCCAGTTGCCACAACACTTGCTGCCTCAATGGTTGCTATGTGTGAAATCCTTGGCAATAGCTCTGCATTGCTTTTTTCCTAGAGCAAGCATCCAAAGGGATTTTCAGTGCAGCTGAATTGACAAAAGTAATGGGGAGGGGGGGAATAAGACAAGGAGGGACCTGGGTGAGATGGGTTTGGGGTGGTGGGGAAGGGTTTGTCCTCCTCCCCCAGCTCCCCCTGAGCACTGTGAGATGTGACTTGTGCAGAGCAGGGGAAGGGTTAATGGTGAGGAGGTTTTTTTGGGGAGAGGGGGACATAAAAGCAGAAAAAGCCATTTTGGTGAAGGTAGCAAGCTGTAGCAAGCTGCTGGTGCCTGCAGCAATGCCTGGTCACCCTGGGATGTTCCCAGACACCCTTGGGATGCTCTTTCCCAAGACATCTCCAACCCACTCAGCACCACATGTCCTATCCACATCTCTCCAGACACACACAGCAGCCCTGCCCTCCCCAGGCTTTCCGGAAAGATTTGCTGTGAAATATTTGGACGAGGTCTGTAGCACATTTTTGAGGAGGAGGCATACGAGTACACGCGTGGCTGCTCACACCCGTGGCTGCGTTGCCAGCGGGGAAACCTCAGTGAGGGGAGCCTGGTGCCCTGGAAGTGTGCTGGGCTGTAATTAAAGCTGTTTGCCCTCAGGGGGGGTGCATAGGCATCCCAGCAAACGATGAATTCTCTGCATTTGAAATACCCCCTTTTAAATGAGTCTGGTTATAATGCAAACTAAATCAATTGGCTTTTAGTCATATTAACATTTACCTTGCTTTGCTCTATGGGCTCCAAGCTGGAGCAATTAATTCCTGTTCTCTTAATCCTTCCTTATCAGTTCAAAACCTGTTGGCATGTCTTGTTTCTCCCCCTCTCCCATGTACATTAGCAAATCGTTTAAGTGATGCATTTGGATGGCACCAGCTTAGCATGCATGCGAGAAAACATCACCTCGAGGCACGAGGACAGGAGCTGGAATAGAGAAGATGGAAACAAATCTTGCAGAAATCCTGAAGAACCAGCCAATCCGGTTGTTTGCAGATGTTGGGTGGTTCATGCCTTCCAGGGGCTATTGTTTCCAGTGCTGTTATTTGTTTGCTGTGGGGGTCGGTGGCATGAGCTGGGCAGGAGGACCACGGCCAAGCTCTCTGTCCTCAGGAAGAGTCTGGGAAAGGGGAGACTCCAGGACACACAGGGAAGCAGCCAGGGTCCTGATTCTTGTGTGACCACGGTGCTGCTGAGCTGCCCTGTTGCCCCAAGAGACCCTGCAGCTGGCTGCTCCTGGGGCTGATATGAGCCAAGAGATGGAAAGGGAGGTAGGTGGCAGGTGATGGAAAGGGAGGAAGGATGTGGCAAATCCAGCAATTCTGGGGACAGGTTGTGGTGGTGGGAGGCGGGGAGGGACAGTGGGATGCAGAGTGGGGTCACGTCATGCTGTGCGACACCTCGTAGAGCTCCACTTGCATCGCTTACTGCCATAAACTTTCCTGGCTCGCTGGGATGCTCGTGTTGGTCCATGTAGTGCCTGAGCCTCCATCCTCACTGCTCCAGTCTCTTAATTCTCATCAGGGGATGCCATGGCCTTAGTCCCTGTGCCTCTGGCCATGCACCACTCCAAAATCAACCCCATCTGAATTATTTGGTGTGCTTTATGGCAAACGTGTTGGAACCATCTTGTTTATCCTGGATCTCCACTTTGACTCCTGCACACCCACTGGGATAAGCCTGAAGCTGCAAAGGGAATTGCACCCTCACATGTGCTGGTTATTGTGTTTGGTGGAGCCTCCCAGGCTGGCCAGATCCAGGCCTCATCCACTGAAATCTCAAAGTGAGGGGGGGCATAAAAAGCTCCCGCTCCGTTTCCATCAAGGGTGAAGGGTCCTTTGCTTTTACTTCCTCATGGGGTCCTTTGGTGCCACTCACAGTCACCTCCTTATTGCTAATTGCTGCCTTACCTAAAGGAGCTCCAGGAGAGCTGGAGAGCAACTTTGAATGAGGGCCTGGAGTGACAGGACAAGGGGGGGACTGGCTTCACACTGACAGAGGGCAGGGTTAGATGAGATACTAGGAAGAAATTCTTGGCTGCAAAGGTTGTGAGGCCCTGGCACAGGTTACCCAGAGAAGCTGTGGCTGCCCCATCCCTGGAAGTGTTCAAGGCCAGGTTGGATGGGGCTTGGAGCAACCTGGTCTGGTGGAAGGTGTCCCTGCCCATAACAGAAGATTTGGAATGAGATGAGCTTTAAGATCCCTCCCAACCCAAACCAGTTTGTGATTCTGCAATAATTAGGGTTTGCAGGGTAGAGCACGGACCCTGGGTGTCAGGACTATAACAGTTTGGGCCATTTCCAGTAGGTAAAAAGCCTTTCTTTTAGTTTTTTTGCGTTTCAAAGAAGCTTTTCCCCCACCCTGGATCAGCAATGGCAGTTGATCTGAGTTTCATGAGCTGCAGGAGCTGTTGCAGGGATGCCCCAGACTCCTTCCTGCTTGCCTATTTTCCCATGCCAGCCACATTGATTTATCAACTCCTTCTTGAAATCAATGTCCTTAAACTGCTGATTTCTCTGTGTCCACACATGACATCTCCATCGACTCCTGGCTGGCAGCGCTGGGGTCGATCAGGAGCCTGTTTGAGATGAAGACATCCCTGTGAGGCAGCTCCTGGCAAAACCCCCAAAATCCCACACCTTAACATTGCTGCATCCAGCAAAGCAGCAGGGCAGGGTGGTAGCTGTGGCTCTGGCAGTGAGACCCATGGAAGTGCAGCCAGGGAGTGGTGCTCTAAGGAAAAAAGCCCGTTATTTGGGCCATAACCTCTATTTAATGTATTTTTATTTTTTTTTTTAACTAGACCATGAAGTTATATTTTTGCTTCCAGTGTTTAAATCCATCACTGTGTAAGCAAAGTGGTGCACTGTTGGCAGCCAAGGCAGCGTGGAAAATCATTTTTCTATGAAACACATTTTTTTTTCCCCCCTTTCAACAGTGTTTTTTTCTTTATAATATATATGTGTTTAAAACCCAAGCTCTAGGCTGGAAGCTGTCGGGTTTGTGACATCCACCTCCATCCGAGGCACAAAGCTATAAACTGTGTAAGAACTCAGTTCAGCTGACAGTTTTACATAAATGAGCTCAACAAAAGTTGCACTTTGTATTTTTATTCCTTTTGTTACAAAACCTTAGTCACAACAATAGAAACATCCCCATGAGCAGCTCTCAAAAGATCTGGAG